>NC_058080.1:522569253-523918073 GCF_014858855.1 Bufo gargarizans | reverse complement strand
CCTGCAGGATTTTCGGGATAACCGGGTGTATTCCACACTAGATCGCAGTACACCACAGACCAAACGTCCGGAAGCGGACATCTCGTCCAGTGACACTGAGGCCTCAGAAAACGAAAGGGAAACAAGTCAGACATATAGAGGAAGGGGTAGGGGTCACAAGAAACCCAAAAACTTTAGAGGTAGAGGGGAGAGGAATAATCAGAGAGGAAGACAGGATCAAGGTGGGTCAGATTTTTTAGATACACCATACCCTCTACGCAACCGAGGGTTTCAAAGATCACCACCTCAGACCAACAGGCCGCTAGGGCAACGCAACCAAATAGTCAACCTCTCGAACCAGCAGCTTCAGGACACAGAAATGTGTCTGCTTAGTAAGGGCCTCTCCTTTGTCCCCGCCTCTAGCTTTAACCTCTGTAATTGGGTTAGAGATATCCACCTCTTTGCTAGAAAACTCAGATGGCGAAAACACTTTGCGCTTATTGCAAAACGAGAGAGCAGAGAGATGGGTATCTCACCTGACATACTTCAAGATGTTCGTCTGCTATATAGCTTAAGTGACAGTACCCCACAAGAGGGCAAAGGCCCCTTTACTCCACTCAAAAACAAGAGTGTCAAAATGCCTCCCCTGGGGGACCCTACGTGTATCGATGTCTTTGTCAATCAAGTCTGTCAGGATCTATCCAATCTTATTTCCCGTCATGGTGGGTTTAATTGTGGTAAAAGTGAGTACAAAGCATTACTAGATTGGAGAAAAAGAAGAATCTAACCATCAAACCCTCGGATAAGGAGGGTAATATCGTTTTGATGGACACTAATGACTACAAAAATATGTGCCAGGTTTTGCTTGATGACAAAGCTACATATGAGAGACTGGGTGGTGATCCCACTGCTAAATATCAGAAGGATCTAATTGAGATACTGCGACAAGCTAAAACTGAAAACCTTATTTCAGGGGATGAATTCGACTATTTATATAAAAAAACATCCCACCATAGCTACCTTTTATAGCTTACCCAAAGTTCGCAAGGGTGGCACACCGATTAAAGGACGCCCGATTGTATCGGGTGTAAACAGCTTGACCCAAAACTTGGGGATCTATTTGGACCACATTTTAGCACTATTTGTTAAGACACTGCCCTCATACCTGAGAGACACTAGTGACCTTCTTGGTCGCCTTGAGGGAATAAGTCTGGAGGAGGGAACATCCTTGGCTTCAATTGACGTTGAGGCCCTTTACTCCTCCATACCCCATGACTTGGGTATGAGGGCAGTGGAATCTTTCCTCTTTACCAGAGGACAACAGTTCTACCCACATAATGTCTTTGCTTTGCGACTGCTTAATTTTGTCCTCACAAGAAACTATTTCTTGTTTGACGGGGTCCTCTACCACCAGCTCAGGGGCACTGCGATGGGGAGTTCTTGTGCCCCGTCGTATGCAAATCTGTTCCTGGGCTGGTGGGAGAGGACACTGGTCTTCAGCGATGTACCCAGCAGATATGTCCCATGTATCATTACCTGGGAAAGATTCATTGATGACGTCTTTGTTGTCTGGAATAGTGATGAGCGGCAGGGGTCATATTCTTTTTTCTTGGAAAATCGGCAAGGTAATGATTGTGTAATATGCGAATTTTCGTAATTAGAATTTTCGGATTAAAATTTTTATTGCGAATTTTTCAACTTACAACTATTAGACAAAGAAGATTATAGCACTATATTAGCTAAATTGCTCGATATTCAATTTTTTTCGAATATTCGCTATATTGCTATAACTTAGTTTTTTCGAATATTCATAATATTCTAAAACAAGAATATATAGCAAATATTAGAAAAAAACTAATATAGAGCAATTTAGCTAATATAGTGCTATAATCTTTTTTTTATAGTTGTAATTTTTTTCCAATCTGAACTTCAGATGAGAAAAAAAATTAAAATTATTAGACAAAGATGATTATAACACTATATTAGCTAAATTGCTCTATATTCGTGGTTTTTTTTGAATATTCGTAATATTCTAAAACAAGAATATATAGCAATATAGCGAATATTCGAAAAAAACTAATATAGAGCAATTTAGCTAATATAGTGCTATAATCTTCTTTGTCTAATAGTTGTCATTTTTTTCTCATCTGAAATACAGATTGGAAAAAAATTACAACTATAAAAAAAAATTATAGCACTATATTAGCTAAATTGCTCTATATTCGTTTATTTTGAATATTCGCTATATTGCTATAACTTTGTTTTTTCGAATATTCGTAATATTCTAAAACAAGAATATATAGCAATATAGGGAATATTCGAAAAAACGAATATAGAGCAAAATTTGCAAACACTACTACTCCTAAAGTCAAGTATATTGCAGCCTTCTTATTGGCCCACAAGCTAGAAGCAGGGAGGTATGATGTGTACTGATTAAAAAAAAAAAAAATAAGGAAAAAAATTATTCGAGATTACGAATATATATAACTATTCGAAATTTTCGCGAATTTTCGATGTACCTATATTCGCAATAAAAATTAGAAATTCGAATATTCGGGATCAACACTAGTCTGGAAAGGGGGAGAAATGGATTTCTATGACTTTGTAAAGGAGCTGAATGTCAACTGTATTAACATGAAATTCACCTCAGTTTTTGAAAAGAAGAACCTGCCTTTTCTTAAAATCGTGATCTCAAGGGGCAAGGACGACTTGATACAAACAGATATCTTCAGGAAGCCCACTTCCATGAACTCACTTCTACATTGGAGTAGCCATCATCCCTTCCCCCTAAAAAAGGGGATACTAGGCGGCGGAGCCTAACCGCTGAGCAAGACGGAGGCTTGAGCAGGAGCTCTCTCTCATCTAACCCATATTACTCAGCTTTTGCACTTCTCAATTTGATCCGACATGGGCAAAATCGGCAGAGATAGATCTAGAGATGCCCATGACACTCCAAGATCTAAGAAAAGTCAAGGAGATATGGACAGATTCTTTAATAAGAAATCGGCAATGTCCCCTGCCCGTGCAGCTAAGATGGCGGCCCGCCGCATTGAAAAAGAAGCAGAACGGGAATCGGAACAGGAGACGTAGATTACATGGATACTCCGGAGGAGGAAACAACAAAGAAGGGCAGCGATATGCTCACTAAAGCCTTTTTTAAGGAGACATTAGCCCAAGCTCTTGCTCCTCTGCTCCAGGAGGTACGTGACTTAAGACATGACATGCGCGCCCTGGGGAATCGGGTCGAACAGCTAGAGGCCCGACAGGAGCATGCAGTGTCACACAGTGCCGACCTTATAACCGCCATTGAAGCGCAGGTCTCTTCTCTAAATAATGCGATCCTCATGATTGAGGACAAGGAGAACAGGAGCAGGCGCAAAAACATAAGATTGAAGGGGCTAGATGAATCAGTCACCCCAGACGAACTAGAAGCAGCCGCTAAGTCTCTATTTGCTGATTTACTGGGAGATAACAGAGCTGCTGAGATTGTCATTGAAAGAATACATCGCTCATTGCGCCCTGTTCCTAAAGAGGGTGAAGCGCCCAGAGATGTGATCTGCGGTCTCTTAAGTTACAGAGATACAGCAGCCATTTTGCAGGCAGCCCGCAAGAACCCTGACATTAAAATTGGGGATTCATCAGTATCGCTATTTCAGGATATTGCATCATCCACATTAGCAAAGCGCAGGATTCTGAAGCCCCTCACGGATCAGTTAAGAAACCACAAGCTTCTGTATAAATGGCTTTATCCGTTCGGGGTCACATTTGCTAGAAATGGCCGCCGCTGTGTTGTCCGTACCCCACAGGACTTACCCATGGCCTGGAAGATCTTGGATATCCCTCCTATCAAGCTGGACAATTGGCTTGCAGTGGACATTTCGGTCCCTAAACTTCCACAGCTACTCATCCAAGAAGCATGGTCGGTGCAATTCAAACAGAAGTCTCCTAACAGCAGGAAGTCGCCGGGGAGGAGAGATCTTACTTGAACTTGAATTGCGCTATTACCATAGATATAATATCTTGGTACTATGGAGGTTCTGCCGTGGTTCCGCCGGCAGAAGAGGTGATCTTCTCTCATCAGCGCTATTACTGTCATGTTTTAAGGTTTAGGAACAACGGTTATGTGTTTACTGTTAAACGGATCTTACCTATAGAAGCCTTGTGTGATAGGCTTACTTTACATTTTTATAGAAGTGCATTCTTTTAGCTACCTTGATCGATAGCTTTAATGTAATGATGTATGGTTATTCATGCTATAATGATCTAAGTTTCTAGTTATATGTAATATGGGTTATGATGGCCCGGGTTAGGATACATCTCGGTCCCTTTATGCTTTGTTGCGGCCCACAACAGTTACAACTCTTCACCAGCCGCTTCTTACCTTACCCACTCTCCCATATACCCAGACCACTACTCTCAATGGCATTCAGTTTTTAAGTCCTTTTATAATCTTACTAAGCGTATTTTCAAACTGCGTACTCACCTCAATCTATAGATATACTCTTAGTTCCTCTAATCAGCATAGAACTTGCTTACCTGTCTCAGCACGTGTCTCACTCCTTTGCATGTCTAATCAGTGTGCTCATAAGCACTTATTCCCATATTTTCCATGACAGACCTAAACATAACGACATATAATGTCAGAGGCTGTAATATACCCCAGAAGCGTTCTCAAATTCTCACTCTGCTGAAGAAAAATGGTAGTGACATATGCTTTCTTCAGGAGACTCACTTTAAAACAAATAAAATACCACACCTATCCAAACTGAAGTACTCACAGTGGTTTCACAGTACGTACGGATCTGCCTCTAGAGGAGTAAGCATCGCAATCAGTAAAAATGTCCCATTTGTATTTACAGTTGCTCAGCAGGACCCTGAAGGCAGATTTTTATTTGTCAAGGGGAAAATTGGCCACTTAGTGGTAACTCTTGCTTGTCTTTACGCACTTATGTCAGACAACACAACTGGCTTAAGAAAACCCTTTCTAGACTTAGTGATTTTGCCGAAGGGATTAAAATAATTGGAGGAGACTTGAATGTATCTCTAAACCCTTCATTAGACTCATCACTCGGCAGTTCCACCAAGTCTCAGAAAACACTGGGAGGAATCCACAAACTGTTAAAAGACATGCACCTAACAGATACTTGGAGGACACTCAATGTCGCGGTGAAGGATTACTCCTTTTACTCCGCAGTTCATCAGTCCTACCAAAGACTTGATTATATTTTCTTGTCTAATCCTCATCTAGCCATGTTGAAAAAATCATCCATCGGTCCTATCACAATTTCCGACCATGCCCCCGTTACTTTCTCCATAAACTTCTACAATCTCCCAGCAAGAGAATGGGTTTGGCGTTTAAATGAAACGTTATTGGATTCTGATAAGCATATTGAGAACATTACCCTTAAACTATCTTATTATTTTCAGGAGAATAAACCACAAGACACGACTCATTCCATTATCTGGGAGGACCACAAAGCCTTTATCCGGGGAGAATTCATAGCACTAGGCTCCATGATTAAAAAGGAGAGACAGAAAAAACTTGATTCCTTAGAAGCCAAATATCAGCGATTGAGACTATCCAGAAACACTCCAAGAGAGACACTGCATTTGAAGAACTGGCATCTTTGAGGAGGCAGTTAAGGGAACTACTCAATGTTAAGTGCGCAAAAGCTTACCAATATATAAAATTTAGACAATATATTCATGTAGATAAGGGAAACAAGTAGAGTTGAGCGGACACCTGGATGTTCGGGTTCGAGAAGTTCGGCCGAACTTCCCGGAAATGTTCAGGATCCGAACCCGATCCGAACTTTGTCCCGAACCCGAACCCCATTGAAGTCAATAGGGACCCGAACTTTTCGGCACTAAAAAAGCTGTAAAACAGCCCAGGAAAGGGCTAGAGGGCTGCAAAAGGCAGCAACATGTAGGTAAATCCCCTGCAAACAAATGTGGATAGGGAAATGAATTAAAATAAAAATAAAATAAATAAAAATTAACCAATATCAATTGGAGAGAGGTCCCATAGCAGAGAAACTGGCTTCACGTCACCCACCACTGCAACAGTCCATTGTCATATATTTAGGCCCAGCGCCCAGGCAGAGGAGAGAGGTCCCGTAACAGAGAATCTGGCTTCATGTCAGCAGAGAATCAGTCTGCATGTCATAGCAGAGAATCAGGCTTCACGTCAGCCACCACTGTAACAGTCCATTGTCAGATATTTAGGCCCAGCACCCAGGCAGAGGAGAGAGGTCCCGTAACAGAGAATCTGGCTTCATGTCAGCAGAGAATCAGTCTGCATGTCATAGCAGAGAATCAGGCTTCACGTCAGCCACCACTGCAACAGTCCATTGTCAGATATTTAGGCCCAGCACCCAGGCAGAGGAGAGAGGTCCCGTAACAGAGAATCTGGCTTCATGTCAGCAGAGAATCAGTCTGCATGTCATAGCAGAGAATCAGGCTTCACGTCAGCCACCACTGCAACAGTCCATTGTCAGATATTTAGGCCCAGCACCCAGGCAGAGGAGAGAGGTCCCGTAACAGATAATCTGTCTTCATGTCAGCAGAGAATCAGTCTGCATGTCATAGCAGAGAATCAGGCTTCACGTCAGCCACCACTGAAACAGTCCATTGTCATATATTTAGGCCCAGCACCCAGGCAGAGGAGAGAGGTCCCGTAACAGAGAATCTGTCTTCATGTCAGCAGAGAATCAGTCTGCATGTCATAGCATAGAATCAGGCTTCACGTCAGCCACCACTGCAACAGTCCATTGTCATATATTTAGGCCCAGCACCCAGGCAGAGGAGAGAGGTCCCGTAACAGAAAATCTGGCTTCATGTCAGCAGAGAATCAGTCTGCATGTCATAGCAGAGAATCAGGCTTCACGTCAGCCACCACTGTAACAGTCCATTGTCAGATATTTAGGCCCAGCACCCAGGCAGAGGAGAAAGGTCCCGTAACAGAGAATCTGGCTTCATGTCAGCAGAGAATCAGTCTGCATGTCATAGCAGAGAATCAGGCTTCACGTCAGCCACCACTGCAACAGTCCATTGTCAGATATTTAGGCCCAGCACCCAGGCAGAGGAGAGAGGTCCCGTAACAGAGAATCTGGCTTCATGTCAGCAGAGAATCAGTCTGCATGTCATAGCAGAGAATCAGGCTTCACGTCAGCCACCACTGCAACAGTCCATTGTCAGATATTTAGGCCCAGCACCCAGGCAGAGGAGAGAGGTCCCGTAACAGATAATCTGTCTTCATGTCAGCAGAGAATCAGTCTGCATGTCATAGCAGAGAATCAGGCTTCACGTCAGCCACCACTGAAACAGTCCATTGTCATATATTTAGGCCCAGCACCCAGGCAGAGGAGAGAGGTCCCGTAACAGAAAATCTGTCTTCATGTCAGCAGAGAATCAGACTGCATGTCATAGCAGAGAATCAGGCTTCACGTCAGCCACCACTGCAACAGTCAATTGTCATATATTTAGGCCCAGCACCCAGGCAGAGGAGAGAGGTCCCGTAACAGAAAATCTGGCTTCATGTCAGCAGAGAATCAGTCTGCATGTCATAGCAGAGAATCAGGCTTCACGTCAGCCACCACTGCAACAGTCCATTGTCATATATTTAGTTCCAGCACCCAGGCAGAGGAGAGAGGTCCCGTAACAGAGAATCTGGCTTCATGTCAGCAGAGAATCAGTCTGCATGTCATAGCAGAGAATCAGGCTTCACGTCACCCAACATTGGAACAGTCCATTGGCATATATTTAGGCCCAGGCACCCAGGCAGAGGAGAGAGGTCCCGTAACAGAGAACCTGTCTTCATGTCAGCAGAGAATTAGTCTGCATGTCATAGCAGAGAATCAGGCTTCACGTCAGCCACCACTGCAACAGTCCATTGGCATATATTTAGGCCCAGCACCCAGGCAGAGAAGAGAGGTCCCGTAACAGAGAATCTGTCTTCATGTCAGCAGAGAATTAGTCTGCATGTCATAGCAGAGAATCAGGCTTCACGTCAGCCACCACTGCAACAGTCCATTGGCATATATTTAGGCCCAGCACCCAGGCAGAGGAGAGAGGTCCCGTAACAGAGAATCTGTCTTCATGTCAGCAGAGAATCAGTCTGCATGTCATAGCAGAGAATCAGGCTTCACGTCAGCCACCCCTGCAACAGTCCATTGTCATATATTTAGGCCCAGCACCCAGGCAGAGGAGAGAGGTCCCGTAACAGAGAATCTGGGTTCATGTCAGCAGAGAATCAGTCTGCATGTCATAGCAGAGAATCAGGCTTCACATCACACAACATTGGAACAGTCCATTGGCATATATTTAGGCCCCGGCACCCAGACAGAGGAGAGGTTTATTCAACTTTGGGTAGCCTCGCAATATAATGGTAAAATGAAAATAAAAAGAGGATTGAATGAGGAAGTGCCCTGGAGTACAATAATATATGGTTAAGGGGAGGTAGTTAATGTCTAATCTGCACAAGGGATGGACAGGTCCTGTGGGATCCATGCCTGGTTCATTTTTATGAACGTCAGCTTGTCCACATTGGCTGTAGACAGGCGGCTGCGTTTGTCTGTAATGACGCCCCCTGCCGTGCTGAATACACGTTCAGACAAAACGCTGGCCGCCGGGCAGGCCAGCACCTCCAAGGCAAAAAAAACGGCTAGCTCTGGCCACGTGGACAATTTAGAGACCCAGAAGTTGAATGGGGCCGAACCATCAGTCAGTACGTGGAGGGGTGTGCACACGTACTGTTCCACCATGTTAGTGAAATGTTGCCTCCTGCTAACACGTTGAGTATCAGGTGGTGGTGCAGTTAGCTGTGGCGTGTTGACAAAACTTTTCCACATCTCTGCCATGCTAACCCTGCCCTCAGAGGAGCTGGCCGTGACACAGCTGCCTTGGCGACCTCTTGCTCCTCCTCTGCCTTGGCCTTGGGCTTCCACTTGTTCCCCTGTGACATTTGGGAATGCTCTCAGTAGCGCGTCTACCAACGTGCGCTTGTTCTCGCGCATCTTCCTATCACGCTCCAGTGCAGGAAGTAAGGTGGGCACATTGTCTTTGTACCGTGGATCCAGCAGGGTGGCAACCCAGTAGTCCGCACACGTTAAAATGTGGGCAACTCTGCTGTTGTTGCGCAGGCACTGCAGCATGTAGTCGCTCGTGTGTGCCAGGCTGCCCAGGGGTAAGGACAAGCTGTCCTCTGTGGGAGGCGTATCGTCATTGTCCTGCCTTTCCCCCCAGCCACGCACCAGTGATGGGCCCGAGCTGCGTTGGGTGCCACCCCGCTGTGACCATGCGTCATCCTCATCCTCCTCCACCTCATCCTCGTCCTCCTCGTCCTCCAGTAGTGGGCCCTGGCTGGCCACATTTGTACCTGGCCTCTGCTGTTGCAAAAAACCTCCCTCTGAGTCACTTCGAAGAGACTGGCCTGAAAGTGCTAAAAATGACCCTTCCTCCTCCTCCTCCTCCTCCTCCTCCTGGGCCACCTCCTCTTCCATCATCGCCCTAAGTGTTTTCTCAAGGAGACATAGAAGTGGCATTGTAACGCTGATAACGGCGTAATCGCCACTGGCCATGTTGGTAAAGTACTCGAAACAGCGCAACAGGGCACACAGGTCTCGCATGGAAGCCCAGTCATTGGTGGTGAAGTGGTGCTGTTCCGTAGTGCGACTGACCCGTGCGTGCTGCAGCTGAAACTCCACTATGGCCTGCTGCTGCTCGCACAGTCTGTCCAGCATGTGCAAGGTGGAGTTCCACCTGGTGGGCACGTCGCATATGAAGCGGTGAGCGGGAAGGCCGAAGTTACTCTGTAGCGCAGACTCCTGTGCGGTGTAGGGCCTGTCCCCCAAACATATGAGTTTCAGAATGGCCTGCTGACGTTTACCCCGGGCTGTGCTGAAGTTGGTGGTGAAGGTGTGTGGCTGACTGGATGAGCAGGTGGAAGAAGAGGAGGAGGAAGCCGAGTAGGAGGAGGAGGCAACAGGAGGCAAAGAATGTTGCCCTGCGATCCTTGGCGGCGGAAGGACGTGCACCAAACAGCTCTCCGCCTGGGGCCCAGCTGCCACTACATTTACCCAGTGTGCAGTTAGGGAGATATAGCGTCCCTGGCCGTGCTTACTGGTCCACGTATCTGTGGTTAGGTGGACCTTGCCACAGATGGCGTTGCACTTATTTTTATCGGATACTTGGTTGTGCAGGGAAGACACGGCTCTCTTGGAGAAGTAGTGCCGGCTAGGAACAACATACTGTGGGACAGCAAGCGACATGAGCTGTTTGAAGCTGTCTGTGTCCACCAGCCTAAATGACAGCATTTCATAGGCCAGTAGTATAGAAATGCTGGCATTCAGGGCCAGGGATCGAGGGTGGCTAGGTGGGAATTTACGCTTTCTCTCAAATGTTTGTGAGATGGAGAGCTGAACGCTGCCGTGTGACATGGTTGAGATGCTTGGTGACGGAGGTGGTGGTGTTGGTGGTACATCCCCTGTTTTCTGGGCGGCAGGTGCCAACGTTCCTCCAGAGGCGGAGGAAGAGGCCGAGGCGGCAGCAGCAGAAGAGGCCAAGGCGGCGGCAGCAGCAGAAGAGGTAGCAGGGGGAGCCTGAGTGACTTCCTTGTTTTTAAGGTGTTTACTCCACTGCAGTTCATGCTTTGCATGCAGGTGCCTGGTCATGCAGGTTGTGCTAAGGTTCAGAACGTTAATTCCTCGCTTCAGGCTCTGATGGCACAGCGTGCAAACCACTCGGGTCTTGTCGTCAGCACATTGTTTGAAGAAGTGCCATGCCAGGGAACTCCTTGAAGCTGCCTTTGGGGTGCTCGGTCCCAGATTGCGGCGGTCAGTAGCAGGCGGAATCTCTTGGCTGCGGGTGTTCTGCTTTTGCCCACTGCTCCCTCTTTTGCTACGCTGTTGGCTCGGTCTCACCACTGCCTCTTCCTCCGAACTGTGAAAGTCAGTGGCACGACCTTCATTCCATGTGGGGTCTAGGACCTCATCGTCCCCTGCATCGTCTTCCACCCAGTCTTGATCCATGACCTCCTGTTCAGTCTGCACACTGCAGAAAGACGCAGCAGTTGGCACCTGTGTTTCGTCATCATCAGAGACATGCTGAGGTGGTATTCCCATGTCCTCATCATCAGGAAACATAAGTGGTTGTGCATCAGTGCATTCTATGTCTTCCACCGCTGGGGAAGGGCTGGGTGGATGCCCTTGGGAAACCCTGCCAGCGGAGTCTTCAAACAGCATAAGAGACTGCTGCATAACTTGAGGCTCAGACAGTTTCCCTGGTATGCATGGGGGTGATGTGACAGACTGATGGGCTTGGTTTTCAGGCGCCATCTGTGCGCTTTCTGCAGAAGACTGGGTGGGAGATAATGTGAACGTGCTGGATGCACTGTCGGCCACCCAATTGACTAATGCCTGTACCTGCTCAGGCCTTACCATCCTTAGAACGGCATTGGGCCCCACCAAATATCGCTGTAAATTATGGCGGCTACTGGGACCTGAGACAGTTGGTACACTAGGACGTGTGGCTGTGGCAGAACGGCCACGTCCTCTCCCAGCACCAGAGGGTCCACTAACACCACCACGACCATGTCCGCGTCCGCGTCCTTTACTAGATGTTTTCCTAATTGTTATCATTCACCACAACAACAAAATTATTATTTGACCCAATGTATTGAATTCAAATTCAGGCCTTTTTTTAAAGACAACTAACACTATCTGGCTATCTACTTAGGTACCGTATTACACTAATACAGGCACAGCAGTAACCACAGATTTAGCTGACTATAAATTTGAGGCCTATTATTTAGGCGCTGGGTGACAGGTTTAGGTTTAATGACAGAATTAGACTTGGAAATGCACAGTAGCGTGTGTGTGAAGTTATTCAGAATGACCCTATGTGCACCTTGAATCTGATATACCCTTTTAGGGATAAATTTAAAGTAGGCCTGATACAGCAGAAACCACTAAATTAGGAAATTGCTAAATTGGGAATTGTATTTCAACCCAGAACAAAAACTGTGCTTTGACGGACACTAAATAACTTGACCAGCCACACCAGTAACGACAGATTTAGCTGGATATAAATTTGAGGCCTAGTATTTAGGCGCTGGGTGACAGGTATAGGTTTACTGACAGAATTATACTTGGAAATGCACAGTAGCGTGTGTGTGAAGTTATTCAGAATGACCCTATGTGCACCTTGAATCTGATATACCCTTTTAGGGATACATTTAAAGTAGGCCTGATACAGCAAAAACCACTAAATTAGGAAATTGCTAAATTGGGAATTGTATTTCAACCCAGAACAAAAACTGTGCTTTGACGGACACTAAATAAATTGACCAGCCACAACAGTACAGCAGTAACGACAAATTTAGCTGGATATAATTTTGAGGCCTAGTATTTAGGCGCTGGGTGACAGGTATAGGTTTACTGACAGAATTAGACTTGGAAATGCACAGTAGCGTGTGTGTGAAGTTATTCAGAATGACCCTATGTGCACCTTGAATCTTATATACCCTTTTAGGGATAGATTTAAAATAGCTCTGATACAGCAGAAACCACTAAATTAGGAAATTGCTAAATTAGGAATTGTATTTCAACCCAGAACAAAAACTGTGCTTTGACGGACACTAAATAACTTGATCAGCCACAACAGTACAGCAGTAACGACAGATTTAGCTGGATATAAATTTGAGGCCTAGTATTTAGGCGCTGGGTGACAGTTATAGGTTTACTGACAGAATTAGACGTGGAAATGCACAGTAGCGTGTGTGTGAAGTTATTCAGAATGACCCTATGTGCACCTTGAATCTTATATACCCTTTTAGGGATAGATTTAAAATAGCTCTGATACAGCACAAACCACTAAATTAGGAAATTGCTAAATTGGGAATTGTATTTCAACCCAGAACAAAAACTGTGCTTTGACGGACACTAAATAACTTGACCAGCCACAACAGTACAGCAGTAACGACAGATTTAGCTGGATATAAATTTGAGGCCTAGTATTTAGGCGCTGGGTGACAGGTATAGGTTTACTGACAGAATTAGACTTGGAAATGCACAGTAGCGTGTGTGTGAAGTTATTCAGAATGACCCTATGTGCACCTTGAATCTTATATACCCTTTTAGGTATAGATTTAAAATAGCTCTGATACAGCAGAAACCACTAAATTAAGAAATTGCTAAATTGGGAATTGTATTTCAACCCAGAACAAAAACTGTGCTTTGACGGACACTAAATAACTTGACCAGCCACACCAGTAACGACAGATTTAGCTGGATATAAACTTGAGGCCTAGTATTTAGGCGCTGGGTGACAGGTATACGTTTACTGACAGAATTAGACTTGGAAATGCACAGTAGCGTGTGTGTGAAGTTATTCAGAATGACCCTTTGTGCACCTTGAATCTGATATACCCTTTTAGAGATAAATTTAAAGTAGGCCTGATACAGCAGAAACCACTAAATTAGGAAATTGCTAAATTGGGAATTGTATTTCAACCCAGAACAAAAACTGTGCTTTGACGGACACTAAATAACTTGACCAGCCACACCAGTAACGACAGATTTAGCTGGATATAAACTTGAGGCCTAGTATTTAGGCGCTGGGTGACAGGTATACGTTTACTGACAGAATTAGACTGGGATATGGCCAAAAAATAACCACACTATTGATGGTTAAATGCACTTGGTGTGACAGCTTGACCAACCACACTACTGAGGGTTAAATGCACTTGGTGACAGGCGCAGCTTGCCCCTGATGTAGTATATGGCCAAAAAATAAACAGACTATTGCTGGTTAAATGCACTTGGTGTGACAGCTTCGCCCTGATGTAGGATTTAGCCAAAAAACAACCACACCATTCAGGGTTAAATGCACTTGGTGACAGCTTGCCCCTGATGTAGTATATGGCCAAAAAATAAACAGACTATTGCTGGTTAAATGCACTTGGTGTGACAGCTTCACCCTGATGTAGGATTTAGCCAAAAAACAACCACACCATTGAGGGTTAAATGCACTTGGTGGCAGCTTGTGCTGGCACACCACAAGACACAAAATGGCCGCCGATCACCCCAGAAAAAAGTGACTGAAAAACGCTCTGGGCAGCCTAAAAACAGTGAGCAATTCAATAGCAGCAGTTCAATCATCCACAGCTGCAGATCGATCTCTGAATGAAGTCCTTTGGAGGAGTTAATCACTGCCTAATCTCGCCCTAACGTCGCGGCTGCAACCTCTCCCTATGCTGATCAGAGCAGAGTGACGTGCTTCGCTACGTGACTCCAGCTTAAATAGAGGCTGGGTCACATGGTGCTCTGGCCAATCACAGCCATGCCAATAGTAGGCATGGCTGTGACGGCCTCTTGGGGCAAGTAGTATGACGCTTGTTGATTGGCTGCTTTGCAGCCTTTCAAAAAGCGCCAAGAAAGCGACGAACACCGAACCCGAACCCGGACTTTTTTACGAAAATGTCCGGGTTCGGGTCCGTGTCACGGACACCCCAAAATTCGGTACGAACCCGAACTATACAGTTCGAGTTCGCTCATCCCTAGAAACAAGTTTATGTCACACCTAATTAATCAAAAAAAGGCTACCCAATTTGTCTCCTCGATCAAAACCAGGGAAGGAAAGCTAGTCTCGTCTACAGAAGCTATTGCAGAAGAGTTTTGTTCCTTTTATGGAGCCCTTTATAACCTAGATAATGGGGGCAATAACACAGCAAATAAGCTACCTGATTCAGTGAGAGTGAAACAGATAGACAACTTTCTAGAAACTTTAAATCTTCCCAAAATTAGCCAGGAGGATAGCTCCTTATTGCTTCAGCCGATTACAGAATCTGAGATACAGAAAATTATTAGGAGTAAGCCTTTGGGTAAAGCCCCAGGACCTGACGGCCTGCCAATAGGCTATTATATTTTTTTTTTTAAACATCTTGTCCCCGCAACTAACTAATTGGTGCCAAGCACTATCAGTAGGCGAAACACTCCCGAGGCAATCACTAGAAGCCACAATCACAATTATCCCAAAGGAAGGCAAGGATACTCGCGATTGTGGTAGTTATAGACCCATATCCCTGCTCAACATAGATGTGAAAATCTGGGCCAAAATCCTTGCGTTTAGACTTAGCTCCTTGATACCCCGAATTATTAATGAAGAACAAGCAGGCTTTGTGAAGGGGAGAGAATGGAATTCCCAGTCTTGTCGACTTATCAATGCTATATATTGGGCCAGGAAAAACTCTAAGCCGTTGGTATTGATAAGCACAGACGCAGAAAAAGCGTTCGACCGAGTTGACTGGCTGTATACTCAGCGCACCCTACACAGATTTAGAATTCCTGACTTATTCATTAAAGCAGTGATGTCTTTATATCAGAACCCTAGTGTCAAAGTTAGGGTGAATGGCACTCTATCTAAATCTTTTGCCATCACCAACGGCACAAGGCAAGGTTGCCCCTTGTCACCTACCTTGTTCATAATGGTGATGGAGACGTTACTTCAAGGATTTCGTAATAACCCAAACATTCAGGGTCTGACGTTAAATAAATGTGTGCACAAATGTGCAGCTTTTGCGGACGACTTAATGTTGCTAATAACGAACCCCAAGCAAGCATTCCCTCATATTATGGAACTCTTCTCCGCCTTCGGCACATTATCTAACTTCAAGATTAACTAATCGAAATCGGTAGTAATGGGAATAGACTTATCCCCGCAGACAACACACTATCTTAAGTCTTCCTTTCCCTTTAAGTGGAACGACAGCTCCCTCCATTATCTAGGAATTGAACTTGCAAAAGATCCCTCTAATTTGTTCAGATTGAACTATCTGCCCTTACTGACAAAAATACAGAAACAACTCCAATCACTTACATTACCTTGGGTTTCCTGGATTGGTCGCAGGAACCTTCTCCAAACTTATATTGTCCCTAAATTAATGTATCTCCTTCAGATGGTCCCCATCCACATCCCTAACACGTATTTTAAGAGAGTCAGACAGGTATTTGCCTCATTCCTGTGGAAGGACAAAAAACCTAGGATAGCATATGACAAGCTAATTAGAACACGTGTAAATGGAGGAATGGGTCTACCGGACATACACTATTATTATAAAGCTATACAGTTGAAACGTTGGCTGCAAGTATGTATTCCCAAATACAGAGTATTAGGGGCTGACATTGAGCTAGACCTCATGTCCAGTAAACAGCAGGCAGGGTTATGGGGAATCACTACTCCCGAACACGGCCCCATTGGTTTATCTATTCTAAAGGCATTTATCTGAACACGCGAAACCTTCAAACTGAGGCACGTCTTTTCTCGGATCCCCCTGTAAGGTTACCAACAAAATTGATCCCCTACCTACTCAAACCTGAAGTTCCCAATATTCCACAATTTTGGGACAATACAGGGGAAGCAGAGTTAATTGACCTGTTATCTGATATAAAACAAGGGGAAAATATCCCGGCCTTGTGTTCCAAATACATTAATAAAGGAGATTTTCTAGCGAAGTTAGAATTTAATAATATATGTCAATCTCTCTGCACCAAATATGTTACCACACCTACCCCGTCATGGTTTGAACAACTGTCTTCTCATGATAACCTCCCAAGACACAGTATTTCACTCCTATACAAGTGGTTAATCCCTGATAAGGGAAGTAGTGTCCCAGCCTTCATCAGAGCGTGGGAAGGGGATCTCGACTGCTCCTTCTCTCCTCAGGAAATTGATCTGATTCTCTTGAGGTCGCATGGATTCTCCAGATGTATAAAAGTACAGGAACACTCCTATAAAACGCTAACCAGATGCTACAATGACCCTCACAAGCTCTTCAGAATGGGTTGTTCTGCGAATGACACCTGTTGGAGATGCAGGTCCCAGAAGGGTTCGTTGGGTCATATCATGTGGCTATGCCCCCTGATTCGTACGTTTTGGGTGCAGATTGAACAAAAAATAAATGAAATCTGTGGCACTACATTAGAATTAACACCTCAGTCAGTTCTTCTGTGGTTACCCTCTAAGAGATGGCGACCCTCAATGTTTGACTTACCTACCCTGTTGGTCCAGTCAGCACGATTACTAATACCAGCGAATTGGCTCAACACCTCTCCTCCTACGCTGCAAGATTGGTACGAAAAAAATTGATCAAATTTTCCTGATGGAAGAACTAGCTAGTTGGGCAACCAGATCACACTCCAAGTTTCAAAAATTGTGGAACCCATGGAAACTGTTCCGAGATGTAATGAACAAGCAATAGGTCTCTGACATTTGAACCACCTACCTCACTTCTTAAGTTAATAATTTGTTAATGTATCCGTAAACTTCATGTCAGATAGGTCTCTTCTTCTAAAGTATGCTACATGCAAAGACATAGTATGTGATTTATCTCAGGTATAGTGCTATCATATGTGCTTATGCTCCTAGCGCTCCCAATTAGATATCATTCTGGTGAGTACCAGGACTATTCATGCCTTAATTATATCTATCGACAATGTACCCAGCTGATTGGAATGCTTTTGTAAGTAGACTTATACGAATGGATGTTGTTAATACAATGTATATTCCCTTCCTTTCCTTCCCCACAACTCCCATCCCCCTCCCCTACCTCTCCTTCCCCTATTCCCATCCCCTTCACCTTCCCACCCCCCCCCTTTCTCTATTGTCTACCCGCTCTACTTAGAATCTCAATATTGTTCCACTATATGTATGGAATAACATTGTACTATTAATACAGTGTCATATAGTGATTGTCAACATGTTATACTTTCTCAATAAAAAGAGATTTGATAAAAAAAAAAGGGGATACCAGTGGGACAGTACCTGCGCATTAGGACAAACTGCTCCACTTGGGAGGCTTTCAAACAGGCTAATGATTTAAGAAGTCACTTTCGGGAAAGGGGCTACCCAGATGCAGTCCTTAAGCTGGCCTTTAAGAGAGCATGTGAGAGTAAGAGAGATGACCTGCTCTACCCCAAACCTGAAAAAACTGAGAGTGGTTTGATACGCCTTATAGGCACCTTTGATGACGCCTCGGAAGAGGTCAAACAGATATTGAGAAGGCACTGGGAGGTTCTCCTTATCGATCCAGACATTAAAAAGGTGGTCTCCGAAACAGTACAGGTCACTTACCGTAGGGGTCTGAGTCTTAGGGATCGCCTAGTGCACAGCCACTACAGTGAGACACGTGATCTAAAAGGGACATGGCTCCAGCATCCGATCGGTTGTTTTCAATGCAGTGGCTGTGTGGCGTGTCGACACATCACACAGGGACGGTCGTTCTGTGCCAATGTCACCGGTAAAAACGACCAAATTAAACAATTCATTAACTGTCACACGAAGGGAGTGATTTACAGGGCCAATTGCAAATGCGGCCTTGAATACATAAGGAAAACTACCCGTGAATTGCGACGACGGGTGGGTGAACACCTGGGTGACGTGAGGAATGATAGAGACACGCCCCTGGCAAAACATGTCAACACGGTACATGGTGGTGATGCGTCGAAATTGAGATTTATGGGAATTGAAGTGGTTGCAAAACCAAAAAGGGGAGGTGACTGGGACCGGAGGATTTTGCAGAGAGAGACGTGGTGGATCTTCCATCGCCAAACTATGGTCCCCACGGGCCTGAATGAGCAATTGTCATTCAGTTGCTATATAGAACCTTAATGCATCACCCTGTTCTCCACTGTTGTGGATCGGTCCCAGCCACCACCCCTGGTGGACGTAAAACATTGACATACCTGTGGAGCAGCACAGCAAGCTGCTCCACTTCAAATCTGGTTAGGATACCTATAGAGGATGAGCACCAATCTAGGGTGCGCTCTAGCGATTGTTTAGGAACAACAGGTATTTGAGAAACTACCTTATAAACTCTGACATTCCATTAGGTGATCTGCAAGACCAGGCAGACCATTGGAAAATACTTTGCATTAAAGTGGAAGCAAGGGTTGAGCAAACTTGCCCTCTGACTTCACCCTTGCACCACAATATACCCGACTCACACATGCGCAATAGAGAGCGTTCGCCGTTCAACACATATCAAGTGAAGATGGCAGTTTGCCTGGTTACCTCAAATGCTCGGACCTCGGCTTCATTGTGAAGACTGAGTGTGCCGGTGGTTACCTGGCAACAGTAACACGCCTCTACACTAAGCGTCATAGGAAGAAGCTTGGTCATGTGACCATAGGCTGAACAGCTGAAGCATCATGTGACAATGACACCGCATGACGCTGAGGGGGCGTCTGATGGGGGCGGGGCTACATGGCTTTTTAAATGACCCGCGAATGCGGCTCCATTGCCACAGCTACACGCGGGACGCCGAGGAGCACCCTCCACCTTTCTCTATCTGGGAACAGTTGTCATCTAGAACTGGACGGATAAGTAGACTATGCTTACATGCCTGCACATCACAATGATCTAACATTGTTAAGCATATGGCATTGAACAGACCTTTAACCCTCGCTGGTGACATTACTAGTGGGAGGTCTATTAGAATGTATAGCAAATAGACACCTTGAATCAATGAAAAAAAGATTTTGTGACCTGATCTGAGGTTTGTTCACTTTTATTTGGATTGGAGTCTCACTGAGGTACTAGTGAACTAGGGTTACTCTTGGTTAATTATCTGGGTCGTGATACTTATACCCGGACAAAAACGTGAATGTAATTTAAACTATAGCATTTGAATCTCCACATGATTAGAGACCAAATACCAGGAATTACTCTAGGTCACGTGAATAAGAGGTTAACTTGGCCATATATCTTTGTCATTGAAATGCTTGGTCGGTTTGATCCCATATTATAACCTATCTGTGATGATTTCACATTATAACCTATCTGTGATTTAACAACCATTGTGTAGTCGCCTATAGAAAGATAGACTGTGATATCTAATCAGACAGGGTACAGCACTATACTCTCTGTGACTCCTTACTTTGGCTGGAGAAGTTACCCTATGTTAAGGGACCTCCTACAATTTTGTCCCCAGAGAAGTTACTCCATGTTAAGGGACCTCCTGGATACAATTTTGTCCCCTGATGAATCAGACATCATTGAGGAAACGCGTCGGGACACTGTGACTATCTGATAATATATACAAACCGGATTCCCAAAAAGTTGGGACACTAAACAAATTGTGAATAAAAACTGAATGCAATGATGTGGAGATGGCAAATGTCAATATTTTATTTGTAATAGAACGTAGATGACAGATCAAACGTTTAATCCGAGTAAATGTATAATTTTAAAGGAAAAATACGTTGATTCAAATTTTCACGGTGTCAACAAATCCCCAAAAAGTTGGGACAAGTAGCAATAAGAGGCTGGAAAAAGTAAATTTGAGCATAACGAAGAGCTGGAAGACCAATTAACACTAATTAGGTCAATTGGCAACATGATTGGGTATAAAAAGAGCTTCCCAGAGTGGCAGTGTCTCTCAGAAGCCAAGATGGGTAGAGGATAACCAATTCCCACAATGTTGCGCAGAAAGATAGTGGAGCAATATCAGAAAGGTGTTACGCAGCGAAAAATTGCAAAGACTTTGCATCTATCATCATCAACTGTGCATAACATCATTCGAAGATTCAGAGAATCTGGAACAATCTCTGTGCGTAAGGGTCAAGGCCGTAAAACCATACTGGATGCCCGTGATCTCCGGGCCCTTAAACGACACTGCACCACAAACAGGAAAGCTACTGTAAAGTAAATCACAGAATGGGCTCAGGAATACTTCCAGAAACCATTGTCAGTGAACACAATCCACCGTGCCATCCGCCGTTGCCAGCTGAAGCATTTCTAAGCAAGATCCACAAGCTCAGGCGTTTTCACTGGGCCAGGGATCATTTAAAATGGAGTGTGGCAAAATGGAAGACTGTTCTGTGGTCAGACGAGTCACGATTTGAAGTTCTTTTTGGAAATCTGGGACACCATGTCATCCGGACCAAAGAGGACAAGGACAACCCAAGTTGTTATCAACGCTCAGTTCAGAAGCCTGCATCTCTGATGGTATGGGGTTGCATGAGTGCGTGTGGCATGGGCAGCTTGCATGTCTGGAAAGGCACCATCAATGCAGAAAAATATATTCAGGTTCTAGAACAACATATGCTCCCATCCAGACGTCATCTCTTTCAGGGAAGACCCTGCATTTTTCAACAGGATAATGCCAGACCACATTCTGCATTAATCACAACATCATGGCTGCGTAGGAGAAGGATCCAGGTACTGAAATGGCCAGTCTGCAGTCCAGATCTTTCACCTATAAAGAACATTTGGCGCATCATAAAGAGGAAGGTGCAACAAAGAAGGCCCAAGACGATTGAACATTTAAAGTCATAGAAGAGAATCAGGCTTCACGTCAGCCACCACTGCAACAGTCCATTGGCATATATTTAGGCCCAGGTACCCAGCCAGAGGAGAGAGGTCCTGTAACAGAGAATCTGGCTTCATGTCAGCAGAGAATCAGTCTGCATGTCATAGAAAAGAATCAGGCTTCACGTCAGCCACCACTGCAACAGTCCATTGGCATATATTTAGGCCCAGGTACCCAGCCAGAGGAGAGAGGTCCCGTAACAGAGAATCTGGCTTCATGTCAGCAGAGAATCAGTCTGCATGTCATAGCAGAGAATCAGGCTTCACTTCAGCCACCACTGCAACAGTCCATTGTCATATATTTAGGCCCAGGCACCCAGCCAGAGGAGAGAGGTCCCGTAACAGAGAATCTGGGTTCATGTCAGCAGAGAATCAGTCTGCATGTCATAGCAGAAAATCAGGCTTCACGTCAGCCACCACTGTAACAGTCCATTGTCATATATTTAGGCCCAGCACCCAGGCAGAGGAGAGAGGTCCCGTAACAGAGAATCTGGCTTCATGTCAGCAGAGAATCAGTCTGCATGTCATAGCAGAGAATCAGGCTTCACGTCAGCCACCACTGTAACAGTCCATTGTCATATATTTGGGCCCAGGCACCCAGGCAGAGGAGAGAGGTCCCGTAACAGAGAATCTGGCTTCATGTCAGCAGAGAATCAGTCTGCATGTCATAGAAGAGAATCAGGCTTCACGTCAGCCTCCACTGCAACAGTCCATTGGCATATATTTAGGCCCAGGTACCCAGCCAGAGGAGAGCGGTCCCGTAACAGAGAATCTGGCTTCATGTCAGCAGAGAATCAGTCTGCATGTCATAGAAGAGAATCAGGCTTCACGTCAGCCACCACTGCAACAGTCCATTGGCATATATTTAGGCCCAGGTACCCAGCCAGAGGAGAGAGGTCCCGTAACAGAGAATCTGGCTTCATGTCAGCAGAGAATCAGTCTGCATGTCATAGAAGAGAATCAGGCTTCACGTCAGCCACCACTGCAACAGTCCATTGGCATATATTTAGGCCCAGGTACCCAGCCAGAGGAGAGAGGTCCCGTAACAGAGAATCTGGCTTCATGTCAGCAGAGAATCAGTCTGCATGTCATAGAAGAGAATCAGGCTTCACGTCAGCCACCACTGCAACAGTCCATTGGCATATATTTAGGCCCAGGTACCCAGCCAGAGGAGAGAGGTCCCGTAACAGAGAATCTGGCTTCATGTCAGCAGAGAATCAGTCTGCATGTCATAGCAGAGAATCAGGCTTCACGTCAGCCACCACTGCAACAGTCCATTGTCATATATTTAGTCCCAGCACCCAGGCAGAGGAGAGAGGTCCCGTAACAGAGAATCTGGCTTCATGTCAGCAGAGAATCAGTCTGCATGTCATAGCAGAGAATCAGGCTTCACGTCAGCCACCACTGCAACAGTCCATTGTCATATATTTAGGCCCAGGCACTTAGCCAGAGGAGAGAAGTCCCGTAACAGAGAATCTGGCTTCATGTCAGCAAAGAATCAGTCTGCATGTCATAGCAGAGAATCAGGCTTCACGTCAGCCACCACTGCAACAGTCCATTGTCATATATTTAGGCCCAGGCACTCAGCCAGAGGAGAGAGGTCCCGTAACAGAGAATCTGGCTTCATGTCAGCAGAGAATCAGTCTGCATGTCATAGCAGAGAATCAGGCTTCACGTCAGCCAACATTGGAACAGTCCATTGGCATATATTTAGGCCCCGGCACCCAGACAGAGGAGATGTTCATTCAACTTTGTGTTGCCCCGCAATATAATGGTAAAATGAAAATAAAAAGAGGATTGAATGAGGAAGTGCCCTGGAGTACAATAATATATGGTTATGGGGAGGTAGTTAATGTCTAATCTGCACAAGGGATGGACAGGTCCTGTGGGATCCATGCCTGGTTCATTTTTATGAACGTCAGCTTGTCCACATTGGCTGTAGACAGGCGTCTGCGTTTGGCTGTAATGACGCCTCCTGCCGTGCTGAATACACGTTCAGACAAAACGCTGGCCGCCGGGCAGGCCAGCACCTCCAAGGCATAAAAGGCTAGCTCTGGCCACGTGGACAATTTGGAGACCCAGAAGTTGAATGGGGCCGAACCATCAGTCAGTACGTGGAGGGGTGTGCACACGTACTGTTCCACCATGTTAGTGAAATGTTGCCTCCTGCTAACACGTTGCGTATCAGGTGGTGGTGCAGTTAGCTGTGGCGTGTTGACAAAACTTTTCCACATCTCTGCCATGCTAACCCTGCCCTCAGAGGAGCTGGCCGTGACACAGCTGCCTTGGCGACCTCTTGCTCCTCCTCTGCCTTGCCCTTGGGCTTCCACTTGTTCCCCTGTGACATTTGGGAATGCTCTCAGTAGCGCGTCTACCAACGTGCGCTTGTACTCGCGCATCTTCCTATCACGCTCCAGTGAAGGAAGTAAGGTGGGCACATTGTCTTTGTAGCGTGGATCCAGCAGGGTGGCAACCCAGTAGTCCGCACACGTTAAAATGTGGGCAACTCTGCTGTCGTTGCGCAGGCACTGCAGCATGTAGTCGCTCAAGTGTGCCAGGCTGCCCAGAGGTAAGGACAAGCTGTCCTCTGTGGGAGGCGTATCGTCATCGTCCTGCCTTTCCCCCCAGCCACGCACCAGTGATGGGCCCGAGCTGCGTTGGGTGCCACCCCGCTGTGACCATGCTTCATCCTCATCCTCCTCCACCTCCTCCTCATCCTCGTCCTCCTCGTCCTCCAGTAGTGGGCCCTGGCTGGCCACATTTGTACCTGGCCTCTGCTGTTGCAAAAAACCTCCCTCTGAGTCACTTCGAAGAGACTGGCCTGAAAGTGCTAAAAATGACCCCTCTTCCTCCTCCTCCTCCTCCTGGGGCCACCTCCTCTTACATCATCGCCCTAAGTGTTTTCTCAAGGAGACATAGAAGTGGTATTGTAACGCTGATAACGGCGTCATCGCCACTGGCCATGTTGGTGGAGTACTCGAAACAGCGCAACAGGGCACACAGGTCTCGCATGGAGGCCCAGTCATTGGTGGTGAAGTGGTGCTGTTCTGTAGTGCGACTGACCCGTGCGTGCTGCAGCTGAAACTCCACTATGGCCTGCTGCTGCTCGCACAGTCTGTCCAGCATGTGCAAGGTGGAGTTCCACCTGGTGGGCACGTCGCATATGAGGCGGTGAGCGGGAAGGCCGAAGTTACGCTGTAGCGCAGACAGGCGAGCAGCGGCAGGATGTGAACTCCGGAAGCGCGAACAGACGGCCCGCACTTTATGCAGCAGCTCTGACATGTCGGGGTAGTTGTGAATGAAGTTCTGCACCACCAAATTCAGCACATGCGCCAAGCAAGGGATGTGCGTCAAACCAGCTAGTCCCAGAGCTGCAACGAGATTTCGCCCATTATCACACACCACCAGGCCGGGCTTGAGGCTCACCGGCAGCAACCACTCGTCGGTCTGTTGTTCTATACCCCGCCACAACTCCTGTGCGGTGTGGGGCCTGTCCCCCAAACATATGAGTTTCAGAATGGCCTGCTGACGTTTACCCCGGGCTGTGCTGAAGTTGGTGGTGAAGGTGTGTGGCTGACTGGATGAGCAGGTGGAAGAAGAGGAAGCCGAGAAGGAGGAGGTGGCAACAGGAGGCAAAGAATGTTGCCCTGCGATCCTTGGCGGCGGAAGGACGTGCGCCAAACAGCTCTCCGCCTGGGGCCCAGCTGCCACTACATTTACCCAGTGTGCAGTTAGGGAGATATAGCGTCCCTGGCCGTGCTTACTGGTCCACGTATTTGTGGTTAGGTGGACCTTGCCACAAATGGCGTTGCGCAGTGCACACTTGATTTTATCAGATACTTGGTTGTGCAGGGAAGGCACGGCTCTCTTGGAGAAGTAGTGCCGGCTAGGAACAACATACTGTGGGACAGCAAGCGACATGAGCTGTTTGAAGCTGTCTGTGTCCACCAGCCTAAATGACAGCATTTCATAGGCCAGTAGTTTAGAAATGCTGGCATTCAGGGCCAGGGATCGAGGGTGGCTAGTTGGGAATTTACGCTTTCTCTCAAATGTTTGTGAGATGGAGAGCTGAACGCTGCCGTGTGACATGGTTGAGATGCTTGTTGACGGAGGTGGTGGTGGTGTTGGTGGTACATCCCCTGTTTGCTGGGCGGCAGGTGCCAACGTTCCTCCAAAGGCGGAGGAAGAGGCCGAGGCGGCAGCAGCAGACGAGGCCGAGGCGGTAGCAGCAGAAGAGGCCGAGGCGGCAGCAGCAGAAGAGGTAGCAGGGGGAGCCTGAGTGACTTCCTTGGTTTTAAGGTGTTTACTCCACTGCAGTTCATGCTTTGCATGCAGGTGCCTGGTCATGCAGGT
Organism: Bufo gargarizans; assembly: GCF_014858855.1. Classification (NCBI taxonomy): domain Eukaryota; kingdom Metazoa; phylum Chordata; class Amphibia; order Anura; family Bufonidae; genus Bufo; species Bufo gargarizans. The sequence continues at coordinate 523,892,378 of NC_058080.1, read as the reverse complement.
TTTGCTAAGGTTCAGAACGTTAATGCCTCGCTTCAGGCTCTGATGGCATAGCGTGCAAACCACTCGGGTCTTGTCGTCAGCACATTGTTTGAAGAAGTGCCTTGCCTGGGAACTCCTTGAAGCTGCCTTTGGGGTGCTCGGTCCCAGATGGCGGCGGTCAGTAGCAGGCGGAGTCTCTTGGTGATGGGTGTTCTGCTTTTGCCCACTGCTCCCTCTTTTGCTACGCTGTTGGCTCGGTCTCACCACTGCCTCTTCCTCCGAACTGTGAAAGTCAGTGGCACGACCTTCATTCCATGTGGGGTCTAGGACCTCATCGTCCCCTGCATCGTCTTCCACCCAGTCTTGATCCATGACCTCCTGTTCAGTCTGCACACTGCAGAAAGACGCAGCAGTTGGCACCTGTGTTTCGTCATCATCAGAGACATGCTGAGGTGGTATTCCCATGTCCTCATCATCAGGAAACATAAGTGGTTGTGCGTCAGTGCATTCTATGTCTTCCACCGCTGGGGAAGGGCTGGGTGGATGCCCTTGGGAAACCCTGCCAGCGGAGTCTTCAAACAGCATAAGAGACTGCTGCATAACTTGAGGCTCAGACAGTTTCCCTGGTATGCATGGGGGTGATGTGACAGACTGATGGGCTTGGTTTTCAGGCGCCATCTGTGCGCTTTCTGCAGAAGACTGGGTGGGTGTCAAGGAACCATGAACCAGACGTACAACAAGAGATAAGTGGAAATAAGAAGGCTTTATTGAAAAACAAGCTGTAAGCAAAAGTCCAATACGGATGGCTAAACCGAGGCAGGGTCTTGCGTAGACAGAGGTCAGGAACCAGGAGGGTAGTCAGACGAAGCCTGGATCAGGAACCAGCAGGGTAGTCAGACGAAGCCAGGATCAGGAACCAACGGGGTAGTCAGACGAGGCCAGGATCAGGAACCAGAAGCAGCAGCAGTCTTAGAAGCATGTGAACACAGGAGGACCAAGCAAGGAACTGAAGCCACAGACCTCCTATATATATGAGCTAGGCATCCAGCTCCTCCCAGTGGGAAGGAGAAGCCGCAGGGTGGGAGGCTACAAGAAACCCAGAAACCAAGATGGCCGCCAGCACATGTCAAACGAAGGAGAACAGTGAGAAGGTAAGACCATGACAGTACCTCCCCCTCAAGGGCCCCTCCTCCGCGGAGTAAGGAACGGTTTCTGAGGGAAGCGTGCGTGGAAGGCTCGGAGCAAAGCAGGAGCATGGACATCTGCGGAGGGAACCCAGGAACGCTCCTCTGGACCATAACCACGCCAATGGACCAAAAACTGCAACCGACCGCGGACCAGGCGTGAGTCCAGGATATTGCTCACCTCATATTCCTCATGATTGCCCACTTGGACCGGACGGGGCCGAGGAACCGAGGAAGTGAAACGATTACACACCAATGACTTCAACAGGGAGACATGAAACACGTTGGAGATCCGCATGCCAGGAGGAAGCGCAAGGGCATAGGCTACCGGGTTTACCCTGCGAAGCACTCGGAAGGGACCAACAAAGCGAGGCGCCAGCTTGGGAGTGGGCACTCGAAGGTTGAGGTTGCGGGTGGACAACCATACACGGTCTCCGACCTGGTAGGAAGGAGCGGGCGCTCGTCTGCGATCAGCCTGGAGTCTCTGGCGCTGCGCAGAGACCTCAAGGGACCTCTGGATCTGTACCCAAGAAGCACGTAGGACGGAAAGGTGATCCTCCACAGCCGGAATATCCTGGGGAGAGAATACCTCCGGTAACACGGCAGGTTGGAACCCATAATTGGCCATGAAGGGAGACGTCCCAGAGGAAGAGTTCACCGCCGTGTTCTTGGCAAACTCAGCCCAAGGCAGGAGGTCAACCCAATTGTCTTGGTGATCGGAGACATAGCAACGAAGGAATTGCTCCAAGGCCTGATTGGATCGTTCTGCGGCCCCATTGGACTGAGGGTGGTAGGCCGAGGAGAAAGAGAGATGAATCCCCAACTGGGAGCAAAAGGCGCGCCAGAACCTGGACACAAACTGACTCCCCCGATCCGACACAATCTCCTTGGGCAAACCGTGCAACCGGAAGACCTCCCTGGCGAAAATCGTGGCCAACTCTTGTGCAGAGGGTAACTTCTTGAGAGGAACACAGTGGCACATTTTGGAAAACCGATCCACAATCATGAGAATGACCGTATGGCCTCGGGATGCAGGGAGGTCCACAATGAAATCCATCCCCAGGTGTGACCATGGGCGCTCCCCGGTGGCTATGGGTTGCAAAAGGCCCATCGGAAGGTGCCGAGGGGACTTACTCTGGGCACAAACGGAGCATGCCGCTACATATGCGGCGATGTCGGAACGTAGAGAAGGCCACCAGAACAGACGTGAAACAGCCCAGGACAGCTGATTCTTTCCAGGATGCCCCGCGGCCTTGGAGTTATGGTAGGTTCGCAACAACCGCGTGCGCAACTCCTCAGGCACAAAACACCTGCCGTTGGGTCTCCCAGAGGGAGCACCAGATTGAGCCGCCAAAATCTGCTCACCCAGGGGAGAGGTCAGGCTGGTGCGAATGGCGGCCAGGATCTGATTCGGAGGAATGACCGAAGTCGGAATCGACTCCTCCCCGGACAGCTCGGAGTACTGCCGTGATAAGGCATCCGCTCTGATGTTCTTGGAACCGGGTAGGTAGGAGACCACGTAATTAAAACGTGACAAGAACAGAGCCCATCTGGCCTGACGTGGTGTCAATCTCTTGGCCTCAGAAAGGTAGGTCAGATTCTTGTGGTCCGTCAGGATGAGAACCGGAACCACCGAACCCTCGAGCAAGTGCCTCCATTCTTTAAGGGCCTGCACGATGGCCAATAACTCCCTGTCACCAATCTGATAGTTGCACTCCGCGGAAGACAGTTTCCGGGAGTAAAACCCACAAGGAAGCAGAGGACCCTCTGGTGTTCTACGCTGAGACAGGAGGGCGCCTACTCCCGTCTCAGACGCGTCCACCTCGAGGACAAAGGGCAACCCAGGGTTGGGATGCGACAGAATCGGAGCCGACACAAAGGCGGACTTTAGAGCCTCAAAAGCTCGGATGGCCTCGAGCGGCCAGACCTGGAAATTACTGCCCTTCCTGGTCAGATCCGTGAGAGGCTTGGCTAGCATAGAAAAGTCCCTGATGAACTTCCGATAATAATTGGCGAAGCCCAAAAAGCGCTGCAGGGCACGGAGACCACTGGGCTGGGGCCACTGTAAGACAGCCGAAACCTTCTCAGGATCCATGGAGAACCCCTCAGCGGAAATGATGTAACCTAAGAAGGTTACCTGGGATCGGTGAAATTTGCATTTCTCAAGCTTACCGAACAGCCTGTTCTCTCGTAACCGTTGCAACACTCGTCTGACATCCATAATGTGGGCCTCCATGGATTCAGAATATACCAAGATGTCATCCAAATAGACCACCACACACTGCTGCAACAGGTCACGGAAAACATCGTTGATGAATTCCTGGAAGACTGCGGGCGCATTGCACAACCCAAAGGGCATAACCAAGGATTCATAATGACCGGTCCTGGTGTTAAACGCGGTCTTCCACTCATCGCCCGCCTTGATCCTTACCAGGTTATATGCCGCCCTCAGGTCGAGTTTGGTAAAGACCGTGGCCCCTTTGAGGCGATCGAACAGCTCGGAAATCAAGGGTATCGGGTAAGCGTTCTTGATCGTGATGCGATTGAGACCCCTGTAATCGATGCAAGGCCTCAACTCACCGCCCTTCTTTTTCACAAAGAAAAATCCAGCCCCTGCCGGGGACGAGGATTTGCGAATGTGTCCGCGTGAAAGCGCCTCCCTCACGTACTCCTCCATGGCCTCATTCTCCGCTACCAACAGTGGATAGACCTTGCCACGAGGAGGAACGGCACCAGATTGTAACTCTATGGCACAATCGTATGGACGGTGCGGAGGTAGGGCAACCGCGCGCACCTTATCGAATACATCCCGGTACTCTTCGTATTCAGGAGGCAACAGAGAGTCCGAGGAAGTACACAGCAACTTGACAGGCCCATAAATGCAACTAGCCCCACACTGCGGTGACCACGAGAGGATCTCGGCCGATCTCCAATCGAAAGTCGGATTATGCTTCTGGAGCCAGGGGTACCCCAAGACCACCGAGTAGTGTGGAGACGAAATCACCTGGAAACAGACTGACTCTCTGTGAACGGCACCAATGGCTATCCCCACTGGAAGGGTCTCATGAGTCACGTGTGGCGGCAGAAGGGGTCTGCCGTCTATCGCCTCAAGAGCCAGTGGGGAACCTCGAGGCTGCAGAGGAATGGAATTGGCGGCAGCGAACACACTATCAATGAACAAACCACCAGCACCAGAGTCCACCAACGCCTGGGTCGTCACCGAGCCCCCGACCCAGGAGAGGACAACAGTGATCAGTGGTTTGTCAACACGGGAAACCGGGGACGAGGAGACTCCACCCAAGATCTGCCCCCGACAGGATCTCAGGTGCGAGCGTTTCCCGGACGGTTCGGACATGCCAACCGAAAATGACCACCGAGACCACAGTACATGCATCGGCCCTCGCGTCTCCGGAGTACCCTCTCCCCCTCGGACGGGCGAGCAAACTCCAGCTGCATGGGTTCACCCCCAGACAAGTCATCCCCAGGAGGCGTGGGAGGAGAGGGAGGCACGGGTGGGACAGCAAACGTAGGCGCCAATCTGTTAGAAGGCCTCCGCAGGCTCTCCTTAAAGGAAGGTCTCTCCCTGAGTCTGGTGTCAATCAAAATCAGGAAAGAAATAAGAGACTCGAGCTCCACTGGTAGGTCCTTAGCTGCAACCTCATCCTTCAAGGCATCCGAGAGACCATGAGAGAAAGCAGCGACCAGAGCCTCATTATTCCAGCCCACCTCTGCTGCCAGGGTACGAAACTCAATGGCGTATTCAGCTACGGATCGTGAACCCTGTCTGATGGACATAAGGAGCTTCGCAGCAGAGGCAGCACGAGCCGGCACATCGAATACCTTCCGAAGAGAAGCAACAAAACCGGAAAACTCGGCAACCACCGGATTGTTGTTCTCCCATAAAGGGCTGGCCCAGGCCAAGGCCTTGTCCGAGAGCAGCGAGATCAAGAAGCCCACCTTTGATCTCTCAGTAGGAAAGGCATGTGGCAGCAACTCGAAATAAATGCCCACCTGGTTAAGGAAACCTCGGCACTGAGTTGGCTCTCCCCCAAAGCGCTGTGGAAGGGGGGCAGAACCGGTCATACCCCGAGACACCGCAGGCGCAGCAACAGGTGTCGGGGTAGACTCTGGCGCAACAACCGGAGCGGCAGTAGGAGCGGGCCCAGGAGCGACAACCGACCCATCGGCAACGGAAGCGAAATGAGCCGTGCGTTTAAGCAGGGTTTGCAACGCCACAGCGAACCGACCCAACAGGTGATCCTGCTGATCAAGTCTGGCAACCAGCGTAGGTAGCGAGGATGGCCCTGTACCGTCAGAATTCATGGCTTGGTCCTAATGTCAAGGAACCATGAACCAGACGTACAACAAGAGATAAGTGGAAATAAGAAGGCTTTATTGAAAAACAAGCTGTAAGCAAAAGTCCAATACGGATGGCTAAACCGAGGCAGGGTCTTGCGTAGACAGAGGTCAGGAACCAGGAGGGTAGTCAGACGAAGCCTGGATCAGGAACCAGCAGGGTAGTCAGACGAAGCCAGGATCAGGAACCAACGGGGTAGTCAGACGAGGCCAGGATCAGGAACCAGAAGCAGCAGCAGTCTTAGAAGCATGTGAACACAGGAGGACCAAGCAAGGAACTGAAGCCACAGACCTCCTATATATATGAGCTAGGCATCCAGCTCCTCCCAGTGGGAAGGAGAAGCCGCAGGGTGGGAGGCTACAAGAAACCCAGAAACCAAGATGGCCGCCAGCACATGTCAAACGAAGGAGAACAGTGAGAAGGTAAGACCATGACAGTGGGAGATAATGTGAACGTGCTGGATCCACTGTCGGCCACCCAATTGACTAATGCCTGTACCTGCTCAGGCCTTACCATCCTTAGAACGGATATATTTCCACTGGACCGGGGGTCGAGTGGAGGGGTGGACCGTAGGCGCAAAAACGCAACCAGAGTATTTTTAGAAACCAATGGTTTTTTTATTATTGTTATAGTGACAACGCGTTTCGGGGTTCTGCGGACCCCTTTTTCAAGTCTAAAAAAACACATATACACAAAGTTACACACATTGAAGTGATCACATGATTCATGAGGACGTGACTGGATAAGAGAATACATGAATACGTAAATGCAGGGCAGTTAATGCTGTAAGGAGTTGGTAAATAGAGGTTGAGAGCTAGGTATGACTTGTAAAAACAGGACATTAATAAAAAAATATATATACGTATAAAACAAAATAAAATGTATATGTGTATATAAAAATATATATACGCACACATGCACACACATATACAAGTATATAAGTATAAAAATCTGCACCCACACATATAATTCTAGGCTGGTAGTATTAGTAATTAGTGGTGGTTTTAGTGTTTTTGATGAGAGCTGAGGACTAGGTGGCATGAAAGGGTTAAAGTAAAAAGCATGAACTGTGGTGTGGTGTATTTACTGGGAGCTGAGGGCCAGTAGTATGAAGGGGTTAAGGTACTAGGCAAGAACTAGGGGTGTGGTGGTCATGATGAGAGCTGAGGGCAAATGGCATGAAGGGGTTAACGTCCAGGGGGATGCGAGCGGAGGGGGGGTAGGTGCTGGTGGTCTTACCGGTGGGTGGAAGCCCCCTCGGAAGACCAGAAAGCCACCCCACCAGAAGACCCTGGAGCCACCCCACTGGCCCACACCAATCTGAAACCAAGATCGACATTCTACCCCACTCATCACAAAGGGAACCACATAAACACATTTTTTTCCCTAGTGTCAAAAGAAATAAGAAACATCAACAAGAACCTGAAGAATAAGGATAACCTCACCCGAAAGGAGAAAGAAGCCCTTTCGGAACTCGCTAAGGACGACACCTTAGTGATCAGAAGTGCCGATAAAGGGGGAGGAATCGTCCTCCAAAAGAGGGTTGACTATATTACAGAGGCTAAGAGGATCCTTGATGACCCCGCTTACTACGAGCCCCTCCACACCAATCCACTGAATGAGGATAGGAGAAACCTCTTGATACTCCTAAAGGAAGCAGAGATCGACAAGATTTTGACCAAAAAAGAAAAAGAATATATCACCATCGACCACCCGAACACAGCAATTTTTTACCACCTACCAAAGGTACATAAAAATGAAAAAAACCCACCAGGCAGGCCCATAATTTCCGGAATCAACTCACTAACTAGCAACCTCTCACATTATGTAGATATTTTTTTACAAAAACACGTCACCGGCCTCAGCTCCCATCTGAGAGATTCAACACAGCTGATCGCACTCCTGAAAGAAATAAACTGGGACCCATCATATAGGTGGCTTACTCTGGATGTGGCGGCACTTTATTCAAATATACCACATGAAGCGGACATCAGTGCAACGGACCACTTTTTGCAAACGGATGACCAACTGACTCCAAGACACAAACAATTCATCCTTGATGCAATCCGATTTATCCTGACACACAATGTCTTTGAGTTTGAGGGTAAAATCTACAAACAACGAAAAGGGACCGCGATGGGGACGCGATTCGCGCCAAGCTTCGCCAATCTCTACATGGGTCGATTCGAAGAGGTATTTCTCAGCGACAATCACACCTGGACGGAATCGATTGTGCTCTACAAAAGGTACATCGATGACCTGATCTTTATTTGGAAGGGGAGCGAAGAAGAAGCCCAGACATTTGTGTCCTATCTAAATAATAACACTTGGAACCTCAGTTTTACTTTCACAAGCTCAAAGACCTCAATCGAATACCTGGACCTGGTTTTGTATTCCGAAAGCAATAGAATACTGACAAAAACCTTTTTCAAGAAAGTGGATGGTAACAGCTACCTAGATTACAAGAGCGCACACTAAAAAAAATGGAAACAGAACATTCCTTTTAGTCAATTCAAACGGATTAGGAGGAATTGCTCCTCCACTAATGATTTTATCACGCAAAGCCAGACTATACGTTCTAGGTTCCAGAACAAAAATTACCCAAGAGGCATAATCGAAGGGGCCTTCAGGCGAGCATACGAACAGAGCCAAGAGGAGTGCCTCACAACAAAAAAGAAGGAAAATGTTAGACCGTACAAACTGCAAATCCTCTTTTATCACCACCTTCAATCCCAACCATGGAACACTGAGGAACATCATAACCAAACACTGGCATATCCTGAAGGCCGACCCCTATCTAAAAGAAGCCATTCCCCCCAAGCCCCACTTCACTTTCAGGAGGGCCCGCACACTAAAGAATGCACTAGCCCCAAGTAAATTAAAAAGAATAAAACGCGCTACCTTGACCACATCCGAATGGTTCCCTAACCCTAAAGGGAGCTTCAAATGCAGCCATAAACTATGTAAGTGTTGCGATAATCGTGTGACTATCTTCAGGAGTAACACCACAGGAGAAGAATTCACTATCAAAAGCCTCATGAATTGCGCCTCAAGTTTTGTGATCTACCTCCTAGAATGCGCCTGCGGACAGCAATACGTAGGTCGCACCACCCAAACCCTCAGAGAACGCCTAAACAACCACAGATGGAAGATTAAGCAAGGATATCTCCAACACAGTGTGTCCAGACACTTCATGGCCACCCACGACAAGGACCCCACCAAGCTAACCATCACGCCCATTGAACACATCTCCGACGGTTGTTCTGATAGGTTCAGAACTTTACAACGGAGAGAAATGTTTTGGATATACAAACTCCAAACATTGGAACCTTACGGCCTCAACGAAAGCCTGGAAAACAAATGCTTCTAATTCTACATACTACTGGACCACTGTCCTATTACACCTTTTCACCCTTGTATCCATATTCACCATATCCCGTCATCCAATCACATCACGCCCACCAAAATTTCATTCTCATTCCTTCCCGTTGCTCGCACTTCTCGTTCCCAACCTCTATCCCAGCATCCGATAGCCCCAGCCTCCCCCCCCCCTCTTCACCCCTCATTCCAAGCTTATACCCCAGCCAGCGATAGCCTCAGGCCCCCCCCCCCCCCCATCCCCAGCATCATCTCAACCCCATCCCTAGACCCTAGACACCTTCCCCATCCACCATCACTTCCACCCCCCTTTTTTTTTTTTTTTTTTTTTTTTTTCCCCACTCTACTAGCTCCGCCCCCTTAGGGCGGTCCCGCCATCGCTTCCCGCCAAAACCGGCATTAGCCCTGCCCATTCCGCCCCCTTATAGCCGGCCCAGCGTTCGCACCATAACATTCAGCCTCCAGACGCCACACGTGCCAGGAGCTAGAAGCAGCGCTCTCTCCACCAGCGGCTTCCACCCACCGGTAAGACCACCAGCACCTACCCCCCCTCCGCTCGCATCCCCCTGGACGTTAACCCCTTCATGCCATTTGCCCTCAGCTCTCATCATGACCACCACACCCCTAGTTCTTGCCTAGTACCTTAACCCCTTCATACTACTGGCCCTCAGCTCCCAGTAAATACACCACACCACAGTTCATGCTTTTTACTTTAACCCTTTCATGCCACCTAGTCCTCAGCTCTCATCAAAAACACTAAAACCACCACTAATTACTAATACTACCAGCCTAGAATTATATGTGTGGGTGCAGATTTTTATACTTATATACTTGTATATGTGTGTGCATGTGTGCGTATATATATTTTTATATACACATATACATTTTATTTTGTTTTATACGTATATATATTTTTTTATTAATGTCCTGTTTTTACAAGTCATACCTAGCTCTCAACCTCTATTTACCAACTCCTTACAGCATTAACTGCCCTGCATTTACGTATTCATGTATTCTCTTATCCAGTCACGTCCTCATGAATCATGTGATCACTTCAATGTGTGTAACTTTGTGTATATGTGTTTTTTTAGACTTGAAAAAGGGGTCCGCAGAACCCCGAAACGCGTTGTCACTATAACAATAATAAAAAAACCATTGGTTTCTAAAAATACTCTGGTTGCGTTTTTGCGCCTACGGTCCACCCCTCCACTCGACCCCCGGTCCAGTGGAAATATATCCTATTAATCGACCCAGACGACGGCTTGGCCCCCGCCAAAGGGGAACGCGGACGGAATCGGCAGCATCAACCAGTGAGACAATCAGTAATCAGTCTTATCCACCTCCAGTCCAGTTGCACCAAACAATAGGTGCATCAACAACAGGTGAGCAATACCACTCTTCCTGTTGCTCCGGAGGCTCGATTCTTAACTTATTTACCCTATGAGCGCCTTTTTCTCTCCTTGGCCATTATCTACATCCTTAGAACGGCATTGGGCCCCACCAAATATCGCTGTAAATTATGGCGGCTACTGGGACCTGAGGTAGTTGGTACACTAGGACGTGTGGCTGTGGCAGAACGGCCACGTCCTCTCCCAGCACCAGAGGGTCCACTAATACCACCACAACCATGTCCGCGTCATTTACTACATGTTTTCCTCATTGTTATCGTTCACCACAACAACAAAAATATTATTTGACCCAATGTATTGAATTCAAATTCAGGCCTTTTTTTAAAGACAACTAACACTATCTGGCTATCTATTTAGGTACCGTATTACACTAATACAGGCACAGCAGTAACCACAGATTTAGCTGGATATAAATTTGAGGCCTATTATTTAGGCGCTGGGTGACAGGTATAGGTTTACTGACAGAATTAGACTTGGAAATGCACAGTAGCGTGTGTGTGAAGTTATTCAGAATGACCCTATGTGCACCTTGAATCTGATATACCCTTTTAGGGATAGATTTCAAATAGCTCTGATACAGCAGAAACCAATAAATTAGGAAATTGCTAAATTGGGAATAGAATTTCAACCCAGAACAAAAAATGTGCTTTGACGGACACTAAATAACTTGCCCAGCCACAACAGTACAGCAGTAACGACAGATTTAGCAGGATATAAATTTGAGGCCTAGTATTTAGGCGCTGGGTGACAGGTATACGTTTTACGGACAGAATTAGACTTGGAAATGCACAGTAGCGTGTGTGTGAAGTTATTCAGAATCACCCTATGTGCACCTTGAATCTGATATACCCTTTTAGGGATAAATTTAAAGTAGGCCTGATACAACAGAAACCACTAAATTAGGAAATTGCTAAATTGGGAATTGTATTTCAACCCAGAACAAAAACTGTGCTTTGACGGACACTAAATAACATGACCAGCCACACCAGTAACGACAGATTTAGCTGACTTTAAATTTGAGGCCTATTATTTAGGCGCTGGGTGACAATTATAGGTTTACTGACAGAATTAAACTTGGAAATGCACAGTAGCGTGTGTGTGAAGTTATTCAGAATGACCCTATGTGCACCTTGAATCTGATATACCCTTTTTTGGGATAAATTTAAAGTAGGCCTGATACAGCAGAAACCACTAAATTATGAAATTGCTAAATTGGGAATTGTATTTCAACCCAGAACAAAAACTGTGCTTTGACGGACACTAAATAACTTGACCAGCCACACCAGTAACGACAGATTTAGCTGGATATAAATTTGAGGCCTAGTATTTAGGCGCTGGGTGACAGGTATAGGTTTAATGACAGAATTAGACTTGGAAATGCACAGTAGCGTGTGTGTGAAGTTATTCAGAATGACCCTATGTGCACCTTGAATCTGATATACCCTTTTAGGGATAAATTTAAAGTAGGCCTGATACAGCAGAAACCACTAAATTAGGAAATTGCTAAATTGGGAATTGTATTTCAACCTAGAACAAAAACTGTGCTTTGACGGACACTAAATAACTTGACCAGCCACACCAGTAATGACAGATTTAGCTGGATATAAATTTGAGGCCTAGTATTTATGCACTGGGTGACAGGTATAGGTTTACTGACAGAATTAGACTTGGAAATGTACAGTAGCGTGTGTGTGAAGTTATTTAGAATGACCCTATGTGCACCTTGAATCTGATATACCCTTTTAGGGATAAATTTAAAGTAGGCCTGATACAGCACAAACCACTAAATTAGGAAATTGCTAAATTGGGAATTGTATTTCAACCCAGAACAAAAAATGTGCTTTGACGGACACTAAATAACTTGACCAGCCACAGCAGTAACAACAGATTTAGCTGGATATAAATTTGAGGCCTAGTATTTAGGCGCTGGGTGACAGGTATACGTTTACTGACAGAATTAGACTGGGATATGGCCTAAAAATAACCACACTATTGATGGTTAAATGCACTTGGTGTGACAGCTTGACCAACCACACTATTGAGGGTTAAATGCACTTGGTGACAGGCGCAGCTTGCCCCTGATGTAGTATATGGCAAAAAAATAACCAGACTATTGCTGGTTAAATGCACTTGGTGTGACAGCTTGACCCTGATGTAGGATTTAGCCAAAAAACAACCACACCATTGAGGGTTAAATGCACTTGGTGACAGCTTGCCCCTGATGTAGTATATGGCCAAAAAATAAACAGACTATTGCTGGTTAAATGCACTTGGTGTGACAGCTTCACCCTGATGTAGGATTTAGCCAAAAAACAACCACACCATTGAGGGTTAAATGCACTTGGTGACAGCTTGCCCCTGATGTAGTACATGGCCAAAAAATAAACAGACTATTGCTGGTTAAATGCACTTGGTGTGACAGCTTCACCCTGATGTAGGATTTAGCCAAAAAACAACCACACCATTGAGGGTTAAATGCACTTGGTGACAGCTTGCCCCTGATGTAGTATATGGCCAAAAAATAAACAGACTATTGATGGTTAAATGCGCTTGGTGTAACAGCTTCACCCTGATGTAGGATTTAGCCAAAAAACAACCACACCATTGAGGGTTAAATGCACTTGGTGACAGGCTCAGCTTGCCCCTGATGTAGTATATGGCCAAAAAATAACCAGACTTTTGCTGGTTAAATGCACTTGGTGTGACAGCTTCACCCTGATGTAGGATTTAGCCAAAAAACAACCACACCATTGAGGGTTAAATGCACTTGGTGGCAGCTTGTGCTGGCACACCACAAGACACAAAATGGCCGCCGATCACCCCAGAAAAAAGTGACTGAAAAACGCTCTGGGCAGCCTAAAAACAGTGAGCAAATCAATAGCAGCAGTTCAATCATCCACAGCTGCAGATCGATCTCTGAATGAAGTCCTTTGGAGGAGTTAATCACTGCCTAATCTCGCCCTAACGTGGCAGCTGCAACCTCTCCCTATGCTGATCACAGCAGAGTGACTGGCGGCGCTATGTGACTCCAGCTTAAATAGAGGCTGGCAGTGGCGTACACACAATCCATGGGGCCCCGGTGCAAAACTGATCCATGGGGCCCCCTCCCCGTCGCCACCCACCCAACCTCCCTCGACCGGCCGGCCGCCCGCCTTGCTCTGCCTGCTACAGGACATTTAGTAAGTACGGTAGTACAGATGGGGCTAGGAATAGGAACGTTAATTAAAGTTATTAGAAAAGGTTTAAGCAATAAAGCAGTGAGTGAGCGGCGGGGCCGGAGTACAGTGACCACACCGGCCCCGCTGCATTTGCATGACACCGGCCCCTCCACCCTCTCCCTCCCACAGGTTTAGCTATGGTATATTAGGGCATGTGTGGATGACTTACATTGAAAGTAACGGCTGAGCCAAACTGATGCATTCTGAACGGATCCTTATCTGATGCCCTGAACGGATCTCACAAACTGAATTCAAAACGCCAGTGTGAAAGTAGCCTTATGCTACTTTCACACTGGCGTTTCTGGGTCCGCTTGTGAGATCTGTTTCAGGGCTCTCACAAACGGTTCAAAATGATTCAGTTCAGCCCCAATGCATTCTGAATGGATAAGGATCCATTCAGAATGCATCAGTTAGCCTCCATTCCGCTCTGGAGGCGGATACCAAAACGCTGCTTGCTCCTGGCGATGCGGAGCCAAACGGATCCGTCCTGACTTACAATGTAAGTCAATGGGGACGGATCCGTTTTCACTGACAATATGGTGCAATTGAAAACAGATCCGTCCCCCATTGACTTTCAATGTAAGTCAAAACGGATCAGTTTTTAAAGATTTTTTAAAGAATAATACAAACGGATCCGTTCTGAACGGATACAAGCGTTTGCATTATAGGTGCGGATCCATCTGTGCAGATACCAGACGGATCCGCACCTAACGCAGGTGTGAAAGTAGCCTGACTCTGCTATATTTCTGTAGCCTGCAACCTCTGACTGCCCAGTTGGACTGAAACTACTACACCCAACATGTTCTGGCAGTAATAGTAAATGGATATTGGTGCAATTCTGAGCTACGAGTCTATATAGTACATAATGTAGGCTGCCTACATTATGTACTATATAGACTCGTAGCTCAGAATTGCACCAATATCCATTTACTATTACTGCCAGAACATGTTGGGTGCAGTAGTTTCAGTCCAACTGGGCAGTCAGAGGTTGCAGGCTACAGAAATATAGCAGTGTTAAAAGCCATTGATAGGCCAATAAAGTATTTACTATACCATATTATGAAGGCAATACATATAGACACAGTAACATTGCCCAATTCTCAGCCCCCATCAGACCCCACTCTGAGTCTGAACTTTTTTAACAAATCTTATCTTCAGTCAATCTGGACGGTCGGCGGTCGGCACTTGGCACCGGCTTCTTCGCACGCTCCCTTCTTTCTGCTGCATCTCAGCGTCAGTTTTTGGGGCGCAGCCTAGGGGAACCTGTGTTATGTCCGGTGCGGCCGCCCAACAGGAAATGAGGAGGCACGCCGCACCGAGAGGAGAGTCAGGGGGAGGAGGAGACTCAAGGGAGAGCAGGCACTGCCGCACAGATGCACAACACTGGGCGGGGGGCCCGCCCACGGCCCGCCCACGGCCCGCCCACCCTGGTTATTATACAGGCAAGACTGGCGCAGCAGTGCAGCAAACACAGTACTATTGCAGGGCGGGGCCAGGGGTCCACAGGCGGCCGGGCCCCCGGGAGTGCCGGGCCCGGTCGCAACTGCGACCCCTGCGACCCCTGTATGTACGCCCCTGGAGGCTGGGTTACATGGTGCTCTGGCCAATCACAGCCATGCCAATAGTAGGCATGGCTGTGACGGCCTCTTGGGGCAAGTAGTATGACGCTTGTTGATTGGCTGCTTTGCAGCCTTTCAAAAAGCGCCAAGAAAGCGACGAACACCGAACCCGAACCCGGACTTTTACGAAAATGTCCGGGTTTGGGTCCGTGTCACGGACACCCCAAAATTCGGTACGAACCCGAACTATACAGTTCGGGTTCGCTCATCCTTAGTCGTAGCCCACTCCGAAACGCGTATGGTAATTAATCCCATGAAATAAAGTACAGAACCGGAGAATCAAAAGCGCTTAAAGAAAAGAAAGAGGAGAGGGATCTGTGAATTTTTGTCTTTAAAGTAAAGAAAAGCTGGATACCTGCTTTTCTGGAGAGTCTTTCCTGGTGAGGTTTAACCCTGCGAGATACCAACTGAAATCGCAGAAAGAATATACTACCAGCTGATCTCCAATACAGTACAGTTACATACGATCACCAAGGATCCCGAATCCTTTATAAGTCCTGTGGAAATTAAATCGCAATACATCACAGCCTGTAAAGAACTCGTGAACACGTGGGACGCCACGAGTGATGCAATAAAAACCAGCACTACTCCATCCAAAACAGTGAGTAAAACAGCTCCGGCTTATTCTTGCAAACAGGCAGTGACATTGTAGCGATATTATATGTGAAGTGGCGATCAAGCCGTAAAGATACAACTGACTATTTAAAAGGACTGTATCTAAATACCAGATCAATCTTCACTATTGAAGTACTACCTATTGGGATATTGATTGGATTAATTAACCCCTTGGAGAGACGATATTCTACCATATAAAAGACCCTGAAGCTCTGGTTAAAATACAGAGAACTATTATAAACCATTACAATATACAACTGTATTTAGGTGTTTTATGAATTTTAGAGTAATAGTTTTAGTTAAATTTTAGCATGTTTGATTAAAAATTGTATATCACGACAAATAAATATATTGTTATATTAACTCCCCGTGTGGAACCAAATGGTGGTGCCCTACTACTTTTCAATGTTGCTCTTAATAATTTTTTAGAGGATTGGGTGAATCCTCTCTGTAGGAGCACCCATACCATCATTGATTTGTAGGTGAGCCCTCTCTAATATTTACTCTTGGATTTATTATGATGTCTATTGCTGGCTAAGTATACTGGATAGTGACGGATATTCGGCTAGGATGTATGGAATTGCAATGTGTTTTGTTACAATTGTATATCATATCCACTTTTGCTGACTACATCAAATACATAAAATGCCTAAAGTGCTCAATATAGTGCTGGTTACATAGATATGCTAAGTACATAGATATAAAGATAAACTTACGGTATGCTGGATACATAGAGTGCCAGGTTTTGGCTGAGTACAAAATATATATAAACGCTGAATAAAGTGCCAAGTGCTCAATATAGTGCTGAGTAGATAGATACGCCGGGTACATGTATATATAAACTTATACCAGATACATGGAGTGCCAGATCTTGACTGACTATATAAATGCTGAGTATTAACTAAAACCTCAGTAAAAATATAGGCTTTGGCTTCTTGGGACAGTACGCATCAAAAATTTCCCAAAGATATTTGAGATGTTTGAGTGGTAGATATGATGTTAGTTCATGGGTGACAACACAATGAATGTCATCAATCGTATAGTGTTGTTTATTCAGGTTAGTGATTCACTTTTTCTTTTTGAAGTGTTAGGTAGAAATCATAAAAAGTCACATAAAAATCCTATAGGCAAAAAGTTATATGGGCAATAAAAATAGTTCCACTTTGAATCAATTAAAATGTTTGGTTTTTGGTAGTTTACCACTCCGCTGTGTGCCGCTCTGCTTGTCCGTTTCGTCCGCAATCTCTTTTTGCCCTGAAATAACCTATGCGGCGTCCCACATGGTCCGTTGTGCGTATGTCGTGGCGTCCCACGTGACAAGGGTGGGGCAACACAACACTACCGGAGGTGGTTGTGATTCCTTCTTAGTTCCAGGGCAGAAGTTCACTTTTGGAGTGTCGGATTGTGATTGCCGTTTAGCTCTTTGGTCTTGCAGAAAGCGGTAAAAACATAAATTTTGAAAAATGTCAGCGGTAGTACTCCAGTAATCTTAACTTGTATAGCCCTCAAGTTCCTTTCACCATGGTGAAGCCTCACATCAATAGTGGGGAAATTAATGGAAACCATACTTAAGGAGAGGATTGAGGAACATTGAAAATCCCAGGGATTGAACGATGAAAACAGCATGGGTTTACTTCAGGGAGATCATGTCAAACTAATCTTATTGATTTTTTTGATTGGGTGACTAAAATAATAGATGGCGGAGGTACAGTAGACATTGCTTAGCTAGACTTTAGTAAGGCTTTTGATACTGTCCCACATACAAGGCTTATCAATTAATTGCAGTCTTTGAGCTTGAACTCCCATATTGTTGAATGGATTAGGCAGTGGCTGAGGGACAGAAAACAGAGGGTTGTAGTCAATGGAGTATATTCAGACCATTGTCTTGTTACCAGTGGGGTACCTCAGGGAAAATTCAGCGAAATTGCAGAAGGCCTCGATGGTAAGGTGTGTCTTTTTGCTGATGATGCAAAGATTTGTAACAGGGTTGATGTTCCTGGAGGGATACACCAAATGCCAAATGATTTAGGAAAACTAGAGGAATGGTCAAAAATCTGGCAACAAAAATGTAATGTTGATAAGTGCAAGATAATGCACCTGGGGAGTAAAAACCCAAGAGCAGAATATAAAATCAGTGATACAGTCCTAACCTCAGTATCTGAGGAAAGGGATTTAGGGGTCATTATTTCAGAAGACTTAAAGGTAGGCAGACAATGTCATAGAGCAGCAGGAAATGCTAGCAGAATGCTTGGGTGTATAGGGAGAGGCGTTACCAGTAGAAAGAGGGAGGTGCTCATGCCGCTCTACAGAGCACTAGTGAGACCTCATTTGGAGCATTGTGCTCAGTACTGGAGACCATATATCCAGAAGGATATTGATACTTTGGAGAGAGTTCAGAGAAGAGCTACTAAACTAGTACATGGATTGCAGGATAAAACTTACCAGGAAAGGTTAAAGGACCTTAACATGTATAACTTGATAGAAAGACGAGACAGAGGGGATAGGAAAAAAATAATTCAATACATAAAGGGAATCAACACGGTAAAAGAGGAGAGAATATTTAAAAGAATAAAAACTGCTACAAGAGGACATTGTTTTAAATTAGAGGGGCAAAGGTTTAAAAGCAATATTAGGAAGTATTACTTTACTGAGAGAGTAGTGGATGCATGGAATAGCCTTCCTGCAGAAGTACTAGCTGCAAATACAATGAAGGAGTTTAAGCATGCATGGAATAGGCATAAGGCCATCCTTCATATAAGATAGGGCCAAGGGCTATTCATAGTATTCAGTATATTGGGCAAACTAGATGGGCCAAATGGTTCTTATCTGCCGACACATTCTATGTTTCTATGTTTGTATGATGAGGCTCTATTTAGATCCACCTCAAGCTGCTGACCATGCAGTTGATAGTTTCTGCTTGGAGTTTCTAGTGCTGGTTTGTCTTGTATCTCCTGCTTCTCCATACATCTCTAAGCTAAGTACTTGTTGCCTTTGCTGTTTCTTATTATCTGGAGTGTGCTGTTTCTAGGCATCGGGGAAATGCAGGGTCCTTCATTCTGGAAGGAACCAGTTGTTTCATCGCCTGCTACCTATCCTACTGCCCATCAGTTTTTGCAGGGCTTTACTGTAGGTATCCAGTGTATGAGTATTTCCACCATCAGCATCTGCTCATACTGGCAGGAGTTAGGGAAAGGCCTAGGGATTACTAGGAGGTCACAATCCCTCTTCCTTAGCTTTTGAGGCCTAGATTATTGCCAGTTTTGGCCCCGTGACTGCCCAAATAAGTAAAGTGTGCAGTGATTCTAAGAGCAACGCCTGTCATCTGCATGTCATACTGACTCAAAGTATTATTTCACTACCACAGAAGACTTCCTATGCGTGTTACTGCAAGACACAGTGTTCTACACAACTATAAATGCTCTCTGCAGCCAGGTAATAGCCTTTTTTTAACGTGATTCGCCACCAAAAAATTCAGATCGAATTGAGTTTTTGAAAAATTCGATCATCTCTAGTCATAATTCATATGTTGAAGCTAATTGTATATTGGGATGCAATTTACAGGAGTTACACCATTTTTACAAAGGATATAGGAAACGGTAGCATAACCTCATGCTCAATGCTTTCAAAACAATCCAGAGGCATCCATTGATAAAGCTGAACATACTGCGAAGGAACGAGTTGGCAATGTCAACTAGTGTACATGTGACAATTGCAATGTTTTGACAACCATCATAGAGAATTTGTGTTACAAAGAATTTGAAAATGTTAATGTCAACAGATTGCTATGTCAAGGAGAAAAATGCATTGTTGAATTAGAGCAATTAAAGAATGATGTATCTATGCGGAGCTTATAGGTTTGGTGTTATAAGTATGTAGACAGAACCCCCTTCCTTCCATTACCAAGATACTTATACTAGTTATTAGGGATGAGCGAACCCGTGGAAGTTCTGGTTTGCCAGGTTCAGCCAAACTTCGGGTCAAAGTTCCGGTTCGCGACTTGAACTTGACCCTGAACCAGAACCCTATTGAATTCACTTTATTATTGTATGTTATAACAAGGTTATATTGGAAAATAATATCATTCTTAAGACAGAATGCAAAACAATATGGCCATTTATGGGTTAAAAAAATCACCTCATCCACTTGATCGCTCTGCAGCAGCTTCTTCTATCTTCACTGAACAGGACCTGTAATATGTTAGATGACGTCACCACATGGGAGAGCGCGGTGACGTCTTTGCGCATATTATCTATGAGAAGGTGGTTTCATCTACTGCCCCAGTAACACAGGCCATGATGTTTTAAATGCACTGGAGAAATCAAAGTACATGATCCTCACTGTGCTGCCTGTAGTTTCCAAGTAGGAATACACTTTCTCCAGCAGGTAGATGACCACATCCTCCACTCCAATGCCATCATGTTCTAAATGGTGGATACTGTTGTCATCCTGAGGTGATAAAAGGCAAGATCCCATTAGATGGAGCAGCAGACCGTGGGGCTGAGGGAGGTTCATAGGTATGGGATATAGATTGTGGTGGCTGTTGTCATGCAGATGTGTTACAGTAAAAGGTAAGGCCCCTTTTGATGTAAATGGTGGTACCTGTTGTTGTCCAGAGGTGTTAGAAGGTGAAACCCCTTGATATGAAGCAGAAAATAATGGGGCTGGAGGAGGTTCATTGTGGAGATTCTTAGATTAATACCAGTGATGTCATTCAGGCCTCTCCACATGTCCTGTGCTTGTTATGCCCCAATTTGGTCTCCATCTTTGACTTATTCTCCTCCTTGACCTCCTTATTTTAAGTGAAGTCAAGTTAAGTTGATATATATTCAGTGATCCTCCTTTTGTATATTTCACATTTTGGCACAGCATAAATGATGTATTTATTCATTTTTAATTAAGTTTAACCAAAGAAACATGGTTATTATCATGTCTAAACAAGGATGATACATGGTTATGGTTACTGTTCCTGTCTGCAATGTTAATGTAACATGCTACACATTTCTAACCCTGATGGATCGTATATCAGTTTCTTTCGTATCTAAGACAACCTGGCTATGAACATGGCAATGGACATTTAAAGAAGTACTGTACAAATATATTTTTTCCATGTGAATCGTCCTGGTAGCTGTACCTGGTACTTATCCACTCCATTGCCTTTTTCAGTTGTGTCATGTCAATGACATTGTGTTTGTCCATCTAACCAAACATCTTAGGTTAGTTCTGACATCTGCTTTATACGTTTTTCTGACAACCTCTATTTCCTTCTCAAAGGAACTAACTTCCTATGCACACATAGGACACATTGTTGGTTGGATAATTGTAGTGTCATTCAAAGCACACGATTGAGGACCAAGAGAGGGGATAACTCTCAAATACACTCAACAATATAAAAATAATCTTCTTGCTTTAAAATTGTCTAGACAAAAACAATTGTGTGTGTATTATAAATGCGTTATTGTGTCCAGAAAATTTGGAATACATAATTTATTCAAACACAAATATACAATGGATATACAATGGATTAATAAGATACTGTCTATAGATTTTTTGTCTGGCCTATTTAAAACTAACATGATATAAATTGTAATGAAGATAATGTACAGTTTCTAAATTTATTGAGAAACAATAAAACACAAATTTGGTACTGTCAATAACAATGTGTTTATTTATTTTACTTTAAAATGTCAGTTATTCAGGTAGATGATGACCGTTAAAAGTCAAGCAAGAAAATGACAATGTCAATAATAATAGGACAATACTAAATCTATACTATTGTTTGAAAATATTGCTTTG
Source organism: Bufo gargarizans (assembly GCF_014858855.1). Taxonomy (NCBI): domain Eukaryota; kingdom Metazoa; phylum Chordata; class Amphibia; order Anura; family Bufonidae; genus Bufo; species Bufo gargarizans. Next base: position 523,870,826 of record NC_058080.1, on the reverse strand, counting down.
TATAGTCACTTAATGAAAAACAACAAAATGCTTTAACAAAGCTGAATGATACTGTTGACATCCCATAGTTACATGTTTTACATGAGTTAAACATTTTATTTTTGTCCTTATCTGTGTCTAGAGTACAACATTATGACGCTTCCATAATTAGAGCTTTTGATTATGTATGGAGAGTCATCAACTTCCAATTTTTATCATATACAACTGGATATTCTCATGTGATTGAATTGATACAAAATATGAAGTATCATTATGCGAGTCATATTGCTGGGACATAGCGATGGACCTTACAGAAGCATCACCCCTACAATTTTAATTCTCTAGTGCATTAATACACATGATGTATACAGTGTATTGAAGGTAATCTTCTTTCAGTTGGCTGTATTTGTGAGTTATCCCCTTCCTTTTGGTCCGCAGCTGTGTTATGTGACACTGAAACTCCAATAGGAATAAATCAAGAAAATGTATGTGCAGACTTAAGATGGTAGGTCCATCAGAGAATCAGACTGTTAAGTATGTGATACATTTAAAGAACAAACTAAAATTCTTAAAGTACAATTACATCCAGCTGGAAGGTTATGTTAAATGTAATTTGCATCATGGACCTTTGCAAAAACAGACAAAGGATTATTCTTGTAGTGCAGCATATGGGATTGTGCCTGGTTTCCATACACATAACTCCAATTGAAGAAAAGCATGAATACTGATATGGAAACTCCACTTGTATCCACCTTATAGTTTCCCGTATGTAGTCTGTAAATGTTATGAGTATGTGCCGCAAAATTTATGGTTACACTCTACAGATTATCAAAGGATAATTTTCTAAGTAGTATCCATGTCAAGATATACAGAAATGATAACTACTGATCTAACGCACACATTTCGTCCTCCGAATCTTGTTGGAATTGAGAATAATGTTTCTGAATCATTATTTCTTTGTCAGCCCTTGCAAAACCAGATATATTTCTGGGCAGATATTTTCTTCAGCTCTCCCTTCCAATTCAAAGCTCACCTTTAGCAAAACAATATCAATCTTGCTTCATTCTGGAGAAAAAGGCAAGGATGTATCCTTTCTATTTCCTTGACAATGGAATTTTCACATTTCTAGAAATAGTAGCTTTTATTGCTTCTTTTACACTCTCATTACGAAGGCTAAAAATGAAAGGACTGAGTAATGGTGCAATTATTATATTGATGACAGAGACTGCTTTGTTTGTTTCCAATGAGCGACTATTAGTGGCAATCACGTAAATAAATATTGTTCCTCCATAGCTCAATGTTACCAAGGTCAAGTGGGAAGCACACGTTGAAAAAGCTTTCTTTCTTGCACTAACAGTTGATATTTTACATATCACAATAATTATATAACTGTACGTGATTATTATAACTGAGAGGGAACTGAACACAATCACAGTAGAATTGATGACATTCAGAAACTTAATTATTAATGATTTTGTACAGGAGAGTCGTATTAATGGACTGCTATCACAAAAGAAATGGTTGATGATGTTATTGCAAAAGGTCTTTCGGAGCATTAATATAGAAGGGCCTGAGATTGCAAGAAATCCAGCACACCAACAGCCGATGGCCAAATTCTTTGATATAATCCCACTCATCATGGTAGAATAGTGCAGAGGCTTGCATATGGCTATATAACGATCTATTGACATTATAGCCAGGAGAATCAGCTCTGTAGCTCCCAATGAAAAATATAACCAAGACTGCAGCATACATGAAAAATAGGAGATGGCTTTACATTTCAGTAGTAAATTGTCTAAAAGTTTTGGAACTATAGTAGTTACATTAAGAGTCTCAATTGTGGAAAAATGTGCAATAAACAGATACATAGGGGTATGAAGACTAGAATTATTGAAGATCACCAATAGAATTAGAATATTTCCAAGCAGAATGATAATATAAACCACAAGGAGTAAAACAAAGACCATGATCTCCACATTTCGAGTTACTTGAAATCCTAGTAAGATAAATCCAGAAATGCGGGTTCCATTTTCCATAATATGATCCATGATTCGATTTATTTTTAAAAGAAAACCATCTTTTTCATATAAGTATTGGATTCATTATCTGGAAATGAGGTTAAATGTTGTAAAAATACTTAGAGAAATCTTAAAATGAATATATACTTTTAGCACTGAAGTCTCCATGGCCTCCAAGCTATTGAAATAATAGTAAATAACTGTAATACATGATAAAAAGAAGAATAACAAGTGACCAGAAAAGTATTCATGTTTGCACAGTGCCTTTTATTGCAATTGAAACCATTACAGGGGTTTTCTGGGATTACTATGATTCTTAACAGATATTTCAGCACTTTTACATAGATACTCTCCTATCTCGGCCCCTCTGAAGGATCTGAGGCTGCTACAGTTATGTTCCTGTGCAGACCCTTTCTTTTGCAATCTGTGAATGATGGAATCTGATAACTGCAGGCATTTAACCCCTCAGAAGCCAAGGTCAAGTGGGAGTGCTTTCCACATTCCCTATGGCTGCCTTGGTCTCTCTGAAGGATTTGAGGCTACAGCTATGTTCCTATGCAGACCCTGCCTTTTGCAATCTATAAAAGAAGACATCTTATTATTGCATGTTCAAATTCCCCAGGGGAACTTTTAAAAAGTGTAAAAAAATAAATAAATAAAACATAAAAAAAATAAAGGTTTAAAAGTAATATCAGGAAGTATTACTTTACTGAGAGAACAGTGGATGCATGGAATAGCCTTCCTGCAGAAGTGGTAGCTGCAAATACAGTGAAGGAGTTTAAGCATGCATGGGATAGGCATAAGGCCATCCTTCATATAAAATAGGGCCAAGGGCTATTCATAGTATTCAGTATATTGGGCAGACTAGATGGCCCAAATGGTTCTTATCTGCCGACACATTCTATGTTTCTATGTTTCTATAATGTATAAAAATTTTAATCATACACTTCCCATTTAATTAAAATAAGACAATAGGCATCAGTGCATCCCAAAATGCTTGTACTATTAACCCCTTCCCAACCAGCGCCGTAATAGTACCCAGGTACAGTGTGCTGATCAGGCAAGTGCAGAAGCTGTGCCCACCTGATCAGCAGCAGTGGTCCAGCTGTTCCTGACAGCCGTGCCTGTGATGTATGCACCAGCATTGGTGAAAACACAGATACAGCAGCATTAACCCTTGCTATGCCGCAGTGTAGCGCCCTCCCCGTCCCCATCAGATCCCCACGCTGCGGTGACGGGGACCTGATGGTTGGGAAGGCAGCCCAATGCCTTCCATAGGCATTGTGGCTGCCTTCCATGGAAGCCTGTGAGACCCAGCCCCTTGGGTCCCACAGGCAAGCAGGCTGTAACTGTATTACACTGTGTAATACAGTTACAGCCAATGCATTACTATACAGATGTATTGTAGAGGGGATCAGACCCCCAAAAGTTGAAGTCCCACAGTGTGACAAAAAAAGTAAAAAAAAAGGTTAAAAAAAGTGTTTTGCATAATAAAAAAGTACCCTTTTCCTACATATTAGGTATTGCTGCATCTGTATCGAACAGCTCTATAAAAACATAACATGATTCACGCTAGATAAATAAAAACAGTGGCAAAATAGCTATTTTATGGTCACCTTGCCTCATAAAAAGTGAGTAAAACGTCATATGTATCACGAGGTGTACCAATATGCACTGCAATACATTTCGGGCACTTAACATGAGTGGCAAACGTCTTTCACCCATAATGGCCCTCCATCTACTTCCACATGTACTTTCTGCCAATCCCATCAAAAGATCAAATGTCTGGAGGTATGTCCAGAATTACAGACTGGGTGATCTATCTAGAACTTCCCCAAACCCTGATTATTATTCTATCCTCATTGGGAATTCCGATGTGGAAGCGAATATGATCCAGAAATGGGATTTCGAGAGTACATGTGCCAAGTTCTCGAGGTCTGCACATCTTCCTCTTCCAGATCCAACCTGGCTGGAGAACTATATCCTTCTCCCTTCCATTCCCGCAAGGTGCCTTTCATTCATTTATAGGCAATTATTGTATGGGAGAGACCAACAGATTCCGGCTTATCTGAGGGAATAGGAGAGAGAACTGAATATCACAATAAATGATTCAGATAAAGCATTTATATTATCCCATTCTCATGGATTCTCCATATCATCCCACAATAAATGAGATCCTACCTAAGACAATCGCCACAAAAATGTAAATAAACATGGCTCTCAGAAAATGGCAACACAAAAACAAGATATTTTTCTTGTAAAAAATGCTTTTACTGTGTAAAACTTAACAAAAATATAAATAATAGACATATTAGGTATCACCACATCAATAACAACCAACCGGCTCTATAAAAATATCACATGATATGAAAAAAAAAAAAAAAAAAAACTGTGCCAGAACAGTCATTTTGTGTCACCTAACAAAATGCGTAATATCGAGTTATCAAAATGTCATATGTACTCCAAAATGGTATCAATGAAAAAGTCACGTCTTCCTGCAAAAAATGAACCCCCACATAAGGCTACTTTCACACTTGCATTCGGTGTGGATCCGTCTGGTATCTGAACAGACGGATCCGCACCTATAATGCAAACGCTTGCATCCGTTCAGAACAGATCCGTCTGCATTAGGCAGCTTTTTCAGATCTGAGTTTTCAGAGTTAGATCTGAGTTAGATCGTGAAAACTCAGATCCGACAGTATATTCTAACACAAAGGCGTTCCCATGGTGATAGGGACGCTTCAAGTTAGAATATACTAAGAACTGTGTACATGACTGCCCCCTGCTGCCTGGCAGCACCAGATCTCTTACAGGGGGCTGTGATCCGCACAATTAACCCCTCAGGTGCCGCACCTGAGGGGTTAATTGTGTGTATCATAGCCCCCTGTAAGAGATCAGGTGCTGCCAGGCAGCAGGGGGCCAGACCCCCTCCCTCCCCAGTTTTAAATTAATTGGTGGCCAGTGCGGCCCCCCTCCTTCCCTCCCCAGTATTAAATTCATTGGTGGCCAGTGCGGCCCCCCCCTTCCTTCCTCCCCAGTATTAAATTCATTGGTGGCCAGTGCAGCCCCCCTCCCTCCCTCCCCAGTATTAAATTCATTGGTGGCCAGTGCGGCCCCCCCTCTCCCCCCCTAATTAAAATCACACCTCCATCATTGATGGCAGCGGAGAGTTCCGATTGGAGTCCCAGTTAAATTGCTGGTGCTCCAATCGGTTACCATGGCAGCCAGAAAGCTACTGCAGTTCTGCCTGCCATGGTTATGTAACAATTTTAGAAGAATTCTGCTTACCTGCGCTGTCTGTGGCCGGCCGGCGCTCCTCCTACTGGTAAGTGAAAGGTCTGTACGGCGTATTGCTTATAGCACAGACCGGTCACTTACCAGTAGGAGGAGTGCCCGGCCGGCCACAGACAGCGCAGGTAAGTATAATGCTTCTAAAATTCGGAACTCTCCGCTGCCACCAATGATTAGGGGGGTGATTTTAATTAGGGGGGAGAGGGCGGGCCGCACTGGCCACCAATGAATTTAATACTGGGGAGGGAGGGAGGGGGGGCAGCACTGGCCTCCAATGAATGTAATACTGGGGAGGGAGGGAGGGGGGCCGCACTCGCCACCAATGAATTTAATACTGGGGAGGGAGGGAGGGGGGGGGCCGCACTCGCCACCAATGAATTTAATACTGGGGAGGGAGGGGGGGGGGCCGCACTGGCCACCAATGAATTTAATACTGGGAGGGAGGGGGGCCACACTGACCACCAATGAATTTAAAACTGGGGAGGGAGGGGGGTCTGACCCCTGCTGCCTGGCAGCACCCGATCAGGGGGCTGAGATCCGCACAATTAACCCCTCAGGTGCGGCACCTGAGGGGTTAATTGTGCGGATCACAGCCCCCTGATCGGGTGCTGCCAGGCAGCAGGGGGCAGTTATGTACACAGTTATCAGTACATTCTAACTTGAAGCGTCCCCATCACCATGGGAACGCCTCTGTGTTAGAATATACTGTCGGATCTGAGTTTTCACGATCTAACTGAAATCCGATGGTATATTCTAACATAGAGGTGTTCCCATGGTGATGGGGACGCTTCAAGTTAAAATATACCATCGGATTGGAGAAAACTCTGATCCGATGGTATATTAATAGGGACTCCTGACTTTACATTGAAAGTCAATGGGGGACGGATCTGTTTGCAATTGCACCATATTGTGCCAACGTCAAACGGATCCGTCCCCATTGACTTGCATTGTAAGTCTGGGTGGATCTGTTTGGCTCCGCATGGCCAGGCGGACACGAAAATGCTGCAAGCTGCGTTCGAGTGTCCGCCTGCTGAGCGGAACGGAGGCCAAACTGAGCCATTCTGATGCATTCTGAGCGGATCCGCATCCACTCAGAATGCATTGGGGCTGTACGGATCTGTTCGGGGCCGCTTGTGAGAGCCTTCAAACGGAACTCACAAGCGGAACCCCGAATGCAAGTGTGAAAGTAGCCTAAGACAATAACTCAAAAAATATAAACCAATAGCGCTGCAAGCCATTCTACCAAAATCTGTGCTGCAAAAGCCTTATTACGCTCCTTCCCTTTTGAGTCCTGCCATGTCCCCCTACAGCAGTTTACCATTACATATGGGGTGTTGATGTATTCAGGAGACAATAGGCAACAAATTATGGGGTATTTTTTCTCCAGATACCCCTTGTGAAAATTTGGAGCTAAAGCAACATTTTATTGGACAAAAGTAAACTTTTCACTTTCACATTCAAGTGTTTCTAAATTCCATATAATCTTTATGGGGTCGAAGTGCTCAGTACAACCCTTAACAAAAATTTTTGATGGTGTAGTTTCCAAAATGGGGTTCATTTTGAGGGTTTCCACTGGGTGCTTCAAATACAAAATGGTGCCCAAAAAACATTCTAGCAAATCCTAGCTCTATTAATTCTGACCACTGTCGTGTGCCCCTGCAGCAGTTCACTACCACATACTGGGTATTTCTGTAAACAGCAGAATCAGAGTAAGGCCGAATGCACACGGCCGTGTTCCACGGCAGGGAACGGTCCGTGTTCCACAGCCCTGAACGGTCCGTGGTATCTCGGCCTGTTATCCTGCTGAGAGCAGAAGCGCACGGCGTCATTGGTTGCTATGACGCTGTGCGCTTCATGCCGCCGCTGCACTACAGTTATACACTCGTATGATCTATGAGCATTTGGCCTTATGCATATTGAGGTTTATTTTGCTGTTATCCTTTGCTGTGTTGCAAGAAAAAATTAATTTGAAATTATACCTCCATTTTCCATTCATTCTTGAGGAACACCTAAAGGGTTAACAAAGCTTGTAACATCAGTTTAGAATAAAGTAGGGGGTGTAGTTTCTAAAATGGGGTCATTTATGGTGGTTTCCATTAAGTAAGCCCCTCAAAATCACTTTACAACTGAATTTGTGATAAAAAATGATCTAAAATTCTAGGCCTTCTAACATCCTAAAAAAATAAAATGACAATTACAAAATAATGCCAACATAAAGTAGACATATGGGGAATGATGACTGATGATTATATTATGAGGCATTACTATTAGGGTTGAGCGAACCCGAACTGTAAAGTTCGGGTTCGTACCGAACTTTAGGATTTTTGGACCCTGGACCCTAACCGGTTCAGGTTCGTTGTTCGGCGAGTTAATGGCTCGTTTTGAAAGGCTGCAAAGCAGCCAAACAACGAGAGTTTAACTCATGTACCCTTAGAGGCCATCACAGCCATGCCTACTATTGGCATGGCTGTTATTGGCCAGTGCAGCATGTGAACCAGCCTCTATATAAGCTGGAGTCACGTAGCTCTGCATGCCACTCTGCTCTGATTAGTGTAGACATAGGGTTTTAAAAATACACCCATTTTTGGGCAAGAATATAAATTTGCGGCCTTTGCTCTATTTATTACAGTGAAATACAAGCGTTAGATACTGCTGTTATATTCTGTTATAAAAAAAAAAACACTCATTTTGGGCAAGATAATAAATTTGTGCTCTTTGTTGCATTTGTCACAGTGAAATACAAGCTTGAAATACTGAAATTATATTCTGGTTTTAAAAAAACACCCATTTTTTGCAATACCCTACATCTGGTGCCTTTGCTGCATTTGTCACCGTTAGGGATGAGCGAACTCGAACTGTATAGTTCGGGTTCGTACCGAATTTTGGGGTGTCCGTGACACGGACCCGAACCCGGACATTTTCGTAAAAGTCCGGGTTCGGGTTCGGTGTTCGTCGCTTTCTTGGCGCTTTTGTGACGCTTTCTTGGCGCTTTTTGAAAGGCTGCAAAGCAGCCAATCAACAAGCGTCATACTACTTGCCCCAAGAGGCCGTCACAGCCATGCCTACTATTGGCATGGCTGTGATTGGCCAGAGCACCATGTGACCCAGCCTCTATTTAAGCTGGAGTCACATAGCGCCGCCCGTCACTCTGCTCTGATTAGCGTAGGGAGAGGTTGCGGATGCGACAGTAGGGCGAGATTAGGCAGATTAACTCCTCCAAAGGACTTCACTTGATTAATCGATCGATCTGCAGCTGTGCATCATTGAGCTGCTGAAATTCAAATGCTCACTCACTGTTTTTAGGCTGCCCAGACCGTTTGTCAGTCACTTTTTTCTGGGGTGATCGGCGGCCATTTTGTGTCTTGTGCGGTGCTGCGACCAAGTGCATCCAAGCTGCGACCAAGTGCATTTAACCCTCAATGGTGTGGTTGTTTTTTGGCTAAAGCCTACATCAGGGTGAAGCTGTCACACCAAGTGCATTTAACCAGCAATAGTCTGTTCATTTTTTGGCCATATACTAAATCAGGGGCAAGCTGCGCCCGTCACCAAGTGCATTTAACCCTCAATGGTGTGGTTGTTTTTTGGCTAAATCCTACATCAGGGTGAAGCTGTCACACCAAGTGCATTTAACCAGCAATAGTCTGTTCATTTTTTGGCCATATACTACATCAGGGGCAAGCTGCGCCTGTCACCAAGTGCATTTAACCCTCAATGGTGTGGTTGTTTTTTGGCTAAAGCCTACATCAGGGTGAAGCTGTCACACCAAGTGCATTTAACCAGCAATAGTCTGTTTATTTTTTGGCCATATACTACATCAGGGGCAAGCTGCGCCCGTCACCAAGTGCATTTAACCCTCAGTAGTGTGGTTCGTCAAGCTGTGACACCAAGTGCATTTAACCAGCAATAGTCTGTTCATTTTTTGGCCATATACTACATCAGGGGCAAGCTGCGCCCGTCACCAAGTGCATTTAACCCTCAGTAGTGTGGTTGGTCAAGCTATCACACCAAGTGCATTTAACCAGCAATAGTCTGTTCATTTTTTGGCCATATACTAAATCAGGGGCAAGCTGCGCCCGTCACCAAGTGCATTTAACCAGCAATAGTCTGTTCATTTTTTGGCCATATACTACATCAGGGGCAAGCTGCGCCCGTCACCAAGTGCATTTAACCCTCAGTAGTGTGGTTGGTCAAGCTATCACACCAAGTGCATTTAACCAGCAATAGTCTGTTCATTTTTTGGCCATATACTAAATCAGGGGCAAGCTGCGCCCGTCACCAAGTGCATTTAACCAGCAATAGTCTGTTCATTTTTTGGCCATAAACTACATCAGGGGCAAGCTGCGCCCGTCACCAAGTGCATTTAACCCTCAGTAGTGTGGTTGGTCAAGCTATCACACCAAGTGCATTTAACCAGCAATAGTCTGTTCATTTTTTGGCCATATACTAAATCAGGGGCAAGCTGCGCCCGTCACCAAGTGCATTTAACCAGCAATAGTGTGGTTATTTTTTGGCCATATCCCAGTCTAATTCTGTCACTAAATCCATACCGGTCACCCAGCGCCTAAATACTAGGCCTCAAATTTATATCCCGCTAAATCTCTCGTTACCGCTGTCCTGTTGTGGCTGGGAAAGTTATTTAGTGTCCGTCAAAGCACATTTTTTGTTCTGGGTTGAAGTACAATTCCCAATTTAGCAATTTCATAATTTAGTGGTTCCTGCTATATCAGAGCTATTTGAAATCTATCCCTAAAAGGGTATATAATATTCAAGGTGCACATAGGGTCATTCAGAATAACTTCACACACACGCTACTGTGCATTTCCAAGTCTAATTCTGTCGCTAAATCCATACCGGTCACCCAGCGCCTAAATACTAGGCCTCAAATTTATATCCCGCTAAATCTCTTGTTACCGCTGTACTGTTGTGGCTGGGAAAGTTATTTAGTGTCCGTCAAAGCACATTTTTTGTTCTGGGTTGAAGTACAATTCCCAATTTAGCAATTTCATAATTTAGTGGTTCCTGCTATATCAGAGCTATTTGAAATCTATCCCTAAAAGGGTATATAATATTCAAGGTGCACATAGGGTCATTCAGAATAACTTCACACACACGCTACTGTGCATTTCCAAGTCTAATTCTGTCGCTAAATCCATACCGGTCACCCAGCGCCTAAATACTAGGCCTCAAATTTATATCCCGCTAAATCTCTCGTTACCGCTGTCCTGTTGTGGCTGGGAAAGTTATTTAGTGTCCGTCAAAGCACATTTTTTGTTCTGGGTTGAAGTACAATTCCCAATTTAGCAATTTCATAATTTAGTGGTTCCTGCTATATCAGAGCTATTTGAAATCTATCCCTAAAAGGGTATATAATATTCAAGGTGCACATAGGGTCATTCAGAATAACTTCACACACACGCTACTGTGCATTTCCAAGTCTAATTCTGTCGCTAAATCCATACCGGTCACCCAGCGCCTAAATACTAGGCCTCAAATTTATATCCCGCTAAATCTCTCGTTACCGCTGTACTGTTGTGGCTAGGAAAGTTATTTAGTGTCCGTCAAAGCACATTTTTTGTTCTGGGTTGAAGTACAATTCCCAATTTAGCAATTTCATAATTTAGTGGTTCCTGCTATATCAGAGCTATTTGAAATCTATCCCTAAAAGGGTATATAATATTCAAGGTGCACATAGGGTCATTCAGAATAACTTCACACACACGCTACTGTGCATTTCCAAGTCTAATTCTGTCGCTAAATCCATACCGGTCACCCAGCGCCTAAATACTAGGCCTCAAATTTATATCCCGCTAAATCTCTCGTTACCGCTGTCCTGTTGTGGCTGGGAAAGTTAGTTAGTGTCCGTCAAAGCACATTTTTTGTTCTGGGTTGAAGTACAATTCCCAATTTAGCAATTTCATAATTTAGTGGTTCCTGCTATATCAGAGCTATTTGAAATCTATCCCTAAAAGGGTATATAATATTCAAGGTGCACATAGGGTCATTCAGAATAACTTCACACACACGCTACTGTGCATTTCCAAGTCTAATTCTGTCGCTAAATCCATACCGGTCACCCAGCGCCTAAATACTAGGCCTCAAATTTATATCCCGCTAAATCTCTTGTTACCGCTGTACTGTTGTGGCTGGGAAAGTTATTTAGTGTCCGTCAAAGCACATTTTTTGTTCTGGGTTGAAGTACAATTCCCAATTTAGCAATTTCATAATTTAGTGGTTCCTGCTATATCAGAGCTATTTGAAATCTATCCCTAAAAGGGTATATAATATTCAAGGTGCACATAGGGTCATTCAGAATAACTTCACACACACGCTACTGTGCATTTCCAAGTCTAATTCTGTTAGTAAATCCATACCGGTCACCCAGCGCCTAAATACTAGGCCTCAAATTTATATCCCGCTGAATTTGAATACAATACATTGGGCCAAATAATATTTTTGTTGTTGTGGTGAACCATAACAATGAGAAAAACATCTAGTAAGGGACGCGGACGTGGACATGGTCGTGGTTGTGTTAGTGGACCCTCTGGTGCTGGGAGAGGACGTGGCCGTTCTGCCACATCCACACGTCCTAGTGTACCAACTACCTCAGGTCCCAGTAGCCGTCAGAATTTACAGCGATATATGGTGGGGCCCAATGCCGTTCTAAGGATGGTAAGGCCTGAGCAGGTACAGGCATTAGTCAATTGGGTGGCCGACAGTGGATCCAGCTCGTTCACATTATCTCCCACCCAGTCTTCTGCAGAAAGCGCACAGATGGCGCCTGAAAACCAACCCCATCAGTCTGTCACATCACCCCCATGCATACCAGGGAAACTGTCTCAGCCTCAAGTTATGCAGCAGTCTCTTATGCTGTTTGAAGACTCCGCTGGCAGGGTTTCCCAAGGGCATCCACCTAGCCCTTCCCCAGCGGTGAAAGATATAGAATGCACTGACGCACAACCACTTATGTTTCCTGATGATGAGGACATGGGAATACCACCTCAGCATGTCTCTGATGATGACGAAACACAGGTGCCAACTGCTGCGTCTTTCTGCAGTGTGCAGACTGAACAGGAGGTCAGGGATCAAGACTGGGTGGAAGACGATGCAGGGGATGATGAGGTCCTAGACCCCACATGGAATGAAGGTCGTGCCACTGACTTTCACAGTTCGGAGGAAGAGGCAGTGGTGAGACTGAGCCAACAGCGTAGCAAAAGCAGAACACCCGCCGCCAAGAGACTCCGCCTGCTACTGCCCGCCGCCATCTGGGACCGAGCACCCCAAAGGCAGCTTCAAGGAGTTCCCTGGCATGGCACTTCTTCAAACAATGTGCTGACGACAAGACCCGAGTGGTTTGCACGCTGTGCCATCAGAGCCTTAAGCGAGGCATTAACGTTCTGAACCTGAGCACAACCTGCATGACCAGGCACCTGCATGCAAAGCATGAACTGCAGTGGAGTAAACACCTTAAAACCAAGGAAGTCACTCAGGCTCCCCCTGCTACCTCTTCTGCTGCTGCCGCCTCGGCCTCTTCTGCTGCTGCCGCCTCGGCCTCTTCCTCCGCCTCTGGAGGAACGTTGGCACCTGCCGCCCAGCAAACAGGGGATGTACCACCAACACCACCAACACCACCTCCGTCACCAAGCGTCTCAACCATGTCACACGGCAGCGTTCAGCTCTCCATCTCACAAACATTTGAGAGAAAGCGTAAATTCCCACCTAGCCACCCTCGATCCCTGGCCCTGAATGCCAGCATTTCTAAACTACTGGCCTATGAAATGCTGTCATTTAGGCTGGTGGACACAGATAGCTTCAAACAGCTCATGTCGCTTGCTGTCCCACAGTATGTTGTTCCCAGCCGCCACTACTTCTCCAAGAGAGCCGTGCCTTCCCTGCACAACCAAGTATCCGATAAAATCAAGTGTGCACTGCGCAACGCCATCTGTGGCAAGGTCCACCTAACCACAGATACGTGGACCAGTAAGCACGGCCAGGGACGCTATATCTCCCTAACTGCACACTTGGTAAATGTAGTGGCAGCTGGGCCCCAGGCGGAGAGCTGTTTGGCGCACGTCCTTCCGCCGCCAAGGATCGCAGGGCAACATTCTTTGCCTCCTGTTGCCACCTCCTCCTTCTCGGCTTCCTCCTCCTCTTCTTCCACCTGCTCATCCAGTCAGCCACACACCTTCACCACCAACTTCAGCACAGCCCGGGGTAAACGTCAGCAGGCCATTCTGAAACTCATATGTTTGGGGGACAGGCCCCACACCGCACAGGAGTTGTGGCGGGGTATAGAACAACAGACCGACGAGTGGTTGCTGCCGGTGAGCCTCAAGCCCGGCCTGGTGGTGTGCGATAATGGGCGAAATCTCGTTGCAGCTCTGGGACTAGCCAATTTGACGCACATCCCTTGCTTGGCGCATGTGCTGAATTTGGTGGTGCAGAAGTTCATTCACAACTACCCCGACATGTCAGAGCTGCTGCATAAAGTGCGGGCCGTCTGTTCGCGCTTCCGGCGTTCACATCCTGCTGCTGCTCGCCTGTCTGCGCTACAGCGTAACTTCGGCCTTCCCGCTCACCGCCTCATATGCGACGTGCCCACCAGGTGGAACTCCACCTTGCACATGCTGGACAGACTGTGCGAGCAGCAGCAGGCCATAGTGGAGTTTCAGCTGCAGCACGCACGGGTCAGTCGCACTACAGAACAGCACCACTTCACCACCAATGACTGGGCCTCCATGCGAGACCTGTGTGCCCTGTTGCGCTGTTTCGAGTACTCCACCAACATGGCCAGTGGCGATGACGCCGTTATCAGCGTTACAATACCACTTCTATGTCTCCTTGAGAAAACACTTAGGGCGATGATGCAAGAGGAGGTGGCCCAGGAGGAGGAGGAGGAGGAGGAGGAAGAGGGGTCATTTTTAGCACTTTCAGGCCAGTCTCTTCGAAGTGACTCAGAGGGAGGTTTTTGGCAACAGCAGAGGCCAGGTACAAATGTGGCCAGCCAGGGCCCACTACTGGAGGACGAGGAGGACGAGGATGAGGAGGAGGTGGAGGAGGATGAGGATGAAGCATGGTCACAGCGGGGTGGCACCCAACGCAGCTCGGGTCCATCACTGGTGCGTGGCTGGGGGGAAAGGCAGGACGATGACGATACGCCTCCCACAGAGGACAGCTTGTCCTTACCCCTGGGCAGCCTGGCACACATGAGCGACTACATGCTGCAGTGCCTGCGCAACGACAGCAGAGTTGCCCACATTTTAACCTGTGCGGACTACTGGGTTGCCACCCTGCTGGATCCACGCTACAAAGACAATGTGCCCACCTTACTTCCTGCACTGGAGCGTGATAGGAAGATGCGCGAGTACAAGCGCACGTTGGTAGACGCGCTACTGAGAGCATTCCCAAATGTCACAGGGGAACAAGTGGAAGCCCAAGGCCAAGGCAGAGGAGGAGCAAGAGGTCGCCAAGGCAGCTGTGTCAATGCCAGCTCCTTTGAGGGCAGGGTTAGCATGGCAGAGATGTGGAAAACTTTTGTCAACACGCCACAGCTAACTGCACCACCACCTGATACGCAACGTGTTAGCAGGAGGCAACATTTCACTAACATGGTGGAACAGTACGTGTGCACACCCCTCCACGTACTGACTGATGGTTCGGCCCCATTCAACTTCTGGGTCTCTAAATTGTCCACGTGGCCAGAGCTAGCCTTTTATGCCTTGGAGGTGCTGGCCTGCCCGGCGGCCAGCGTTTTGTCTGAACGTGTATTCAGCACGGCAGGGGGCGTCATTACAGACAAACGCAGCCGCCTGTCTACAGCCAATGTGGACAAGCTGACGTTCATAAAAATGAACCAGGCATGGATCCCACAGGATCTGCCCGTCCCTTGTCCAGATTAGACATTAACTACCTCCCCTTAACCATATATTATTGGACTCCAGGGCACTTCCTCATTCAATCCTATTTTTATTTTCATTTTACCATTATATTGCGAGGCTACCCAAAGTTGAATGAACCTCTCCTGTGTCTGTGTGCCGGGGCCTAAATATATGCCAATGGACTGTTCCAATGTTGGGTGACGTGAAGCCTGATTCTCTGCTATGACATGCAGAATGATTCTCTGCTGACATGAAGCCAGATTGTCTGTTACGGGACCTCTCTCCTCTGCCTGTGTGTGTGCTGGGCCTAAATACACTACGTGCAGAATTATTAGGCAAATGAGTATTTTGACCACATCATCCTCTTTATGCATGTTGTCTTACTCCAAGCTGTATAGGCTTGAAAGCCTACTACCAATTAAGCATATTAGGTGATGTGCATCTCTGTAATGGGAAGGGGTGTGGTCTAATGACATCAACACCCTATATCACGTGTGCATAATTATTAGGCAACTTCCTTTCCTTTGGCAAAATGGGTCAAAAGAAGGACTTGACAGGCTCAGAAAAGTCAAAAATAGTGAGATATCTTGCAGAGGGATGCAGCACTCTTAAAATTGCAAAGCTTCTGAAGCGTGATCATCAAACAATCAAGCGTTTCATTCAAAATAGTCAACAGGGTCGCAAGAAGCGTGTGGAAAAACCAAGGCGCAAAATAACTGCCCATGAACTGAGAAAAGTCAAGCGTGCAGCTGCCAAGATGCCACTTGCCACCAGTTTGGCCATATTTCAGAGCTGCAACATCACTGGAGTGCCCAAAAGCACAAGGTGTGCAATACTCAGAGACATGGCCAAGGTAAGAAAGGCTGAAAGACGACCACCACTGAACAAGACAAACAAGCTAAAAAGTCAATACTGGGCCAAGAAATATCTCAAGACTGATTTTTCTAAGGTTTTATGGACTGATGAAATGAGAGTGAGTCTTGATGGGCCAGATGGCTGGATTGGTAAAGGACAGAGAACTCCAGTCCGACTCAGACGCCAGCAAGGTGGAGGTGGAGTACTGGTTTGGGCTGGTATCATCAAAGATGAGCTTGTGGGGCCTTTTTGGGTTGAGGATGGAGTCAAGCTCAACTCCCAGTCCTACTGCCAGTTTCTGGAAGACACCTTCTTCAAGCAGTGGTACAGGAAGAAGTCTGCAAGGTAAGAAAAACATGATTTTCATGCAGGACAATGCTCCATCACACGCGTCCAAGTACTCCACAACGTGGCTGGCAAGAAAGGGTATAAAAGAAGAAAATCTAATGACATGGCCTCCTTGTTCACCTGATCTGAACCCCATTGAGAACCTGTGGTCCATCATCAAATGTGAGATTTACAAGGAGGGAAAACAGTACACCTCTCTGAACAGTGTCTGGGAGGCTGTGGTTGCTGCTGCATGCAATGTTGATGGTGAACAGATCAAAACACTGACAGAATCCATGGATGGCAGGCTTTTGAGTGTCCTTGCAAAGAAAGGTGGCTATATTGGTCACTGATTTGTTTTTGTTTTGTTTTTGAATGTCAGAAATGTATATTTGTGAATGTTGAGATGTTATATTGGTTTCACTGGTAAAAATAAATAATTGAAATGGGTATATATTAGTTTTTTGTTAAGTTGCCTAATAATTATGTACAGTAATAGTCACCTGCACACACAGATATCCCCCTAAAATAGCTAAAACTAAAAACAAACTAAAAACTACTTCCAAAAATATTCAGCTTTGATATTAATGAGTTTTTTGGGTTCATTGAGAACATGGTTGTTGTTCAATAATAAAATTAATCCTCAAAAATACAACTTGCCTAATAATTCTGCACTCCCTGTATATGCCAATGGACTGTTGCAGTGGTGGCTGACGTGAAGCCTCATTCTCTGCTATGACATGCAGACTGATTCTCTGCTGACATGAAGCCAGATTCTCTGTTACGGGACCTCCCTCCTCTGCCTGAGTGCTGGGCCTAAATATATGCCAATGGACTGTTGCAGTGGTGGCTGACGTGAAGCCTCATTCTCTGCTATGACATGCAGACTGATTCTCTGCTGACATGAAGCCAGATTCTCTGTTACGGGACCTCCCTCCTCTGCCTGGGTGCTGGGCCTAAATATATGCCAATGGACTGTTGCAGTGGTGGCTGACGTGAAGCCTCATTCTCTGCTATGACATGCAGACTAATTCTCTGCTGACATGAAGACAGATTCTCTGTTACGGGACCTCTCTCCTCTGCCTGTGTGTGTGCTGGGCCTAAATATATGCCAATGGACTGTTGCAGTGGTGGCTGACGTGAAGCCTCATTCTCTGCTATGACATGCAGACTAATTCTCTGCTGACATGAAGACAGATTCTCTGTTACGGGACCTCTCTCCTCTGCCTGTGTGCTGGGCCTAAATATATGCCAATGGACTGTTGCAGTGGTGGCTGACGTGAAGCCTCATTCTCTGCTATGACATGCAGACTGATTCTCTGCTGACTTGAAGCCAGATTCTCTGTTACGGGACCTCCCTCCTCTGCCTGGGTGCTGGGCCTAAATATATGCCAATGGACTGTTGCAGTGGTGGCTGACGTGAAGCCTCATTCTCTGCTATGACATGCAGACTAATTCTCTGCTGACATGAAGACAGATTCTCTGTTACGGGACCTCTCTCCTCTGCCTGTGTGTGTGCTGGGCCTAAATATATGCCAATGGACTGTTGCAGTGGTGGCTGACGTGAAGCCTCGTTCTCTGCTATGACATGCATACTGATTCTCTGCTGACATGAAGACAGATTCTCTGTTACGGGACCTCCCTCCTCTGCCTGGGTGCTGGGCCTAAATATATGCCAATGGACTGTTGCAGTGGTGGCTGACGTGAAGCCTCATTCTCTGCTATGACATGCAGACTGATTCTCTGCTGACATGAAGCCAGATTCTCTGTTACGGGACCTCCCTCCTCTGCCTGGGTGCTGGGCCTAAATATATGCCAATGGACTGTTGCAGTGGTGGCTGACGTGAAGCCTCATTCTCTGCTATGACATGCAGACTAATTCTCTGCTGACATGAAGCCAGATTCTCTGTTACGGGACCTCTCTCCTCTGCCTGGGTGCTGGGCCTAAATTTATGAAAATGGACTCTTACAGTGGTGGGTGACGTGAAGCCAGATTCTCTGCTATGGGACCTCTCTCCAATTGATTTTGGTTAATTTTTATTTATTTAATTTTTATTTTAATTCATTTCCCTATCCACATTTGTTTGCAGGGGATTTACCTACTTGTTGCTGCCTTTTGCAGCCCTCTAGCTCTTTCCTGGGCTGTTTTACAGCCTTTTTAGTGCCGAAAAGTTCGGGTCCCCATTGACTTCAATGGGGTTCGGGTTCGGGACGAAGTTCGGATCGGGTTCGGATCCCGAACCCGAACATTTCCGGGATGTTCGGCCGAACTTCTCGAACCCGAACATCCAGGTGTTCGCTCAACTCTAGTCACCGTGAAATACAAGCTTGAAATACTACAATTATATTCTGGGTTTAAAAAACACCCATTTTTTGCAATACCCTACATCTGGTGCCTTTGCTGCATTTGTCACAGTAAAATACAAGCTTGAAATATTGCAATTATATTCTGGGTATAAAAAAAAACACAAATTTTTTTGCAATACCCTACAGGGCCTTTGCTGCATTTGTCACTGTGAAATACAAGCGTTAGATAGAGCAATAATTGCAGTATCCTGTTGCAGGGAGAGGACGTGGTCCCAGCTACACTCACAAGTGAAACACCTTCCTCAGGTGTGAGTAGGCGACAGAACCTTCAGCGTTATTTGGTAGGGCCGAATGCGGCTCTACAAATGGTGAGGCCAGAAAAAGTACAGGCGATAGTAGATTGGGTGTCTGACAGTGCCTCCAGTTCCTTCACATTGTCTCCCACCCAGTCTCCTGCTGAAAGAGAGGAGCGCTGCAGCGTAACTTCGGCCTTCCTGCTCACCGCTTCATATGTGAAGTGCCAACAATGTGGAACTCCACCTTACACATGCTGGCCAGACTGTGCGAGCAGCAGCAGCCGATAGTGGAGTTTCAGCTGCAGCACGCACGGGTGAGTCGCTCTGCGGAACAGCACCACTTCATCACCAATAACTGGGCCTCCATGTGAGACCTGTGTGCCTTGTTGTGCTGTTTCGGGTAGTTCACCAACAAGGCTAGTGTCGATGACGCCGTTCTCAGCCTTACTATCCCACTTCTATGTCTCCTTGAAAAAAACGCTTTGGGCGATGATGGAAAAGGATGTGGCACAGGAGGAGGAAGAGGGATCATTTCATAGGGTTTCAGGCCAGTAATTCACAAGTGGCTCCGAGGGTGGGTTCCTGCACCCACAAACGCCAGGTACACAATTGTCCAGCCAGGGCACAGTTCTGGAGGATGACGAGGTGGAGGATAAAGAAGTTGGAGATGGAGGAGGGACCATTTTCACAGCAGGGTGGCACCCAAACCAGCTCATGGTCATCACTGGTGCGTGGGGGGATACAGAGGACACAGACGATACACCTCCCACAGAGGACAGCTTTTCGTTGCCTCTGGGCAGCCTGGCACACATGAGCGATTACATGCTGCAGTGTCTCCGCAACGACCGCCGAGTTGCCCACATTCTAACTTGTGCTGATTACTGGGTGGCCACGCTGCTGGATCCCCATTGCAAGGACTACGTACCATCCTTAATTCCATCACTGGAGCGTGATCGTAAGATGCGCGAGTACAAACGCACGCTGGTAGATGTGCTGCTGGTGACATTCCCACCTGACAGCAGGGGCACAGTGGAAGCACAAGGCGAAGGCAGAGGAGGAGGAAGAGGTCGCCAACACAGCTGGGGCACCACCAGCACCTCAGAAGGCAGGGTTAGTATGGCCGAAATGTGGAAAAGCTTTGTCAGCACGCCACAACAACCAGCACCACCAGCTGATATGGAACGTCTTAGCAGGAGGCAGCATTTCAGCAACGTACTGGATGATGGGTCTGCCCCCTTCAACTTCTGGGTCTCCAAAAGTCTGCCCTGCAGCCAGTGTATTGCCTGAACGTGTCTTTAGCATGGCAGGGGGCGTTATCACAGACAAGCGCAGCCGCCTGTTTACAGCCAATGTGGACAAGCTCACATTCATTAAAATGAACCAGGCATGGATCCCACAGGACTTGTCCGAACCTTGTGCAGAATAGACATGGCCTTACCCAGCCATTGTTATACTACAGCGCAATTGCTCATTGTTATATTTTTTATATTTCCCACTCTTTTGGGGTGTACCCTAATAAAAATTTAAAATTAAAACCAAAAATCAGTGCTGGCTACCTCGTCCTCCTCCACCACCGCTTCCAACTACACAGCTACGTCCACCGCCTCCTCAACCTTCTACTCCATATTGACCTCCACCTCATACATCAAGATTATTTTTTGTTAATTTTTACTTATTTTATTTTTATTTTAAGTCATTTCACTCATTTGTCTGATACATTGTTGGGTTACATATCCCAAATTTTGGGCTGTGATATACCCCTGCTCTACCTAGTGGACAGGTCAATACATTTCACTAATTTGTCTGTTACATTGTCGGGTGACATTCACCAATTTTTGCCGGTGATATACCCCTGCTCTACCTAGTAGACAGGTTAATACATTTCACAAATTGCCAAAAATCATCTGTTTCATTGTCAGGTGACATTTTACTAATTTTGCCATATACAATCCCCTGCTCTGCATAGGTGACTGGGACCTTATTTTTTGTAAAATCGTCGGTTCCATTGGTGGGTGACATTAACCCAATTTTGCCGATGAAAGACCCCTGCTCTGCATAGGTGACAGGGACTTAAATTTATAAAAATTGTCTTTAATTGGCCCTTTCATTTGATCCTTCCGCTTTAATAACTTGTCCCACATTCCAGTTTGATCACATTGCAGCCATTGACCTCCCTTGGATGTGGTATCCCTTTCTCACGCTTCCTCTCCAGCGTGGAACCCTGATTCGCCACTAACCATGATCAACATGGTTGGCGCAGAAAATAACATCGAAAGTTGATAGAGAAGATATCCAATTAGATTGTGGACGTCACTGTGACGTTTGATTAGGCAGAAGTTATCTAGAGTCAACAAAGTGGCAGCAGGGCCTCTCCTGCCTAAAGTTTCCAAATCCAAAATACCCCAGTGACATTCCCTATAATTTTTTACTAATCATTCCAATAACAGGGCATCTTAAGAGTCCTGTATTTATCATCACTACCTCCCCTATTCGGGAGTGGGTAATTGCCGCTCACTCCCTCCTTTACTTTGGAAGCTTTGGCTTCAATAATTTGTCCCACATTTCCGCTCGATCACATTTAATTTCATCCATTGACCTCCCTTGGATGTGGTATCCCTTTGTCACGATCCCTCTCCGGCGTGGAACCCTGATTTGCCACTAACCGTGATCAACATGATAGGTGCAGAAAAGAATATCAAAAGTTGATAGAGCAGATATTCAATTGGATCGTGCACATCACGGGGATGTGCAACATGGTGGAGAAGTATGTGTGCACACGCCTACACATACTGAAAGGAAGCAAAGTTATAGCAAACTATATAAGTAAATGTGTAGTCTGCAGAAATGCACGTAGACCTACAGAAGAACGAATAATGGCAGATTTACGGGCAGATCGTGTAAACTCATCACCACCATTTCTTTATAGCGGAATGGATTGTTTTGGCCCATTCATCACCAAACAGAACCGCAAGGAGTACAAGAGATATATGGACTAATATTTACCTGTCTGAGCTCCAGAGCAATTTACCTGGAAATGTTAGAGGATATGTCAACTGACGCATTCATCAATGCCTTAAGATGTTTCATAGCAATTAAAGGTACCGTCAGAGAACTGAGATCTGACCAAGGATCTAATTTTGCCGGAGCAAAGAATCAATTGAAGAAAACTCTAAAAGAGATAAAGATAAAGAAAAAGTAACTGAGTATTTGTTAGAGAAACAGTGTGATTTTCATAGGAATGCTCCACATGCAACCCATACAGGAGGAGTTTGGGAAAGACAAATCAGAACTGTGAGAAATGTGTTAAGTTCAGTGTTGAAAAAGAACGCCGGAAGAATAGATGATGCTTCACTTAGGACCCTATTTTATGAAGTAATGTCTATTGTTAACAGTGGTCCACTTACAGCTGATAACATCAATGACTAGTGATGAGCAGCAGGGGCAATATTCGAATTTGCGATATTTCACGAATATTTGGGCGAATATTCGCCATATATTTGAGAATTTGAGAATTTGTGATCTCCAGACATTATTTTCTGGATTCGCATAACATTTGCATAAACATTTTCGCATAAAAATTTGCATGAACTGGAATAAAAAAATATATATATATTCGCGATTACGAATATATTTTGCGATATTCTAAATATTCGTGAATTCTCGAAGTGCTGATATTCGCGATTTAAATTCGCAATTCGAATATTCGTGATCAACACTATCAATGACCCAACAAGTTTGGACCCTTTAACTACCAACCATCTACTTCACCTTAAATCTAATTACATACAGCCACAACCTGGCAAGTTCACCAAAGAAGATTTATATGCTAAAAGGAGATGCTAACAGTTCAATATCTATCAGATCAGTTTTGGAATAGATGGAGGAAAGAGTACTTAGCCAATCTTAGGCTAAGAAGTAAATGGCAAACACCCAGAAGAAATGTCCAAGTTGGTGACATAGTGTTAGTGAAAGGAGAAGATTTACCTAGAAGTCAATGAAAATTGGCCAAAGTTCTAGAAGTTCAAAAGGATGAAGACAGACTAGTAAGAAGAGTGTTGTTACAAATAGGAGATTCAAAACTTGACAAAAAAGGACGTCTCACTAATCCACTCAAGTTGGAACGTCCTATACAGAAGTTAGTTGTTCTACTTGAGAGTGATAAAAGACACTTGGAAGTTGAGAACCTTATGGAAAATTCCTCAAATTCATGTTCAAGTCCTACCACTAAGAACATAGAATTATTGGTAATTTTGGTGGGAGTGTAGCTGGCCAGCTAAGACCTGTCCTAGGTTGCTAGTATAGCTTTAGTGTGTATACAGCTAGATTTGCCAATAGCCTTAATGCAATTCTTATGTTTATGTGTTAAAGACAAAAGCAGAGTTATTTACTGTGACATCATGTTTTGGATTTCATATAACTGTTATATTTTGTGTTCACAGAAGCAGAAAAAGATAATATGCCTTTAAGATTCATTTTGTAATGTAAGGTAAGCTTAGTGACACAGCAGAAACAACAAAAAGCACAGTGTCAATCTGTTGTTGCTGGGCATAAGTCTAGACCAATCACAGCCAGCTTCTCACACAGCAAGAGTTTTCACCAATCACAGCCAGCCTCACACACAGCCTGTCTTGGAATTCCCCTAGCAGGAGCTTCTAGAATCATTATTCACCAGAGACAGGAGCTGTGTTTTTATGGAAGCAGGAGAGGCCAAAATAGTTCCACCAAATTGCAAGCATACAAACCAGATTCCATAAAAATTGCATACAAACTGCAAACCAAGTTGAGCAAGTAAGACTATTGGTTATCTTAGATATACCTCTCAGAGAGATCATAAAGTGCTTAAATAACTTAAAGTAAGAGTACAGATACTCAAGAGAGAAATATATCCACCATTTTATGTTGAATGACAAGATTGAACAGTTGAACCACCATTTTATGCATACCACCATTTTGTGATATCTTTTTAACACGTGTTTTGCACATGGACTATCTGCTGCGGAGGCGGCATTGTTATATATGAAGAAAAGTTAATAAAGAAGTTATTTGAAGCATTTGGTGTGTTCTTTAAAACTACTGTTTCCATAGAACGGCACTAGAGGAATTACAGAGTAATAGACAGTCTGGTTAGACTAAGGGTCCATTCACACGTCCGCAAAATGGATCCGCATCCGTTCCGCAATTTTGCGGAACGGGTGCAGACCCATTCATTTTCAATGGGGCCGGAATGTGCTGTCCGCATCCACATTTGCGGATCCGCGCTTCCGCATCCGTGCTTCCGTTTCCGCAAAAAAATAGAACATGTCCTATTCTTGTCCGCAATTGCGGACAAGAACAGGCATATTCTATTAGTGCCAGCAATGTGCAGTACGCACATTGCCGCTTTCCGTGTTATGCGGATCCGTGGCTCCGTGTATCCGCAAAACACATTGCGGACATGTGAATGGAGCCTAAAAGTCTGAGATACCAAAATTCTTCTAATGCCACAGCGCAAAAGATATTAAAATTGCCGAATAAAACAAAATGCCTGTGCTGATTTTCGAACCATAAATGCAACAGCATACACATTAGCAGCACTTACAGGTGTGGAATGTTAAACCTTTGAATCTGAAGAATCGATGTTTGTTCGATCAAGATTTATAGCATAAAGATAAAAGTCTTAATCCCATATGAATCGCTTTAGAAGAACAAGGTTAGTCACTGGGAACTCAATTTCATATACAGCTTGTGGTAAGCTATTCCCCAACAAAACGTCCTAGCGGCGTCCCGCTATGTTAAAATCTCAGCGGCGTCCCGCTGAAACAATTAGCTGTGTGTTCCCAACACACATAAGCCGGCATAAAAAAGTCTTACCATTCGATGAAGCGAATGCCCATAAGTTGCTCTTGACGTTGGTCTTTCAGTAAAATTGACCGTAGTCTCACAAGTTTTACGAATTTCTTCCGTCTGAATCCCCACGCTGGCGGCTTGTTTGCACGTGAACCTCGATAGTTGTGCATGGTTTTTAATTCGACAAGCTTTGAGTCACCTATTGCGCAGCAGACGGTATTAGACGGGCAATTTCATATAATATTACTTCATCCTTTGGGGGTTTGAACCAGATGCGTTTCAGGGTATTAAATAACCCCCTTCCTCAGTGGTTACTAATCCCCCCAGAATGCCCCTCTTTTATAGGGGTTATGATGTCATACAAAATCAGGTCTGGATCTTCTTGTTCATGGAACCAGATGATAATTAGATATTAATCCTTTATTCAAATATAGTGAATGCTGCTATGTGTGAATAATACTTTCAACATCAGTTTATAAATATAAATATATCTGACCATCTAATTAATCGTAAAATCAAAAGAAAAAAAAATAATAATAATAAAATCAATCAAAAATAATATCCTAGCAGTGTTGTAGTTCAAAATCCCACCATGCAATTACACAAACTTAGTTGTACTTTCAATTGGTTGAGAAAACGCATCGGATCCCATGTGGTACCGATGCGGCAATGATGTATGCTGTTGCATTTATGGTTAGAAAATCAGCATAGGCATTTTGTTTTATTCAGCAATTTTAATATCGATTATGTTATCGATTTTATTATGATGTTATATAGTTGATGTCCTCGATTTTTATGTTCTATTCGATATTTTATTGTGCCCAGAACCCTTCACTATAGGGTAGCACTTAGTATATTTAATAAATTCAGTATTGGTCGAGATATCAGAGAGTGCCCAGTGCTTTTTTGTTTATACAGGGAATGCAGAATTATTAGGCAAGTTGTATTTTTGAGGATTAATTTTATTATTGAACAATAACCATGTTCTCAATGAACCCAAAAAACTCATTAATATCAAAGCTGAATATTTTTGGAAGTAGTTTTTAGTTTGTTTTTAGTTTTAGCTATTTTAGGGGGATATCTGTGTGTGCAGGTGACTATTACTGTACATAATTATTAGGCAACTTAACAAAAAACTAATATATACCCATTTCAATTATTTATTTTTACCAGTGAAACCAATATAACATCTCAACATTCACAAATATACATTTCTGACATTCAAAAACAAAACAAAAACAAATCAGTGACCAATATAGCCACCTTTCTTTGCAAGGACACTCAAAAGCCTGCCATCCATGGATTCTGTCAGTGTTTTGATCTGTTCACCATCAACATTGCGTGCAGCAGCAACCACAGCCTCCCAGACACTGTTCAGAGAGGTGTACTGTTTTCCCTCCTTGTAAATCTCACATTTGATGATGGACCACAGGTTCTCAATGGGGTTCAGATCAGGTGAACAAGGAGGCCATGTCATTAGATTTTCTTCTTTTATACCCTTTCTTGCCAGCCACGCTGTGGAGTACTTGGACGCGTGTGATGGAGCATTGTCCTGCATGAAAATCATGTTTTTCTTACCTTGCAGACTTCTTCCTGTACCACTGCTTGAAGAAGGTGTCTTCCAGAAACTGGCAGTAGGACTGGGAGTTGAGCTTGACTCCATCCTCAACCCAAAAAGGCCCCACAAGCTCATCTTTGATGATACCAGCCCAAACCAGTACTCCACCTCCACCTTGCTGGCGTCTGAGTCGGACTGGAGCTCTCTGCCCTTTACCAATCCAGCCATCTGGCCCATCAAGACTCACTCTCATTTCATCAGTCCATAAAACCTTAGAAAAATCAGTCTTGAGATATTTCTTGGCCCAGTCTTGACGTTTCAGCTTGTGTGTCTTGTTTAGTGGTGGTCGTCTTTCAGCCTTTCTTACCTTGGCCATGTCTCTGAGTATTGCACACCTTGTGCTTTTGGGCACTCCAGTGATGTTGCAGCTCTGAAATATGGCCAAATTGGTGGCAAGTGGCATCTTGGCAGCTGCACGCTTGACTTTTCTCAGTTCATGGGCAGTTATTTTGCGCCTTGGTTTTTCCACACGCTTCTTGCGACCCTGTTGACTATTTTGAATGAAACGCTTGA
Source organism: Bufo gargarizans (assembly GCF_014858855.1). Classification (NCBI taxonomy): domain Eukaryota; kingdom Metazoa; phylum Chordata; class Amphibia; order Anura; family Bufonidae; genus Bufo; species Bufo gargarizans. The sequence goes on along the minus strand of NC_058080.1, from coordinate 523,843,921 downwards.
TTGTTCGATGATCACGCTTCAGAAGCTTTGCAATTTTAAGAGTGCTGCATCCCTCTGCAAAATATCTCACTATTTTTGACTTTTCTGAGCCTGTCAAGTCCTTCTTTTGACCCATTTTGCCAAAGGAAAGGAAGTTGCCTAATAATTATGCACACCTGATATAGGGTGTTGATGTCATTAGACCACACCCCTTCTCATTACAGAGATGCACATCACCTAATATGCTTAATTGGTAGTAGACTTTCGAGCCTATAAAGCTTGGAGTAAGACAACATGCATAAAGAGGATGATGTGGTCAAAATACTCATTTGCCTAATAATTCTGCACGTAGTGTATTGCTACTTTATTTAGTAGATAGGGTGAATCTACTTTACTGAGAGCACCTCATTTGATCTCTGTGCATCACAATATTTTATATATTATATTTCCTACTATATTGGCTAAGTGTCTCAGATTTTATCATACAGTCCTGATCAAAAGTTTAAGACCACTTGAAAAATGGCAAAAAATCATATTTTACATTGTTGGATCTTAACAAGGTTAACAAGCCTGTTTCAGTTTATTCGTTTTCATTAAATTGAATGCTCAAAAAATGTTTTGTCTCACTCCCATTTCTTCCTGTTGCATGTTGAAGCTCTACTTGGAACCTTGTTAAGATCCAGCCATGCTAAATATGATTTTTTGCCATTTTTCAAGTGGTCTTAAACTTTTGATCAGGACTGTATCAGAGTGAGGACTTTGTCCATATATAATGCTTGCATCTACTTTACTAAGTGCATTATTATTATCTTATTGCTGTGATTTTCTTCAATAATATGTCCAGTGACATTCCCAAATTTAGATATCATACTGTACAAGATGTTTTTACCTTTGTTTTTTCTGTGAATTTTTTGTCTAAGTATACCGGCTGCACCCAGCAATTGTTATACTCCAGCACAGTTTGTTTATTCTGTTTGCCATTTACCAATATATTGGTGCCACCCCAAATAAAGAATAAAAGAAATAAACACAAAAACTGTTGTCTTACTCCTCCACCTCTTCCACCTACACTGCCTCCGCAACCTCCTACTTCACTTGGACTTCTGCCTCCAGGTTCAAGATTATTATTTTTCATTTTTTTTTCCTATCCTATATTATTTTAAGTAATTTCCCTATCTGAATATTTTTGCAATGTCCTGCTCTTACCCCCATTTTGCTTACTCTTGCAGCCCTCTATCCCTTACTACGACTATTTTACAGCCATTTTACAGCACATTGACTTCTATGGGGTTTGGGTTCGGGGTCAAGTTTGTGTCAAGTTCAGGTACCCGAACAGAACTTTTTACTAAACTTCGGCCGAAGCCATCAAACCTGAATATCTACGGGTCCGCTCATCCCTAGAAAAGAGGATTTTGGTTCTGTTGGTTATTCCACACCCAGTCTTTGGTACCAGACAACTTTATTTCAAGAAGATATGAACCATCATTACACATGTGTTCAGTGTCAGGCTGGGGTCCATAGGGCACACCAGTGTAACTGATTCTGGGGACCCACCCTAGGGCTCCTGCACACTAACTTATTTTTCCGTGTCTGTACCATATTTTTTTTTTGTGTGGCCTGTATGTCAATCCATTCACTTCAATGGGGCCGCAAAAAACGGAAATGACTTCATGTGGATTCCCTGTCTGTATGTCCTCATGGCCGTTATGCAAAATTATAGAACATGTCTTATTATTGTCAGCATTACAGACAAGGATAGGACTGTTCTATTAGAGGCCAGCTGTTCTGTTCCGCATAATGTGGAATGCACACACCCAGAATCAATGTTTTGCAGATACACAATTTGCGGACTGCAAAACATCCAACAATCGTGTTCATGAGCCCTTACAATGATAACAGAAATATTAAAGATGTAGTATGATGGCAGACACTCACAGCAAACTGCACAAACATACATGTGGCAGAATTTAGGCTACTTTCACACTTGCAGTAGCAGAGTCCGGCAGGATGTCTTGGTGGGGGAACAGCCTGCCACCTCCCTGCTAACGCTAGCCCACCGTGTCGCAGGAAGTCCACTATAGTTTTTGTCCGGCCGACCTGTCGGCATGTTTGGGGCTGGAGCGGACCTAAGGGGACACGGTGGGCTAGCGTAAGTACTGATCTGGCAGGCTGCTCCCCCACTGGAATAGCCTGACGGACCCTGCTGCCGCAAGTGTGAAAGTAGCCTTGCACATATAAGGATATCCTGCTCTTAAGTCAGTCAGAAACAAGACACATGCGGTTTCTATCACACATAGAAAACATGCAATGCACGCACCAAGCCATTTTTTGTCTAACCATATTAAGTGTAGCACACTTAAAGGGGCTGCCTCAATTCAACAAACGGCATTTATTATGTAGAGAAAGATAATACAAGACACTTACTAATGTATTCTGATTCTTCATATTGGCTCTTTTTCATCACATTATACACTGCTTATATCCATGGTTTTGACCACTCTGCAATCCAGCAGTGGTGGATGTGCTTGCACACTATAGGCAAAAGTGTCAGCCTCTCTAGTGGCCGGGGCCATGGGAGCACAAATAGGCTGGTGCTTTATCCTATAGTGTGCAAGCACAACCACCACTGATGGATTGCATGGTGGTCATAACCATGGAAACAAGCAGTGTATAATGTGATAGAAAAAAATGAATCCAGCCAGCAAAGGAAGCAATATGGATAATAACAATATATTAGTAAGCGGCATGTATTAACTTTCTCTACATGATAAATCCGACTTACTGAAGTGAGACAACCCCTTTAAGACCACGTTCCCTTGATCATGGGGGTCCCAGCAGTCAGACCCTTATCACCTGTCGTGTCATATCTGTTTCAACTTTTCACATTCCCTATCCTTAAAGGTTTTCTTTGGGTGTAAAAAAATTAAAATAAAGGGGTTCTCGGGCTTAACCTTTTTCTTCCTTTAAAAATCTAACCTGTGGAGGAAAGATTAATGATCACATACTTACCTTCCACAGTGCAGCCGTCCCTGAGATCTGCTCCCGGTCACGTGGTCCCTCTAGATGGCTTTTCTTGGCTTCCTGTCTTTGCTTGCTTTCTCCAGTAGGAGACGGAAGGTCACTAGTGACGTCACCGCCTCCTGCTGGAGAAAGCCGCGGCAGGCAGTCTTCACAGCGCACTAGGCTGAATGCTAGTGCACATCTCCAGGACCGCCGGCCGCTCTCTGTATCGTACAGACTTCTATGTGAAGCCTGTACTGACTCCTGAATAGTCACAGATGCTGTGGATCTAACTGGGGGCACTGATGGAGATGCGGAACGGAAGCACGGAATGGAATACTATGGAAGCACTACTGAGTGATTTCTGGGATTCCGTTCCGTGCCTCCGCACCGCAAAAAGATAGAGCATGTTCTATATTTTTGCAGAATGGAGGGATCGCAGACCCATTCAAGTGAATGGGTCTGCAATCCCCATGCGCCTGCCCCACGGAAGGTGCCCATGCATTGTGGACCGCAATTTGCATTTCACAGCATAGGCACGGGCTTCACACGTTCGTGTGAATGAGCCCTTATGGGGGCACTGTGGATGTCACTGTTATGGGGGCATTGTGGATGTCACTGTTATGGGGGCACTGTGGATGTCACTGTTATGGGGGCACTGTGGATGTCATTGTTATGGGGGCACTGTGGATGTCATTGTTATGGGGCACTGTGGATGTTACTGTTATGGGAGTAATATGGATGTCACTGTTATGAGGGCACTGTGGATGTCACTGTTATGGGGCACTGTGAAAGTCACTGTTATGGAGGCACTGTGGATGTCACTGTTATGGGCACTGAGTATAAGTAATAGGGCTCGTGCATAGAACCAAATCTGTTTTTTGGTTTGCAAGTCGCTTTACTTTCAAGCCACCATGGAGGAGGCTAAACAAACAAAGTCATAGCACTACATCAAAGTGAGCTTGTGATCATAACTAAAGCTTAGCTCCAAATTATACTCCAAAAATACTTTTTTATACCGTTTCTACACAGCAGCAGTTTAATTTGATGGCAGTTAATCCTACTAAATAGGGATAATCCATGTGCATGGTAGTTGTAGATGCAATTCTGCATCAGAAATTCAAAGTTTAGGCCTCCTGCACACCAACATTCTCTAAATTGTAGTCTGGCCTAACCCTTTTTGCCAACCCATAGAAACAAATGGGTCCATGCGCGATCTGCAAAAAATGTGGATTGGACAAGGACCAAAAATATGTTTGTGTGCATGGGGCCTTAGCCTTAGATTTTTTTAGTAGATTATACAGCAGGATACATGTTACTGTGTAAACATTTCCTGTTTCTAATTTTGAACAAAAAAAAAAATCCTAATTTAAAATTGCTTCTTATAATCTACACCATTATATTACTATTTTACTAATTGTTAAAAGATGATGCTACTATATATATATATATATATATATATATATATATATATGTATATATATATATATATATATATTTCTAAATACTATTTTTTTTAAAACATATGTTTTTTCAAAAGCAATAACTATATTTATTTTCCCATTTGAGTACAATGTGTATCTATTGCTCATGTAAAAATAAATCGGGTGATAGCAAAACTGTGAATTTGATGCCCTTTGAAAATCTGCGGGGATTGTGGTTTATACTCGATAAGATATAATGCAGATATAGAAAATAATTTATACCTTTGAACACCATGGTTCTGATCAGGAACATCAGATTTATTTTTCTCTAAAAACTGTATGTTCCTGGCAGGAACACGAGTTTTGTAAGTGAAGTAAAAGGCAATTTAGAAATAGAGAATAATTTATCTTTTCTCTCCGAACTTTTCTATTTCAGGCAAAACCAGTCAATTTGCACTGTATCACAAAGGCTTATGTTCTTAGTCTAAGCTTTATAACTTTTGTCAAAAGACCAAAAGGAACACGAATAGTGCTACTTTAATTTTGTCGACTAACATCTATGAATACAAAGGCATGATTGCAATATTTTCAAAACAACCAATAGGTTTAGATGTTATTAGATATTACTTTGCATTAAATCCTAACATATATCCAGCATACTAAAAGGTCTAAAGGTAAAGGTCTAAAAACAATATTTAAAAAATTTCCATAACTGAGAAAAGCTACAGGAGTCTTACCAACAAAAATTACAATATTGTCAGAATACAAAGAAAGTTTACTCTCTACAACACCATATCTAAATCCAATACTATGACTGTCATTCGTAATCACCACTGCCAATGGTTCAATTGCTAGGGTGAAAAGCAGAGCCAACAGGGAACATTCCTGGTGCATCCCCCTAGACAATTCAAACAAGCTTGAAATCTCCCCTTTAACCATGATACTGGCCAGATGATTATAAAACAAAAAATTCACCCAAACTAGATAATTATCCCCACAACCAAATCTCTCTGCGACCCTTCACCCATATTCCCACTCAATGGAGTCCAAAACTTTTGAAGCATCTAAAGAAATAATCAAGAGCTGTCCAATATTGGAGATACAAAATAGACCTCTCAAGTTATTACTGACTTGCCAGGCATAAAGTCATATTGTTCATTGTGTATCAAACAATTTATGACCTTCTTCAACCACCCTGACAAAACCTTTATTATGAACATTTACTAAAGAGTTCAACAAAGCTAAGTTTAAATCATTCTTTAAAATCAAAGTAAGCAGAGTCAGATAAATAACAATTCTTTAGAGACATATTCAATATTTATAACATAGGAGGAAGGAGTATCTCCTATAACCAGTGATGGCCAGTTTGCCGTGTTCGCCCGCGAACACATGCGGGCTGCCATCTTAAATCACAAGTCTGGGTATGCACAGGTAAGCTTACCCTTCATCTATTACACGTGGGACGCCACGTACAGAGAAGAATTCATCTAAGTGTGAGTAATTATCTGTAGTGAATCACAATATATATCATCGATTTACTTTTATTATGTCCAACTACAGTTGAAATCGCAACATTGCATATGAATGCACAGACTGCAACTTTGGACATAGACTGCAACATTGAATACAATTCAAATAATGAGTAACATCTATGGGTCCACTCATACAGAGAAGTCTCTCCCACTGGGCAATTCCTCTATATTGGCGTTGTGATTATCTTCTATATGTTTTATTAGGATTTTATATTTTGATTTTATTTGTCTTTTTGAGCACGCGTGCACTTTTGGAAGATTATTGGCTATTTTTCATATATTTGCCACATCTTTTGGATTAATCCTCAACAGGTTGTTTGACACTTTCACTGGTATATATATATTTATGGATTGAACCTATTTTTTCACATATACGGACTATTTGCTTTCAATTATCTGGATACCACTGCTACTATATAAATATATGAGATACTTAAACACAATGCTACCATACGATTAATGTATGTTACCGATCTCATGAGATATTGGACTATTTCAAGCCTGTGACTACATCCACTTGAGAATGATATAAATTTCTCCAGATCACTCAACTTTGCCTGGATTTTATGTCCCATAATTTCAAGCTTGCTTCCCAGACAGCCGCCCAACATTGGATACCTGAAGATTGCCATTGTGTGGTTGCTGATTCATATATTATCTAAATAAGATTTTAATTCTTTATTAATTATAGCATTTGTAACGGGGTGTAGTGTACGTGACCGTCACAGCATTGCATTGCCTTTTAGGAAGTATTGGTCCAGATACTTTTTGATATTTTTGACAATTTTTGATTACAACATATTCTATTTGTGCTGACATTGATATATACAGTACAGACCAAAAGTTTGGACACACCTTTGTCACGAGGGTATCGAGAACCACGCCTGACTCCGTTATACACGGGGTCAGGAAGTCGCAGCGGTTGGCTGCACGCTCTATTTAAGATAGGGCTGTTTTCCTTATGGTAGCTTTCTGGGTTTGCTTTGCAAACCCTTTTGGCTCACTCAGGGATCCGTAGCTCCTTCTCCTCAGCTGTTCCTTGTCCAGCACTCCCAAACCTCCTTATATTCCTCTCTCACACTTCTCTGGTTGCCAGAGATAGAGCTTCCTGCCTGGACATCTATTCTGACCCACTGGAGCTGTGTTGCTGCGTTCTCTGATTGTTGTTTCAGAACGCTACCCTCCGGATCGCTGTTGAACCTTTGTGGACTGCTGTGGTCGCCCACATGGGTGTATGTGTTTGTCTGTATTTGTCTGTCCTCTCCCTGGTGTTTCCCTCTTAGTGCAGTGGTGCGGACTAGCGATCCCACCGGCCCGTTCACTATCTAGGGCTCATTTCAGGGAAAGCCAGGGTTTAGGCACGTGATCGCCGCACGGGTGAGGAACCCGTCTAGGGATGTCAGGGCAGTCAGGTGCCAGCCGCAAGGTGAGTTAGGGGTCACCACCTTTCCCTCTCCCTTGGGCAGGGCTTTACCTGTTTTCCTCCCTGTGCGTGTTGCCGGTCATTACAACCTTCTCATTCAAAGAGTTTTCTTTATTTTCATGACTATGAAAATTGTAGATTCACACTGAAGGCATCAAAACTATGAATTAACACATGTGGAATTATATACATAACAAAAAAGTGTGAAACAACTGAAAATATGTCATATTCTAGGCTCTTCAAAGTAGCCACCTTTTGCTTTGATTACTGCTTTGCACACTCTTGGCATTCTCTTGATGAGCTAAAGTCTTGTGCATGCACCGTTACTGTAAGTAGCGGCATGTGCAATAATATATTACATTACAAATCATGAAAAAAAACTTGGTTCAAATTTGTAATGTAATACATTATGCACACACCGCTACTTACAGTATCCGCCTCTGCTGTTCCCATATTAGCTGCAAAAAAACAATTCACTGCCCAGAAATGAGCTCTCTCACATCTGATTTATACAAACAAATGAAATATAACTTTTATCATTATTATCCCTGTGAAATCCCCAACTCCACCACTAGGGATGAGCAAAGTTGTGTTTTATATGTTTGAGTTCGCGGTTCGGGTTTGGGTTTTACTACAATTACATGATGGATTCCGTTACCACGGGCCATAACAGAATTCTATGACGGAATGCATAATGAAAGGCCTTTAAAAGGCATTCTGCTTTGCATTCCTTCATAATAGAAGTCTATTGGCCGCTTAACGGATCCGTCTGGTCTAGGGGGTCTAGGGTGTAGGGTGCAGGGGTCTAGGGTGTAGGGTGACTAAGAAAACGGTGGAACTGGAATTAGTGATGTGTAATGAGGACTATGACATAGTAGAAATACAGTCAGGTCCATAAATATTGGGACATCAACACAATTCTAACATTTTTGGCTCTATACGCCGCCACAATGGATTTGAAATGAAACAAACAAGATGTGCTTTAACTGCAGACTGTCAGCTTTAATGTGAGGGTATTTACATCCAAATCAGGTGAACGGTGTAGGAATTACAACAGTTAGCATATGTGCGTCCCACTTGTTAAAGAACCAAAAGTAATGGGACAATTGGCTTCTCAGCTGTTCCATGGCCAGGTGTGTGTTATTCCCTCATTATAACCAATAACAATGAGAAGATAAAAGGTCCAGAGTTAATTTAAAGTGCGTTATTTGCATTTGGAATCTGTTGTTGTCAACTCTCAAGATGAGATCCAAAGAGCTGTCACTATCAGTGAAGCAAGCCATTCAGAGAGATAGCAAAAACATTAGGCGTGACCAAAACAACTGTTTGGAATATTCTTAAAATGAAAAGGAACGCACCGGTGAGCTCAGCAACACTAGAAAGGCCCAGAAGACCACGGAAAACAACTGTGGTGGATGACTGAAGAATTCTTTCCCTGGTGAAGAAAAAACACCCTTCACAACAGTTGGCCAGATCAAGAACACTCTACAGGAGGTAGGTGTATGTGTGTCAAAGTCAACAATCAAGAGAAGACTTCACCAGAGTTATTACATAGGATTCACCACAAGATGTAAACCATTGGTGAGCCTCAAAAACAGGAAGGCCAGAATAGAGTTTGCCAAACAACACCTAAAACAGCCTTCACAGTTCTCGAACAACATCCTATGGACAGATGAGACCAAGATCAACTTGTACCAGAGTGATGGGAAGAGAAGAGTATAGAGAAGGAAAGGAACTGCTCATGATCCTAAGCATACCACCTCATCAGTGAATCATGATGGTGGTGGTGTCATGGCGTGGGCATGTATGGCTGCCAATGGAACTGGTTCTCTTGTATTTATTGATGATGTGACTGCTGAATTCTGAAGTGTTTCGGGCAATATTATCTGCTCATATTCAGCCAAATGCTTCAGAACTCATTGGACAGCGCTTAACAGTGCAGATGGACAATGACCCAAAGCATACTGCAAAAGCAACCAAAGAGTTTTTTAAGGGAAAGAAGTGGAATGTTATGCAATGGCCAAGTCAATCACCTGACCTGAATCGGATTGAACATGCATTTCACTTGCTGAAGACAAAACTGAAGAGAAAATGCCCCAAGAACAAGCAGGAACTGAAGACAGTTGCAGTAGAGGCCTGGCAGAGCATTACCAGGTATGAAACCCAGCATTTGGTGATGTCTATGCGTTCGAGACTTCAGGCTGTAAATGACTGCAAAGGATTTGCAACCAAGTATTAAAAAGTGAAAGTTTGATTTATGATTATTATTCTGCCCCATTACTTTTGGTTTCTTAACAAGTGGAAGGCACATATGCAAATTGTTGTAATTCCTACACCGTTCACCTGATTTGGCTGTAAATACCCTCAAATTAAAGCTGACAGTCTGCAGTTAAAGCACATCTTGTTCGTTTCATTTCAAATCTATTGTGGTGGTGTATAAAGCCAAAAATGTTAGAATTGTGTCGATGTCCCAATATTTATGGACCTGACTGTAACTGAGACATGGCTGGATGATAGCTATGACTGGGCAGTTAACGTACAGGGTTACAGTCTTTTTCGAAAGGTTTGTCAAAACCGTAGAGGGGGTTGCCTTTATGTAAAGTCCTGTCTAAAGCCCATACTCCGGGAAGATATAAGTGAGGCACATGAATATGAGTCCACAGAAAATCTACTACTAAACTAGATAGATGAAGTGGGAAATCATAATGAGGTCATTATTATGGGGAACTTCAACTACCCAGTAGTAACCAATAGACCTGACAGAACAACAGATGTGCAGGTTGGGGGACACCTAGGAATTAGAGATGTCTGCCGGTGCCATATTCTTTTGCATTGTACCAAACTTTGACCCATGACACATCCATCAGGTGGGACAGGACATCCAATTGAGATGTTTCAGCACATGGACACACCCCCTACCCTAGAAATAAACCCGATCTGGCTGCCATTTTACATTCAGTCTTTTGCCAGTGTAGGGAGAGGTTGCTGTGTGGAGCAGGGACAGACTGTTAGAGACACCAAACGCTAACTAATAGGGCCACAAAAGTCCTTTTAAGGACTGGAATAGGCGTGCTATTGATAGGTGTGACTGAAGGGTGTGATATACTTATGATATACTTTCTAACATAGAAAGCATATTATAGTGCATTTGTATTGTGCAGCAGTTGTGTGCAGTTCTGCTGAAATACTGCAGCTATATAGAGGGACAAATGCTATTGGAACAACTAATTGCAACTGGTGTGATATACCAGTTGCCCCCCAAAAAAACTGATTGAGGCAGGGGTGTGATATACCTATAATATACTTCCTATATACTGCATTTGTATTGTGCAGCATTTGTGTGCGGTTCTGCGTAGATACAGCAGCTATACAGAGGGACATGCGCTATTGGAACAAATAATTGCAACTGGTGTGCTATACCAGTTGCCACTAAAAGAAAAACTCATTAAGGGGTTCTATATACCTGCTTCCACAAATACTGCTCTTCTATAGGGACTTTGTCACAGGGTCATTTAAAAAAAAAATGACAGGCAGAGGAAGAGGCAGGCCATTCCGCAGGGGTGGTAGGGGTCACGCAGGTGCACCAGGCCGGAACATAAGTGGGAAGTTGGAGAAGGTGCGTGCGATTACATCAAAGGACGCACCAGAGTTGGTTGAGTGGCTCACTTTGCCTTCCGCTTCTGCACCCTCCTCATCCTCTGTATCAGCACCCTCCTCACTCTGTCTTGTGCGCCCCCAAAGATACCACCTCCATAGTCCCTCCACTCGAGTCAGAGGAATTTTTTTGCCATCCATTCCCAGACCTTACTGATGTGCAACCATTCTTGGCATCGGATGAGGAAGAGGAGGTAGCAACGGCCGCCACCCAGCGGTCTAACGGCAGTACCCGGATCAGCCCAAGGAGGGTGGTCCCTGCTGTTGGTGCCTACTCCGAGATCTCTAATGTCAGTGTTGGTTAAGGTGACGATGATGACGTGTCGATGGACGTCACGTGGGTGCCCACAAAAGAGGAAGAGGAGGGGAGTTCAGAGGGAGAGACAAAGCAGCAGAGAGGGAGGAGAAGGAGGAGAAGCAGGCAGAACTCGCAGTGCACAGGAGGCAAAAAGCAGACTGCAAATGTATCTGGAGCAAGCCATGCACTATGCATGGTCACATCTGGCGCTCCCAGGACATGGCTCCGCAGTGTGGGATTTTTTTTAACGTGTCAGCTGCTGACAATTGTGTTGCCATCTATAGCCTGTGCTGTCAATGCATAAGTTGCGTTAAGCCCAACACTCACTTAGGGACGACCGCCTTAACCGAGCCCAGTGGGAGCAACGCCGTCAGAACCCACAAAGCCACACTCCTGGTGTTCCACATCCTGCCTCTTCTTTTTCTCCTCTCTCCTCCCATTTGTCCTGCACTCCACCTTCCACCGTGCCGTCGTCGCGTTCATCTGGCACAAGGCAGGCTTCCGTGGCCCAAATGTTCAAACTTAAAAGGTTGATGACGCTGGAAAACCCTCTTGCCCAACGGCTCAACGCCGGCTTGTTGAAACTGCTAGCCCACCAACTACTGCCATATAAACTGGTGGACTCGGAAGCTTTTAGAAACTTTTGGCCATTGGCACACCGCAATGGAAGGTCCCTGGAAGGAAATATTTCTCACAGAAGGGCATACCAGAGCTAAATGGCCATGTTCAGTGGCAAGTTAATGTATCTCTGGCACACAGTGTAGGTGCCAAGATACATCTGACCACAGACACGTGATCTAGCAAACATGGGAAGGAAAGGTACATAACTTTTACTGCCCACTGGGTGTACATTTTACAGCTGTCAAGCATGCAACCTGTGCACCCGTGTGGATTTGGTGTTACTGCCACGGATTGCATGCAAGCCTGCCTCTTCTTTTCCTCCTGTTCCTACATCATCCTCTGTCTCCTCCTCGGCTGACTCCTACTTTTCCACTGCTACCGCCTCTTCCGCTGCACCCCCTTAGCTTTCCAGAACCGATTTGACGTGCCAGATGAGACATTACTATGCTGTGCTGCGGCTGTTGTGTCTGGAAGCCAAGAACCACACCGGTCCTGCACTCCTTTCAGCTCTGCGGTCACAGTCCAATCAGTGGCTAACCCTGCTCAATTTGACAGTTGGTAAAGTGGTGTACGACAACGTTGCCAATCTGCTGAGTGCACTGGAACGGCAAAATGACACACATGCCGTGCATGGCACACGTCCCTAACTTGTCGTGCAGCGATTTATTGCCAAATAACCTGGTGTCCAGGACATCTTACGGCAGGCCAAGAAAATCTCTGACCATTTTAGAAGATCTTACACCATTTGCCCGTCAAACGTCTGATTTTGACTTCCCGACGCGCTGGAACTCCACCTTGTATATGCCTGATAGGCTGCTCCAGCAAAATCTTGCCGTTAACGACTACCTGTACAAACTCTGTGGCAGAACAGGTTCTGGGGAGCTTGTTTTTTTTTTCACTGCGCCAGTGGCTGCTCATGCACAACACATGCAGACTTCTGTGGCCATTTGATGAGATCACCAAACTGCCAGGGCGCCATCAGTGATATCGTACCTTACGCCTTCTTTCTGGAGCGTGCATTGTGTCTTGTCCTTGATCAAGCCGTCAAGGAGCAGGAGCAGGAAGATGAGGAAGTCGCAATGCTGAATGAATTTCCAGGGGGGCTACTCCATCTGAGACAAGTTAGCAGGAGTCTGAAGAGGAGTCAGAGGAGGATGGTGCCTGGGGGGAGGAGGAGTAGGAGGAGCAAAAAGAACAGGCTTTAAACTTTTCTGGGATCCCTGGTGTTGTCCGTGTATGCGGGTTGAGGAGACCAAGGACAAAATTCTCCTGGGTTATAAGCAGGAGCAAGGCCACTCCATCGCTTCCAATTTAGTGCAAATGGGGGCCTTCATGCTCCAGTGTTTAAAGAGGGAACCCTGTAGAAAAAGCATAAAGGGCAAGAACCAGTACTGGGTGGCAACATACTTAGACCCCCCGTACAAACGCAAAATGGCGAACATGTTACCAGCATCACAGAGGGCTGTCAGAATGCAGCATTTCCAGGCCTTACTTTGAGAGATGCTGCATTCTGCTGTTGCGGGCGCTAGCAGAGGAATTTCCACCCACAGAGAAACTGTTGCGGGTACCAATCTTACAGCACATGCAAGAAGAGGGCGGTTTGAAGATGTGTTGGTCACTTCGGATATGAAATCATTAGTGCAGCCAACCCATCGACAGCCGCCCTCCGGATCCAGCCTCAGGGAACGCCTAGACTGACAGGTGTCCGACTACATTGGGTTAACGGCCGATGTGGAAGCTCTGAGAAACAAGGAACCCCTTGACTACTGGGTGTGCAGGCTTGACCTGTGGCCAGAGCTGGCACAATTTGCCATGAAACTTTTGGCTTGCCCCTCATCGAGTGTCCTGTCCGAAAGGCTGTTCAGCGCAGCAGGGGATATCGTGACCGATAAGCGCACTAGTCTAGCTTAAGACAGTGTGGACTACCTCACATTTCTAAAAATGAATGAGGCATGGATCTTGGAGGAATTCACGACCTGTGATGACCACGTTTAATTGTGTTTCCTCATGACAGCCAACACATATCCCCCTCCACCCAGAACAAATAATGGTCTCTGTCTTATGTAAATACAGCAGCATAAAAGGCCTTTTCTGTCCAGTGAATACCTAATGTTTGGGACCTCGGAGGAACTGAACACCTGTGATGACCACGTGTTATCGAATTTCAACTATTATCATTTGGTTTTTTTTCAAGATGGGGGATTTCTTAAGCCATGTTTTTAATCCAATTTTATATTTTTTGTTCTTTTAAACATATGAATTTGCCATGCATTTGTACTGGCCTGCAGTAAAATGTATATCCATTGACCGTCTAATATAATCACTTGATGTTTTCTGTCCGGTGAATGAATAATTTTTGGGGCCTGTAGTCCACTGGCCTGCAGTAAAATTGATATACATTGATCATCTAATATACATCCAGCCACATAATCATTTGATCTTTTCTGTACGGATAATGCCTATTTGTTCTGGCCTCAAAAGGAATTCAACACCTATGACGACCACATGTTATCGAATTTCACCTATTATCATTTGGGTTTTTTTCAAGAGGGGGGATTTTTTTAGCCATGTTTTTAATCAAATTATATATTTTCAGTTGGCCTGCAGTAAAATTGATATCCAATGACCGTCTAATATACCTCCAGCCACATAATCACTTGATGTTTTCTGTCCGGTGAATGCCTAATATTTGGGGCCTGTACTCCAGTGGCCTAAAATAATTTTTTACTAGGCTACAGCAGGGCACATTTTTGAGAGTTTCCCTTTAAAATGCATAAAGTGGCCCATCATTAAAATACATATTTTTTGTGGGAATTAAATATTTTTATAAGCTTTATTGAGAGCTTATGGGAATACACATACAATCTAAACATATTGTACAGTATCAACAACAAAGACTGTTCATAGATAATATAAATAAACAGTATAGTAGATGTCATATACATAATAAGCTGAATACATGGTAAGAACAATGTCACATACATAATGAGCTGAATACACTGTAAGAACGATTGACTTCTAGAGTAACAATGTATTACTGATGTTTAAAGTCCCTCCACCTAGCCCTGAATCTGGGTATTGTACGAGCTTCCCAAGCTGCTTTTTCTTCAAATCTAAATATTGCGTCTGTTTTTCCTATCCAATGCTCATGTGAAGGAAATTCATTTGATAACCAGTAGCATGGTATGAGGAGGCGGGCCGCCATAAGGTGGTTGTGGAATAAGGTTAGAACCTTAGGAGTCTTTTTTGATAAAGAAAGGCCCAACAAAGCCAGTTGGGGAGAGATGGATGTTTTACATATAGCATTACTTTTTCGGAACACTTCTCCCCACCAGTTTAGAATAGGTGGGCAGGACCACCAAACATTGAAGAAAGTGCCCCTCTCTTTTCCACACCACCAACATACGTCAGAATACAAGCTATTGTATCTAGACGTGATATCTGGGGTTTTGTACCATCTTGTGAGAATTTTGTATCCATTCTCCTGTATATGCACACATCTGGATGAGGTATGTGATACTAAAAAAAAAACTTGGACTGTTCAGATGTAGACAGGGAAACCTTCAGATCTCTCTCCCAGAGACCAATGAAAGCTGGTTTTGGCAACAAGATAGGAGTGTTGAGTCTTTTGTTCAGTATATTTGTGGGATTGGTTTGGAGGGAGGGACATGATGACAGATCCAACCCTAAGGCCTAAGTAGGGCCTGATGAGGGATGTGATTGGATATATAAGAATGGAGGAAAGAAGTCAGAGAAGGTGATGCCATGGATTGAGGTAATAGAGTGAGTATATTTTCTCTATTTATCAATCCCCCTTCATCCTTAAAGAAAGATAGAATGGGGAGCTGGGACAAGTGTAGCGAAGAGGGAAAGCTCTGTCTCAACTCTTTTGGGGCCAGATTTATCAGGTTTCTCACCTGGATGAGTGGGTAGGGAAGTGGGATCCCCCAGGCCGAGTCCTGAAACCATTTCCACACGTTGAGCGTATCTTTAACTGTTGGGTTTGGGCCTAGAATATTAGGGAAATTTTTGGTTTCCCCAGCCAGCAATGTTCTAAAGGATGATTGGAAATTCAAGGATTCCATTTCTACCCAGGATTTATGTGCTGGCTGGCGGAACCAGTCCAAAGCTCTTGACATGTGGAAAGATCTGTTGTATAATAGAAGATCAGGTAAACCTGTGCTCCCCATGACACTAGGTTTCTGGAGGGTTGTTTTAGCTATTCTTGGGCTTTTCTTCCTCCAAATAAATCTGCGTACCTGTTTCATAAGAGTTATGTAAATAGTTTTTGGTATAGTTATGGGTAATACTTGTTGCAAATAATTAAGTCTAGGGATCACCAATGAAGTAACCAGATTTGTGCGCCTGAACCATGACAGTGTTGGGAAATCTAATAGGGTCAGTTGTATTATCTATAATTAAGTTTAAAAAGGTTGTGTGGGTCTGGGCCAACCTTGAGTCCCAAGTAGGTGATAAACGGGGCATCCCAGTTAAAAGGTAAATAGGCTTTCAGGGCCATCTTTAACGAAGGTCGTAGACCTACACTCAAGATTTTGGATTTTTTCATATTAATCTTTAAGTTAGAGAGGGGACTGAATTTTTCTAATAATATATATACACTACGTGCAGAAATATTAGGCAAATGAGTATTTTGACCACATCATCCTCTTTATGCATGTTGTCTTACTCCAAGCTGTATAGGCTCGACAGCCTACTACCAATTAAGCATATTAGGTGATGTGCATCTCTGTAATGAGAAGGGGTGTGGTCTAATGACATCAACACCCTATATCAGGTGTGCATAGTTATTAGGCAACTTCCTTTTCTTTGGCAAAATGGGTCAAAAGAAGGACTTGACAGGCTCAGAAAAGTCAAAAATAGTGAGATATCTTGCAGAGGGATGCAGCACTCTTAAAATTGCAAAGCTTCTGAAGCGTGATCATCGAACAATCAAGCGTTTCATTCAAAATAGTCAACAGGGTCGCAAGAAGCGTGTGGAAAAACCAAGGCGCAAAATAACTGCCCATGAACTGAGAAAAGTCAAGCGTGCAGCTGCCAAGATGCCACTTGCCACCAGTTTGGCCATATTTCAGAGCTGCAACATCACTGGAGTGCCCAAAAGCACAAGGTGTGCAATACTCAGAGACATGGCCAAGGTAAGAAAGGCTGAAAGACGACCACCACTGAACAAGACACACAAGCTGAAACGTCAAGACTGGGCCAAGAAATATCTCAAGACTGATTTTTCTAAGGTTTTATGGACTGATGAAATGAGAGTGAGTCTTGATGGGCCAGATGGCTGGATTGGTAAAGGGCAGAGAGCTCCAGTCCGACTCAGACGCCAGCAAGGTGGAGGTGGAGTACTGGTTTGGGCTGGTATCATCAAAGATGAGCTTGTGGGGCCTTTTTGGGTTGAGGATGGAGTCAAGCTCAACTCCCAGTCCTACTGCCAGTTTCTGGAAGACACCTTCTTCAAGCAGTGGTACAGGAAGAAGTCTGCAAGGTAAGAAAAACATGATTTTCATGCAGGACAATGCTCCATCACACGTGTCCAAGTACTCCACAACGTGGCTGGCAAGAAAGGGTATAAAAGAAGAAAATCTAATGACATGGCCTCCTTGTTCACCTGATCTGAACCCCATTGAGAACCTGTGGTCCATCATCAAATGTGAGATTTACAAGGAGGGAAAACAGTACACCTCTCTGAACAGTGTCTGGGAGGCTGTGGTTGCTGCTGCACGCAATGTTGATGGTGAACAGATCAAAACACTGACAGAATCCATGGATGGCAGGCTTTTGAGTGTCCTTGCAAAGAAAGGTGGCTATATTGGTCACTGATTTGTTTTTGTTTTATTTTTGAATGTCAGAAATGTATATTTGTGAATGTTGAGATGTTATATTGGTTTCACTGGTAAAAATAAATAATTGAAATAGGTATATATTTGTTTTTTGTTAAGTTGCCTAATAATTATGTACAGTAATAGTCACCTGCACACACAGATATCCCCCTAAAATAGCTAAAACTAAAAACAAACT
Source organism: Bufo gargarizans (assembly GCF_014858855.1). NCBI lineage: Eukaryota > Metazoa > Chordata > Amphibia > Anura > Bufonidae > Bufo > Bufo gargarizans. The sequence goes on along the minus strand of NC_058080.1, from coordinate 523,825,954 downwards.
AAAAACTACTTCCAAAAATATTCAGCTTTGACATTAATGAGTTTTTTGGGTTCATTGAGAACATGGTTGTTGTTCAATAATAAAATTAATCCTCAAAAATACAACTTGCCTAATAATTCTGCACTCCCTGTATGAGGCAATGAGATTGTCGGATTTGTCGATATTATCAACAAATCATTGGCAAAAGCTGCGGCCTTATGTTCTTGGTTGCCTAGTAGGGAAGAGCGAACCCGAACTGTCTGTGACACGGACCCGAACCCGAACATTTTCGTAAAAGTCCGGGTTCGGGTTCGGTGTTCGTCGCTTTCTTGGCGCTTTTTGAAAGGCTGCAAAGCAGCCAATTAACAAGCGTCATACTACTTGCCCCAAGAGGCCATCACAGCCATGCCTACTATTGGCATGGCTGTGATTGGCCAGTGCAGCATGTGACCCAGCCTCTATTTAAGCTGGAGTCACGTAGCGCCGCACGTCACTCTGCTCTGAACAGTGTAGGGAGAGGTTGCGGCTGCGACTGTTAGGGTGAGATTAGGCAGTGATTAACTCCTCCAAAAGACTTAAGTCAGTGATCGATCTACAGCTGTGGATCATTGAACTGCTGCTATTCAATTGCTCACTGTTTTTAGGCTGCCCAGAGCGTTTTTCAATCACTTTTTTCTGGGGTGATCGGCGGCCATTTTGTGTCTTGTGGTGAGCCAGCACAAGCTGCCACCAAGTACATTTAACCATCAATAGTGTGGTTATTTTTTGGCTATATCCTACATCAGGGGCAAGCTGTCACCAAGTGCATTTAACCATCAATAGTGTGGTTATTTTTTGGCTATATCCTACATCAGGGTCAAGCTGTCACCAAGTGTATTTAACCATCAATAGTGTGGTTATTTTTTGGCTATATCCTACATCAGGGTCAAGCTGTCACCAAGTGCATTTAACCATCAATAGTGTGGTTATTTTTTGGCTATATCCTACATCAGGGGCTTGGCTGTGCTTGCTATTTTATTGAGGGGTGAAATACAATTGCCAAAATAGCAGTACCCTAAATCTGGTGTTTCAGCTGTGGCCAGCCAATTGTAATACTGTCTGCTGTCTGGCAAAGGATATATTTTTGTTCAGGGTTGAAATACAATTCCCAACTTGGCAATTTCCTAAATTAGTGGCTTCTGCTGTATCAGGGCTACTTTAAATCTATTCATTAAAAGGGTATATTAGATTCAAGGTGCAGATAGGGTCATTCTCAATAACTTCACACACGCTACTGTGCAATTCCAAGTCTAATTCTGTCTGTAAACGTATACCTGTCACCCAGCGCCTAAATAATAGGACTCAAATTTATATTCATCTAAATCTGTGGTTATTGCTGTGGCTGGTCAAGTTATTTAGTGTCCGTCAAAGCACAGTTTTTGTTCTGGGTTGAAATACAATTCCCAACTTAGCAATTCTCTAAATTTGTGGTTTCTGCTGTATCAGGCCTACTTTAAATCTATCCCTAAAAGGGTATATTAGATTCGAGGTGCAGATAGGGTCATTCTCAATAACTTCACACACGCTACTGTGCAATTCCAAGTCTAATTCTGTCTGCAAACGTATACCTGTCACCCAGCGCCTAAATAATAGGCCTCAAATTTATATTCAGCTAAATCTATGGTTATTGCTTTAGCTGGTCAAATTATTTTGGGTCCGTCAAAGCACAATTTTTGTTCTGGGTTGAAATACAATTCCCAACTTAGCAATTTCCTAAATTAGTGGTTTCTGCTGTATCAGGCCTACTTTAAATCTATCCCTAAAAGGGTATATTAGATTCAAGGTGCAGATAGGGTCATTCTCAATAACTTCACACACACGCTACTGTGCAATTCCAAGTCTAATTCTGTCTGTAAAAGTATACCTGTCACTCAGCGCCTAAATAATAGACCTCAAATTTATATTCATCTAAATCTGTGGTTATTGCTGTGGCTGGTCAAGTTATTTAGTGTCCGTTAAAGCACAGTTTTTGTTCTGGGTTTAAATACAATTCCCAACTTAGCAATTCTCTAAATTAGTGGTTTCTGCTGTATCAGGCCTACTTTAAATCTATCCCTAAAAGGGTATATTAGATTCAAGGTGCTGATAGGGTCATCCACAATAACTTCACACGCTACCCTGCATTTCCAAGTCTAATTCTGTCCGTACACGTATACCTGTCATCCAGCGCCTAAATACTAGGCCTCAAATTTATATTCAGCTAAATCTGTCGTTACTGCTGTGCCTTTATTAGTGTAATACGGTACCTAAATAGATAGCCAGATAGTGTTAGCTGTCTGTAAAAAAAAGGCCTGAATTTGAATTCAATACATTGGGCCAAATAATATTTTTCTTATTGTGGTGAACGGTAACAATGAGGAAAACATCTAGTGAGGGACGCGGACGCGGACATGGTCGTGGTGGTGTTAGTGGACCCTCTGGTGCTGGGAGAGGGCGTGGCCGTTCTGCCACAGCCACACGTCCTAGTGTACCAACTACCTCAGGTCCCAGTAGCCGCCAGAATTTACAGCGATATTTGGTGGGGCCCAATGCCGTTCTAAGGATGGTAAGGCCTGCAGGTACAGGCATTAGTCAATTGGGTGGCCGACAGTGGATCCAGCATGTTCACATTATCTCCCACTTAGTCTTCTGCAGAAAGCGCACAGATAGCGCCTGAAAACCAAGCCCATCAGTCTGTCACATCACCCCCATGCATACCAGGAAAACTGTCTGAGCCTCAAGTTATGCAGCAGTCTCTTATGCTGTTTGAAGACTATGCTGGCAGGGTTTCCGAAGGGCATCCACCTAGCCCTTCCCCAGCTGTGGAAGACATAGAATGCACCACTTATGTTTCCTGATGATGAGGACATGGGAATACCACCTTAGCATGTCTCTGATGATGACGAAACACAGGTGCCAACTGCTGCGTCTTTCTGCAGTGTGCAGACTGAACAGGAGGTCAGGGATCAAGACTGGGTGGAAGACGATGCAGGGGACGATGAGGTCCTAGACCCCACATGGAATGAAGGCGGTGTCACTGACTTTTACAGTTCGGAGGAAGAGGCAGTGGTGAGACCGAGCCAACAGCGTAGCAAAAGAGGGAGCAGTGGGCAAAAGCTGAACACCCGCCGCCAAGAGACTCCGCCTGCTACTGACCGCCGCCATCTGGGACCAAGCACCCCAAAGGCAGCTTCAAGGAGTCCCCTGGCATGGCACTTCTTCAAACAATGTGCTGACTACAAGACCCGAGTGGTTTGCACGCTGTGCCATCAGAGCCTGAAGCGAGGCATTAACGTTCTGAACCTTAGCACAACCTGCATGACCAGGCACCTGCTTGCAAAGCATGAACTGCAGTGGAGTAAACACCTTAAAAACAAGGAAGTCACTCAGGATCCCCCTGCTACCTTTTCTGCTGCTGCCGCCTCGGCCTCTTCTGCTGCTGCCGCCTCGGCCTCTTCTGCTGCTGCCGCCTCGGCCTCTTCCTCCGCCTCTGGAGGAACGTTAGCACCTTACGCCCAGCAAACAGGGGATGTACCACCAACACCACCACCTCCGTCACCAAGCATCTCAACCATGTCACACGGCAGCGTTCAGCTCTCCATATTACAAACATTTGAGAGAAAGCGTACCCACCTAGCCACCCTCGATCCCTGGCCCTTAATGCCAGCATTTCTAAACTATTGGCCTATGAAATGCTGTCATTTAGGCTGGTGGACACAGACAGCTTCAAACAGCTCATGTCGCTTGCTGTCCCACAGTATGTTGTTCCCAGCCGGCACTACTTCTCCAAGAGAGCCGTGCCTTCCCTGCACAACCAAGTATCCGATAAAATCAAGTGTGCACTGCGCAACGCCATCTGTGGCAAGGTCCACCTAACCACAGATATGTGGACCAGTAAGCACGGCCAGAGACGCTATATCTCCCTAACTGCACACTGGGTAAATGTAGTGGCGGCTGGGCCCCAGGCGGAGAGCTGTTTGGCGCACGTCCTTCCGCCGCCAAGGATCTCAGGGCAACATTCTTTGCCTCCTGTTGCCTCCTCCTCTTACTCGGCTTCCTCCTCCTCTTCTTTCACCTGCTCATCCAGTCAGCCACACATCTTCACCACCAACTTTAGCACAGCCCGGGGTAAACGTCAGCAGGCCATTCTGAAACTCATATGTTTGGGGGACAGGCCCCACACCGCACAGGAGTTGTGGCGGGGTATAGAACAACAGACCGACGAGTGGTTGCTGCCGGTGAGCCTCAAGCCCGGCCTGGTGGTGTGCGATAATGGGCAAAATCTCGTTGCAGCTCTGGGACTAGCCGGTTTGACACACATCCCTTGCCTGGCGCATGTGCTGAATTTGGTGGTGCAGAAGTTCATTCACAACTACCCCGACATGTCAGAGCTGCTGCATAAAGTGCGGGCCGTCTGAACGCGCTTCCAGCGTTCACATCCTGCCGCTGTTCGCCTGTCTGCGCTAAAGAGTAACTTCGGCCTTCCCGCTCACCGCCTCATATGCGACGTACCCACCAGGTGGAACTCCACCTTGCACATGCTGGACAGACTGTGCGAGCAGCAGCAGGCCATAGTGTAGTTTCAGCTGCAGCACGCACGGGTCAGTCGCACTGCGGAACAGCACCACTGCACCGCCAATGACTGGGCCTCCATGCGAGACCTGTGTGCCCTGTTTCGAGTACTCCACCAACATGGCCAGTGGCGATGACGCCGTTATCAGCGTTACATTACCACTTCCATGTCTCCTTGTGAAAACACTTAGGGCGCTGATGGAAGGGGAGGTGGCCCAGGAGGAGGAGGAGGAGGAGGAGGAGGAGGAGGAAGAGGGGTCATTTTTAGCACTTTCAGGCCAGTCTCTTCGAAGTGACTCAGAGGGAGGTTTTTTGCAACAGCAGAGGCCAGGTACAAATGTGGCCAGCTAGGGCCCACTACTGGAGGACGAGGAGGATGAGGATGAGGAGGAGGTGGAGGAGGATGAGGATGAAGCATGGTCACAGCGGGGTGGCACCCAATGCAGCTCGGGCCCATCACTGGTGCGTGGCTGGGGGGAAACGCAGGACGATGACGATACGCCTCCCACAGAGGACAGCTTGTTCTTACCTCTGGGCAGCCTGGCACACATGAGCGACTACATGCTGCAGTGCCTGCACAATGACAGCAGAGTTGCCCACATTTTAACGTGTGCGGACTACTGGGTTGCCACCCTGCTGGATCCACGGTACAAAGACAATGTGCCCACCTTACTTCCTGCACTGGAGCGTGATAGGAAGATGCGCGAGTACAAGCGCACGTTGGTAGACGCGCTACTGAGAGCATTCCCAAATGTCACAGGGGAACAAGTGGAAGCCCAAGGCCAAGGCAGAGGAGGAGCAAGAGGTCGCCAAGGCAGCTGTGTCACGGCCAGCTCCTCTGAGGGCAGGGTTAGCATGGCATAGATGTGGAAAAGTTTTGTCAACACGCCACAGCTAACTGCACCACCACCTTATACGCAACGTGTTAGCAGGAGGCAACATTTCACTAACATGGTGGAACAGTACGTGTGCACACCCCTCCACGTACTGACTGACTGATGGTTTGGCCCCATTCAACTTCTGGGTCTCTAAATTGTCCACATGGCCAGAGCTAGCATATTATGCCTTGGAGGTGCTGGCCTGCCCGGCGGCCAGCGTTTTGTCTGAACGTGTATTCAGCACGGCAGGGGGCGTCATTACAAACAAACGCAGCCGCCTGTCTACAGCCAATGTGGACAAGCTGACGTTCGTAAAAATGAACCAGGCATGGATCCCACAGGACCTGTCCATCCCTTGTGCAGATTAGACATTAACTACCTCCCCTTAACCATATATTATTGTACTCCAGGGCACTTCCTCATTCAATCCTATTTTTATTTTCATTTTACCATTATATTGCGGGGCAACCCAAAGTTGAATGAACCTCTCCTCTGTCTGGGTGCCGGGCCTAAATATATGACAATGGACTGTTCCAATGTTGGGTGACGTGAAGCATGATTCTCTGCTATGACATAAAGACTGATTCTCTGCTGACATGAAGCCAGATTCTCTGTTACGGGACCTCTCTCCTCTGCCTGGATGCCGGGGCCTAAATATCTGACAATGGACTGTTCCAGTGTTGGGTGACGTAAAGCATGATTCTCTGCTATGACATGAAGACTGATTCTCTGCTGACATGAAGCCAGATTCTCTGTTACGGGACCTCTCTCCTCTGCCTGGGTGCCTGGGCCTAAATATCTGACAATGGACTGTTCCAGTGTTGGGTGACGTGAAGCATGATTCTCTGCTATGACATGAAGACTGATTCTCTGCTGACATGAAGCCAGATTCTCTGTTACGGGACCTCTCTCCTCTGCTTGGATGGCGGGGTCTAAATATCTGACAATGGACTTTTCCAGTGTTGGGTGACGTAAAGCATGATTCTCTGCTATGACATGAAGACTGATTCTCTGCTGACCTGAAGCCAGATTCTCTGATACGGGACCTCTCTCCTCTGCCTGGGTGCCTGGGCCTAAATATCTGACAATGGACTGTTCCAGTGTTGGGTGACGTGAAGCATGATTATCTGCTATGACATGAAGACTGATTCTCTGCTGACATGAAGCCAGATTCTCTGTTACGGGACCTCTCTCCTCTGCCTGGGTGCCTGGGCCTAAATATCTGACAATGGACTGTTCCAGTGTTGGGTGACGTGAAGCATGATTTTCTGCTATGACATGAAGACTGATTCTCTGCTGACATGAAGCCAGATTCTCTGTTACGGGACCTCTATCCTCTGCCTGGATGCCGGGGCCTAAATATCTGACAATGGACTGTTCCAGTGTTGGGTGACGTGAAGCATGATTATCTGCTATGACATAAAGACTGATTCTCTGCTGACATGAAGCCAGATTCTCTGTTACAGGACCTCTCTCCTCTGCCTGGGTGCCTGGGCCTAAATATCTGACAATGGACTGTTCCAGTGTTGGGTGACGTGAAGCATGATTCTCTGCTATGACATGAAGACTGATTCTCTGCTGACATGAAGCCATATTCTCTGTTATGGGACCTCTCTCCTCTGCCTGGATGCCGGGGCCTAAATATCTGACAATGGACTGTTCCAGTGTTTGGTGACGTAAAGCATGATTCTCTGCTATGACATGAAGACTGATTCTCTGCTGACATGAAGCCAGATTCTCTGTTACGGGACCTCTCTCCTCTGCCTGGGTGCCTGGGCCTAAATATCTGACAATGGACTGTTCCAGTGTTGGGTGACGTGAAGCATGATTCTCTGCTATGACATGAAGACTGATTCTCTGCTGACATGAAGCCAGATTCTCTGTTACGGGACCTCTCTCCTCTGCCTGGATGGCGGGGTCTAAATATCTGACAATGGACTTTTCCAGTGTTGGGTGACGTAAAGCATGATTCTCTGCTATGACATGAAGACTGATTCTCTGCTGACCTGAAGCCAGATTCTCTGATACGGGACCTCTCTCCTCTGCCTGGGTGCCTGGGCCTAAATATCTGACAATGGACTGTTCCAGTGTTGGGTGACGTGAAGCATGATTATCTGCTATGACATGAAGACTGATTCTCTGCTGACATGAAGCCAGATTCTCTGTTACGGGACCTCTCTCCTCTGCCTGGGTGCCTGGGCCTAAATATCTGAAAATGGACTGTTCCAGTGTTGGGTGACGTGAAGCATGATTCTCTGCTATGACATGAAGACTGATTCTCTGCTGACATGAAGCCAGATTCTCTGTTACGGGACCTCTATCCTCTGCCTGGATGCCGGGGCCTAAATATCTGACAATGGACTGTTCCAGTGTTGGGTGATGTAAAGCATGATTCTCTGCTATGACATGAAGACTGATTCTCTGCTGACATGAAGCCAGATTCTCTGTTACGGGACCTCTCTCCTCTGCCTGGGTGCCTGGGCCTAAATATCTGACAATGGACTGTTCCAGTGTTGGGTGACGTGAAGCATGATTCTCTGCTATGACATGAAGACTGATTCTCTGCTGACATGCAGCCATATTCTCTGTTATGGGACCTCTCTCCTCTGCCTGGATGCCGGGGCCTAAATATCTGACAATGGACTGTTCCAGTGTTTGGTGACGTAAAGCATGATTCTCTGCTATGACATGAAGACTGATTCTCTGCTGACCTGAAGCCAGATTCTCTGTTACGGGACCTCTCTCCTCTGCCTGGGTGCCTGGGCCTAAATATCTGACAATGGACTGTTCCAGTGTTGGGTGACGTGAAGCATGATTATCTGCTATAACATAAAGACTGATTCTCTGCTGACATGAAGCCAGATTCTCTGTTACAGGACCTCTCTCCTCTGCCTGGGTGCCTGGGCCTAAATATCTGACAATGGACTGTTCCAGTGTTGGGTGACGTGAAGCATGATTCTCTGCTATGACATGAAGACTGATTCTCTGCTGACATGAAGCCATATTCTCTGTTACGGGACCTCTCTCCTCTGCCTGGATGCCGGGGCCTAAATATCTGACAATGGACTGTTCCAGTGTTGGGTGACGTGAAGCATGATTCTCTGCTATGACATGAAGACTGATTCTCTGCTGACATGAAGCCATATTTTCTGTTACGGGACCTCTCTCCTCTGCCTGGATGCCGGGGCCTAAATATTTGACAATGGACTGTTCCAGTGGTGGGTGACGTGAAGCATGATTCTCTTCTATGACATGAAGACTGATTCTCTGCTTACATGAAGCCAGATTCTCTGTTACGGGACCTCTCTCCTCTGCCTGGGTCTAAATAACTGACAATGGACTGTTACAGTGGTGGGTGACGTGAAGCCAGATTCTCTGCTATGGGACCTTTCTCCAATTGATATTGGTTAATTTTTATTTATTCTATTTTTATTTTTATTCATTTCCCTATCCACATTTGTTTGCAGGGGATTTACCTACATGTTGCTGCCTTTTGCAGCCCTCTAGCCCTTTCCTGGGCTGTTTTACAGCCTTTTTAGTGCCGAAAAGTTCGGGTCCCCATTGACTTCATTGGGGTTCGGGTTCGGGACAAAGTTCGGGTCGGGTTCGGATCCCGAACCCGAACATTTCCAGGAAGTTCGGCCGAACTTCTCGAACCCGAACATCCAGGTGTTCGCTCAACTCTATTGCCTAGTTTAATGCCTTCTATCTTGTCTTCCTTTCTGATAGCTTGGAGAAATGCTTCCATTATCATCACAAGTAACAGAGGAGAGAGTGGACATCCCTGTCTAGTTCTGTTCTGAATCCCAAATGTAGGAGATACATTATCATTCACCAACGCTGCCTCTGAGGCATTTGAATACATGGAGAATATGGCGTTGATAAAGGTCTCTGGGAGGTCGAACTGGATCAGGGTATGGCACATAAAATCCCAATTGACCCTATCGAAGGCCTTTTCAGCGTCGGTGCTAAGAAGCACCAGGGTGAGAGAGAATGATTTTTTGTGTGGTACAAAGCATTTAAAATTCTAGCCGAATTATCCTTGCCTTTTCGTCCCTTAATAAACCCTGTCTGGTCTCTATGAATCAGAGTAGGTAGTTACGGGGATAAGCAGTTGGCTAACATTTTCGCTAGTAATTTTAAATCGAAGTTCAAGAAAGAAATAGGGCGATAATTTGAGCAGTGAGCCGGGTCTTTGCCCTCTTTGGGGAGGATAGTAATATGAGCTCTTGTGATGTTTACTGTTAATGGGAAACTTTGAAGGAAACTTTTTTTTTTTGGATCGTAGGTTATTGAGCTGGGATAGATGAGCCTCCATCAGAATTTGTTTATGAAGGCTTTCTATCCTTTGAATCTCCGAGAGGAGCGCTTCCATCTGGGTGACCTTTTTATTTTAAGGTGGGCATCCATTTTGATGAACTTGCCTCTTATATATGCTTTTTGGGGGCGTCCCAAACCATGTGGGGGGAGGTCTTTGGGAGAGAGTTCAGACAGAAGTATTCGTCTAAAAGGTTTTGTATTTGCTCTTTGGGTTCAGTTAGCGTAATCAACTGCTCATTGAGACTCTATCTGAAGGCCCGAGGAGCCAACTGTCGGGTTGCAATAGTTAGATGTATCGGTGAGTGGTCTGAGAGGTGTATGGAATCAATGTGGGCCCCGGTGCAGAACTGAAGGTGATCTTTGGAAATAAACAGACAGTCTAGTCTTTGGTTAGACCTGTGTAGGTTGGAAAAGAAGTTGTAGTCACAACTAAAAGTTCAGTTTGGGTAGAGAGCTCAAAGCTTTATGAGAGAGAGCTGATTTTTGGGATGAGGAATCAAAGGTTCCAAGGTGATGTTAAAATGACCCCCAATCATGGCCACACCCTCCTTAAACCCCTCCACAATTGGGAAAAGGGCTTTAAACCAAGTATGTAGGTTGGAATTGGGGGCATAAATATTGATAAAGGTGTACATTTGATTTGCAATGGTGCCTTTAAGCATGATGTATCGTCCTTCAGGATCTTAGACATGGGAGCAATATTGGAATGGGAGTCCCCTTCTAAAGCCAATGCTTACACTACTGGAGGCCGAGGAGTCTGAACCACAGTGATACCACTCTGGGAAGCTAGAGTATGACAGATTGAGGTAATGATTAAATTTAAAGTGTGTTTCTTGGAGGAATAGAACTGAGCAACCCTTTTTCTTTAACTGTGAGAGGATTTGACACCTCTTGGAAGGTGAATTAAAACCTTTGACATTATAAGAAGTTATATGTATGTCAATTATTTTTAGGTATATAGCGGGTGTTGCAAGGGTTGTGGTCCATTAAATGGTGCAAACTTTCCCAGATATAAAGGTGATATTTAGCCTCCCAAAGTGCAGCAGCCATCCCCAGAAGGTGACCCTATTGTATGTGTTTAATACCATTGTGTTCAATGTCACATCTACTAAAATAAAAATAACAGGAACAAAAAATACCCATGTGGCAGAGGATAAATCGCATGCCATTAATAACATGCAAAGCATATTACTCGATGTAACCATAGTTGTAGGAGAAGAAGAATGATGTAGAGGGTTATGCAGAACAGAGTTATTGATTAATTCACCCTTTGTCAGGAAGAGGGATGAGGTCAGAATAACAAAGAGGTTAGCTGGAAGTGCCAACTGAGTATAGACAGTAGATTAGTGAAAAAGGGGCATAGGATGAGTGAAATAGGCCATATGAAGGCAGATTAAATGGCAGTATACTGAGATACATTACTGAGAGTGGTCAGGCATACAGTAGGTGTATAGCTGTATTACTTCCCCATGGGTAAACACCTGGGGGACGATCCCGAGGTTCCTCTCTTGTTTCTCTGTGGTTTTGGGGTACATTGTCTCTCCCATGGTTCAGCTGGTGGTAAATCAGGGAGGATGGTTAAGTCCTGGACATGGTCCCAGTTTTGGATATCCAGATGACCAATCTTTAGATGATTGTACACTGAGTCCAGGTCCAGAAAGGAGGTGATGGACATTCTGTGGCCGTCATGCATAAATGGGAACGACCATCTGTAGAATATTTTATGAGCCCTAAGCCAGTCCATCAGGGGCTTAAGAGCTCTTCTCTTTCTCAAGGTGGACTGGGAGAGATACTGGAAAATAAGAATGTTGTGTCCATCCCACTCAACAGATCGAGCATTTTGTGCTTTTGCTAAGATGGCTTTCTTAACAGGGAAACTCAGAAATTTGCATATCACATCTCTCGGTGGTTTGGTGAGTGAAGGTTTGGGCTTTAAGGCCCTGTGTGCCCTCTCCAAGATGACTTTGTGGGCTGAATCGGGCCATAAAAGAGACAGGCAGATCGGAACTACTGTGTTGGGGATGTCACCCGTAGCAACCGCTTCTGGGATACAGCGGAAGCGCAAATTATTGCACCTTCCTATATTTTCCTCATCTTCAATTGCACTGTATAATGTATTAAGGTTGAATTAAATCAAGTGGATGTGTTGTGATAGCGTGTTTTGGTATTGGAGGATGCTCGTCTGGGATTCCTCCAGGGCCTCCACTCGTCTTCCTATATGACGGACATCTTGTTAGATGGACGACAGGTCAGAGCTTAACGGTTCCAGCGCTGAGGCTAGTGATGAAGTTAGAACCTCTTTCAGGTATGTGCAGGATATAGTTAAGTTGTCTGTCTCATCCTTACTTCCCTACTCCTGATCTGTCTGCTCCATATGCTTGTGTCCCGCTGTGTGTGGTGTGGCCATCTTTGATTTCTGGGTTACATAAGTTGTGGCAGCTTTCTTGATGAAATTCTCCATCTCCCCGCCACTTATCGATGTTTTCTGTTGACCCGGGGTTTCTCCAGCCTTAAACTTTCCGATCTTGACCATTCTGGATCTGCCACTCTGTGATAACATGCTGTTGGGGTGAAGTGAGCCACCGAGCAACAGTACTAGGCAGCCATCTCCTTCAAGCGCTGGCTCCGCCCCCCCTTTTGTGGGAATTTTTACCATTGATCCCCCTTTAGTATGTCACTGTCCATGTTGTGGGACGATCTGTGCACTTTTTGTAAGCATTTGGTGGCTGCAATAATGATCTGAAGGTTTTTCTGGTTCGCCTGCCATTAAAGTGAAAGGGGCCCTCCGCAAACTTGTGGTTCGCGAACATTTGATCACGTTCGCGAATCGTCCCGGCCGTGGTTTGTCCATCACTACTAGGAAATAGTGACCATAAAATAATAACTTTCCAATTGTAATTCAAAAGAGTGTTTCTTTAAGGAGGAACAAAAATACCAAACTTCAAAAAAGCTACATTTATCCAAATAAGAGAGGCCATTGGCCCAACTAACTGGGACAAAGTCCTCATAAATAAAAATACAGCCACAAAATGGGATATTTTGAAAAGCATTCTAAACTCTAATTGTAAAATTAAAAGCATCCTAAACACTAATTGTAAGAGGTACATACCTTATGGGAATAAAAGGGTAAGAAAGAAGAAAAAAAACTATGTGGATAAATAGTATTGTAAAGAAAGCAATAAATGACAAAAAGAAAGCATTTAAATCACTAAAACAGGAGGATAGCGAGGAAGCATTGAAAAACTATAAGGAAAAAAATAGAATATGTAAAAGACAAATAAAAGCAGCCAAACTAGAGACAGGGAGATTAATTGCCAAACAAAGTAAAACTAAACCTAAAATATTCTTCAATTATATAAATGGTAACAATTCTAAATCTGAAGGTGTCAGCCCTTTACAGAGGAGGGGGGAAGTTGCAGATGCAGCGATGAGGAGAAAGCCCAACTATTAAATAGTTCTTTATCCACTGTATTCACTAAGGAAAATAAACTGTCAAATGAAATGCCGATAGTAAAAATAAATTCCCATTAAAAGTTCCATGTCTGACCCAGCAAGATGTACAGCGGCATCATAAAGAGAATAAAATAGACAAAACGCTGGGACCAGATGGCATACACCTCCGTATCCTAAATTAATGAACCCTTTTGCTACCAGGAAGGTACATGTACGGCGCTGGAGCTATAGGCAAACATGGCACCCGCTCGCACTTGCAGTGGGCGTCATGGCTGGCAGGTCTCTGCTGTTTCAAACATCAGAGACCCGTGGTTATTACCATGACAATTATTGCCGGTAGCAGTAATTAAAGCCTTTATATGTTGTGATCAAGTGAGATCATGGCATCTAAAGGGTCAAAAACCTTCTTACCGGTATTCTCAGAGGCCAATGAGGATGGCGGTAATCGGTTTCAATGTGCTCAGCCTCGCTGAAGAGGCCGAGGGCATTAAAGCTGCAATTATTATTTTGCCCACCAGGTCAAACAGGCCAACATAACAAATGAGCAATAGTCAGAAATAAATGCATTTAAAAAATCCATGATTGTTCAAAATTAAAAATTAATAAAATGTATTTTATACACTCAAATACGAGGTTCAAAATCATAACCAAAAAGTAGTAAAAACTGTTAAAAATATATAAAAAAATAAAAAAATATAAAAGTTCAAATCACCCTCCTTTCCGTATAATAAAAAAAAATATCTAAATAACAAAAAATATAAACATCATGAGTATCAGAATGACCAAAAATGCCCGTACTATTAAAATATTTTAAAAAAATAATAATTATACGGTGAATGACGTAAAAAAGGGTCAAAATTGACAATTTGACATTTTTTCATTGTTTCTCTTACTCAAAAAGTAATAAAATGTGATCAAAAAGTCACGCACACTCCAAAATGGTATCAATAAAAACCACAGCTTGTCCTGCAAGAATCGAGCCCCTACACAGCTCAGTAGATATAACTATCAAAAAGTAATGTTGGTGAGAATATGGTGTTACAGGTTATAAAATCTTTTATGGTTTGCTTGTATGATTCCTCAGTATTTATTATCTGGGTTTTATTTTTTTTATCATGAGATATTTTACAACCTTTACATGTTCTACATGGATAGAAGTCTCCCCTTCCTTCCCATTTTTTCCTGGGGTTTTTCTTTTTTACACTTGTTCCCATGCATTTGCTCGTGGGGGCGATCATATTGCCTATATTTTGTGCCTTCCGGAATACGAACTTAGGTTCTTTTGGAATTATTTCATCTATGACCTTATCCTCTTTGAGCATGTCCCAATGTTTTTTTTGTATTATTTTTTAAAAAGATGGTACCTGGTTACTGTATGGTGTAATGATGGGTGGAACTGACATTTCAGTTTCATTCTCCATTGTTTTCCCTCTATTTTTCCTTCCATTAACAGGGTCTGTCTATTTATTTGATTTATTTCTATTTTATGTTGTATCAATTTTATTTTATCATAACCCTTATGTTCGAATTTTTTCTGTAAGAGCTCCGCCTCCCTTTCGTATTCTTTTATTTCTGTGCAATTTCTTTTAAGTCTCATAAATTGGCTCTGTGGAATGTTTTTAAAACACCTAGGCAGATGACAGCTCTCCATGGTGATGAAGCTGTTTCCATCAGTAGGTTTATTGTATGTCTTGGTGAAAAACTTATCCCCCTCCGCATAAATAGTTAGGTCTAAAAAATGTATTTCTTTATTACTTTAAGTTGACACAAACTCTAAATAAAATTCATTTTTATTGATTTCTTTAAAAAATTCCTGCAATTTTGTTTCCCCCACCCCATAAAAAAATTATATCATCAATAAAACGTCGCTAGGGGACGTTTTTGTTGATGATATACAGCATTCAATGTTGAACAGCATTCACCCCTTTTTTATTTTCTATAACGGTGTACAGTGATTTCACATCTAATGTGCCGATGATATAGTTTTCTTTCCATTCTATATTATTTTAAATTTGTAGTGTGTGTTTAGTGTCCTTTAGGTAAGTTGGGAGTACCTGTACATATGATTGTAGTTGTTGGTCAATGTATCTAGATAGTGAGCTAGTAAGACAATCTATACCTGACACTATCGGTCTCGCTGGTGGTTTTTGGGTATCTTTATGTATCTTTGGGTCATGGTATAGCACTGAAATTTTTGGATGTTCATTATTGATGAAAACGGCTTCTTTTTTTATTAAGAATGCCTAGATCTCTACCTTTTTGGACTAAAGCCCTCAGTTGTCTTTTAAAAGTTTCAGTTGGGTCATTTTTTAATTTTATATATGTTCTTTTATCACACAATATGTTTTCAGCTTCCTTTTGATAGTCTTTAATGTTCATTATGACTATACCTCCGCCTTTATCGGCGGGGCGAATGATAATATCGTGATTATTTTGCATGATGATGATGGCTTTCTTTTCCTCTTCAGTGATGTTTTTCATATATTGGGGATTTTTGGGATGACAAATTTTTCTTATATCCCTAGTTACCTGGTTCATTAAACTATTCAGAGCATAGGAGTACTCTTGTAATGGATTATATTTAGATTTTGGTTTCAAATCTGTATGTTTGAAGCCATCTATAGATTCCTCCCCTATTACATGTTTTTTATCAATCTGGTTCTGTTTTGGTATCACCAGTTTTTTTATAGATTTTTTTATAAAGTATTTTTTCAACGCTAATCACCTCATGAACCTTCTGACCCCTTTAAAGGCTTGAAATTTATTGAGGTAAAACGTTGGGGCAAATTTTAGCCCCTTTTTTAAAATCCTTTCTTCTCCTAATGTAAGTGTATGGTTACTCAGTTTGTATATTTTTTGCCCCCATCCATCTTCTGTTACTGTTTCCCCTGTTGATTGTTTTTTCATCTTTTTGGAGAATTTCCCCCCTCTACATCCCCTTTATTGTTTCCGTTTTTTCGGATCTTAAAAAAAAAAAAAAAATTCACAGTTTTTTTAATGCTACCCCTCTTTTTATTAGTTATTTCAAGATTTTTACTATTTGTTTCCTCATCTACAATTAATTGTATATCCCTTAATTCTTCCCTTTTTTCTCCATGATTTTTTACTGATTTTGCCGCACTATATATCATCCTCATAGAATTTCTCCTTGGTTCAGATTTTTCTCCTCTTTTTTTGTTATTATCCTCTTTTTTTTCTTTTGTGGCTCCCCCTTATCTCCAAGATCACCACCATCATCTCCTTCATCCGTTATTTGACTGAGGGGACTATATCTATTTCCCTCAAGAATATTTGTGTTATGTATCAATGCATCTGTTACTACTTGATTGGCTATGCTCGTCATGGTAGTGATCCCCTCATTTTCTGAGTTATTGTATACAGAAAATGACATTACCTGAGTATTAGGTGTTTCTGTTGAGAGCTCGTCTATGGTTTCTAATAGGCTGCAATCTTCTGGTCTCTCATTCTCAAAGATATGTATAGGTAACAAATCCCTATTGAATTTCCACATCTTTTTTTCCTTTATTTCTGATTCTTTTTTTATATAGTCTCATTCTTATATTATCTACCAACGGATGTATGCTCGGATCATCTTTCCATGGTCTTATTTTTTCAATCTGAAACAAATCTCGATTAGTTCGCTCATGTCTATTTTTCGCCATTTGTTCCAGCTTTGATATGGCTTGCAAGGGATAACAAGGAACAGGGTGTGGTAAGGTGAAAAGAAAAGTGTATGGTAGAGTCCTGGAAGGGGTGTATATCCCACCCAGTTTCCTCAACTGGGTGAGGTAAATAAAATCCAGAAGGTTAAAATGGTCTCAGCAATGTGTAGGTTGTTGAGACAGTTTTGTTAAGTTTATGGCCTAGATTTTATTGGACTGGGAGAAGGTAGGATTGGTAGAGGGACCTCCTCGGTCCACCCCATTCTGGGACAGGTTTTCCCCTAGCCTGAGGGATCCCCAGCTGAAGCCAGCTGGGATCGTCAAGGGGAAATAAAGCATAGTCCAGGCTGTCAGTCTAGGAGAGTGAAGCCTGGAGAAAGTCTGGGAAGCTGGCTGCCCTGCTGGCTAGAGAAGCCGTGTTCAATAGGTGAGTTAGGAACTTCACTGTATTAGCCAGAGCCCAGACGGGCAGATGTTTATTTTGGTTTATGTTTTGTGGTGCTGGACCTTCAGCTTACCCAGTGAATTATAACTGGGGTTGCATGTATTGCCGGAGTGTGATAAATAAAGCAACATTTGGACTTTAACCCTTCGGTCTGCAAGAGAATCTGTCATCGCCGCCCTACCTGAGAATGTAACCCCTTACAAGGGCTAACTACCCTGTTCCTCCCGTCTTGGTAGGAGTGGGCTTTCTGCTAGGAGGAGGAGTTCCAGGAAACTTAATGTAGAGCTCCTGCTCCTACATAGGATCCTCCTGAGATACCTGCTTACTCCAAACCTCAGGTGATGTATTGAGAAACTAGACAGTAGAGTGAACTGCTACAACCAACATTACCAAAACTGCCAAAAGGTGAGGGACTACACTAAGACACCGATCACTCAGTATGTTACTAGGCCAGTATGAAAGTGCTAAATTGCCACCATCGAATCTGCCTCCATAAGGCTAGGTCTACACGACGACATTTGTCGCACCAATGTCGCATGACAATTTTTGTAATAATAGTCTATGGTGTCGCACTGTGACATGCGACATGCTGCTACTGTGACGCGATAGCCGCAAAAAAACCATTAAAGATGGATTTTTCTGCGACTGTCGCGTATCACACGTCGCAGTGCGACACCATAGACTACCATTATAAAAATTGTCATGCAACATATGTTGCAGTGTAGTTGTGTAGTTGTTCGCCATGTGTCATGCGACACATGTCGTAGTGTAGAGCTAGCCTAATCCTTACTGGTGCCAAAGAAGATTTGCACTCAAAATCTGCTGCTACTGAATGTATTTGAAGTTCTCTCTTGCACTAAGTAAAAAGACTTTGTTACATTTAATTCTGGCCTCATACTACATTTCCACTGCACTGAGAAGTGACAGCCTGAGGGAGTACACCGTGACACAACACTTCATCAGTGCCACTACCTCTCCCATACTCTGTTCCAGCTCCTCTGCAGGACAAATCCACCAGCTGAATGTTACACCAATTAAAAGGTCTGAAGATATCAGACAAGTTGTGTTCTTCTACTGTAGGCAAGTCCATTTGTAGTAATTGTGATCCACAAAAAGATAACCCACTGTTTCAACCACCATCTGAAGTGCTCACCATCACTTTGCTTCATTCCAGTACATATAGCATCAACTTATTGATCAGAGTCACCTGCAACACCATTGTCTTGGTGCAAATTCACATTTTACTCTCTAGTTTGTACTCACGTTTTAGAGAGGGTATAATGAGTAGTGATGGACAAACATCTGCCGGGACAGTTCACGAACGCGATCGCGCAAACACGATCAAATGTTCACGAACCGCAAGTTTGCGGCGGGTCCCATTCATTTTAATGGCAGGCGAACCTGAAAAACCTTCAGCTCATATTTGCAGCCAAGAAATAATGACTAGAAGTGCACAAATAGTCCCACAACATGGACAGTGACATACCAGATGTATTATTCGGATTTGCGATCTCCATTCATAATGTTTTTCAATGCGAAATATCGGCAATATAACTTTTGCATACGCGCATGCGCAAATGCACTATACAGTACCCAAATGCACTATAAAGAAAGTATATTGGTATATAACACCGCACTTCAATCAGTTTTTTGGAGGGGCGACTGGTATATTACACCAGTAGAAATTATTTGTTCCAATAACGCTTGTCCCTCTATATACCTGCAGTATCACAGCAGAACCGCACACAACTGCCGCACAATACAAATGCACTATAGTATACTTTCTAACATAGAAAGTATATTATAACATTGTACAAGGAAGGCAATCCATTAGAATATACATAAAGATAAAACGTAACCTTTAATAATGTTAGTATGAGGGTCCATGCGGATCCTCAAAACACAAACACCGGCAGTGTGCATTCCGCAATTTGCAGACCGCACATCGCCGGCACTATAATAGAAAATGCCTAATCTTGTCTGCAATTGTGAACAAGAATAGGACATGTTCTATTTTTTTGCGGAAATGTAAGCACGGATGCGGAAGTGCGGATCCGCAAATGCAGATGCGGATTCGCAAATGCGGATGCGAACAGTACATTCCGGCCCCATTGAAAATGAATAGGTCTGCATACATTCCTAAAAATTGCGTAACGGATGCGGACCCATATTGCGGACGTGTGAATGGAAAAGATATCCCTCAAAATGAAAATAAATTAAATTAAATAAAGTTAAGCAAAAAGCATAGATGTGGTAGGCAATAATGCTCGGTGGCACTAAATCAGGTGCTCGGCAGCACCAAATCAGAAACCATATGTCCTACCACAATCCGGGGGGTTCCAGTGCACATCGATGAATCCCGGAGGGAAAGCAAAAAACATCTATCCCTGGGCTAGATGATAATGTGGTATTGAAGGACAGGGTGGGCAAAGAACTGTCCCTGATATTGCCCTACAGGGGGGTGCTATTCTGGCCCTGATAGCCTAACCACAGAGCACCCGCCCTGATAAGAGCGACCCCGTCCGGAACCTTACCCTATTTAAAAATGTCCCTAGTAAGCCGCTAGCCCCTAGACCCCTGACTTCCAGGTGATCACTATATAGATCTATGTGTTTTTGACTCATTATAAAAGTATATTATAAGCATATTGCACCCTTCTGTGTATCACACCTATCGATAGCACACCTATACCAGTCCTTAAAAGGACTTTTGTGACCCTATTAGCTAGCGTTTGGTGTCCCTAACAGCCTGTCCCTGCTCCACACTGCAACCTCTCTCTACACTGGCAAAACACTGAAGTTAAAATGGCGGCCATGTCAGGTTTATTTATAAGGTAGAGGGTATGTCCATGTGCTGAAATGTCTCAATTGGCTGTCCTGTACCACCTGATGGAAGTATCATGGGTCAAAGTTCTTCACAATGTAAAAGAATATGGCAGGCGCAAATATCTCCATATGTTCGGCGAATCGCGAACACGCAAAGTTTGCCACGAAACAACCGCCGGGCGAACCGCAAGGCCATCTCTAATAATGAGTAGCAGTAGGGGGATGAAAAAGTTGCCAAGCCCTGTTTTTCCAGATCTTTTACTAGGCATTTTAGGAGTTCTTGGATTCACACTTTGCGCAGATCACATGGTATAATTAGAGGGCTGTTTTTAGGCATCATATAATATACCAGTATTAGAGATGAGCGAATTTTTCAAAAATTCAATTCAGCCAGTTCGCCAAATTTTTTGAAAATAGCTTTGATCTGAATTTATTGTGTGTGTGTGAATTGTGTTAAAAAATGGCTATTTCCTCACTGCAGAGATCCTTTATAGTGGTGTAGAACACTGTGTCTTACAGTAACACGCAAAGCGAGTCTGCTGCAGTAGTGAAATAAGGGCTCTTGCACACGACCGTATGCCCTCCGTGACATACCGTCCATGAGCGGGCTATATGTCCCGGAGCAGCTTTAATTGTGCACACGGGAGCATCAAAGATTTCAATGATACTGGGCACTTCGGGCCACCCATGGGGCTATTGTCCCGCACTCATAACATCAAGTGCCTAGGAGGGAATACAGTTGTGTGCAAGAGCCCTAACACTGTGAGTCAGTATGACATGCAGATGACAGGCGTCGCTCTTAGAATCACTGCACGCTTAACTTATTTGGGCAGTCACGGGGCCAAAACTGACCAAATAACTCAAGTATGAACTCAGCCTTACAGGTCGATGTTAGTGCCCAGAAGAAGCGCACTCCTTTTACACCGTCATCAGCTGATTCCACATAGATGTCTACAGAACCTGTTCTATTAAACGCTTATACAAGTAGAGTCCCCCGACATAGTGGAGAGGGTGTCAGCAGTGAGTTTTTGTTGACGTCACTGATTATTTTGCCCTTCCTTTGATCCGTCAGAACAATAACCCCCAAAAAACGTATCCTGTCTGTGGAGCATCCGCCTTCACTCGGTCAGCATTTGGTCAGTAATCCATCAGTATTGCTAATGTCAAAGAAAACAGGACTAGATCCAAAACAGAGATGACCGAGTCAACCATTCAAGATCCGCTGGGATGCTGGTCAAGACACGACCGCTAGATGGCACCGGGAGCTAAGGCCTCTCACTGTGACTCCTGCTGCCATGCCCCCTTACTCTTCTGCGACCTGTGCCTGCGCCAGAAACATTTAGGCCTCTGCCACTCCCCTGTGCAGGGCCTGGCACTTCTCTGTCTGACATACTGTTAGATTAAATAAATAAAAAGGAAATTAAAACACCCCAAAAAATTCTGTAATTTTCTCACTTCACCACACCGGCTAATAATCCCTTTTTTCACACCAAAATACACACCAAAAAGGGCTGTAATTTTCTCACTTCACCACACAATGGCAAATACTTTTTTAGTGCCAGTGATACACGAAAAAGGGCTTTAGAACATATAACTGCACCACTGAATGCAAAATAGGCCCTTTTTTTACACTTATACACAACACAAAAAGCATTAGAACATATACTGTAACTGCACCACTGAACGGCAAATAAGACCTTATTTTTTTCCACTTATACATGACACAAAAGGCTTAAGAACATATAACTGCACCGCTGAACGGAAAATATATTTTTCTTTTTTCCACTTATACACTCCACAAAAGGGCTTTAGAACATACAGGTCCTTCTAAAAAAATTAGCATATTGTGATAAAGTTCATAATTTTCTGTAATGTACTGATAAACATTAGACTTTCATATATTTTAGATTCATTACACACCAACTGAAGTAGTTCAAGCCTTTTATTGTTTTAATATTGATGATTTTGGCATACAGCTCATGAAAACACAAAATTCCTATCTAAAAAAATTAGCATATCATGAAAAGGTTCTCTAAACGAGCTATTAACCTAATCATCTGAATCAACTAATTAACTCTAAACACCTGCAAAAGATTCCTGAGGCTTTTAAAAACTCCCAGCCTGGTTCATTACTCAAAACCACAATCATGGGTAAGACTGCCGACCTGACTGCTGTCCAGAAGGCCATCATTGACACCCTCAAGCAAGAGGGTAAGACACAGAAAGAAATTTCTGAACGAATAGGCTGTTCCCAGAGTGCTGTATCAAGGCACCTCAGTGGGAAGTCTGTGGGAAGGAAAAAGTGTGGCAGAAAATGCTGCACAACGAGAAGAGGTGACCGGACCCTGAGGAAGATAGTGGAGAAGGACCGATTCCAGACCTTGGGGGACCTGCGGAAGCAGTGGACTGAGTCTGGAGTAGAAACATCCAGAGCCACCGTGTACAGGAAATGGGCTACAGGTGCCGCATTCCCCAGGTCAAGCCACTTTTGAACCAGAAACAGCGGCAGAAGCGCCTGACCTGGGCTACAGAGAAGCAGCACTGGACTGTTGCTCAGTGGTCCAAAGTACTTTTTTCGGATGAAAGCTAATTTTGCATGTCATTCGGAAATCAAGGTGCCATAGTCTGGAGGAAGACTGGGGAGAGGGAAATGCCAAAATGCCTGAAGTCCAGTGTCAAGTACCCACAGTCAGTGATAGTCTGGGGTGCCAAGTCAGCTGCTGGTGTTGGTCCACTGTGTTTTATCAAGGGCAGTCTCAATGCAGCTAGCTATCAGGAGATTTTGGAGCACTTCATGCTTCCATCTGCTGAAAAGCTTTATGGAGATGAAGATTTAATTTTTCAGCACGACCTGGCACCTGCTCACAGTGCCAAAACCACTGGTAAATGGCTTACTGACCATGGTATTACTGTGCTCAATTGGCCTGCCAACTCTCCTGACCTGAACCCCATAGAGAATCTGTGGGATATTGGAAAGAGAAAGTTGAGAGACGCAAGACCCAACACTCTGGATGAGCTTAAGGCCGCTATCGAAGCATCCTGGGCCTCCATAACACCTCAGCAGTGCCACAGGCTGATTGCCTCCATGCCACGCCGCATTGAAGCAGTCATTTCTGCAAAAGGATTCCCGACCAAGTATTGAGTGCATAACTGAACATAATTATTGGAAGGTTGACTTTTTTTGTATTAAAAACACTTTTTTTTTATTGGTCAGATGAAATATGCTAATTTTTTTAGATAGGAAATTTGGGTTTTCATGAGCTGTATGCCAAAATCATCAATATTAAAACAATAAAAGGCTTGAACTACTTCAGTTGGTGTGTAATGAATCTAAAATATATGAAAGTCTAATGTTTATCAGTACATTACAGAAAATAATGAACTTTATCACAATATGCTAATTTTTTTAGAAGGACCTGTATAACTGCACAGCTGAACGGCAAATAGGCCCTTATTTTTTTCCACTTATACACTACACAAAAAACTTTAGAACATATAACTGCACTGCTGAACAGCAAATAGGCCCTTATTTTTTCCACTTATACACAACACAAAAGACTTTGGAAGATATACAGTAACTGCACAGCTGAACAGCAAATATATTTTTCTTTTTTTCACTCATACTCTCCACAAAAGGCTTTGGAACGTATAACTGCACTGCTGAACAGCAAATATATTTTTCTTTTGCCACTAATACACGACAAAAATGGCTTTAGAACATATAACTGCACTGCTAAACGGCAAATATATTTTTCTTTTGCCACTAATACACGACAAAAAGGGCTTTAGAACATATAACTGCACCGCTGAGCGGAAAATATTTATATATATATTTTTTTGCCACTAATACACACAAAAAAGGGCTGTAATTTTCCCACGTCACCACACAACATCTAATAAGCCTTTTTCCCCACTAATACAAGCCAAAAAATGCCTTAGAACATATAACTACACCGCACAAGGGCAATAACAAGAACGGTTTGCTGGAATTACAGAGCTGTATAATGGCAATTTGGGTCCCCAGTCAGTGCAGCAAGGTGTAATAGGATTGGTCCTATTACCCAGGCTGTAACCTTCCCTACTGAACCCTGTTCTCCATAGATGTGAAATGATTCCTCTCTATCCTTTCCCTACTCCTTGAATAATCTTTCCCTGAACTTGCAAATCGTTTTTTTAAGCACAATGAAGTCTTTCCTAGCACTGTCCTTAGCGTCTGCTGAAGTCTCTCCCTGCACTAAGTACACTAGAAAATGGCAGAATCCAAGATGGCTGAGGCTATTTATAGGGCTGTGACATTGTTAAAGGGGATCTTAATTATTGATATTTCTGCAAGTCTCAATAATTAATATTCATAAAAAGGCATGAGTCGTCTAATGATGCCTCCGCCTATTTATACCAATTAAACAAATCACTACTGATTACCTTACTCTACACTGAACTGCCTACGTCTATTGCTGCGGAGACTATTACAATAAGAGACAACACACGGTGATAAAATAAAAGGTATTTTTTAAAACACTAATATATATATATATATATATACACTACGTGCAGAATTATTAGGCAAATGAGTATTTTGACCATATCATCCTCTTTATGCATGTTGTCTTACTCCAAGCTGTATAGGCTCGAAAGCCTACTACCAATTAAGCATATTAGGTGATGTGCATCTCTGTAATGAGAAGGGGTGTGGTCTAATGACATCAACACCCTATATCAGGTGTGCATAATTATTAGGCAACTTCCTTTCCTTTGGCAAAATGGGTCAAAAGAAGGACTTGACAGGCTCAGAAAAGTCAAAAATAGTGAGATATCTTGCAGAGGGATGCAGCGCTCTTAAAATTGCAAAGCTTCTGAAGCGTGATCATCGAACAATCAAGCGTTTCATTCAAAATAGTCAACAGGGTCGCAAGAAGCGTGTGGAAAAACCAAGGCGCAAAATAACTGCCCATAAACTGAGAAAAGTCAAGCGTGCAGCTGCCAAGATGCCACTTGCCACCAGTTTGGCCATATTTCAGAGCTGCAACATCACTGGAGTGCCCAAAAGCACAAGGTGTGCAATACTCAGAGACATGGCCAAGGTAAGAAAGGCTGAAAGACGACCACCACTGAACAAGACACACAAGCTGAAACGTCAAGACTGGGCCAAGAAATATCTCAAGACTGATTTTTCTAAAGTTTTATGGACTGATGAAATGAGAGTGAGTCTTGATGGGCCAGATGGCTGGATTGGTAAAGGGCAGAGAGCTCCAGTCCGACTCAGACGCCAGCAAGGGGGAGGTGGAGTACTGGTTTGGGCTGGTATCATCAAAGATGAGCTTGTGGGGCCTTTTTGGGTTGAGGATGGAGTCAAGCTCAACTCCCAGTCCTACTGCCAGTTTCTGGAAGACACCTTCTTCAAGCAGTGGTACAGGAAGAAGTCTGCAAGGTAAGAAAAACATGATTTTCATGCAGGACAATGCTCCATCACACGCGTCCAAGTACTCCACAACGTGGCTGGCAAGAAAGGGTATAAAAGAAGAAAATCTAATGACATGGCCTCCTTGTTCACCTGATCTGAACCCCATTGAGAACCTGTGGTCCATCATCAAATGTGAGATTTACAAGGAGGGAAAACAGTACACCTCTCTGAACAGTGTCTGGGAGGCTGTGGTTGCTGCTGCACGCAATGTTGATGGTGAACAGATCAAAACACTGACAGAATCCATGGATGGCAGGCTTTTGAGTGTCCTTGCAAAGAAAGGTGGCTATATTGGTCACTGATTTGTTTTTGTTTTGTTTTTGAATGTCAGAAATGTATATTTGTGAATGTTGAGATGTTATATTGGTTTCACTGGTAAAAATAAATAATTGAAATGGGTATATATTTGTTTTTTGTTAAGTTGCCTAATAATTATGTACAGTAATAGTCACCTGCACACACAGATATCCCCCTAAAATAGCTAAAACTAAAAACAAACTAAAAACTACTTCCAAAAATATTCAGCTTTGATATTAATGAGTTTTTTGGGTTCATTGAGAACATGGTTGTTGTTCAATAATAAAATTAATCCTCAAAAATACAACTTGCCTAATAATTCTGCACTCCCTGTATACTGTATATATCTATATCAATGGAATATATATATATATATATATATATATATATAGCAGCAGCACACAACAATATACAAAGTAATATGTAACAAACACACTAATATGGTACTAACTACACTAGACACAATCCCACTTCCAATACTCACCCCCAAAATCTAGCTATAGTTAACACTTACATATACGTTAACAGCCCACCCAACCTGGCTATAAGCTTTCCCTAAGGGAGCAATGAAGGGTAAATACACACTTCGCTAGGGTATGCTGGGCAGCCGTAAAGGGATATCAAGGGGTATCAGGGGATCAGTGGTAGATGATGGAGCAGGGGATACCAGGAGAGGTATTACAGGGGTAAACAGGGGAGAATCCAGTGGAGCAGGGGTTAACTTTGCAGGGGGTAACCCAACAGAGGGTTAACACTTAGGAGTGTAGAGGGGTTAATTCCCTGCAGCGGTATTAGGGGAATAAGGGTATATATCAGTTGGTTGTATAGGGCAGGGGAATATTAAGGAAATATATACTTATAGGGCAGGGGAAGGGTTAATGTTTCGGGCAGAGGGTAATGCGTTGGTGGTATAGGGCAGGGGAATAATAAGGGTTAATTGTTGGTAGTATAGGGCAGGGGATCGTTGGTGGTATAGGGCAGGTTTATTGATACTTAGTCGATATGCTCGTTGTCCAGGGGGTGTTTGTTTTCTGCAGGGGATGATCCTCTCTTGGTGGCTGGTGGCATGAAGCACTCTTGAGCGTAGCACCGCTGGACTATTTAAGCTCGGCGGCGCTCGCTCCCGTACCACCAGTGCCGCGGCACGCATGCGCCTGTGGAGCGGACGCACACCTCAGGCGCTGTAATTACAGCGCCGGAGGTCAGCCACACACAGGGACATGGGAACTCTTTGTTTCCATGTCCCTGTTAGGCACACCATCTCCGGGGGGGGGGGGGGGGGGGGGGAGACTGGCCACAATTCCTTTGGCCATATATGTTTATAGATACTTAATCCAGCGAGTAAAATCAATGATTATTTGTTTCTTCATTTAAAAAAACGCATAAGTAAAATCAATGATTATTTGTTTCTTCATTTAAAAAAACGCAGAAACAAGTAATCCTCCTGCATAAAATCAAATTTTATGGAGGAGGATTACTTGTTTATAAAAAAAATTTAAATTAAGAAATAAAGAATTATTGATTTTAGTCGCTGGATCCATTTGGACTTTTTTTGCTGCAGTGTGAGTTACTTGTCTGGTTTGGGTAAAACCACAATTGTAGCTTCATACATAGATTGGGGTAACCTACCCACTTCATAAGCCTGATTGTATACCTCTAACAGTTTAGGCAGCATTGTCTCCCCAAATTAGTTTTATATTTCCATAGGGAACCCTTCTTTATCTTGGGCCTTCTGATTAGGCATCACACTTACTGCCTGTTGTAAATTTTCTAGAGTGCTAGGGGATTCCAGACTATCTTTCTCCTTCGCAGATAGTGTCAGCAATCTCACCCCATCCAGGTATTCCTCCAGCTCCCTTTCCGTATATGAGACTCTATTACTGTATAGCATCTCATAGAACCTTTTAAACACTTCTAAGATGCCAGGTGTGTCGTCCACCATAGCTCCCCCTGGAGTTTGTATGCATGGTACATATGAGGATCCCTGCTGGGCCCTTGCTATAGTCGCTAGGCGATGTCCAGCCTTCTCTCCCACTTCATAATATTGTTGCTTCAGAAAGAGACGCTTATTAGAAGCTTTATCCAATGTGTGTTAGTTAAGGTCATCCCGCGTTGCCTTCCATGCTTCCAATGTGGCCACCGATGGATCTGCAATATATGCTGCCTCCCTGAAAGTTAATTGATTCTGCAGCTCCTCCCCAAGTGTTCGGGTGCAGATTTTAACAACGTTTATACTTTTGCTAATAATACCTCTCATAAACGCCTTCATGGAGTCCCAAACTATTCCCACAGAAGCAGACCCTTCATTAAAGTGGTAAAACTCCTCCAACTGTCTCTTGATCTTGCTTAGGTCTATTATTTTCAACCAAAATGGATTTAGTCGCCATAGTCTGGGGCCCCTACAAACCGCCCTCCCCAGCTGTAAAGTGACTTGCAGCGGAGAATGTCAAGCGCTACATGTAAGTAATTATTAAAATCACCCATAATCAAAAGGGGCAAGTGCGAACATTCCTCAGTAAACTTCAAGGCCGAGTTAGGCACCAAGCTTGAAAATGGCGGAGGTATGTATACCACTATAATGACACATGCAGTGAAAGAAGAATTCAGACCATTCCAGGTGGCGCTGATGCAGAAGGAACATCGTCCTCCAATGTTACCAATAGAGGTAATCTTTTATTCAAAAGTCGATGCGTTTCAGGGGCAAACAGCCCCCTTCATCAGGACAATAAACTTATTACATGCAAACATACTTTTTCACATTGTTTCTTTTATGTACTCTGTTTGGGCGCAAAGTGTGTGTGCCACAGGGGGGCGGGGAAGGGGAGGAATTGGGGGGCATGGAAGCTTGAGGGGTCACTAGGATACAGTGACTCCCTTCAAGTTAATAAACAGCCAATTGCTCGGTATTATGGGCGATATTAGTATCATATGCCGTGCCTCCCGGTGACGTATTGTGGGCGGTGTTTCACTCATTTGTTGTGTCTCCGGATGATGTCTATGGGGCGTGCATAAGATCTCTCTCCAGGTCGGTCACGTGCTCTCTTTGTGACGTGTAATGGGGCGTGTATAGAATAATATCGGAGTGCAGTCACATGGTCTGTCCTTGATCAGGTGACCGCAGTCACCTGATCTGTATCTGGCTGTCATCCGAGAGGAGTGTCGACCAAAGATGGTATGTGTGGTGCGCTGTCTCTAAGGGAGGTGCATATACCGTATCATGTGATAGATGATACGGAGAATAGAATAGATGGGTCACAAGTCTTGTGACATTATGCATCATTAGTCTCGATGTCAAATGTATGGGGCTAAAAACGCTGCATAGATAGAAAGATCAATTGAGACCAAATGTCATATTTGTATCAGCATATGGGGAGTACCGCAATATAGTATAATAGGTGTTACTAGGTGTTAATATAGAATAAAAAGGATAATATGCACTAAAATACAAAATCCACTAAAAACACATTGGATCAATAAATAAATAAATGAATGGTTAAAAGTTATGAAAAGTTAAAAGATATATATATATATATATATATATATATATATATACAGAAATATATAGAAGGCGTAGTACAACTCAATGTAAATGCTTGGTCATTATCGTGCTATAGGAACATGGGACATTTGTATTGTTTTAAAGGTTCTAAAACTATGCTCTTTGGGTGTGGTATATAGGACTCTATTCTTTCTGCTTTTGGTTTATTCCCTTTTGTTTTATTCTATTTTTTTATTTTTTTTGTACTCTTTTAATTCTAATGTTAGTCTAGGGGGGAACAGACCTTTTGTATATATGTAACTGGAAATCTGACTTTCCTTATAATAGTGTTTCGCATAGTTTATTTATTATTTTTATTTTTCATTTTTCAGCATTTTCTGTGTCTTTCTTCAAGTTACATGGGTTAGATGTTAGCTCTATCCAACAGCCAACATATCCAGTCTTATTTAATATCGTGAGTTACAATACAGTCTCACTCATCTCATTTAGTCCATATGGGCTCAGGGTGTCCAACTGTTAGATCCAATATACCTCTCTTCTCTGGAGGTTACTGAATCTATTATATGGATTATCCGGTATATAGTCAATAGGAGTGATTTTTAGTGTGTGTTTATTTTTTTCTGGTGTAGCTGTACAATGTCGTGAAATGCTATGCTTTAGGCACAGTTTTTGTATGTTGTGTCTGTGTTGATTAACTTTACAATGCAATGCTTGTGTCGTGCGGCCTACATACTGGAACCTACATTCACATTCTATTAGATATATCACATAACTGCTTTTGCAGTTTAGACAGTGTTTTATTGTGAAGGTGGTGCCGTTTTTTGTTGAACTAAAAGTTTTTCTATTGTGTGTGATCATATTGCAGCAGAGGCAGCGTCTTGCACCACATTTGAAGCTGCCCGCTGATTCTTTTGCGATTTTTTTTTTCTGGACTTTTGTGTGTTTTTTCAGCTTTCTGGGAGCTAAAGTGTTTCTTATTGTGGGCGAAAGATATTTTTCAAGATAGAGGTCACGTCTTAAAATGTGCCAGTGTTTTGCCAAAATTGCGCGAATAGCTTTATTTGAAGTGTTATATTGTGTAATTAGATTCAAATATTTTAGGTATTTTCCTGTTACTGTGCTTTCTTCTTTGGATATACTTGTTAAGCATTCTTTTTGTGTAATTTGTGCGCTCTTTTGGTATGCATTTTTTATCAGTTCCCTTGGATAGCCTATGTCAGTGAACCTTTTTTGTATAATTTTTGCTTGTTCCGCAAAATCTGTGTCCTCTGTGCAATTCCGTCTTACACGTTTATATTGGCTGTATGGGACATTTTGGAGCCATTTTTTGTGGTGAAAACTTTTATAGTGTATGTAACTGTTAGTGTCCACTTGTTTAAAATATGTTTTTGTTACGAGAGTATTGCTTCTGGTGGTGATAGAGATATCTAAATAGTCTATTAGAATTTTTTGGTAATTAGGGCTCAATGTAATCCCCCAATTTGTGTTATTGAGTACCACTATAATGACACATTCTACGTTGAATAATGCACAACACACCGCCACATAGCACCCATCCTTGTCTATCATAGTTCTGATTGGGGAAAAAGGTACATTCTTATGAATAAGCAGGCTCACCCCCTGAGAATATGCAGAACATATACTGAATGATATCCCATCCCATCCACGTCTTGTGAAGCCATCTCAGTGTCAGAAGTCATTTGAGTCTCCTGCAACCCAACTATCGACGGTGGCAATTTCCTGAGATAATAAATAAAGCAAATTATCTAGTAACATGATGCACTACTCGGACGTTCCATGAGATGAGTTCTACGGTCCCCATATTACTTCGTGAAAAATAATAAACAACCCTCCTGAAACTAGCACTACCCTGCAACAGATCACAGATTGCGACTCCTTGTAATAATGAGTTACGGACACTACGCAGAGGCATCCCCCCTGATACAACAAAAATTAACTCTTAAGGCTCTCAAATGAGAGTTGGGGCTGTAATATGGTACCCAGCCCAATAGTGCAACAAACATGAACAGAAGTCATGACCTACTGTATTTTTTTATTTATAAGACGCACTTTTTCCCCCCCAAAGTGGGGGAAAAAGTCAGTGAGTCTTATAAAGCAAATGTGCCAAAAATCATTGTTGCCGACACATTGTTTATGTTAGCCTGGACCTTGAAGTGTGGGGCGGGCGGCGACATTGAAGCATTCAGTGAAGCTGAATGCCGCCAGCCTGCCCGTTGTCGCTCTATAGCCGAAGAGAGAGGATAAGAGCTATTCTCCTTTTCCTCTGCTGCCCTGCATGGTGCGCTAATTTGTAGTGAGCGATTGCGGGGACTGCTGCTCTGACACATCCAAAGCTCAGCATACTCAGCTTACTCACACCCAGCAAATAAACGTATAAGAACAGAATTAGGTGGCACTGCTACTGCATCGAGTGCTATGCCCGACAATCCCCTCAGACCAATGTGCACAACACAGTGATAGATCTCCTTATGAGGTGCTCGGCAAGCAGTGACAGTATGAGAGTGAAATCAAGAAACAAAGTATCTTGCGGAACTCACCGAAGTTGAAACAATATAAAGCTTTATTCTTCCTCTTTTCAGGATACTAGTAAGCGGGGTGCAGGGGCGGACAGCTAGTTACAGATGATCAGCGGCTACGGCCGTTTCGCACGCAATATCGCACTTCTTCTGGCCGCTGAGAACGTCATTGCGCAAACTTGCGCTTTATGAGAACAACGCCCCGTAGCTGTGACAGTGAGTAAAAGATGAGCGCATAAATTTGTGACGTTGAAATCACGTGCATGAAAAAGATTAGTACCATATACTTAATTGTACAATAATGATTATACTGACATAGTCATATTATGCGGTTAACTATGCGGTAATATTACTAATTCACAATCTCCACTGGTTATTTAATGCCAGATATACAGCACAGATAGACATAGCTATCCAGGAGGGAATCTTCCTCTCAAAAAGTCCACTATCTCACCATAACAGAACTCGACACAAATAGGTTTCATCATTTCATAATTCATCTTAGAGGAACACGGACATGTCATTCCTATCGTTCAACCCCGCTGCTCTGGTGGCTCCGGTCCGTATAATCTAGCAGAGCAGTTCTGCCCTGTTGATTTTAAAAATTGATTTGTTCCTGTCCGTGTGTAATTTATTTCTTAAAAAAATGTTCGTGGAATCCCCATCTAGTGAAAAACCTCCGTTACCTGGGGAAATCCCAGCGACAATATCGGAGACTGATTTTCATTTGAAGGGTCGCTTTGATGAGGAGGAGATAGAGTGTATTCCGTTTTTGGCCAATATGGAGGCAGAGGAGACAGTCAGTAGTAGTAGCCAGGTGGAGAAACATGTAGGTGGCATCAGGTCCACCTTCCTTCCTCCCATGCCGGCCGGCTCAGCGATAGACCTGTTCCACAAACGAGTATTGAGGGAGATACGTGCGCTGATGTATCCAGCAGCACCCCCTAATATTACTGGGGAAGAGTACCAGGCCCTTTTGTGGTTAAAACAACAGGAAAATATCTTAATAAAGCCGGCCGACAAGGAAGGGAATGTGGTCCTGATGACCAGGGAGTACTACTTGGAGGAGGCAGGTAGACAATTGGAGGACGGCACAGTGTATCAGAAATTGAAGGGGGAGCCCATTCAGGGGATAACCTCGAGACTCTGTGCACTAATAGAGAAATATATAGTGGCCGGGTTCCTACCCAGAGGCATGGTTAGAAAGCTTATTCCTACCCATCCCAAGGCTTCCGTATGGTACTTTGTACCGAAAATTCATAAGTCACTGACCCGACCCCCAGGCCACCCTATAGTGGCCGGGATCGGGTCAGTGACAGAACCACATTCTGGCTATGTGGACTGGCTCCTCAGGCCGCTCCTCTCCAGTACTCCGACATACCTTAAGGACACAGGCGACTTCCTCCGTGCACTCCAACTTTTTGAGTGGCGGAGGGAGTTTAGCCTGGTGTCCTTGGATGTCGAGAGTCTGTATACAAGGATTCTCCATGATTTAGGGCTGCGGGCCATTAATCTCGTTCTTAATAGGAGCGACAAGGGAATTATGTTCAATAGCTTCATCCATGAGGCACTTGATTTAGTTCTCACCAGCAATGTGTTCCAGTTCGATGGCCAGTGGTACCGCCAGGTACTAGGTACTGCAATGTGCACGCCAAAGAGACATATATTCTCGATGAGTAACCCCATCGTGCGGTTTATACATTTATTTTTACATTATGTTGACAATGTTTTTTTGGTCTGGTCGGGCGGCGAGGAGTTGTGTCGCGAATTTGTGGACTACCTCAACGAGCACAATCGGATGAACATGCGATTCACTCTCAATTTTGGGGGTGGATCGCTGGACTTCCTAGATGTGCACGTTACAGTAGAGGATGGTGTATTACACACTGTGGGCTTTCTCAAGCCCACGGCGACTAACTCGCTGCTCCACCAGACCTGTTTTCATCCGCCATCGGTGAAGGGAGCCGTCCCATACGGACAATTCGTCCGTTTGCGGAGGATCAACGACACCGATGACGGATTTTGTCGGCAAGCAAATGAGCTTAGGAACCGATTGTTGGATCGGGGTTATCCGCCGAGAGTAGTCTCAACAGCATTACGGAGGGCAGCTGCACTCGATCGAGACTCATTGCTGGTTGAGAAAGATAGGAGCATCGAGCAATCCCGCTTTGCCTTCGCATTTAAATATAGTCCCGCTGCTGATATTATCAAGCGGGTAATAAATGAAAATTGGGACCTGCTTAAGGGGGATCCTGCCTTGAAGAACCTCACTAGCCAGTGGCCATTAGTTACGTTTAGAAAGTGTTCAACCCTTAAAGATAAATTGGTCAGTAGTGTGCTGTATAAAGGCTGAGACATGGCTCACAAGTAAAAAATTAAGAGGAAACTACAAGTGCGGGCACTGCTCCTTTTGCGCATTTAATGTGTGTAGCAAATGGCTACAAATAGGAGGAGTCAAGCATGTAGTTAGGGATTTCATGACTTGTCGGACACCCTATGTCGTTTATGTCATTTTTTGCCCGTGTAAGAAGTTTTATATTGGCAAAACAATTTGCCCACTTTTTGAGAGAATACGGGAACATGTCAATTCCATTCGATCGGGATGCCCCCGCTTGATTGAACATATTACAGCCGCACATAGCGGCCATCCACGTTGCCTTTCCTTTGCAGGAGTGGAGCAGGTTCGACCCATCCCTAGGGGAGGGGATCGACACCAGCTGCTCCTGCAGAGGGAGGCAAGGTGGATTATACGGACCGGAGCCACCGGAGCAGCAGGGTTGAACGATAGGAATGACGTGTCCGTGTTCCTCTAAGATGTGAATTACGAAATGATTAAACCTATTTGTGTCGAGTTCTGTTATGGTGAGATAGTGGACTTTTTGAGAGGAAGATTCCCTCCTGGATAGCTATGTCTATCTGTGCTGTATATCTGGCATTAAATAACCAGTGGAGATTGTGAATTAGTAATATTACCGCATAGTTAACGCTTGATATGACCATGTCAGTATAATCATTATTTGTCAGTATAATCATTATTGTACAATTAAGTATATGGTACTAATTTGTATGTAACAATCTTTTTCATGCACGTGATTTTAACGTCACTAATTTATGCGCTCAGCTGTTACTCACTGTCACGGCTACGGGGCGTTGTTCATAAAGCGCAAGTTTGCGCGATGACGTTCTCAGAGGCCAGAAGAAGCGCGATATTGTAGCCGCCGATCATCTGTAACTAGCTGTCCGCCCCTGCACCCCGCTTACTAGTATCCTGAAAAGAGGAAGAATAAAGCTTTATATTGTTTCAACTTCGGTGAGTGCCGCAAGATACTTTGTTTCTTCCCTTCATGTTGCATTTGATTACTCACACCCAGCCGTGCACCACTGCGAAAGGAAGGCAGTGAAGTGAATAACACTGGCCCTTAATAGACTGTCTACCGTAGTTTTTGGGTAAGTGAAAGCTAGGACATGAAGGGGAATATGAAAGGGAGCTCAGGGGCAGACGGGCATTAAGTGACTATAACCCGGGGGGCGTGGCTTGGCAGCCGTGGCTAATGGCCGCTTGAAGAGTGAGCTCCAGCACCCAGCGACATAAAATATGCCTCCAGTCTTCACAAGGGAAGATTAAAGCGGCAAATTTCATCACTTCTCCGCATGATGACCAGGGGGAAGAGAACCCGGCAGCAGCAGGGCAAACTGGACTTTTATTTCGACCAGGAAAGACTGAGAGAGGAAACA
The DNA here is from genome assembly GCF_014858855.1 of Bufo gargarizans. Taxonomy (NCBI): domain Eukaryota; kingdom Metazoa; phylum Chordata; class Amphibia; order Anura; family Bufonidae; genus Bufo; species Bufo gargarizans. The sequence continues at coordinate 523,790,273 of NC_058080.1, read as the reverse complement.
GGCCCTCCATCCACGACATCCCCGTCCGGTTCTCAGAGCTCAGTTTCCCCACCGAACAATGCATCCCCAACTGCGGTTTCTCCGCCAACCTCTCCTGCTAAGGAGAAAGGTACAGAACTGATCTCATCCCTGCTGACCACTGATGGGAAACAGCAAAGACCCCCCCAACAAGCCAATCTTTACCCGGATGGACAGGAAAACATCTCCATAGCGTGCTCTCCCACGTGGCAGGCGCCATCTTTATCTTCCACCAGCAGCCCAGAGAGGCAAAGACTGCGGCTCCAGGAGTCCTCCACCTCTCCTCAGAGGGTGAGTGAATGCCCTGTTTCCCCAGAGCCTCCCCACTCAGCTCCAAATCTGGAAAAATTCCAGACTTCTAATCAACTTGCCTCTGAACCCCTGCTTAAAGAAATATTATTAGAAGTAAGCAAATCCCTCCATGCTGACTTGCAATCCTTGATATCCCCTATTCAGTCTACTATTCAGGGCCTTCTCCCCAGGGTATCCCACATTAAGAAAACTATGGGGGAGTACGCATCCTCCCACAATAATCTGATTGATGCCCACAATGATCTCTCTGAAGAACTGCAGAGAATAAAAGACAAACTTAATGACCTTGAGGACAGGTTTTGCAGGAATAGCATCAAATTCCGGGGCATTTCTGAGGAAATCCCTAATGGGGAACTCAAAGAATACCTTTGTTCACTCTTCCAGGCCATTTTGTCATCCTTTACTGCTCAAGATGTGATCATTGACAGGCCCTAGAGAGTGCCAAGACCAAGCCATCTTCCTGCTACTGTCCCCAGAGATGTCCTGGAAAGGATCAATTTCTTTCATATAAAAGAGCAAGTGCTGGAGGTGTCCAGGAAGAGGGGAACCCTTCTGGCTCCATACCAACCTATTAAACTATTCGCTGACCACTCTGCTGTCACATTGAAACAACGTTGTCAGCTGGCGCCAATCACACTAGCTCTGCGGGATCATAAAATCGCTTACCAATGGGGGTCCCCAGTTAAGTTATTAATCAACAAAGATGGATCCCTGCATGTCATCAGCTCTGTGGAATCAGGCAAAGCACTCCAATCCTCCTGTTATATTGACATTGCTGACTACCAAAAAGACAGAGATCCGGATCCTCAATACCTCCCCCAAGAATGGCATCTCGTGGAATCTGGGAGAAGCACTAAACACTGAAGACTGTATGACCCTTCAATTTGGGTGTTCGTAGCTGATCCACTCAGAAGACTGGAAACTCTGATATGTTCCTTGGCAAAACAGTGTTGACTTTACCCAAGAATTTGAAGCAGTCAACTGTGCTGCTTAGGTTTCATTGTTTATGTTGGTTTTGTATGCCTTTTTTTTTTTTCATTTTTTTTTTACTTTTCCATTTACTCTCAGCTGCATGCTGGCTCCTGGAGATACCGAAGGGAAAACTATGCCTCCACGTGGGCAAAGAACACTTTCTTTGACAAGTTGGATTATGTAAGGTTAAGCTTTTTACCTGTTTCCAATGGTTCTTAAGATTATTTCACTTAATGTAAGAGGCCTTAACAGTCCTCCAAAAAGATCCATTTTATGGAAGGAGTCCCTAGACCTCAAATGTGATATATTATGAGCCCAGGAATCTCATATAATAACAAAGAATAGTCACAGAATCCACCACCCTAAATTATGCTAAAAAAGAGAGAGGGGTGCTTTAAGCCTTTAGAGATACAATGACTTCACCCTCATCTCAAGCATCATTGACAAAGCGGGCAGGTATATTATCCAGGTCTGCTCCATCAATAATTGTCACGGGGTAATGTGGATAACAGGTACACCAGATAAACAGACAGCATAGGATAACAGTCTAGGCCTAGAAGCTAGTTAGGGAGAGATGGTTACCTCCTAGCAATCCCTGAGTCTCTCCCTGACTCCTGACAGTATGTGCAAGCCCTGATGGTGGATGAACACATACACACGTACCTAGACCCTGCTAATACTGTATCAAACCCTAGATTAGGGAACGGGGCAATTACATTATCATTTCAGGAGACCCATGCATCCCCGCACCCCACTCTTTGGCACAACAATACATTTCTGATGTCACACCCAACATATAAGGCAGACCTAGAATCATCACTACGCGAGTACTTCCAACATAATGTGGGGTCTGTATCATGCCCATTTACACTCTGGTCTGCACACAAGGCATTTATCAGAGGAGTCTTTATTAAGTTAAGTCATTTGACAAAGAAGGCTAGGGACAAGAGGATCTCAGAATTGTTGACCTCTATAAGGTACCTGGAGAGTAAGAAAAAGATCACTCCTTTATATACAGACCACTTAAAGAATCTCAGACTCCAGTTTAAAGACTGCCTTTTCTATAGATACGAACAGAACCGACAAAAAGTTAAAGCTATTAGATATTACTCCCTAAACAAAGTGGGTAGATTACTAGCACAAAGCGTGAAAACCCAGAGGACTAAGTCTAGGAATCCCTATATACAGTCACCTAAAGATAATTCCAAGATCATGGATCCCCAGGGCATAGCAGATAGCTTTATGGAATACTACTCCTCCCTTTATAATTTAAACTCATCCCCTTATTCTTCTCACAGCTCCTCAGCAGATATCAATAACTTTTTAAACAGTCTTTATCTCCCTTCTGTCTCTGCCGAGCAATTAGAACTATTGAGTGCTCCTCTCACCGAAACAGAGCTTCAGAAAGTTATAGATTCCCTTCCTAATCAGAAAGCCCCGGGACCTGATGGTCTATCGAATTGTTACTATAAAACCTTCTATAGAACCCTCCTCCCCTATCTGCAAGAAGTCCTACAGAAGGGTTTCTCTAGTGGACTTTCCCAACTGAGATGCTCTCTGCAGTTATAGTCACCATCCTGAAACCAGGGAAAACCGCCAGATATTCCACAAAACTTTAGGCCCATTTCTTTGCTAAACACGGACCTGAAAGTTTACGCTAAAGCTCTGTCTACTCGTTTGGCCCCTATTATGGTTGAGCGAACCCGAACTGCAAAGTTCGGGTTCGTACCAAAGTTTGCTAGTTCGGGTGCCCGGACTTTTTCACTGGGGTTTGGGTTCGGTGTTCGGGTGATTTTATTATTTTCCGTTATAACATGGTCATAACGTAAAATAATAGCATTCTCAAGACAGAATGCTAAATAAAATAGACATTGAGGGGTTAAAAATGTATATAAAAAAAACACCTCATCCACTTGATCGCGCAGCCTTGATCGTGCAAGTCTTCTTTCTTCAGGACCTGCAAAAGGACCTGCGGTGACATCATTCTATCTACATTCTATCTTCATTCAGCAGGACCTGCGGTCGCGTCACCGCGCTCACCACATGATGAGCGCAGTGATGTCACCGCAGGTTCTTTTACAGGTCCTGAAGAAAGAAGATGTGAGCGATCAAGGTTGCGCAATCAAGTGGATGAGGTGAGTTTTTGCTTGCTTTTTAACCCCTTAATGTCCATTTTCTTTAGCATTCTGTCTTAAGAATGCTATTATTTTCCGTTATAAACATGTTATAACGGAAAATAATAAAGTGAAGTTTGGGTCCCCATTGAACTTCACCGGGTTCGCTCATCCCTAGCCCCTATGTTACCCACTTTAATAGACTGTGACCAATCGGGATTTATTAAGGGCAGGCAAATTATCGGTAATACCAGGAGGGTCATGAACATAGTTGACTATATTGAGAGGACTGGCCTAGAAGCGGTATTAGTTACTCTAGACGCCGAGAAGGCATTCAACCGCATTAATTGAATGTTTGCCTTCTCCATACTACAAATAATGGGAATCTGTGGCCCCTTCCTTTGAGTGGCAAAAGACTTGTATAGCAACCCCTCAGCACGAGTATATGTTAATAATAATCACAATCACCAATGGTACCCGACAGGGATGCCTCCTCTCCCCTCTTATGTTTATCCTGTCCATAGAACCCCTAGCACAAGCCATTAGCCTTTCCGACCAAGTAAAGGGAGCCAATATTGGTGGGAGAGAGCATAAACTTTCATTATATGCAGACAATGTCATACTGACTCTCAGATCTCCCAAACATTCATTGCCTGCGGTAATGAAGATTATCCACCAATTTCGCAAATACTCCTTTTACAAACTCAATGAGAAGGAGTCACAGGCCCTACCTATCAAAATACAAACTTCCTCCTTGCTGAACTTACATTCAAGATTTAAACTAGACTGGCAAATGGAGAATGTTCAATATTTAGGCACAAATGTCACTAATAAGGTTAATCTCCTGTATAGCCTTAATTATCTTCCTTTGGTTGAGGTAATGGAGAGGGATTTGCTTCAATACAGCAAGCAGGAAGTATGGCCGCATAGTGACATTCCAGATGTTAACTATTCCAAAAATTTTATACACATTCAAGACAGTCACCATTTCCCTACCGCCTTCTTTTTTCGCCTGCATTAATAGACTGCTCCATACATTTACATGGACTCCCAGATGTCCGCGTATAGCCTATAGATTGTTGAACAAATATAGGACAGCTAAAGGCCTAGGCCTCCCAAATATCTATTATTACTACCTTGCCACCCACTTGAGCTTCCTGAAAGAATGTCGGGACGGGGATTTACAACGTCACTGGATACACATAGAGACGGCTGTCTCATCTGGACACAGCTTAAAGGCCTTACTAATAGCGACCCTCGACCCATCACTCTCTCTTGGAACCCTTCCAAGCTTCCCTTCCTTCCTTTCCACCTCAATTTCACTATGGAGGACTTTCCACTCCAAGGCTCCCAAAGCTCAATTTTCCATTCGATCATATGCCCCATTGGGGGCACTGAACTTCTTCATTCCTGATATAGATTTAACAACATGGGTGTCTAATGGCCTTTTTTCAGTAGCATTCCTTTTTGATACCTCCCAGTTTAAACTGTTCTCCTCCTTACATGAACAATAGCTTATTCCCCACAAAGATTTTTTCATGTATCTCAGTATTCGCCATCTCATCCAAACTAATGACCCTTTTACGGTATCAACTTGTAAGGAGGTTTTTGACCTCTGGAATACTAAGGGACCTTCATCGAGAGGCCTGAGGCCTCTATATTCTATTCTTGATTCTAAACATATGTTTGTTAAATCAACACCTGATGGTCTGGATTGCAGGGTGGTCATAACCCCTGGATATAAGACAACCCCTTTAATATAGCACTTAGTTGCATTGTACTGCTGTGTTACCAGCAGGGGCGTAGCTATAGGGGGTGCAGAGGTACCAGTCGCTACAGGCCCAGGAGCCTGAGGGGCCCAAAGACCCTTGTGCCACATAGGCCACTGGCATTATAGAAAGTGCATACTGGTCAATTTACACCTCTGGCTGGAGGGAAGGGGTTAGGTTAAGAATTTGGCATGAAAGGGTGCCCTTTCAATGTTTGCCTCAGGCAGCAGGAAGGCTATGTGCTCCCCTGCCCCTTGCCAACAAGCACTGAGGGACAGGGGCCCAAGCTGAACTCTTGCACTAGGGCCCATGAGCTTTTAGCTACGCTCCTGGTTACCAGTGAAATTGAACGTATTATACTGCTGCATTAATATAGCAGTTAGTTACCTTAGGCTACTGTGTAAGGGCTGTTGCAAACGAGCGGATGCCGTGCGTGACATCCACTGCGTGAATGATAGCCAAGACCCGATGCGGACAGCAGAAGCACGGAGCATTAACATGATTGATAATGCTCCGTGCCTCTCTATGATCTCTTTACTACGAAATCACAGTGAGATAAAGTTGTCACTGTGATTATAGAGCTGCATTAATATAGCAGTTAGGCTACTTTCACACTGGTGTTTTGGCTTTCCGTTTGCGAGATCCGTTCAGGGCTCTCACAAGCGGTCCAAAACTGATAAGTTTTGCCCTAATGCATTCTGAATGGAAAAGGATCCGCTCAGAATGCATCAGTTTGCCTCCGTTCCATTTCCATTCTGCTTTGAAAGTGCACACCAAAGCGCTGCTTGCAGAGTTTTGGTGTCTGTTTGACGAAACGGATCCGTTCTGACACACAATGTAAGTCAATGGGGACGGATAAGTTTTCTATGACACAATAAAAAACGGATCCGTCCTCCATTGACTTTCACTGGTAATTAAGACAGATCTGTCTTGGCTATGTTAAAGATAATACAAACGGATCCGTTCTGAACGAATGCAGACGTTTGTATTATCTGAACGGATCCGTCTGTGCAGATCCATGATGGATCCGCACCAAACGCGAGTGTGAAAGTAGCCTAAGGCTTCGTTCAAATCCCCGTTCAGCCTTTCCGTTCTCCTGCTCCGTTTAGGAGCAGGAAAACGGAAAGGACAGAGAAGGCACATAACTGAGCCAAACGGAGCCCTTAGGACCCCATAGACTATAATGGGGTCTGTTATGTTTCCGCTCAGAAGATAATTTTGAAGCGGAGACAAAAGTCCTGCACGCACAACTTTTGTCTCTGCTCCAAAATCATCTGAGCGGAAACATAACGGACCCCATTATAGTCTATGGGGTCCTAAGGGCTCCGTTTGGCTCAGTTATCTGCCTTCTCTGTCCTTTCCGTATTCATACTCCTAAACGGAGCAGGAGAACGGTAAGTCTGAACGGTGATATGAACGGAGCCTTAGTTGCATTATATTGTTGTGTCAAAATACCAGTGAAATTTAACATATTAGATTGCATCAACAGGGGAAAAGGAACTGGTTAAGGAATTTTCGGCTTCTAGCTGGTCATCCTCACTTTCTTTTATATCTACAACATTCACTTGTGTTTCTCATTATGGGGCTGCTATAAAAACAATGCTCAGATGGTACCTCACACCTGACAGGTTAAGCCACATTTACCTGGGCACTTCTCATTTATGTTGGCGGGGGTGTGGAGGCAGAGGATCCCTCTCCCATATCCTCTGGCCGTGCCCTATAATTCAAACTATATGGAAGGGGAGTTATGACCTCCTCTCCTCTATCACGGGGTGACACATAACTCCCTCCCCAGAACTTGCCCTGATATTTCATAACATTGTGGACTACCCATCCCATTTATGCTATGTGATAGCCCATGTCTTGTTGTCCACAAAATTGGTTAACGAGATATTGGAAAACCCGCCATTGCAAGAGGTTGTAGACTTGGTAAACACCTCCTGTGCATAAAAAAAATTCAAGCCTATATGAACCACACTTACCCTCGATTTAAAGCCTCTCGGCAAATCTGGCTGTCCTCTACTTTTGCGGTTATACCTAGCAGTTAGAATCTCCTGTTACCATTTTCTACTGCTGAGAGTGTGCAGTTTAGTTATTATTATTTATTTTCTATTATATTCTTTTGGTATATTTTGTACTTTCCTACATGGCTCCACATGGTTGGAGCACTACTCCTGAGTGCGTACACTTTGGGCATATTTACTAACACCCTGGACCATTCACATCCTTTGCACAGACATCTACGTTCTTATTCATTCGCCAGACGTGAGATCTCTTGTACTTGTATGCGTAATTGTTAACTGAATCTGGAGTGTCTGTCACTATATGATGTTCTGATGTAATGATAAAAAATGGTTACATTGTTTTTCTATTTGAATATTTTTAAAACCCAATAAAAAACTATTGTCATAAATGACTATAAACATGAGGGGATATTTTTAAGCATGAAGGGGTTATAGTCACATTTAATATAAACACTCTCAGACTGTACTGTAATTTGTCTGTGTTTATATTAAATGTGACTATAACCCCTCATTATCCTTAAGGATACATCTCTGTACTACAAAACATGGGTGCATTCCTATGGATGAGGGGGTTATAGTCATATTTAAAATAACACTTATAAACACTTCAACAATTATAGTACAGTGACTGGACAGAGTTTATATTAAATGTGACTATAACCCCTCTCATCCTTAAGAATGTATTTATGTACTGCAGGGCCTTGATGCATTTTTATTGATTAGTTGGTTTATAGTCAAATAACATAACTGTGCATCATCTGCAGATCTCCCATAACTGTGCGTCATCTGCAGATCTCCTATAACTGTGCGTCATCCACAGATCCTCCATAACTGTCATCCACGGATCCCCCATAACAGTGTGTCATCCACAGACCCCCCATAACAGTGTGTCATCCACAGATCCCTCATAACAGTGTGTAATCCACATATCCCCCATAACAGTGTGTCATCCACAGATCCCCCATAACAGTGTGTAATCCACAGATCCCCCATAACAGTGTGTCATCCCTAGATCCTCAATGGAACAAAACCCACCAAAGCACACCATTTGTTTCAAAATATATTTTTCTTATTTTTTCCCCTCTAAAACCTAGGTGCGTCTTATCATCAGGTACATATTATAAAGCGGAAAATAAGGTTAGATGGTGCCATTAAGACACCCGGCATGAGGGACAAGTGATGGAATATAAGCGGGAAGACAAAAAGACCAGCCTTCAAAAACAGTAAATTACTCAGCCTACACCACATCTATTGCACACCTCTACCGAACTCGTCATATATACAGTCTTATTGAGAATCCATACTTATGCAAGAAATAGTGCAATATAATAAAACATAATACAATGGAATATAGTGCAATAAGATCCCTTTCCCATAAGAACTCTAGAATACCTTAGCGCAGTCCCAAAAGTCCTGGAACAGTTAACCGCCCACTAACCATTATGCACAGTTCTGATAGAATACTTATCGCCAGGGGCACCGGCATAGTTGTCCGCAGAAGCAGTCCCACAGATCTTCTCAACGTCCATGATGTCAACCATTTGAGGCTTTGGGTTCTGCCGATGGAGCTGTAGAATCCAGCCATTGTACAGCCACGGCGGATGTATCAAAGAGGTGAACCTCGCCGTTCGCCATGACTCTTTGAAGGATATAGCATTTGAATAGCTGGCGTTCTCTCAGGTGACACTTCACCTCCCCAAGCTTCTCTCTTCTCCACTGTACTTCCGCTGAGAAATCTGGAAAGATGAATATTTTCCTGACATCAATTAACAGGTCTGCGTGATCTCTGGCTTTGCGTAGAATAGTGTCTCTATCCCTAAAATGCAACAGCTTGATCAGTACTGGCCTGGCAAAATCCCTGGTGGTGGAGAGCGGAAGGGCACCCTGTGAGCTCTTTCAATAGCAAATAAGAGTGTCTTTTCAAATTTCGCAATGAGCCACAGCTCAAAAAAGACAGCGGCACTCACCCCTCTGCTTTTTCAGGTAGGCCCACCATATTATTTTTACGGAGCTTTTTTTCCAGGTCTTCGGCCTTGTTCAGCAAATATGACATATCTTGCACCACTCTTTTCTGATGGGAGGCACTTGGTCTTCCAAGCAGCAGACCCGGTCTTCTACCTCTTTAATTCTCTCAAAGACCTTCCTTAGGTCTGTTCTAATAAAATACATATTCTCTTGCAGGCTCCCCATTTGTGCGTTTAAGGACAGAAGCGCTTTACTGCAATTATTAACAGCTCCTCCTGTGTATCAAATTCCACTGTGCCCCCTCCACAGCCACCTGCATCTATGTCAGAAGGGGCCTCCACAGCAGCCCCCAGATACTTCAAGCTCTCCCTGATGGTGGTAGTGACAGGGAAGTCCAGCCAGGGCACAGCAACTGCTCTATGTGATGCCTCTGGTCAGATGGGGCACTTGTAGGGGCTACCCTGGCAAACTGTTCCAGGTGTGCCGCAACCTCTGCTGCCTTCACTACTACGCCGGCTCCATCTTGCTTCGCTCACACTGCAGGTCTGCTCTACTTCCTATCCTTATCTTTCCTGCTCTGGTGCGTCATGATGCCACCACTTGGGCTGCCCAGGCTCCAGACCGCAAACACACTCTCCAGAGGATCTTTAAAAAAAAATTACAGGCGGATGCAGGACGATTGAAAGGATGCAAATTCGGGAGAGCGAGGTACAGCATCCGCTCACATTCCCGGCTAGGCCACGCCCTATATATTTATGTTTATACTTATATTCCCTTTATTGGGGTGCATTCACCCAACTGTATGTATGTAAAAAAATTCTGGTGACATCCGTGTGACATCCGTGTTGCATCCGTTTTTTTTGCAGACCCCTTGTAACACTGCCTATTCTTGTCAGTAAAATGGACAACAATAGGACATGTTCTATCTTTTTTGCAGGGCTGTAGAATGGACATATGGACGCGGACAGCACACTGTATTCTGTCCGCATTTTGTGTGGCCCTATTGAAATTAATGGGTCCGCATCCGATCCGCCAAAAAATGTGGATCACATGCAGAGCAAAAATACGATCGTATGAATGGTACCTTCAGAAAACATGTACGTAATCAGAAAGGAAATGCAAAATAGGTAAATACACTTACAGCGGCACTTTGATTACCTGTGTCTCCAAAGTACAGTACAGTTTTGGGGGCTGCACATGCATTTCAGCCATGATTTTCAGGTTTCATAAGCTCCATCAGGTTTTGTGCACACATATTTTTATAAATCATTAAATGTAAAGTAGAATGCAATTAGACGAAGCCTGCTTGTGCGTTCCTTTTAAATTCTGCACGCCCTCTTGATGGAGGGAAAACTGTACTGGCATGAACGGATTAAAAAAGGTCATAGATTCCTATGTGGATTAATCTCAAGAGCAGCCATGTCCTGGGAGATTTAATTAACTCCCTGAAAATATTGAAGCTACAATATTGCTTGCAAAAATATGCAAAATACATAGATATAGCACATATAACATTTATCATGACTGGAATTTTTAAAGTTGTCTTTTTCAGGAGTCTGTAATGCCATATTTTGTGCCAAATTTGTCAGATTTTTCATGATCTCTGAAAATTGGTGCCTCTTTAAGCCACTCTTTACACATAGCTGACTTAGTTTCTCTACCACATGATGCATAAAACTGAAGCTAGAACTGATCATAGGGGGGGCCCGGGTCATGGCCTGTGCACAAAAATGCACCATGATTTTGGCACATGGTTTATGGTGCAAAATAAGCTAAGTAATAGGTGGTTTAAAGTTAGACTACACAGTTTTACGGTACAACAGATTTATTATCCAGCATCAAAGACGGGTCAGTGTTTGGTCAGTGATTTCCATCAGTGATTTTGAGCCAAAACCAAGTTTGGAGCCTTTTTAGACATAAGGTACAAGGGAATAATCTTCACATGTTCTGTGTTTAGAGCCGTACCTGGTTTTGGCTCACAATCACTGATGGAAATCACTGGCCAAAACACTGACGTGTGAATGAGGCATTAGACTGTCTAAGTATTAGTAAATCTGCTCCAATGTTTTCTAGTATACAATGAAGTCACTTGTTTGACAAAAAGAGCATCAAGCATATCAGTAGAGAGTGAGTCATACAATGGTATAAAATGTGCCATCTTATTATGGTAATTCACCCTCCTGATTTAGGCACCTAAGCAATAAAGTCCATGGATATGTGCATCCATGGTCTCTCGGGAGTAGTTTAAGTTCTTAAATAAACAATGGCTAAGGCCCTAGGTGTCTCAATGCAGATACAGATATTATACACCACTCAAAATCTATACTCATCTTTCCTCATGTCTGAGACAAGGTCTTATACATCTTAGTGACACCTGGTTAATAAGCCAAATTGCTATCATGACACTCTGAAAGAACAGCAGAACTAAAATTTTTAGGGACAAAGAACAGTTGAGCAGGTTTCTCTAGTGGTGCCTGAGACTGAGCAAGCAAGAGTATCAGAAATGTCCTACTGTTCACCCTACCACAATTTTTATCAGGATTGATAGATGAAGGCATGGAAGTCTTCATAGCTTGTCATGCCAGTACAAGTTCATGCCAGTACATCCGTACATCCGTTCATGCCAGTACAAGTGGCGAATTGTGTTAAAAAATGGCTATTAACTGGCTGCAGAGAGCCTTAATAGTGGTGTAGAACACTGTGCCTTGAAGTAACACGCATAAGGATTCTGATGTGGTAGTGAAATAATACTGTCAGTATGAGTCAGTATGCCATACAGATGACAGGCGTCGCTCTCAGAATCACTGCACACTTCACTCATTTGGGCAATTACGAGGACAAAACTGACCAAATAACTCAAGTATGAACTCAGCATTACAGGTTCATGTTAGCTCCAAGAAGAAGCGCACTCCTTTTACACCGTCGTCAGCTGATTCCACATAGATACTACAGAACCAATTCTATTAAAACGCTTATACAAGTAGAGCCCCCCGACAGAGTGAAGAGAGTGTCAGCAGTAAGTTTGTGTTGACGTCACTAATTATTTTGCCCTTACTCTGATCCGTCAGAACAATAGCCCCCAAAAAACTGATCCTGTCTGTTGAGCATCCGCCTTCACTCGGTCCGCATTTGGTCAGTAATCCATCAGTATTGTTAATGCCAAAAAAAAACAGGAGTGGATCCAAAACAGAGATGACACATGAATAGAATATTGGCATGTCTTCTGGGTTTTGTACCCACTCATGCTTTTGGCTACCAAATCACAAGCCAATTCGGATGGGACCATGGCTTGTGATGCCATGGCTTGTGATGCTTCACAGACAGGATCCGTTGTGCGCCTCATTTTTCCTTTCTTCTGACAGGTCAGAAGAAGGGTCAAATAAATGATGATGTCAGCCAGGCGGAAATGCTAAATAGTGGCCCAGTCAAAAAGTGCGAGGGTGGGAACACCATGAGAAGTCCACAGAGTGGACTTATGACATACTGGTGAGGTGGAAGAACCACAGGGTGGCCCAATGACAGAGTCTGAAGGTGGCGATAGCATCAGGAGGAGGCCACAGTGTGGCACAATGACAGTGTGGAGGTGGCGGCAGCATCAGGAGGCCACAGAGTGGCACAATTACAGAGTGTGGAGGTGAAGGCAGCATCAGGAGGCCACAGAGTGGCACATAGACCGTGTTGAGGTGTAGTTAGCATCAGGAGGAGGAAACGGGGTGGCACAATGACAGTGTGGAGCTGGCAGCAGCAGCATCAGGAGGCCACAGAGTGGCACAATGACAGTGTGGAGGTGGCAGCAGCAGCATCAGGAGATTACAGAATGGCAAGATCACATAGTGTGGAGGTGACAGCAGCATCAGGAGACCACAGAGTGGCATGGTGACATAGTGTAAAGGTGGCAGCAGCATCAGGAGACCACAGAGTGACCCGGTGACAGAGTGGGGAGGTGGGTGGCAATACGAGTACCAGCTGAAGGTGGTGGGTGAAAGAAGGAGCACTTGGCATCAGATGTGTGGAATCAGGCAGGTGGCAGCATCAGAATAGTAGCTGAGGCAGGTAGCCAGAAGAAACCAGTCTTTTTTGTAAAAGTGTTGTTGTGTCACCATGGATGAACTAGTCTGATGCATCAGGCATTGGTGGGTGAAAATCCTGGCTGATCCACGCCTGATTCATCTTGACAAAGGTCAGTCTCTCCACATTTTGGGTGAACAGGCAAGCTCTTCTTGGGGTATGGCCCCCGCTGCACTAAACACCCGCTCTGATGCCACACTACTGGTCGGGGCAGGACAGCTCCAGGGCAAACTCTGTCAGTTGCGGCCACAAATCCAGTTTGGCTGCCCAGTAGGACAGTGGACCTTCAATGTGGGGTGGCAGGGTGCTGTCCAAGTATGCCACTACCTGCTGGTGAAGGTCCTGCTCCAGGTCTAGCTGCTGGTGGTGAGCACTTTCTTCACTAGGCATGTTAAGAAAGCTGCTCATCATCGACTCTAGACTCAAGTTGCTGATATGGAGCTGGAAATGCTCCTACCCCCACCGCACAGCAGCCATGGCAGAGGAACGTGAGCGCATAGGGCCCCCCGGTCAGAACTGCGAGAGGATGGACGATGGCGCAGATAGGCAGTGGCCAACTGACTACATAGAATGTCTCTATAGTAGTTCGATTTATCCTCCCTCTCAGCGGGTGTAAAAAAGGCCCCCATTTTGGACCGGTAGCGAGGGTCTAACAAGGTGGAGAGCCAGAAGTCATCCCTCTGCCGAATTCTGACAAGCAAGTGAGCATGCATCGGGCTATTTGTGCAAGTGACTTAGAGGAACTCCCTGCCTTCATCTCCATCGCATACTGCCACCGTGTGTCTGGGTCATCTGCCTCATTTTCCTCATTGCCCTCTTCTGTCTGCTCCTGCTCCTCCTCTTCTGTCAACTGTGTGCAAAAAACACCCATTTCACTACACATTTCTTGTGCTCCAATGTCCTCCTCCTCCAGTTCTGCCCTTACAGGGCTCATGTGGCCATGAAAGCTAGGTGTCACGTCTCCAGTCCCCTGACCAAGCAGATTTTCCAGCATCTGTTCCAGGACATGAAGCAGTGGAATTACGTTTTTTATGCAGTAGTCCTGGCGACTGACAAATAACGTGGCCTCCTCAAAGGGCCTGAGCAAACGGCAGGTGTCACGCATGAGCTGCCACTGGCTAACATCGAAGTTCCACAGGAGAGTACTCCTGTCCACTTGGATCATCAAGAAATTGTTTATGGCCTTTCTCTGTTCGTATAGTCGGTCCAACATATGGAGGGTGGAATTCCAACAGTTGGAAACGTTGCATATGAGCTTATGTTGGGGGATGCAATTCTGCCGCTGCAGCTCAACAAGGCAGTGCTTTGCAGTGTTCGAGTGGCTGAAGTGCATGCAAAGTTTCCTGGCCATTTTTAGGATGTCTTGCATATGTGTGGAAGACTTCAGGAACGGCTCCAAAGGTTCAACATATCTCTTCAACAAAGATTTATGAAACACATTATTAATTTTCAGGGCCTGAGGAAGTTCAAGACGAAAATCTACAGGATTAATAATGGCAGTGAACTTATATGGACCAATAAACCTTGGATCCAACTTCCAAGAAGGTACCTTCAACATAATGTTTCTTGTGGACAGCCACACAGAATCACCCACTCTTAGGTCCGGATCATTCATACGTTTCCTGTCAGCCACACGGTTACACTTGTTGCCCATATTCATCAAGTTATTATGAATTTTCCACCATATAGATAACAATAATGATGAAAAATGTTCCTCCTCAAGGATACCAGAAGTATCAGAAGCAGAAAATGTGCCAAACTGCTGGTGAACCCATATGCCCTAAAAAATGGTGACCATTGGACTGCTGTCTACGATTGTTTTTGGCAAACTCTGCCAAAGACAAAAATGAAGACCACTCCTCCTGGTTCTCAGAGACAAAACATCTCAAGTAAGTCCCCAGACTCTGAATCTGTCTGTTCGACCGAGCATGAAAAGCCGAAGAAAAGGACAGTTGTACCCCAGTCGAGTACAGAACGCCTTCTAGAATCTGGAAACAAACAGAGTCCAATGATCTGAGACCACATCAGAGGGAATGCCATGGAGTTTCACAATGTTATCAACAAACACTTGTGCAAGTGTTTTAGCATTAGGTAGGCCTGGCAACACTATAAAGTACACCATTTTACTAAAGCGTTCAACTGCCATGAAAATGACTGTCTTTCCTGAAGAATTAGGTAGATCAGAGATAAAATCCATGGATAAGTGAGTCCATGGTCTGGATGGGATGGGCAAAGAAAGTAGAGATCCGGAATGCCAAGTATGTGTCACCTTAGCACGTGCACAGGTACAGTACTGCAGGCTGACACATAGTCCTCAACACACTTACGCAACCCCGGCCACCAGAATCTACAAGAGATGAGGTCGGCAGTGGATCTACTCCCCAGGTGTCCCATAAGAACCATACATTGATGTTCCTCAAAAACCTTGTGACGCAATTCTGATGGCACAAACAGTTTCCCAGAGTATAGTACTCAGATTTACAAAATCACCACCTCCAGGAAAACTACGTGACAATGCATCTGCCTTGACATTCTTAACCCCAGGACAATAGGTGACAATGAAATTAAATCTGGTGAAAAACAAAGACCATCTGGCTTGTCTCGGGTTCAGTGGTTTAGCCGAACCCAGATAAGCCAAGTTTTTGTGATCTGTGAATCACCTATTCAAATCAATGACACCATTCCTCAAAAGCCAAATTAATGATCTCTGTTACCCACATCATAATTTCTGTCTACGAAAAAGTTTTTTAAAGTGAAAAAGGCACATGGATGCCATTTACCATGTGACAAGCCCTGCAATAAAACTGTTCCTACCCCCACCTCAGACATGTTCCACTTCCACAATGAAAGGTTGTGATTAGTGTTAATCGAGCATGAATACCTGTTCAGCTCGAGCATCTCGATGCTCGGCACATGGCGGAACTCGGCCGAGTACCGCATGTGCTCGAGCGCCATGCTCAAGTCTGCTCCCCGCACATTTCTTGGCTGCTATGCAGCCAATAAACGTTCAGGTAAGTACTGCCAGGGGCGTAGCGTGGGGGGGGCCAGGGGGGCCGTTGCCCCGGGCGCCAAAGTGCAGGGGGGCGCTCCGGTGCCGGCTGAAAGATTTTATATTGTAAGTTTTTTTCAGGTTGCGGCATGCGGCGCAACGGCCGGCCAGAGTCTGAGGCAGAGAGCTCAGCTGTTTAGTGCGTGCGCCCGCCCGGCCCTGATGCAGATGATTCATTTGTGCGGTCGCGGCGGGCGGGCGCACTACTGGTTAACTGAACAGTTCACTAGCTAGACTAATTAACATACATCATGATTGGCGGCTGGCGCCGCCTCCTTCTCCTCGCCGCCTCCTTCTCCTAGTGCTAGTGGCAATCATTAGGCTGGCCGCTGGCCTGGCTCCCTCCGGCTCCGCCCACTTTCCAGGCGGGAAACACAGTGCGGAGCGCGGGAGCCAGAGCCAGCAGAAGATTGCCAGGAGGCAGGAGCAGGAGGCGGCGCCGCGGCAGAAGAGACTGAGTCAGTCGGAGTCTGTTATATGGACTTGGGGCAGTTGGGGGGCTTTTTGCAGGGGCTGAAGGGAGGAGGAATAATCATTGTACACTGGAGACTGTTAGAGGGGTCTGAAGAGAGGGGGTGAAGTGATATTATTTACATGGGACTGTATGCTGGAGAGGCTAAAGGCAGAGAGAGTGATGTATTTTACATGGGACTGTATGCTGGAGGGGCTGAAGGCAGGAGAGGTGATATTATTTTACATGGGGACTGTATGCTGGAAGGGCTGAAGGCCGGGGAAGGTTTGTATTTTACATGGGACTGTATTTTGGAGGGGCTGAAGGCGGGGCGTGATGTATTTTAAATGGGACTGTATGCTGAAGGAGCTCTAGGCAGGCAGCGAAGAGAGGAAGGGTGATATTATTTACATGGGACTGTATGTTGGAGGGGCTGAAGGCAAGGAGTGATGTATTTTACATGGGACTGTATGCTGGAGGGGCGCACTGCGCATGCGTGTCGGCATCATGTTCATTCCCTGTACTGGCATCAGCACAGGGAACGAACTACGCATGCGCTAGCTCACGCATCGCGAGATTTCGGCGCTCCAGCTCTGTGACGTCAGCCAGCAAGGAGGAGATTCGGAGGACGCGGGGCGGTGCTGGGCTCCTTTCTGCTGGACTCATCTCCGGATACAGGACTCATATCCGGTCATTTGCATAAGGATCAAAACTGTTTTTTAACACAATAAAAGCGCAGAGAGCTATGGGGACTGGGTATTGCAGATGTGCTAGTGGCCATCTAGCAGCCCATGTCCCCAGCTCTATGCACAAAATCCTGGGGACAGGTTCCCTTTAAGAATAATAATAACACAGAGGGGCCAGTATATATTATAATTACACAGAGGGCATTATACTTCTGGGCACTACGGGTGGAGGGGTGGTCTGTTATCTGAGGATGATAGTAAAGTGAGAAATTAACAATTTTTCTGTGAAACTCTGCAGAGTCGCGGCTGAAAGAAGGTATCATGGCGGTCTTATGTCCGAATCAAGACGTTGAGGAAGGTCTACATCACAGGAGATGTCACTGGAGGTAACAGGTATGTGCTGCTGTACTCTACTGTATAGTGTGTACCATTATATGTAATGCCCATCCACATATCTGTTTAGGGGGGGTGGCTATAGGATTTGGCCCTACACTGCCGAAGCCTGCCCCCCGACTTCAGGTCACACTGTACGTGTTCTGAATTCTGGGGCCTCACACCCATCTACTACATTATCTGTACTCACAGAGTTACCACTGTGTTATCTGTGGTATTACATAGGACTGCAGGTGACATCTGCTACATTATCTGTACTCAGTTATCACTTTGTTATCTGTGGGCGTTTCATAGGACTGTAGGTGACATGTACTGCATTATTTGTAAAAAGGGGCGCGTTCACAGGTTGGGGGGGGGGGGCGCAATACTTGGCTTGCCCTGGGCGCTGGCAACCCACGCTACGCCACTGAGTACTGCCCTCACTGTATGTTGGCTACTGGCAATACAGTGATTGGCTAGCCGCAACACATCAGCGGGTGCTATATAGCACCCGATGGCGCATGTTCGGTTTATTCGTACTCAGGGAAAGTTGAGCATAGGAACGGACAGAGAGTGTAGGGAGTGTAAATATTTTTTTGTACAAAAACATTTCAGAGACCCAAAAAACCTTGTAATGACTATTGTGTGTGACAGCAGCAATATATGTTTGTAGCACAACCTGTGCTAAATTGCTCAGTGTTAGGGAGAGCTGTGAATAGGAAGGGACAGACAGTGTAGGGAGTGTGATGAAAAGATTTTTAGACAAAAAACTTTTCAGACACCCAAAAGACCTTTGATGGACTATTGTGTGTGACAGTAGCATTATATATTTTTAGTGCATCCTGCACTAAATGCCATGTAATAATCAGCTGCAGACAGTTAAATTCTTTGGACCACATCTCCTGTGTGAAGTGTGCATATTCCTAGAATATCAGTGACATCCAGTGTACTTTATTCGTAGACGGTGTGCGCTGCGGACAGTTAAATTATCCGCGCCACATCTCCTGTTTAAAGTGTGTGCATCCTTAAAATATCATTGACATCCAGTGTAATTTTTCCATAGACACTTGTGAACTGTAACATTACCTGTGGTACCTGTCCTGTATAACGTTTCCTCATTACAAATACCTTTGTAAATTTTTTTGCACATACAGTTCCAAATCCTACGCTACTGTACATGTGACATACTTTCAAGCATATGTCACATTTAAAATGAAGAAGGAGAGCAGTAAGGGATGGGGAAGTGGCCGTGGGCGTGGAGAAACTGTGCCTGCTGCCAGAGCACAAGAAAAACAATCATACACGATACCTAGCTTCATGTCCCAGTTTGCAGGGCGGCGCAGGACACCACTCTTAAAGTCAGACCAGTGGGACCAGGTGGTCGGTTGGATTGCAGCAGATAATGCTTCCAGTCGGTTAAGCACCACCCTGTCTTCCACCAAGTCCAGTCTCAGTAGCCAGAAGTCTGGTCAGCACAATCCTCACCCTGATCCTCCTTCCTGCCACCATGTACAGTCTGGCTAAACAAGTGATCCCACACTCGGATCTTCCGAGGACCTCTTTTTATTGTCATTACTTGATTAGGCCCTCTCTCCAAGCACACTTGAAGAGGGACATGGGATCTTATGCCCTGATTCCCAACCTCTTGAGAATCCACAGTCACAAGAACATGACGGTGCAGAACAGCAATTAGTGTTTAATGAGGTTGATGATGATGAGACACAGTTGCCAATGAGTGAACCGCAATTACTCAAGAGGTTGATGAAGAGGATGAGACACAGTTGTCATTCACTGAGGTTGTGGTTAGGTCAACAAATCAGGAGGATGATCAGAGTGAGGAAGTGGAAGAGGAGGTGGTGAACGATGACGTAACCGAGCCAAATTGGGAAGGTGGAAAGCCGAGCGAGGACAGCAGTACAGAGGGGGAGGGATCTGCAGCACCGCAACAGGCGGGAAGAGGCAGTGGGGTGCCAAAAGAGAGAAGGCGGGCCACACCAAACAGCCCTGCAACTGTTCCAGAGAGCACCCCCTTGCAGAAATCTCCCTTGCCAAGAGGTAGATACTCCGCAGTATGGCGCTTTTTTGAGGAAAGTGCAGACGACAAAAGAATAGCAGTTTGCAATCTGTGCCATACAAAAATGAGCCGGGTGTGAACACTAGCAATTTCACCACCACCAGCATGATCCGCCACATGGCATCCAAGCACCGCAATAAGTGGGACAAACGCCTGGGTCCACAATTAGTGTCTGCAGGTCACACCACTGCCTCCTCTTCCCTCTAGGTTACGTGCTGGACAATCCCTTGCCAAAGGCGCAGGCGATGATGCCTCCCGCCCTGCACCTGAACCTTCGCAAGCACCATCAGCGACCACATTCACTTCCGTGTCCCAGCACAGCATCCAAATGTCCTTACCCCAGGACTTTGAATGCAAGCGAAAATACCCAGCCACCCACCCACAGGCCATAGCACTATATGTGCAACTTTCCAAATTATTGGCCCTAGAAATGTTGCCATTTAGGCTTGGGGACACTGAGGCCTTCTGCATCCTGATGTCGGCGGCCATCCCGCGTTACGCAGTCCCCAGCCTTCACAATTTTTCAAGGTGTGCCAACATGTGTCCTGTAATATCACATGTGCCCTGACCAATGCAGTTACTGGGAAGGTCCACTTAACCACGGACACATGGACAAGTGCATTCAGCCAGGGACGCTACATTTTTCTGACGGCACACTGGGTGAATGTTGTGGAGGCAGGGAGCTAGTCATACCTTGGGATGGCACAGGTGCTACCGACGCCAAGGATTGTGGGCCCTACGTTGATCAGGGTTTCTGCCAGCACCTACGTTAGTGGCTCCAAACCTCACTCCAAATCCTCAGCTTCCTCCTCCACTTCCACCTCCGAATTATCCGCGTGAAGTACAAGTCAGTCATCAGTCGGTAGCTGGAAGCATTGTAGCATTGCAGTGGGGAAGCGGCAACAGGCCGCACTGAAGCTGATGTGCTTAGGGGACAAACAACACACTGCTGCAGAGCTGTGGCAGGGGATAAGAGAGCAGACTGAGCTCAACCAGGCATGGTTGTGTCTGAAAATGGCCGTAACTTGGTGGCGCCTTTGGAGCTTGGCACGCTCAGACACATACCATGCCTAGCCCACGGGTTCAAACGTGTGGTTCAGCGGTTTCTCAAAACCTATTTTAATTTGCTTGAGCTACTGGTGAAGGTGGGCCACATGTGTGCACATTTCCGCAAGTCATCGATAGCTTCAGCCGGTGTGCCAACGCTGCAGCAGCACTTGAAATTGCCAGCTTACCGACTTTTGTGCAACGTGAGCATGCGCTGGAACACCACGTTCCATATGATGGCCAGGCTTTGTGAGCAGCAGAGGGCAGTAGTGGAATACCAGCTGCAACATGTTCATTGCCTTTACAGTCAACTTCCGCTATTCACAAGCAAGGAGTGGGCATGGATGTCTGACCTCTGTGAGGTTTTAGTAAACTTTGAGGAATCAACATAGATGGTGTTACGCTATTATCAGCGCAACAATCCCACTTCTGTGTCTACTCAAATGCTCATTGATCACAATTAAAGATGACGCTTTGCATGTGAAAGAGGTGGAAATGGGGAAAGACATTACACAGGGTGATTGCCAGACCACTCTCAGTTTGTCTTCTCAGCGCAAATTGGACGATGAAGGGGAGGAGGAGGAGGAGCAGGAGACGGTTGCCTCTGCTACAGAGGGTAGTACTCATGGAAGTTGAATTCCATCTGTTCAGCGTGGGTGGGCAGAAGAGGAGGAAGAGGATGAGGATATTTAGAGTCATCCTCCTGATGACAACAGCGAAGTCTTGCCTGTTGGTACTCTGGCACACATGGCTGACTTCACATTAGGCTGCCTTTCCTGTGACCTGCTTTTATACAACACAGATTACTGGTTGTTCACCCTTCTCGACCCCCGCTACAAAGAGAACTTCTCATCTCTCATTCCTATGGTGGAGAGGACGAGCAAAAAGTGCAATACCAGAAGATCCTTGTTGAAAAATTGCTCCAAAAATTTCCATCTGACAACGCTGGCGGCAGAGTCCGTAGTTCCTTGGCCAACCGAGGAGGGGAGACCAGGGGAACATACAGCAGTTCCAACAGAGGCAGGGCAACACTCTCCAAATCCTGCGACAGTTTCATGACACTCCGCCAGCACCCTTATTCTGATGCGCGGCCTAGTGTCACTAGGAGGGAAACAATTTGGAAGATGGTGAAGGAGTACATAGACTGTGTCAGCATCCTCAATGATCCCTCAGTGCCTTACAACTACTGGGTGTCCAAGCTGGACACGTGGCACGAACTGGCGCTCTACGCCTTGGAAATGCTGGCCTGCCCTTCCGCGATTGTTTTGTCTGAGCGAGTATTTAGTGCTGCTGGTGGCATTTTAACAGATACGTACGTGTATCTGCCTGTAAACTGAAAATGCTGACAGGTTAACTCTTATAAAAATGAACAAGGCCTGGATTGACCATGACTTCTCGTCTCCACCAGAGAAAAGCGGCTGAACATAAAGGCACTTTAAATGTGTTGTTTATAATGTACTGAATACACAGTATTCCCATGCACCCCTTCCACCACAAACAAGGGTATATGGTTGAATCTTCCTTTTCTCGTCCTTCTCCTCTTCCATCATATCAACATGCTTATTTGTCGCATATAATGCCCTCGCATATATGCCCTTTGCATATAATGTTTTATAGGGTCAGCTCACATGCAGGCCCTCGCATACAATTTTTTAGAGGATCAGCTCAGCTGCAGGCCCTCACATTTATTTTTTAGAGGGTCAGCTCAGCTCCAGGCACTCGCATATTATTTTTTTAGAGTGTCAGCTTAGCTGCAGGCCCTCACATATATTTTTTTAGAGGGTCAGCTCATCAGCAGGCCCTCACCTACAATCTTTTACTGGGTCAGCTCGCCAGCAGGCCCGCACATAAAATCTTTTACAAGGTCAGCTCACCAGCAGACCAGCACATAAAATCTTTTACAGGGTCAGCTCACCAGCAGGCCCCCACATACAATCTTTTACAGGGTCAGCTCACCTAAAGGCCCGCACATAAAATCTTTTACAGGGTCAGCTCACCTAAAGGCCCTCGCATTGAGGGTCAGCTCACCTGCAAGCCCGCACATGAAATCAATTACAGGGTCAGCTCACCAGCAGGCCCGCACATAAAATCTTTTACAGGGTCAGCTCACCAGCAGACCCACAACTCAAATCTTTTACAGGGTCGGCTCACCTGAAGGCCCTTGCATTTAATTTATTAGAGGGTCAGCTCACCTGCATGCCCTCACATATAATGCTTTACAGGGTCAGCTCACCTGAAGGCCCTCGCATATAATGATTTAGAGGGTCGGCTCACCAGCAGGCACGCACCTAAAATCTTTTAGAGGGTCAGATCACCAGCAAACCTTCACCTACAATCTTTTACAGGGTCAGCTCACCTGCAGGCTTGCACCTAAAATCTTTTACAGGGTCAGCTCACCTGCAGGCCCTCACCTAATTATACCTAATAGGTAATTTGCGCGCATGCTGCCTTGCTTGGATGTGGTAGCCGTAGCTGTTTCTTAGTCTCCATCTCCGAAATTGAGCCATCATTCCCCACGGGGATGTGCGATCGTCCCCAGGTTATCTAGAGTTACCAAAGTGGCAGCAGGCACTCGCCCATAATGTTTTAGATGGTCAGATCAGCCGGCCCTTGCTCCAAATGTTTTTGATGCATACTTGGAGTGCACCCTGCTAGCCGTCATTGAAGATCCGCTGGACTACTGGGCAGCCAAACTGGATTTGTGGCCACAACTGGAAAAGTTTGCCCTGGAAAAGCTGTCCTGCCTGGCCAGTAGTGTGGCATCAGAGCGGGTGTTTAGTGCGGCAGGGGCCATAGTTACCACAAGAAGACCTTGCCTGTCCACCCAAAATGTGGAGATACTGATGTTTGTCAAGATGAATCAGGCGTAGATCAGCCAGGATTTCTACCCACCAATGCCTGATGCATCAGAGTAGATCATTCATGGTGCCACACCAACACTTTGACAAAAGAGACCGGTTTCTTCTGGCTACCTGCCTCAGCTACTATTCTGATGCCACCACCCGCCTGATGCCACACATCTGATGCCAAGTGTTCCTTCTTTCACCCACCATCTTCAGCTGGTACTGGTATTGCCGCCCACCTCCCCACTGTCACAAGTTCACTCTGTGGTCTCCTGATGCTGCTGTTGCCACCTCCATAATGTCATCTGTGGTCTCCTCATGCTGCTTCCACCTTACCACTATGTAATAGGGTCACTCTGTGGACTTCTAATGCTGTTCTCACCCTCCTTACTACATGACTGGTCCACTATTTTGCCTTTCGGCCTGGCTGACATCATCATTTATTTGACCCTTCTTCTGATCTGTCAGAAGGAAGGAAAAATGAGACGCACAACGGATCCTCTTTGTGTAGCAGCTGTAAGGCCTGTACGGTCCCATCAGAATTGGCTTATGATTTGGTAGCCAAAAGCAGGAGTGGGTACAAAACACAGAAGACATGCAAATATTCCATTCACGTGTCGACTCTGTTTTGAATCAACTCCTGTTTTGTTTTGTTTTTTGCATTAGCAATACTGAGGGATTACTGACCAAATGTTGTACGAATGAAGGCAGATTCTCCACAGACAGGATCCGTTTTTTGGAGGTTATTGTTTTGATGGATCAGATGAAGGGCAAAATAATCAGTGAAATCAACACACACTTACTGCTGACACCCTCTCCACTCTGTCGGGGAGCTCTACTTGTATAAGCTTTTAATAGAACAGGTTCTGTAGACATCTTTGTGGAATCAGCTGATGACGGTGTAAAAGGAATCTGCTTCTTCTTGACTGTAACATCGACCTGTAAGGCTCAGTTCATATATGAGTTTTTTAGTCAGTTTTGGCCCCGTGACTGCCCAAATAAGTAAAGTGTGCAGTGATTCTAAGAGCAACGCCTGTAATCTGCATGTCATACTGACAGTATTATTTTACTACCACAGCAGACTCCCTATGCGTGTTACTGCAATGCACAGTGTTCTACGCCACTATAAAGGCTCTTTGCCACCAGTATATAGCCATTTAAATGTGATTCCCTGCAAATAAATTTGGCTCTAACCAAATTTTTTTGAATAATTAGACGAATCTGCTGAATCGAATTTTTGAAAAATTCTCTTATCTGTAATGTTGAATAAACAGACTCTCTGTGGATTTGAAAGGCTTAGTTTTTTCCACTCCTTACATCCGGAGTGTGTAGAGTTTCTTGCTCTAATCCTTGAAGTTCAGGGTATAAAACTGGTAAAGTGATCTCTTGGTTTGAGTTGGTACTGGAGGTCACTTTAGGAAGATACCCTGGCATAGTGCAAAATACCAAGCTTTTGCCCTGGTCTCTCAAATAAGGCCCTTTACAAGACTAGATAGATAGATACTAAAAAGTATTTAGAGAGAGCCAGTGTATTTGAAGATCTAATCAGACTGTGATTAGAGAATTTGCCTTGCAGTTGCAAGTTGATAGCTGTAAAATGTACCTTTAAGGTGTTTAACTTGAGGTCTTTCTTTACACCATCCTGTAGAAACTGTAGGACACTGTTGATAGTTTCTGTGTATGCTAAATAAACAAAATAAATTTGAACTGTGTGGAGATGCACACATACGGATTTCTGCCTAGTATTTCACATTATCACTCACAGATATTATCATCCACTACCCTTTTGATTTGTAAGACATGTATATGCTATTTTCTCAAACCTCAACCAAAAAAAAAAAAAAAAAAACTTTCAACTGGGTGGAGACACTGATTTCTGCCTAGTATTTCACAATTTCACTCAATATAATTGTCTGTTACCCTTCGTAAGACATGCTTTTTTCCTAAACTTAAACAAAACAAAAAAATAAAAATGAACTGTGTGGAGATATCCTGACTTTCACTGAGAGTTCAAATGCTATATTTATCCTCTGGATGGTAAAACACCTGTCTGCTGTTCAGTTTTGAGCTTATTCTCATGTATTTCCGTTAGTGTGCAAAAAAAACTAAAAGAAATGTCCTTGTATGTAGATGCTTTTGATATTCTGCAGCAACGACAGTAATTGCAGCTGGAATGTACTGCCAGGCACATCCAACCTCAGTTACTATCTTCTCACTATCCCTTGCTGACTGCTTTTCCTGCCTTTCTCTATTCTACACAATTCTTCTTCTTTCTAGCCTTTCCCTTCAGTGTCTATCCTTGCCTCTCCCTATTCTACACCCACAATTCTTCTTTGTAACAGCTACAGCTAGCCTCTCCCTTCACTGTCCCTGGCTGTAGAATACAAGCTTGATTGTGATTTTTTTTATTCAGCCCTTAAGCCAAGCAGGGCAAGCCCCCCACACCCTTTCCTCTCAGGGTCATGTGAGCACACTCTCAGAAGAATTTTTTTCAAACTTCATAACAACCTCCAGTCACTGCATGGCCCTAGGGAGCAGTTGTGTGAGGATTGCCACTGTGATCCGTGTTTGCACTTATTATTGTCAAAGCCGCTTTCACTCCTATCGTCCATGCACTCACTCCTTGTGGGCTTGCTTCACATCTGCCTAATGTTGCGTTTACATGAAGCAATTGTCAAGCCGACTATCAGGAACAAACATTATTAAGAACTCTTGTTTCTGATAATCGGCCCATGTAGAGGTTCTACAGATCAACAAATGAATGAGCAATGTGCTCATTTATTGGGTGAAATCATCATTTATGTGGACACCTAAATCATCATTTCTGGGTAGCAGATCGTACTGTGTAAACAGCCATCTGCTGACCACAAACAATCTGTATGAGGACGATCAAAGGCCTTAGTGATCACTAACAGTTAAGTGATTGCTGCATGTAAATGCAGAACTTTACCTCCAATGATGAGCAGGCAATTATTGGGAAGGGATAGTTCCTTCCCGATAATGGCCTGCTTTTTCGGTGCATGCAAATGTGCTTTTTTTATAAACATTTATTGTCTTGTACATACATTACTTACGGTATGGTAAAACCAGATCTCTTGTCTGTTGACTGCATGATCTGTCTACAAATAAGTTACATTTAACAGTTACCTTCATCTTACCCATATTAACTACTTTATACCAGAACATTATTAGATAAAAGTGTGAAAAAAAATAAGAGGAATGTATTGAGCTGTATATTAAAATATTATAGAATTCTCATCAAATAAAAGCTAAGATATCAATAATGTTATTCACTGTGTCCCTTTAAAACTGCAGCTATTGCTATCTACTGTACTTCATTAAAAACTTCTCCATCTTCTTTAACACACAGCAGTACAGTGTTTTGGTGACATGGGGAGGATCCAGTTTACAAAATACCACGGATTAAGTCCTCATGCACACGACCGTCTCTGTATTGCGGTCTACAAAATACGGATACCACCTGTGTGCATTCTGCATTTTTCTAACTCCCATCAGTAGAAATGGCTATTTTAACATGTGTGCTGTTTTTTTTTTTTTTTTGTAGGAAGAGTGCCTGACCCGTAGTAAATGTAGACCAGACACGAATCCGAAATGCGGTTGTGTACTTGAGGCCTTTACAGTACAGTACAAGTTGGAAAAGTAAATAAGGCCCCATATTCAAAACATTACTTTTATTGGAGAAGGGGTATGTATTGGCAGTCAAAAGGACTTTAAAAATGACTAACTTTGGATCTGGATTAATCCCTTTTTCAATGAGGACCTGAATTGTCAAATAGTTATTATAATACTGTATATTGAATAATACACATTTATAAAAAATAAGTATCTGGTTCTTGAAAGCCAATTATTTCTAAATGAGCTAGCAAATACTAATGAAAAAGTAGATTGAGCAGTACTGATAAGGGTATGGCTACAGTGCGTCATTGATCGTGCTACAACTGCCGCGGCCAGGAATGCAGGGGCATCACAGTGAAGCGGTGATCTCATAGAAATGAATGGGGTCTCAGTGCAAGCCTCATGTGTGCTGCTATTGTGACCCCTCAAACGTAAAATAAATCCAGCAGAGTTGGATTTTTTGCGATTCAGAAGTCCACTGCAATTTTCCTGCGATCGTGGACATGACAGCTGCCACGCGACCAGTTTCGCCATGTAGCCATACTCTAAGCCTTTTTTTTTTCATCTAGATTATTGTTATAGGTTAGAATTTAGAGCTAGGCACTACTTTTCTTAAAATAACTTTTTGAATAGACAATTTTACTTCCTTATTTCTTAAACTGTATAAAATTGGGTTAAGCACTGGTATAACAATAGTATAAAACACAGCAATCTCTTTGTCCATATTCAATGATTCATCAGAAGGTTTAAAGTAGGCAAAAACTAATGTTCCATAAAATAATAGAACAATGGTGATATGGGAGGCACAAGTAGAGAAAGCTTTCTTCTTGCCTTCAGCAGAACGGATATTCAATATAGCAAAAATAATGAATACATACGAGATAAAGATTAGGATAATGCAGATAAGCCCTAATATAAGATCAGTTACTATAAGAACATACTTGTTTAAAGAGATATTTGAGCAAGATAATGCTAGTACCTGAGGGACTTCACAAAAAAAATGATTGATTTCTTTTGGTCCACAAAATGACAACCACAAAGTGCTAGAAGAATGAAAAGAAGAACTCAAAAAACCAAAGGCCCACACGACAATTGACATAATGAAGCAAGATCTTTTACTCATAATACTTTGGTACCTTAATGGGTTACAGATAGCCAAATATCTGTCAAAGGACATAAAAGTTAGCAGAAGAAACTCAGTGTCCATACCAACAGTGAAAAAGAACATCTGGATAATACATTCATTGAATGATATAACTTTTTGCTGTGTAAATAAATTGAACAACATTTTTGGGACTGCTGACGTAATACAGATTATATCCAGAAGGGAGAGATTACCAAGGAAGAAATACATTGGTGTTTTTAATGCTGGGTCTAAATTTGTGATAATGATAATACATACATTACCAGCTATAGCTACTAAGTACATGGCAAGAAATACCAAAAATAAGAGGATATCCAGTTCAGGAGCACTGGAAAGTCCAAGAAGAATAAATTCAAAAATGCTAGATCCATTGTTCATCTTACAATCTATTTTGGCAATGAAGTAACAAAGAAAAAAATGATGGTTAATTACAAACTTTAATTGTTTTCAAGATGAAGACAGTAAAAAATTAACAAATTATGTATTCTATTCATTTCTTTTTTAATGCCAACACAATCTAGTTGAGTGCCAAGCTCCAAACATGTAATACAGCTGACACCCGACAGCAATGACCAGAATCAGAGATAACTCTGATCCTTGTCATCCAACTACTCAGATGCTGCAGTCAGTAGTGTCCTCTTCATATGAGAGTTTAGACATAGAAAGAGCTCTTCCTCTATCCACTGATCCGAGTCCCCAAGGCAAAATCACATGGTTTTAATTATATGGCAGCCTTACTATTGAAGTTTATGGTATCAGACGATCACATATTCAAGTCCTTTATTGGGAATAAAATTTACAGTATTTTTTTAAATGCTATAAAAATATAAAAAACAAAAATATAAAAAATATAAATAAAATAAAAACATAATTGATATCACCACTTCCGAAAATGGCCGAACTAATAAGATATAAAAATATTTATCATGCACTATGAATGCAGTAACAGGAAAAAAAAATAAAATCCAAATAACTGATTTGCTATTTGTTGCTCACATTGCCACCCAAAAAATGGAATAAAAAATGATAAAAACAAAGTATGTTCGCCAAAATGGTGATAATAAAAACTATAGCTGACCCTACAATAAATAATCTTTTAGACAACTAGGTTAATGGAAACATAAAAAAAGTTATTACTGTCGGAACATGATGATGCAAAGATTTTTTTTTCATACTGTAAAAACCCCAAAAGCCTTTACTGAAGTAGTTTTTTTTCTCCTTAATACTCCACAGACATTTTTTGTCCTATTTTCCAATTTTCCAATACAAGATATGATAAGTTAAATGATGTAATTAAAAAAATGCGGGGTGGAGGTTGCAGGGCGTGGCTTTGCGTGTACCAGAGCAGGAGCATGCATCTATAGATCAGTCTGCTGAAGTCTCAAAAGCGGCCAACACAGAGAGCTTTCCAGGCAACCTGCTACCCTATAATCATCTCTGGAGGCACTAAACAGCAAGCCACATTAACCAAGGGCAAAATAAGAATGGAGACATCAGCAAAACTCACCTCCTTCTTCTGTCCCTCCGCTCCCCAAGGTGGTTACGGTAAGAAAGAGAGCATGGCGTGCAAACGAGGGGATACATCCCCTAGCATTCCTCATGTAGTACAACCCTCCAGCCACTCTCCAAGCCAAGGGTTAGGGGCCTCTCCGGGTGGATCATCAGGCTTGTATGGGGAAAAGTCTCCCTCCTCCTCCCCTTCCCAACATGGCCACAAACAAGCTGAAACCCACTCCTCCAACCCCATTTCTGTGGATGCAATAAAAGATCTTTCCTCAGACCTCTAAAAAGCCATATCTTCTCTAAGAACTGAATTGGTTGCCATAGGCGACCGCACAGCGCACCTTGAAGAGAAAATGGAGGAATTCACCAGTGCGCATAATAGCCTGGTAGATGCTCATAACCTTGCAGAGGATGATATATTGGCAATCAAACTTAAACTCGCAGATTTAGAGTATTGTTCCCGCAGAAACAACATTGGCTTTAGGAATATCCATGAGTCCATACAAGACAGAGTCCACAGGATGCCCAAACTAAAAACCTTCCAGCAACATCTCCAAGACATCAATGTACATCTCCACTAATATCATATTAAGTACAAACCGGATTCCAAAAAAGTTGGGACACTATACAAATCGTGAATAAAAACTGAATGCAATGATGTGGAGGTGCCAACTTCTAATATTTTATTCAGAATAGAACATAAATCACGGAACAAAAGTTTAAACTGAGAAAATGTACCATTTTAAGGGAAAAATATGTTGAATCAGAATTTCATGGTGTCAACAAATCCCTAAAAAGTTGGGACAAGGCCATTTTCACCACTGTGTGGCATCTCCCCTTCTTCTTACAACACTCAACAGACATCTGGGGACCGAGGAGACCAGTTTCTCAAGTTTAGAAATAGGAATGCTCTCCCATTCTTCTCTAATACAGGCCTCTAACTGTTCAATCGTCTTGGGCCTTCTTTGTTGCACCTTCCTCCTTCCTCTTTATGATGCGCCAAATGTTCTCTATAGGTGAAAGATCGGGACTGCAGACTGGCCATTTCAGTACCCGGATCCTTCTCCTACATAATGTTGTGATTGATGCAGAATGTGGTCTGGCATTATCTTGTTGAAAAATGCAGGGTCTTCCCTGAAAGAGATGAAGTCTGGATGGGAGCATATGTTGTTCTAGAACCTGAATATATTTTTCTGCATTGATGGTGCCTTTCCAGACATGCAAGCTGCCCATGCCACACGCACTCATGCAACCCCATACCATCAGAGATGCAGGCTTCTGAACTGAGCGTTGATAACAACTTGGTTTGTCCTTGTCCTCTTTGGTCCGGATGACATGGCATCCCAGATTTCCAAAAAGAACTTCAAATTGTGACTCGTTTGACCACAGAACAGTCTTCCATTTTGCCACACTCCATTTTAAATGATCCCTGGCCCAGTGAAAACGCCTGAGCTTGTGGATCTTGATTAGAAATGGCTTCTTCTTTGCACTGTACAGTTTCAGCTGGCAACGGCGGATGGCATGGTGGATTGTGTTCACTGACAATCGTTTCTGGAAGTATTCCTGAGCCCATTCTGTGATTTCCTTTACAGTAGCATTCCTGTTTGTGGTGCAGTGTCGTTTAAGCGCCCGGAGATCACGGGCATCCAGTATGGTTTTACGGCCTTGACCCTTACGCACAGAGATTGTTCCAGATTCTCTGAATCTTCGGATGATGTTATGCATAGTTGATGATGATAGATGCAAAGTCTTTGCAATTTTTCGCTGGGTAACACCTTTCTGATATTGCTCCACTATCTTTCTGCGCAACATTGTGGGAATTGGTGATCCTCTACCCATCTTGGCTTCTGAGAGACACTGCCACTCTGAGAAGCTCTTTTTATACCCATTCATGTTGCCAATTGACCTAATTAGTGTTAATTGGTCTTCCAGCTCTTCGTTATGCTCAAATTTACTTTTTCCAGCCTCTTATTGCTACTTGTCCCAACTTTTTTGGGATTTGTTGACACCGTGAAAATTTGAATCAACTTATTTTTCCTTTAAAATGATACATTTACTCGGATTAAACGTTTGATCTGTCATCTACGTTCTATTACAAATAAAATATTGACATTTGCCATCTCCACATCATTGCATTCAGTTTTTATTCACAATTTGTTTAGTGTCCCAACTTTTTTGGAATCCGGTTTGTAGAACCTCTTGAAAGCAGCGGCAAATGCAAATGATCTCCCAGACCACTTCAGACAAATTTCCCTGTTGACTGACCTATCCCTGGCTACACTTGCCAGAAGAAGGGAATTCGCAAAATTCTTGCAGATTCTCTGCGACCAAAAGATCCCCTATAGATGGGGTTTCCCAGTCAAGCTCATTGTCCATCGCAATGGAGTTGTTCATGTTCTGTTGCCCACCAAAGAAGCCACAACATTTCTTACAAGGGTTGTTTCGATACCAAAATTTTGATTCGGTTTTGATACCATAAAAAAGTATTGCAATACTCTGTACCATTTGATACCATGCAAAAAAAAAAAAAAAAACGCCAAACAAAGCCATGTGCATTCTGCATTTGGAACGTCCGGCCTATAATTGAACAGTCCGATCCTATTTTTTGGGGAGACAAGGTGACTAAAAAAAATGGCAAATCACACAGTTTTTCTTTTCTTTTTTTTCTTCTACGGCGTTCACCGCATAGGAGATATTATTTAAATATTTTAATAGTTTGGACTTTTCGGACGTGGCGATATGTAATATTTTATTTATTTATTGTTTATATATTTTATATGTAAAATTAGGAAAGGGGGTGATTTATACTTTATATTGTAGTGTGGGTGTTTTTAACTTTTTTTTTTTACTGTTTATTTAATAACTTTTTCCCCCCTTAGGGGCTAGAACTTGAGATCTTTTCATCCCTTGTCCTATTCCCCTAATAAAGCTCTATTAGGGTGAATAGTACTTCACACTCTCCCTGCTCCCTGTGCATAGTACAAACAGCAGCAGGGAGCTTACCATGGCAGCCAGGGATTCAGTAGCATCCTGGCTACCATGGTAACCGATCAGAGCCCCGCAATTACACCCCATCATAAGCTGCCACTGCCACCAATGAGAGGAGGTGAGGGGACTCTGTGGCCACTGCCACCAATGATTTTAATACTGGGGAGGGGGCGGGAAGGGCGCACTGCGCCACCAATGTTTTTAATACTGTGGAGGGGGGGAGGGTGCACTGCACCACCAATGTTTTAAATACTGTGGGGGGGAGAAGGGCGCACTGCGCCACCAATGTTTTTAATACTGGGGGGGGGGGGCGGAAGGAGTGCGCACTGCACCACCAATGATAATTAACGTTTAATATACAAAATGTGGACCGCTGGAGTACAGGCCCCAAAAATTAGCCATTCACCTGACAGAAAACATCAAGTGATTATGTGGCTGGAGGTATATTTGACGGTCATTGGATATCAATCTTACTGTAGGCCAGTACAAATAGATGTCAAATACATACAGTACAGACCAAAAGTTTGGACACACCTTCTCATTCAAAGAGTTTTCTTTATTTTCATGACTATGAAAATTGTAGATTCACACTGAAGGCATCACAACTATGAATTAACACATGTGGAATTATATACATAACAAAAAAGTGTGAAACAACTGAAAATATTCTAGGTTCTTCAAAGTAGCCACCTTTTGCTTTGATTACTGCTTTGCACACTCTTGGCATTCTCTTGATGATCTTCAAGAGGTAGTCACCTGAAATGGTTTTCACTTCATAGGTGTGCCCTGTCAGGTTTAATAAGTGGGATTTCTTGCCTTATAAATGGGGTTGGGACCATCAGTTGCGTTGTGGAGAAGTCAGGTGGATACACAGCTGATAGTCCTACTGAATAGACTGTTAGAATTTGTATTATGGCAAGAAAAAAGCAGCTAAGTAAAGAAAAATGAGTGGCCATCATTACTTTAAGAAATGAAGGTCAGTCAGTCCGAAAAATTGGGAAAACTTTGAAAGTGTCCCCAAGTGCAGTCACAAAAACCATCAAGCGCTACAAAGAAACTGGCTCACATGCGGTCCACCCCAGGAAAGGAAGACCAATAGTCACCTCTGCTGCGGAGGATAAGTTCATCCGAGTCACCAGCCTCAGAAATCGCAGGTTAACAGCAGCTCAGATTAGAGACCAGGTCAATGCCACACAGAGTTCTAGCAGCAGACACATCTCTAGAACAACTGTTAAGAGGAGACTGTGTGAATCAGGCCTTCATGGTAGAATATCTGCTAGGAAACCACTGCTAAGGACAGGCAACAAGCAGAAGAGACTTGTTTGGGCTAAAGAACACAAGGAATGGACATTAGACCAGTGGAAATCTGTGCTTTGGTCTGATGAGTCCAAATTTAAGATATTTGGTTCCAAACACTGTGTCTTTGTGCGACGCAGAAAAGGTGAATGGATGGACTCTACATGCCTGGTTCCCACCGTGAAGCATGGAGGAGGAGGTGTGATGGTGTGGGGGTGCTTTGCTGATGACACTGTTGGGGATTTTTTCAAAACTGAAGGCATACTGAACCAGCATGGCTACCACAGCATCTTGCAGCGGCATGCTATTCCATCTGGTTTGCGTTTAGTTGGACCATCATTTCTTTTTCAACAGGACAATGACCCAAAACACACCTCCAGGCTGTGTAAGGGCTATTTGACCATGAAGGAGAGTGATTGGGTGCTGCGCCAGATGACCTGGCCTCCACACTCACCGGACCTGAACCCAATCGAGATGGTTTGGGGTGAGCTGGACCGCAGAGTGAAGGGAAAAGGGCCAACAAGTGCTAAGAATCTCTGGGAACTCCTTCAAGACTGTTGCAAGACCATTACAGATGACTACCTCTTGAAGCTTATCAAGAGAATGCCAAGAGTGTGCAAAGCAGTAATCAAAGCAAAGGGTGGCTACTTTGAAGAACCTAGAATATGACATATTTTCAGTTGTTTCACACTTTTTTGTTATGTATATAATTCCACATGTGTTAATTCATAGTTTTGATGCCTTCAGTGTGAATCTACAATTTTCATAGTCATGAAAATAAAGAAAACTCTTTGAATGAGAAGGTGTGTCCAAACTTTTGATCTGTACTGTATGTTTAAAAGAATAAAAAATATTAAATTGGATTAAAAACGTGGCTAACGAAACCCCTCTCTTGAAAAAACAAAACAAATGACAATAGTTCAAATTTAATAACACATGGTTGTCATCAACAGGTGCTGAATTCCACCGAGGTCCCAAACATTAGGCATTCACCGGACAGAAAATAACAAGTAATTATGTGTCTGGAGGTATATTAGAAGGTCATTCAATATCAATTTTACTGCAGGCCAGTGTAGTACAGGCCCCAAACATTAGGCATTCACCGGACAGAAAAGAACAATTGATAATGTGGCTGGAGGTACATTAGGTGGTCACCGTCTAATAATTTTACTGTTGGCCAGTAAACTGCAGGACCCAAAAATTATTCAATCACCGTACATAAATGATCAAGTGATTATGTGGCTGGAGGTATATTAGACGGCCATTCAATATCAATTTTACTGCATTTTAAAGGTTTACATACACAATAACAATTGCACTGCAAGTTAGTTTGAAACGCTGGTGTAAGGACAAATAAGTAGATAAAACAGTGCCACACATGTTACAGTAAAGACTTATAACAGTTTATAACAGTGATAATAAGCGAGTTTGCGGAGCGTATCAACGGTCTTCAGACAAATTGTTTGTACAAGAGGGATCGTATAAGATGTAAGAGATGTCATTAGTCTAGGGGTTCACATACTTTTTCCACCTGCACTGTGAATGTTTATATGGTGTGTTCAATAAAAACATGGTAACATTTATTCTTTGTGTGTTATTAGTTTAGGCAGACTGTGATTGTCTATTGTTGTGACTTAGATGAAGATCAGATGACATTTTATTACCAATTTATGCAGAAATCCATTTCATTCTAAAGGGTTCACATACTTTTTCTTGCAACTGTATATTTAAAAGAACAAAAAATATAAAATTAAATTAAAAACATGGCTAATGAAAGCTACAGACGCAATATTTAGATTTGAAGAAAAAGCAGCTTGGGAAGCTCGTACAATACCCAGATTCAGGGCTAGGCTAAACATCAGTAATGCATTGTTACCTTAGAAGTCAATCGCTCTTACCGTGTATTTGCAGTACGAATGGTGAGGTCACAAGGGTAGTTACTAACCGAGGGTGGTTATAGTACTCACAGTCTTTTATATACCCTGAGCAGACGTACAGCAGTGATGGAGAGGCTGGCACAGGGGTCCTCTGGGGCACTCTCGGAGTATAGGGACCAGGCCTGATGGTAGGTGAGGTGCCCTGGATCTTGCAGGTTTTTAATGTGCCGGCAGCAAGATCCCTTTAAATTTGTGACGCCAGTGCCGGTAACAGTGGCACACCGATTTATGATAGGAATAATTGTGGAACACAATGTTGTGGTGAACCAAAACTTCTGTTTACTGGAACAGTTAACTATATACAGTCTTTGGTCAAAGTTACATACGTAAGAGGTGGTAACATGCAGGCTTTACATCAATTGGCAGGCACAATGTTCTTGCAAGATTCTCAGAGGGTTAAACACTTACAGATCAGGCTGCACTTTCCTCAGAATCCTGTCTGTCTTTATGCCAAGGCCCGTATGCCCTATTGCTGGCTTTATTCTTGATTAGGGAAAACTTCCTCAGGTATATGTCTCCTTGCTTTAAATAGATCCTTCTGCCCTTCAGCTCTCTGGTTCGGCTGAAATCACTTTTGCTCTGCACTGTACTTTGTAGGAACTTAGTTTCTCTCAGGAGGTAAACCCTTCTCCTGGTGGCAAACTAGAAGCCTGGGCTATCTAGCTGCATGTCAGAAGCTCCACTTCAGCTGATGCCTAGCTAAAGTCCACACTGACTTCTGACTCTACACAGACTCCTCACTCTCCCTGAGCTGGACCTGACTATAAATACTAAGGGGTTCCCTAGCTCCCTCTACTGTCTAGGAGGAGGAACTACCCTTAACAGGCCTGATACACAGAGATAACAGGGAAAATACACATAAAAGCCTCATATAAAATACAATGACCCTGTTCCACAAAAGATGAGGAATAGCGTGGCCCAATTGACCCTTGTGTAGTGCCCACATTTACCTAGTGGGACACTACATACCCCGCTGCTTTGAGGTTGCCCATCCTCGGCGCAAAACACAGGGGGCCCTGCCCAGCTGGAAACTGTCACCTGAAAGACAAAAAATGCAAAGCAGGCACATACATCTACATTTGCAATAAAATATCAGGCAGCTCCGCTGGCAAAGGAGCAAGTGCGGTGAAAAGGGGCGTTGTTCTCTTCATACAGCATAGAACAGAGAACATGGGCGCTGACCTGGTGCAGCGTATCAGGGATAACCAGGATAGTCCATAATAATAAAATACAGTAGTCCCATAAAACAGCATTTCAGAGGCCCACTTGAATTAGGGTCATCTCTGGGCACATCTCTTTAAGTTTAAGATTGCACATAAAAGTCACAGCACAAAAAGTCCACATCACAGGGATATTTTTCCATGCAAGTCCTGGGTTAATAAAATAGTGCTGTAATGTCCCCTATTCAACCTGAAAAGGGGGCTAAAAGGGTAAAGTGCAATAAAATAACAGGCACAACTTGGCTTTAGAAAATGAAGCAGGCAGGGGGTCCTGTAAACATATGGCAGCAGAGCATTAGGACTTCTCAGTGGCCTTTCAACTACCACTGGGCCGTGGGGAACTGGCAGCAGCTCAATGGTGCCAAAACAGAGGACTCCTGTCCTGAAACGGTTAGGTTCAATGTGAGGGTCCATCAGCAAAAAAAAAACATGGCCAAGCAGGCCTACTTACAGGTACTTGTCCAGTTCACACTGGTCATCAGATGTGGTTCATCCTGGCTCTGCTCTAAGTTTTGGCCTTGGAGCGAGGGTCCCTGCATGGCTGGGCCCACAAGATAGTATTGGCAGGCAATTGTAGCATAAATGGGCCTGTCACTGGTATAGGCTCTGCAAGCCTGGGGGCGAACGCTGCAGGAGGCTCCATGGGTCTGGGTGGCGCCGGCTTCAGACGACGGACCCGAATCCTTGCATAGCAGAGTTTCTCAGGTACCGCAGCGGCGGGCACAGCTATGGAGGTCGCCGAGATGGCAGGGACAGGAACTCTGACTGCAGGCTCAGGGACATCGGGGTTCATTGGGGGATCACAATCGTCCGTGGTATTGGTGCCACTCTGGATGCGACAAGTTGGCGCAGGCCATGAAGGTGGATCTCTAACCTGGCAATTTGATCCTCCAGTCTCTCGGGTGCTGCTTTACTGCAGGCCTCCGGCACAGTTGCAACAGGTTCTGGCGCTGGATCTGAACTTTCCGGCACAGTCGCAGCAGGTTCTAGCGCTGGGTCCGAACTTTTCCCATTCCGCAGGGCATCAAGGGCTTCTTGGAACTTTTTCAAATTCTCCATATCCGCCTGTGTCTTTTCCCTGCGGGGCAACTCAAGTGAGGGTTAAGGGCTCTCCCATTTCTCCAGCACTGTGGGTTGCCAAAAGATATTGGGGCCGGTGAAGGAACCCCTCTCTTGGTATGTGTTGTGGGCAGGTTCCATCGGGCGCTCTTGCTCACATTCCAGACTGGCAGGCTCCTCAGTCTCTTCCCAATCCTCTGGTCTCGGCTTGGGACGGGCCACTGCGTACGGCCCTCTCAGGCCCTCAGCGGGGGTGAACTCCACCTCTTCTCCTTCGCGGAGGTTGTGCAGATGCTCCGGTAGGTAGCTGCGCTTTACAGACCTCCGGTTTACAAACAGGTCTTGGCCTGTGGAGTAGTCCTTAATAAATCCAAACCCCCGACTCTTTTCAAAGGCCAACACTAACCCCATCCTTCTTTCCAGGCGGGGTTAGGTGTTCACGTGGCGCTCGAAGACAGTTTTCACCAGTTCCTCAAAGTCAATTTTCTTTCTGGTCGTTTTTTGTTTCACCGCGGCGCGTATCTCGGCCATTAACGAGGACCATTGCGCAGCCGGCTTTGTAAATCCATGCCACGAGCCAAGGCACGGCTCGGGATGCAACTGCTGTGGGAAGCAGGGTGGCCTCTCCTGTTCCGGAGTATAGGGCGGTGGTGCTTCTCCTTCCTTGAACATTGTAGGCTCAGCAGTCCGGACGGTAGGTGAAGCCATTGCGTCAGAGCAATACTCTCTCTCCAACATGCTCGATCCTCCTCTGATAGACGACAGGGCGGCCCTCAGTATTTCACCCAAGACCTCCCACTGCTCTGGGAGGCTGCCCCCTAGGTACTCCAACATGGGGGAGGCGGAGTCCATCTTAGCAGACATGCAAATTTTCTGATAAGGCGGTGGCGCTAACATACAGTCTTTCCCGCACTTTCGGCAGAAGGCACCAAATTCTTCTGGCCAATACAACACAAGGATGGCGCAGCAATAATTCCAGTCAGCGGCCATCTTTAAGCCTAAGGCTGTCCATTCACTGACAGCAAGCGGTGACTTAAGAAACGGCAAACAGTCCACAATATACAGTTTTCACACCGCGTTTTTCACAGTTCTTTGGCCCAACAATTTTCAAATAAACAGATAGGGCATTTATCACTTTATAGCAAATAATGGCACACAGTTCAGATTCCACAATGGCTCAGGAATATTCGGATCCTGTTCGTGACGCCAAAATATGCAGTAGGCAGCCCTGTAGGGTAAGGCGAATGGTGAGGTCACAGGGGTAGTTACTAACCGAGGGTGGTTATAGTACTCACAGTCTTTTATATACCCTGGGCAGACGTACAGCAGTGATGGAGAGGCTGGCACAGGGGTCCTCTGGAGCACTCTCGGTGTATAGGGACCAGGCCTGATGGTAGGTGAGGTGCCCTGGATGTTGCAGGTTTTTAATGTGCTGGTGGCAAGATCCCTTTAAATTTGTGACGCCAGTGGCGGTAACGGTGGCACACCGATTTTTGATAGGAATAATTGAGGAACACGATGTTGTGGTGAACCAAAACTTCTGTTTACTGGAACAGTTAACCTATATGCAGTCTTTGTTCAAAGTTCCATACATAAGAGGTGGTAACATGTAGGCTTTACATCAATTGGCAGGCACAATGTTCTTGCAAGATAAGGTTAAACACTTACAGATCAGGCTGCACTTTCCTCTAAAAATAAAAAATTTGATTAAAAACATGGCTAACGAAATCCCCCCTCTTGAATAAACCCCAAATGATAATACGTGAAATTTGATAACATATGGTTGTCACAGTTGTTGAATTCCTTTTGAGGCCCAAACAATTAGGCATTCACCATACAGAAAAGATCAAGTGATTATGTGGCTGGAGGTATATTAGACGGTCAATGGATATCAATTTTACTGCAGGCCAGTGGACTACAGGCCCCAAAAATTATTCATTCACCGGACAGAAAACATCAAGTGATTATGTGGCTGGAGGTATATTAGACGGTCAATGGATATCAGTTTTACTGCAGGCCAGTACAAATACATGTCAAATAGATATGTTTAAAAGAACAAAACATAGCTAAAGAAATCCCCCATCTTGAAAAAAAAACTAATGATAATAGTTGAAATTCGATAACACGTGGTCGTCACAGGTGTTGAATTCCTCTGAGGTCCCAAACATTAGGCATTCACCGGACAGAAAAGGCCTTTTATGCTGCTGTATGCATATAAGACAGGGACCATTATTTGTTCTGGGTGGTGGTGGATATGTGTTGGCTGTCATGAGGAAACTCAATTAAACATGGTCGTCACAGGTGTTGAATTCCTCCGAGATCCATGCCTCAATCATTTTTAGAAATGTGAGGTAGTCCACACTGTTGTGAGCTAGGCTAGTGCGCTTATCGGTCACGATACCCCCCTAATGCACTGAACGTCCTTTCGGACAGGACACTCGACGAGCAGCAAGCCAAGAGTTCCATGGCAAGCCTGCACACCCAGTAGTCAAGGGGTTCCTTGTTTCTCAGAGCATCCACATCGGCAGTTAACCCAATGTAGTCGGACACCTGACAGTCTAGGCGTTCTTTGAGGCTGGATCCGGAGGGCGGCTGTCGATGGGTTGGCTGCACTAATGATTTCTTATCCCAAGTGACCAACACATCTTCAAACCGCCCTCTTCTTGCATGCGCTGTAAGATTGGTACCCGCAACTGTTTCTCTGTGGGTGGAAATTCCTCTGCTAGCGCCCGCAACAGCAAAATGTAGCATTTCTCGAAGCAAGGCCTGAAAATGCTGCATTCTGACAGCCCTCTGTGACGCTGGTAAAATGTCAGCCATTTTGTGTTTGTACCGGGGGTCTAAGTACGTTGCCACCCAGTACTGGTCCTTTCCCTTTACGCTTTTTATACGGTGGTCCCTCTTCAAACGCTGGAGCATGAATTACTAAATTTGAAGCGGTGGAGCGGCCTGGCTCCTGCTCATTGCCCAGGAGAATGTTGTCCTCGGTCTCCTCCCCCCATCAATGGACAACACCAGGGATCCCAGAAAAGTTTAAAGCCTGCTCTTCTTGCTTCTCCTCCTCCTCCCTCCAGGCACCATCCACCTCTTACTCCTCTTCAGACTCCTGCTGACTTTTCTCAGATGGAGTAGCCACCCATGGGAATTCATTCAGCATTGCGACTTCCTCATCTTCCTGCCCCTCGATGGCTTGTTCAATGACACCATGCAATGCATGCTCCAGAAAGAAGGCATAGGGTACGATGTCATTGATTGCGCCCTGGCTGCGACTGACCAATTTGGTGATCTCATCAAATGGCCGCAGAAGTCTGCATGAATCTCGCATGAGCAGCCACTGGCACGGTGAAAAAAAAAGAAGCTCCCCAGAACCTGTCCTGCTGCAGAGTTCGTACAGTTACGGTAGTCATTAATGGCACGTTTCTGCTGGAGAAGCCTATCAAGCATATACAAGTTGGAGTTCCAGCGCATCTGGCAGTCACAAGTCAGATGTCTGACGGGCAAGTGGTGTCGCCGCTGAATGTCAGCAAGGCGAGCCATGGCCGTGTAAGATCTTCTAAAATAGGCAGAGATTTTCCCGGCCTGCCACAAGATGTCCTGGACCCCGGGGTATTTGGCAACGAATCGCTGCACGACTAAGTTCAGGACTGTAATTTTGCCCAGTTTCAACGCTCTCAGCAGATTGGCATTGTTTTCACCCACCACTTTACCAACTGTCAAATTAAGTGGGGTTAGCCACTGAGCGGCCTGTGACCGCAGAGCTGAAAGGAGTGCAGGACCGGTGTCACTCTTGGCTTCCAGGCACAACAGCCGCAGCACAGCATGGCTAAGTCTCACCTGGCACGTCAAATAGGTTCTGGGGAGTTAAGGGGGTGCAGCGGAAGAAGCGGTAGCAGTGGAAAAGGAGGAGTTAGCCGAAGAGGAGATGGAGGATGGAGTAGAAGGAGAAGAAGAGGCAGGCCTGCATGCAATCCGTGGCAGTAACAACAAATCCACACGGCTGCCACGAGTTACAAGCTTGAAGGCCGTCAGAAGGTTCACTCAGTGGGCAGTAAAAGTTATGTACTTTCCCTGCCCATGTTTGCTAGACCACGTGTCTGTGGTCATATGTATCTTGGCACCGACACTGTGTTCCAGAGATACATTTACTTGCTGCTGAACATGGCCATATAGCTCTGGGATGCCCTTCTGTGAGAAATATTTCCTTCTGGAGACCTTCCATTGCGGTGTGCCAATAGCCACAAATTTTCTAAAGGCCTCCGAGTCCACCAATTTATATGGCAGTATTTGGCAGGCTAGCAGTTCCGACAAGCCAGCAGTCAGCCGTTGGGCAAGAGGATTATCCGGCGTCATCATTTTTTTACTTTCAAACATTTAGACCACGGAAGCCTGCCTTGTGCCAGATGAAAGCGACAACAGCACGGTGGAAGGTGGAGTGGAGGACAAATGGGAGGAGAGAGGACAAGAGGCAGGACGTGGAGCACCGGGAGTGTGGCTTTGTGGGTTCTGACGGCATTGCTCCCACTGGGCTCGGTGATGGGAGGCCAGGTGCCTTCTTAAGGTGGTCGTCCCTAGGGGAGTGTTGAGCTTACCGCGACTTATGCGTTGACAGCACAGGCTGCAGATGGCAACACTATTGTCAGCAGCGGACACGTTAAAAAAATCCCACACTGCGGACCCATGTGCCGACGTCCTACATCCTTGGAACACCAGATGTGACCGTGCATGGTGGATGGCTCGCTCCAGATACATTTGCAGTCTTCTTTTTTGCCTCCTGTGCACTCCGAGTTCTGCCTGCTTCTCCTCCTTCTCCTCCCTATCTGATGCTCCGTCTCTCCCTCTGAACTCCCCTCCTCTTCCTCTCTTGTGGGCACCCACGTTACATCCATCGACACATAATCTTCGTCACCTTCACCACCACTGACATTAGAGATCTCGGATTAGGCAGAAACAGCGGAGACCACCCTCCTTGGGCTGATCTGG
Source organism: Bufo gargarizans (assembly GCF_014858855.1). NCBI lineage: Eukaryota > Metazoa > Chordata > Amphibia > Anura > Bufonidae > Bufo > Bufo gargarizans. The sequence goes on along the minus strand of NC_058080.1, from coordinate 523,746,746 downwards.
GTACTGTCGTCAGACCGCTGGATGGCGGCTGTTGCTACCTCCTCTTCCTCATCCGATTCCAAGAATGGCTGCGCATCTGTAAGGTCTGGGAATTTATGGGAAAATAATTTGTCTGACTCGAGTGGAGGGGCTATGGTGGTGGTGGTGTCTTTGGGGAAGCACCCAGCAGAGACTGAGGAGGGTGCAGATACAGAGGATGAGGAGGGTGCAGAAGCGGAAAGCTGAGTGAGCGTTTGGTGTCTCTAACAGTCTGTCCCTGCTCCACACAGCAACCTCTCCCTACACTGGCAAAAGACTGAATGTAAAATGGCGGCCTGATCGCATTTATTTATAGGGTAGGGGGTGTGTCCATGTGCTAAAACATCTCAATTGTCTGTCCTGTCCGACCTGATGGATGTGTCATGGGTCAAAGTTCGGCGCTATGCAAAAAAATATGGTGCGTGCGAATATCGCCATATATTTGCATGTTCTGCGAATAGCAAACGACCAAAGTTCACTGTGAAATGACCGCCGAGTGAACCGCAAAGCCATCTCTAGTCGCCAACGCAGCTGGGCCACTACCACCATCTCAGAATGAAGGGTTAGCATGGCCAAAATGTGGAAAAGCTTTGTCGGCACTCCACAACAACCAGATCCACCAGCTCATACGGAACGTCTTTGACCTCAATGGATTCGGGTTCCACTTCGAGTCAAGTTTGGGTCCCGAACTTTGACCCGAAGTTTATCCGAACCTGGCGAACCCGAACATCCACGGGTCCGCTTATCCCTAATCTCTATGAATCAGTCATTTCGAGACATCTAAGAAAATTCTGTATAGATGGTATATTTACCCAATGAAAATGCACAGAATATTTTCTGACTCTTCCTCTTCATGTTGGATCTGTAGAAATCCAGAAGGCACATTTATTCATTGTTGGTGGGAGTGTAAAGAAGTTCACATGTTCCAGAGAAAAAAAAGCAGGCTGTTTTGAGAGCTTTATTTATACAAGCAGGCCAATAACGAGTTTGTGAGTGTTTGCGTGTTTGAGTTAAAGTGTGTGTTTGTATTGTGTGACTTTAGATTAAGTGACTTCAGATTCAGGGACTTTAGTTGGGGACTGCAGTAAATCAGTTTCTTATCATTGCATTATATTGTAGTTATCTATTTTCTTGCGTAATCCCCATTTAGTATGTGTTCCATTATTGACAGTGCAGTGCAATGCACATCTTGTCTGCAGTCCTGGAACAGCCATTTAAAGGTGCATATCTTTGTTCAAAATGTGAGCAAATTGTCAGTTTGGAATCGCACATCGAGTACCTAGTATCTAAATGGGCGAGTTTCAACACTGAGAGGCGTTGACAATTTGGAAAAGAGTTTGCTGCTGACTGAGCAAGCACTCTTTGGAGTAGATGTGAGTGAGGGTGGAAGTGAGGAGGATGAGGAAAGTGAGGTAGCTAGCTGGATAACAGTTAGAAAGCAGGGTAGAGGGAAAAGTGTCAGGGAGGCTAACCCTGATCTGACACACCCCAACATGTTTGCAAGGTTGGCAGATGAGGGGGATATCAGTTCAGAGAGAGAACTGCTGCAGCTGGACACTTCCTCTGCCAGTTAGGAGAATGTTGGCTCCAGGAGAGCAGGTCAGGCCAAACAGGAGCTGGTAGTTGGAGACTCAATCATTAGGGGTACAGATAGGGCGATCTGTCACAAAGACCGGGATAATCAAATGGTGTGTTGTCTTCCTGGCGCTCGAGTTCGACACATTGCGGATCAGGTTGACAGATTACTGGGAGAAGCCGAAGATCCAGCGGTCATGGTCCATATCGGAACCAATGAAAAAGTTAGAGGTAGGTGGAGCATCCTTAAATTAGATTTTAGGGATTTAGGTCAAAAGCATAGGGCAAGGACTTGAAAGGTAGTATTTTCCGAAATACTGCCTGTACCATGAGCCACACAAGAAAGGCAGCGGGAGATTAGGGAGGTTAACAAGTGGCTCAAAAACTGGTGTAGCAAGGAAGGGTTTGGGTTCCTGGAGAACTGGGCCGACTTCTCTCTCGGCTACAGTCTCTATCGTAGGGATGGGCTGCACCTCAGTGGGGAAGGGGCAGCTGTGTTGGGGAGAAGATGGCTAGAAGGTTGGAGGAGTGTTTAAACTAGGGACTGGGGGAGGGTAATTACATTATAGGAGGGGAAGATAGTGCAGATAGAGACTTGGGGCAAGGTAATGGAACTGGGGGAGGAATGGAAGGAGGGACTAGAATAGTTCAGAAGGAAATGTGTAGGGTAAAAAAAATATATACATAAACCTCTTAAATGTATGTATACTAATGCCAGAAGCCTGACTAATAAAACTTGGAAACTGGAATTAGTGATGTGTGAGGAGGACTATGACATAGTGGGAATAACTGAGACATGGCTAGATGATAGCTATGACTGGGCAGTTAATGTACAGGGTTACAGTCTGTTTAGAAAGGATTGCCAAAACTGAAGAGGGGGAGGGGTCTGTCTTTATGTAAAGTCCTGTCTAAACCCCACAGTCCGAGAAGATATAAGTGAGGGATATGAACATGTGGAGTCACTGTGGGTAGAAATACATGCAAAACAATATACGTTGCAAAAACAATATTAAATTACTGATAGAAGTTTATTATAAACTACCTAATATACCAGAGTCCATAGAAAATCTACTACTAAACGAGATAGACGAGGCGGCAAATCATAATGAGGTCATTATTTTGGGGGACTTCAACTACCCAGATATAGATTGGGAAACCGAAACCTGTACATCTCGTTAAGTAAACAGGTTCTTTGCAATAACCAAAGACAATTACCTTTCCCAACTTGTTCAGAACCTGACTAGAGGGACAGACATACTAGTACTAATACTTAGTATTAACCAATAGACCTGACAGAACACCTGATGTGCAGGTCGGTGGACAGCTGGAAATAGTGAACATAAAGTAATAACCTTCCAAATATCATTCAAAAGAGTGTTTCTTCAGGGAGCAACAAAAATACCGAACTTCAAAAAAGCTAAATTTAGCCAACTAAGAGAGGCCATAGGCCTAACTAACTGGGACAAAGTCTTTAAAAGTAAAAATACAGCCACAAAATGGGATATTTTTAAAAGCATCCTAAAATCTTATTGTAAGAGGTACATACCTTATGGGAATAAAATGTTAAGGAACAAGAAGAAACCAATGTGGATAAATGGAACTGTAAAGAAAGCAATAAATTAGAAAAAGAAAGCATTTAAATCACTAAAACAGGATGGTAGTGAGGAAGCACTGAAAAACTATAAGGAAAAAAATTGAATACGTAAAAAAAAAATATATAAAAGTGGTCAAACTAGAGACCGAGAGATTAATTGCTAAAGAGAGCAAAACAAACCCTTAAATGTTCTTCAATTATATAAATGGTAAAAAGTATAAATCTGAAGGTGTCGGCCCTTTACAGAGTAATGAGAGGGAAGTTGCAAAGAGCGATAAGGAGAAAGCAAGGCTATTAAATATTTTTTTCTTTACTGTATTCACTGAAGAAAATAAACTGTCATATGAAATGCAAAATGTAAAAGTATATATTAAATGTGCCCTGTCTGACCCAGGAAGAAGTACAGCGGTGTCTTAAGAATATTAAAATAGACAAATCGCCAGGACCAGATGGCATACACCCCTGTATCCTAAGAGAATTAAGTAATGTCATAGCCAGACACTTATTTCTGATATTTAAGGACTCTATACTGACAGGGAGTGTTCCACATGATTGGCACATAGCAAATGTGCCAATATTCAAAAAGGGTCCAAAATTAGAGCCCGGAAACTATAGGCCAGTTAGTTTAACATCCGTCGTGGGTAAACTGTTTGAAGGTTTTCTAAGAGATGCTATCTTGGAGCACCTCAATAAAAATAAGCAAATAACGCCATATCAGCAGGGCTTCATGAGGAATCGGTCATAGTGATGGACAAACATCTTCTGGAATAGTTCCAGCGAACTATTCCAGCGGCGGGTCCCATTCATTTTAATGGCAGCTGAACCTGAAAAACCTTCAGCTCATATTTTGAGCCAAGAAATAATTACTAGAAGTGCACAAATAGTCCCACAACATGAACAGTCACATACCAGATGTATTATTCGAATTTGCGATCTCCATTCATTATTTTTTTCAATGCAAAATATTGGCAATATAATTTTTGCATACGCGCATGCACAAAATAGTTTTTTGGGGGGCGACTGGTATATCACACCAGTTATAATAATTTTTTCCAATACCGTTTGTCACTGCATGTAGCAGAGGGAACGCAGCAAAACCGCAAACAAATGCTGCTATACCCAAATTCACTATATAGAAAGTATATTATTGGTATATAACACCCCGCTTCAATCTGTTTTTTTGGGGGGCGACTGGTATATCACACTAGTTATAATTATTTTTTCTAATAACGTTTCACTCTGTGTAGCTGCAGTATCGCTGCAGAACCGCTCACCACTGCTGCACAATAGAAATCCACTATAATATGCTTTCTATGTTAGAAAGTATATTATAAGTGTATTAAACCGCTCTGTACTGCACACCTATCAATAGTACACCTATACCAGTCCTTAAAAGGACTTTTGTGGACCTATTTGATAGCATTTTGGTCCCTAACAGTCTGTCCCTGCTCCACACAGCAACCTTTCCCTACACTGACAAAAGACTGAATGGCGGCCAGATCGGGTCTTTTTATAAGGTAGGGGGTATGTCCATGGGCTGAAACATTTAAATTTGCTGTCCTGTATCACCTGATAGATGTGTCATGGGTCAAAGTTCTTCACAATGTAAAAGAATATGGTGGATGCGAATATCTCCATTTGTTCACATGTTCAGCGAATCGCGAACAAGCAAAATTCGCCGCAAACCGACCGCCGGGCGAACCTCAAGGCCATCTCTAATCGGTCATGTCAAACTAATTTAATCAGTTTCTATGAGAAGGTAAGTTCTAGACTTGACAGTGGCGTATCGATGGATGTCATAAATCTGGACTTCTCCAAAGCATTTCACACTGTACCACATAAAAGGTTAGTATATAAAATGAGAATGCTTGGACTGGGAGAAAATGTCTGTATGTGGGTAAGTAACTGGCTCAGTAATAGAAAACAGGGGATGGCTATTAATGGTACACACTCAGATTGGGTCACTGTCACTAGTGGTGTACCTCAGGGGTCAGTACTGGGCCCTATCCTATTCAATATGTTTATTAATGATCTTGTAGAAGGCTTGCACAGTAAAATATGAATTTTTGCAGATGACACTAAACTGTGAAAAGTAATTGACATGGAAGAGGACAGTCTACTGCTACAGATGGATCTGGATAGATTGGAGGCTTGAGAAGAGAAGTGGCAGATGAGGTTTAATACTGACAAATGTAAGGTTATGCACATGGGAAGGAATAATGCAAGTCTCCTGTACATACTAAATGGTAAAACACTGGGTAACACTGACATGGAAAAGGACCTAGGAATTTTAGTGAACAGCAAACTAAGCTGTAAAAACCAGTGTCAGGCAGCTGCTGCCAAGGCCAATAAGATAAGGGGTTGCATCAAAAGGGGCATAGATGCCCGTTATAAGAACATAGCCCTACAACTTTACAAATCACTAGTCAGACCACACATGGAGTACTGTGTACAGTTTTGGGCTCCTGTGAACAAGGCAGACATAGCAGAACTGGAGAGGGTCCAGAGGAGGGCAACTAAAGTAATAACTGGAATGGGGGGACTACAGTAACCTGAAAGATTATCAAAGTTAGGGTTATTCACTTTAGAAAAAAGATGACTGATTGGAGATCTAATTACTATGTATAAATATACCAGGGGCCAGTACAGAGATCTATCCCATCATCTATTTATCCCCAGGACTGTGAATGTGACAATGGAACATCCTCTTCGCCTAGAAGAAAGAAGGTTTGTACACAAACATAGAAGAGGATTCTTTACGGTAAGAGCAGTGAGACTATAGAACTCTCTGCCTGAGGAGGTGGTGATGGTGAGTTCACTAAAAGTGTTCAAGAGGGGTCTGGATGTATTTCTGGAGTGTAATAATATTACAGGCTATAGCTACTAGAGAGGGGTCGTTGATCCAGGGAGTTATCTGATTGCCTGAATGGAGTCGGGAAGGAATTGTATTCCCCTTAAGTGGGGAAAATTGGCTTCTACCTCACAGTTGTTGTTTTTTTGCCTTCCTATGTATCAACTTGCAGGATAACAGGCCAAACTGGACAAACATGCACAGGGATTAGTCACCTCTGCATTATCATTAGATAGTTGATTGCATGTTTATTGGAAAGACAAAAACCTACCCTCAATATCGAAGGTTATTAGAGGTGTCCAAGACAACTGTTGGTTTGAGGGAGCAGCAGCTACCTCTTTCCACCATAAAGTGACTTTTAACAAACAATGGGATACCTGATTTTGTAGCTATTACCACTCCCCATCTATACAAGTTGACTCTCTTGTTTTGTGATATGTCTCAGGTAGAGTCTGGACAGTGAATTTGGGACATCTACCTCACTTAAGATTTAGAGTACCTCCTCTACAAACATTAACTAATGGTAGCAATGTTGATATGCTCCTGATCTGTCACAAGACTTCAAGATCGCTCTCTAAACACTGTTGTAGGCATAAAGTCAAACCGAACCAATACCACAATGTTACAACCCATCCTAATTTTGCTTCTTGTTTATTTTTTGTTTTGTACTTTGTATTTTATACTATGTATTTTGTACACTATTATACTACCTCTTACTGTATATGAAAATACCTCAATAAAAATCTCATGTTTAAAAAAAAAATATCAACTTTTCCTAGAAACACAATTAACTCTCATATGACTACGTGAATTAAAATGTAAAAATGTATTGCTTCTGGAAGGCAGGAAGGAAAATACGAAAACACAAATCTAAAATTGTCCCATCATCAAATGGGTTGTCTGGACTTAGGATGGTTCACATCATGTTTTATGGCTCTGCTTGACATAAACCTTAGAAAAAAAGGATACCAAAAAAAGGATACAAAGATGCAGCACACCATATTCTTGTATCCTACACAGTCCGGTAATAAAAGTATACTTTTTTTTTTTTTTAATGGAATTGTATGGTGACAGACCCCACTGTATGGCATCAGTCTGAGACTTACGTTTAACGGTTACGGATTTTGCATACGTTAAAAGGATGGGAAAAACGTGATCCAGCCTTAGAGCCAACAATATCTGGGGGCCTCCCCTGTCCCCTGAACACAGCAAACTTAACTCACCTGTTTATGCTTTGGATGCTGATCCTTCCTGGCCGCTTCTGGTCCCCGCAGGACCAGGAAGTGTCTTGGCCCCATGACTACTTTAGACATTCACAAAAATGCGGACAGCACATGTTTGTCATCCGTCTACTGTCTGCACCCATGTATTTGTTTTGAAAATTATAGAACATGCCCTATTCTTGTCTACATTGTGGACAACTATATGCATTATTTTTCTATTGGACCTGCAAAAAATGTGACATGCACATAGCTAGCATCTATATTTTGAGGATCGGCATTGTGCATACAGTACATGCAGTCGAGTGGATGTGGTCTGATACTCACATAACCTCTGGAAGATGGAAAATCTATTTCAATTGCAAATGCAAATTGTTGGGTGTATATACGTGGACTGCAGGAGTTTAGGGACTTAATCCAGAGAGAATATGAGATGAACACAATACCTTGCTGAATTACTTTTCCCATGAAAATTGGTGACTGGAAAATAACTACTTAGAAGGAAATTTAGTGGGGAAATTATCATGAGGGGATATTTTTAAGTCAATTTTACTTTTGTAAAATAGTATCAACGTTACCAAATAGCACACATTATTTGATAAATTTGGTGCATCTTAAAATTTAACACTTTATCTAGATAATTATACTTCCATTTTTAAGCCACCACCCTACTGGAGTGAGTTTGTGACTTAAAAAACAAAAAAAAGTTGCAGAATGTTTCGGAAACTAATTAGTATTAATAGCCACACCCAGTTTTCTACCCACATTTCAAAAGTGTCTAGAGGAAAAAGTCACACATTTTTGCACTAACTAGCAGTGGCGTAGCGTGGGGGGATGAGGATGGCCGTTGCACCGAGCGCCAAATTGTAGGTGGCAGCAGGCAGTATAATTAGGGTGATGGATATATATGTTGTACCAATATTTTCTCGCCAAAATTGGGCCAACTCCTTATTTATTTTCTCTTGATCTTTATTAATGGTTAACCAATGTGGGTTCAGTCTGAAAGGTCTAACAATAACAGGTTTTCCCCCCATCTTAATGGCTAAAAATATGGGCGAATGGTCTGAGATTCCGTGGATCTAATATTTCATTTTTGAAATTAGGGGGATCATCTCGCTATCGGACAGGGCGATATCGATTCTGGACATGGCACTATATGTCTTACTAAAACATGAAAAGTCCTGTCTATTACCATATAATGCCCGCCAGATATCCAATAGTCCTGTTTCCTTACAGAAACCTCGGAGCAATGATTGTTTTCCCGGGTTGTATTTTGCGGCATTAGGTATTCTATCCAATTTGGGGTCTAGCACGCAGTTGAAATCCCCGGATACTAATACTGGGCACCGCTCTTTACTATAGACAAACGTGGCCAAGTGGTTCAAGACTCTCATAGCAAACGGGGGGATGTACACAAAGGCCAGTATACAATTACGACCATTCCATCGGCCGTATAGGAAAATATAGCTCCCGTCTGTGTCAATACGATGTTCCAAAGGGACGAAATCAACATTTCCATGAACATATACACTGACCCCGCGGGAGTATGACGAGAAGCTGGAGTGGAACTGATGCGCCACCCACTTTTTAGTTAAGTAAACGGGGGTCTCAGGTGATGCATGTGTTTCCAATAGTGCAACTATTGCGGGGAGGTGTCGAGAAATCAAATCAAAAACTATAACCCGTTTTGTTCTATCCCCAAGCCCGTGCATCTTATATTTGAAGATGCATATTATTTGCAGCGACAGGGAACCCCGATGGGATCGAACATGGCCCCGCCCCACGCAAATGCGTTCATGTCAGCTTTTGAAGAGTCCTTTGTTTATAGTAATATGTATTACCAAGAAAATGTACTTATTTGGAAAAGATTTATAGATGATATTTTTTGATTGTGGGCAGGGCCACGTGAGATCCTATCCGAGTTCTTTGAACATTTGAACAGGGTCTGTGATGGTCTCAGATTTACTATTACCTGTGATATGCATAAGATGAGCTTTTTGGATACTGTGGTAATGAAGGATGAGTTTGGCCGTCTCTCAACTGATTTGTTCAGGAAAGAGACGGACAGGAACAGTATTTTACATTTTACAGGTGCACACCCACCCTCGCTGAAAAAAGCAATACCAAAGTCACAGTTTCAGAGAATAAAAATAATTGTTTCTGACCCACTTATGCGGGACCACAGATTTCAGGAAATGGTGGTTAAATTTAGTGAAAGGGGGTACCCGAGGTCCATTTTAGAGGAAGCTAAAACTACTTCCCCATCTAGGGATACTGGAGATAGTGAACAACAACGCATAGCGTTTATACATAAATATCATCCCTATAATGCAAGCATAGATGGTGTGGTTAGGAAACATTGGAGTATTTTAACCAAAGCGTACCCAGATGTGGAGGAATTAAAAAATCCACCATTGATTTGTAATAAAAAGAACCCCAGCCTGAGAGATAAATTAGTCCATGCAGATTTAGGGAGTAAAAAGGAAACATTGAGACAAAGCACATTGAGGACAATAAAGAAAGGCACATTTTCGTGCCTGCATTGTCTTCAATGTTCTCATATTATCAAGGGTTCTGAGGTATATCATCCTCACACAGGAGGAGTCAATTTTTTTTATCTATTTGATCAAATGCCCATGTGGGCTTGTGTATGTGGGCGAAACTATGCAAACGGTGAGGGCCAGGATATGCAAGCATAAGTCCACAATTAGGACTAAAAATGTATTACTACTGTTGCCTTACCACTTTGATAAATGTAAACATTCTATATCTCAGTTGAGGTTTCAGGTTTTGGAGCAAGTTGTGAAACCAAGGAGAGGAGGCAATATAAAAAAAAAACTTTTACTTCATAGAGAGGCATTTTGGATACATACGCTTGATACATTGTATCCCATTGGTCTTAACCGCGAATATGAGGTTGTAAGGTTATGAGACTATGTGTATGTTTTCATACTGCTTGATTCGAAAAATTTCTTTCTTTTCCTTTATTGTAGACATTATCGACTCGCTGATCTGCTATTTGCGATATTATGAAAATCTTCTATTATGTGTGTTCCCATGCTATAGTGAAACCAAGAAATGGTTTATTTTTTGTTCCCGCCCATAAGGGGGTGGATAATGTCACTTTGTTTAATTGACGTGTATATATAAGAGTCACTGTGAATTTGAGATGTATCTGTTGATGAAGGCTATATGCTGAAACACTTTATTTTGAAATAATCTACTCTACTGAGCAATAAAGAAGATTATTGTGGAGCAGTGCAGGCAGAAGAGGCGGACATGGCAATGCAGGCGTAGGTCACAACCCTATTTTTTTGTTTATTTATTTTTATATTTTTTTGTTTTGTGGAAGCCCCAAAACATTGGTAAATAGCAAAGAGAAACACAAACTGAGCCGTAGTAGACCAATGGCTAGGTGCGCACGGTACACTCCTCTACTCTGCCAATATAATACATAATAATTTTGAGGCTGGAGGCGGAGGTTTCAGTGGAGGAGGAGGCAGACGTGGCAGTGCAGACGGAGAAGATGGACATGGCGGTGTGGACGGAGGAGGTCACCAACCTTATTTTTCTTTTTTTGTTTGTGGAAGCCCCAAAACATTGGGAAATAGCAAAGAGAATGCACAAACTGTGCCGTAGTACAACAATAGCTAGGTGCACCCGGTACACTTCTCTACTCTGCCAATATAACACATAACAATCTTGTGCCGGGAGGCAGAGGTCCAAGTAGAGGAGAAAGCAGACATGGGGGTGCAGGTGGAGGAGGTCACCAACCTTTTTGTTTTTGTTTTGTTTTTTGTTTGTGGAGGCCCATAAACATTGGGAAATAGCAAAGAAAACACACAAATTGCACCAGAGTACAACAATGGCTAGGTGTGCCTGGTATACCTCTCTACTCTGCCCAAGGTACGGATAATTTCTGTGGGATCCATGCCTGGTTCATTTTAATGAACGTGAGCTTGTCCACATTGGCTGTGGACAGGCGGATGCGCCTGTCCATGATCACTTCCCCCCCACCGTGCTAAACACACGTCTGGACAATACATGACCCAGAAGTTAAACGGGGCAGACCGATCAATCAGTACATGCAGATGCGTGGACACGTACTGTTCCACCATGTTGCTGAAACACTGTCTACTGCTAAGACAGTCCATATCAGAAGGTGGTGCTGAATATTGTGGCATGTAGACAAAGCTTTTCCATATTTCGGCCATGCTAACCCTCCCTTCTCAGGTACTGATGGTGCCCCAGCTGCATTGAAGACTTCCTCCTACTTTGCTGTCTCTGCCTCATGCTTCCAATGAGCCTCTGCTGTCAGGTGGGAATCCCATCAATAGTGCCTCTAACAGCATTCGCTTGTACTCGCGCATCTTCCATTCACACTCCAGTGATGTTGCTTGTGAATGCACAAATAGAACTTTGTTACAGATGTTGCGTGCTTTGAAAGAGGAAAAATGAGAAAGCTGGCCAGAATTTGTAGCTGAATTAGTGTGTGTATACAACAATACAGTTCAATCTACCACAGGATACTCGTCTTTCATGCTAATGTTCAGTAGAAACAGTAGATGTCCCTTCAGCTTCATGATGGTCTAGAACAAAGGGGAAGCGGAGAAAGGCAAAAATTACTCTTACCGGTAATTGGATTTTCCTTTAGCCTCCACAACGGCACCACCTGGAGGTTGGCCCGCCCTCTCAGGGAGACGAAACAAACCGTGAGATCAGCAAATAAAGGGTCCCCTCCCATTTACCTCTCCAGTAGGGATGAGCGAACCCGAACTGTATATATATTTTCGTAAAAGTCCGGGTTCGGGTTCGGTGTTCGTCGCTTTCTTGGTGCTTTTTGAAAGGCTGCAAAGCAGCCAATATACAAGCGTCATACTACTTGCCCCAAGAGGCCGTCACAGCCATGCCTACTATTGGTATGGCTGTGATTGGCCATAGCACCATGTGACCCAGCCTCTATTTAAGCTGGAGTCACATAGCGCCGCCCGTCACTCTGCTCTGATTAGCGTAGGGAGAGGTTGCAGCTGCGACAGTAGGGCGAGATTAGGCTGATTAACTCCTCCAAAAGACTCCATCCAGTGATCGATCTGCAGCTGTGGATGATTGAACTGCTGCTATTGAATTGCTCACTGTTTTTAGGCTGCCCAGAGCGTTTTTCAGTCACATTTTTCTGGGGTGATCGGCGGCCATTTTGTGTCTTGTGTTGCGCCAGCACAAGCTGCCACCAAGTGCATTTAACCCTCAATGGTGTGGTTGTTTTTTGGCTAAAGCCTACATCAGGGTCAAGCTGTCACACCAAGTGCATTTAACCAGCAATAGTCTGTTTATTTTTTGGCCATATACTACATCAGGGGCAAGCTGCGCCTGTCACCAAGTGCATTTAACCCTCAGTAGTGTGGTTGGCCAAGCTGTCACACCAAGTGCATTTAACCAGCAATAGTCTGTTTATTTTTTGGCCATATACTACATCAGGGGCAAGCTGCGCCTGTCACCAAGTGCATTTAACCCTCAGTAGTGTGGTTGGTCAAGCTGTCACACCAAGTGCATTTAACCAGCAATAGTCTGTTTATTTTTTGGCCATATACTACATCAGGGGCAAGCTGTGCCTGTCACCAAGTGCATTTAACCCTCAGTAGTGTGGTTGGTCAAGCTGTCACACCAAGTGCATTTAACCATCAATAGTGTGGTTATTTTTTGGCCATATCCCAGTCTAATTCTGTCAGTAAACGTATACCTGTCAGCCAGCGCCTAAATACTAGGCCTCAAGTTTATATCCAGCTAAATCTGTCGTTACTGGTGTGGCTGGTCAAGTTATTTAGTGTCCGTCAAAGCACATTTTTTGTTCTGGGTTGAAATACAATTCCCAATTTAGCAATTTCCTAATTTAGTGGTTTCTGCTGTATCAGAGCTATCTGAAATCTATCCCTAAAAGGGTATATAATATTCAAGGTGCACATAGGGTCATTCTGAATAACTTCACACACACGCTACTGTGCATTTCCAAGTCTAATTCTGTCAGTAAATCTATACCTGTCACCCAGCCCCTAAATACTAGGCCTCAAATTTATATCCAGCTAAATCTGTCATTACTGCTGTACTGTTGTGGCTGGGCAAGTTATTTAGTGTCTGTCAAAGCACATTTTTTGTTCTGGGTTGAAATACAATTCCCAATTTAGCAATTTCCTAATTTAGTGGTTTCTGCTGTATCAGAGCTATTTGAAATCTATCCCTAAAAGGGTATATAATATTCAAGGTGCACATAGGGTCATTCTGAATAACTTCACACACACGCTACTGTGCATTTCCAAGTCTAATTCTGTCAGTAAACCTATACCTGTCATCCAGCGCCTAAATACTAGGCCTCAAATTTATATCCAGCTAAATCTGTCGTTACTGCTGTACTGTTGATGCTGGGCAAGTTATTTAGTGTCCGTCAAAGCACATTTTTTGTTCTGGGTTGAAATACAATTCCCAATTTAGCAATTTCCTAATTTAGTGGTTTCTGCTGTATCAGGCCTACTTTAAATTTATCCCTAAAAGGGTATATCAGATTCAAGGTGCACATAGGGTTATTCTGAATAACTTCACACACACGCTACTGTGCATTTCCAAGTCTAATTCTGTCAGTAAACCTATACCTGTCACCCAGCGCCTAAATACTAGGCCTCAAATTTATATCCAGCTAAATCTGTCGTTACTGCTGTACTGCTGTGGCTGGTCAAGTTATTTAGTGTCCGTCAAAGCACATTTTTTGTTCTGGGTTGAAATACAATTCCCAATCTAGCAATTTCCTAATTTAGTGGTTTCTGCTGTATCAGAACTATTTGAAATCTATCCCTAAAAGGGTATATAATATTCAAGGTGCACATAGGGTCATTTTGAATAACTTCACACACACGCTACTGTGCATTTCCAAGTCTAATTCTGTCAGTAAATCTATACCTGTCACCCAGCGCCTAAATACTAGGCCTCAAATTTATATCCAGCTAAATCTGTCGTTACTGCTGTACTGCTGTGGCTGGTCAAGTTATTTAGTGTCCGTCAAAGCACATTTTTTGTTCTGGGTTGAAATACAATTCCCAATCTAGCAATTTCCTAATTTAGTGGTTTCTGCTGTATCAGAACTATTTGAAATCTATCCCTAAAAGGGTATATAATATTCAAGGTGCACATAGGGTCATTCTGAATAACTTCACACACACGCTACTGTGCATTTCCAAGTCTAATTCTGTCAGTAAATCTATACCTGTCACCCAGCGCCTAAATACTAGGCCTCAAATTTATATCCAGCTAAATCTGTCGTTACTGCTGTACTGTTGTGGCTGGGCAAGTTATTTAGTGTCCGTCAAAGCACATTTTTTGTTCTGGGTTGAAATACAATTCCCAATTTAGCAATTTCCTAATTTAGTGGTTTCTGCTGTATCAGGCCTACTTTAAATTTATCCCTAAAAGGGTATATAATATTCAAGGTGCACATAGGGTCATTCTGAATAACTTCACACACACGCTACTGTGCATTTCCAAGTCTAATTCTGTCAGTAAACCTAAACCTGTCACCCAGCGCCTAAATAATAGGCCTCAAATTTATAGTCAGCTAAATCTGTGGTTACTGCTGTGCCTGTATTAGTGTAATAAGGTACCTAAATAGATAGCCAGATAGTGTTAGTTGTCTTTAAAAAAAGGCCTGAATTTGAATTCAATACATTGGGTCAAATAATATTTTTGTTGTTGTGGTGAACGATAACAATGAGGAAAACATCTAGTAAAGGACGCGGACGCGGACTTGGTCGTGGTGGTGTTAGTGGACCCTCTGGTGCTGGGAGAGGATGTGGCCGTTCTGCCACAGCCACACGTCCTAGTGTACCAACTACCTCAGGTCCCAGTAGCCGCCATAATTTACAGCGATATTTGGTGGGGCCCAATGCCGTTCTAAGGATGGTAAGGCCTGAGCAGGTACAGGCATTAGTCAATTGGGTGGCCGACAGTGGATCCAGCACGTTCACATTATCTCCCACCCAGTCTTCTGCAGAAAGCGCACAGATGGCGCCTGAAAACCAAGCCCATCAGTCTGTCACATCACCCCCATGCATACCAGGGAAACTGTCTGAGCCTCAAGTTATGCAGCAGTCTCTTATGCTGTTTGAAGACTCCGCTGGCAGGGTTTCCCAAGGGCATCCACCCAGCCCTTCCCCAGCAGTGGAAGACATAGAATGCACTGACGCACAACCACTTATGTTTCCTGATTATGAGAACATGGGAATACCACCTCAGCATGTCTCTGATGATGACGAAACACAGGTGCCAACTGCTGCGTCTTTCTGCAGTGTGCAGACTGAACAGGAGGTCAGGGATCAAGACTGGGTGGAAGACGATGCAGGGGACGATGAGGTCCTAGACCCCACATGGAATGAAGGTCGTGCCACTGACTTTCACAGTTCGGAGGAAGAGGTAGTGGTGAGACCGAGCCAACAGCGTAGCAAAAGAGGGAGCAGTGGGCAAAAGCAGAACACCCGCCGCCAAGAGACTCCGCCTGCTACTGACAGCCGCCATCTGGGACCGAGCACCCCAAAGGCAGCTTCAAGGAGTTCCCTGGCATGGCACTTCTTCAAACAATGTGCTGACGACAAGACCCGAGTGGTTTGCACGCTGTGCCATCAGAGCCTGAAGCGAGGCATTAACGTTCTGAACCTTAGCACAACCTGCATGACCCGGCACCTGCATTCAAAGCATGAACTGCAGTGGAGTAAACACCTTAAAAACAAGGAAGTCACTCAGGCTCCCCCTGCTACCTCTTCTGCTGCTGCCGCCTCGGCCTCTTCCTCCGCCTCTGGAGGAACGTTGGCACCTGCCGCCCAGCAAACAGGGGATGTACCACCAACACCACCACCTCCGTCACCAAGCATCTCAACCATGTCACACAGCAGCGTTCAGCTCTCCATCTCACATACATATGAGAAAAAGCGTAAATTCCCACCTAGCCACCCTCGATCCCTGCCCCTGAATGCCAGCATTTCTAAACTACTGGCCTATGAAATGCTGTCATTTAGGCTGGTGGACACAGACAGCTTCAAACAGCTCATGTCGCTTGCTGTCCCACAGTATGTTGTTCCTAGCCGGCACTACTTCTCCAAGAGAGCCGTGCCTTCCCTGCACAACCAAGTATCCGATAAAATCAAGTGTGCACTGCGCAACGCCATCTGTGGCAAGGTCCACCTAACCACAGATACTTGGACCAGTAAGCACGGCCAGGGACGCTATATCTCCCTAACTGCACACTGGGTAAATGTAGTGGCAGCTGGGCCCCAGGCGGAGAGCTGTTTGGCGCACGTCCTTCCGCCGCCAAGGATCGCAGGGCAACATTCTTTGCCTCCTGTTGCCACCTCCTCCTTCTCGGCTTCCTCCTCCTCTTCTTCCACCTGCTCATCCAGTCAGCCACACACCTTCACCACCAACTTCAGCACAGCCCGGGGTAAACGTCAGCAGGCCATTCTGAAACTCATATGTTTGGGGGACAGGCCCCACACCGCACAGGAGTTGTGGCGTGGTATAGAACAACAGACCGACGAGTGGTTGCTGCCGGTGAGCCTCAAGCCCGGCCTGGTGGTGTGCGATAATGGGCGAAATCTCGTTGCAGCTCTGGTTTGACGCACATCCCTTGCCTGGCGCATGTGCTGAATTTGGTGGTGCAGAAGTTCATTCACAACTACCCCGACATGTCAGAGCTGCTGCATAAAGTGCGGGCCGTCTGTTCGCGCTTCCGGCATTCACATCCTGCCGCTGCTCGCCTGTCTGCGCTACAGCGTAACTTCGGCCTTCCCGCTCACCGCCTCATATGCGACGTGCCCACCAGGTGGAACTCCACCTTGCACATGCTGGACAGACTGTGCGAGCAGCAGCAGGCCATAGTGGAGTTTCAGCTGCAGCACGCACGAGTCAGTCGCACTGCGGAACAGCACCACTTCACCACCAATGACTGGGCCTCCATGCGAGACCTGTGTGCCCTGTTGCGCTGTTTCGAGTACTCCACCAACATGGCCAGTGGCGATGATGCCTTTATCAGCGTTACAATACCACTTCTATGTCTCCTTGAGAAAACACTTAGGGCGATGATGCAAGAGGAGGTGGCCCAGGAGGAGGAGGAGGAGGAGGAGGAAGTGGGGTCATTTTTAGCACTTTCAGGCCAGTCTCTTCGAAGTGACTCAGAGGGAGGTTTTTGGCAACAGCAGAGGCCAGGTACAAATGTGGCCAGCCAGGGCCCACTACTGGAGGACGAGGAGGACGAGGATGAGGAGGAGGTGGAGGAGGATGAGGATGAAGCATGGTCACAGCGGGGTGGCACCCAACGCAGCTCGGGCCCATCACTGGTGCGTGGCTGGGGGGAATGGCAGGACGATGACGATACGCCTCCCACAGAGGACAGCTTGTCCTTACCCCTGGGCAGCCTGGCACACATGAGCGACTACATGCTGCAGTGCCTGCGCAACGACAGCAGAGTTGCCCACATTTTAACGTGTGCGGACTACTGGGTTGCCACCCTGCTGGATCCACGGTACAAAGACAATGTGCCCACCTTACTTCCTGCACTGGAGCGTGATAGGAAGATGCGCGAGTACAAGCGCACGTTGGTAGACGCGCTACTGAGAGCATTCCCAAATGTCACAGGGGAACAAGTGGAAGCCCAAGGCCAAGGCAGAGGAGGAGCAAGAGGTTGCCAAGGCAGCTGTGTCACGGCCAGCTCCTCTGAGGGCAGGGTCAGCATGGCAGAGATGTGGAAAACTTTTGTCAACACGCCACAGCTAACTGCACCACCACCTGATACGCAACGTGTTAGCAGGAGGCAACATTTCACTAACATGGTGGAACAGTACGTGTGCACACCCCACCACGTACTGACTGATGGTTCGGCCCCATTCAACTTCTGGGTCTCTAAATTGTCCACGTGGCCAGAGCTAGCCTTTTATGCCTTGGAGGTGCTGGCCTGCCCGGCAGCCAGCGTTTTGTCTGAACGTGTATTCAGCACGGCAGGGGGCGTCATTACAGACAAACGCAGCCGCCTGTCTACAGCCAATGTGGACAAGCTGACGTTCATAAAAATGAACCAGGCATGGATCCCACAGGACCTGTCCATCCCTTGTGCAGATTAGACATTAACTACCTCCCCTTAACCATATATTATTGTACTCCAGGGCACTTCCTCATTCAATCCTATTTTTATTTTCATTTTACCATTATATTGCGAGGCTACCCAAAGTTGAATGAACCTCTCCTCTGTCTGGGTGCCGGGGCCTAAATATATGCCAATGGACTGTTCCAATGTTGGGTGACGTGAAGTCTGATTCTCTGCTATGACATGCAGACTAATTCTCTGCTGACATGAAGACAGATTCTCTGTTACGGGACCTCTCTCCTCTGCCTGGGTGCTGGGCATAAATATATGACAATGGACTGTTGCACTGGTGGCTGACGTGAAGCCTGATTCTCTGCTATGACATGCAGACTGATTCTCTGCTGACATGAAGCCAGATCCTCTGTTACGGGACCTCTCTACTCTGCCTGGGTGCTGGGCCTAAATATATGACAATGGACTGTAGCACTGGTGGCTGACGTGAAGCCTGATTCTCTGCTATGACATGCAAACTGATTCTCTGCTGACACGAAGCCAGAGTCTCTGTTACGGGACCTCTCTCCTCTGCCTGGGTGCTGGGCCTAAATATATGACAATGGACTGTTGCACTGGTGGCTGACGTGAAGCCTGATTCTCTGCTATGACATGCAGACTGATTCTCTGCTGACATGAAGCCAGATTCTCTGTTACGGGACCTCTCTCCTCTGCCTGGGTGCCGGGGCCTAAATATCTGAGAATGGACTGTTCCAGTGGTGGGTGACGTGAAGCCAGATTCTCTGCTATGGGACCTCTCTCCAATTGATATTGGTTAATTTTTATTTATTTTATTTTTATTCATTTCCCTATCCACATTTGTTTGCATGGGATTTACCTACATGTTGCTGCCTTTTGCAGCCCTCTTGTCACGACTGTGACTGATCCAGACAGGTCTGGGAGGAGAAGGTCGCAGCGACTTGCTACTCGCGATAGCTTGTGAGTTTGCTCTGTGGTTCAGGGTATGTCATCAGGGTTTTGCCTTGTGAACCTTTTTGTCCTGACTGGGAGTTTGTAGGCATCCTTCTCAGGTGAGTCCTGTCTGCCACTCCCAGCTACTATATTAGTTTCAGTTTCACTTGCAGTCATTGCCAGATATAGTCCTTACTTCCAGTGCTATTCTGACCTTTGAAGGAGATCGTTTGATGGTATTGCTGTGGAGCTCTCGTCCGGTGTGGACCGTCGTTACTGGGATCACCTTCTCTGCTCGTGACTGGATAAGTCTATCTATGTTTGATTGTTTGTTTGTTTGTTGCTGTCTTCCCCTGTTGTTCTCCTAGACGTGAGTGATGGTGACTAGTGCTCCCATCTGCCTTTCCCCAGTCTAGTCTTGTTAGGGTGACTGAGGGTTTAGGCATCCTGCTCGCCGCACGGGTTCACACCCCGTCTAGGGTATCAGGACAGACAGGTGCCAGCTTAGGGTTAGTCAGGGGTGACCGTTCTATTTCCCATCCGTAGATAAGGGTCCCCCTTCCCCTCCGTCTGGTGCGACACGACTGCTGCTGGGATAGCGGTCGTGACACCTCTAGCCCTTTCCTGGGCTGTTTTACAGCCTTTTTAGTGCCGAAAAGTTCGGGTCCCCATTGACTTCAATGGGGTTCGGGTTCGGGGCGAAGTTCGGATCGGGTTCGGATCCCGAACCCGAACATTTCCGGGAAGTTCTGCCGAACTTCTCGAACCCGAACATCCAGGTGTCCGCTCAACTCTACTCTCCAGTTATTCTCAAAAAAAAATTATTGTCAAATATGCGTAACTTACGAAAAGCATAATTTGTGGACGCAGCCACTCAGCGCATAGGCAAGACAATACATAAAATGACAAAATGTAGTGGTCGCAGCCACATCTAAAAGACATTGACCAATTTAGTATATTAAAGATGTTCTACGGCACCCGCTCGGGTGCTGCCAACGTAGAACCGCGACATATAAGAAAAAGACAAGGACAAGACAACAAGACTTAACAAAAACAGGGGAAAATAAGAAAGAAAAAATAAAATAAAAGGGGATACCAATGGAAGGCAGTTCGTGACTCAGTGGGCCCTAATGGGGTAGTGGTTATTTAGGCATAGTGAATTTAGTAAGCCAAAATGACCAGGATGAATGGAAGTGTCTCAACCTGTTAGTCCTCTGGGCTGACAGATGTTCGAATATAACATGTGTGGACACTTTTTCAATGAGGTCCATACGGGAGGGAATCTTCACCGATTTCCAATGTTTAGCAATCATGAGTTTAGCTGTCAGAAGGATATGACAGGTTAAGAGTCTAAATTTCTGTGGCAACAAGTCAAGGTCTAATGAGAGGAGCGCTAGCGCCGGAGAGAAGCGTTATATTGAAGCCTGTCACTTCTCTCACCAGACCTCCGACCGCATCCCAAAAGGGAAAGATTCCTACGCATTCCCAAAAAATATGAAACAGGTTACCAGGTGTCCTTTGACAACGCCAACATACATTTTCAACATTGGGAAAGAATCTGGAAAGTTTGGCTGGGGTAAAATACCATCTAGAAAGCAGTTTAAGGTAACCCTCCACTAAATTAGAACATTTTGTAGTCTGTAGAGTAATTCTAATAGCTGTCTGCCATTTCCTCGTAGGATATGAGACCTTCAGATCCTTTTCCCAATTTAGAAAATGAGCTCTTTTTGAAAAAAGGGCATCTCCTATAACAGTTTTATATATTGAGCTGGTAGGTAAACGCGTATCACTTTGAGTACAGAGTAAAGCATTAAGAAGGACTACTGGAAGCTTGGCAATTCTTTTTAGCCCTTTAGTTAAACAATGAGCGATCCTAGTATACTGATAATAAAGTGTATCTGGTATTTTGTACGAGGCTTGAAGGCTAGCAAATGGTTTAAGAGTATCATTGTCATAAAAATCATTTAGCACCTGTATACCAGCTTTTCGCCAGTCATTTACCGAGAAATCTGACAAATAGTATTGTAAGGTTTCTATAGGTAACTTTACGGTTCTCGTTGGAGAGGTCGGACCCACCACAAGTAGCAATGATTTCCATGTCTGAATTGACGCTTTCAGAGTTAATGTTGTGGGTAGAGGAAAGTTGCCATCTATAGCGTGCACTAAGAGAAGCGAGTAAAGAGATCTCCCTTTGTTAAGATCTACCTCTATCTTTTGCCAGCTTGGGGTTCGTTCCTGACTGCACCAAAATTTCAATTGCTTGAAAACAAACGCCTTGTAATATCCTTGTAGATTTGGAACCCCTAAACCTCCATGCATCCTATGACTGTAAAGAATAGAGGCTGCTATTCTGTGAGGGCCTTTGTTCCAAATAAAGGAAAACATTTGGGATTTAAATCTTGCAAAGGCCGAGACAGGAATAGGAACAGGGAGAGTGCGAAATAAATACAGAATCTTTGGGAGCACCATCATTTTATAGATAACTACCCTCCCTAACCAGGATAGGCCTAATTTGGAGTAATTATGCAGGTCTGATTGGAGAGAGTTATAAAGCGTATTATAATTAGCTTTGACCAATTGAGAAAGCGGGAAACAAATTTGGATTCCCAAGTAAGTGATAGATTCAGCTGCCCATTGAAAAGGGAATTCGACTTCTAGGACTGTCCTCAATGATGGGGGGATTTTGATGGCTAATATCTGGGATTTAGATTCATTAATTTTATATTATGAGACCTCTCCGAATTCCTTTATAATCTGCAATGCAGCCCGAAGCGAAGACAAGGGGTCAGATATGGTCAGTATAACATCATCAGCGAATAAGCCAATCTTATGTTGTCGATTGCCCGCTGGAATACCCCGAATCTGGCTTGTCATCCGTATCAATTCCGCAAAGGGCTCCATTACCAACAAGAAAAGGAAAGGGGAGAGAGGGCAGCCCTGACGGGTACCGTTAGTAATGGAAAAAGGGGAGGAAAGGGATCCATTCACTAGCACTCTAGCGGACGGGGAAGAATAGAGAGCAAGGATCGCTGTTTTAATGGGACCTTGAAAGCCAAATTTTTCTAATACAGCCGAAGCAAATCCCCAATGAATCCGGTCAAACGCCTTCTCTGCATCTAGGGTGAGAAGCAGAGAAGGCGCTGTTAAATCTCCAGCTTTTTGTAAAAGACCTAAAATCCTACGAGTACCATCTGGGGCTTCCCTCCCTTTTGTGAATCCCACCTGGTCACTGTGAATTAAATCAGGTAAAATTCTCAAAAGT
The DNA here is from genome assembly GCF_014858855.1 of Bufo gargarizans. Classification (NCBI taxonomy): domain Eukaryota; kingdom Metazoa; phylum Chordata; class Amphibia; order Anura; family Bufonidae; genus Bufo; species Bufo gargarizans. The sequence goes on along the minus strand of NC_058080.1, from coordinate 523,724,153 downwards.
CTATGGGATAAAAGCTTTGCATATAACTTAACATCGCAGTTCAGGAGGAAAATCGGGCGAAAATTGGCAGGTGAGTCGGTTGGTTTTCCCGGCTTCGGTATAGTGACAATCGTAGCTTGCAACATTTCAGACGGAAATTGATTTCCACTTAACACCTCATTGAAAAGTTGCACAAGATGCGGTTGTAGTATCGGGGAGAATAGATGATAATACTCATTTGAAAACCCATCAGGGCCGGGTGATTTGTTTGGTTTGAGAGATTTAATCGTGGCCTCGACTTCTGAGGCTGAAATTGGGGAGTTCAAACCTTCCAGTTGTGCAGTAGTCAATGAGGGTAAACTGACTTTTTGTAGAAATGTAGCAATGCTCTCTATAGATGGTTGTATCGTATTGGGATCTTTATTTAGGTTATATAACTTTGAGTAGTATTGGTTGAAGGCTTCTGCTATCTCATTGGGATGAGTAATTCTAGACTGCTTATCTGGAGCGAGCACATAAGGAATGTTAACTTTTTGAGTCAGGGGTTTAACTTTCCTCGCCATTAGCCTACTCGGTTTGTTGTATGATTTATAATATGACAGTCGCATGGCAGTTAATTGACAGTCATAGTCTAATTGGAGAATGGCATGGATTTCATTTCTCAAAGACATTAATTTCCTATGGAGAATGATAGAGGGATCTAACCAGATTTGTTCCTCCATTTTTGCCTCCTCTTCCAGGAGAGATGAAAGTTTGGCCTCTCGTGTTTTTTTAAAGTGTGAGCTCTGTTTTAGCAGTTCTCCTCTAATAGTCGCCTTATGGGCTTGCCAGAGGGTAAAAGCATTAATATCTCCTGTATCATTGATAGAGAAGTATTCCTTAATAGCAGCTTCTGTGTGCGTCTTGTATTTTGGGTGACGGAGGAGAAAGGTGTTGTTTCTCCAAGTTCTCTGAGTACCAGGTGTCAATAATTGGGAGATTGAGCATGAAATTGGTGCGTGGTCAGACCACGACGTAAGTCCTACTGAGGATCTAGAGATCCTTGTTAATAAAGATCTATCTGCGAGAAACAAATCAATTCTAGAGAACGATCTATGTCTAGCGGAGAAGAAGCTGTATTCTCTCGAATTCGCGTTTAAACATCTAAATGTGTCATATAATTGATGTTCACTCAGCCATTGCCCTAAGGAAGGAGCCACAGTTCTGCCGGTACTTGAAGAGTCCATAACCCTATCTGGAACTATGTTAAAGTCCCCACATAGCATTAGGTGTCCTTTTTGTACACTACGCGCTTTTCCTAACAGGAGATTTGTTGGGGGCATATATGTTAACTAGGGTCAGTGCGACTGAACCAATAATACCTACAAGAACAATATATCTTCCCCCCACATCAGTTATCACTTTCTCAACCTGCATAGCCAGAGAATCTCTGATCGCAATAGCTACACCTGCTTTCTTTTTGCTAGAGTTAGCGAGTAGGACAGTAGAGAAACCCTTGATGGAGAGATCTGGATGATTGCCCTGCATGAAATGTGTTTCCTGAACACATAGTATGTCAGTCTGTGAGGCCCGCACATCTTTCCAAAGTGAGGATCTCTTATAGGGGGAATTTAGCCCTTTGGCATTAATGGACATTATTCTAACCGCCATCATAATTACTAGTACTGCGATAATGCTTGCATGCCATAACATCTACTACCCAAGATTTCGGTGGTGGACAACAGATTGACCCGGGACCATTGGAAAAAGGAAAAAGAAAGAGAAAAATATAGGGGACAAAAACATCAAGGAACACTACCAATGTAACCTGTAGAGAAAACATAGGTTATTAAATAACAACTGGAACTGTCCGGTCCAAGAATGGTTTTCAGAAGAAACCTGGACCAGAGAACTTGGGGGTGAACAGTTCGACCTTACCCGCCATCCCTTCTAATGATAGGAAATTGGCTAACGGGAAATAAGAGCACCTAGGAGTTGCTTTCGGTATCAGTCACCCACTGTGGACCAATCCGGGGTCACATGAGTAGAGGATTTCTGGCTAGCTGGAACCGTTGATGATGATCTTCCAATGTTCCAGGATTTGAGTAATGACTCTCCTTCTTCCGGGTTCTTGATAACAAAGGTTTTCCCATCTTTATGAATCAGGAGTTTCAGCGGAAAACCCCACTTGTATGGGATTTGGAGATCCCTCAGAACTCTAGTTATTGGTGCAAGCTGCTTCCGAGCTTGTAATGTCACTTGTGACAAATCAGAAAATATTTGAATGTCCTGAAACGGCTCTGGTAAGTTACGGTTTTTCCTGATATAGGAGACCAACTCTTCCTTGATGCAGTAGAAATGAAAGCGTGCAATGACATCTTTGGACGCTGAAGCCGGAAGATGTTTAGGTTTAGGCAAATGATGAGCCCTGTCAATCAAGAGCAGTTGTGGGTCTTTGTCTGGGAATATTGTTTTGAGCATCTCACCCAGATATTGCTGAAGATTAACCGGAGCAATGGATTCTGATATCCCTCTAAACTTCAGGCTATTACGCCTGTTTCTGTCCTCCAAGTCAGCTAATTTAGCTTTCAGTCCAGCTACTTCATCTTCCAGAGTGTAATGTGCATCTATTAACTCATTATGGGAGTTAGTCAGCTCCCCCATCTTATGTTCAATATGATTCACCCTGGAGCCCAGAGCATCTACTGCAGAAGTAATGGAGGAGGCTACATGTTGCAGCTGTGAAGTGAGTGAATGATGTACAGCCGTCATCATCGCTTTGAGTGAGTTTTCAGACACTGTCTGATCTGTGCAAACAAAATCTTGTAGGGGATCTGAAGTCGCGACCCCCGCTGCGTGTGTTGTGATTGCCGCAGTGTAGCACGCTTTATTTGCGGGAGACGTATCGCCATTCTTTGGGCCGGCTGTGGCGTCACTCACCAGCAGTGTATTCATCATGGCGTCCCCTCGGTCAGCCTCATCATGGAGTTCCCTCCCTCTGGGATCGGATATGTGCGGCGTGCGAACTCCCTTGTCTCTCGTCTCTGTGTCCACCCGGACAGCCGTCGGGGGAGAAGAGGATCCCTTGGCTGCAGGGGCTGAGCGGCCTTCTTTCTCTAGTCGCGCTGGTGGAGAGACGGGTCATTGTGGCGGGAAACCGCCATCAGGCTCCTGGGCTGAAAAGAAATCAGTTAGACGTCTGAGACCCGGGCGAGACGCTTTTTTCCTGGTCATCATGACCCTGAGAGGGTAGGGGATGGATCGGTGACTCTGGATCTCCTCTGCCAAGATGCTTGCTGTCGCTTTGCAGGGATGGTGGAGCGCAGCTCTTTCACTGAGCAGCCATCTCCGTCGGCAGCAGGCCACGCCCCCCTACTCTCCAGTTATTAACCTAGGACTCAGAATAGGAATGAAGCAAAATAATTGTAATAATAAACAAAAACATTAGAGGCAATGTCACAAAAGTAAGATATTCCAAACTGAGAATCAACAATGCGCCACTAAAAGGGCAATATAAATACAAATATCTTTTTGGGTAGGAATCCTGTGTCGTTGTGGAGGCTAAAGAAAAATCGAATTACCGGTAAGAGAAATTTTTGTCTTTTCCCCATGCCTTCACAATGGCACCACCTGGAGGAATAACATAGGTGACATGACTAGGGTGGGACCACCGCAGATAGGACTCTGCGGCCAAAGGATAAGTCCCTATTGGTAGAAATGTCCAGCTTATAATGTTTAAAGAATGGACAAGGGTTGGACCATGTGGCTGCCCGACAGATATCTTCCAGTGAGGCTGAGGCGCCTTCGGCCCAGAATGCTGCCAATGTTCTGGTAGAATGAGCTTTCAACAAAGGAGGCAGAGTAATTCCCTCAGTCTCATAGGCTAAACTAATGCAGGTCTTTATCCATCTGGAGATGGAAGTCTTGCTGGCTGCTTTGCCTTGGTGAGGACCCAGATATTGTACCAGCAACTGGTTTGATTTTCTAAGATTCCTGGTTGCTTCCAAGTACTGTAGGACACATCTTCTAACATCCAGGTTGTGGAAAAATATTTCCTTATCTGATGTTGGCTGGGAACAAAAGGAGGGAAGAGTGATCTCCTGCTGACAGTGGAACTTGGTCACCACCTTAGGAAGGAATTCTGGAGCGTGCTTCAATATAATCCTATCTTCTAAAACAGTAAGATAGGGAGGTAGAATAGAGAAAGCCTGGATTTCTCCTATTCTCCTGGCAGTGGTGATAGCTAATAAAAAAACTGTTTTGAGTGTTAATGTTCTCAAGGAGATCTCTTCAATGGGTTCAAAAGGCGGATGCATTAATCTGGACAGGACCAGATTTAAGTCCCAAGGAGGGACTGATGATCTAACCCTAGGGCGAATACTACTTGCCTCCTTAAGAAATCTTTTGACAACATTCAAGTCTGAAAGTTTGTAGTTCAAAAAAGCGCTTAGGGCTGCTACCTGGACCTTTAAGGTTCTTACTGATAGACCTTTATCAAGTCCAGGAAATCTAGGATCAAGGTCACCTCTGGTTGTTTGGAGGGATCCCATCTGCCCTCAGGTAGATTTTTGATGTGACAGGTTTTCTACTCTGCAATAGAGTGGAGACTACCGCCTCTGAAAAAACTTTTTTAAGCAGACTCTCGCATTTCTTGTCCATGGGATCTTTGAGTAAACCCAGATCCTCAAAGGGTAAAGCAGATTTTTTTTGAAATTCTCGCCACTGGGGTGTCTACTCTAAGGGTTTTGTCCCATGTGGCCGAATCCTCCTCCGAAAAAGGATACTTCCTTTAAAAAAATGTTTGATGCTGACTGTCTTCTGTCAGGTTCTTTCCATTCGTTATAAATTAAAGCTTTTATATTGCTGTGGACTGGAAAAACTTGCTTTTTCCTGTCTCCTAAGCCTGCAAACATTTGATCTTGAACCGTAAGTGGTTCTTTCGGTTCTTCTAAGTTAATTGTAGCTTGGATAGTTTTGAGCAAGGAATCTGTCTCTTCAATTGAACAAAGAGGCTTCCTAGAGACATCCTCAGAAATAGATGAGTCTAAGTCTGATGTAATTTCTCCTTTATCTATGTCCGAGTCCAGTTCCATAACAAAGGTGCTTGATGTAGAGGGTCTAGAAGGGATGGTAGATAACTTTGCCTCTACCACCGCCCCGACTTCCTCTTTAATCATGATTCTCTGATTTTCCACCAGGTTAGGGGATTCTTCAGAGACCACCTTTTCACAACATTTTTGACACAGAAGCTTCTTATAGGAGATAGCAAGCGCCTTTGTGCAGATGGCACATTTCTTTTTGATGGACGGTTCCTTTTTTGACATATCTTTCCCCTAAGAGACAGAATCCAGATAAACTTTGTAAAATAATTTTCTTTTTTTTTTTTAACCGCCACCTAAGAGAAGTGTGTGAGGTAGCTAACAATCACCACCAAGTGCCTTTAAAGAAATAACCACAATAAAAGCCATAGGGAGGAGGCCTTACCAGGCTTGAGGGCCTGGGAGTATCTGTGGGTTTTATGGGGGACTTGGAGCCAGCCTGCAGGGACATCTTGTTCAGGAAGGAGCGCACAGTGAACTCACCGAGAACGCCAGCAGCCCGCGCTCTGATACTTCCTGGTTCGGCGTAGTGACGTCAGAGCTCCTCCTCCCCCCGTTCGCCGAGCACGGCGTCCGGAGAGACTCGCAGGAGCGTTCCCAGGCCCAAGAACACTCCCTCATGCCCACAGATCCGCCAGTCCATACCAGGACACGGGATGGGAAGCCCGGGGTAACCGGCTACTGCCGGATTTATACCAAGAGGAGGGAGGGACAAGTCCCACAGAGTCCCGCGACCCCTCCTCCTGCAGCGGCCCTCCGGCAGAGTCGGGATTACAAACCAGGAAAGGCCGTGCGAGATTCTGATCCACGATCCTGCCTTCTGAGGGACAGGAAACAACTGGAGAGGTAAAGGGGAGGGGGCCCTTTATTTGCTGATCTCACGGTTTGTTTCCTGTCCCTGAGAGGGCGGGCCAAGCTCCAGGTGGTGCCGTTGTGGAGGCGTGGGGAAAATGGACTTCTCAGACTTGGATGAGTGATCCTAGCCAGAAGGTGCATGAGATATACAACCTAGTCGCCCACCGTATTGGCCCCTGCTATTTGGTGGTGAACTGAGGGTTGATAGAGCTCCCCTTGAAGATTGGGGACTGAGTAATGGTGAGGAACAAGGCTGCTCAGAAAATGGGAAATCTATGTTGGCGGTGGGAACTGTAGGCTTGCCAACCAAACCCTAATATAGTGGTGTGATGTCAGTAGGTAGGAAATAACAATGACAGTGATCCCTAGGCAGGACCCTGTCCACTTTCCCTGCCTACTTGCAGTCCTAAACAGCAAGTTTTCAACTGGGTGATGTTCCCTATTCTGCTATGGTGCAAGAGAAACAACACCAATACAGGGCTATACAGAAATGGGTCGAAACCAGGAGGACCAGAAGGTATCAAATTGAGAAACAGAGGGAAAGCCAAGCCAAGATCAGAACCAGACAGGAAACTCAGTACCTTTACATGAGACAGAGTGTTGTGAAAAGCCAAGCCGAGGTCAGTAACACAAATAATCCAAAAGCACACAGAACCAGAACTGGAAGCACAGCTAGGGAGTGTAAGAAGGTACAAGGAATCATCGTGGATGATAGGTACGTGTCACCAAGGTTCCTGGCCTAGGTGGAGTAAGAGACAACTTTTATGTGTCAGCAGCAGTTGCTGTTTGACACCTTAATAGTTAGTATGGCCGCATAGCTGATCTGGAACGGCTCTTTCTAGGAGTAGTCAAAGTGCAGGGTGGGTGACTACTCCCTATGTTTCAGGCCGGGTTTGTTCAGGCCTAAAAAACAGCCAGCACTGCCAGGTGAGGGGGATTACCTCAATCTGACAGTGGAGCTCAGGAGGTGGGTGTGCTGGGATCTGAGGCTTGTGCCGTGCTGGAGGGCAGAGACCCGTCTGTAAGGAAAATGGGCACCCTAAAAGCATGCTATAGACTGCTGGAGGCAGAACTGCCAACAAAGTGATTTTTTGCTATGCAGACTTTCCATTGTGTGTGAACTAACACCAAGGCTGCAAAGTGATGTTTTGTTTTTGCTTTATGTGTGAATAAACATGTAAGTTTGATTTAAGAGCTGGTCATTTGCCTCTGTACTGCATCCGCACAACCTGTCTACCACAGCGAATCCCCACAGGTGTTAGAGACTATCACTGGCAAAGCTATATAGCCAGTAAGGACTTCAAGTAGGGCGCCGAGTCCTAGACCAAGGACCTGGTAGCATTGATTGGGGCATGGATTAAGCTGAAAATCTGACTGGTGAGGGGGGACAATGTGGGCATTTCTACTGTGAGAGGGGCACAATGTGGGCATAACTACTGTAAGGTTACACAATGTGGGCATTACAACTGTGAAGGAGACACAGTGTAGACATTATTATTGTGAAGAAAGCACTATGTGGGCATTACTACTGTGAGGGGGGCGCATTGTGGACATAATAAGCAAATAATTATAACTAGAGATTAGAGTTGAGCGAACACCTGGATGTTCGGGTTCGAGAAGTTCGGCCGAACTTCCCGAAAATGTTCGGGTTCGGAATCCGAACCCGATCCGAACTTCGTCCCGAACCCGAACCCCATTGAAGTCAATGGGGACCCGAACTTTTCGGCACTAAAACGGCTGTAAAACAGCACAGGAAAGGGCTAGAGGGCTGCAAAAGGCAGCAACATGTAGGTAAATCCCCTGCAAACAAATGTGGATAGGGAAATGAATTAAAATGAAAATTAAATAAATAAAAATTAACCAAAATCAATTGGAGAGAGGTCCCATAGCAGAGAATCTGGCTTCCCGTCACCCACCACTGGAACAGTCCATTCTCAGATATTTAGGCCCCGGCACCCAGGCAGAGGAGAGAGGTCCCGTAACAGACAATCTGGCTTCATGTCAGCAGAGAATCAGTCTTCATGTCATAGCAGAGAATCAGGCTTCACGTCACCCACCACTGCAACAGTCCATTTTCATAAATTTAGGCCCAGCACCCAGGCAGAGGAGAGAGGTCCCGTAACAGACAATCTGGCTTCATGTCAGCAGAGAATTAGTCTGCATGTCATAGCAGAGAATCAGGCTTCACATCAGCCACCAATGCAACAGTCCATTGTCAGATATTTAGGCCCAGCACCCAGGCAGAGGAGAGAGGTCCCGTAATAGAGGATCTGGCTTCATGTCAGCAGAGAATCAGTCTTCATGTCATAGCAGAGAATCAGGCTTCACGTCACCCACCACTGTAAGAGTCCATTTTCATAAATTTAGGCCCAGCACCCAGGCAGAGGAGAGAGGTCCCGTAACAGACAATCTGGCTTCATGTCAGCAGAGAATCAGTCTTCATGTCATAGCAGAGAATCAGGCTTCACGTCACCCACCACTGCAACAGTCCATTTTCATAAATTTAGGCCCAGCACGCAGGCAGAGGAGAGAGGTCCCGTAACAGACAATCTGGCTTCATGTCAGCAGAGAATTAGTCTGCATGTCATAGCAGAGAATGAGGCTTCACGTCAGCCACCACTGCAACAGTCCATTGGCATATATTTAGGCCCAGCACACAGGCAGAGGAGAGAGGTCCCGTAACAGAGTATCTGGCTTCATGTCAGCAGAGAATCAGTCTGCATGTCATAGCAGAAAATCAGGCTTCACGTCAGCCACCACTGCAACAGTCCATTGTCAGATATTTAGGCCCAGCACCCAGGCAGAGGAGAGAGGTCCCGTAACAGAGGATCTGTCTTCATGTCAGCAGAGAATTAGTCTGCATGTCATAGCAGAGAATCAGGCTTCACGTCACCCAACATTGGAACAGTCCATTGGCATATATTTAGGCCCCGGCACCCAGACATTCATTCAACTTTGGGTAGCCTCGCAATATAATGGTAAAATGAAAATAAAAATAGGATTGAATGAGGAAGTGCCCTGGAGTCCAATAATATATGGTTAAGGGGAGGTAGTTAATGTCTAATCTGGACAAGGGACGGACAGGTCCTGTGGGATCCATGCCTGGTTCATTTTTATGAACGTCAGCTTGTCCACATTGGCTGTAGACAGGCGGCTGCGTTTGTCTGTAATGACGCCCCCTGCCGTGCTGAATACACGTTCAGACAAAACGCTGGCCGCCGGGCAGGCCAGCACCTCCAAGGCATAAAAGGCTAGCTCTGGCCACGTGGACAATTTAGAGACACAGAAGTTGAATGGGGCCGAACCATCAGTCAGTACGTGGAGGGGTGTGCACACGTACTGTTCCACCATGTTAGTGAAATGTTGCCTCCTGCTATCACGTTGCGTATCAAGTGGTGGTGCAGTTAGCTGTGGCGTGTTGACAAAAGTTTTCCACATCTCTGCCATGCTAACCCTGCCCTCAGAGGAGCTGGCCGTGACACAGCTGCCTTGGCGACCTCTTGCTCCTCCTCTGCCTTGGCCTTGGGCTTCCACTTGTTCTTCTGTGACATTTGGGAATGCTCTCAGTAGCGCGTCTACCAACGTGCGCTTGTACTCGCGCATCTTCCTATCACGCTCCAGTGCAGGAAGTAAGGTGGGCACATTGTCTTTGTAGCGTGGATCCAGCAGGGTGGCAACCCAGTAGTCCGCACAGGTTAAAATGTGGGCAACTCTGCTGTCATTGCGCAGGCACTGCAGCATGTAGTCGCTCATGTGTGCCAGGCTGCCCAGGGGTAAGGACAAGCTGTCCTCTGTGGGAGGCGTATCGTCATTGTCCTGCCTTTCCCCCCAGCCACGCACCAGTGATGGACCCGAGCTGCGTTGGGTGCCACCCCGCTGTGACCATGCTTCATCCTCATCCTACTCCACCTCCTCCTCATCCTCGTCCTTCTCGTCCTCCAGTAGTGGGCCCTGGCTGGCCACATTTGTACCTGGCCTCTGCTGTTGCCAAAAACCTCCCTCTGAGTCACTTCGAAGAGACTGGCCTGAAAGTGCTAAAAATGACCCCTCTTCCTCCTCCTCCTCCTCCTGGGCCACCTCCTCTTCCATCATCGCCCTAAGTGTTTTCTCAAGGAGACTTAGAAGTGGTATTGTAATGCTGATAACGGCGTCATCGCCACTGGCCATGTTGGTGGAGTACTCGAAACAGCGCAACAGGGCACACAGGTCTCGCATGGAGGCCCAGTCATTGGTGGTGAAGTGGTGCTGTTCTGTAGTGCGACTGACCCGTGCGTGCTGCAGCTGAAACTCCACTATGGCCTGCTGCTGCTCGCACAGTCTGTCCAGCATGTGCAAGGTGGAGTTCCACCTGGTGGGCACGTCGCATATGAGGCGGTGAGCGGGAAGGCCGAAGTTACGCTGTAGCGCAGACAGGCGAGCAGCAGCAGGATGTGAACGCCGGAAGCGCGAACAGAAGGCCCGCACTTTATGCAGCAGCTCTGACATGTCGGGGTAGTTGTGAATGAACTTCTGCACCACCAAATTCAGCACATGCGCCAAGCAAGGGATGTGCGTCAAATTGGCTAGTCCCAGAGCTGCAACGAGATTTCGCCCATTATCACACACCACCAGGCCGGGCTTGAGGCTCACCGGCAGCAACCACTCGTCGGTCTGTTGTTCTATACCCCGCCACAACTCCTGTGCGGTGTGGGGCCTGTCCCCCAAACATATGAGTTTCAGAATGGCCTGCTGACGTTTACCCCGGGCTGTGCTGAAGTTGGTGGTGAAAGTGTGTGGCTGACTGGATGAGCAGGTGGAAGAAGAGGAGGAGGAAGCCGAGAAGGAGGAGGTGGCAACAGGAGGCAAAGAATGTTGCCCTGCGATCCTTGGCGGCGGAAGGACGTGCGCTAAACAGCTCTCCGCCTGGGGCCCAGCTGCCACTACATTTACCCAGTGTGCAGTTAGGGAGATATAGCGTCCCTGGCCGTGCTTACTGGTCCACGTATCTGTGGTTAGGTGGACCTTGCTACAGATGGCGTTGCGCAGTGCACACTTGATTTTATCGGATACTTGGTTGTGCAGGGAAGGCACGGCTCTCTTGGAGAAGTAGTGGCGGCTGGGAACAACATACTGTGGGACAGCAAGCGACATGAGCTGTTTGAAGCTGTCTGTGTCCACCAGCCTAAATGACAGCATTTCATAGGCCAGTAGTTTAGAAATGCTGGCATTCAGGGCCAGGGATCGAGGGTGGCTAGGTGGGAATTTACGCTTTCTCTCAAATGTTTGTGAGATGGAGAGCTGAACGCTGCCGTGTGACATGGTTGAGACGCTTGGTGACGGAGGTGGTGGTGGTGTTGGTGGTACATCCCCTGTTTGCTGGGCGGCAGGTGCCAACGTTCCTCCAGAGGCAGAGGAAGAGGCCGAGGCGGCAGCAGCAGAAGAGGTAGCAGGGGGAGCCTGAGTGACTTCGTTGGTTTTAAGGTGTTTACTCCACTGCAGTTCATGCTTTGCATGCAGGTGCCTGGTCATGCAGGTTGTGCTCAGGTTCAGAACGTTAATGCCTCGCTTCAGGCTCTGATGGCACAGCGTGCAAACCACTCGGGTCTTGTCGTCAGCACATTGTTTGAAGAAGTGCCATGCCAGGGAACTCCTTGAAGCTGCCTTTGGGGTGCTCGGTCCCAGATGGCGGCGGTCAGTAGCAGGCGGAGTCTCTTGGCGGCGGGTGTTGTGCTTTTTCCCACTGCTCCCTCTTTTGCTACGCTGTTGGCTCGGTCTCACCACTGCCTCTTCCTCCGAACTGTGAAAGTCAGTGGCACGACTTTCATTCCATGTGGGGTCTAGGACCTCATCGTCCCCTGCATCGTCTTCCACCCAGTCTTGATCCCTGACCTCCTGTTCAGTCTGCACACTGCAGAAAGACGCAGCAGTTGGCACCTGTGTTTCGTCATCATCAGAGACATGCTGAGGTGGTATTCCCATGTCCTCATAATCAGGAAACATAAGTGGTTGTGCGTCAGTGCATTCTATGTCTTTCACCGCTGGGGAAGGGCTAGGTGGATGCCCTTGGGAAACCCTGCCAGCGGAGTCTTCAAACAGCATAAGAGACTGCTGCATAACTTGAGGCTGAGACAGTTTCCCTGGTATGCATGGGGGTGATGTGACAGACTGATGGGGTTGGTTTTCAGGCGCCATCTGTGAGCTTTCTGCAGAAGACTGGGTGGGAGATAATGTGAACGTGCTGGATCCACTGTCGGCCACCCAATTGACTAATGCCTGTACCTGCTCAGGCCTTACTATCCTTAGAACGGCATTGGGCCCCACCATATATCGCTGTAAATTCTGGCGGCTACTGGGACCTGAGGTAGTTGGTACACTAGGACGTGTGGATGTGGCAGAACGGCCACGTCCTCTCCCAGCACCAGAGGGTCCACTAACACCACCACGACCATGTCCACGTCCGCGTCCCTTACTAGATGTTTTCCTCATTGTTATGGTTCACCACAACAACAAAAATATTATTTGGCCCAATGTATTGTATTCAAATTCAGCGGGATATAAATTTGAGGCCTAGTATTTAGGCGCTGGGTGACCGGTATGGATTTAGTGACAGAATTAGACTTGGAAATGCACAGTAGCGTGTGTGTGAAGTTATTCTGAATGACCCTATGTGCACCTTGAATATTATATACCCTTTTAGGGATAGATTTCAAATAGCTCTGATATAGCAGAAACCACTAAATTATGAAATTGCTAAATTGGGAATTGTATTTTAACCCAGAACAAAAAATGTGCTTTGGCGGACACTAAATAACTTGCCCAGCCACAACAGGACAGCGGTAACGACAGATGTAGCGGGATATAAATTTGAGGCCTAGTATTTAGGCGCTGGGTGACCGGTATGGATTTACTAACAGAATTAGACTTGGAAATGCACAGTAGCGTGTGTGTGAAGTTATTCTGAATGACCCTATGTGCACCTTGAATATTATATACCCTTTTAGGGATAGATTTCAAATAGCTCTGATATAGCAGAAACCACTAAATTATGAAATTGCTAAATTGGGAATTGTATTTCAACCCAGAACAAAAAATGTGCTTTAACGGACACTAAATAACTTTCCCAGCCACAACAGGACAGCGGTAATGAGAGATTTAGCGGGATATAAATTTGAGGCTTAGTATTTAGGTGCTGGGTGACCGGTATGGATTTACTGACAGAATTAGACTTGGAAATGCACAGTAGCGTGTGTGTGAAGTTATTCTGAATGACCCTATGTGCACCTTGAATATTATATACCCTTTTAGGGATAGATTTCAAATAGCTCTGATATAGCAGAAACCACTAAATTATGAAATTGCTAAATTGGGAATTGTATTTCAACCCTGAACAAAAAATGTGCTTTGACGGTCACTAAATAACTTGCCCAGCCACAACAGTACAGCGGTAACGACAGATTTAGCGGGATATAAATTTGTGGCCTAGTATTTAGGCGCTGGGTGACCGGTATGGATTTAGTGACAGAATTAGACTGGGATATGGCCAAAAAATAACCACACTATTGCTGGTTAAATGCACTTGGTGTGACAGCTTGACCAACCACACTACTGAGGGTTAAATGCACTTGGTGACGGGCGCAGCTTGCCCCTGATGTAGTATATTGCCAAAAAATGAACAGACTATTGCTGGTTAAATGCACTTGGTGTGACAGCTTCACCCTGATGTAGGCTTTAGCCAAAAAACAACCACACCATTGAGGGTTAAATGTACTTGGTGACAGGCGCAGCTTGCCCCTGATGTAGTATATGGCCAAAAAATGAACAGACTATTGCTGGTTAAATGCACTTGGTGTGACAGCTTGACCAACCACACTACTGAGGGTTAAATGCACTTGGTGACGGGCGCAGCTTGCCCCTGATGTAGTATATGGCCAAAAAATGAACAGACTATTGCTGGTTAAATGCACTTGGTGACAGGCGCAGCTTGCCCCTGATGTAGTATATGGCCAAAAAATGAACAGACTATTGCTGGTTAAATGCACTTGGTGACAGGCGCAGCTTGCCCCTGATGTAGTATATAGCCAAAAAATAAACAGACTATTGCTGGACTTAAATGCACTTGGTGTGACAGCTTCACCCTGATGTAGGCTTTAGCCAAAAAACAACCACACCATTGAGGGTTAAATGTACTTGGTGACAGGCGCAGCTTGCCCCTGATGTAGTATATGGCCAAAAAATGAACAGACTATTGCTGGTTAAATGCACTTGGTGTGACAGCTTGACCAACCACACTACTGAGGGTTAAATGCACTTGGTGACGGGCGCAGCTTGCCCCTGATGTAGTATATGGCCAAAAAATGAACAGACTATTGCTGGTTAAATGCACTTGGTGACTAGGCGCAGCTTGCCCCTGATGTAGTATATGGCCAAAAAATAAACAGACTATTGCTGGACTTAAATGCACTTGGTGTGACAGCTTCACCCTGATGTAGGTTTTAGCCAAAAAACAACCACACCATTGAGGGTTAAATGCACTTGGTCGCAGCTTGGATGCACTTGGTCGCAGCACCGCACAAGACACAAAATGGCCGCCGATCACCCCAGAAAAAAGTGACTGACGGTCTGGGAAGCCTAAAAACAGTGAGCATTTGAATTTCAGCAGCTCAATGATGCACAGCTGCAGATCGATCGATTAATCAAGTCCTTTGGAGGAGTTTATCTGCCTAATCTCGCCCTACTGTCGCAGCCGCAACCTCTCCCTACGCTAATCAGAGCAGAGTGACTTGCGGCGCTATGTGACTCTAGCTTAAATAGAGGCTGGGTCACATGGTGCTCTGGCCAATCACAGCCATGCCAATAGTAGGCATGGCTGTGACGGCCTCTTGGGGCAAGTAGTATGACGCTTGTTGATTGGCTGCTTTGCAGCCTTTCAAAAAGCGGCAAGAAAGCGTCACAAAAGCGCCAAGAAAGCGACGAACACCGAACCCGAACCCGGACTTTTACGAAAATGTTCGGGTCCGTGTCACGGACACCCCAAAATTCGGTACGAACCCGAACTATACAGTTCGAGTTCGCTCATCCCTACTAGAGATGAGCACATTTTCCAAACATTTGACTTGCTGGCTCACCGAATATTTTTTTTAAAATTTGGTTTGGTCCAAATATATTTGTGGCAAATTTTGTTAAAAAAATGGCTATTTCCTGGCTGCAGAGAGCCTCTATAGTGGTGTAGAACACTGTGCCTTGCAGTAACACGCATAGGGGGTCTGCTGTGGTAGTGAAATAATACTGTCAGTATGACATGCAGATAACAGGCGTAGCTCTTAGAATCACTGCACACTTCCCTTATTTGGGCAGTCACGTGCGCCAAAACTAACCAAATAACTCAAGTATGAACTCAGCCTTAAAGGTCGATGTTAGCGCCAAGAAGAAGTGCACTCCTTTTACACCGTCGTCAGCGGATTGAACACAGATGTCTACAGAACCTGTTTTATTAAACGCTTATACATGTAGAGCCCCACGAGTGGAGAGGGTGTCAGCAATAAGTTTGTGTTGACGTCACTGATTATTTTGCCATTCCTGTCATCCATCAGAGCAATAACCCACAAAAAACTGATCCTGTCTGTGGAGCATCCGCCTTCATGCGGTAAGCATTTGGTCAGTAATCCATCAGTATTGCTAATGCCCAAAAACAGGAGTGGATCCAAAACAGAGATGAGACGTGAATGGCATATTTGCCATTCTTCTGTGTTTTGTATCCACTCCTGCTTTGGGCTACCAAATCACAAGCCAATTCAACCTTACAGCTGCTACACAGACAGGACCAGCTGTGCGTCTTATTTTTCCTTACTTCTGACAGATTAGAAGAAGGGTAAAATAAATGAAGATGTCAGCCAGGCCAAGAGGCAAAATAGTGGAATAGTTGTGCAATCATGAAGTGGGGAGGGTGGGAACAGCATGAAAAGTCCACAGAGTGGCCCTATGATGAACTAGTGAGGTGGAAGCAGCATGAGGAGGCCACAAAGTGGCACAATGGCAGTGTGGCCTTCGCCGCAGCATGAGGAGACCACAGGGTGGCCCAATGACAGAGTCTGTAGATGGCAGCAGCATGAAGAGAACAGAGAGTGGCACAATGACAGAGTCTTGAGGTGGCAGCAGGCATTAAGAGAACACAGAGTGGTACAATGACAAAGTGTGGATGTGGCAGCAGCATGAGGAGACCACAAAGCGGCACAATGACAGAGTCTGGAGGTGGCATCAGCATGAAGAGAACACATAGTGGCACAATGACAGAGTCTTGAGGTGGCAGCAGCATGAGGAGACCTCAGAGCAGCACAGTGTCAGAGTCTGGAGGTGGCGGCAGCATCAGGAAGCCACAGAGTGGCAAGGTGACATAGTGTGGAGGTGGCAGAAGCATGAGGAGACAACTAAGTGGCAGGGTGACATAGTGTGGAGGTGGATGGAAATACCAGTACCCTCTGAAGATGTTGGGTGAAAGAAGGAGCACTTGGCATCAGATGTATGGTATAAGGTGGGTGGCAGCATTGAATAGTAGCTGAGTCCTGTAGCCAGAACAAACTGATCTCTTTTGTTAAAGTGTTGGTGTGGCACCATGAATGATCTAGTCTGATGCATCAGGAATTAGTGGGTGGAAATCCTGGCTGATCCACGTCTGATTCATCTTGACAAAAGGCAAGTCTCTCCACATTTTGGGTGGACAGACGAGTTCTTCTTGGGGTAACTATGGCCCCTGCCGCACTAAACACCCGCTCTGATGTCAAACTACTGGCAGGGCAGGACAGATTTTCCAGTGCAAACTCGGCCAGTTATGGCCACAAATCCAGTTTGGCTGCCCAGTAGTCCAGCGGATCTTCCATTATGGCTGGCAGGGTTCAATCCAAGTATGCCATCACCTGCTAGTTCAGGTTCTGCTCCAGGTCTAGATGCTGCTGCTGTTGTGTAGTTTCTTCACTAGGCGGGTGAAGAAAGCTGCTCATAAGTGACACTAGACTCAGGCTGTTGCTTATGGAGCTGGTACTGCTCCTGCCACCCCACCCCAGCAGCCATGGCTGTGGAACGTGAGCTCAGAGGGCCACACTGGTCAGCCCTGCGAGAGGATGTACGATGGTGCAGATAGGCAACGGCCAACTGGCTACATAGGATGTCTCTATAGTAGTTCAGTTTGTCCTCCCTCTCAGCGGGTGTAATAGCCCCTATTTTGGACCAATAGCTAGGGTCCAACAAGATAGAAAGCCAGAAGTCATCCCACTTCCGAATGGTGACAAGTCTGTTGTCACTACCCAAGCAAGTGACCAAGCAGTGGGCCATTTGTGCAAGTGACTCAGAGGGACTCTCTTCCTCCATCTCCACTGCATCCACATTGTGTCTGGGTCCTCTGCCTCATACTCCTCATTGCCCTGTAGCTTCTATGGCTGCTCCTGCTCCTCCTCTCCTTTCCCCTGTGTAGAAAAACCACCCATTTTGCTACACATTGCTTGTGCTCCAATGTTCTCCCCTTCCTCCAGGTCAGCCCCCACAGGGCTCACGTAGCCGTGAGATCTAGGCATCACGTCTCCAGTCCCCTGACTAGCCAGATTTACCAGCATCTGTTCCAGGACATGAAGAAGTGGAATGACATTGTTCATCCCGTAGTCCTGGTGACTGACAAATAACATGTATAAGGGCCTGAGCAAACGGCAGGTGTCAAGCATGAGCTGCCACTGGCTGACATCAAAGTTACACAGGTAAGTACTCCTGTCCGCTTGGATCATCAGGAAATCGTTTATGGCCTTTCTCTGTTCGTACAGTCGGTCCAACATATGGAGGGTGGAATTCCAACGGCTGGAAACGTTGCATATCAGCCTATGTTGGGGGATGACGTTTTGCCACTGCAGCTCATGGAAGGTGTGTTTTGCAGTGTATGAGTGCAGTGTATGAGTGGATGAAGTGCATGCACAGTTTCCTGCCCATTTTTAGGATGTCTTGCACATTGGTGGAAGACTTCAGGAACCGCTTGACAACCAGATTGAACTCGTGTGCCATGCAGGGCGCATGGCTTAGCCCTCCTTGATGCAGCGCCGACACAATGTTCTTTACGTTGTCGGTCACCATGTTTCCGATTTCAGTTGTCGCAGAGAAAGCCAGGATTTGATTTCTTGCTGAAGGACACAGAATAGTTTCTCCCCTGTGTGACTCCGGATTACTGACCAAATGCTTACCTGTGCAAATGCTTGCACATGTGGTATGCTGGAGGGGCACTGTGAATTGTCCCTGCAGTGGAAGGTGAGGACACGGTGGAGGATGAGGAGGCAGAGGCGGACATTGTCGAAGGACCAATGGTGTGAGAACGTGGAGGCGGAAGCGGCGTCACCTGGCCAAGTTGCTGGTGTGGCTGGGCAGGAACCACATTTACCCAGTGGGCTGTAATGGACATGCGCTGCCGTGCACTTTGGCAGACACCAACAGGCTCAAGGACTGGCCCACCTTCTGTTCTACATGTGTGTGCAGGGTTGGTACTGCCTTTTTGGCAAATAAATGACGGCTTGGGACTCTTCACCTCGGCTCGGCACAAGCCATAAGTTCTCTGAAAGGTGTAGAGTCCACCACTTGGAAAGGGAGGGACTTCAGCACCAGCAACTTGGACAGGAACACATTAAGCTTCTGCGCCGTTGGATGAGTGCACGCATACTGTTGTCTCTTGCAATCGCTTCACCGATCAATTGCTGAAGGGATGACTGATGAGGAGTAGGAGGGCGAGAAGCATGAGCATCAGGACCAGCAGATGATGAGAGGGACAGACAGTTCCCTTCGGCTAAAGTGGTGGAGTCTTGACTGCCTGAAATAGGGTGCATGCCACTGGGTGATGCAGCGGTTGCCGCGGCAGGCTGGACCACAACATCAGAGCCACGGTTCTCCCAGGCCACTGTATGGCAATGCTGCATATGTTTTCGCAGAGCTGTAGTGCCAACATTGGCACCCTGCCACGCTTCACCTTCTGCCCACAGATTCTACATATGGCCATGTTCACCTCCTCCGGTGGCTTAACAAAAAACTGCCACACTGCTGAGTAGGTGATTTTACCCTCAACACTACACACTGAATGACTGCTACTGCCGCTGCCTCTGTGAACCCCTGCACCAATACTTCCCGGGCAGATAGGCTCACACGACGCGGTTGGTCTTCCCCCGGGCCTGTTTTTCCCCCTTACTCTTCTGCGACCTGTGCCTGCGCTAGAAACATTTAGGCCTCTGCCACTCCCATACACAGGGCCTGGTGTAACATCCCAGAGTGGGGTAACTAAACTCTTTTACTCCGCTACAACCTGCTAAGAGCATTAATATTGTCATCTGATGTGATTTCCCTCATGTCCTTCACAACTAGGTAGTGGAAACCATTTTAAATGTTATATTCCCTTTGTAATGTTTCAGGTCTACCAGCAGCTGGCGGCATCATTGGTAGGTATAGTTATGTTATAGCCATTCAGAATGGAACATTCCAGTTCTGTTATGTCCCCCCTGCTTAAGGGAAGTGGATTTTCCGACGCCCTGCGGCAAGGGAGAGAAAAACCAGTTAGATCCAGTAGTGTTCCAGATCTCCCTGCAAGGGGAAAGGCTGTGTTAGTAGGAGCTCCCAGAAAATAGGGATCCCAAATCAGGACCCTGTCTCGGCTGAGACCAGAGAACCTTCCCAGCCTGAGCCATCATCCTCAGTTGGTTGACAAGCAGACAACCACCTCCAGCCTCCATGAAGAAGCATTCCCTGTGAGCCAAGCTGTGAGTACATATCCAGAGACCAGGAGAAGCCCAAATTCCTCCTCAGCTAGTCAGGCCCACACCAAGCAGAAGATAAACAGAGCAGAAGATAGATACCTGCCATATTCTCCAGGCATATGATCAGAAGCAGAAGAGATATTGATCTCTGCCACATATTGCCAATACCTGTTGGGACCTAAAGGACTATTGCTGTAACTCGTATGGATTTATGCTGCATTAAGTAAAGATGAGTTGGATTATATCACAAGTCTGGATCTCATTTACTGCTACCAAGTTCCTCAATAACTCCATCTAGCAAAACACTCAATTTATTGCAAGTGAGCCAGGATCCAGGAGTCCAGCCGTACCAAGGTAGGAGGCACCGTTGACACTACACAGAGACATTATCCCCCTCTGGCATTCCTCACCTGGTACGTGAATTATAACATCTTAACCACCTCCCGACCGCCTAACGCACCGTTGCGTCCGGGAGGTGGTTGATTTACTCCTCCTGGACGCATCGCGCGTCATCTCGCGACAGCCGGAAGGTAAGCGAGGTAAGCGAGTGGATCTCCAGCCTGCCAGCTGTCACTTATTAACCCTTTATGAACCACTGATCACCCCATATAGACTCCCTAATCACCCCCCTGTCATTGATCACCCCCCTGTAAGGCTCCATTCAGACGTCCGTATGATTTTTACGGATCCACTGATACATGGATCGGATCCGCAAAACGCATACGGACGTCTGAATGGAGCCTTACAGGGGGGTGATCAATGACAAGGGGGTGATCACGCATATAGACTTCCTGATCACTTCCCTGTCATTGATCACCCCCAAATGTCTAAAAATGCCCTCCTAAAAGGAATTTGGGCCCCTTTGCGCATCTAGGCTGCAAAAAAGTGTCACACATCTGGTATCGCCGTACTCAGGAGAAGTTGGGGAATGTGTTTTGGGGTGTCATTTTACATATACCCATGCTGGGTGAGATAAATATCTTGGTCAAATGCCAACTTTGTATAAAAAAATTGGAAAAGTTGTTTTTTGCCAAGATATTTCTCTCACCCAGCATGGTTATATGTAAAATGACACCCCAAAACACATTCCCCAACTTCTCCTGAGTACGGCGCTACCAGATGTGTGACACTTTTTTGCAGCCAAGGTGGGCAAAGGGGCACATATTCCAAAGTGCATCTTTCGGATTTCGCAGGCCATTTTTTACACATTTTGATTGCAAAGTACTTCTCACACATTTGGGCCCCTAGAATGCCAGGGCAGTATAACTACCCCACAAGTGACCCCATTTTGGAAAGAAGACACCCCAAGGTATTCCGTGAGGGGCATGGCGAGTTCCTAGAATTTTTTATTTTTTGTCGCAAGTTAGTGGAATATGAGACTTTGTAAGAAAAAAAAAAAATCATCATTTTCCGCTAACTTGTGACAAAAAATAAAAAGTTCTATGAACTCACTATGCCCATCAGCGAATACCTTAGGGTGTCTACTTTCCGAAATGGGGTCATTTGTGGGGTTTTTCTGCTGTTTGGGCATTGTAGAACCTCAGGAAACATGACAGGTGCTCAGAAAGTCAGAGCTGCTTCAAAAAGCGGAAATTCACATTTTTGTACCATAGTTTGTAAACGCTATAACTTTTACCCAAACCATTTTTTTTTGCCCAAACATTTTTTTTTTTATCAAAGACATGTAGAACAATAAATTTAGCAAAAAATTTATATATGGATGTCGTTTTTTTTGCTAAATTTTACAGCTGAAAGAGAAAAATTTCATTTTTTTGCAAAAAAAACGTTAAATTTCGATTAATAACAAAAAAGTAAAAATGTCAGCAGCAATGAAATACCACCAAATGAAAGCTCTATTAGTGAGAAGAAAAGGAGGTAAAATTAATTTGGGTGGTAAGTTGCATGACCGAGCGATAAACGGTGAAAGTAGTGTAGTGCAGAAGTGTAAAAAGTGGCCTGGTCATGAAGGGGGTTTCAGCTAGCGGGGTTGAAGTGGTTAAAGGACCCTGTAACAGTACCCTGCGCACATTGCAATTGGCGTCACGAACAACTCATAGACATCTATCCTGACCCACTGCATATTTGGCCACCGAACCAGTGTCCGGCTCGTTGCACTGGAACTTGTCTGTCTGACATACTGTTAACAGGCAACCTAAATGCCAGGAACCTAAATTAACAGGCAACCTGTGGCCAGCAGGCTGCCTGTATTTATAGTGGGAAGTGAGGGTCATGTGACGTGGCCAGCGTCACATGACCGACAGACCAACCTGTCAAGCTCCGAGTGATCAGCTCGGCACTCAAGGCAGACCTAGGAGCAGGGAGCCTCCCAGCTAGCAAATCCGCTCTGGGAACAAGGTCAAACACAGATCCTCGCTCCCGAAGCTAAGCAGCAGGTCTGCGGCTGATGGGAGACTGAGTGTGCCTTCGGTGCCCCGTTACATAGACGTCACAAAAGGCTTTAAAAGATATACGGTAACTGCACCGCTAAACAGCAAATATACTGCATTTCGGTTTTGCCACTAATACACAGCAAAAATGGTTTCATAACAGATAACTGCACCGTTGTCCGGCAAATATATTTTACTTTTGCCACTAATACACGACAAAAAGGGCTGTAATTTTTGCATTTCCCCACATATATAACTGCACTGCACAGGGGCAAATGAGTTGTAGAAATATTTCCTTGTAATAACCCTGTTAATGGCTGTATCAAACAGCACTTGCACCCTAATAAGAACGGTTTGCTGGAATTACAGAGCTGTATAATGGCAATTTAGATCCCCAGTCAGTGCTGCAAGGTGTCATAGGATTGTTCCTATTACCCTGGCTCTAACCTCCTCTCCAGATCCCGTTTGCACATAAAAGCTGTGGAATGATTCCTCCCTATCCTTTCCCTACACTTTGAATTATCTTTCCGTGCTCTGGTAAATCGCTCTGCAGATGTCCCTAGCGCCTGCAGATGTCTCTCCCTGCATTCAGTACACTATTAAATGGCTGAATCTAATATAGCTGCCGCTATTTATAGGGCTATGACATCACAGGGCTGCTGATCGGCTGCATGCATGCATGTCAATCTGGGTAATCCCACCTTACCAGAGTTCCTTTCTTCATGTCTTACACATGAAGCAGCCATTTTAGGAAAAATTGCGATTTGTTACCACAAAGCGTGAGGAAATTCGCACTTGTTGCAAATCGAATTATTCCTGAAATTCAGATCGAATTCCACTTTGTCAGCTTTGATTCGCTCATCTCTAATTATAACATTACTACAATACTAAACATCTGTGGCACAGACAGGGGGATGGGTGAAACACTGGGTAGTAGTGTTATAATTATTTGTTTATTGTATGTTACCTATATGGAATTTCTACCTCATTTCTTGTTATTGTATTGAGGTGGTGTCATTCACTTCTGACCAGGGGGATGTTGTATGGATGGGTGCATCACATGACAGCCTATCTGTGTGTTTAGTATGTTTTTTAAATAATTTTATGCTTCTGGTGCATGGTTTGTTTTTTGTAATTCAATAAAGGATTATTTTATATTACTTGGAAGGTGTGCTCACTTATATTGCCATACCACTTTTTCTTGTCTTTGCTTCATATTTTATTAAGTATGGTTGTGTAGCACCCTCTTTGTTTTCATGGTTTTGGTTTGCACCCACAATACTGCTTTGTACCAAAGATACCATAATTGTGTTTTTTTTTCTTTTAATACTGAAAAAATAATAAAAACTTAGAAAATTGCCATATTCTGACCCCCATAACTTTTTTTTATAGTTATGGCTGCTGATCTTTGTGAGGGCATTGATAACATAGGAGTGTGTGTGACTTTTTGACCACATTTTATTAAATTGTTTTAGCAAGAAAAGTGATGAAAAAATGGTGAATTGGCCATTTTGATAATTTTTCCGTTATGCCATTCACTGGATGGGATAAATACTTTTATATTTTAATAGTTTGAGTATTTTCAGATGCGGCAATGCCCATGATGCTTATGTTTTTGTTTTGTTTTTTAGTCTAGGAAAAAGGGGGTGATTAAAATGTTTATATTTTATATATTTTGTATTTTTTTATATTTTTTAAAAAAAATTTAAACTTTTTTAACTTCTTTGTAGCCACTAATTTGCTTTTTTATAGCTTATACTGTATTTCCATAGAACAACAGTATAAGCTCTTATTGCTGCTATTCTATGTTGGCCTGCCACCTGCTGAGACTAGCATATTAGAATTAACCCCTTCAGGACCCTGCCATTTTTCACCTTTAGGACCAGAACATTTTTTGCAAATCTGACGTGTCACTTTATGTGGTGATAACTTTAAAACGCTTTTAATTATCCAAACCATTCTGAGACTCTTTTCTCGTCACATATTGTACTTCATAGCAGTGGTAAATTTGACTCAAAATATTTCATTTTAATTTATAAAAATTTAAAAAAATCCAAAAAATTTGGAAAAATTCACAATTTTTTTAATTTCTATTTCTCTGCTTTTAAAAAAGTAGTGATACCTCCTAAAATAGTTATTACTTTGCCTTTCCCTTATGTCTACTTCATGTTTGGATCATTTTGTAAATTACATTTTCTTTTTTTTGGCACATTAGAAGGCTTAGAAGTTTAGAAGCAAATATTGACATTTTTCAGAACATTTCCAAAACCCACTTTTTAAGGACTAATTCAGATCTGAAGTCGCTTTGTGAGGCTTGCATAATAGAAAACACCCATAAATGGCCCCGTTTTAGAAACTACACCCCTCAAGGTATTCAAAACTGATTTTAAAAACTTTCTTAACCCTTTTGGTGTTCCACAAGAATTAAAGGAAAATGTAAATGAAATTTCCAAATTTTCCATTTTAATCCATTTTTTCCAGTAACAAAGCAAGGGTTAACAGGCAAAAAAAACTCAATATTTATTACCCTGATTCTGTAGTTTACAGAAACACCCCATATGTGGTGGTAAACTGCTGTACGGGGACACGGCAGGGCGCAGAAGGAAAGGAACGCCATATGGTTTTTGGAGGGCAGATTTCACTGGGATAACTTTAAGTTGCCATGTTATATTTGAAGACCCCCTGATGCACCCCTAGAGTAGAAACTCCAAAAAAGTGACCCCATTTTGGAAAATACACCCCTCAAGGTATTTGAAACTGATTTTACAAACTTTGGTAACCGTTTAGGTGTTCCACAAGAATTTAAGGAAAATGTAGATGAAATTTCAGAATTTCACTTTTTTGGCCGATTTTCCATTTTAATCCATTTTTTCCAGTAACAAAGCAAGGGGTTAATAACCAAACATTTGCCATATGCTCCTCCAGAAGTACTGCAAGTAACTTTTCTCCCTTGTTATCTAGTGCACGCTGTGCAGGATCGGTTTCCTGATTTCTCTCCCTGAGGTCTCCCTACTGCCAAGACTGATGACCTGAGGACTTGATGCCTGTACTATCCTCTTCCACCTGGACATCTGGTATCTAAAGCTCGCAAGCCTGAAGTGACCACTTTCTCAACTGACACTCTGCGCTTTGTGAATAGTGAGGTTTCTCTACCGAAACTGGTAAGACCATTTCTTGTTTTGAAAACGCATCCTGCTAGACCCAGTATTAGTTTACGGGATTCGGATGTAGGGATCTAACCTAGTGTGTGGCCGTGCTTTACCACTGCAGAACACATGTCTGGAGTATTGTGTCTTGTCTGACCCAGCACTAGTTTATGAGTCTCTTATGCTGGAACCTAATCTAAAGTGTCGCTGCTTGACTGTCGCGGAGCACAATTTTTAGGTCCTGCACTTGTTTGTCTGTCTATGTTTGTAAGGGGTTCCTTTCTCCCGGTGTTTGGGATTTCTTACCTACAGTAGTATAATTAAAAGTTACGTTTTATTATGTTACTGCCCCCTTTTTTTGATCTTTTGCTAATAGCCAAACAAAACTCAATATTTATTACCCTGATTCTGTAGTTTACATAAAAACCCTAATGTGGTTGTAAACCGCTGTACGGACATCTGTGCAGGGCATAGAAGGAAAGGAGCACCATATGGTTTTTGGAAGGCAGATTTCACTGGGATAATTTTAAGATGCCATGTCACATTTGAAGACCCCCTGATGCACCCCTAGAGTAGATACTCCAAAGTGACCCCATTTTGGAAACTACAGGATAAGGTGTAATTTTTTTTTTTTTTTTTACATTTAACATAATAAAAGCATTTTTGAAACAAAAAATATGTTTTAGTGTCTCCATAGTCTGAGAGCCATATTTTTATTTATTTTTTGGGCGATTGTCTTAGGTAGGGGCTCATTGTTTGTGGGATGAGGTGATGGTTAGATTGGTACTATTTTGGGAGGCATACACCTTTTGATCGCTTGGTGTTGCAATTTTAAGTGATGAAAGGAAAAAAAAAGATTTTTTTTAGCACAGTTTATATTTTTTTTTTTTACGGTGTTCACCTGAGGGGTTAGGTCATGTGATATTTTTATAGAGCCGGTTAATGCAGATGCGGTGATACCTAATGTGTATACTTTTCTTTTTTCCCTATTTTTTTTTTTTACTTTTTTACTTTACTTTGGGAAAAGGATGCATTTTTATTTATTTTTACTTGAAACAAACATTTTTTTGTAAAACTTTATTTAACTTCTTTTTTCACTTAATTTTTGGTCCCCCTCTAGGACTTCAACTTTTTGGGGTCTGATCCACTTTACAATGCATTACAGTACTTCTGTATTGTAATGAATTGGCTGTAAGTATATTACACAGTGTAATACACTTACAGCTTCCTGCCTGTGGGATCCAGGGGGCTGGATCTCATAGGCTGTCATGGAAGGCAGCCACGATGCCTAAGGAAGGCATCGGGCTGCCTTCTCTGCCATCGAGTCCCCGTCACAGCAGTACAGGGACCCGATGGCTGCCCCGCACCCAGCAGAATACCGCATGTGCCGCGGTCAGCGCTGACCACGGCAGTGAAAGGTTTAATGTGCCGCCATAGTTTTTTCACCAATGACGGCGCATACAGCAGGGGTCCGGCTATCAGTGACTG
This sequence comes from Bufo gargarizans, assembly GCF_014858855.1. Classification (NCBI taxonomy): domain Eukaryota; kingdom Metazoa; phylum Chordata; class Amphibia; order Anura; family Bufonidae; genus Bufo; species Bufo gargarizans. The sequence continues at coordinate 523,697,475 of NC_058080.1, read as the reverse complement.
CAGCTGATCGGGCTGGCGCAGCTCCTGCACCGACATACTTGTACGTCATGGGTCCTTAAGGGGTTAATGACTGGCTTCCCTGATTGCCGCATGAGGGAGCTGGTCTTAACTCAGAAGCGCACACTTCTGGGTTTTTCACCATTTAGATGCTGTGGTCGCACTTGACCATGACAGCTAAAGACTTAAATGCCTGTTGTGATGGACTGAACCGTCCCCGGGCTGAGTGTCAGCCTCCTTCCTATGGACCCAGAACTATGGAGACCCCCTAAGACCTTTTGGGGTTACAAGGAACTATGAACCCTGATTTATGTGTGGAATTTATATGCCACATATTTCCTATTGCCCATTAAAAAGGCATGGTGTAGATTCAGACTCCCACTGATTGTGTTAGTGATGGGATTAAGATAAGTGACCCTAGGAGTAGCCAACTCCTAGATGAGTAGATCATCCTATGATACACTCAGGAGATAATCCCATCACATGTGTCTCCTCTCTTCCTATTCATTGATTATGGAGGGGGTGAAGATGTCTGTTTGCATGTTGTTCATGGTTGATTGCGTTATGTTGTTAGACTTCTTGAACTGTATATATACTGAGTTGATCTTCAATAAAGAGGGTTCCTGTTTTACCCTTCATCATGTTGAGGCTGGTGTTTGGGTAACTGATCGACAATGGGGATTGCTATACATTGAAGATTTGCTATACTCCCCTGGCTATAACTACTAGCTCTTGTAAGAGCTGTTCCTGTTCCTGTGGTGGTTTTGGTGTAGAGCGGAGTGCTTGGAGTCCTCCGGAAGCGCTAGGAGCATCCATCAACGGAGGTACCCAGTCGGGGTGCTAGGAGATCCGTTACACCTGTGATCCACATTATTGACGGATGCAGAGATGAGCCGTGGGCCTGCTGTTAGAATCAGCAGAGATCTGCCAGTTATGTCCCTTGCTGCATGTGCATGCGGGACCATGTTTAAAGACACTCAAAGTGCTGAGAGCCTAAGGGTATAGATCCCTCAGCACTTTCTCAAGAGAATTCATCCTCAACTCCAAAGTCCACTTTCAGACTGGTACCACCTAGTGATGATCGAGCATGCTCGGCTTAACACCAGTTTGGTTCGAGCATCGCGATGCTCGGCACATTGCGGTGTTCGTCTGTATAACCCGTGTGCTCAAGCGCCATGCTCGAGTCTCCTCCCCGCACGTTTGTTGTCTGCTACACAGCCAATAAACATGCAGGTAAGTACTGCCACTCACTGTAATGCCGTAGCCATGTTGGTTACTGGCATTACAGTGATTCGCTGGCCGAAACACGTCATCGGGTGCTATAAAGCATCCGATGATATGTGGTTCATCCAGTCTTAGTCAGGGAGAGCTGTGCTGAAGAAGGGACAGATAGTGTAGGAAATAACATTTTATTTTTTGGTTAGGCAAGGTTGGTGTTAGAAACCTAAAAGTCCATTTAAGGACTATTGTTGAGTATGGCAGCAATATATATTATTAGCGCAACCTGCGCTAAATTGTGTGCGATTAGAGACCCAAAAGTCCTTTTAAGGACTATTGTTGTATCTGGCAGCAATATATATTAGCACAACCTGCGCTAAATTGTGTGCAATTGCTAGAGACCCAAAAGTCCTTTTAAAGACTATTGTATCTGGCAGCAATATATATTTTTAGAGCAACCTGCGCTAAAAAGCTTGCAATTGTTTGACCACTGCAGACAGCAACATTATCTGTGCTACATCTCCTGTGTAACGTATGCGCAATGACGTCACCAAAGTTCCTTTTTTAACCCCCCCATCCCTAATTTACTTAGCATTCTGTATTAAGAATGCTATTATTTTTCCTTATAACTATGTTATACAGGAAAATAATAAAGATCGGGTCCCCATCCCGATCATCACCTAGCAACCATGTGTGAAAATCGCACCACATCCGCACTTGCTTGCGGTTTTCACGCAGCCCCATTTACGTCTATGGGGCCTGCGTTGCGTGACAAACGCACAATATAGAGCATGCTGCGATTTTCACGCAACGCACAAGTTATGCATGAAAATCACTGCTCATCTGCACAGCCCCATTATTAGAGTGAATAGGACTTCACACTCTCCCTGCTGCCCTGTGCCTAGTACACACAGCAGCAGTGAGCTGACCATGGCAGCCAGGGCTTCAGTAGAGTCCTGGCTACCATGGTAACCGATCGGAGCCCCAGGATTACACTACCACTGCACCACCAATGAGGAGGAGGGGACCGTGTGGCCACTGTCACCAATGATTTTAATACTGGGGGGGTTGAGGGGATTGGGTGCACTGCACTACCAATAATTTTGATACTGGGGGGGTTGAGGGGAGGGGGCACACTGCGCCACCAATGATTTTAATACTGGGGAGGAGGGGTAGAGGGCGAACTTCGCCACCAATTATAATTAACAGTTAATAAAGGAGGCGGGTGCGGCACCTGAGGGGTTAACTGCAGCTGATCGCAGCTCCCTGCTAGCACCCGCCTCCTGGATTTGTATTAAACGTTTACTTTCATTGGTGGCGCCCGCCCCTCTCTCCTCATTGGTGGCAGCAGGCACAGGGGGAAGGGAGAGAATGCTTCCTTCTCCCCTGTGCTGATGGGGAAAACACAGAGCGCGTTGAGAGCAGCGTGCTCCATGTTTTCTGATACTAGATTGCGCAATAGCGAAGCCTAGTATTGAAAAAAGGCAAATGCCGGTATCGAGGTCAATACCAAACAAAAATATCTATTGGGTATCGAAACCTGAAACAAACCTACTGCGCTACATCTCCTGTATAATGTTTGTGCATCATAAATATCAGTGCTATTCCCTGTAATTTTGTATTAGCCGCTGCTGACAGCGACATTACTTGTGCTACATCTCCTGTATAACGTTTGCGCATCATAAATATCAGTGACATTCAGTTTAATTTATTTGCGCATACACTTACAAAACCTGTGCTACAGTACGTGTGACATACTCGCAAGCATATTTACCATTTAATATGCAGAAGGCGAGCAGTAAGGGACAGGGAAGAGGCCCTGCTGCTGATGATGCATGCAGAGGCCGTGGCCCTGGGCGCGGTGAAACTGGTGCCTGCTGCCAGAGCACAAGAAACACACTATCCACGATAACTAGCTTCACCATGCCTTGGAGGTGCTGGTCTGCCCTGCCACCAGCGTTTTGTCAGAGAGTATTTAGTGCTGCTGGGGGCATAATACGATTGATAATACCGATTGACTCTTATAAAAATGAACAAGGCCTGGATTGCCCCTGACTTCTCTACTCCACCATAGGAAAGTGGCTGAACATAAAGGCACTCTAAATGTGGCTTTTATGGTGTATTCAATACACTGTATTCCCATGCTCCCCTTCCACCACAAAAATAGGTATATGGTTCAATCTTCCTTTTTTTGTCTAGTGATGAGCGGCATAGTCAATATTCGAATTTGCAAATTAGAGAATTTGTGATCTCCAGTCATTATTTACTCATTATTTACAGCGAAAATCGGCAATGTAATATATTTGCGATAAAAATTTGTGATTAGAATATTCTCGATCAACACTATTCGCAAATACAAATATATATATCACTATATTCTAAATATTAGTGAATTCTCAAAGTGGCAATATTCGCGATTAAAATTTGTGATTCGAATATTTGCGCTAAACACTATTCTCTTCCTCCTCCTCCATCATATCAACATGCTTATTAGGCTGCCCTCGCTCCTAATGTTTTAGAGCAGGTATGCTCAACCTGCGGCCCTCCAGCTGTTGCAAAACTACAACTCCCATCATTCCCGGACAGCCTACAGATATCAGCCTACAGCAGGGCATGGTGGGAGTTGTAGTTTTACAAAAGCTGGAGGGCCGCAGGTTGAACATCCCTGTTTTAGAGGGTCAGCTCAGCAGCAGGCCCTCAACCATAATTTATTTTGATGGTCAGCTCAGCAGCAGGCCTTCAACCATAATTTTTTTGATGGTCAACTCAGCAGCAGGCACTCACCCCTAATGTTTTAGAGAGTCAGCTCAGCAGAAGACCCTCGCCCCTAATGTTTTAGATGGTCAGCTCAGCAGCAGACCCTCAGCCCTATTGTTTTAGATGGTCAACTCAGCAGCAGGCCCTCGCCCATAATGTTTTAGATGGTCAGTTCGGCATCAGGCCCTCACCCCTAATGTTTTAGATGGTCAGCTCAGCAGCAGACCCTCACCCCTAATGTTTTAGAGAGTCAGCACACCAGCAGACCCTCAACCCTAATGTTTTAGATGGTCAGATCATCAGCAGGCCCTCGCCCCTAATTTTTTAGAGGGTCATCAGCAGGTCCTTGCTCCTAATGTTTTTGAGGGTCACCAGCAGGTCATCATTAATCATTTTTCAAGGGTGTGTATGATGCCCTCCTTTATGTGATATAAAGGTTGTAACGTAGTTCCTCTTCCTTGCAATTTTTGGCAGCACTTGCAATTTATATAAATAGTAAATATACAGGAAAGAATGTTTCCTAACAATTTTTCCTCTAAAATCGATTTTATCTTCGGTTTTGTGCGAATTTATTGTCAGTCTGTAAAAGTGGCATACTACTCAGACAGCATCGTTCCCAGCAGCGACCTGGGAGTCCAAGATGCATCCAGACATCCTCCCCATTCTGTTCTCAAACCATTTCACTGGTGTTTCCATCAATTTCTGATCTTTTTCCTGTAAACCAGATGCCCTACCCTCTTCAGAGCAGGGGGTGCCTGGTTTAATGCTCAGGTTCTTCCATTTGCTTCCATTGTGCTCAGGTGCTCGGCACCCAACCACTTTGGTGCTCGATCAACACTAGTACCACCTCAACCTGTGGCATACCAGAAGTTGTTTCCACCTGTTCCTTCCTCTCTACTATGATGGCTTCTTATAATATTTGGTGGAAGGTCAGGTCCGGATGATGCTTTACCCGCTTTCTTAAAGTTCTATGCAACGGCTGGCTCCTCTTTCCTAAAAAGAATTGATATTGCATCAAAGTTTCTGTGTTTGCGAAGGATGAAGCACTGGATTCCTTTTTCTTTTGCAAAGCAGTCATAAGCTCTCGCAAACTATTTGCCTATCAGGACAGAGTTTTATTCTGTCTTTGGTAACAAGTGAAGAACTTTTTCCTCAATAAAGCCTAAGAAAACAGATCCCCATACATGTCCTGTAAAAGGCCAAGATCTGCTTGAATCTCTCTCTTTGGCGCCGGGCCGCAGCATCACTGTTTTTCAGGCTCCTCCTTCCAGCATGCTAAATGCCAATTCTGCTTTTAGATGAAGAACGCTATTACACAATAGGGCAGCTCTCTCAAGTCTTTCCTTCAAGTCTTCTAGCAAATATTGTCCACATTGAACTTGAGTAAGTGGCTTAACAGTGCCCCCAGCACTGGCTGAGGCGTCATATCTGTCTCTATCCAGCCGAACTATGTCAGGGTTAATATTGTGCTCTGGCGACAAACATATCTCCTCTGGCTTTAACTGAACTTTACTGAAGTATTCATTTAAGAGCAAACAATAATACAGAATAGCTTTTTTAGTCAGTGATGCTGCATAAGGCCTACCAGACGGTGATGGTCTATCTTCAGCGTCTTGCCTGCATGCTGGAGACTCAAACTCCGTCCATGCTTGTTCTAAGACCTGCTCTATAAGTATAAACAGTAATCATGCGTAGTCTTATTCACATTTTCTTTGTTGATTGTGATACTATATATATTGTGCTGTTTGGAATTTCTTTCACCTTCAATTACTGGTTTTATCTACCCTTTGACTTCATTGTAACTAGCTGCTCTACGTTTATATGTACATTCACATGAAAGTACTGATGTCCACCCAAAAAAGCTATATGTGATAAGAGAAAATTCCCTTCAGCCGCCATTTCGACTTTTCTTTAATTTATTTCAGTAGAGAAGACACAGGACACGTTTTACTTCAGATGAAAAAGGCTTGGATGGGCCGAAATGCTCCTTGTGTCTTCTCTGCTGAAATAAATGATATAAAAGTCTATTGAGACTATACAGCGGCTGCTGGGAATTCTCTTATCATATATTGGATTAATTCCAGCAGCGCTACTAACGGATCGTGTACTGAGCAACTTCTTTACAGACTCCTCACTAATGTTTGACAGAGGCTTATGTATATGTTTTATGCATCGGCAGATGCATATAGCGATGTTAGTGGGTGAAGGTTGGGAAAGGCACAGGAAGCACTGGACTTTTGATTACCGCAGACTCATAACTAAGTATGCTGTATTATTAAAGAGGCACACATTGTACCCTGGCACAACAGTATTAACAGCATGTCAGATATAGTTTCCCATTGATTATATAAATAAACTTTATAGCAGAGCATTATTTTTATTTTTTAATTGTTGGTTAATACTGTATTTTAAATGTTTTCAGGATTTGTTTTTAACATTTTCATCGCAGTCACCAATTATGATACATGCTGTATAGTACATTATATATACTCTTCCACTTGTTGTTACATAATAAAACATTTTAATTTAAAAAAAAAATACTTTTATATGACCGTTCCGTTAACTGGATGCTATTCCTCCTCCAAACTTTACCTTTGCAAGTTTAGTTACATTTACATGTTTTAATTGCTTTATGGAGTGCTTGTTTCACATCCTGATTCCTCAGTGTATAGATGAAGGGATTCATAAAAGGGGTTATAACTGTATAAAGTAAAGATAAGACTTTATTAATCTCTTCATTTCCCACTGTATTTGGACTGACGTACATGGAAATCATGGCACCATAAAAGATGATAACTACTGTAAGATGGGCAGTACAGGTGGAGAACGCTTTTTGTCGACCTTTAGAAGAGGGAATTTGTACCATAGTTAGTATGATCCTCACATAAGATGCTATTGTAAGGAGACAGGAGCCTAGAAGAATAGTGGAAGCTAATATCCAAGACACAGTTTCCATAGCCTGTGCATTTTTGCAGGATAATTTCAAAACTGGCTGAAGGTCACAAAAAAAATGTTTAATTTGATTAGGCCCACAGAAATGCAACTGAGATACTAATACAATTGCCCCAAAAGTAGCAATAAATCCTGTAGACCATGAACATAATGACATCAATACACTTGCCCTAGTGGTCATCAGTAATGAATAGTGCAATGGTTTGCAGATAGCAATATATCTGTCATAGGCCATAGCCCCCAAAAGAAAGCATTCAGTAGACCCCAGGGAGCCAAAGAAATACAACTGAACAATGCATCCTGTAAATGGCACAGTTGGATTTTCCATTATGATGTTAGATAACATTTTGGGGATAATATTAGATGTGTACAACATTTCTAAACAGGATAAGTTACTTAGGAAGAAATACATGGGTGTGTGCAGATGATTATCTATGTATACAATGGCGACAATTACAATATTTCCAGTGACTGTCACAATATAAATAAATAAAAATATGGCAAACAAAAGTAGCTTTATATGTTTAACACCAGTAAACCCCAAAAGAATAAATTCAGTTACTATAGTTTCATTTATGACTGTCATTCTTATAAAGCAGGATATCTTATGTAACATGTAAATAGCTGGATGTTACTGATTATTCAGTTTATTCACAAAAGCACTTTCTCTTGAAATATCTATTGTTGAGAGTAAAAATATAATCAAAAATAAATATTGAAACATTTGAAGCAGATTTATAGTTACAGATTTGTACTTGATTTTATTAAAGAGAATCAGTCTATCAGTAGTTTTCATTATGCAAAATTGGTGACAGTGCTGTATATGTTCTGAGAAGAGCAGGACAAACATACATTTCAAGAAGCTTTTATTATTAGTATAGATGAGTAGAGTTGAGCAGACACTTGGAAGTACGGGTTCGGCCAAACTTCGGGACCCGAACTTGACCCAAACTTAACCCCGAACGCCATTGAAGTCAATGGGGACCCAAACTTTGGAGTACTAAAATGGCTCTAAAAATGTCATGGAAAGGGCTAGAGGGCTGCAAAAGGCATCAACATGTGGTTAAGAGCATGTCAAGTGCTCTGCAAACAAATGTGGATAGGGAAATGACTTAAAATAACATAAAATACGTAAAAATAAAAAATAATAATCTTGATCTAGGAGGACGAGGTCCATATGGAGTAGTAGGTTGAGGAGGCAGTGGATGTGGCGGTGTAGGTGGAAGCGGCGGTGAAGGAGGAGGAGGTAGCCAACACTGGTTTTTGGTTTTGCTTTTTAATTTATTTTATTTTATTATTTTTTATTTATTTGGGTAGACCCCAAAACATTGGGAAATATAAAAAAATTAAACTAAGAGAAAGTGCGCTAGAGTAAAACAATGGCTGGGTGAGGCCGGTATACATGTCTATTCTGTACAAGGTACAGACAAGTCCTGTGGGATCCCTGCCTGGTTCATTTTAATGAATGTGAGCTTGTCCACATTGGCTGTGGACAGGCGGCTGCGCTTGTCTGTGATAACGCTCCTTGCCGTGCTAAACACACGTTCAGACACTACACTGGCTGCATAGCAGGCCAGAACCTCCAAGGCGTAAAGGGCAAGCTCAGGCCATGTGCCCAATTTTGAGACCCAGAAGTTGAAGGGGGCAGACCCATCAGTCAGTATGTGTAGGCGTGTGCACAGGTACTGTTCCACCATGTTGCCGAAATGCAAAAATTGTAATGGCAAAAATTGTAAAATGTCACCCGAGAATGTAACAGACGCTTTTGCACCATGCTCCCTCTTTTGCTGTGCTGGTGACTCTGTGCGACGACCAACTCTTCCTCCACACTGCACACGTCACTCGCATGACCTTAATTCCATGTGGGGTCTAGTACCTCATCATCCTCCACATCATCTTCCACCCACTCTTTACCCCTGCCCTCCTTGTCGGTCTGCAAACTGCAGAAAGCCGCAGCAGTTGGCACCTGTGTTTTGTCATCATCAGAGACATGCTGCGGTGGTCTTTCCATGTCCTCATCCTGAAACATAAGTGGTTGGGCATCAGTGCACTCAATCTCTTATACTTTTGGGGCAGAGCTTTTTGGATGGCCCATGGAAACCTTGCCAGCAGAGTCATCAAAAAGCATAAGAGATTGCTGCATGACTTGGGGCTTAGACTGCTTGGCTGATTTGCAAGGGGGTGAGGTGAAAGAATGATGGCCATGGGCTGCAGGTGCCAACTCTGATCTTTCAGCAGGGGACTGAGTGGGAGACAATGTGAAGGAACTGGAGGCACTGTCAGCCACCCAATCTACTATCGCCTGTACTTGTTCTGGCCTCACCATTCGTAGAGCCGCATTCGGCCCTACCAAATAACGTTGAAGGTTCTGTCACCTACTAGCACCTGAGGAAGGTGTTTCACTTGGGCGTGTAGCTGGCACAGATCGACCACGTCCTCTCCCTGCAATAAGAGCTCCACCAACACCAGCAGCACCATGAACAGGGCCACATCCCTTGTTTGACGCTCTCCTCATTTTTTGCGGTCACCCACCAAAGCAACAGACATTTTTACTAAATTAAGTTCCTTGTGAACAATGCAGAGCAGGGTTTTTTGATGGCCAAAATGGGTTAATGTCACCCAACAATGGAACAGATGAATTTTAGAAATTTAGGTCCCTGTCACCTAGGCAGAGCAGGGTTTTTTTGACGGCCAAAATGGGCTAATGCCACCCAACAAAGAAACAGACACATTTTTTTTAACTTATTGCCCGGTCTGCTATGCAGTACAGGCAGCTAAGGCACTTTATTGCACCCCAAAAAGTTTTTTTCTCACACACAATGAAACAGATGGATTTAACTGAGATTATATTTCACTATATTTTACATAAAAAATGGTAGATATGTCAACCCTAAAATGGAACAGATGGATTTGCTGAATTTATGTGCCTGCCTGTCACATGTGCAGGCCTCAGAGGTACTTTACACCCAGAAATGGGAATTTGAAGCCCAAAAATGTAACGGCGGTATTTACTGGACTGTCAGGAATGCAGCACAGGACAAAAAGGTACTTTATTGCCCAATAAAAGGTTGTTTTTTTTAACCCTAAATGAAACAGATGGATTTAACTAAGATTATATTTCACTCTAACAAATAAAGCACATGGGTTTTTTACATAAAAAATGGTGGATATGTCACCCCTACAATGGAACAGATGGATTTGCTGAATTTATGTGCCTGCCTTACTTTACACCCAAAAATACGAATTTGAAGCCCAAAAATGTAACGGCGGTATTTACTGGTTTTATTTGACTGACAGAAACGTAGCATAGGCCACAAATGTACTTTCTAGCAACAAAAATGTGAATGTTTCAACACAAAATGTAACTGCAGTGTTTGGTGGTATTATTGGACCGTCAGGAATGCAGCACATGTCAAAAAGGTAATTTATTGCCCAAAAAAAGTTTTTTGTTTTTTTTTAACTCTAAATTAAACTGATGGATTTAACTGAGATTATATTGCACAAATGAAGCACAGTTTTTTTTTTTACAATAAAATTGGTGGATATGTCACCCCTACAATGGAACAGATGGATTTGCTAAATGTATGTGCCTCCTTGTCACATGTACAGGCCTCAGAGGTACTTTACACCAAAAAATGGGAATTTGAAGCCCAAAAATGTAACAGCCATATTTATTAATGGTTTTATTTGACTGACAGGAACGCAGAGTAGACTGCAAATGTTTATTGCCCCCCCCCCCCCTAAAAAGTTTTTTTTAACCCTAAATGAAAACAGATGGATTTAACTGAGATTATATTTCACTCTCAGAAATGCAGCACAGGGGTACTTTACAGAAACAAATGGGGATATGTCACCCCCTGAACTCACAGACGGTATTATTTTCCCTTCCCCTGACATATATGCAGTGCTGGTACACTTTAAAAATGGGTATATGTCGGCCACTGATCTACAAGAACAGGGTTATATGATTGTCCCTGGCACATATGCAGTGCTGTTGCACAAAAGGGCCACCAATGCCCACCTAACTAACAGACGGATTCAAACTTTTTTTTCAGTCTCACTGGGCTCAGGGCAGGGTACAAAAATGTTGCATTGCACCCCCAAGCAAAGAACGCTGTAGATCGCAGACTTCTCACCAAGTGCAGATATCAGAGTCTTTCCTAATCTCTCCCTCACAGCAGCAGCTTCCTATCCCTACAACTAAGAAGAGCAGAGTGGTGTGCAGCGCTACGTGACTCCAGCTTATATAGAGGCTCCTGTATTTCACACCCTTCCCTGTGATAAATTTGTCATAGATGCCTGTACACTGCTTTTCAGCTCTCATACATTCACCATGAGTGAGTGGATTTGACAGAGAAAGGAGTAAGAAAAAAGCAAGCTTGGTGGCGCTGCAAGTAGGTATCCAGAACTACTAGAGATGGTACTGAGGCACTCAGTCTTTTGCATCTGACTCAACTAGACTGTCAGGATTGGTTCTCAGAGCATGTTAGTTCAGTAATTCTTTTAGCTCAGTTAGTTCACAAGTTAAAGGAGCCACTCCCTATCAGCCTCCTCAGGACATATTCCTGCAGGACAGGCATTAGCCTATACTAGAGTTCTATTCACTGCACCAAGCATCATCTGCTTGTTCTTATTCAGACTGATGGATAATAATAAATATATATGTTCCTTTTTACAAAACTATATTTCATCCAATGAGCTGTAAATCCTGTGCAATAGAGCAGATCTGTGCTTCTGATCCCTTTTCAGTAGCATCACAAAGCTAAATAACAAATTTAACTAATCTTTTGAACTAATCTTTCAGGTGAACTAGATCAGAGTGAACCAATCTCCAAAATGAACTAGATTTCCCATCACTAGTGTGATGGTTCTAGAGACAGTACACAGCACTGAGGCAGGAAAACCGTTCTCAAAGCAATAAAATGTAGGCATCCATAAAAAGGATGATGATATGCAATGTGGATCCCACCATAAGGTCTGGGATCCCTCCCTTCTATTAACCTAGTGATATTTTACTTTTAAAACTATTAGTGTTCATACAAGATGGCAGAACATTGTGAATTATGCGAACATGGTGGACTATTGCAGCAACACTGTCCATCGCACATGAGCGCTTGCCAAATCTCTCCCTATTAGTGTTGGGCGAGCATGCTCTGCCGAACACAAATTTTACTTGAGCATCGCGATGCTCAAGTCTCCTCCCCACACGATTGTTGGCTACTATGCAACCAATAAACGTGCAAGTAAGTACTGCCCTCACTGTAATGCCAGTAGCCATGTTGGCTACTGGCATTACAGTGATTGGCTGGCCGTAACACGTCATCGTGTGCGATATAGCACCCGATGAAACGTGTTCGGCTCAGTCTTAGTCAGGGAGAGCTGTTCTGAAGAAAGGACAGATAGTGTAGAGAGAGAAATAGGAATATTTTATTGAAAAAACTAATTAGAGACCCAAAAGTCCTTTTAAGGACTATTGTTGTATCTGGCAGCAATATAATTATTAGTGAAACCTGCTCTAAACTGCGTGGAATTTTTAGAGACCCAAAAGTCCTTTTAAAGACTATAGTTGTATCTGGCAGAAATATATATTTTTAGCGCAACCTGCGCTAAATAGCTTGCAATTGTTTGGCCGCTGCAGACAGTGACATTATCTGCACTACATCTCCTCTGTAGCTCAAGAGCTTCTTTTTCTTGCATTAAGGCTACTTTCACACTAGCGTTGTTTGAATCCGGCGTTCAATTCTGACACCGGAACTGCCCGCCGGATCCTGAAAAACGTGTGAAAACTGATTACATTTGAATCCTGATCAGGCTTTCGATCACAATGGAAAAATGCATTGGAAAAAACGGATCCGCCATTTATGGACTTTAACTTTTTTTTCCTATTTTTCGGGTTTAACATGCAAAAGCCGGATCTGTTTTGACTGAACACACGGCGCCGGATCCGGCGTTAATGCAAGTCAATGGGAAAAAAGCCTGATCAGGCATTCAGTCAAAGTGTTCAGGATTTTTGGCCGAAGGTAAAAATACTGCATGTTACGTTTTTCTGAAAAGCCTGATCAGTCAAAAAGACTGAACAGAAGACGTCCTGATGCATCCTGAGTGGATCGCTCTCCATTCAGCATGCATTAGGATAAAACTGATCAGTTATTTTCCGGATTTGAGCCCCTAGGACGGAACTCAGCGCTGGAAAAGAAAAACGCTAGTGTGAAAGTAGCCTAAAGTGTGCACCCAAAAGCACGAACACACACACCGTGTGCGCGTGTGTATATATATTATATAAAGCTCAGTGTATGTGTGTGTATGTCCACTAAAGGAATCCGCACCGTCGCATTTACAATCATGAAATTTGGCACACAGGTACATCAGGTGAGATATTCCCAAAAAATGCATTAGCTAATAGAAGCTTGGTCACATGACCCTTATCAGCCAATACAAGCTCTCAGGTCCTTCAGCCTCCACATACAGTTTTACTTCAGGTTTCCATAACAACCCAGCCATTTATCTTCACTGCTGTAGGAGAGCTTTAGGCCTCATGCACACAACCGTTTTTCGGATCCTCATCCGAGCCGCAGTTTTTGAGGACCCATTTACTTCAATGGGGCCACAAAAGATGAGGACAGCACTCTGTGTGCTTACAGAAACACCCCACATGTGATCGTAAACTGCTGTACGGGCACACGGCAGGGCGCAGAAGGAAAGGAACACCATATGGTTTTTGGAAGGCAAATTTAGCTGAACTGGTTTTTAGATGCCATGTCCCATTTGAAGTGGAAACTCAAAAAAGTGACCACATTTTGGAAACTATGAAATAAGGTGCCAGTTTTATTGGTACTATTTTGGGGTACGTATGATTTTTTTATTGCTCTATATTATGTTTTTTGTGAGGCAAGGTAACAAAAAAATGGATGTTTTGGCACAGAGTTTATTTGTTATTTTTACAGCGTTTTCCTGAGGGATTAGGTCATGTGACTTTTTTATAGAGCAGATCGTTACGCACGTGGCAATGCCTAATATGTCTACTTTTTCTTATTTATTTAAGTTTTACACAATAATAGCATTTTTTAAACCAAAATAATTATATTTTAGTGTCTCATAGTCTGAGAGCCATAGCTTTTTTATTTTTTGACCGATTCTCTCTAGCATTTTTTGCGGGATAGGGTGACGGTCTGATTGGTACAAATTTTGGGGGCATACGCTTTTTTACCACTTGCTGTTGCATTTTTTGTGATGTAATGTGACTAAAATGACTTTTTTTTACACATTTTTTTTCTTTTTTTTACGGTGTTCATCTGAGTGGTTAGGTCATGTGATATTTTTATAGAGCTGTTTGTTATAGACGTGGCAATAACTAATATGTATACTTTTTTTTCACTTTAGCACAATAATAGCAGTTTTGAAGCAAAAAATAATCATATTTTAGTGTCTCATAGTCTGAGAGCCATAGCTTTTTTATCTTTTGACCGTTTCTCTCAGGTAGGGTCTCATTTTTTGCAGGATGAGGTCACGGTCTTATTGGTACTATTTTGGGGGCCATACGCCTTTTTGATCACTTGCTGCTGCAATTTTTGTGATGTAAATACATGTGACTAAAATGTTTTTTTTTTTTACGGTGTTCACCTGAGTGGTTAGGTCATGTGATATTTTTGTAGAGCTGTTTGTTATAAACGTGGCGATACCTAATATGTATACTTTTTTTTTTTTTACACTTTAGCACAATAATAGCAGTTTTGAAGCAAAAAAAAAAATATATTTTAGTGTCTTCATAGTCTGAGAGCCATAGCTTTTAAATTTTTTACCTATTCTCTTAAGTAGGGTCTCATTTTTTGTGGGATGAGGTGTCTGTCTGCTTGGTACTATTTTGCAGGGCATTCACCTTTTTGATCACTTATGTGACAAAAATGTGTTTTTTTTACACATTTTTTTTTTGTATTTTTTTTTACGGTGTTCACCTAAGTGGTTAGGTCATGTGATATTTTTATAGAGCTGTTTGTTACGGACGTGGCGATACCTAATATGTATACTTTTTTTTATTAATTTTTTCACTTTAGCACAATAATAGCAGTTTTGAAGCAAAAAATAATCATATTTTTGTGTCTCCATAGTCTGAGAGCCATAGCTTTTTTTATTTTTTGTCCGATTCTCTCAGTTAGAGTCTCATTTTTTGCGGGATGAGGTGACGATCTTATTGGTACTATATTGGGGGGCATACACCTTTTTGATCACTTGCTGTTGCAATTTTTCTGATGTATTGTGACAAAAATGGCATTTTTTTTACAAATTGTTTTAAAAAAAAAATTTACGCTGTTCACCTGAATGGTTAGGTCATGTAATATTTTTATAGAGCTGGTTGTTACGGACGTGGCGATACCTAATATGTATTTTTTTTATGTATTTCACTTTAGCGCAATAATAGCCGTTTTGAAACAAAAAAAATATGTTTTAGTGTCTCCATGTTCTGAGAGCTATAGTTTTTGTATTTTTTTGGTGATCGTTTTAAGTAGGTGCTCATTTTTTGCGGGATGAGGTGACGGTTTTATTGATACCATTTTGGGGGGCATACACTTTTTTGATCGCTTGGTGTTGCACTTTTTGTGATGTAAGGTGAAGTGATGTTTATCGGACAGGGTGGATCATGTGATATATTTATAGAGCCAGTCATTATGGACGCGGCGATACCTAATATGTGTGGGTTTTGTTTGTTTTTTCAGTTTTTTATTATAAAATAAGGGGGAAGGGGCGTTTTTTTTTTCTTATTTACTTTATTAATTTTATTAAAAACCCTTTTGTTTTTTTTACATTTTTTTACTTTATTTATGACATTCACTTTTGGGGGTATGATCCCCTCTGCAATGCATTACAATACATCTGTATTGTAATGCATTGCCTGTTAGTGTATGACACTGAGTCATACACTAACAGGTTGCCTAGGAGACCCAGCCTGAGGCTGGATCTTCTCGGCCCCTGAAGAAAACAGATGCCGATGCCATGCAAGGCATTAGGCAGCCTCTGCACGGCAATAGGCTGCCTTGTGTAGCATCGGGTCCCCGCCACAGCAGCGCGGGGACTCTATGCGATCGTTCACCTGACACAAACCTCTTCTATGTTGCGGTTAGCGCGGACCGCGGCATACAAGGGGTTAATCCGCCGGCATCGGCTTTTACAGCGATGCCGGCGGATACAGCAGGGGCCCGGCTACCACGGACTGCTGGGCCCCTGCAGTGATCGCGCGCGCACTGCTCCGGTGCCCGGGCGATCACTATGACGTACTATTACGTCAAATTGCGGGAACTCAGTGGTTCTTATGACGTAACAGTATGTCAGAGGTCGGGAAGGGGTTAATATACCTAAGCGAAGCCGGGCCCTTTAGCTAGTAGATATATATTTGTGGTAGGAGCTGAGCGTGGAACAGAATAGGCATGCCTACGTACTGCCCTGACCTAAACTGGCTGGAGTGTGCCCGGAGCCAGTGACGAGGTAAGGCCTGAATAAGTGGGCAAAAAGAGAACTGGCACGGAGTGAGGTGCAACGCATTTATTGGAGCATGAAGGGACCTATAATGCCAAAGAACGAAAGGCTCTGGAGATCTCAACCCGCGCATTCGGAATGTACCTTGCGTAGCAGGATGACCGCCAATGACCCATCTTGCGGATGACGCATGGTACCTGATGACTGGATGCAGCGGAAGCGGCCCCTATACGAAAGGAGTGCCCGGATGTCGTGCTAGGGTTGTACCCCAACCCTACCGCCAGGGTGCGGATATTGGAGATGAACAGGGCCGAAGAAAGGGGCCTACCGTTAATCGGGAGCAACGGGTCATCTAACGCGGGAGACTGGAGGGAGGCTAGGAGCTCCTGGAGCACCTTGATGGGACACCAACAGTTGGCCGTAGGGAAGAATTCCACCTCGGTGGGAGGACTAGCTTGATTGGTCTTGGAGGATGGAATGGACAGGATGAAGTGGTCGGAGTGCCAGGCAAGATGTCGCCTGAGCAGGGTTGTTCGGGAGATGGCGCCGCAGGTGAACTCCCCGGGTCTGAGGAACCCATAGAACCCGAGGTACATGGCTGCTTTGGTAATGATGCTCGCTGAGTGCCCAAAAGGGAGACCGTCTAGGGCTATGGAAAACCTGACACCGGTTGCCTGCGCACCTGGACTGCCGCGCTAACTTTCTGAATGCCCCTGAGGGTGGCTTTTATGGCCTGATTCGAAAAGATGGATTTGGCAGAGGTGTCGTTGAGCATCCGATGGTGCTGGATGCCGGCCAAATACAGCTTGATGGTGTTAAAAGAGAGGTGGCGGTGGGCGTGGCAATGGGCTATGAAGGCCATGATAAATGTGACCTCGTCCACCTCCCCTTGGGGATGGGTGTCAATGAACTGCTTGAACATTCTGAACCCGGCGTCATAGCTCCTGGCGGTGTTGGCGGCTAGCGACCGCTGGACTAACGACCGTGCGGTTGCTATCAGGGGCTCTAGTCCAGCAGGAGGGAGCTGTATGGTGGAGCTGGAATTTCGACGGGGTCTGCCTCTGGGAGTTCCTGAAATAAAACATTGAGATTAAAACGGGACAGGGCGTCGGCCGCCACGTTCTGCGCTCCCTGGATATGGAAAGCGAAGATATGGAAGTTGAACGTTAAGGACAGCCAGACAAGCCTACGCAGCAGGGACATGATCCTGAGAGACTTGGCCCTCCCCTTGGAGATTACCTCTACCAGGACCTGACTGTCTGTCCTGAAGATGACCGACTTGTTCGCCCAGAGTGGACCCCAAACGTGGGCGGCCGCCACTAATGGGTACAGCTCCAACAGCGGAGAGGATCTCATAGCCTCAGCCTCGGATAGGAGTTCCACCGGCCAACTGCCGACCAACCACTGTGGATAGAAGATGGCCGCAAACCCGTGGGAGGCCACGGCGTCAGTGAAAACCGTGGGGGATGCATCCTCCGGGGATGGCACAAACAAGGAGATGCCATTCCACCTGGCCAGGAAAGCCTGCCACATCTGAAGATCCGCCATGACGTGACTGTCCAGCCGGACGGTGGAGTCCTGATCCGGGGCTGCCGGGAGGAGATTGAGGAGCCGGGAAGTGAAGGACCTGCCCTGTGGCATGATTTTGAACGCACAGTTGAGGGACCCTAGCAGGGACTGGAGCTCCCGCTTGGACAGGACTCCGGAAGAGGCCGCGGAGGAAACGGCGGCCTTGATCTTAGCCAGCTTGGCCGCGGGGAGGCTAGCCTCCATGCGGACCGAATCCAGGGTGATGCCCAAAAAGGTAACCCCGGTGCCTGGACCCTCTGTCTTAGCGGATGCCACGGGGACCTCGAGACCGGCGAACAGCTGGAGCAAGCTCGCCAACCCTGAGGGGGAGCCTTGGGGCCTCTCGACGATCAGGAAGTCATCCAGATAATGGATGACCATGTCCAGACCCCCGTGCTGGACAAGGATCCAGTGCAGCGCACAGGCGAACCTGTCGAACAGCCACGGGCTGCTTTTCGAACCAAAGGTGAGCCGGTTGGCAAAATAGTACCCGTCTGCCCAATGCAACCCATAATATTGCCACAACTGGGGAAGGATGGGGAGCAGCTTAAAGGCGTCCGCAATGTCGGCCTTGGCCAACCAAGACCCTTCCCCGGCCAGCAGGATGTACTGGATGGCTTCGTCAATGGACGTGTAGGACATAGAGAACTCCTCTGATGGGATCAGGGAGTTAAGGCTGGGGATAGGCGAAATGTGTGGAGCCGACAAGTCATAAATTAAACGTTTTTTATTAGAGGCCTGCTTGGAGACCAAACCAATGGGGTTTATCCTCCAAGTAGCGAAGGGGATGGATTTGAACGGGCCCAGCAGGAATCCCTTCCGAACCTCGTCCTGCAACAGGGTGGCTACTGCCTCCGGGTCTTGACTAGCCGACTGCAGGTTCCTTCCCTCCCAGGAAATTTGAGGGAGGGCAACGAAGCACGTATGGAAGCCCCTCTCGAATCCGGTGAGAAGGAACTGGACTGACTGGCGATCGGGGTGGTCTTGCAGCAGGACGCCAAAGAGCTCGATGTTAATGTCGGCTAGTCATAGGTTCTTACGTTGTCTCTTTGGACAGCTGGGGCGGGGGTGGGCCCTGAAGCAGAGGGAGCAAATGTGCAAAGCTCTACAGCTATTAAAACCACAACCCCCCGCGTTGAAGTTGTTGCAGACCTGACTCTGCCCCAAGTATGTAATGGGCCTGCCCAGCTTGTCGGGCCGGGTGGGGAGGTTGGGACACCAGTCGGCAGTGTGCTGTATAGATTGACACGCAGCGCACGTGGGAGCCTGTAACCCAGCGAAATGGCGACAGAACAGCTCCATGTCAAGGTTCGCCCAGTCCGTGATGAATTGGAACTGGGCGAGGGCGGCGGCTGCCTTGGCGGAAAATGACCGGTGATAGTCATAGAAGTTGGTTCCGCCATACTTGTACCCTAAGTCGGTGACCCGGTACAAATATGAGTCCAGCTCCTCACGCCTGTGTGGCTGGACGCCATAGATGGTATCCCGGTAGAGGCTGAACGCTAGGTGGGCGTCCTTGGCCCGGAGAACCACCGAGACCTCCCCGCAATTGATCATCTTGTTCTCAGACACGTCCTGCGACGCAATGAGAATGGACGCCAGGTTGACGTCCCTACCTGCCAGAATGTCCCTTTTCAGATTTTCTGGGATGAAGTGCGAGGGGGCAATCTGGAGACTGGCACGGACCGTACCTGGTGCCGTATCCTGGGAAGTAGAAGGTAAGGCCGGAGGGGCTGGGGAAGGTTGAGCCGCCAGAGGTCGGGACTCCAATTCCCCCATCCTGGTTTGGATATCCGCTACCGAACCTGCCAGACTGCCGATGGTGGCCTGCAACTGCAGCAGGGACAGCTGGATTGACGAGAGAGAGGGCTGGCTGCTGGTCTGTCATTAGGAGATGGTACAGCTCTGCCTTCCTCGCGGAGGAGGGATGACGAATTCCTCTCCTGTTAAGCTCTGCAACGAGCTTCGGGATGGTCTAGCTTCGCAGAGAGGGGTTACTGGCGTGCCCCGACACAGAGGTCCTGGGTAAAAACAGGTTATCGTCCGATTCCGGGGCCTGCGACATCTTTAAGCTGTATGGAGGAGGTATGAAAGCGACAGATCAAATTCTTCCCCTCCCCCCAGACAACCGAACGAGAGCTGCAGGAGGACGGGTTTGACCGAAGAGTGAGGATCGCTACTTACCTGGAATGAAAGGAACAACGCTACTAATTTCTGCGGTGAGCTGAAGACCTATGAATGGAAGCTCGTGAAGAAGTACACTTAACGCAGGGACAGGATGCAACAGCAGCCTCGTGGCTGGATCTTACCTGGACAAGTGTCATGGAACCATGAACCAGACGTACAACAAGAGATAAGAGGAAATAAGAAGGCTTTATTGCAAATCAAGCTGTAAGCAAAAGTCCAAGCGGATGGCTAAACCGAAGCAGGGTCTTGAATAGACAGGGGTCAGGAACTAGAAGGGTGGTCAGACGAAGCCTGGATCAGGAACCAGCAGGGTAGTCAGACGAAGCCAGGATCAGGAACCAACGGGGTAGTCAGACGAAGCCAGGATCAGGAACCAACGGGGTAGTCAGACGAGGCCAGGATCAGGAACCAGAAGCAGCAGCAGTCTTAGAAGCATGTGAACACAGGAGGACCAAGCAAGGAACTGAAGCCACAGACCTCCTATATATATGAGCTAGGCATCCAGCTCCTCCCAGTGGGAAGGAGAAGCCGCAGGGTGGGAGGCTACAAGAAACCCAGAAACCAAGATGGCCGCCAGCACATGTCAAACGAAGGAGAACAGTGAGAAGGTAAGACCATGACAGTACCTCCCCCTCAAGGGCCCCTCCTCCGCGGAGTAAGGAACGGTTTCTGAGGGAAGCGTGCGTGGAAGGCTCGGAGCAAAGCAGGAGCATGGACATCTGCGGAGGGAACCCAGGAACGCTCCTCTGGACCATAACCACGCCAATGGACCAAAAACTGCAACCGACCGCGGACCAGGCGTGAGTCCAGGATATTGCTCACCTCATATTCCTCACGATTGCCCACTTGGACCGGACGGGGCCGAGGAACCGAGGAAGTGAAACGATTACACACCAATGGCTTCAACAGGGAGACATGAAACACGTTGGAGATCCGCATGCCAGGAGGAAGCGCAAGGGCATAGGCTACCGGGTTTACCCTGCGAAGCACTCGGAAGGGACCAACAAAGCGAGGCGCCAGCTTGGGAGTGGGCACTCGAAGGTTGAGGTTGCGGGTGGACAACCATACACGGTCTCCGACCTGGTAGGAAGGAGCGGGCGCTCGTCTGCGATCAGCCTGGAGTCTCTGGCGCTGCGCAGAGACCTCAAGGGACCTCTGGATCTGTACCCAAGAAGCACGTAGGACGGAAAGGTGATCCTCCACAGCCGGAATATCCTGGGGAGAGAATACCTCCGGTAACACGGCAGGTTGGAACCCATAATTGGCCATGAAGGGAGACGTCCCAGAGGAAGAGTTCACCGCCGTGTTCCTGGCAAACTCAGCCCAAGGCAGGAGGTCAACCCAATTGTCTTGGTGATCGGAGACATAGCAACGAAGGAATTGCTCCAAGGCCTGATTGGATCGTTCTGCGGCCCCATTGGACTGAGGGTGGTAGGCCGAGGAGAAAGAGAGATGAATCCCCAACTGGGAGCAAAAGGCGCGCCAGAACCTGGACACAAACTGACTCCCCCGATCCGACACAATCTCCTTGGGCAAACCGTGCAACCGGAAGACCTCCCTGGCGAAAATCGTGGCCAACTCTTGTGCAGAGGGTAACTTCTTGAGAGGAACACAGTGGCACATTTTGGAAAACCGATCCACAATCATGAGAATGACCGTATGGCCTCGGGATGCAGGGAGGTCCACAATGAAATCCATCCCCAGGTGTGACCATGGGCGCTCCCCGGTGGCTATGGGTTGCAAAAGGCCCAACGGAAGGTGCCGAGGGGACTTACTCTGGGCACAAACGGAGCATGCCGCTACATATGCGGCGATGTCGGAACGTAGAGAAGGCCACCAGAACAGACGTGAAACAGCCCAGGACAGCTGATTCTTACCAGGATGCCCCGCGGCCTTGGAGTTATGGTAGGTTCGCAACAACCGAGTGCGCAACTCCTCAGGCACAAAACACCTGCCGTTGGGTCTCCCAGAGGGAGCACCAGATTGAGCCGCCAAAATCTGCTCACCCAGGGGAGAGGTCAGGCTGGTGCGAATGGCGGCCAGGATCTGATTAGGAGGTATGACCGAAGTCGGAATCGACTCCTCCCCGGACAGCTCGGAGTACTGCCGTGATAAGGCATCAGCTCTGATGTTCTTGGAACCGGGTAGGTAGGAGACCACGTAATTAAAACGTGACAAGAACAGAGCCCATCTGGCCTGACGTGGTGTCAATCTCTTGGCCTCAGAAAGGTAGGTCAGATTCTTGTGGTCCGTCAGGATGAGAACCGGAACCACCGAACCCTCGAGCAAGTGCCTCCATTCTTTAAGGGCCTGCACGATGGCCAATAACTCCCTGTCACCAATCTGATAGTTGCACTCCGCGGAAGACAGTTTCCGGGAGTAAAACCCACAGGGAAGCAGAGGACCCTCTGGTGTTCTACGCTGAGACAGAAGGGCGCCTACTCCCGTCTCAGACGCGTCCACCTCGAGGACAAAGGGCAACCCAGGGTTGGGATGCGACAGAATCGGAGCCGACACAAAGGCGGACTTTAGAGCCTCAAAAGCTCGGATGGCCTCGAGCGGCCAGACCTGGAAATTACTGCCCTTCCTGGTCAGATCCGTGAGAGGCTTGGCTAGCATAGAAAAGTCCCTGATGAACTTCCGATAATAATTGGCGAAGCCCAAAAAGCGCTGCAGGGCACGGAGACCACTGGGCTGGGGCCACTGTAAGACAGCCGAAACCTTCTCAGGATCCATGGAGAACCCCTCAGCGGAAATGATGTAACCTAAGAAGGTTACCTGGGATCGGTGAAATTCGCATTTCTCAAGCTTACCGAACAGCCTGTTCTCTCGTAACCGTTGCAACACTCGTCTGACATCCATAATGTGGGCCTCCATGGATTCAGAATATACCAAGATGTCATCCAAATAGACCACCACACACTGCTGCAACAGGTCACGGAAAACATCGATTATGAATTCCTGGAAGACTGCGGGCGCATTGCACAACCCAAAGGGCATAACCAAGGATTCATAATGACCGGTCCTGGTGTTAAACGCGGTCTTCCACTCATCGCCCGCCTTGATCCTTACCAGGTTATATGCCGCCCTCAGGTCGAGTTTGGTAAAGACCGTGGCCCCTTTGAGGCGATCGAACAGCTCGGAAATCAAGGGTATTGGGTAAGCGTTCTTGATCGTGATGCGATTGAGACCCCTGTAATCGATGCAAGGCCTCAACTCACCGCCCTTCTTTTTCACAAAGAAAAATCCAGCCCCTGCCGGGAACGAGGATTTGCGAATGTGTCCGCGTGAAAGCGCCTCCCTCACGTACTCCTCCATGGCCTCATTCTCCGCTACCGACAGTGGATAGACTTTGCCACGAGGAGGAACGGCACCAGATTGTAACTCTATGGCACAATCGTATGGGCGGTGCGGAGGTAGGGCAACCGCGCGCACCTTATCGAATACATCCCGGTACTCTTCGTATTCAGGAGGCAACAGAGAGTCCGAGGAAGTACACAGCAACTTGACAGGCCCATGGATGCAACTAGCCCCACACTGCGGTGACCACGAGAGGATCTCGGCCGATCTCCAATCGAAAGTCGGATTATGCTTCTGGAGCCAGGGGTACCCCAAGACCACCGGGTAGTGTGGAGACGAAATCACCTGGAGACAGACCGACTCTCTGTGAACGGCACCAATGGCTATTCCCACTGGAAGGGTCTCATGAGTCACGTGTGGCGGCAGAAGGGGTCTGCCGTCTATCGCCTCAAGAGCCAGTGGGGAACCTCGAGGCTGCAGAGGAATGGAATTGGCGGCAGCGAACACACTATCAATGAACAAACCACCAGCACCAGAGTCCACCAACGCCTGGGTCGTCACCGAGCCCCCGACCCAGGAGAGGACAACAGTGATCAGTGGTTTGTCAACACGGGAAACCGGGGACGAGGAGACTCCACCCAAGATCTGCCCCCGACAGGATCTCAGGTGCGAGCGTTTCCCGGACGGTTCGGGCATGCCAACCGAAAATGCCCACCGAGACCACAGTACATGCATCGGCCCTCGCGTCTCCGGAGTACCCTCTCCCCCTCGGACAGGCGAGCAACCCCCAGCTGCATGGGTTGACCCCCAGACCAGTCATCCCCAGGAGGCGTGGGAGGAGAGGGAGGCACGGGTGGGACAGCAAACGTAGGCGCCAATCTGTTAGAAGGCCTCCGCAGGCTCTCCTTAAAGGAAGGTCTCTCCCTGAGTCTGGTGTCAATCAAAATCAGGAAAGAAATAAGGGACTCGAGCTCCACTGGTAGGTCCTTGGCTGCAATCTCATCCTTCAAGGCATCCGAGAGACCATGAGAGAAAGCAGCGACCAGAGCCTCATTATTCCAGCCCACCTCTGCTGCCAGGGTACGAAACTCAATGGCGTATTCAGCTACGGATCGTGAACCCTGTCTGATGGACATAAGGAGCTTCGCAGCAGAGGCAGCACGAGCCGGCACATCGAATACCTTCCGAAGAGAAGCAACAAAACCGGAAAACTCGGCAACCACCGGATTGTTGTTCTCCCATAAAGGGCTGGCCCAGGCCAAGGCCTTGTCCGAGAGCAGCGAGATCAAGAAGCCCACCTTTGATCTCTCAGTAGGAAAGGCATGTGGCAGCAACTCGAAATAAATGCCCACCTGGTTAAGGAAACCTCGGCACTGAGTTGGCTCTCCCCCAAAGCGCTGTGGAAGGAGGGCAGAACCGGTCATACCCCGAGACACCGCAGGCGCAGCAACAGGTGTCGGGGTAGATTCTTGCGCAACAACCGGAGCGGCAGTAGGAGCGGGCCCAGGAGCGACAACCGACCCATCGGCAACGGAAGCGAAATGAGCCGTGCGTTCAAGCAGGGTTTGCAACGCCACAGCGAACCGACCCAACAGGTGATCCTGCTGATCAAGTCTGGCAACCAGCGTAGGTAGCGAGGATGGCCCTGTACCGTCAAAATTCATGGCTTGGTCCTAATGTCATGGAACCATGAACCAGACGTACAACAAGAGATAAGAGGAAATAAGAAGGCTTTATTGCAAATCAAGCTGTAAGCAAAAGTCCAAGCGGATGGCTAAACCGAAGCAGGGTCTTGCGTAGACAGGGGTCAGGAACTAGAAGGGTGGTCAGACGAAGCCTGGATCAGGAACCAGCAGGGTAGTCAGACGAAGCCAGGATCAGGAACCAACGGGGTAGTCAGACGAAGCCAGGATCAGGAACCAACAGGGTAGTCAGACGAGGCCAGGATCAGGAACCAGAAGCAGCAGCAGTCTTAGAAGCATGTGAACACAGGAGGACCAAGCAAGGAACTGAAGCCACAGACCTCCTATATATATGAGCTAGGCATCCAGCTCCTCCCAGTGGGAAGGAGAAGCCGCAGGGTGGGAGGCTACAAGAAACCCAGAAACCAAGATGGCCGCCAGCACATGTCAAACGAAGGAGAACAGTGAGAAGGTAAGACCATGACAACAAGGAGGAACCTGGCGCTATGACAGTGGCTTGCTTGCAGCTCTGGTGGCCTGAGGCCCTGTTTACGTGAAGAAATAAGCTGTGTTGGACCGATACCCGCCGATGGATGCGAACAGCCGGTCCCTCATGCAGCGAAAGGGGGGGGGGGGGGGACTGCGCGACTCTGACCCATGCTAACTTGGGGAATATGAAAAACAAAAAAGGGGGGGAGGGGCCCCACCTGGGATGAACCCATCACCCATGCGTATGTCTAAAGCTGAAGTACCATAGTGAATCAGAAAAACCGCACCTTAGTGAATCAGGGAATACACCATGCCTGAGCGATTCAGGGAACACACAACACTCGAGCGCTACAGAGAACCCATGACACCTGGGCGAAACAGGGAACACATGACACCTGGCCAACACAGGGAACACATGACCCCTGAACGAACAGGGAACACATGACCCCTGAATGAACAAGGAACATATGACACCCAAGCGACTCAGGGGACACATGACACCCGAGCGACTCAGCGAACACATGACACCAAAATGAATCCGGGAAGACATAATACCTGAGTGATTCAGGGAAGACATAACACCTGAGAGATTCAGGGGAGACAAAACACTTGAGTGATTCAGGGGAGACATAACACATGAGCGATACGGGGAGACATAATACCTGAGCGATTCAGGGACGACATTACACCTGAGCGATTCAGGGAAGACATTACCCCATAGCGATTCAGGGAAGACATTACCCCTGAGCGATTCAGGGAAGACATTACACCTGAGCGATTCAGGGAAGATATTACACCTGAGCGATTTTTAGGGAAGACATTACACCTGAGCGAATCAGGGAACATATGACACCAGGTGGTTACAGGGACGACATAACATCTGAGCGGATCGGGGAACAAATGACCCTGAGCGGTATCAGGAATGACGTAGCCCTGAGGGATTCAGGGAAGACGGGACCCCTGGGCGATTTAAGGCCAGCCGTAACACCTGAGAGGTTCAGGGAACACCTGACCCCTGAATTCAAGGAATACCACAGCCCCCAGCCATTCAGGGGGTGAATATTGACAAACGTAATATGCGTGATTGGCTCAGGAAGCACAGGGTGACCTGGGGCCTGCACCTGGCATTAAATTAACATTTGTTTTTATTTATTTTTTTCCAGCAGTGCAGGGGTTAAGGGCAGCAGGCCAACAGCCAGGCAGCCAGACAGCGACTCGCCCGCGCAGAGAAGCGGCGCCCACTGAAGGACAGGGCGGCTGTGCTGCTAGAGAAGGCATGACTGCAACAGTGCCAAACCTTCCCTGGCAGCCACCACAACCCAGAAAATACTCAAATGATGACTTGAACTACAGTGCCCCATTAGTACTTCTTAACCCTATGTTGGCTTACAGGCGTCTGCAAGGTCTTGCAGGATAGAGCATACAACAAGAAGCCATCATCATTTGCACCTGAGGCGCCGTCCCCGCTTGCCCCCCATCCGCCGAGCCGCGCCGCACCAACTTGCGGCACATGCGCCGGAGGGGCGAGCCGACTGGCCGATGCAGGCTCCGGCAGCCGGCGCGAGGCCGGGAGCCTGCGTGGAGCTTCCGGCCGGGCTGTGAATCAAGGGAAAACGAGGTGCCGGTGGCAGGCGCGTCCTCCCGGGCCACAGAGCGGTGATACTCACAGGAGGCGATGCGGCTGGCTGCACGAACCTGAACCGAAATGACAACCGAAGACGCGACCGGAAGTGACGTCAGGCGCAGGTGCTGGTAAGCAACGAAAACGGGTGCCCTGCTGCTGGTAGTAGGGAGCTTGAATAGGGGGAGGGCGCTCCTCCCACAATTACAGGCTGCATGCAGCCTTAACTATATATATATATATATATATATATATATAGCCTTAATGCCATTAGCCCCCATTATCAGCCCTTATGCCTCATTAGCCCCCATTATGCCTCTCATTAGCCCCCATTATGCCTCACATTAGCCCCATTATGCCTCATTAGCCTCCATTATGCCTCTCATTAGCCCCCATATGCCTCATTAGCTCTCATTATGCCTCTCATTAGCGTCCATTATGCCCCCAGCAGCCTCATTTTTTATTAAATAAAAAAACACTTACCACTCTGCTCCTGGACGCCACCAATCCTCGCCGCCCGTGATCCTCTTCCTCCTGCTGTCGGCTGTGCTCTGAACTGACACAGTCCTCCGGTACTAATGAGCGCTTCCAAAATGGAAGCACTTCATTAGTATTCTCCGGCTAGCAGGCTTGATTAGGGTGTGCCTATGAATATAGTGTACCTTTTCACTCGCAGCCAGGGGAGCGAGCATGCACTGGCATGCTGTGGGTGTGATGACAGCACTGCCTATGCCATCAGTCAAGTGAAGTGTGACCGCCCCCAGAATGAACTGAAAGTGCACAGCTAAAGATCCAGGCTGTGCTCAAATTGCAAGATGAGACAACCCCTTTAATCTCACAGTCAAGAAAATCCACAGCTAAATATTATAGATCACTACAATGTTTTCATGGTACTTCCGATATTAGTTGTAAAGCCTCATTCACACGTCAGTGTTTGGTCAGTGATTACCATCAGTGATTGTGAGCCAAAACCAAAATTGGAGCCTCCACAGACATAAGGCATAAGGGAAAGATCTGCACCAGATCGCGGACCTATTCACTTGAATTGGGTTCATGCACTACTTTTTTGCAGTGCGGAGGCACGTACAGTAAACCCATGGAAGCACTCCGTAGTGCTTCTATGGGGTTCCGATCTTTGCCTCCGTTATGCATCTCCCGGTTTGTGGACCCATTATAGTGAATGGGTCCGCGATCCGTGATGCGGGATGCACACGGCTGGTGCCCGTGTACTGCAGACCCGCAGTACGCGGGCCTCAATACAGCCACGGCCGGGCAACGGCTGTGTGCATGAGCCCTAAATGTTATATATCACAACTAAAGACTTAAAAGGAGTCATAGCACAACTCTCAAGTTGCCACAAGTGCAATCTCAGATCACATAAAAATCCAGCATTATTACATTTAATTTAATGGTTGCACCGCTACACAGCAATCTTTGCTAGTACAGCGGTTATCATAGACAAGATTACAACGTAGTCAGAGCCTAATAATTACTCAAATTGCTTTATATAGCTGCAAAGGTATACTCACATATGACTAATTTGTTGAAGAATTTACTGCAACTGAAAATTAGTTCAGTTTGTTTCCATTTTATGGGTATATTTTTCATAGACTTTTATTTAAAAAAATAAAAAATAAAAATAAGCCAATAACATTAACTGCATAGTTCAAAGACATTTCACCGTAAACACTGCATTGTTATATCTGTGTTGGTTGCATTACTGCATGAGACTGTTGGGGGAATTTATCATAACTGGTGTAAAGGAAAATTGGATTCCACCTTTTATTTCTCAGAGCTCCTTTGGAAAATAAAAGGTGGAATCTAATTGATTGCTATGGGAAACTAAGCCAGTTTTTTTACACCAGTTTTGATAAATCTCCCCTAATGTGTTTCAAATAAATTCTACTACAAAAATGTCTTTGTTAAACCAGGGAAATATTTGCAAGACTATTACCATCATGCTACTGCTGCTGTCTGCCTGCCTGCTATTATGTTCCAAACCCTATGGTGGCTGCTGCCACTGCCACTATCATGCAAATGTCGCTGTCAGCCTGCCTACTATCATGTTCCGTACCATATAACTGCTGCTGCCACCACCGTTACAGCTGCTACTTTCTGCTGCTAAACTTGCTACTGCTATTTCCATAATTTTTTTCTGCCACTACCATTAGTGCTACACAGTAACTTGTCTGTTCCATGCTGTGCTGCTATTGCTGCCAGTACTATTGAGGCCCCAAACCGCCACTAACATACCCTTTCTATACTGCACTTATGCTGCTCCCAATAAAAAGGCATTCTTTTTTCTAGGCTCATTCAGAACAAGCTACTCTTTCTTCTGACAATTTAGGCCTCATGCACACTACCGTATGTATTTTGCAGTCTGCAAAAACTGATCCGCAAAAAAATACGGATGACGTCCATGTGCATTCCATGTTTTGCGGAACGGAACAGCTGGCCCCTAATAGAACAATCCTATCCATCTCCGTAATGCGGAGAATAATAGGACATGTTCTATTTTTTTGCAAAACGGAAATACAGACATACAGAAATGGAATGTACACAAAGTAACTTCCGTTTTTTTACGGACCCATCGAAATGTATAATTACGCATACCGTCCACAAAAAAAAAATGGAACGGACACGGAAAGAAAATAAGTTTGTGTGCATAAGCCCTAAGGCCCCTTTCACACGGGCGAGAATTCCGCGCTGGTGCAATGCATGAGGTGAACTCATTACACCCGCACTGAATCCAGACCCATTCACTTCAATGGGGCTGTTCAGATGAGCAGTGATTTTCACGCATCACTTCTGCGTTGTGTGAAAATCGCAGCATGTTCTATATTCTAAAACATGGTTAGAATGGAAAATAATAGCATTCTTTAATTCAGAATGCTAAGTAAAAGGTCCATTGTGGGGTTAAAAATAAAAAAAAATGTAACCTCATCCACTTGATCACGCAGCCGGGCTCGACTTCTTTCTTCTTCTTGCAGGACCTGGCTGGAAAAGGACCTTCAGTGACATCATCAAGAACCTTCTATCTTCATTCAGCAGGACCTGTGCTGACGTTATCGCGGTCACCGTAGGTCCTTTTCCAGCCAGGTCCTGCAAGAAGAAGAAGAAAGAAGACGAGCCTGACTGCGCGATGAAGTGGATGAGGTGAGTTAAAAAATATAAATTTTTAACCCCAAAATTGACCTTTTTTACTTAGCATTCTGAATTAAAGAATGCTATTAGTTTCCATAATAACCATGTTATAATGGAAAATAATAAAATATACAGAACACCGATCCCAAACCCAAACTTCAGTGAAGAAGTCCGGGTTTGGAGCTAGATACCACAGTCAGTTTTTTATCACGCGCGGCGTGCAAAACGCTTTGATAAAAACTGAACATCGGAACGCAATCCCAGTCAAAACTTCAAAACTGACTGCAATTGCATACCTACTTGCATGATTTTCCCTGATTGCAGATGCAACGCATCCGGACACGCAA
Source organism: Bufo gargarizans (assembly GCF_014858855.1). Classification (NCBI taxonomy): domain Eukaryota; kingdom Metazoa; phylum Chordata; class Amphibia; order Anura; family Bufonidae; genus Bufo; species Bufo gargarizans. Next base: position 523,666,744 of record NC_058080.1, on the reverse strand, counting down.
GGGGCCTAGGTGTGTATAAATACAGGCAGTCACTCTCCCCCAGTTAAGATTTTTGAACGTTTATGCCGATTAAGTGACTTTCTTCTGACATTAATGTGTGTGTATGAATATGGGGAATGAATCTGCCCCCATAGAGAAATATTTTTCGAATGGTTGGTCAACAAGCCACTGTTATTTTCCAATAGCACTATCTGCCCCTGAGGGACAATTTTTTTAAAGGGTTTCTGTCATCAGAAAAATGGGTATTAACCTGGCTGGCATTAGCGATGTGCTAATATCAGCTGAACATAACTATATTAGTCCCATTTTACTATGTTGTGGCGTTATTTAGAAAAGCAAACTTTTATAATATACAAATGAGCCTCTAGGAGCAGGGGGGGAGGGGGTGTTGCACCTGCTCCTAGAGGCTTTTTCCACGCCCTTCTATACTTGAATGACAGGGCCAGGCCAGGGTTGGTCTCCTGTCTGACTAGGAAATCTCGCGCCTGCACCTTCCCATTCAGTATTCGACGCAGGCGCAGTGAGGAAGGCGCGTTCGCCGACAGCCAGCTTCATCACTGCACTTGCACTGAATACATCGCAGTGAGGAAGCCGGCATTACAGATGGCTAAGTTCAGTTCAAACATGCTGTTGGTAAACACTGTCAAACATGCTTTAACATAGCTACAGTGGATATAAAAAGTCTACACAGCCCTGTTCAAATATCAGGTTTCTGTGCTGTAATTTTTTTTTTACAAAGATAAATAATTTCAGAACTTTTTCCACCTTTAATGTGACCTATAAACTGTACAATTCAATTGAAAAACAAACTGAAATCTTTTAGGTAGAGGGAAGAAAAAATATAAAAATAAAATAATATGGTTGCATAAGTGTGCACACCCTTAAACTAATACTTTGTTAAAGCACCTTTTGATTTTATAACAGCACTCAGTCTTTTTGGGCCTGAGCCTATCAGCATGGCACATTTAGACTTGGCAAGATTTGCCCACTCTTCTTTGCAAAAACACTCCAAATCTGTCAGATTGCGAGGGCATCTCCTGTGCACAGCCCTCTTCAGATCACCCCACAGATTTTTAATCATATTAAGGTCTGGGCTCCTCTTCATGAAGTTCCTCTTCATGTTCAGCTTTCTAGTAGAAGTCTGAAGGTTTTGTGCCAATATTGACTGGTATTTGGAACTGTTCATAATTTGCTCTAGCTTAACTAAGGCCCCAGTTCCAGCTGAAGAAAAACAGCCCCAAAGCATGATGCTGCCACCACCATGCTTCACTGTTGGTATGGTGTTCCTTTGGTGATGTGCAGTGTTGTTTTTGCGCCAAACATATCTTTTGGAATTATGGGCAAAAAGTTCAACCTTGGTTTCATCAGACCATAACACCTTTTCCCACATGCTTTTGGGAGACTTCAGATGTGTTTTTCGCTAAATGTTTTTCTTCGTAAGAAAAGGCTTTAGTCTTGCCACTCTAACACATAGCCAAGACATATGAAAAATACGGATGATTGTTGTCACATGTACCACACAGCCAGTACTTGCCAGATATTCCTGCAGCTCCTTTAATGTTGCTGTAGGCCTCTTGGTAGACTCCCAGACCAGTTTTCTTCTTGTCTTTTCATAAATTTTGGCGGGACGTCCAGTTCTTGGTAATGTCACTGTTGTGCCATATTTTCTCCACTTGATGATGACTTCACTGTGTTCCATGTATATCTAATGCCTTGGAAATTCTTGTGTATCCTTCCCCTGACTGATACCTTTTAACAATGAGATCCCTCTGACGCTTTGGAAGCTATCTGTGGACTAGGGCTTTTGCTGTGGACTGTGACTAAGAAAATTTCAGGAAAGACCAACTAGAGCAGCTGAACTTTATTTGGGGTTAATCAGAGGCACTTTAAATGATGGCAGGTGTATGCTGACTCCTATTTAACATGATTTTGAATGTGATTGCTTCATTCTGTACACAGCTACATCCCCAGTTATAAGAGGATGTTCACACTCATGCAACCACATTATTTTAGTTTTTTGTTTGTTTTCTTCCCTCCGCCTAAAAGATTTCAGTTTGTTTTTCAATTGAGTGGTACAGTTTATAGGTAATATTAAAGGTGGAAAAAGTTCTGAAATTATTTATCTTTGTCTCATTTTTTTACAGCACAGAAACCTGACATTTTAACAGGGGTGCGTAGATTTTTATATCCACTGTATGTGTATATATATATATATATATATATACACTAGATAGATAAATAGATAGATTGATGTAAATCGGAGTCCTAGGTGACATCAGAGTGTCATATACCAATTTTCAGGGCAACTGAAGCATATTCAATTCGTGTGGAATCAATTTAGTTTTCTGAGTTTTTTTTAACTAATGATCTATCTTATATTTTTTATGTTGACATTTGTATATAAGCGATACAAATAACTGGAATCTTAGATTATATTGTAAAATACATGTGTAATAAGTTGGATAATAATACTTTACCAGAATATATTATAAAATAGTTCACAAATCCATTATAACAAGGATAGCAGGCTTTGTAATAGCACTTCTATGAGTACAACCATGAACTTATATATGATATATTATCCCAGAGGATCTTATTGTCAAGAGATTAATTAAGACATGCATTGCTTTAAATAATAAATGACTTTACCATTGGAAATGAGTGCTTTATGAACACTATGCAACATTTTTATTTATTTTTTGCATTTTCCAATTTTTTGCTGTCCTCACCACTTTTCTGAAAGGGGGTATGGAAAGGGTGGGGGGAGTGATTATAGCCTGCTACTCTGACAAATGTATCTTTATTTATGCCAGTTTATGCAAACTCTGAGCTATTATAGTTTTCCGGCTAAGCACACGGACTGCAGGAGGATGGGCCTAATTTATGACCAGGCGTGAGCCTCGTTATAAATTTGGTGCATCCTTTGGAAATGCAGGGGATATCAAGACAGGTATAAAAAGTGGCAGTCTTGATAAATCTTCACCAAAATCTATTATAAAAATACTTCATTAATGTATTTGTGGATGCAGAGCATGGGAGTGGTAGTGGCCCTGATGAAGGGTTATGTCATGGTTTAGGCTGTTGCTCCTTGGGGATCCGTGCAGTTAAAAGGTCGTTTTGAAGAATGAGGCCAGAAGTAAAACCCAGAACAGTGCAAAATGCTTTCTGTGCATTCATTGGCAGCAATTTTAAATTGCAATTCTCTGGCATCAGTAAGAATTATTTTGAAATGTTAAAGGACTGAAATTTAGCACTAGTCTAGTACTGGCCTAGTAGTATTCTGAATCATGGGTGTCTTAGTCATAGTCCCTCATCTCACAGCAGTGTCTTTAAAGCTGGCATTAGCTGTCTTCTTTCAAGTACATTCTTGAGGAACAATCAAGTTGATCGCTCTGGAGACCCTCTTACAGGAGCAAGAGCTCTTTAGTGTACTTACTCTGAACTCTCAGGCTACTCTGCAACTCTCCCTCTTGGCAGGAAGCAGGACCAGCCCACTCCCCCAAGAGGTGAGGAACAGGGGTGTAAGTCCTGTTTCTTGACAACCTTATGCTCACGTAGATATGTTACAATTTACTGTGAAAATGGGAGGGAAACAGGACTGGGAGAATGAAGATGGAGGATCATATGAGCTTTGGAGGGAGGTGGGCTTGCCCTGACAGCCTATGAGCCCATCAAGTAGCAGGATTTTAGCAAGTCCTTCAGGCTCTGGGCTAGCTCTGAAGTGCAGACACATTCTAAGCTTAGCCTGGCATGTGAGAGAATGTATGTTTGAAGTGTCTGGCAAACAGCAATTACAGATTCAATCTAGCAATTTTAGGGTGTTGTACTGATAGTTTAGGGACAAATTTAGTTAGGTAGATTGAATCAATAGTTAGGAAAATCAAAGAGTTGTTGGCCCCTTTTTTTTTTTTTTTCAGGTGATTCTACTGACAGTGTGACCTTTATACTTGTGTTGTTATATCTGTTTTTAATCAATAATCAGGGTTTTATCAGAGAGCAAAAGAATAGAGTTAGGCCGAATGCACACGGCCGTGATCTGCGACCGAGAGCGGTCCGTGGTATGCTGGGCTGGATTCCTGTTCAGAGCGGGAGCGTCATTGGTTGCTATGACGCCGTGCGCTTCATGCCGCCTCTGCACTACAGTAATACACTATACTAGTGTATTACTGTAGTGCAGAGGCGGCATGAAGCGCACGGCGTCATAACAACCAATGACACCATGCGCTCCTGCTCTGAACAGGAATCCAGCCCGGCATACCACGGACCGCTCTCGGTCGCAGATCACGGCCGTGTGCATTCGGCCTTTGTCAAAGTTTTGTGTCAAATTTTCTTTGAAGCTTGTCAAGTTCTCTTTGGGGTGATTTTACTGACACAGTGTGACCTTTATACTGGTCCAGTTATATGTGGTCAGGGTTTTATCAGAGAGGGAAAGAATAGGATTTTTTTTTCTGTACATGAATAGTCAGCAATATTATAAAAAAAATCCTCAAGCTTATATAAGTGTTTTAGAGGCTATTTGCAGCACTTCCTACAGCATGCAATTGCTGTAAAAATGGGTTTCAATTTTGCTACTGTTTATTATTAAGCATTTCAATGCATTTCAGTACCAGTGTCTTCGTAGCAGGGCACATTAAAAAAGTTGCACCTTTGTTAATTACTGAAGAAACAGCTATAATTTTGCCACCGTAAATAATTAAGTAGTTAAGCGCATTTTAGCACATCAGTACCAGTGTGTTCATAGCAGGGCACGTTTTATTGCTCCAGTTTTAAATATTGAAAAAACTGCTTTAATTTAGCTACCATTTGTAATTGTGCATTTTAATGCATTTCCGTGTATCAAGATACTACAGTAGTTTAATTCAATATATTTTAGTGCGTTACTATACCATGGTGAATTGTAAATACCAGTGTGCAGTGTGTTCGTAGAAGGGGAGGGATGTTTAAAGAGGACCTTTCATGGGTCCGAACATTGTAAGATAACTATCTGGACATGTAAAGGACATGGGCGTCGCTATACATGTCCAGATAGTTATCTTACATTGTTCAGACCCATGAAAGGTCCTCTTTAAAAGGGTATTCCCATCTGAGACAGTGGGGGCATATCGCTAGGACCACCTCTGGGACCCGCACCTACAAAGAGAACAGAGTAGGGAGAGCTGTGGCTGAAGGACTCCGGATTTCCTGGGGTCTGTCCACCACCAAGCGCTGCACGCCGCTGATCCCATTCATTTCTATGGGGCAGATGGAAATAGCCGAGCCAGCCTCATTGTCTGAGATGGCAAAACCCCTTTAAGTGTACCTCTAATTATAGGAAAAAGCTTGCAATATTTTTACCATTTAACAAATACCAAACTTGTGACTTGCCATTGTTTAAATAGGCCTCATAATAAAATGCCTGGTGGACAACAAAGTGGAAAACTAAAGACCAGTGCCTCATCATCCACAAGCCAGAATGTTGGTGGCTGCTGTAGTGCAAAAAGCAGTAGCAGCACAGTCAGAACCACACGTCAGGCCAGTAGTAGTAAAAGCAGCAGGCCCTTGGCGCCAGATTGAGGTTCTTTGGAAAAATTGAAATCAGAGGAGGAGATTGATGGCCAAGTTGGCAATAAAGAGCAGAAGCAACATAATGTGAAACCTCCCAAAAACTGTCATTGTCATATCTACTTCTATTGTGCTGTGAGTGCAGGCTCAAAACCTACCTAGCTCTGTGTATCTCCCTTATGGCAGTTTTTCTCCACAGAGCCAGAAGACAAAAGCACTGCTTTGTTCAAGGTCTGCTGGGTGAAAATAAGCAGAGGACAATCAAACAGAAAACATTTGCACTACTGCTCTATTGCAGCTCATAAAGCAGCATCACTAGATCCAATAGTAAAATAGAAGTAGCCACCAGCAATCGGAAAAAGAGTTTCTTCTATTTTCTGGTTTTCTTTGCAGCAGCCACATACAGCACAGTCTCATCATTATTATTAGTTATTATTAGTCATTGATAACAGAATTTGTGTCCAGGAAACAACTCTATGTGCCTACCAATCTGCTGGTGTGCAAGCTCAACTTCCTCCTGGCTAAGTTTCTGGCAGTGCAGTCACTGCTGTACCACTTAGTTGATTCCACTGCCTTTAGGGAACTGATGGTGTGCACTCAGCCTTGACGAAAGATACCTTGCTGCCATTATTTCCCCAAAAAACCATGCTTGTCTTGTACTCTCTCATGGAAGAGAACATAGGCCCCTCCTTGCAATTGTTTCTGTGAGGCAAGGATGCACACCCTCGTAGTCAACTGGAGCAGCTGTTATGGTCAGTTCCACTGTATGCACAGTTCGTGAAAAAGAAAGATGCAACAATCACCACTGTAAAATTCCAGTACTTTAATGGTCCAATAAAACCAAGCTGACATAGGTGCAGGATGCACTTCTACAGACTTACAAACATAGCAGTGTGGGAGCTACCATATATGCATATCCATATTACTGACATCGGTGTTTAATTTAAACAAATACAGGCAAAACAACGCTACATCATTACAAGAACACACCAAGTTCATTCCTGTCTTTAAGCCTTGCACTCCCAGTGGATTATTGAACTTATATTGTTGTGCACCGAAATGCTGTATATACAGCCACTTTACTTAAGACTATAATGAGGTAGTGCCAACTATTTATCTTCTCTTTCTATATATGTCTTTTATGGTTTACTAGGTCAATGTTTTTCATGCAGCACCACTGCAACAATGCCAAGTCCTATTGACACCTCCAGGCTTGTGCCAGCCTGGTTCCCATACCAGAAGCTTGTGCACCTCCTACACATCCTCATCAATAAATATCCTCCCGTTGCCAACATAAACAAGGCAGAGCATTGCTTTCACTTCCCCTCCCTCCTCTCATATGTGTAAACTGTCAAGCCATGCTATGTTAGAGATGATGAGCCTTTACACACAAAAATATTTTGTGCAATTTTTTCTGCTGAAAAATGCCAGAATAAGGGCACTCTAGGGAAGACGATAATATTAATTCTGACCCAAAACTAGGCCCTAAAATAATTTTACAACTCAAGATATATACAGACTTCAGAAAACCTCTCCAAATGAATTCAGAAGCCAGAGCACAAGGCCAATTGAGATGCTAGAAGAGACCCGCAAATTCATTCTGGACACAGATCTGACTGCTAATTATGTTGAAATCCCAGATCAGAACCCTAAACAAATGCAGACCCCAGACAATAACTGAGACCCTAGACCAAACCCCTAAATAAATTCAAAAGACTATGCTCTAAGACAGGGTCCTCTGTAGAAATTGAGTCTAAAATTAAAAACCTAGACCAGAACAGAGCCCAGAATGAAATACAACTTCCACACTATAATTCACACTGCAAAGCAGTCAGCTAATTGAGACCCTGGAAGAGACTAAAAAAATCATTCTGACCCAAAAATACACCCAAAATTTTACTCACAGACCACAGACAAGAAACTTTAAATAAGATCATACCATAAGCCATAATTCAGAAACTAGAATCTAAAATTGAGGTTAAGAAAATATTTGTGGTGTCTCACCTATTAAACGACTGGAACTAAGGTGCTTTGTTATATGAAGCTTCACCCAAGAGCTATGTGAGGACAATTAATAGATAATTAATTAACAAACACTCTCAAAATTTGAAGTTGCATTAAAAAGCTAAATATTTTAATGGTAAAAATAAATTAAATTGTATGGGACTGGTTCACTAGGAACCAAACAAAAAGGACACCAACAGTATATTGTCCCAAATATTACATCAAATTATACCACTCTCATTCAGTTGTCCGCATAACATCACATAATTCCATACAAAACTTAATAAAATTATTCAAATTTCATTTGATTCCCTAATTATATCTGTTGTGTCATGATGCTGGAATAATAAATATGCAAGTTATATGATTATTTATAAGTCTGCAATAAAAATTCATATATCCAAAATAAATCCAAATCAAGTCTAAAATAAATCCCAAAGTGTTGTGCAAAGTCTATTATATTCAAATTACTATTAAGTCTAACAGTGTAATTGTATCTCTATACAGTGCCTTTCAAAAGTATTCACCCCCCTTGACTTTTTTCATATTTTGGTGCCTCACAACCTGAAATTAACATGGATTGTTTGATGATTTGCATCATTTATTTACAGTACATACCCACAACTTTTAAGATTTTTTTTATTTTTATTGTGTAGCAAACAACAAATAGGACAAAATAACAGAAAAAGTCAACTTGCATAACTATTAAGCCCCCTAAAGTCAAAACTTTGCATAGCCACCTTTCGCAGAAATCATTGCTCCAAGTGGCTATGAGCTTGCCACATCTTACCACTGGGATTTTTGCCCATTCCTCCTTGCAAAACTGCTCCAGCTCTTTCAAGTTGGATGGGTTGAGCTTGTGAACAGCAATCTTTAAGTCTGACCACAGATTTTCTATTGGATTGAGATCTGGGCTTTGACTAGGACATTTCAACGGATTTACATGTTTCCCCTTAAACCACTCAAGTGTTGCTTTAGCAGTGTGTTTGGGGTCATTGTCCTGCTGGAAGGTGAACCCCCATCCTAGCCTCAAATCAAGCACAGAGTGGTACAGGTTTTGCTGAAGAATATCCCTGTATTTAGCACCATGCATCTTTCCCTCAACTCTGACCAGTTTCCCAGTCCCGGCTGCTGAAAAACATCACCACAGCATGAAGCTGCCACTACCATGTTTGACTGTGGGGATGGTGTTCTTTGGGTTATGTGATTTGTTGGGTTTGTTCCAGACATAGCATTTTCTTTGATGGCTGAAAAGTTCAATTTTAGTCTCATCAGACCAGAGCACCTTCCTCCATACATTTTGGGAGTCTCCCACATGCCTTTTCGCAAACTCACAACGTGCCTTTTTGTTTTTAGCTGAAAGTAATGGCTTTCTTTTGGCCACTCTGCCATAAAGCCCAACTCTATGGAGCGTACGCCTTATTGTCATCCTATGTACAGATACTCCAGTCTCTACTGTGGAACTCTGCAGCTCCTCCAGGGTTACCTTAGATCTTTGTGCTGCCTCTCTGATTAATGCCCTTCTTGCCCGGTCCATGAGTTTTGGTGGGTGGCCGTCTCTTGACAGGTTTGCTGTTGTGCCATGTTCTCTCCATTTGGTTTTGATAGATTTGATGGTTCTCCTGGGGATTATCAAAGATTTGGATATTTTTGTGTAACCTAACCCTGACTTATACTTCTCAACAACATTGTCCCTTACTTGTTCGGAGAGTTCCTTGGTCTTCATGGCAGTGTTTTGTTAGTGATGCCTCTTGCTTAAGTGTTGCAGCCTTTGGGGCATTTAAAAAAAGGTGTGTATATGTAATGACAGATCATGTGACATTTAGATTGCACACAGGTAAACATCATTTCACTAATTATGTGACTTCTGAAGGTAATTGGTTGCACCAGAGATTTTTATGGTCTTCCTTACAAGGGGGGTGAATACATACGCACATGCCAGTTTTCTATTTCTAAACAATTTTTTATTGCTACAATTAATTTTTTTATTATTATAAAAGTTGTATTTATACATTTTTCTTATTTCACTTCACCAACTTAGACTATTGTGTTCTGATCCATCACATAAAATTCAGATTAAAAAAACATTGAACTTAAGGCTATAATGTAACAAAATCCGAAAAAAAAGGGGTGAATACTTTTGCAAGGCACTGTATGTTAATTCACATGATACTTTTTGTATGTGCTCCATTATTAAACGTGCCTTTAACATAGTATCACTTTAAAGGCCCGTTTTAATAACTGAGCACATACAATCAAAAAGTATCAAGTGAATTCACATATATAGATACAATTGATTGAATATAAACATCATGAACTAACAAAGATGATTGGAGACTACTAGCTATCAAATCACAATTTATTTATTTATTTCACGTTATTCCATATGTATTTACTAACACTGATTGGATTGCTTTGGGACATACATTATTAATTATTGTGGATCACAAATATATAACTTTTGGACACTTTTTTTTACACTGTTGGACTTAATACTCTTTGGATATAATAGACTTTGCGGAACACTTTGGGATTTATTTTGGATTTATTTTGGATATATGAATTTTTATTGTGGCCTTATAAATAATCATATAACTTGCATATTTATTATTCCAGCATCATGACATAACAGATTCAGGCAAGGCGACTAGGCCAGTGTGGAAACCTGATCTAAACCCTGACATGAGGAACTGAACAAAGCTAGGGTCGTGGTGGTTGCGTAGGAAGTGCAGCAGACAATCAACGTTAAGGACACTGAGGTACGACTTATCCGCTTTTAATGTACAGACTAACTTGGGATGGGCTCTAAAACAATTCACACACACATGTAACAGCCTACACTGACTATAATTGCAGAAGGAAAAGTTGAAATTATTGCAGATCTGTGATCTGCCGAGATATTGAATGGGCCTTCCCAACTTGTCGACTAAACCAGGGGCATGCAGAGGATCAGGGTGAATAGACGGCTGTGTGGGAGGGCTAATATCGGCACTAGAGGCGGCTTTGTGACACCATTCTGCTGTGTGGTAGATGGATTGACACAGAGAACAAGCAGGAGCCCTAAGACCAGCAAAGTGTCTGCAAAATATCTCAGTGTCGATATTAGCCCAGTTTGTGAGAAACTGAAATTGACTGAGGGCCGCCGCAGCCTTAGCTGAAAAGGAGCAGTGATAATCGTAAAATAAACTACCACCATATTTGTGTCACGGAATGTGTACAGGTAACAAGGCAAAACAACATGCATAAATGACTCGCTGGATCCAACAGCTAAGGAACAAAAGGGAGACCCCTGTAGAAGACCTGGCACTTTCCCTGGCTGCTTAGCCTATGCATAGATCCGAATGGTGGAGGTATGCATATCCACGAACCTTGACTATAAAGCCCTGAGCACCCTACAATAGTGAGGGGACACGACCACCGGCTCCCTACACCAGACACGGAGGGAGTCAGGGTCACCTGGGATCCAGCAAACAGAAAATAACAGATAACAGTTTAACACTTAACTTTGTAGAGGAGAGGAGAACCAGATGGGCATGCACACACACTCCAGGAAGAAATATAAGCCGCCCAGAAAAGCCTTCTGGGGAAGAATTTAAAGGGAAGCAATTAGTCCAACACATGACAGCTGAGAGAGGCTAAGGAGAGGAGGAGCTGAATACCACAACACAGAAACTCAAAGAGGAGGTTCTGAAAGGCCTCTGTCAGAGCTTCTCAGCTGTCTGGTTGTGACAGTACCCCTCCCTCTACGAGTGGACTCCGGACACTCAGAACCCACCTTCTCAGGATGGGACCTATGGAAAGCCCTGATGAGACGAGAGGCTTTAATGTCCGTCACTGGGACCCACATCCTCTCCTCAGGACCATACCCCTCCCAGTGAACAAGGTACTGAAGAGAGCCGCGGACAAGACGAGAATCCACAATCCCAGAGACCTGAAATTCAAGATTCCCATCAACCATAATCGGAGGAGGAGGCAAAGGCGAGGGTACAATGGGTTGAACATAAGGTTTCAATAAGGACTTATGAAAAACATTATGGATCTTCCAAGTCTGAGGAAGATCAAGACGGTATGCAACAGGATTGATGACAGACAGGATTTTGTAAGGCCCAATAAACCTAGGACCCAACTTCCAGGAGGGAACCTTCAATTTGATATTCTTGGTAGACAACCACACCAGATCACCAACATTCAGGTCCGGACCAAGCACACGTCTCTTATCAGCCACACGCTTATATCTCTCACTCATGCTCTTTAGATTATCTTGAATCTTTTGCCAAATAGATGACAAAGACGAGGAGAATCTGTCCTCATCAGGTAAACCAGAAGACCCCTCTCCCGAGAAAGTCCCAAACTGTGGATGAAACCCATATGCACAAAAAAATGGTGACTTATCAGAGGACTCCTGCCGACGGTTATTTAAAGCAAACTCAGCAAGGGACAAAAAAGAACACCAATCCTCTTGATTCTCCGCCACAAAACAACGCAGATATGTCTCCAGATTCTGATTGACGCGCTCTGTCTGACCATTCGACTGCGGGTGGAAAGCAGAAGAGAATGACAACCGAACCCCCAAGCGAGAACAGAAAGCCTTCCAGAATCTGGAAACAAACTGCGTGCCCCTATCAGAGACTATGTCTGAAGGAATACCGTGCAATTTGACAATGTGATCAACAAATGCCTGCGCCAGCGTCTTAGCATTGGGCAAACCAGGAAAAGGGATGAAATGCACCATTTTGCTAAAACGGTCCACCACCACCAGAATCACAGTCTTCCCCGAGGAACGAGGCAGGTCCGTTATGAAGTCCATGGACAGATGTGTCCAAGGACGGGAAGGAATGGGTAAGGGAAGGAGAGGACCTGATGGCCGTGAATGAGGGACTTTGGCACGAGCGCAAGTCTCGCAGGCTGCCACAAAACCCTCAACCGACTTACGAAGCGCAGGCCACCAGAATCTCCGAGCGATGAGATCCAGTGTGGCTCTTACCCCCGGGTGCCCAGCAAGGACCGTATCGTGGTGTTCTTTAAAAATCTTGTGTCTTAAAGCGAGAGGCACAAACAACCTCCCAGGAGGACAAAGATCAGGAGCCTCTGACTGGGCTGCCTGCACCTCTGCCTCCAATTCAGGAAAAAGAGCAGAGACCACCACACCTTCAGCCGAAATGGGACCCGGGTCTTCAAAATTCCCGCCTCCCGGAAAACAACGTGACAGGGCATCTGCCTTCACATTCTTAACTCCAGGGCGGAACGTGACAACAAAATTAAACCTAGAAAAGAACAACGACCATCTGGCCTGTCTCGGGTTCAGACGCTTGGCTGACTCCAAGTAGGCCAGATTTTTATGGTCAGTAAATACGGTAATAGGGTGTCTGGCTGCCTCTAGCCAATGGCGCCATTCCTCAAAAGCCAACTTGATGGCCAACAATTTCCTATCTCCCACATCGTAATTTCTCTCTGCGGAGGAGAGTTTTCTTGAGAAAAAGGCACACGGTCGCCAATTGGCAGGAGAGGAACCCTGAGACAAGACCGCCCCCACACCCACCTCCGAAGCATCAACCTCAACTATGAAGGGTAACGAAACATCAGGTTGCACCAAGATGGGAGCGGAAGCAAAACTCTCCTTGATATCAGAAAAAGCCTTACGCGCCTCTACTGACCAAGAAGAAAAATCTACCCCCTTTCTGGTCATATCAGTGAGTGGTTTAACAATAGAAGAATAATTCAAAATGAACTTCCTGTAATAATTGGCAAAGCCCAAAAAACGCATCAGCGCCTTTTGATTCTCAGGAAGCTCCCACTCAAGCACAGCGCGGACCTTCTCGGGGTCCATGCGAAAACCAGAAGCGGAGAGAAGAAACCCCAGAAATTGAATTTCTGGAACCGCAAACACACATTTTTCCAGTTTCGCATATAATTTATTCTCCCGCAGAATGAGCAAGACCTGACGTAAATGTTCCTTATGAGTTTTGAAATCGGGAGAAAAAATCAAAATGTCATCCAAATACACCAATACAAATTTTCCGATCAAATGATAAAAAATGCTGTTCACGAAATGCTGAAAAACGGCTGGGGCATTCATCAAACCAAAAGGCATAACCAAGTTTTCAAAATGGCCCTCAGGGGTATTGAAGGCCGTCTTCCATTCGTCCCCTTCTCTGACCCTGACCAGGTTGTATGCCCCTCTTAAATCTAATTTGGAAAAGACTTTAGCCCCAACAACCTGGTTAAATAGGTCCGGGATCAGAGGAAGCGGATAAGGGTCACGAATTGTGATATTGTTCAGCTCCCTGAAATCCAGACAAGGTCTTAAAGAACCATCTTTTTTCTTAACAAAGAAAAAACCAGCGGCAACAGGTGACTTCGAGGGTCGTATGTGTCCCTTTCTCAGACTCTCAGAGATATAAGCACGCATAGCGATCCTCTCAGGTTGGGAAAGATTGTATAAACGAGATTTAGGCAGCTTGGCATCTGGGATGAGATTAATAGGGCAATCGTACTCCCTGTGCGGGGGCAAATCCTGAACTCCACTCTCAGAGAAGACATCCGAAAATTCAGAGAGAAAAGATGGTATAGTCTTAGTAGCAACCTCAGAAACAGATGTCATGAGGCAATTCTCTCTGCAAAAGTCACTCCAACCATTTATTTGCTTCGCTTGCCAATCAATGGTGGGGTTATGCTTAGTGAGCCAGGGCAGCCCCAACACCAGAGGGGTGGGCAAACCGCTAAGGACGAAACATGACACATCCTCAACATGAGCATCACTCACAATCAAACGGATATTGTGAACTATGCCCTTTAATGATTTCTGAGAAAGTGGAGCGGAATCGATAGCAAAAACAGGAATATCCTTTCTCAAAGCGCACACCTGGAAACCATGAGTTATCGCAAATTGATTATCAATGAGATTGACCGCTGCTCCACTATCCACAAAAATCTCACAAAAAATGTTCTTGCTCTCTAGCGCCACCCTAGCCGGCAGGACAAAACGGGAACTACAAGCAAACGGAAAACCTTCAATTTCCGCCTCAACCCTGCCAATAGTAACAGACGGAACATTTTTCAAAGATTTTTTCCTCTTTGTTTCTTTATTATACCCAGAGAACTGCCTGAATCTCCTAGAGGGACAAATATTTGCCAAATGATTAATACCTCCACAACAAAAACAAACCGTCCCATGCGGGCTGAATCTTCTATTGTCAGAAGCAATCAACCCCAGCTGCATGGGCTCCTGCTCAGAAGGGGCTGACAGCGACTGAGACCCCTGCGCACAGAATGGGACCGCTGCACAGTCCTGGGACCGAGTATGACAGGAAGGAGAGATCTCTCCTCTCTCTCTAAGACGCCTGTCAATACGAACGGCCTGAGACATAGCAGAGTCCAAAGAAATAGGCCTTTCATGAAAGGCAAATGCATCTTTCAATCCCTCTGAAAGACCATGGTAAAATTGACTTCGGAGTGCAGCATCATTCCAACCAGTATCAGCTGCCCATCTCCGAAATTCTGAGCAGTATATTTCTGCGGATTGTTTACCCTGGCATAAGAGACGTAGTCTAGACTCCGCCAGAGCAATACGATCCGGATCATCATATATCTGACCCAGGGCTAAAAAGAATTCATCCACTGAACGGAGAGGCCGTGCCCCCTCCGGCAGCGAAAAGGCCCAGGACTGAGCGTTACCTCTGAGCAGCGATATAATGATCCCCACCCTCCGTTCCTCATCTCCAGAGGAAAGGGGAAGAAGGCGAAAATGGAGTTTGCAAGCCTCTCTAAAACGCACAAAATTCTCACTACCCCCGGAGAACGTATCCGGGAGCGAGATCTTAGGCTCAGAACAAGCTCCATGAACGCAAGCTGAACCGGTCACTTGAAGCTGAGAAAAAGTCTTACGGAGGTCAGCTACCTCCAATTAAAGACCCTGGAGGTGTTCAGCCAAAAGTGAAACCGGATCCATGCTTAAGACGGTTTTGGCGGCTTATAATGTCACGGAATGTGTACAGGTAACAAGGCAAAACAACATGCATAAATGACTCGCTGGATCCAACAGCTAAGGAACAAAAGGGAGACCCCTGTAGAAGACCTGGCACTTTCCCTGGCTGCTTAGCCTATGCATAGATCCGAATGGTGGAGGTATGCATATCCACGAACCTTGACTATAAAGCCCTGAGCACCCTACAATAGTGAGGGGACACGACCACCGGCTCCCTACACCAGACACGGAGGGAGTCAGGGTCACCTGGGATCCAGCAAACAGAAAATAACAGATAACAGTTTAACACTTAACTTTGTAGAGGAGAGGAGAACCAGATGGGCATGCACACACACTCCAGGAAGAAATATAAGCCGCCCAGAAAAGCCTTCTGGGGAAGAATTTAAAGGGAAGCAATTAGTCCAACACATGACAGCTGAGAGAGGCTAAGGAGAGGAGGAGCTGAATACCACAACACAGAAACTCAAAGAGGAGGTTCTGAAAGGCCTCTGTCAGAGCTTCTCAGCTGTCTGGTTGTGACAATTTGTACCCCAATTCGGTCACCCTAAACAAATAAAGGCCGTACGGAACAAATTACGTCTCTATACAGGCTGAAAGCTAAAAGGAACTCCGGGATGGTAAGCTTCCTGTTTAGCCTGAGATCGCGGCCCCTGAGTACTACTGAGACATCGCCGCACGCGATGACTTTGCTGTCAGAGAAATCCCGAGTAGCAATCAACAGGGAAGCCAGGTTGACGTCCCTGCCTTCCAGGATATCTTTCCTGATGTTGGCCGGTATGAAATGAGCGGGGGTGATATTAGAAACAGAGACTGTCGTACCGGTACACCCCGCAGCGGATGTGGACGGGATGGCCAGCTCTGGACCCGGAGGAGTGAGAACGGCACCCCGGGACTCGACTGTGTCCAGTCTGGATTGGATGTCCGTGACAGATGACGTAAGATTATTTAGCATGAGGTGAATCTGAGCGAGCGAGGTCTGGACTGTGGCCATCGAGACTTCTTCCTGATGTTGAGGACTCGCAGAAGACAAGAGTAGGCGGTATAATTCCGCTTTTCTGGCCTATGCTGTAAACGGGATACCCCTCTTGGACAGCTCTGCCATCAACCTTGGTACGGTCCAACTCCGTAGTGACGGGATGCTACCTGCTTCGGACAACCTGGCGGTATTTTCGTTGACCGAGGCCTCCATGATGTCAGAGGCATGAGACATGATCCTGTAGATACAGTACGTGAGAATGAGGCACAAGCACGGGACCCGGGACTGGACACCAGTGACAACCCTACCACCGAACGATGTGGTGTGCGTGCGCATGCCATCGTGGATAATGTCACCTTGTGATCAATGATTACCGCCACCGACAACTGAGCTGACTTACCCACAGCACAGAAGAAGCAAATAGCGGGAATGAGGAGAATATCTAAATAAAACCGTGAGATTTTTTAGACGACAAAATGAGAAGGTGAAACTAGTACTGAAATGTTCCCTATACTACCTGTTGGATATGATACTTGGTCACCGAGAAACTATGGTAGACCTGAAAAGAAGTAACGTTCCTGGAGCGAAATGGAGAAAAAACATAAACAGACAAGGAACGGCTATACACGACTGGAGATGTGGACGAGATTGACGAACAAATACGCGTGTGATGCGTAAACTACGGAGGTTTGGAAATGAACTGACGTAGTGAATGCATACTTGAGGCGACTGAACATGACCTGAAAATGTGCAGGGAATTTCTTTCCTTTTTTTTTTTTTTGTGACACAGGCATATATATATATATATATATATATATATATATACACACATACATATATATGCATATATATATATATATATATATATATATACATACACCATCGTGTTAATACAACCTTCTTTCCCCCTTTTTTTTTGTGTGCCTAAGTAAAACAATGGCATAGGTAAGTAAATGTGTGTTTTTCTTTTTTTTTTCTTTTCTTAACTGCAGTAGCAGGAGTGACCACCAGAGGGTGCTCATTCTGAAAACCTGCTACACACTGTGTAGTGAGCTCCCCGTCCTGCATTCTCAGATGTGGCCACCGGGGGCGAATGGAGCCAGACAGGAAGGAGCCTGGGACGCCGAGTGAAGTGAAGCAAGCGGCCGGCAGCAGCAGGAGAGGACACCAGACAGAGAGGACACAGAGGTAAGTACAGCAAATATAACCAAATAAACCTGCCTCACTAATGGCACGGCGGCCCGTGCCAGACATTTGCGAACGATTTCGGGACCACGCTGACCCCTGCACCCTGCCTATACTGCCGCGTGGGAGCCGATGCATCCAGGTAGTTCGTTCCGGTGCAGCATGACTCCCCATTACCTGGGGAGCCGGCACTGCCGACCGGACTTTAAGCAACGGGCCACTGACTGAGGCGGCAACTTACCTGGGAAGGCGGGTGAATGAGTTTGGACGTGGAAACGGTGGGCACAGCGCACGGTGCGAATAAGGAGCAGTAAGGCAACTGACCAGACGCACATGGATATGGCCACGATCTGTGTTGAGCAGACGTAGGATGTAGGGGAGGGGGAATGGAACCTAAATAGCGTGGCAGAGCCCCTCCCACAAATACAGGACAATGAATCGGCCTTAAAACGAGTCAGAATCCAAACTAGCCAAATATTTATTAAAACTCCAGACTATACCCATAATAAGTTCAGACCCAGACAATAATTCAAACCTATAGACCCCAAAATTCAGATTCCAGATAGGACTCCAAAATATGATTGGACTCTTCAGACTAGAATATGAAATATATACAGGTCTTAGACCAGATGCCAACATTAATTCAGAGACCAGACTTGACCCCAAAAAGACTGAAACCCCAGACTCCTAAAACAAATCGAACAAATTACTGTATTTTTTGCCCTATAAGACGTATCCCCCCAAGTGGGGGAAAAATGTCAGTGAGTCTTATATGGCGAATACTAATAAGTCAGTGGTAGCGGAATCAATAACAGAATTCTTAGATAACCTGAACCCTGCATGTCGATCTTGATAACACAATTTCCCTCATACCTACTAATGAGTGTTTCCATTATGGAAGCGCTCATTAGTACAGGAGGACCGGTAAGTGGCAGCTTTCCCCGGGCTCTGTACTCTTCTCTTCACGTTCTCGGGCGCTCACTGTGCTGTGACTGCACACAGCATGAGGACATAAGTGCTTTGTGATCTCACGCTGTGCATGTCGGATCACAGCACAGCACGAGGCAGGAAGGAGAAGAGAGCTTGATCCCAGGAGTGGCAATGGTGTACATCCCAGGAGAGGTAAGTTGATATTTTAATTTTATTTGGTCTGAGCAGGGGGGTCCTGATCTGAGATCTAGGAGTCATTCACATTGGGGGTCTGATCTGGTCTGAATGGGGGGGATATTAATCATATTGGGGCTCTTTTCTGAGGTCTGGGGGTCATTCAAATTCAGAGTCTGATCTAAGGTTTGCATGAAGGGGTCTTATTCATATTGGGTCTCTGATCTGATGGGTCATTCATCTTGGGAATCTGATCTGAGGTCTGAATAGGGGGGGGGGGGTCTTATTTAGAGTGAGGCCTAATCTGAGGACTGTTTAGAGGGCTTATTAACAATGGGGTCTGAGCTGAGGTCTTATTGAGGGTCTTATTAACATTGGGGGTCTAATTGGGGCTCTGGGCTGAGGTCTGAGTAGCATTGGCGGTCAGATTGGTGGTCTGATCTGAGGTCTAATGAAAAATATTTTCTTCTTATTTTTAAAACCTAGATGCATCTTATAGAGCAAAAAATATGTTAAATCAAATGATTCATACCCCAAATCAGACCCCAAAATTAATTCAGAATCTAAACCAGACATCTTAATAAATGCAAACCAAAGAACAAACTTCAAAATATATTGGGATTGCAGACAAGGCAAGAACACTAACTCAGACTAGGCCCCAAAGTAAATTCAAACCTTAGCTAAGATCCCGAAATTGACAAACCCCTGAAAAGACTTGTCCCAAAAGTACCTGTTCGGGTTACAGCAGTGAGATCTCCAGCTTCTAGCACAACTGCGCCAGGAGATGCATGCTGCTAAGCCACACCCCCTGGTGATGTGACAGCATCATTAGCAACTGGTTGCAAGGATTTTTCTACCCACAGCAGACGTATGCTGGAGGAGATAAGCAATGGGCTGATTGTTCAGCTGATCTCTCCTTTTAGAGATGAGTGAATCGAAGCTGATGAAGTGGAATTCAATCCGAATTTCAGGAAAAATTTGATGCACAACGAATGTGAATTTCCTCGTGTTTCGTGGTAACAAATCACATTTTTACAAAAATGGCTGCTGCATGTGTGAAAACATGGGGCAAGGAACTCTGGGAAGGAGGGATCACCCAGATTGACATGCCCGCATACAGCCAATCAGCAGCCATCCAGCCCTGTGATGTCAGAGGCCTATAAATATGGCAGCCATCTTGGATTCATACATTTTCCAGCGTTCTGAGTGCAGGGACAGATGTGAGAAGGTGCTAGGGACAGCAATAGGAAAAACTTCAGTGTGAAAAAAAATGAAAAAACTATTTATAAGTGCAGGGAAAGGGTAGGGAGGAATCATTTCTCAGCATCTTAGTGCAGGGAGAGATGTCAGAAGACGCTAGGGAAAGTGCTAGAAAAACGATTTACAAGTGCAGGAAAATATTATTTGGGGATCCAAATAGCCATTAGACAGCTCTGTATTTCTAGCTATTTGTTCTTGGGGTGCAAGTGCGATGTTGAAAAGCCTTTAGTGGCTTATATGTGTGTAAAAAAATAAGTATAAAAGTATACGCAGTTCACTTCTGCAGTTATATGTGGTGAAAGCGTTTAGTGACGTATTTCAGTAAAAAAAGAATAATATATACACAGTTCACTGTTGCAGTTATTTGCAGTAAAAGCGTTTAGTGACGTATTTCAGTACTAAAAGAAAAATATACACTCACCTAAAGAATTATTAGGAACACCTGTTCTATTTCTGATTAATGCGATTATCTAGTCAACCAATCACATGGCAGTTGCTTCAATGCATGTAGGGTTGTGGTCCTGGTCAAGACAATCTCCTGAACTCCAAACTGAATGTCAGAATGGGAAAGAAAGGTGATTTAAGCAATTTTGAGCGTGGCATGGTTGTTGGTGCCAGACGGGCCGGTCTGAGAATTTCACAATCTGCTCAGTTACTGGGATTTTCACGCACAACCATTTCTAGGGTTTACAAAGAATGGTGTGAAAAGGGAAAAACATCCAGTATGCGGCAGTCCTGTGGGCGGAAATGCCTTGTTGATGCTAGAGGTCAGAGGAGAATGGGCCGACTGATTCAAGTTGATAGAAGAGCAACGTTGACTGAAATAACGTTACAACCGAGGTATGCATTAAAGCATTTGTGAAGCCACAACACGCACAACCTTGAGGCGGATGGGCTACAACAGCAGAAGACCCCACCGGGTACCATTCATCTCCACTACAAATAGGAAAAAGAGGCTACAATTTGCAGAGCTCACCAAAATTGGACTGTTGAAGATTGGAAAAATGTTGCCTGGTCTGATGAGTCTCGATTTCTGTTGAGACATTCAAATGGTAGAGTCCAAATTTGGCGTAAACAGAATGAGAACATGTATCCATCATGCCTTGTTACCACTGTGCAGGTTGGTGGTGGTGGTGTAATGGTGTGGGGGATGTTTTCTGGGCACACTTTAGGCCCTTAGTGCCAATTGGCCATCGTTTAAATGCCACAGGCTACCTGAGCATTGTTTCTGACTATGTCCATCCCTTCATGACCACCATGTACCCATCCTCTGATGGCTACTTCCAGCAGGATAATGCACCATGTCACAAATCTCAAATCATTTCAAATTGGTTTCTTGAACATGACAATGAGTTCACTGTACTAAAATAGCCCCCACAGTCACCAGATCTCAACCCAATAGAACATCTTTGGGATGTGGTGGAACGGGAGCTTCGTGCCCTGGATGTGCATCCCTCAAATCTCCATCAACTGCAAGATGCTATCCTATCAATATGGGCCAACATTTCTAAAGAATGCTATCAGCACCTTGTTGAATCAATGCCACGTAGAATTAAGGCAGTTCTGAAGGCAAAAGGGGGTCCAACACCATATTAGTATGGTGTTCCTAATAATTCTTTAGGTGAGTGTATATGCAGTTCACTTCTGCAGCTATATGTGGTGAAAGCGTTTAGTGGCATATTTCATTACAAAAAGAAAAATATATTCTCAGTTCACTTCTGCAGTTATATGTTGTGAAAGCATTTAGTGACTTATTTCAGTACAAAGAGAATAATATATACGCTGTTCACTGTTGCAATTATTGGCAGTAAAAGCATTTAGTGACTTATTTCAGTAAAAAAAGAAAAATATATACGCAGTTCACTTCTGCAGTTATATGTGGTGAAAGCTTTTAGTGGCACATTTCATTACAAGAAGAAAAATATATTCTCAGTTCACTTCTGCAGTTATATGTGGTGAAAGCATTTAGTGACTTATTTCAGTGCAAAAAGAATAATATATACGCAGTTCACTGTTGCAGTTATTTGCGGTAAAAGCATTTAGTGAAGTATTTCAGTACAAAAAGAAAAATATATACGCAGTTCGCACTGGTGGGGGCCTCGCTCTGGCTCCACCCGACACCACCGCAAGTACCCTGAATGCTATTCTACAGCCCCCTTGTACTTGTTCCACTAATCTGCTAGGCTGCTGCGCAGTCATGAATTCAGTCACTTCGGAGCATGATCCGGCGAGACCCGCCGCGGGAGGTCACGGGTCTCGCAGGATTACGCTCCGCAGGACGGGGTTGCACTCTGAAGTGACGGAACTCATGCCCGCGCAGCAGCCTAGCAGATCAGCGGAACAAGTACAAGGTGGGGGGCAAATTACTTAATGTAGGGCAGTGTGGGGGGCAAATTACATAATGTGAGGCAGTGTGGGGGGAAATTACTTAATGGGGGCAGTGTGGCGGACAAATTACTTAATGGGGGCAGTGTGAGGGCAAATTACATAATGTGGGGCAGTGTGGGGGGCAAATTACTTAATAGGGTGTAGGAGAGTACCTGGGGTGGTAGTAGACGGGAGGTACGTGACACCGGGGGTCCTGGCCCCGGTGGAGTAAGAGCCAGAAAAGTGCATTTTGCAGCAGTTATGCTGTTAACAGCGGATCCGGGCTGGCTCTTATTGGGAGCAGGCAGATATGCGGGCGGGTGCCTGTCTCCCCACGGTCCAGGCCAGGTTTTGCAGGGAAGGGTTAAAACCTGACCAGCAACAAGGGTGTGGTGCGCAATGTGGAGCTTCTGTGTTCTCTGGCTGTGAGAGTGAGAAGTGGAGGTGAGCTGGGCTGTGTGCTGAGGCCTGTAAAGGACTGTGCAGGATCCTGCAGCTGAAACCAGGAGGGATCCGTGTCCTGTGTCTAGAAGCAAAACCCATGGACTTACTTCACCAAGGAGAAAAAGGTGACATTACTCCTGGCTTTAAATAGACTTTGCTTTATGTGACTGAAACAGGCCTCAAGTAGCCTGCAGCAGGGACTTGCTGTGTTTGAACTATTATTTTGCTGTTGTGTGTGACCACCCTCCCTATGAACTGCACCGTCTTTCACAAATATGCACCGTGTGAATAAACAAAGCATCGTGTTTTACACCAAGACCATTCTGTGTTGCCTCTATACTGCACTCCCTACCACTGCCTACCAGAGCGGATCCCCACAATTTCAATAAATTTACATGATATACCTGTTCTGGCTTCCGCCGGCCTGGCTGGGATATCTTGTAATTCACTGACCCTACCTTCTCTTTCACCTCGTAGGGACCTTGCCACCGTGCCAAAAACTTACTGTCAATGGTGGGGACTAGCACCAGTACCCGGTCACCCGGGTTAAATGTACGGAACTGGGCACTCCGGTTGTATACCCGGCTCTGTGCCAGTTGGGCGGCTTCCATGTGTTCCCGGACGATTGGTAGGACTGTCTCTATACGGTCCTGCATCTTTTCTATATGCTCTATAATACTCTTGTGGGGGGTGGGCTGTTGCTCCCACGCCTCTTTAGCAATGTCCAGCAACCCTCTTGGCCGTCGACCGTATAATAGCTCGAAGGGCGAGAATCCCGTAGATGCCTGGGGCACTTCTCGCACTGCGAACAATACGTACGGCAGCAACAGGTCCCAATCCTTTCCGTCTTTGGCTACGGCTCTTTTAAGCATAGTTTTTAGGGTTTTGTTAAAGCGTTCCACTAGTCCGTCGGTCTGAGGATGGTATACGGACGTGTGCAACCGTTTAACCCCTAAAAGCTTGCAGAGCTCCCTCGTCACCTTAGACATGAAGGGCGTCCCCTGGTCGGTCAGGATCTCTTTTGGAATCCCCACCCTTGCGAACATACCCATGAGTTCTTTAGCTATGAGCTTAGCGGAAGTATGATGTAGTGGGATCGCTTCAGGATATCTGGTGGCATAGTCTAAGACCACCAAGATATGCTGGTGCCCTCTGGCCGACTTGTTTATGGGGCCTACCAGATCCATCCCTATTCTTTCGAAGGGGACCTCGATGATGGGCATGGGTACTAGTGGACTGCGATAGTGGGGCTGGGGGCTCGTCATCTGACACACTAGACAGGATTGGCAAAACCTTTTGACCTCCTCATAAACCCCGGGCCAATAGAACCTTTGAAGAATCCGCTCTTGGTTTTTTTTTACGCCCAAATGTCCTCCCAGCACGTGGGAGTGGGCCAAGTCCAGTACCACACGGCGGTATGGCTGGGGTACCACCAGCTGCTCCACTACCTCGTGCTGCACTTTGTCCACCCTATACAGCAGGTCCTGGTTAAAAGCCAGATGGGGAAACACTAAGTCGGCCCCTGGGTGCTGAGCCACCCCATTTACCACTGTCACCCCTTCCCTCGCCCGCAATAATGTCGGATCCTGGAGCTGGGCGGTCCCGAACGTGTCACGGGATACCTCCAGGTCCGGGATGGACGGGGTTTCCACGGATTCGCCTGCCAACACCTCTAGGGGAAACCTATCGGGATGACACTCTACAGGTGATGTGGTGACCCCTACAGCTGGTATCCCTGCATCGGGATCCTCGGGCACTGGGCCCGATTGTCGTCTGTCCCTAAGGGAAGGCATATTGCTCTTCCATAGAATCCAGAACAAAGGAAAATCCCTTCCCAGTATGGCGGCATAAGGAATTTGGCGTCCCACTCCGACGACATGCTGCACCTCTTTGCCCAACACGGACATGGTAACCCTGGCAGTGGGGTACTCCCGGCGGTCCCCATGGATACAGACAATGGACAGGGTTTGCTTCTCTGGGAGTGTCTCAGACACTAAGGACTCATGCACTAGGGTCACCAGGCTCCCAGAGTCCAGCAAAGCATTAATCGGATGCCCATCGACCAAGACTTGGCACAGAGGTGGCATATCGGTGGCCGGCCTGGCATCCGCGGTACATACAGGCCGGGCAAAGAAAGAGGACCGGCGAGCAAACCCGCAGTCCATGGGTTCAGGTGTTTGAGGACAGTTCGCTGCCCTATGTCCCAGGCCGTGGCAGTGCCAACATTGAACCCCCGTGGTCCCTCCCCGGTCTCTCTTCCCTGGAGTAGGACTAGCCACCCCCCCTCTTTGTGGTTGGGTCCCTTTTTCCGGATCCCTAGCCTGAGAGGGAGCCCGACGGTATTCCCGCGCCTGCGTTGAGTCCTGCACCAAGTCCTGGGTTGCCACATATCTCTCGACAAGGCTTACTAACTGATCCAGGTTGCCGGGGTCTCCCTGACCAACCCAGCGCTGTATGGCCCTTGGCAGTGTGCGCACCAAAGGATCGACCACCACCCGTTCCACCATCTGCGAGGGGCTCAATGTCTCAGGCTGCAGCCATTTTTTTACCAGGTGTAACAGGTCATAGGCCTGGGACCGAGCAGGCCGGGACTCGGAGAAGGCCCACTGGTAGACTCGATGTGCACGCACATAGGTATTAACCCCAAGACGAGCCAACACCTCCCCCTTCAGCCTCTTATAGCTTTTGGCTTCCTCCTGACTGAGGTCGAAGTAGGCCTTTTGTGCATCTCCCACTAAAAATGGCGCCACTACTTCGGCCCACTGTTCTGCCGGTAACCTTTCCTGTTCCGCAGTGCGTTCAAAGACCATCAGGAACGCCTCGATATCCTCTTCAGGGCCCATCTTTCTTAATGCTGAGCGCACCTTATCCCGGGCAGCAGGTAGGACTGCGGTCCCCCCCGGGACGGCTTGTTGTTGTAACACACGCATGGACTCCTGCATAGTCGCCATTGCTGGACCAATAGACTATTCAACTGCCGCTGGTCTCTCAGGGCTTCCTCATGTCTCCGAGTAGCCTCCTCATTACTTTGCACCAAGTGTCTAATGGCCTCCTCCATCTTATCTAGAGCCACAAAACTTGCCGGCTTAATATATGACATACAGTCCAAACAACACAATTTCCGGCCTCACTGCCGTTTGCCCGCTGAAGCCACCAGGAGTCAAGGAGCGAGTGGGCCAGCCCCATAGTCCTCATCCCAAAACCTGACGGTACTTTGCGCTTCTGCAATGACTTTAGAAAGCTCAACGAAGTGTCGAAATTCGATGCCTACCCCATGCCCCGGGTAGACGAGCTCATAGAACGGCTAGGGAAAGCTCGCTATTTCTCGGTCCTCGACCTCACAAAAGGATATTGGCAGGTGCCTCTCACGGAGGCGGCAAAGGAGAAGACTGCCTTTGTCACCCCCGAGGGGTTATTTCAGTACCAAGTTTTGCCCTTTGGCCTACATGGCGCTCCAGCCACCTTCCAGCGATTGATGGACGTCATCCTACGGCCCCATCGTCCATATGCTTCGGCATATCTGGACGACATCATCGTGTTTAGCCAGGACTGGGAGAGTCACCTGCCCAAGGTACAGGCCGTAGTCGATTCACTTAGAAAAGCTGGACTGACGGCCAACCCAAAAAAGTGTTCGCTCGGGTTCGAGGAGGTCCGGTACCTGGGATACGTGATTGGGCGGGGAGTTGTCAAACCCCAGGTAGACAAGGTTGAGGCGATCAAGAGCTGGCCCAGACCTCTTACCACCAAGCAAGTACGTTCGTTCCTAGGGATGATAGGATATTACATGCGCTTTATCCCCAACTTTGCCACAGTAGCGGCCCCATTGACAAGACTTTTAAAGGGGAGGAAGACGGTGATGGTCCGCTGGGATGAGCAGGCGGAGGAGGCATTCTCCCGTTTGAAGTCGGCTCTGTGTGGGTCCCCGGTTTTGGTGACACCCGACTTCACACGGGAATTTGTCGTTCAGACGGACGCCTCTGGAGTGGGCCTAGGGGCAGTACTCTCTCAGGAAATCAGTGGGGAGGAACACCCTGTTGTCTTCCTGAGTCGCAAACTCACCCCAGCGGAAACCAGGTACAGCGTGGTGGAGAGAGAATGCCTGGCCATTAAGTGGGCCCTCGAGTCCCTTAGGTACTATCTGTTAGGGAGAAGGTTCCGTCTGGTGACCGACCATTCCCCTCTCCAGTGGATGAGCCGGGCCAAGGAGGGGAGTGCCCGGGTCACTAGATGGTTCTTGTCCCTCCAGAATTTTAAGTTCAGTGTCGAACACAGGGCAGGTCGCTTACAGGGGAATGCCGATGCCCTGTCCCGGGTACACTGTTGTACATGTGTCCAACCCCTCAGGATTGAACAGGGTGTGCAACCCTTCAGGGTTGAACAAAGGGGGGGGATATGTAGGAGAGTACCTGGGGTGGTAGTAGACGGGAGGTACGTGCCACCGGGGGTCCTGGCCCCGGTGGAGTAAGAGCCAGAAAAGAGCATTTTGCAGCAGTTATGCTGTTAACAGCGGATCCGGGCTGGCTCTTATTGGGAGCAGGCAGATATGCGGGCGGGTGCCTGTCTCCCCACGGTCCAGGCCAGGTTTTGCAGGGAAGGGTTAAAACCTGACCAGCAACAAGGGTGTGGTGCGCAATGTGGAGCTTCTGTGTTCTCTGGCTGTGAGAGTGAGAAGTGGAGGTGAGCTGGGCTGTGTGCTGAGGCCTGTAAAGGACTGTGCAGGATCCTGCAGCTGAAACCAGGAGGGATCCGTGTCCTGTGTCTAGAAGCAAAACCCATGGACTTACTTCACCAAGGAGAAAAAGGTGACATTACTCCTGGCTTTAAATAGACTTTGCTTTATGTGACTGAAACAGGCCTCAAGTAGCCTGCAGCAGGGACTTGCTGTGTTTGAACTATTATTTTGCTGTTGTGTGTGACCACCCTCCCTATGAACTGCACCGTCTTTCACAAATATGCACCGTGTGAATAAACAAAGCATCGTGTTTTACACCAAGACCATTCTGTGTTGCCTCTATACTGCACTCCCTACCACTGCCTACCAGAGCGGATCCCCACAAGGGGCAGTGTAGGAGGAAAATTACATAATGTGAGGCAGTCTGAGGGGCAAATTACTTAATGGGGGGCAGTGTGGGGGACAAATTACTTAATGGGGGCAGTGTGGGTGGCAAATTACATAATGCGGGGCAGTGTGGGGGGCAAATTACTTAATGGGGCAATGTGGAGGGGAAAACTACATAATGTGAGGCAGTATGGGGAGCAAATTACTTAATGGAGGCAGTGTGGGGGCAAATTACATAATGTGGGGCAGTGTGGTGGTAAATTACATAATGGGGGCAGTGTGGGGGCAAATTACATAATGGGGCCAGTATTACTAATGAGAGCATTCTAGAAGAGAATTACTATTGGTAGGACTATGAGGAGCACTATTACTATGGGGGCACTATTATTTCTTCAGGATAGTATTTGGGGGTATTGGGGGGTACAGCGAGCAGCAGAATAACACTGTTGGGACTCCAGGTTGGGGGATGATGATAGAAATGTGAGGAAGCTAAGATCTCCGTGTGCCACACTCTGCAGAGACGAGGCGGCTGAGAGACGTTGTCCGGACCGAATGGAGAAGACGATGACAGAGAAGATCTACATCGGAGGAGATGTCACCCGGAGGCCCTGGATGTGACAGGTATGTGCTGCTGTATAGCAAGTACAGCAAAATCAGGTGTGCGGGGGGAGGGTTGATTTAGAGAACTGGGCCATATTCATTGGGGCTTGGGCCCCGGATCTTCTGAGACCCTAGCAACGCCCCTGAGTACAATTATTGGCTTCCGCGGCCGCCCGGTGGGTGGCCTAAGCGGACTCATGGAATAGAAGAGCCGCAGTGGGGCCCGTGGCCGCTCTGAGCTCCTCTCTGCCTCTTTAAGAGAGCAGTGGCTGCTGGGTCTCGGAGCTTGCCGCCGCACAGGCACGTCTTCTGAACATTGCCAGCTTCACCCCCAAAGCGCTGCGCAGCCACGCAGGGGAGAAGAAGAAGGAGCCAGGGCCCTCACCTCAGTCCGTGTCTGACTGCCGCCCACAGACAGACAGTGGTGCCCGACAAGTGAATATAAGCTCAAGGTACAAGATCACCCTGTACTTTGTGCTGCAAGCATGCAGCTACTTAACCCTGACTGTCAGATCACTGTGTATACCCTGTACTGTGATGTCACTCACTGTGCATGTTAACCCTGTACTGTTAGTCACAGTACAGGGTTAATATGCACAGTGATGTCACATACAGTACAGCCAGGGACCGGGGTAATGCACTGTGACATCTCAGTATATCCAGGGTTAATGCAAAGTGTTAATATGCACTTTGAATATAAGCCCTGTACTGTGTTGTCACTGTGCATATTAACTCTTTACTGTGATGTCACTGCATATTAAAGGGGTACTCCGGGATAGGAAAATAAATCCCCTATCCAAATAATAGGAGATAAGTGTTTGATCGAGGGGGTCCGGCTGATGGGATCCCCCAATATCTCCTGTATGGTACTCTGGATCTCCTTGTGCCCGGAGCGGTGGTCAACACTCGCCCTCCATGTATCTATGGGAGAGCCGCAGATACAGCACTTGTGTATCTCCGAGTCTTCCATAGAGATACATGGAGGGGTAGTGTTGACCACACCATCGCTACGTGCGGTGGTTGACACAGCTTATTTCTTGAGGACTGAGCCGGGGCGCTGTACGGGAAATCATGAGCATCCCAACAATCTTTGTAGGGGCCTCATGTTCGAGTTTCACCTAAGGCCTCATAAAGTCTAGAGCCGCCTCTGATTCCCTGCTATCTTTTATGGATCAATGGCCTGAATGTCCTTCATTAATTATCATGGATTTTAATTGTGTCATCAATCATACTATAATGTAGATAGGGTCTCTATTGGGGGTGATGGTTATACTTCTGTTGGGTCTCCCTTTGCATGTTTTTGTCAGGAAGCTGGTTTTGATGATGTTTGGGGATGTTTAGGGCATGGGAGATGAGTATTCTCATGCATAAGCAAATCTGGTAAATCTATGTCCAGGATAGATCTTGCCCTAATGAATAAAAAATATATGAGCTATGTAAAACGGATGAAATACGAGACAAGGCTTCTTTCGGACCATGTGCCTTTGTCCCTTGAACTTTGTCTGGTTTATGATAGGAATACAGGGAGACCCCCATTTAGATGAAATCCCTATTGGTTGTCAGTAATGGAGAATCATGAAATAATGCAACAGGAGATTGATCATTTTTGGGATATTAACTATAATTCAGCTAAAATTCAGGTAGTGTGGGATATTTTTAAGGCCTTTATGAGGGGGTAATATTGCTATTCTAAGGAGGGGGTATGGTATTAGTGAGAAAAACTTAAAATAACTAGCGGCATTAGCTACACAACCCTTTTATAGGAATAAGACAGAAGAAAATAGGAAAGTTATACAGAAGACTACTCAATAGTGTTGAGCGAGCATGCTCGGCCAAACACCAGTTTGGCTTGAGCATCGCTATGCTCGGCACATCGCTGTGTTCGGCCAAATATCGCGTGACTGTGTTCGGCCAAATACAAGTCAGTGTATTTAAATCTAATTTAGCCTCAATTTATGAAAAGTTTCTGGTGGGATTTGTACTCCACACCTTCTACATTACAGCCAAGAACCTTAACCACTACACTGTAGAGCTGCATGGCCAGTTACTTAAAAAATATAAAAAAAATATGAGACTTCTGCTATATAGGAATACTTACTACTAGTTTCATTTATATATATATATATATTTTTTTATATATATAAATATATATATATATATATATATATATATATATATATATATTTTAGCAACTAGCCATGCAGCTGTATAGTGTAGTGGTTAAAGTTCTTGGCTGTCTTTTCAGAAATAGAGGCTAAATTCAATATATATATATATATATATATATATATATATATATATATGTATATATATATATATATATATATATATATATACAGTACAGACCAAAAGTTTGGACACACCTTCTCATTCAAAGAGTTTTCTTTATTTTCATGACTATGAAAATTGTAGATTTACACTGAAGGCATCAAAACTATGAATTAACACATGTCAAATTATATACATAACAAAAAAGTGTGAAACAACTGAAAATATGTCATATTCTAGGTTCTTCAAAGTAGCCACCTTTTGCTTTGTTTACTGCTTTGCACACTCTTGGCATTCTCTTGATGAGCTTCAAGAGGTAGTCATCTGAAATGGCTTTCACTTCACAGGTGTGCCCTGTCAGGTTTAATAAGTGAGATTTATTGCCTTTTAAATTGGTTTGGGACCATCAGTTGCGTTGTGGAGAAGTCAGGTGGATACACAGCTGATAGTCCTACTGAATAGACTGTTCGAATTTGTATTATGGCAAGAAAAAAGCAGCTAAGTAAAGAAAAACGAGTGGCCATCATTACTTTAAGAAATGAAGGTCAGTCAGTGCGAAAAATTGGGAAAACTTTGAAAGTGTCCCCAAGTGCAGTCACAAAAACCATCAAGCGCTACAAAGAAACTGGCTCACATGCGGACCGCCCCAGGAAAGGAAGACCGAGAGTCACCTCTGCTGTGGAGGATAAGTTCATCCGAGTCATCAGCCTCAGAAATCGCAGGTTAACAGCAGCTCAGATTAGAGATCAGGTCAATGCCACACAGAGTTCTAGCAGCAGACAAATCTCTAGAACAACTGTTAAGAGGAGACTGTGTGAATCAGGCCTTCATGGTAGAATATCTGCTAGGAAACCACTGCTAAGGACAGGCAACAAGCAGAAGAGACTTGTTTGGGCTAAAGAACACAAGGAATTGACATTAGACCAGTGGAAATCTGTGCTTTGGTCTGATGAGTCCAAATTTGAGATCTTTGGTTCCAACCACCGTGTCTTTGTGCGACACAGAAAAGGTGAACGGATGGACTCTACATGCCTGGTTCCCACCGTGAAGCATGGAGGAGGAGGTGTGATGGTGTGGGGGTGCTTTGCTGGTGACACTGTTGGGGATTTATTCAAAATTGAAGGCATACTGAACCAGCATGGCTACCACAGCATCTTGCAGCGGCATGCTATTCCATCCGGTTTGCGTTTAGTTGGACCATCATTTATTTTTCAACAGGACAATGACCCCAAACACACCTCCAGGCTGTGTAGGGGCTATTTGGCCTTGAAGGAGAGTGATGTGGTGCTGCGCCAGATGACCTGGCTTCCACAGTCACCGGACCTGAACCCAATCGAGATGGTTTGGGGTGAGCTGGACCGCAGAGTGAAGGCAAAAGGGCCAAGAAGTGCTAAGCATCTCTGGGAACTCCTTCAAGACTGTTGGAAGAGCATTTCAGGTGACTACCTCTTGAAGCTCATCAAGAGAATGCCAAGAGTGTGCAAAGCAGTAATCAAAGCAAAAGGTTGCTACTTTGAGGAACCTAGAATATGACATATTTTCAGTTGTTTCACACTTTTTTGTTATGTATATAATTCCACATGTGTTAATTCATAGTTTTGATGCCTTCAGTGTGAATCTACAATTTTCATAGTCATGAAAATAAAGAAATCTCTTTGAATTAGAAGGTGTGTCCAAACTTTTGGTCTGTACTGTATATATATATATATATATATATATATATATATATATTATTTTTTTTTTTTTTGCAATTGTAAAATATGTATGGCACAAAATAAATGTACAATTACTAAAAGTAAATATATACAGTACAGACCAAAAGTTTGGACACACCTTCTCATTCAAAGAGTTTTCTTTATTTTCATGACTATGAAAATTGTAGATTCACACTGAAGGCATCAAAACTATGAATTAACACATGTGGAATTATATACATAACAAAGAAGTGTGAAACAACTGAAAATATGTCATATTCTAGGTTCCTCAAAGTAGCGACCTTTTGCTTTGATTACTGCTTTGCACACTCTTGGCATTCTCTTGATGAGCTTCAAGAGGTAGTCACCTGAAATGGTCTTCCAACAGTCTTGAAGGAGTTCCCAGAGATGCTTAGCACTTCTTGGCCCTTTTGCCTTCACTCTGCGGTCCAGCTCACCCCAAACCATCTCGATTGGGTTCAGGTCCGGTGACTGTGGAGGCCAGGTCATCTGGCGCAGCACCCTATCACTCTCCTTCATGGTCAAATAGCCCTTACACAGCCTGGAGGTGTGTTTGGGGTCATTGTCCTGTTGAAAAATAAATGATGGTCCAACTAAACGCAAACCGGATGGAATAGCATGCCGCTGCAAGATGCTGTGGTAGCCATGCTGGTTCAGTATGCCTTTAGTTTTGAATAAATCCCCAACAGTGTCACCAGCAAAGCACCCCCACACCATCACTTCTCCTCCATGCTTCACGGTGGGAACCAGGCATGTAGAGTCCATCCGTTCACCTTTTCTGCGTCGCACAAAGACAATGTGGTTGGAACCAAAGATCTCAAATTTGAACTCATCAGACCAAAGCACAGATTTCCACTGGTCTAATGTCCATTCCTTGCGTTTTTTAGCCCAAACAAGTCTCTTATGCTTGTTGCCTGTCCTTAGCAGTGGTTTCCTAGCAGATATTCTACCATGAAGGCCTGATTCACACAATCTCCTCTTAACAGTTGTTCTAGAGATGTGTCTGCTGCTAGAACTCTGTGTGGCATTGACCTGGTCTCTAATCTGAGCTGCTGTTAACCTGCGATTTCTGAGGCTGGTGACTCGGATGAACTTATCCTCCGTAGCAGAGGTGACTCTTTGTCTTCCTTTCCTGGGGCGGTCCGCATGTGAGCCAGTTTCTTTGTAGCGCTTGATGGTTTTTGTGACTGCACTTGGGGACACTTTCAAAGTTTTCCCAATTTTTCGGACTGACTGACCTTCATTTCTTAAAGTAATGATGGCCACTCGTTTTTCTTTACTTAGCTGCTTTTTTCCCTTTTGCCCATGACAGCACCCTTGAGAGACCGCCTCCATCCAGGACAGGAAACAGGAACTTTCGTGGAAAGCTCATAAGGAGGAGCATGGCCCCGAGACCACCAGTTCCTGTTTCCTGTCCTAGACAGAAGACGGTTCGTGGAGAAGAGGAGAAAAGCTAGGCTGCAGGGCCCCGGAAGAATTTATCTAAGTGGGGTTACCTGTTCCGGCATAAGTCTCCTCTAGGAGCCGCCGGCCGGAGTCTGGGGTCTGCTGCTGGGGTCTGGCTTACGCTGCGCTAGCCGCCACTCTGCAGTCCCGGGCTCACCGAGAGGTGCGTTCGGCACGCCGGTCCTTCCTGACAGTGTTCAGGCGGGCCGGGGCCTCCTTCTCACCTCACGCAGGGGGAACCAAAATCTCGCGATCCCAGCGAGATCCGGGTCTCGGTAGAGACTTCCGGTTTTTTGGAACGCACGTAGCGTGCGTTCCGGAAGTAGGAAGTGCCTTCTCCTACTTAGGCCGCAGAGGGTTTCCAGCAGGACCCGACCGAGGAGATTGGACCCACAGGTGCACAGTCAGCAGCAGCCCAGCCAGCCAGCCAGCCTTATAGGAAGCCAGATTTCCTTTGGATCCGGGGAGTCACTCTATCCCACAGCAGTATGGAGGAGGAGAGTGCCCAACGCGCCGATCAACAGGAGGGTCATGAGAGCAGACCGGTACTCCTGGTGGGGTAAGGGGGATCATTCCCCACCATTTATTTCCTTTTTAGTTAGGCTAAATCTCCTTTCCCTCTTTTTTCTTCCTGCATTTAGACTACAAAAGAGGGCCCTAGAAAGGCAATTTCAAAGACCAGAGGGAAGGAGTGTGCCGTCTGTAAAAAGAAACTGGCCCCCTCTTGGTTGAAAAAACTATGTCAATGTTGTATTGAGAAACTAGTGGAGGAGGAGTCCCCATCCCTTCTGCAGAGTATTAGGGAGATGGTGAAGACGGAGGTCTCGGATTACCTGAAAGATTTCAAAAAGAGCTTTCCCTCTGTAGCCTCTACCTCCCTGGGAACCAGATCAAGCACGGCTAATAAATCTGACTCGGATCCTTTAGAGGATAGTGATACAGGAGAAATCCTAGATAGCCCAGACTCGTCCCAGGATGAAGAATCCACGGGCAGGCCACTTTTTTCCCCGGATGATACGGAAGCTTTACTAAAAGCAGTTCGTGCGACTATGAAAGTAGACGAACCCAAAGACCCAAGATCCGTTCAGGATATCATGTTTGGTGATCTCGGGCAGAAAAAATCTAGAGTATTTCCCGTAAACGAGAATATAAAGTTTTTAATACAGAAGGAATGGAAAAGACCCGATAAAAAAATTTTTGTTCCAAAAAATGTGAAAAGGAAATATCCCTTTGACGAGGCAGACTCAGTAAACTGGGACAGACCTCCTAAATTGGATGCACCTGTTGCAAAAATCTCAAAAAAATCGTCCCTTCCGTTTGAGGACTTGGGTTCTCTTAAAGACCCTATGGATAAGCGAGCAGAGGTTTACCTAAAAAAAGTTTGGGAGACCTCAGCTCAAGCGTTCAAACCAAATATTGCTGCCACATCCACTGCTAGGTCTCTGAAATTATGGCTAGAAGAATTAGAATCTCACATTCAGAATAAGACCCCGAGAGATCAATTGTTAACCGTTTTCCCCACTCTACTTAAAGCAGTAGATTTTATTTCTGACGCATCGGCAGATGCTTTAAAATTAAATGCTAGGTCAGCTGCTCTTTCAAATTCAGCCAGACGAGCTATTTGGCTAAAAGGTTGGTCGGGAGACACTGGATCCAAAAATAAGCTTTGCGCAATTCCTTGTCAGGGCGATTATCTTTTTGGATCCGTCTTAGACGACCTTTAGGATAAAGCCTCGGACAATAAAAAAGGATTCCCTGTCTCCAGACCCCCGAAAAAACAACGGTTTTTTCGCAAAAACAAGAAGGATTTTTTTAGGGGGCAGAGGAAAGACTTCAGAGCTGACAACAAGAATAGGAAAAGCAAGGGGTTCCTCTTCAGTTCCCAATCCTCCTCAACCTCTAAACCATCACAGCAATGACGGTTTCTCTCCCGTGGGGGGCAGACTTTCTCTCTTCCTCTACGCCTGGGAAAAAATCTCCTCAAGTCCCTGGATTTTAGGCGTTATAAAGGAAGGGTTTTGTCTAGAGTTTGTCTCCCACCCACCGGACAGATTCAAAATCACGAATTTTCTAGGAAACCCGGGAAAAAATCTAGCTTTACAACAAGAGATTGCATCCCTACTTCGAAAAAATGTTCTAATTCCGGTGCCGGAGGCAGAGAAGGGCGAGGGTTTTTACTCCTCCCTTTTTCTGGTCCCCAAACCGGATGGAACATTCAGAACTATTATAAATCTAAAGGATTTAAATCAATTCCTCTCTTACAAAAAATTCAGAATGGAGTCGATCCAATCAGTTGTAAGACATCTATTCAGGGGCTGCTTCATGGCTACGATAGACGTAAGAGATGCGTACTACCACATTCCTATTCGGCTAGACTGTCAAAAATTCCTCAGAGTCGCTGTTTCTATAGGAGGTCACATCCAGCACCTACAATATACAGCCCCTCCCTTTGGGATTTCTCAAGCTCCCAGACTTTTCACGAAAGTCATGGCAGAAGTCATGGCTCATGTAAGGGAAAAAGACATTTTACTGATTCCTTACCTAGACGATCTCCTGGTGGTAGCAGAGTCAAAATCCATTCTAGAAGTACACCTCAAAAAAGTAGTGCAGATCCTAGAAGACCTCGGCTGGCAAATAAACGGAGAAAAATCCCATTTAATACCTTCCCAAGTTTGTGTCTTTCTGGGGATGATGCTGGACTCAAAGAAACTACTCTGTATTCTACCCCAGGACAAGATTCAGAGATTAATACAACAGGTTCAGTCCCTGATATCGACAGAGAACCCTACTATCAGACAAGCAATGGCGGTCTTGGGCAGAATGACTTCCACTATACCAGCGGTTAGTTGGAGCCATCTTCACTCCAGACCCCTACAGTGGCAAATTCTGAAGGAGTGGCAGGGTTCCCTCCGCCCATTAGATACACCTTTCACACTCACCCCCCAAGTGATCCAGTCCCTTCACTGGTGGCTGAATCCTGCAAACCTGTCCCAGGGGCTCCCTTGGATCCAACAAAATTTTGTTACCCTTACCACCGACGCAAGTCCTTCCGGTTGGGGGGCCTGTTGCCAAGGGTACTTAAGACAAGGTGTTTGGGAAAGAGAGCAGAGTCTAGACTCCCAAAACATGAGGGAACTGAGGGCGGTCTTTTTCGCCTTAAAAGAGTTTCTTCCTTTACTACAGGGAAAATCTATAAAGGTTTTTTCGGACAACGCCACAGTTGTCTCCTATCTGAACAAACAAGGAGGAACCAGATCAGAAAATCTTATGCAGTTAACAACGGATATCTTTTCCCTTATAATTCCTTCTGTTCCGTCCCTTATGGCAATACATCTAAAAGGTACAGAAAACAAGGTGGCAGATTTCTTAAGCAGAAATACACTAGACCAGGGGGAATGGTGTCTGAACCAAATGGTGTTCGATCAAATAATTCGACTTTGGGGTCGTCCTCATCTGGACTTATTTGCCACCAGAGAAAACAGAAAGTGTCATCTTTTCTTTTCCCTCAGCGCGAGAGATTCACCAACAGGGATAGATGCCTTCTCCCTTCCCTGGCCGAACCAGCTCCTCTACGCCTTTCCTCCATTAAGACTTCTTCCAAGATTCTTACAGAAGTTGAGACAAGAAAGAACGACAGTGATCTTAATTGCTCCTTTCTGGCCCAGAAGAACCTGGTTCACCTGGTTGAGGAAGCTATCCTTGACGGACCCTTGGATTCTCCCGGAGAGGCAAGATCTTCTATCCCAAGGACCAGTCAATCATCCGAGTGTGAAGCAGTTACACCTAACAGCATGGCTCTTGAGGGGGAAATCCTAGAAAGTAGAGGACTCTCCAAGAATGTAGTTTCCACTTTACTATCCAGCAGAAAGGATGTCACCTCCTCTATTTATCTCAGGATTTGGAACACCTTCCAGAAGTTTGCCAAGGATCCGGTGAATCCTTTAAATCCCCCACCTATGTGTAGGATTTTAGATTTTCTGCAAGCTGGACATGAAAAAAATTTGAGGCCAAGTACTCTTAAAGTACAGGAATCCGCTTTGAGTGCATTCTTTGATTCTCCCATCGCTAGCCACCCGTGGGTCCGAAGATTCTTTAAAGCCATCAGCAGGCTTAGGCCTATATCTGGACCTTCAATTCCCCCCTGGGACCTCAACTTGGTCCTCACTAGCCTCACAGAACCTCCCTTTGAGCCACTTAAACAGTTACCTATAAAGATCTTGTCTTTCAAAACAGCGTTTCTTGTGGCAATTACCTCAGCAAGGAGGGTTGGTGAGATTTCGGCCTTCTCTACCTCGCCTCCTTACACTAACATCTTAGATGATAGGGTTCTCATTAAACCAGACCCTTCCTTCTTACCGAAAGTGGTTTCTATGTTTCATAGAACGCAGGACATTATCCTTCCTTCCCTGTGCCAAAATCCGAGAAATGAAAAAGAGGAAAAACTGCACTGTTTAGATGTAAAAATATGCCTATCTCATTATCTAGAGGTTACTAGTCAGTGGAGGAAAACCTCAAAACTCTTTATTCAGTTTAGTGGGAAAAATAAGGGTCTCCCAGCCTCTTCTAAAACCCTTTCCAGATGGATCGTGAGAGCCATTAATTTGGCCTATTCTTCAGCTGGAAAGGCTCCCCCGGGGGGTTTTGGTGCTCATTCCACAAGATCAGTCTCCACCACTTGGGCAGAAAGGGCTGACGCTACCTTAGAACAGATTTGTAGAGCAGCCACATGGCAGTCGCCTGGCACCTTCTTTCGTCACTATAGATTGGACCTGGGCAATAGAGAACAGCTAGCCTTCGGTAGGAAAGTCCTCCAGGCGGTAGTCCCACCCTAAGAAATTAAGGGATTTCTATTCTAATCGTCTCTCAAGGGTGCTGTCATGGGCGAAAGGGAAATTTAAGATTACACTTACCGGTAATCACTTTTCCATAAGCCCATGACAGCACCCGGGTTTATTCCCACCCTGTATAGAATTAATATAAGAAAAAAAATATATATATATAATAAATAAAAAAATAAAAATAAAAAAAATATATAAAATAAAGAAAAAAAATATATATATATATATACGGAAAAAAAAAAGAAAAAAAAAGGAGAAGAGTGTGGTCTAGGACAAGTTCTTGCGATTAACTGGTGGTCTCGGGGCCATGCTCCTCCTTATGAGCTCTCCACGAAAGTTCCTGTTTCCTGTCCTGGATGGAGGCGGTCTCTCAAGGGTGCTGTCATGGGCTTATGGAAAAGTGATTACCGGTAAGTGTAATCTTAAATTTCTTGCCATAATACAAATTCTAACAGTCTATTCAGTAGGACTATCAGCTGTGTATCCACCTGACTTCTCCACAACGCAACTGATGGTCCCAACTCCATTTATAAGGCAATAAATCCCACTAATTAAACCTGACAGGGCACACCTGTGAAGTGAAAACCATTTCAGGTAACTACCTCTTGAAGCTCATCAAGAGAATGCCAAGAGTGTGCAAAGCAGTAATCAAAGCAAAGCGTGGCTACTTTGAAGAACCTAAATATGACATATTTTCAGTTGTTTCACACTTTTTTGTTATGTATGTGATTCCACATGTGTTAATTCATAGTTCTGATGCCTTCAGGGTGAATCTACAATTTTCATAGTCATGAAAATAAAGAAAACTCTTTAAATGAGAAGGTGTGTCCAAACTTTTGGTCTGTACTGTATATATATATATATATATATATATATATATATATATAGATAAAATCATACTTCTGATATATATGAATGCATAATATGTGGGAAACTACTACTGATGTTTTAGCCATAATATATTTACATAAAATATAATATATTATAAATTCTAAATATATAATAATTAGAGTTAGGCGGGCACCTGGATGTTCTGGTTCGGCAGGTTCGGCTGAACTTAAAAAAAAAAGTTCGGGTTCGGGACCCGAACTTGACCCAAACTTACCCCCGAACCCCATTGATGTCAATGGGGACCCGAACTTTTGGCCACTAAAATGCCTCTAAAATAGTCCTGGAAAGGGCTAGATGGCTGCAAAAGGCATCAAAATGTGCTTAAGAGCATGGCAATTGTTCTGCAAACAAATGTGGATAGGGAAATGACTTAAAATAACATAAAATACAGAAAATTTTAAAAATAAAAATCTGGATCTAGGAGTAGGAGGTTGAGGAGGCGGTGGATGGGTGGATGTGGCGGTGTAGGTTGACGTGGCGTTGTAGGTAGAAGCGGCGGTGAAGGAGGAATAGGTAGCCAACACTGATTTGTTGTGTGGCTGTCATGGCCCATGGAAGGTAGGAACTAGTGTTAGGGACCACTCATTAAGGCAACCTTGACGTGGTGAGTGGCTTATTACGCTTTGGCCAAAATGTACACCAATGCCTTATTCAACATCCAGCATAAAGGCAGGACAGGGTGCTGGTTGCAGTGTGCGATTGCATTTAGTGTTTTTGCGTTTGTATCTGCATTTCGCCATAGCAATCTGCACCTGCTAGGGGTTGTGCGGGCTGAATCCCCATATTTTTTCAACACTGATTTGTGTTATTTTTTATTTTTAAATTGGGATATCCCCCAAAGTATTGGAACATATAACAAAATTTAACAAAGAATAAGTGCACTTGAGTACAAGAATGGATGGGTGAGGCTGGTATAAATGTCTATTCTGCACAAGGTACGGACAAGTCCTGTGGGATCCATGCCTGGTTCATTTTAATAAACGTAAGCTTGTCCACATTGGCTGCGGCCTGTGATAATGCTCTCTGCCGTGCTAAACACACGTTCACATTATACACTGGCTGCAGGGCAGGTCAGCACCTCCAAGGCTGACAAAGCTTTTCCACATTTTGGCCATGCTAACCCTGCCTTCTCAGGTGCTGGCTGTGCCCCAGCTGCGTTGGTGACCTCTTCCTCCTCCTCTGCCTTCACCTTGTGCTTCCAGGTGGGAATGCTATCATCAGCGTGCGCTTGTAGTCGCTCGTCTTCTGATCAGTAACAACTGTTTTCACAAAATTTAGATCCCTATCAGCAATGCAGAGCAGGGGTTCATTCACGGCAAAAGGGGGTTCATGTCACCCAGCAATAGAACAGATGATTTTGAGAGATTTAGGCCCCTGTCATCCAGGCACAGCAGGGGTTCATTCACGGCAAAAGGGGGTTCATGTCACCCAGCAATAGAACAGAGGATTTTGAGAGATTTAGGCCCCTGTCTCCCAGGCACAGCAGGGGTTTATTCACGGCAAAAGGGGGTTCATGTCACCCAGCAATAGAACAGACGATTTTAAGAGATTTAGGCCCCTGTTACCCAGGCACAGCAGGGGTTCATTCACGGCAAAAGGGGGTTCATGTCACCCAGCAATAGAACAGACGATTTTAAGAGATTTAGGCCCCTGTTACCCAGGCACAGCAGGGGTTCATTCACGGCAAAAGGGGGTTCATGTCACCCAGCAATAGAACAGAGGATTTTGAGAGATTTAGGCCCCTGTTACCCAGGCACAGCAGGGGTTCATTCACAGCAAAAGGGGGTTCATGTCACCCAGCAATAGAACAGACGATTTTAAGAGATTTAGGCCCCTGTCACCCAGGCACAGCAGGAGTTTATTCACGACAAAAGGGGGTTCATTTCACCCAGCAATAGAACAGACGATTTTGAGAGATTTAGGCCCATGTCACCCAGGCACAGCAGGGGTTTGTATACGCAAAAAATGGTAAAATGTCACCCGACAATTGAAAATAAGATATTTTTTCAATTTATGGCACTAAAATTCTTTTGCATTAAAATGGCTCTAAAATAGTCCTTAAAAAGGCTAGAGGGATGTAAAAGGCAGTAAAATGTGCTTAAGAGCATGGCAACTGCTCTGCAAACAAATGTGGATAGGGAAATTTTCTAAAATAAAATAAAATAACTAAAAATGACAAATTATTAACCTGCAACTCAGAGAAGGAGGTGGATATGGAGGCAGCAATTAAAGGAGGAGCAGGTAGCCAACAATGTTTTTATTTTTTTAATTTTTATTGGGGTAGGTAGCCCCCAAAATATTGGGACAAATAAAAAAAAGGAAAACAAAGAATCATTGCACTTGATTTGAGTACAAGAATGTATGTTTGATGGTGGTATAAATGTCTATTCTGCACAAGGTACAAACAAGTATTGTGGGATCCAAGCCTGGTTTTAATGAACGTGAGCTTGTCCACGTTGGCTGTGGACAGGCGGCTGCGTCTGTCTGTAATGACGCCCCTGCCGTGCTAAATACACGTTCAGAGAGTACACTGGCTGAAGGGCAGGCCAGCACCTTCAAGGCATACAGGGCAAACTCTGGCCATGTGGACAATTTGGAGACCCAGACGTTGAATGGGGCAGAACCATCAGTCAGTACGTGTAGTCGTGTGCACAGATACTGTTCCACCATGTTGTTCAAATGCTGCCTGCTGCTAACACACTCCATATCAGCAGTTGGGGCCGGTTGTTGCGGCAAGGTGACAAAGCTTTTCCACATGTCGGCCATGCCTTCTGAGGTGCTGGCGCTGACACAGTTGCGTTGGCGACCTCTTCCTCCTCCCCTGCCTTCGCCTTGTGCTTCCACTTGTCCCCCGGCATCAGTCGAGAATGCTCTCAGGAGCGCGGCTACCAGCGTGCGCCTGAAGTCGCGCATCTTCCGATCACGCTCCAGTGATGGAATTAAGGACGGCACATTGTCTTTGTAACGGGATCCAGCAGGGTGGCCACCCAGTAGTCAGCACACATTAAAATGTGGGTAACTCTGCTGTCGTTGCGCAGGGACTGCAGCATGTAGTCGCTCATGTGTGCCAGGCTGCCCAGAGGTAAGGACAAGCTGTCCTCTGTGGGAGGCGTATAGTTTGCGTCCTCTGTATCCCCCCAGCCACGCCTCCTCCATCATCGCCCTAAGTGTTTTCTCAAGGAGACATAGAAGTGCTATTGTAACGCTGATAATGGATTCATCGCCACTGGCCATGTTGGTGGAGTACTCGAAACAGCGCAGCAGGTCTTGCATGGAGGCCCAGTCATTGGTCGTGAAGTGGTGCTGTTCCGCAGTGCGACTCACCCATGCGTGCTGCAGCTGAAACTCCACTATGGCCTGCTGCTGCTCGCACAGGTGGAGTTCCACCTGGTGGGCATGTCGCATATGAGGTGGTGAGCGGGAAAGCCGAAGTTACTCTGTAGAGCAGACAGCCGAGTGGCGGCAGGATGAGAACGCCGGAAGTGCGCACAGATGGCCCGCACTTTACGCAGCAGCTCTGACATGTCGGGGTAGTTGTGAATGAATTTCTGCACCACCAAATTCAGCACATGCGCCAGGCAAGGGATGTGCGTCAAGCCGGCTAGTCCCAGAGCCTCAACGAGATTTCGCCCATTATCGCACACCACCAGGCTGGGCTTGAGGCTCACTGGCAGCAACCACTTGTCGGTCTGTTGTTCTATACCCCGCCACAACTCCTGTGCGGTGTGGGGCCTGTCCCCCAAACACATCAGTTTCAGAACGGCCTGCTGACATTTACCCCTGGCTATGCTGAAGTTGGTGGTGAAGGTCTGTCGCTGACCGGATGAGGAGGTGGTAGAAGAGGAGGAGGAAGCCGAGTAGGAAGAGGAGGCAACAGGTGGCAAAGAATGATGCCCTGCCTTGGCAGCGGAAGGACGTGCGCCAAACAGCTCTCCGCCTGGGGCCCAGCCGCCACTACATTTACCCAGTGTACAGTTAGGGAGATATAGCGTCCCTGGCCGTGCTTACTGGTCCACGTATCTGTGGTTAGGTGGGCCTTGCCCCAGATAGCGTTGCGCAGTGTACACTTGATTTTATCCGATACTTGGTTGTGCAGGGAGGGCACGGCTCTCCTGGAGAAGTAGTGGTGGCTGGGAACGACGTACTGTGGGACAGCAAGTGACATGAGCTGTTTGAAGCTGTCAGTCTCCACCAGCCTGAATGACAGAATTTCAAAGGCCAGTAGTTTAGAAATGCTAGGGATCGAGGGTGGCTAGGTGAGAATTTACGCTTTCTCTCAAAGGTTTGTGAGATGGAGAGCTGAACGCTTCCGTGTGACATGGTGGAGATGCTTGGTGACGGAGGTGGTGTTGTTGGTGGCACATCCTCTGTTTGCTGGGCGGCAGGTGCCAACGTTCCTTCAGAGGCGGAGGAAAAGGCTGAGGCAACAGCAGAAGAGGGAGCAGGAGGGGCCTGAGCCCTTTCTTGGTTTTAAAGGTGCTTACTCCACTGCAGCCTGTGTCTCGCGTGTAGATGCCTGGTCATGCAGGTTGTGCTAAGGTTCAGAACGTTAATGCCTCGCTTCAGGCTCTGATGACACAGCGTGCAAACCACTCGGGTCTTGTCGTCAGCACATTGTGTGAAGAAGTGCCATGCCAGGGAACTCCTTGAAGCTGCCTTTGGTGTGCTCGGTCCCTGTGGACG
This sequence comes from Bufo gargarizans, assembly GCF_014858855.1. Taxonomy (NCBI): domain Eukaryota; kingdom Metazoa; phylum Chordata; class Amphibia; order Anura; family Bufonidae; genus Bufo; species Bufo gargarizans. The sequence goes on along the minus strand of NC_058080.1, from coordinate 523,622,379 downwards.
GTGGCCAGTAGCAGGAAAACTGTTTTGGCGACGGCTGCCCTGCTTTTGCACCCTGCTCCCACTTTTGCTATGCTGTTGGCTCGGTCTCAACACTGCCTCTTCCTCCGAACTCTGAAAGTCAGTGGCACGACCTTCATTCCATGTGGGGTCTAGGACCTCATCGTCCCCTGCATCGTCTTCCACCCAGTGTTCCTTCCTGACCTCCTTTTCGGTCTGCACACTGCAGAAAGACGCAGCAGTTGGCACCTGTGTTTCGTCATCATCAGAGACGTGCTGAGGTGGTATTCCCATGTCCTCATCAGGAAACATAAGTGATTGTGCGTCAGTGCATTCTATGTCTTCCACCCCTGGGGTAGGGCTAGATGGATGCCCTTGGGAAACCCTGCCAGCAGAGTCTTCAAACAGCATAAGAGACTGCTGCATGACTTGAGGCTCAGACAGGTTCCCCGATATGCACGGGGGTGAGGTGACAGACTGATGGGCATGGGTTTCCGCTTTCTGCAGAAGACTGGGTGGGAGATAATGTGAACGTGGTAGATCCACTGTTGGCCACCCAATTGACTAGCGCCTGTACTTACTCAGGCCTTACCATCCTTAGAACGGCATTAGGCCTACCAAATATCGCTGTAGATTCTGGCGGCTACTGGGACCTGAGGTAGTAGGTTCAGTAGGACGTGTAGCTGTGGCAGAACGGCCATGTCCTCTCCCTGCACCAGAGGCTCCACCAACACCACCACCACGACCGCGTCCCTTATTAGATGTTTGCCTCATAGTTAGCATTTACAAAGCAAAGTAAAAAGTGGTTAAGTATGTTAAAAATAATTAACTGCCTATATAAACCCTGATGTAGGGTATTGCACTCTATTTTATTTATTTTTTTAACTCTATATGACAGCGGTATTTGTGGCCTAAAAGTGACAGTCACCTATGCAAGTGTAATCACAGATGTGCAATATATGGAAAAAAAATATATTTTTTTTCACCACAGTATCCTAAAAGCCTTATTTGTAGCCTAAATGTGACAGTCAACTATGCAAGTGTAATCCCAGATGTGCAGTATATCAGAGGGATTTTTCACTACAGTATCCTAAAAGCCTTATTTGTGGCCTAAATGTGACAGTCACCTATGCAAGTGTAATCACAGATGTGCAATATATGAAAAAAAGGGGTTTTTTTTCACCACAGTATCCTAAAACCCTTATTTGTGGCCTAAATGTGACAGTCACCTATGCACGTGTAATCACAGATGTGTAGTATATGAAAAAAAAGGTTTCTTTTAACAACAGTAACCTAATAGCCGTTTTTGTGGCCTAAATGTGACAGTCACCTATGCACGTGTAATCACAGATGTGCAGTATATGAAAAAAAGGTTTCTTTTAACAACAGTAACCTAATATCCGTTTTTGTGGCCTAAATGTGACAGTCACCTATGCACGTGTAATCACAGATGTGCAGTATATGAAAAAAAGTTTTTTTTTCACCACAGTATCCTAATAGCTGTATTTGTGGCCTAAATGTGACAGTCACCTATGCACGTGTAATCACAGATGTGCAACATCCAACTCCTTTCCAGTTATTACCGTCGCTCAAAAGGAAGCACTTGAGGTGGACTTCTCTATGCAGGAATTGGAAGGGGCAATTAAAGCATGTTCCTGTAATTCCTCCCCCGGATCAGACGGATTCCCATATGAAGTTTATCTTAAATAAAGGGAAACTATTCTTCCTAGGCTGAATATTTGGAGGATGGGAATCTACCAGAATCAAAGAAAAAAGCTGTAATAATATTAATTCCGAAAAAAGGTAAGGATCCCTCAGATTCTGGCTAAAATGTATTCCAAGGTCATCCCCTCTATTATTCATCCATACCAGAATGGCTTTATTCCAAATAAGGGTACTCATCATAATCTCCATCGACTGTTTACCAACATTAAGTCTTCCGGAGGGGTCTCTCGCTCCATCCTGTCATTGGACGCCTCTAAGGCTTTTGACAGGGTGGAGTGGAGATTACTCTGTAAGGTTTTGGCTAGGATGGGTTTTGGAGATAGATTTATTGATATGATTAAAGTATTACCGTATTTTTTGCTTTATAAGGCAACCCCCCCCCCCCTCCCTCCCGGAATGTGGGGGGGGAAATTTCTGTGCGTCCTATAAAACGAATACTAGTGAGCGCTCACTAGTATGTATTAGGTTCCGGGAGCAGGGAAAAAGCGCTTTCGGTACGCACCCTCCCTGGTCTTCTTTGCTAGGGCAGGCGCTGTCAGTGTAGACATGTCACCTGTAGCGGTGCCCATATGTCAGTCAGTCAGTGTATGTGTGTACATGTCACCTATAGCAGTGCTCATGTGTGCAGTTGCTGTGCATGTTTCGGTCTGCTTGCGTGGATTCTGGCGGCTACTGGGACCTGAGGTAGTAGGTTCAGGACATTATTATCTCATAATTTTAATCACATTTTGGTATAATTTAATATTTTTCATAGATCATATGTTATGCCCCTATGGCTTAGTACATGTGGGCTAAAAGATAGTTCTAGGTGCCCGCGGTGTGATTATCCAGGTGTGGATCACCTACACATGTTTTGGTCTTGTCCAGAATTAAAAGAATATTGGAATGGTATTAATAACTTTCTTATCTATAAACTGAAGTTACAGATTCCTTTTGAGGCAGAATTTTTTTATATTGAGTGATCTCTCTAAGATAAGTAGCCATAAATATCTAAAGATTTTTCTAGGTAGAATATTATTCTTGGCCAGACTTTTGGTTACTCGGATCTGGTTCTCACGATATTCTCCAGACGTGAATACCTGAATAAATTTGGTCAATAAGGTAAAAAAACTATGAGAATATCCTATATAAGCAAAGAAATGCCCAAGAGAAGTGGATCAAGATATGGGAGGCCTGGAGGTTTAAAACCCCGATGGTACATCTTTAATTCCTGTATCTTTCTCTTTTGCTTTTGTTTTTCTGTTTCTTTGAGTGATAGTAAGATGTGAGATGCATCACAAGGGTGGGGGGTTTGGGAGGTGGTGGTTTAGGGGAAAGATAAATATAATAATTTTGAATTCTGATTTTGTATTAAAACTTGAATTGTATTTGTTTTACCTCAATAAAAAATATTTAAATAAATAAAAACATATATATAATGCCTGAGGAAGGGACAGAATTTGTCTCTAAAGCTTGCTATGTAACATGATTGCTTTTATTTTTGTGAGCAATTAAATGGTATCATACCTGCAAGACTCTCATTTTGTTTCTCTTAAAGGGTCACTCTGGACAAATACTAAAAATGAACCATGAATCACCTACTCTAAGTGGTACCATTACAGAGATCCTTGTATGATACTATCAGAAATATGAATCCAGCCAGCAAAGGAAGCAATATGGAATTTAAAGTGTAAATGTTGAAGGCGGTGCAACAGAAGTAGGCAGGGTCAGCAGTACCGTAGTGCAGCACAAAATATCACCCCGGCAGAGCCAAATTTCACAGTGCAGCACAAAATACTGCCACCCCACTGCGGTATTCAACTGTAACACCATCCTAAAGACAGCAATACCATTGAATTCAGGACGGGTAGCTACTTCCGCTGGCCAGGAACATAAGAACCTGATACTCCTAGCATTAATTAATGCTGAAAGCATTCAGTCGTTAGGTACGCAGCAGCTGTGCTGGAGGATGAAGACGGCCCACTGAGCATTGGCCCACTGACAGTGCTGGCCACGACGATCACTAAGCAGAATGAAGATGTAGATATTTATTTATATATATTTAATCTAGTTATAACTGTATTGCCCCCACTATATTAGCGAGCAGTGAGGGCAGACGCCCCTCAGCCTCAAGCCCAGCCTGTCTCCCTATCTTCCTAATCAGAGCAGCATTATGCCGTTAGGGAGACACATGTCCTTTAGGCTACTTTCACAGTAGCGGCAGGACGGATCCGACAGGCTGTTCACCCTGTCGGATCCATCCTGCCGCTATTTCGCCGAGCCACCGGACCGCCGCTCCATCCCCATTGACTATAATGGGGAAGGGGGCAGAGCTCCGACGTAGCACAGCAGTTCGCGGTGAGAGGCCGCCGGACTGAAAAGTCGGACATGTAGTACTTTTAGTACCGTGTCCTTTCGCCGTGCACTGCCGTGCGGTGCCGAAGCTCGACCCCCGTCCCCATTATAGTCAATGGGGATGGAGTGGCGGTCCGGCAACACGGCAAAATAGCGGCAGGACGGATTCGACAGGGTGAACAGCCTGTCGGATCCGTCCTGCCGCTAGTGTGAAAATGGCCTAAGCAACGCCTCTGAAAAAGATTGCTTCTAAGGCTGCATGCACACAAATGTTGTTTTGGTCTGCATCCAAACCGCAGTTTTAGCAGTTTGGGTGCGGATCCATTCACTTCAATGGGTCCGCAAAAGATGTGGACAGCAGTCTGTGCGCTGTTCGCGTCCATTGCTTCGTTCCGTGGTCGACAAAAAAAATATAACCTGTCCTATCCAGTTATATTAATGGCTGTCCGTGCCATTCCGCAAATTGCGGAACGCGCACAGACGCCATCCGTGTTTTGCGAATCCACAATTTGCGGCCAGCAAATCACACAACGGTCATGTGCATATAGCCATAGGGACATTTCATCCCAAGTTTTCTACTATAAATAAAGTATATTAGAAAATGTTCACTATCCCTACCCATTAGCAAATAATAAAAATATAGTTATACTTTAAATGAAAGATATATGCATATTTTAAATTTGTGTTAATAAAAGATTCAATGATGTAATGAAATAATACTAACTGTCTTGTGAAATTTGAGGTCTAAGGTATTCTTATCACATAAATGATACAGATGATATAACCATAATTAACAAAACAAACCTTTAAAGATAGAATATAACTAACAAGTATCAAGGGATAACGATGTCTGTGCTGCTAAATCCTCAAGGTTCCTATTAGTATTGATGTTTAAATGGTCCTATTGTGGCCGAGATCCAATTAATTTAATCAAATGTAAAAACAAATTTGTATCTGTTGTCAATAATGTATTATCAAGAGCTCTACTGATGTAATACACTTGTGTGCCTCTAATGAGTTTAACGATGAATTCTATACAATAATGGCAAATAGCAGTCTTAACCCTTTTATGGTTTATGGTTTGATATTTTTTCAGTAGACCTAAATAGAATGTGTGTATCAAGACACAAATATAACTAAAGCACTGACAGCATGAAAAAACCTGCTCATGTGCTTATTATAGATCAAACTAATAAACATCAACATTTCATGTAATAACATGTATTAACACAGGGACTAGCCATTGAAAAAATAGTTTCTAGTTAGTGATGTCCTGAACTATTCGCCGGCGAACAGTTCCCGGCGAACATAGCTTGCGGGCGAACATATGCGATGTTCGGTCCGCCCCCTGTACATCATCATAGAGTAAACTTTGACCCTGTACCTCACAGTCAGCAGACACATTCCAGCCAATCAGCAGCAGACCCTCCCTCCTAGACCCTCCCACCTCCTGGACAGCATCCATTTTAGATTCATTCGGAAGCTGCATTCCCAGTGAGAGGAGGGACAGTGCTGCTGCTGCTGCTGCTATTCAATAGGGAAAGCATTAGCCAGGGCATTGTTCTGTGTCTACAGACTCATCTGCTGTAAGGACAGCATCCTGACAGCACCCCAAAAAGCCCTTTTCAGGGCTGGTACATCAGTGTGCTTTTTTTTTTTTTATATATATATACAGTACAGACCAAAAGTTTGGACACCCCTTCTCATTCAAAGGGTTTTCTTTATTTTCATGACTATGAAAATTGTAGATTCACACTGAAGGCATCAAAACTATGAATTAACACATGTGGAATTATATACATAACAAAAAAGTGTGAAACAACTGAAAATATGTCATATTCTAGGTTCTTCAAAGTAGCCACCTTTTGCTTTGATTACTGCTTTGCACACTTTTGGCATTCTCTTGATGAGCTTTAAGAGGTAGTCACCTGAAATGGTTTTCACTTCACAGGTGTGCCCTGTCAGGTTTAATAAGTGGGATATCTTGCCTTATAAATAGGGTTGGGACCATCAGTCGTGATGTGGAGAAGTCAGGTGGATACACAGCTGATAGTACTACTGAATAGACTGTTAGAATTAGTATTATGGCAAGAAAAAAGCAGCTAAATAAAGAAAAACGAGTGGCCATCATTACTTTAAGAAATGAAGGTCAGTCTGTCCGAAAAATTGGGAAAACTTTGAAAGTGTCCCCAAGTGCAGTCACAAAAACCATCAAGCGCTACAAAGAAACTGGCTCACATGCGGACTGCCCCAGGAAAGGAAGACCAAGAGTCACCTCTGCTGTGGAGGATAAGTTCATCCGAGTCATCAGCCTCAGAAATCGCAGGTTAACAGCAGCTCAGATTAGAGACCAGGTCAATGCCACACAGAGTTCTAGCAGCAGACACATCTCTAGAACAACTGTTAAGAGGAGACTGTGTGAATCAAGCCTTCATGGTAGAATATCTGCTAGGAAACCACTGCTAAGGACAGGCAACAAGCAGAAGAGACTTGTTTGGGCTAAAGAACACAAGGAATGGACATTAGACCAGTGGAAATCTGTGCTTTGGTCTGATGAGTCCAAATTTGAGATCTTTGATTCCAACCACCGTGTCTTTGTGCGACGCAGAAAAGGTGAACAGATGGACTCTACATACCTGGTTCCCACCGTGAAGCATGGAGGAGGAGGTGTGATGATGTGGGGGTGATTTGCTGGTGACACTGTTGGGGATTTATTCAAAATTGAAGGCATACTGAACTAGCATGGCTACCACAGCATCTTGCAGCGGCATGCTATTCCATCCGGTTTGCGTTTAGTTGGACCATCATTTATTTTTCAACAGGACAATGACCCCAAACACACCTCCAGGCTGTGTAAGGGCTATTTGACCATGAAGGAGAGTGATGGGGTGCTGCACAAGATGACCTGGCCTCCACAGTCACCGGACCTGAACCCAGTCGAGATGGTTTGGGGTGAGCTGGACCGCAGAGTGAAGGCAAATGGGCCAACAAGTGCTAAGCATCTCTGGGAACTCCTTCAAGACTGTTAGAAGACCATTTAGGGTGACTACCTCTTGAAGCTCAACAAGAGAATGCCAAGAGTGTGCAAAGCAGTAATCAAAGCAAAAGGTGGCTACTTTGAAGAACCTAGAATATGACATATTTTCAATTGTTTCACACTTTTTTGTTATGTATATAATACCACATATTTTAATTCATAGTTTTGATGCCTTCAGTGTGAATCTACAATTTTCATAGTCATGAAAATAAAGAAAACTCTTTGAATGAGAAGGGGTGTCCAAACTTTTGATCTGTACTGTATATATATATTGCAGTTGCCTGGCTGCCAGTGTGTGAGAGGCTGCAGGCTCAGTCACAGACAGCACTGTGTGCACACCATTCATACAGGGTGTGACAGAAAATACCTTGCAGATAAAAAAAAATATACTTAATATTTTTCTGTGATATAATCCCAGTTGCAAGCCAGTGTGTGTCAGGCCCACACAGACTACTGTGGCCACTGGCTAGGCCTCCACTCAAACCATTACAGGGTGTCACTCGCTCAAATACCTTGCAAATAAAAAAAATTACATTTAATATTTTCCAGTGATATAATCACATTTGCAAGCCAGTGTGTGTCAGGCCCACACAGACTGTATTGTGGCCCCTGGCTATTGGCTAGTACTCCACTCATACCGTTACAGGGTGTCACTCACTCAAATACCTTGCAGATAAAAAAAAATTATATTTAATAATTTTCTGTGATATAATCACAGTTGCAAGGCCGTGTGTGTCAGGCCCACACATACTGTATTGTGGCCACTGGCTAGGCCTCCACTCATACCGTTACAGGGTGTCACTCACTCAAATACCTTGCAAATAAAAAAAATTATATTTAATATTTTCTGTGATATAATCACAGTTGCAAGCCCGACTGTTCTGTGCCCACTGCCCACCGTCATGGTCGTGGTGCTGTGATTTCCACTGGCCCTGGAATAATGCCCAGTGTTCAGAGGCCACGTACCCTGAACCCAAAAAATTAAGAGAAAATAGTTGACTGGCTTACACAGGACTCCCAATCTTCAACAGCTTCCGCTAAGAACCTTGACGCACCATCCTCCTCCAGCTCAGCTTTGGTCACCTGCTCTCAAGTTACCACTCTCACGCCCGCCGCCGCCACCACCACCACTACTACCACCACAGCCACCACAGCCACTTCACTTGATCCCTCAGAGGAGTTATTTACACATCAGTTGGATGAAATTAGTGATGTGCAACAATTATTGCCAGAGGATGTAGATAACAGGGATATGTCTCAGTCAGGCAGCATTACACACATGGACGTACAGTGTGATGATGATGTTGTACCTGCTGCTGCTTCCTTTGCTGAGGTGTCAGATACAAGTGAAGTGGTTGATGATGACGATGTGTCCGTGGATGCCATGTGGGTGCCTGCTCGAAGAGAAGAAGAAGGGGAAAGTTCAGAAGGGGAGACAGAGAGAAGGAGGAGACAAGTTGGAAGCAGGGGGAGGTCGTCGCAAGGAGCTAGTGGCAAAGTCAGACAGCATGTATCGGCACCTGGGGTCAGCCAGACAGTACGCCAATCAACGCATGCTGTTGCCACCACCAGAATGCCGTCATTGCAAAGCTCATGTCACGGCTGAGGCTGGGGAAAACCCTCAGCCGTGCGATGCCACGAGATGTTAGTCGCTGCTCGGCCAGGACAACAGAATAAGGGAGCAGGTCACCTCCTAACGCATCCCTAATCCGACCCTGACCCCTAGCTGCATGAGCCGACCTTGAATGTAGGAGGGCCCATGCTCAGGAACCTCGTAACCCTACTCACCCTCCGCCGATTCCTGAACTAGGAGCTGGGTAGACCACCTGTTCCTCCTGGATGCGGAGAAACAGGAGTCTAAACTGGCCAAGCTGCAATGGGGTATACACACAACAGACTATGGATATGGCAGGAGAGTGAAAGACTTCCACCTCTACCTGCCACAAACACACTGACTGGATCCCTGGACACAAGTGCTGAAGTCCACACACAGACATAAAAGGACACAGCACACATAAACACACAGGAACCCAGAACCATAGCTGCAATAATAACAGACACCACATAGACATAAACTTAACATAACATAACAACATTTATGACCACAAGGGTGGCTCTCACTGGCAAATTGTATACAAACCAGGAGGATGACACCAGTAACATGCCTGGAGTACCCCTCAGACATCTGCTCCCAACTGAGGCTAAATAGCCCATGTATCCACACCCACGCAGACACACCCAGTGTTCACACAAAGAGGGAGTTACACCAGGCAAGGGATTGAAGCCACTTAAAGGGGAAGTGTCCAAATAAACATCACACTGCAGCTGTTACCGCAGGCAACGACATGCATGGCAACCATGTCCTGGGAGTCAGCCAGAAGGCCAAGACCATGCCACCACATGTACACAATACCAAACGTTGCCATGGGCAGCCACAGTGAAGGAAAGTGTCACAGTGCACACCTACATAAACCTCATGCACACCAGACATACAAAGTGCATACATACAGACACACCCAACCAGGTGTAACCGCATGCACTTGACAGCAAGGTGCCTAGCAACAGCTCAGGCTGCTATACTGCCAAGTACAATCATGTTACCAGCGGCAACCACACGTGAGGCAACATACCAGCAGCCCTCACCATGTGGTTGACAATAAAACCAAACCGCAGTCAACTGACTGCGGATCCTGAGTCACAACCATGACCATGGTTGTGACAGCTCAGCAGTGTGGCTTTTTTGTGTGTGTCTGCCTCTGATAACAGCAATGCCAATTGCAACCTGTGCCAAAAGAAATGGAGTCGTGGGAAGTCCAACACCCACCTCGGTACAACTGTTTTGCGAAGGCACATGATCTCATATCACAAACGCCAATGGGATCAACAAATGAGTACAAGCAGCACACAAACTGAAAGCCACCATCCTCCTCCTGGTCCAGCATCTTCAGCCACGTCAACTACTGCTGTCCTCCTTGCCCCCTCTCAACCACCCTCCACTCCGCCTCTCCGCCTCTCACCTTCAGCAGTTCCATCTCATCTGCCCACAGTCAGGTGTCTGTAAAGGAAATGTTTGAGCATAAGAAGCCAATGTCACAGAGTCACCCCCTTGCCCGGCATCTGACAGCTGGCTTGACGGAACTCTTAGCCCGCCAGCTTTTACTATACCAGCTGGTGGAGTCTGAGGCCTTCAAAAAATTTGTCGCTATTGGGACACCACAGTGGAAGGTACCCGGACTAAAATTTTTTTCAAAAAAGGCAATCCCAAATCTCTACTCAGTGATTGAAAAGGAAGTCATGGCATCTCTGGCATACAGTGTTGGGGCAAGGGTCCATCTGACCACTGATACCTGGTCTGCAAAGCATGGTCAGGGCAGGTATATCACCAACACTGCGCATTGGGTCAATCTGCTGATGGCTGCCAAGCATGGAATGCGTGGCTCTGCAGCGAAGTTGGTGACACCGCAACGACTTGCAGGCAGGCCTACTGCCACCTCCTCTACTCCTCCTACTCCATCCTCTTCCATAACCTCCTCAGCTGAGTCCTCTTCTGCTGCGGCGTCTGGCTGCACATCAACTGAATCCCCCCAGCTCCCCAGGGGCTATTCCACATCCCGGATACGACAGTGTCACGCTGTCTTGGGGTTGACTTGCCTGAAAGCAGAGAGTCACACCGGACCAGCACTCCTGTCTGCCCTGAACGCACAGGTGGATCAGTGGCTGACCCCGCACCAACTGGAGATCGGCAAAGTGATGTGTGACAATGGAAGCAATTTGTTTGCGGCATTGAATTTGGGCAAGTTGTCACATGTGCCGTCAACGAGTATTTGTATGACCGGGGTGCTAGGACAGCCCTTGCGGAGCTGGGAATTTTTTTTCCACGTTACTGCACGTTACTGGACACTCAATGCCTGTAGGCTCATGAGTCCTTTTGAGGAGGTGACAAACCTAGTCAGTCGCACCGAAGGCACCATCAGCGACCTCATATCATTTGCTTTCTTCCTGGAGCGTGCCCTTCAAAGAGTGCTGGATCTGGCTGTAGATGAGCGTGAAGAGCAAGAGGAAGAGTTGTTGTCACCATCACCACCAGAAACAGCCTTGTCATCATCGCTTGCCGGACCTGCGGCAACGCTGGAAGAGGAGTATGACAAAGAGGAGTCAGAGGAGGAATGTGGCTTTGAAAAGGAGGAAGACCAACCTCAGCAGGCATCCCAGGGTGCTTGTTGTTGTCACCTATCTCGGACCCGTGGTGTTGTACGTGGCTGGGGGGAAGAACAGACCGTCATTGACATTAGTGAGGACGAGGAATGGGAAATGAGTAGCTCGGCATCCAACCTTGTGCAAATGGGGTCTTTCAAGCTGTCATGTCTGTTGAGGGACCCTCTTATAAAAAGGATGAAGGAGAACGACCTGTACTGGGTGGCCATGCTACTAGACCCCCGGTATAAGCAGAAAGTGGCGGAAATGTTACCAAATTACCGGAAGTCGGAAAGGATGCAGCAGTTCAAAACCAAACTAAAAAAAATATGCTTTACACAGCTTAAAAGGGGGAAGTTACAGCAAAACGGGAATCTAACAGGGGAAGAGGGGAAGGTAATCCTCCTCCTGCCACAACCACGGCGGCAAGGACAGGACGCTTTACAGATGTGTTGTTGATGGAGGACATGCAGAGCTTTTTCAGTCCTACACATCGCCACAGCCCTTTGGAATCCAGCCTTAGAGAACGACTCGACCGACAGGTAGCAGACTACCTCGCCTTATCTGCAGATATCGACACACTGAGGAGCGATGAATCCCTTGACTACTGGATGTGCAGGCTTGACCTGTGGCCTGAACTATCACAGTTTGCGATAGAACTTCTGGCCTGTCCCGCTTCAAGTGTCCTGTCAGAAATGACCTTCAGTGCAGCAGGAGGCATTGTCACTGACAAAAGAAGTCGCCTCGGTCAAAAAAGTGTTGATTACCTCACCTTCATTAAGATGAATGAGGCATGGATCCCGAAGGGACTGACAGTGGGGGATACGTTTGACAAACAAAAGGCCTGATGACATGACTTGGCCTCAAAATGGTCCCCACGCTGCTGTATTTAATGTCTGCATTCCGGATGACTTTCGTGAATTCTCCGCCACCAACTAGGGTTCAAGCTGCAATGTTTTAGTCACCTTTCTGCGGCTGCAACAATACCTAATTTTTCAGGCATGTGTACATGCCTAATTTTTCTGACCTCTGGTGCTGCACTGTGACTGCAAAAACCAAACAAAAAAAAAAAGGCACATACATGTGTCAATTCCCCTTCGTAATTGGTACCTTGTGGGGCTTGTGTATCAAAATGAAGCGATCATAACCTCTATGAGTGTGTTGGCAATGTTGCCACACCCCAGATAAGGCCGTTGCTTCATTATGATCAGACTAAAAGTGATTGGCTGGATAATTTTTCATAGAAAAAACATTATTTATCTTTTTATTTTTTAAGTTGTATGGGTTTTTTATACATAAAATAAAAAGAATCACAATAAAGCCTCTTAATAGTTTATTAGAAATAATGCAGACAATTTAAAAAAATCCCCATCAATTCCAATACAAAGCAAGTACAGAGCACAGAACAAAATTATTTCAGGATGTCGTTAATTCGACAATGATTAATCAATTCGACACATGTCCCCAGATAGGGGACGTAACAGGGATTAAACTGATAGGAATAGGACTAGTTAAGACACCACTCATATAGGGTGTCACAGCACATTGCTCAGTGCACGCGCAGTGCCCCAACTTGGGAGTAAGAGGACCGACCAAGCTGCTTTTTCCATCTCCCGGTTCCTAAAATCAATTCAGTTTGGTGTATCAGAGTTTGATCTGTCACTGTGAAGGCAGTCGAAGGTACCCGGCCTAAATTTTTTTTTCACAAAAGGCAATCCCTGATATGGGACGCAACAGGGATTAAACTGATGAGAATAGTACTACAGAAAATACCACTCATATCGGGTGTGACAGTAAATTGCATGGTGCAGACGCAGTGACCGTGGCGTGGATTCAAACAAAGGGGAGGGAGCCAGCGTTTTTTTAAACATCTCCCAGTTCGAAAAATCAATTTAATAAATGGACCCCAGATCCCATGACATCAACGGGACATGGCTAGCTTGGTATCCAACCTTGTGCAAATGGGAAGTTTGCGGTTGGGCAAATGGACTGTTTGTGGTTGTTTGCGGTGCATTAAAAGGGGAGTTTGGTCTGTCAATGTCTGTGTAGCGGGCGTAACCCTTACACTACCTGATCGATACAACATCATACCTGATCATATACACACACTGGATGTTTTAAACCACGTTGTTCAAAAAAAAAATAATTGGATTGTTAGGTGATTTAGGCCCTTTATGGATTAAAATCCAACTCTGCGTCAACTATGTAATTTTCCATGGGAGTTTTGCCATGGATCCCCCTCCAGCATGCCACAGTCCAGGTGCTAGTCCCCTTGAAACAACTTTTCCATCACTACTGTGGCTAGAAAGAGTCCCTGTGGGTTTTAAAATTCGCCTGTCTATTGAAGTCAATGGTGGTTCACCCGGTTCGCCCGTTCACGAACATTTGCATAAATTCACGTTCGCCGTTCGCAAACGGAAAATTTTATGTTCGCGACATCTCTACTTATGGGGTGTCAGAAATCCTCACCCCCCAATAGAGGGTCTGACCAAGGGGATTTACTCGGTCTTTAATACCGTATCCTGCCACTCACACCTACTCTCTGATCCCCCAAGACTTATGCCTTCTTCACTTTCTCCATTCCTGATTTATCCTGGTGTCACCATCCCTCCGGATTTCTGGAACCTATTTAAAGATTTAAATATTGACGAATTACTAACACATACAAAAACAACAATAGAATTAAACGCACTCTTCTCCCGTCATGTGAAACAAGCTAACTTTTTAGACCTAAAAATCTTCAAGGACGCTTGTTTTAGACTGCAGGATAAATATGCAACAGCTAATAAGTAGGGATGAGCGAACTCGAACTGTATAGTTCGGGTTCGTACCGAATTTTGGGGTGTCCGTGACACGGACCCGAACCCGGACATTTTCGTAAAAGTCCGGGTTCGGGTTCAGTGTTCGTCGCTTTCTTGGCGCGTTTGTGACGCTTTCTTGGCGCTTTTTGAAAGGCTGCAAAGCAGCCAATCAACAAGCGTCATACTACTTGCCCCAAGAGGCCGTCACAGCCATGCCTACTATTGGCATGGCTGTGATTGGCCAGAGCACCATGTGACCCAGCCTCTATTTAAGCTGGAGTCACATAGCGCCGCCCGTCACTCTGCTCTGATTAGCGTAGGGAGAGGTTGCGGCTGCGACAGTAGGGCGAGATTAGGCAGATTAACTTCTCCAAAGGACTTGATTAATCGATCGATCTGCAGCTGTGCATCATTGAGCTGCTGCTATTGAATTGCTCACTGTTTTTAGGCTGCCCAGACCGTTTGTCAGTCACTTTTTTCTGGGGTGATCGGCGGCCATTTTGTGTCTTGTGGTGCGCCAGCACAAGCTGCGACCAAGTGCATTTAACCCTCAATGGTGTGGTTGTTTTTTGGCTAAAGCCTACATCAGGGTGAAGCTGTCACACCAAGTGCATTTAACCAGCAATAGTCTGTTTATTTTTTGGCCATATACTACATCAGGGGCAAGCTGCGCCTGTCACCAAGTGCATTTAACCCTCAATGGTGTGGTTGTTTTTTGGCTAAAGCCTACATCAGGGTGAAGCTGTCACACCAAGTGCATTTAACCAGCAATAGTCTGTTAATTTTTTGGCCATATACTAAATCAGGGGCAAGCTGCGCCCGTCACCAAGTGCATTTAACCAGCAATAGTCTGTTCATTTTTTGGCCATATACTACATCAGGGGCAAGCTGCGCAAGTCACCAAGTGCATTTAACCCTCAGTAGTGTGGTTGGTCAAGCTGTCACACCAAGTGCATTTAACCAGCAATAGTCTGTTTATTTTTTGGCCATATACTACATCAGGGGCAAGCTGCGCCCGTCACCAAGTGCATTTAACCCTCAGTAGTGTGGTTGGTCAAGCTGTCACACCAAGTGCATTTAACCAGCAATAGTGTGGTTATTTTTTGGCCATATCCCAGTCTAATTCTGTCACTAAATCCATACCGGTCACCCAGCGCCTAAATACTAGGCCTCAAATTTATATCCCGCTAAATCTGTCGTTACCGCTGTACTGTTGTGGCTGGGCAAGTTATTTAGTGTCCGTCAAAGCACATTTTTTGTTCAGGGTTGAAATACAATTCCCAATTTAGCAATTTCATAATTTAGTGGTTTCTGCTATATCAGAGCTATTTGAAATCTATCCCTAAAAGGGTATATAATACTCAAGGTGCACATAGGGTCATTCAGAATAACTTCACACACACGCTACTGTGCATTTCCAAGTCTAATTCTGTCACTAAATCCATACCGGTCACCCAGCGCCTAAATACTAGGCCTCAAATTTATATCCCGCTAAATCTGTCGTTACCGCTGTACTGTTGTGGATGGGCAAGTTATTTAGTGTCCGTCAAAGCACATTTTTTGTTCTGGGTTGAAATACAATTCCCAATTTAGCAATTTCATAATTTAGTGGTTTCTGCTATATCAGAGCTATTTGAAATCTATCCCTAAAAGGGTATATAATATTCAAGGTGCACATAGGGTCATTCAGAATAACTTCACACACACGCTACTGTGCATTTCCAAGTCTAATTCTGTCACTAAATCCATACCGGTCACCCAGCGCCTAAATACTAGGCCTCAAATTTATATCCCGCTAAATCTGTCGTTACCGCTGTACTGTTGTGGCTGGGCAAGTTATTTAGTGTCCGTTAAAGCACATTTTTTGTTCAGGGTTGAAATACAATTCCCAATTTAGCAATTTCATAATTTAGTGGTTTCTGCTATATCAGAGCTATTTGAAATCTATCCCTAAAAGGGTATATAATATTCAAGGTGCACATAGGGTCATTCAGAATAACTTCACACACACGCTACTGTGCATTTCCAAGTCTAATTCTGTCACTAAATCCATACCGGTCACCCAGCGCCTAAATACTAGGCCTCAAATTTATATCCCGCTAAATCAGTTGTTACCGCTGTCCTGTTGTGGATGGGCAAGTTATTTAGTGTCCGCCAAAGCACATTTTTTGTTCTGGGTTGAAATACAATTCCCAATTTAGCAATTTCATAATTTAGTGGTTTCTGCTATATCAGAGCTATTTGAAATCTATCCCTAAAAGGGTATATAATATTCAAGGTGCACATAGGGTCATTCAGAATAACTTCACACACACGCTACTGTGCATTTCCAAGTCTAATTCTGTCACTAAATCCATACCGGTCACCCAGCGCCTAAATACTAGGCCTCAAATTTATATCCCGCTAAATCTGTCGTTACCGCTGTCCTGTTGTGGATGGGCAAGTTATTTAGTGTCCGCCAAAGCACATTTTTTGTTCTGGGTTGAAATACAATTCCCAATTTAGCAATTTCATAATTTAGTGGTTTCTGCTATATCAGAGCTATTTGAAATCTATCCCTAAAAGGGTATATAATATTCAAGGTGCACATAGGGTCATTCAGAATAACTTCACACACACGCTACTGTGCATTTCCAAGTCTAATTCTGTCACTAAATCCATACCGGTCACCCAGCGCCTAAATACTAGGCCTCAAATTTATATCCCGCTGAATTTGAATACAATACATTGGGCCAAATAATATTTTTGTTGTTGTGGTGAACCATAACAATGAGGAAAACATCTAGTAAGGGACGCAGACGTGGACATGGTCGTGGTGGTGTTAGTGGACCCTCTGGTGCTGGGAGAGGACGTGGCCGTTCTGCCACATCCACACGTCCTAGTGTACCAACTACCTCAGGTCCCAGTAGCCGCCATAATTTACAGCGATATTTGGTGGGGCCCAATGCCGTTCTAAGGATGGTAAGGCCTGAGCAGGTACAGGCATTAGTCAATTGGGTGGCCGACAGTGGATCCAGCACGTTCACATTATCTCCCACCCAGTCTTCTGCAGAAAGCGCACAGATGGCGCCTGAAAACCAACCCCATCAGTCTGTCACATCACCCCCATGCATACCAGGGAAACTGTCTCAGCCTCAAGTTATGCAGCAGTCTCTTATGCTGTTTGAAGACTCCGCTGGCAGGGTTTCCCAAGGGCATCCACCTAGCCCTTCCCCAGCGGTGAAAGACATAGAATGCACTGACGCACAACCACTTATGTTTCCTGATGATGAGGACATGGGAATACCACCTCAGCATGTCTCTGATGATGACGAAACACAGGTGCCAACTGCTGCGTCTTTCTGCAGTGTGCAGACTGAACAGGAGGTCAGGGATCAAGACTGGGTGGAAGACGATGCAGGGGACGATGAGGTCCTAGACCCCACATGGAATGAAGGTCGTGCCACTGACTTTCACAGTTCGGAGGAAGAGGCAGTGGTGAGACCGAGCCAACAGCGTAGCAAAAGAGGGAGCAGTGGGCAAAAGCAGAACACCCGCCGCCAAGAGACTCCGCCTGCTACTGACCGCCGCCATCTGGGACCGAGCACCCCAAAGGCAGCTTCAAGGAGTTCCCTGGCATGGCACTTCTTCAAACAATGTGCTGACGACAAGACCCGAGTGGTTTGCACGCTGTGCCATCAGAGCCTGAAGCGAGGCATTAACGTTCTGAACCTGAGCACAACCTGCATGACCAGGCACCTGCATGCAAAGCATGAACTGCAGTGGAGTAAACACCTTAAAACCAAGGAAGTCACTCAGGCTCCCCCTGCTACCTCTTCTGCTGCTGCCGCCTCGGCCTCTTCCTCTGCCTCTGGAGGAACGTTGGCACCTGCCGCCCAGCAAACAGGGGATGTACCACCAACACCACCACCACCTCCGTCACCAAGCGTCTCAACCATGTCACACGGCAGCGGTCAGCTCTCCATCTCACAAACATTTGAGAGAAAGCGTAAATTCCCACCTAGCCACCCTCGATCCCTGGCCCTGAATGCCAGCATTTCTAAACTACTGGCCTATGAAATGCTGTCATTTAGGCTGGTGGACACAGACAGCTTCAAACAGCTCATGTCGCTTGCTGTCCCACAGTATGTTGTTCCCAGCCGCCACTACTTCTCCAAGAGAGCCGTGCCTTCCCTGCACAACCAAGTATCCGATAAAATCAAGTGTGCACTGCGCAACGCCATCTGTAGCAAGGTCCACCTAACCACAGATACGTGGACCAGTAAGCACGGCCAGGGACGCTATATCTCCCTAACTGCACACTGGGTAAATGTAGTGGCAGCTGGGCCCCAGGCGGAGAGCTGTTTAGCGCACGTCCTTCCGCCGCCAAGGATCGCAGGGCAACATTCTTTGCCTCCTGTTGCCACCTCCTCCTTCTCGGCTTCCTCCTCCTCTTCTTCCACCTGCTCATCCAGTCAGCCACACACCTTCACCACCAACTTCAGCACAGCCCGGGGTAAACGTCAGCAGGCCATTCTGAAACTCATATGTTTGGGGGACAGGCCCCACACCGCACAGGAGTTGTGGCGGGGTATAGAACAACAGACCGACGAGTGGTTGCTGCCGGTGAGCCTCAAGCCCGGCCTGGTGGTGTGTGATAATGGGCGAAATCTCGTTGCAGCTCTGGGACTAGCCAATTTGACGCACATCCCTTGCTTGGCGCATGTGCTGAATTTGGTGGTGCAGAAGTTCATTCACAACTACCCCGACATGTCAGAGCTGCTGCATAAAGTGCGGGCCGTCTGTTCGCGCTTCCGGCGTTCACATCCTGCTGCTGCTCGCCTGTCTGCGCTACAGCGTAACTTCGGCCTTCCCGCTCACCGCCTCATATGCGACGTGCCCACCAGGTGGAACTCCACCTTGCACATGCTGGACAGACTGTGCGAGCAGCAGCAGGCCATAGTGGAGTTTCAGCTGCAGCACGCACGGGTCAGTCGCACTACAGAACAGCACCACTTCACCACCAATGACTGGGCCTCCATGCGAGACCTGTGTGCCCTGTTGCGCTGTTTCGAGTACTCCACCAACATGGCCAGTGGCGATGACGCCGTTATCAGCGTTACAATACCACTTCTATGTCTCCTTGAGAAAACACTTAGGGCGATGATGCAAGAGGAGGTGGCCCAGGAGGAGGAGGAGGAGGAAGAGGGGTCATTTTTAGCACTTTCAGGCCAGTCTCTTCGAAGTGACTCAGAGGGAGGTTTTTTGCAACAGCAGAGGCCAGGTACAAATGTGGCCAGACAGGGCCCACTACTGGAGGACGAGGAGGACGAGGATGAGGAGGAGGTGGAGGAGGATGAGGATGAAGCATGGTCACAGCGGGGTGGCACCCAACGCAGCTCGGGTCCATCACTGGTGCGTGGCTGGGGGGAAAGGCAGGACAATGACGATACGCCTCCCACAGAGGACAGCTTGTCCTTACCCCTGGGCAGCCTGGCACACATGAGCGACTACATGCTGCAGTGCCTGCGCAACGACAGCAGAGTTGCCCACATTTTAACGTGTGCGGACTACTGGGTTGCCACCCTGCTGGATCCACGCTACAAAGACAATGTGCCCACCTTACTTCCTGCACTGGAGCGTGATAGGAAGATGCGCGAGTACAAGCGCACGTTGGTAGACGCGCTACTGAGAGCATTCCCAAATGTCACAGGGGAACAAGTGGAAGCCCAAGGCCAAGGCAGAGGAGGAGCAAGAGGTCGCCAAGGCAGCTGTGTCACGGCCAGCTCCTCTGAGGGCAGGGTTAGCATGGCAGAGATGTGGAAAACTTTTGTCAACACGCCACAGCTAACTGCACCACCACCTGATACGCAACGTGTTAGCAGGAGGCAACATTTCACTAACATGGTGGAACAGTACGTGTGCACACCCCTCCACGTACTGACTGATGGTTCGGCCCCATTCAACTTCTGGGTCTCTAAATTGTCCACGTGGCCAGAGCTAGCCTTTAATGCCTTGGAGGTGCTGGCCTGCCCGGCGGCCAGCGTTTTGTCTGAACGTGTATTCAGCGCGGCAGGGGGCGTCATTACAGACAAACGCAGCCGCCTGTCTACAGCCAATGTGGACAAGCTGACGTTCATAAAAATGAACCAGGCATGGATCCCACAGGACCTGTCCGTCCCTTGTCCAGATTAGACATTAACTACCTCCCCTTAACCATATATTATTGGACTCCAGGGCACTTCCTCATTCAATCCTATTTTTATTTTCATTTTACCATTATATTGCGAGGCTACCCAAAGTTGAATGAACCTCTCCTCTGTCTGGGTGCCGGGGCCTAAATATATGCCAATGGACTGTTCCAATGTTGGGTGACGTGAAGCCTGATTCTCTGCTATTACATGCAGACTAATTCTCTGCTGACATGAAGACAGATCCTTTGTTACGGGACCTCTCTCCTCTGCCTGGGTGCTGGGCCTAAATATCTGACAATGGACTGTTGCAGTGGTGGCTGACGTGAAGCCTGATTTTCTGCTATGACATGCAGACTGATTCTCTGCTGACATGAAGCCAGATCCTCTGTTACGGGACCTCTCTCCTCTGCCTGGGTGCTGGGCCTAAATATCTGACAATGGACTGTTGCAGTGGTGGCTGACATGAAGCCTGATTTTCTGCTATGACATGCAGACTGATTCTCTGCTGACATGAAGCCAGATCCTCTGTTACGGGACCTCTCTCCTCTGCCTGTGTGCTGGGCCTAAATATATGCCAATGGACTGTTGCAGTGGTGGCTGACGTGAAGCCTCATTCTCTGCTATGACATGCAGACTAATTCTCTGCTGACATGAAGCCAGATTGTCTGTTACGGGACCTCTCTCCTCTGCCTGGGTGCTGGGCCTAAATTTATGAAAATGGACTGTTGCAGTGGTGGGTGACGTGAAGCCTGATTCTCTGCTATGACATGAAGACTGATTCTCTGCTGACATGAAGCCAGATTGTCTGTTACGGGACCTCTCTCCTCTGCCTGGGTGCTGGGCCTAAATTTATAAAAATGGACTCTTACAGTGGTGGGTGACGTGAAGCCTGATTCTCTGCTATGATATGAAGACTGATTCTCTGCTGACATGAAGCCAGATTGTCTGTTACGGGAGCTCTCTCCTCTGCCTGGGTGCTGGGCCTAAATTTATGAAAATGGACTCTTACAGTGGTGGCTGACGTGAAGCCTGATTTTCTGCTATGACATGCAGACTGATTCTCTGCTGACTTGAAGCCAGATCCTCTGTTACGGGACCTCTCTCCTCTGCCTGTGTGCTGGGCCTAAATATATGCCAATGGACTGTTGCAGTGGTGGCTGACGTGAAGCCTGATTCTCTGCTATGACATGCAGACTAATTCTCTGCTGACATGAAGCCAGATTGTCTGTTACGGGACCTCTCTCCTCTGCCTGGGTGCTGGGCCTAAATTTATGAAAATGGACTGTTGCAGTGGTGGGTGACGTGAAGCCTGATTCTCTGCTTTGACATGAAGACTGATTCTCTGCTGACATGAAGCCAGATTGTCTGTTACGGGACCTCTCTCCTCTGCCTGGGTGCTGGGCCTAAATTTATGAAAATGGACTCTTACAGTGGTGGGTGACGTGAAGCCTGATTCTCTGCTATGATATGAAGACTGATTCTCTGCTGACATGAAGCCAGATTGTCTGTTACGGGACCTCTCTCCTCTGCCTGGGTGCTGGGCCTAAATTTATGATAATGGACTGTTGCAGTGGTGGGTGACGTGAAGCCTGATTCTCTGCTATGACATGAAGACTGATTCTCTGCTGACATGAAGCCAGATTGTCTGTTACGGGACCTCTCTTCTCTGCCTGGGTGCTGGGCCTAAATTTATGAAAATGGACTCTTACAGTGGTGGGTGACGTGAAGCCTGATTCTCTGCTATGACATGAAGACTGATTCTCTGCTGACATGAAGCCAGATCCTCTGTTACGGGACCTCTCTCCTCTGCCTGGGTGCTGGGCCTAAATATCTGACAATGGACTGTTGCATTGGTGGCTGACGTGAAGCCTCATTCTCTGCTATGACATGCAGACTAATTCTCTGCTGACATGAAGCCAGATTGTCTGTTACGGGACCTCTCTCCTCTGCCTGGGTGCTGGGCCTAAATTTATGAAAATGGACTGTTGCGTGGTGGGTGACGTGAAGCCTGATTCTCTGCTATGACATGAAGACTGATTCTCTGCTGACATGAAGCCAGATTGTCTGTTACGGGACCTCTCTCCTCTGCCTGGTGCCGGGGCCTAAATATCTGAGAATGGACTGTTCCAGTGGTGGGTGACAGGAAGCCAGATTCTCTGCTATGGGACCTCTCTCCAATTGATTTTGGTTAATTTTTATTTATTTAATTTTTATTTTAATTCATTTCCCTATCCACATTTGTTTGCAGGAGATTTACCTACATGTTGCTGCCTTTTGCAGCTCTCTAGCCCTTTCCTGGGCTGTTTTACAGCCGTTTTAGTGCCGAAAAGTTCGGGTCCCCATTGACTTCAATGGGGTTCGGGACGAATTTCGGATCGGGTTCGGATCCCGAACCCGAACATTTTCGGGAAGTTCGGCCGAACTTCTCGAACCCGAACATCCAGGTGTTCGCTCAACTCTACTAATAAGGCTAAAGAAATATACAATGTTATCCGGTGTGAAAGTAATGGACCTCAGCAGCGGTCCCCTTAAGGGAGTAGGTTCAATCTCCTAAGTAGACTAAAAACAGAAAATGCGGGAATAGCGCTCTACAAAACAGAAAATGTCAGTTATTGAACCTTGCAGACATAGAGAACTGAAGTCTAATCCAGCTGACAGAGGCGTTATTCGCAGAGCTGAAATGTTCATACGAAAAAGTTTGTAATCCACCTCCTACTGGTCCACAGATCTCGTGATGAGTCACCAACCAAGGAATCCAAACACTGGACCCGAATACCTTCAAGAAGGAATAGAACAGATGGTGCAATACCATCGGTATCTTTAAAGGTAAGAGGTTTATTGTACTTACAATTATCAAGTTACAAGCATGCACATAGAAATGCCCGACCCGGGTTTCGCTATTCGCTTCTTCAGGGGCTGCGGTGGAAACGCCGCTACAAACCACGAGTAAAAGATCACCCCGGAACTGAAACGGACTTCCGTTATCAGATAACCTATCACTTGCAGATATCTGATGTCAAAACATATATAAAATGTGCATTATGAATAAACACATAAAATCACATAAAATATACCCTAATCCATAAATACAATATAAATACATATATGCAAAATAAAATCATGTATATAAAGTTATCTTTCTAAAATGATCATTATAAAATATAAAATGGTATTAGTATCATACAGGTCAAGCCATACAGACTGCTTTTATATCCCATTCAATGTTTAATCCCTGTGGATGCAGAGTGTCCATCTCAAATATCCATTGCGCCTCTTTTTTGTTAATTTGCGTGGCGGGATTACCTCCTCGCCAATAACGTTTCACTAATTCAATACCGCAAAATTTTAAACCAGTAGGATCTTTTTGGTGAACTCTTTTAAAATGGGCTGAGACACTTTGCGTCTCCAGCCCCTTCTTAATATTTCTAATGTGCTCTGCCACCCGGACTTAAAGCTTCCTTAATGTTCTGCCTATATATTGGAGCCCACACGGGCACTCCAACATATAGATGACTCCCATAGTTTCGCATGAGATGTTTTTTATCTTTAATGTAGTTGTTTTGGAGGTGGACACGATTTCTTTTATTTTAGATTTTTTCTTTTCTTCCCTGGGACGATTTTTACAGCAGGGGCAGAAACCGCACCAGGTAAAGGCACTGGGGGATTTAGTTGTAGTGGGGTCATTTTTCACAAAACTGTGCACAATACGATTCCTAACAGTGGGGGCTCTTTTAAAAAATTATAATGTTTATTCATAATGCACATTTTATATATGTTTTGACATCAGATATCTGCAAGTGATAGGTTATCTGATAACGGAAGTCCGTTTCAGTTCCGGGGTGATCTTTTACTCGTGGTTTGTAGCAGCGTTTGCACCGCAGCCCCTGAAGAAGTGAATAGCGAAACCCGGGTCGGGCATTTCTATGTGCATGCTTGTAACTTGATAATTGTAAGTACAATAAACCTCTTACCTTTAAAGATACCGAGGGTATTGCACCATCTGTTCTATTCCTTCTTGAAGGTATTCGGGTCCGGTGTTTGGATTCCTTGGTTGGTGACTCATCACGAGATCTGTGGACAAGTAGGAGGTGGATTACAAACTTTTTCGTATGAACATTTCGTCTCTGCGAATAACGCCTCTGTCAGCTGGATTAGACTTCAGTTCTCTATGTCTGCAAGGTTCAATAACTGACATTAACTGTTTTGTAGAGCGTGGTTCCCGCATCTTCTGTTTTTAGTCTACTTAGGAGATTGAACCTACTCCCTTAAGGGGACCGCTGCTGAGGTCCATTACTTTCACACCGGATAACATTGTATATTTCTTTTTCTTGTGTCTGGGTTCATTTGGTGTGAAATATGGACGTAAATATCTTTACGTTCAGAGATAACATGCATTTAAATGTACACAAAGTTTTCAATGAAAAACCACAACCTCAGTGTAGCAATGACATTGATGTTGTATTCAGCAATCTAGAGGCGCTGATGGTCAAAGAAATCAGGACCATCTGGGATGTGATATCCCTGGAAAAACTTCTGGTAGAAGAAAAAATTCCAGAGGGTCTAAGGTGGCAACTGCCTTTTAACTCCGAAACGGAAGAGGATTTAAGGGAATGGGAAGATTATGTCAACTCATGTTGTCTTGGAGCTATAAGATTTATTATTGATAGGAGGAAAAGGAAACTTACCTCGCTATGCAACAAGATAGATGACATAAAAACGCAATTAGCGCCATTTAAGGAACTACCTGAATATCATGAACTATCATGAAAATGCCAGAAGGAGGTAGTAAAGGCTGAGCAAGAAGTAAAAAAGAAAAAACTAAAAAAGTATTTAAAGGTAGTTGATGATTATAAAAACAACACAGTGTACAAATGGAAACAACAAAAAAAGGAAGAAATAGCAGTTTTTGTCAGTGAACCTACAAACAATGAAAACACCGTACAGAAAAATACTACACATAATTACCATGTAGAATCTAACACTGGTTGGGGTCATACAAATCCTCGGGGTTATAGACCCAGGTGGAATGGGTATTGCAAAAATTATGGCCACTATAATCATGAAGGGGATGGCCATTTCCAATATAACACTTACCCATACCGAGGAAGTAATAATCGATACCATCATGGCCCCCGGGAGTACCAAAATCAAGGGAGGTTTAGACAACAATACCGCCCGTATTTTGATCATAGAGGTATGGATAGCTATGCACCTGAATATAATGGAAGGTATCAGACTGAGACAAACTATAGGTATCATAACGACAGGTATCATAATGAAACAAGCTACGGGAAAAAAACAGGATACGGAACAAGGGGGACCTATTCCCCTAAAGTAAACAGACAATATGAAACCCACATCGAAAATGAAAATAGTAATGAAGCACGACTATATCCCAATGAAAGAATTGATAATAGTGTCCAGGAAGAAAATTTTCCTCACAAATTAATAAAAGGAAAAATACCGCAAACACCACAAAAGAAGGAAGAAACACCCAGAAAGAAAAAAAGAGAGGTAGAGGCAATAGGGGAGGAAAGAGACACAATAAGCCCTGAGGCAAAAAAGGGCAAGGGAATTCTATAGGCATTTACAATCTAAGTTCACATACTCTGTCATCTGAAGAGTTGTCGGTCCTGAGTAAGGGTCTCAAGTTTGCACCCACTTTCCAGGGTAACAAATTCGAGACCTATTTGGATCTGCACCGGTTCATCAGAAAATTAAATATCCGTAAATATCTTATAAAAAATCCTATTAAGGCTCCCCAAACAGATGGGACGGGGATATATATGGATTTAAGGAATAAATCCACCTTTTACCCAGATAATAAAGAAAATGAATGTATTGAAGCATTTAAACGTGGTGTATTGAAGGGACTTGACCAAATAGATACAAGGGGCATGAAGCAGAATAATTTGAGTAAAAAAGAAAAAGAGGCTTTAAAAAACCTTGAACAACATGATAAAATAATAATCAAACCGGCTGATAAAGGGGGGGGGGGGGGGGTAGTGGTGTAGATAGATAAGGTGGACTATAATGCTGAAATGGAGAGAATCCTGAGTGACAAAAATACATATAAGAAATTGAAAAGTGATCCGGTCATTGAATATAAGAAGCAATTGAAAATCCTCCTTAATAGAGGTCTTGCTCAAGGGGTCCTCAACCAGAAAGAATATCAGTATTTAAATAATTTACATCCTAAAACTCCCACCATATATTATTTACCGAAAGTGCACAAAGATGTAGAGCGCCCCCCCTGGGAGACCGATAGTCTCTGGTATCGACTCAATCACCAGTCGTGTATCAGAGTACATAGATATTTTTTTACAGCGCTTTGTGACTACTACTCCTTCTTATTTAAGAGATACAGGGCATATATTGGAACTTCTGAAAAATATTGATAACATCTCAGATAATACTTTTCTGATGACCCTTGATGTTACATCATTATATACCATAATACCTAATGAAATTGGCATGAAAGCGGTCAGATTCTATTTGGATGGGGATGAACAGATGAGTGAAGATCAAAAAATATTTATCTTGGACTGCATACAATATTGTCTTGGACATAACTATTTTTGGTATAATGATTACTATTTTTTGCAAATTTCTAGTGTGGCGATGGGTGCGAAATTCGCACCCAGTTTTGCCAACCTCTTTATGGCATATTGGGAGCATTTCACCATCTCCCCTGCACTAAAGAGAGACACCGCGGATGGCAGTCTGAGATTACATCGATGACTGCATCGGTATCTGGCATGGTACCGAAAAGGGATTGTTAGAATTTATCTCATGCATAAACTCCAATGAATGGAATATAAAATTCACTGAGGACATCAGTAGTACCACCATCCATTTTCTAGATCTAGAGATCAGGTTAGAACAAGGAAGAATCATAACCAAAACTTATTTCAAGCCAACTGATCGGAATGGATACATAGAAAGGAGTAGCTGCCATCACAAGCCCTGGTTGTGCAATGTACCGAAAGGACAGCTACAACGCATTAGAAGGAATTGTACCAACATAGAAGATTACGAGAATCAAAGTAACATCATTATAGATCGGTTCATAGAAAAGGGATATGAAAGGGAAACATTGTATAAACAGAGGGAAGAAGTAAAGTCAGACAATCATAAAATAAAGAATAAAAATATGGATCCCAGTAAACATACAGAACAGACAAGGGATAAATATCTATTTGCCTTCTCCACCTCCTATTCCACTATTTGCCTCCAGATTAGAAATATTATCCATCAGAACTGGAATGTTCTGAAAAATGACCGGATCATTGGAGACCTTATCCCAAAAAGACCCCCGTTTATTTTTAAAAGAGCCCCCACTGTTAGGAATCGTATTGTACACAGTTTTGTGAAAAATGACCCCACTACAACTAAATCCCCCAGTGCCTTTACCTGGTGCGGTTTCTGCCCCTGCTGTAAAAATCGTTCCAGGGAAGAAAATAAAAAATTGTGCTTCCGGTTTTGGCTCCGCCCCGTGAATGCAAGGGGGTGGGGCCTGTTGGGGGTCATGTGATTGGGCTGCTCAGTCAAAAATGCCTGGGCCTATTTTTTGTCCCAGTCCGGCCCTGATGGTTATGTTTAGAATATCGTATCCCATCAAAACCAGCTTGAATAAATATAAAAATGTGTGCTGCAAAGACCTTGCTCCAAGACCTTGTAAGGTCAAATTAATAAATTACATACTACTCGTGTCTTTGTGTGCACCCCCAATAGGTATACTTTGGTGGGCCTTTGCTATATATGTCTGTTTTCTCTAAATCTGCAATTTATGAAAAAGTATATATTTGGTATTTTGTAGTACCTGTAATATTACAAATTATGCTTATTTTCTCATTGTGAAAAGCAATAAAACAGATATTTGTTAAAAAAAAAAAAACATGAGCTAACCCGTCTGGTGAATGCCGTAAAAAAAAGAAAAGAAATAAAACCCGTGCCAAAAAGCTATTTTTATCACCTTACAACACAAAAAGTGCAATATTAAGCGATCAAAAATTCATGTGTCCCAAAATGGTAACAATCAAACCATCATCTCATACCACAAAAAATTTGCCCCTATCGAAGAATCGCCCCCCCCCCCCCAAAAAAAAAATGGCTTTCAGAAAATGGGAACACAAAAACATGATTTTTTTAATTGTGTAAATCCAAAATAAAAAAAAATAGACAAATTAAGTTTTGCCATGTAGTTACGACCTGCTCTCTAAAAATATCACATTATTTACTCTGTCAGGTAAACATTGTAAAAAACTAAAAATTAAAACTGTGCCAGAACAGACATTCTTTGGTTACCTTGCCTCACAAAAAGAGTATATATATATATATATATATATATATATTTATATATATATATATATATATATATATATATATATATATATATATATATATATATATATATATATATATATATCTATAGTGACACTGTGAAGGGTATGGTCTGGGAGGACAGGTATTTTCCTCCCAGTGTGTGCTGCTGAGCTGATTTGCAGCCAGGTGGGGTCAAACACCTTTTAAGTTCCAGTCCGAGTTTTGACAACACCTAGCTGTCCTTAACCACGTCACATCTGGGCCATTTGCTCCCTTCCTGTCCAGGCCTAATTTAGCAAATCTGACATATCTCACTGTATGTGGTAATAACATGGTGACCATTTTTTTTTTTTTTTTATCTCAGTATCTAGGAACATCTAGCATACTGTCCAAAATACAACAGATTGTAACCATACAGATTCATAGATATATGAAAAATATAAAATTGCATTTATATTATTTTCTAGACATCATGACAAATGAAATGGCTCCTAAGTGAGTGTTTAATATCTTTGTTTCTAAATGTGTATATGACTGGGTTCATCATCGGCGTCACCATAGTGTAGCAAACAGACACAATTTTGTTATATTCTGCTGTGTTTGCATAATTTGGTCTTACATACATAATAATTAAACTTCCAAAGAAAATAGCCACAACTATCAGATGTGAAACACAAGTTGAAAATGTTTTCTTCTTTCTCCCTGTTTTGGAAATGAAAATAATGGCTCTAATAATTAATCCATAGGACAACATGATTATAGAAAAAGAGCTCATGATCATACTGGCAGCAACAACAAAGTTAACAAATTCTACTGTTTCGGACCCTTCACAGGAAACTTCCAGTAATGGTGGGGCATCGCAAAAAAAGTGATTGATTGTGTTGCGACCACAGAAATGTAACTGACAAACTGAAAACAGTGGAGGCAGGTTAGCTGTTATTGCTATGGCCCACATTCCAGCAATTAAATATATACATACGGTATAATTCATGATGGAAAGGTAATGCAATGGATTGCATACTGCAACATAGCGGTCGAATGCCATGATGGCCAAGATGAGACATTCTGCTGATCCAAGGCAGATATGAATAAAAAACTGAGAAATGCATCCAGTGTAGGAGATAACATAAATTTTAATGAGAAATGTAGCAAGCATCTGAGGGACAATATTAGTTGTGTAGAAAATATCAATCACAGAAATATTTGCAAGAAAGAAATACATAGGCGAATGAAGACGATTCTCTTTTCGAACCATGAGAACTATTAAGACATTTCCAAATAATGTTATTATATAGATAAATAATCCTAGAATGAAAATAAAGACCCTCAGTTGGTGCAAACTTGGAAATCCCAGCACTATAAATGTAGTGATGTGTGTTTCATTGATTCTTGCCATCGTACAGTTTTTATTAGAATCTACAGATACAGAACAATTAGTATGTTATTATTACGAGAAATAAATTTGGACAATGGTCAATAAATAATCATTAAAATGAATGTAGTAATATAAAGCAGAATGTAACTGAACTGTTTTCTAATGAATATTGAGACTTTGAGCATCATCCATCCTAGTTTGGAGCTTTCAAGATCATATGTAAGAACATTAAAAGTGTTTTCACAATCTGTGCTACAGTATATCTCTCACCTTTATCATTCACATTGATTGAAATGTTAGACAAACCAATCTGCTAAACATAGACAAAGAAAAGTAAACCTACAAATTGGAAACATAGCAAATACTTTTATTTATAAAACTGGTGCCTTCTTATGTGAAGAGTGACATTTGGATCCCTTTGGTGCTGGCTCACAAGCTAAACTCACCGACAAGCTGGCTGTGTAATACAGAGGACACCCACCCACAATGATCAGTATCAAAGATAATTTGGATCCCAATGAAGCTGTGACAGGGGTGTGCATCAGTGCAGGTGTGCTTGTAATAGTAACTGTACTCAAGGCTCTAAAGCTCCATGGGCTTGTGGAATGACAGGAACTGGTGTGGTTCACCAGTTCCTCCCTTCGGGTCACACTCTTGTTCTTGGGATCCTCTTCCTGATGGCAGTTGAGGTGCCCTTGGTGTTGACAGTTTTACAGTGCATGGAAGGAAGGAAGGGTCACAGTTCTTGTAACGCCAGCTCTTTATAGGGCAATAGTAGTGCAGGAAGCGATAAGGAGACAGTTGTGCAACAGAACAGATTCTTTATTGAAGAATTCAAATGCAACCAGTTCAGGACAAATCTTACTTGCAATCAACCGGCTAATATTACGCATGAATGCAGTATCTTCAGGCTAAAGAGACGCAAATCAATTCATATGTAACTGAGTTAGTTACAAATTTCACAAAAAATCTTAAGAGTAAGTAGGAAGGAGGGCTTGCCCTGATTATCTCATAGGCTTACAGATAGGGCTCTTTCACACGACTGCGCCGTTTTTTGTGGTCCGCAAATTGCGGATCTGCAAACACGGATGCCACCCCTGTGGCTTCCATATTTTGCGGAATGGAACAGAAGGCAGTAGTATAACGTATATATTATTCGTCAAACTCATTTTGACAGGTGCCACGCCCCTTTTTATGACCTTTTGATTGAATTTCTGGAACCGCAAACACACATTTTTCCAGTTTAGCGTACAATTTATTCTCCCGCAGAATGAGCAAGACCTGACGTAGGTGGTCCTTATGAGTTTTGAAATCAGGAGAAAAAATAAAAATGTCATCTAGATACACTAGTACAAATTTCTCCATTAAATGATAAAAAATGCTGTTAATAAAATGCTGAAAGACGGCTGGAGCATTCATCAAACCAAAAGGCATAACAAAAATCTCAAAATGGCCCTCAGGGGTATTGAAGGCCGTCTTCTATTCGTCTCCTTCTCTGACCCTGACCAGGTTGTATGCCCCTCTTAAATCCAACTTGGAATTTTTTTTAGCCCCAACAATCTGGTTAAACAGGTCCGGGATCAGAGGAAGCGGATAAGGGTCACGAATTGTGATACTGTTCAGCTCCCTGAAATCCAGACATGGTCTTAAAGAACCATCTTTTTTCTTAACAAATAAAAAACCAGCGGCAACAGGTGACTTCGAGGGTCGTATGTGTCCCTTTCTCAGGCTCTCAGAGATATAAGCACGCATAGCGACCCTTTCAGGTTGGGAGAGATTGTATAAACGATATTTAGGCAGCTTGGCGCCTGGGATGAGATTAATAGGGCAATCATACTCCCTGTGAGGGGGCAGCTCCTGAACACCACTCTCAGAAAACACATCCAAAAATTCAGAGAGAAAAGATGGTACAGTCTTAGTAGAAACCTCTGAAACAGATGTTGAGAGGCAATTCTCTGCAAAAGTCACTCCAACCATTTATTTGCCTTGCTTGCCAATCAATGGTGGTGTTACAATCCTACAGGCTCACCTGAGTCAGAAGAAGGCTGGCTGGAGGTGGGAGCCCAGTGGCAAGGGCCGCAGGCAGGTTGTAGTTGCAGGAAGTCAGGCAGAGGCGTAACCGGTTGGCAGGCGGTGGGTCAGGGCAGGCGGCAGTGAGCGTGGTCAGACAATCCGGATCGGGTACCGTGGTAGCAGTTCAGTTGGTAGGGACAAGCAGAAGAGTAGTCGGGGACAATTCCGAGGTCGGCAGCAGTCGAGTTGGTAGCAGAAGCAACAGAGGAACAGCAGTAGATGCAGCAGGATCAAGTCCAGAAGAACAATAACCAGCAGGGATCTGGTGCAAGAGGCTGGGCTTATAAAGAGGAAGTAGCAGGTGCAAGGAATCACAGAGATTAACAAGGCAAGGCTGGAACAAGGTAGATCAAAGAGTTCAGTAGAAGGAAAGTCCAGAAGGGTTGGTAGTCTAGTGGCTAGAGCTACCGCCTGGGACATGGCTGGTCATGGGTTCGAATCCTGACAGGTGGGGTTATGTTTAGTGAGCCAGGGTAGCCCCAACACTAGAGCAGTAGGCAACCCGCTTAGGACGAAACATGACACATCCTCAACATGAGCATCACCCACAGTCAAACGGATATTGTGAATCGTAGCTACGACTAAGGGTACATACCCGAAACGCGTCAGCGACCATGCCGTGGATCCAGTGACTGTGTTGGTTTTATGAATTTATCAATAAAGAAGAGCTAAGAGGACCTCTATTGTCTCCAGAAACCTTTTTTCCTATTTTGTCTGCTGCCTGCTACGGGAACACTCCCCCAGGGCCTCTGGAGCCGGGTTTATATACCACACCAGGAAGGTGAGCTGGATATAAAGTTTTCTCTGTTTCTTTATTACTCTCAAAAAACTGCCTGAATCTCCTAGAGGGACAAACATTTGCCAAATGATTTATACCTCCACAACAGAAACAAACCCTCCTCTGAGAGCTGAATCTTCTATTGTCAGAGGCAAACCCAGCTGCATGGGCTCCTGCTCAGAGGGGATTGAGAGAAACTGAGACACCTGCTCACTGAATGAGACCGCCCCACTGTCCCTGGACTGAGTATGACAGGAAGGAGTGATCTCTCCTCTTTCTCTAAGACGCCTGTCAATACGAACGGCCAGAGACATGGCAGACTCCAAGGAGGTAGGTCTCTCATGAAAGGCAAATGCATCTTTCAATCCCTCTGAAAGACCATGGCAAAATTGACTTCGGAGTGCAGCATCATTCCAACCAGTATCAGCTGCCCATCTCCGAAATTCTGAACAGTATATCCCTGTAGACTGTTTACCCTGGCATAAAAGACGCAATTTAGATTCAGCCAGAGCAATACGATCCGGATCATCATATATCTGACCCCGGGCTACAAAAAATTCATCCACTGATCGGAGGGGCCGTGCCCCCACCAGCAGCGATAAGGCCCAAGACTGAGCATTATGTCTGAGCATTACCGATGGTCACCATGTTAGGCGCATAAAAGAGCATCGAAGTTGATAGGGAAGATATCAAAATGGATTGTGGACATCACGGTGACTTGCAATCAGGCAAAAGTTATCTAGAGTCAACAAAGCGGCAACAGG
Organism: Bufo gargarizans; assembly: GCF_014858855.1. Lineage (NCBI taxonomy): Eukaryota > Metazoa > Chordata > Amphibia > Anura > Bufonidae > Bufo > Bufo gargarizans. Next base: position 523,588,803 of record NC_058080.1, on the reverse strand, counting down.
GTCTCTCCTGTATAACGTTTCCTCATCCAAAATACTGCAGTGACATTCCCTGTAATTTTTACTCATTCCAATAACAGGGCATCTTAAGAGTCCTGTATTGTTATTTATCGTCACTACCTTAATGAGTCGGGAGTGTGTGATTTGCACGCCACCCACTTTCCTTCCTTGGATGTGGCAGCCATTTCTCAGGCTCCCTCTCCGGAATTAAACACTGATTCCCCGTTACCCATAGTTTACAATGGTTCTGAGGCTGATAATTACATCTAAAGTTGATAGGCCAGACATCTGAATGGATTGTTGCCGTCACGGGTATGTGCCATCGGCCCCAGGTTAACTAGAGTCACCAAAGCAGCAGCAGGCCACCGCCCATAATGTTTTAGATGGTCAGATCAGCAGGCCCTTGCTCCTATTGTTTTTCAGGGTCACCAGGAGTCTATTTTAGTGGCCAAAAGGTTATTAGATTAAATTATATCATCATATATACTCTTGAGGTTATGTAGTGACGCAACATTCTCAGGTACTGGTCCCATTCTTTTTATTTTTGCTTTTCTCTGAGACAAATAGGTGAAGCGGCGTATGTTTTCAGTTAGCTTATTGTTTTGACAAACCATTCTATCAAAAAATGTCTAGCATGTATTTGGGCCAATGTTTGAATGTGTAAGGGGCTGTTACATGTGATGTGTTATGTTTTTTTTTCTTGCATGGTGTTCCAAAAATGATTGGGGGCTTAGTTCTGTAAGTGTTGATACTAGTTGCGGTCTGTGTGGCTTGTGTGACAAGTATTTTCTGTTTTTTTGGTGGAGGACAATTAAGACTCATTTGAGTCCGCTTATTTGTGCTTGTGTTTATGGTGGGTGTACTCTGAGTGGGTAGGGTGTTTTGCTTTCCTAGATTACTTGTGGTTGTCACTTTACCTATATCTGCATCTGACAGTTTAAAATTATTACAAACTCGTATATTGTTTGGCGTTATAACAAGAGTGTTATACTAGTATTTATAACACATACATGAGTGCCGACTAGTGCTAGAAAGGGGTGCTGAGTGTGCGTCAAGCTTGTTAATCTCTTTCACAGTGGGGATCAGAATTGAGGGTTCAGATCTGTTTTTCTCTGTATGTGACAGAGGCCCAGATTCAAGAAGCACTTGCGCGGGAACAAGTGTGATTTGCGCCGCGCAAGTACTGATTTGCTCCTATGCAAATTTGCGGCTGATTCTGTAAACCAGTTAAGCCTGAAAAGCGGCCATTTTCCCGCGCACGCAGCCTAGCTGTTCCTGCGCAATTTTCGTGCAATTTTGCACGGGGTGTAAGTTGCGCCTTCATGGAATTCCCTCAGCGAATATGCAAATTAGGTACTGCCGATGATTCAGAAACATGCGCGTGTGATGTGCATCTTGCGCTGGAAGCGTGCAAGCTTTTTTCCCTGGGCAAACTTGCTCCTGTTAAAAGCAGGGGCAAGTTAGCAAAAGATGGCCAAATGTCTCATATCATTTAATTTCTTCTGGATGTCATCCCAGGTACGCACTTCATTACCCAGGGCATTGATGTCCAGGGCAATGGCTTCATATATAGCCCTCCTTTGGGCAATGGTGGTGTTTGCCCGCTGGGCACCATATAGGACTTCCTTATGCTGCTGGAGTGCAGCAATCAGGATGTCCATCTCTGCAGCCACAAAGTTGGCCTTCCTTATTTTGGTCCCTTTGGGAGGTGCCATGTCTTGCAAAAGGGCTGAATTTCCTTGCTCGGGGGGGGTAGGAAAAAGCAGGATGAAATTCAGCAAAGAACCTGCGCAAGTCTGCTCCTATTTATTTGCTCAGTGCAAGCAGCTGAGCAGGATTTGCCCTGAAATTATGCTAGCAAACCTCTGCTGAGCCGAAAATTCCTCATTTACATAGGGGCACACCCACTTTGACTTGCACGGCCTTGCGCCCTCAGCTTTGCCTTAAACAGGAGCAAATTAAATGAACAAACGATTCCTGAATCAGGTGGCAATTTGGCAAAATTGCTCCAGCGCAGAGAAATTCAGCTGAGCGGCTCAGGTGTAAGTAATGGGCAAATCTACCTGAATCTGGGCCAGAGTGTTTTCTTTAGCCCTACGATTTTTAGGCTTGGATAATTTCTCATCTGTAAATGATATGACCATTACTTGTAGAATTAAAATTAAATATAAAAAATGGCAACTGTTATTTTGATCATATAAGTGATCTTGTTCTGCTTACCTCTTTTAGTAGAAGGTTCTAAAGTATTTTTGATTTGAACTTGCTGAACAACAGGAATAGTTTGGGTCTGTACTTTGATGTTTTCTTTACCCTTGTGTTTTTTAAATATTAGTTGTAGAAATCAAATTAGGTTTAAAAAATTGCAGCTTTTTTTTAAATTATATGTGACCTTGCTCTGTTTACCTTTTTTAGAAGAGGGTTCCACAGTATTGCTGTCATGAACTTGGTAAACATCAGTCATAGTTTCGGACAACGCCTCAACTTCCATATGAGATACTTCTGATACTGAATAAGAAAGTGAATTTAATTTAGTGCCTATGTGAGAATAGTAGGCTATTAAAACTAATTGATATAATACATATTGTTAATAGTGTCATCTAAAATCTGAGCAAGGATATACAGACGTGGACAAAATTGTTGGTACCCTTTGGTCAATGAAAGAAAAAGTCACAATGGTCACAGAAATAACTTTAATCTGACAAAAGTAATAATAAATTAAAATTCTATAAATGTTAACCAATGAAAGTCAGACATTGTTTTTCAACCATGCTTCAACAGAATTATGTAAAAAAATAAACTCATGAAACAGGCATGGACAAAAATGATGGTACCCCTAACTTAATATTTTGTTGCGCAACCTTTTGAGGCAATCACTGCAATCAAACGCTTCCTGTAACTGTCAATGAGACATCTGCACCTCTCAGCAGGTATTTTGGCCCACTCCTCATGAGCAAACTGCTCCAGTTGTGTCCGGTTTGAAGGGTGCCTTTTCCAGACTGCATGTTTCAGCTCCTTCCAAAGATGCTCAATAGGATTGAGGTCAGGGCTCATAGAAGGCCACTTTAGAATAGTCCAATTTTTTCCTCTTAGCCATTCTTGGGTGTTTTTAGCGGTGTGTTTTGGGTCATTGTCCTGTTGCAAGACCCATGACCTGCGACTGAGACCAAGCTTTCTGACACTGGCTAGTACATTTCTCTCTAGAATTCCTTGATAGTCTTGAGATTTCATTGTACCCTGCACAGATTCAAGACACCCTGTGCCAGACGCAGCAAAGCAGCCCCAGAACATAACAGAGCCTCCTCCATGTTTCACAGTAGGGACAGTGTTCTTTTCTTGATATGCTTCATTTTTTCGTCTGTGAACATACAGCTGATGTGCCTTGGCAAAAACTTCGATTTTTGTCTCATCTGTCCACAGGACATTCTCCCAGAAGCTTTGTGGCTTGTCAACATGTAGTTTGGCATATTCCAGTCTTGCTTTTTTATGATTCGTTTTCAACAATGGTGTCCTCCTTGGTCGTCTCCCATGTAGTCCACTTTGGCTCAAACAACGACGGATGGTGCGATCTGACACTGATGTTCCTTGAGCATGAAGTTCACCTTGAATCTCTTTAGAAGTCTTTCTAGGCTCTTTTGTTACCATTCGGATTATCCGTCTCTTAGATTTGTCATCAATTTTCCTCCTGCGGCCACGTCCAGGGAGGTTGGCTACAGTCCCATGGATCTTAAACTTATGAATAATATGTGCAACTGTACTCACAGGAACATCTAGTTGCTTGGAGATGGTCTTATAGCCTTTACCTTTAACATGCTTGTCTATAATTTTCTTTCTGATCTCTTGAGACAGCTCTTTCCTTTGCTTCCTCTGGTCCATGTCGAGTGTGGTACACACCATATCACCAAACAACACAGTGATTACCTGGAGCCATATATATAGGCCCAATGGCTGATTACAAGGTTGTAGACACCTGTGATGCTAATTAGTGGACACACCTTGAATTAACATGTCCCTTTGGTCACATTATGTTCTGTGTTTTCTAGGGGTACCATCATTTTTGTCCATGCCTGTTTCATGAGTTTATTTTTTTACATAATTCTGTTGAAGCATGGTTGAAAAACAATGTCTGACTTTCATTGGTTAACATTTATAGAATTTTAATTTATTATTACTTTTGTCAGATTAAAGTTATTTCTGTGACCATTGTGACTTTTTCTTTCATTGACCAAAGGGTACCAACAATTTTGTCCACGTCTGTATGTCTGCATAATCAGAATCTTAATCGATGGTTTCATATACACCCATAACAGCATCTTAAAACATAAAAGGAAAGATAGCTTTTAGTAATTTTATTAAACAGAATGACTGTAAAAGTTTTTATTGTGTTACAGTATATTTACCCATTTCAGAATTGGTTATTAGGCTAGTTGCAGGTTGATCATAAAGATTATTCAGATTTTCCATCTAGCAATAAAACAATGTATTAAACAATAAAGTTCTTTAGAACACTTTGTGTATTAGGTATTAAATACTAAACATTTGTAAAATAATTCTTGAATTTGAATATACACATAGTAAAACACTAATGTTAAATAAAAGAATAGAGAAAAACAATGATTTAAGAGTGTATTAAAAGGCTAAATAATACTTATATAAATTAGTATCACAATAATACTGAATAAAAGAATAGAGAAAAACTATTACTTCAACACGTAAAAAAAATTTGGTATAAATGACTAAATAGAGAAAACCAGAAAGCAACCAATAATGCAATAAATTGAAATATTACTTTTGGAGAATATTGTGGCTGTTAGTCTTCTCTATTGAATTGCTTTGTAAAAAAAAGACTGACTAAATAAGACTGCTGACCCTGCGATCTAATCTAATGACACGCGTGCGCAATGCAGCTTTCACTATTGAAAGAAACACCCAATCATGATCACGAGCAAGCAAGTTTGTAAAGTAATCAAAATAGCTTTATACATTGTACAATATTTTAGACAGATTATATATTAATCCTAGAAATTAAGGCTATAAACAATCTTATATAGGCAGTATTAGTACTTCATTTTACTGTTGAGTACTTGTGTAGAATAAAAAGGCATTGTAAAGTGATTTTAATTTAATTATGACTGGGAATCATGATGAAAAAGTATTAAGGAAACTGTATTTCAACAATAAAGCACCGGGATCTTTTGGTGGAATAGAAAACCTGTTTAGAGAGGCTAAGAAATATGGCGTAAAAAGAAAAGATTTACGTGAGTAGCTGGATCAACAAGATGCTTATACGTTACATAAATCCAAATAAAAATGTTTATAAAAAACAAGATTATTGTTTCAGATTTAGATAGATTATGACAGGCTGATTTAGTTATGATACCATACTTCAAAGAATATGACGGCATTAAATATATTTTTTAAGTAATCAATGTATTATCCAAATATGCCTGGTGTGTGGCTATGTGGGACAAGAAGAGATCATCTGTTGCAAATGCTTTTGAGCTAATATTTGAAAATTATGTCTGTGTTCTGCAAAAATTGCAAAAGGATCTTGGGCGAGAATTTATGAATGCTGCTATGAAGAATCTCTGCAAATCATGCAATATACTTCAATACTTTACTATGAATTCTGTAAAAGCAGCTATAGCTGAGAGGTTTAATCAAACTTTAAAAACACATATGTGGCACTATCTTACAAAAAATAACACTTTTAGGTACATTGATGTTCTACCTGACCTTGTATATAGCTATAATAATACATACCACTCTACAATTCAGTGCAAACCATCTGAAGTAACAAAGCATAACTCATTAAGAATATTGTGAATCACTAATGGAAAATCTGGGTTGTCTAAACCTATGAAGGCTTCTTTAAAAACCGGCGACCATGTTAGAATCTCTCAGTAATGCATCTTCTAAAATTTACCCAGAAAACACAATTTCAACCTTCACCACTAAATTAGCTAAACCTGTCTCTCTTAATGGATCCTATGAAGTCAATCTTACAGAAATTTCGTACCCAATCCGGAATTTATTTGAGCGTTGATGATGTTATAAAAGCAATCAATGATCATATTGATAATTTGAAAATAACAAAAGAAATCTATAAACTACGCTTTAAACCAGTAAATGAAGGAGAGGACTTATCTTGAGCTGAGCTGGAGCAGCCGATCCACCACAAATCAAGAGTTCCCAGGAAAGAATAATAACCCTCACAGGCCACTGGGCGAAGGAGGGAAATATAGCCTCACAAACAATGAAACCCAGTACACCTGAGGAAAGGTGGATCCAGCTCAAACCCAAATCAAAACAAAGAAGTCAGACACGTGCATCCAGTCTGACAGATCTCCGCACATTCACAGGGCAAGGCGTGACAATATAGTTCAGCATCAACATGTTGGTGATAGCTTTGTACAACTTTTAAGGAGTGTTGAAGTAAGCGGAAATAATAACTAAATTATCACTCTGCACTCTACAAGGCCCAACTATATATCCGTCTGCAAACAATACTTTGACACCATTAGCATCTCTATATTATCAGATCAGGCCACATCGGTGAAGTTCAAGTACGTCAAGTGTGTGTTAAGACAACACTTTAGACCCCGAAAGTAATCAAGGATCTAAATGATGGCTCAAAGAATGGAGACCCAGCGGTTTATGCCCGCTATTATGTTGCACAAGCCGGATCCGGGTTAGAGGGGTTCCGTGGTGATGAATACATGTATGGTGCAGGTCTTGCAGGGATATTCAAAGGGCTTTTTAGATAGGCTGTACCTCTATTTAGAAGGGGGATCAAAATAGTGAAACCTAATTTGAAGAATGCTGTCTTAAACATTGCAAAAGATGCATTTACCTCAGTCTCAACGGCTGTTATAGATAAGATCAACACTCCAATGCAAGAGCAAAAGGGGTCTGGAGTAGTTTACATCAGAAAACAGCACCATAAAAGAAAAAGGCCATCTGTAACTTCATTGCCCCCGAATAAGAAGGTGGTGCGTAAAAGGTGCCGTGTTCAGAAATCAGTAAGGCTTGCTGAGTACATCTTCTAATTCTGCATCATGGCATTCATACACGATGATTCTATAGAAAGCACCAAATCAGAATTGGATATTTTCGACGTTCCCCCTACACAGACCAGTACTGAAAAATCACTCTTTGTAGAAGTTCAGCCTATTGCAGACCTTGCAGATGGACCCCCTCTGGAATTTTTTATATTGGGTAGTTGTGAATATTATTACAATCTGAATAACACCCTTTTGTACATAAACTGCTGTATTCTGAAACAAGATACATTGCCATTCTATCTGGAACCCGTGTTGGCCTTATTAATTACCCTATAACAACACTTTTCAATCAGGTGGACATCACCCTGGGTGATCGCCTTATCTCGCAGTCGGATAACCTCTATAGTTATAAAGCATACATTAAGAATATTTAAAATTACAGCTCCACAACTCTAGCCTCCCAGTTTACAGCTGGACTGTTCTATAAAGACACGGCTGGACACCATCAGACACATGATATTGATGGTGAGAATTTGGGATTCAACTAGAGGGTGCAGGCAATCGTCCAATCTAAGCCTGTAGAACTTTTGGGCCCTATCTTTGGAAATATATTCAATCAACCAAAATTAATACTAAATGGTTTGGATCTGAAGATCAAGTTATCGCAAAATAAAGATGCCTTTTGTCTAATGTTTGGTGATGCCAAACATTATAAAGTTCAGATTCAGCAAGTCGCACTCTATGTAAGGAGAGTGCAAGTCTCACCAGCCGTCAGAATAGGCCACAATCAAGCGCTTCTAATATCCCCAGCTAAATACAACCTCAATAGGGCAATTTTGAAAGTATACAGTATACTGGCTGGAACAAGATTTACAAATCATGAGAATCTGTTCCTGGGTCAAATTCCTAAAACTGTGATATTGGCTCTCTGGATAATGAAGCATTCAGTGGTAACTACCAAAGAAACCCACTATGCTTCCAACACTACAACATAAATCATGCAGCCTTGTATCTGGACGGTCAGCAGATACCTGCAAGACCCTTTCAGCCAAATGTTGATACTTTATCAGCTATCAGAGAATATTTTGCTCTAGTTCATATTTCTGGAAAGCATAAATCTAATATAGCTCAATCAATAGAGTGCAACGAGTTTAGTAATGGGTATACACTATTCGCTTTTGACCTTTCCTCCTGATCAGGAGCCTGGAAGTCATTTTTCACTTGTCAAAACTGTTAACCTACCCGCAGAAATAAGATTTGGGCAGCCCACTCCTGGAACTGTGAATTTGATTGTATATTCGTAACATGATAGCTTGCTACAGATTATTCAGAGACGCAAGCTTTTATTTGACTACAATTAATAATGAATACTCTTGAGCTTACAGATCTTATTAATTCAGATCCCTATACTAGAGATATATTTAATGGTGTATTCCCATGCGATATTTTTACCACAATACGGTCGTGAATACAGACAATTCGGGTCAGAGTGGTACCCATTGGGTATTAATTGTGTTATGTAGTGAAAAAAAGGCCGTATTTTTTTATAGCTATGGATTTGGACCAGCTGCAAGGATATTCCCTAAAGAATTAATATATTTTTTAAAAAGACTATGAATCTTACAGTTATCAATTGCAGGATACAATCTCTTCATATTGCGGCCATTATTGCGTATTTATACTATACCATTTAGTAAAGGGGCATATCATATAAAAAAAAAAATTTTGATGTCTTTAGTCAAGATTTAGTAAGAAATGATAATCTAGTTTCAGAGTTTGTAAAAATGAATTTCTATGTTGTAAAAGAAACTTATAACTGTGTGTTATAAGCAGAAATGCATAGCTTTTTTGAAAAATTAATATATAAGCTTTTACGTTTTGATTGTGTACATCATATATTTTGCTTGAGTTGTCAGAAAAAAAATAAAAAAAGGGGAAATAATGCCAACCACCATGCATTCTGCTACTTCAGAGGATAAGGAAGCCTATCTAATGGTCATAATGCACCCCACGGCCCTCCACCCTTCTATGTCAGAAGATAAGTGACTCTAACTAATGACCTAAGGTTATGTCTGTGCTGCATATGCTGAGCTAAATAAAAGAGAACTGTTTTCAATTCAGCAAATATTATGCTGTAATAAGAATGATATGCATTATAGTAATAATTGCTGTACCATTAAAAAGCTTGTTATTATTTTATTCCTATGCTTTAAAGATATAGCATTGTGTGATATATAATTAATGTAATCTGCTGTTGACTAATAAAGCTTTTTAGTTTTGTCATAGTCTGTTTTTTAAATTTATTATTAAAGATATTAAAACATTATTAAATTACTGCCTATGGGCGTGATACTTTTGAATACACAGCTTCAGCTCTTAGACATACTACTCATTTGGCTTTAAGCAGCTCACAGGGACAGACCTCTCTACACAAATGCAGAGACACACAGCCCTACTTAATCAATGTAGTAAAAACACTGTGCTATATATAGGGACACATACAATACACTGGGGTACATGGGGTCTTATACCTTAGGACTGGTGAGGGAATGACTGAATAATCCTATCAATCATTCCACTAGCTAAGGTCGCCCAGTGGGGATGATGGGGTGGGGTGGGGTCAATCAAAGGTCAATAAAAGGGGTGTGGCACCTGTCAAAATGAGTTTGACTAATAATAATGATGTTACACTACTGAAGGCCCATTATAGAAATTCCTATTCTTTTCCGCAAAACGGACAAGAATAGTACATGACTTATAATTTTTGTGTGCGCCATGGAACGGAGCAATGGATGCGGACAGCACACAGAGTACTGTCCGCATCTTTTGCGGCCCCCACAAAAAATGTGGCTCGGATGTGGACCAAAACCATGGTCATGTGAATGAACCGATAGTCTGAATGAGCCAAGCTGTGCTGCAGCAGAGGTATCCTTGCAGAACATCAGTTTTGTTGGCTGGTGCAGATGATGCAGAGAATAATCAGACATATATGGATGGCTGTAGTTTACTAGGATTCATTTGTATTGAAGAGACATACAGCAGAGAGCATGGTGCTCATGTTAGCACAGGAGATATAGAAGAACAACAACCATAGATAACAGGGAAATGCAATAACAGATAGTCAACACATAGAACATTATGATAGAGTATTTGTGTATAGTGACATCTAGTGGTCAGACTCAATACTTCAAATACATAGGCATACAGGGAAATAAACCAAGCAATGTATAACATAGCATGAAACAATGTTCAGTCTCCAACACCCCTTCTCATTGTGAAGTGCTTAATTAGACAAACCGATTCTTCTTGTTAGATCCATATGTCTCTTTGCAGGCAAAGGCTTAGTAAGGATGTCTGCTAACATTTCCTCAGTGGGACAATATCGTAGATCCATCTGTCCTTGCTCTTGCAAGTCTCTTAAGAAGTGATATCTCACATCTATGTGTTTGGTTCTCGGGTTTATCCGCTCTGTCTGTGCGAGTGCTATACATCCTTGATTGTCCTCATAGATTGGCGTGGACTCTGTCTGGTTGTGATCTAGATCTTCCAGCAATTGTCTCAACCAGATTACCTCTTGCCCTGCTTGTGATGCGGCCACATATTCTGCTTCGGTGGAGGACAGTGTCACTGTGGACTGTTTTCTGGTGGTCCAGCTGATCAGCCCATCTTTGAATAGAAACAGGTGTCCACTGGTGGATTTCCGATCACTGGGGTCACCTGCCCAGTCTGCATCCACATATCCAGTCAGACCACTTTTCCCTGTTGATGAAAGTTTTAGTTTAAAGTCTATTGTTCCCTTCAAATAGCGTATGATCCTTTTTGCTGCGTTCCAGTCCATCTGGGTTGGCTGGGATACTTTTCTGCATAAGAATCCCACTGCTGTGGCTATGTCAGGCCTTGCCACTGTAGCAATGTATAGTAACTTTCCCATTGCTCTTCTGAATTGTGAGTCATCTTGCAAGGGGTTAATTGAGTTGTTTAATTCTTTAAGATAATTTGTCTCCATAGGCGAGTTGACTGGTTTGGCATCATTGAGCCCGAAAGTTTCAATTACTTCCTGTATTTTGTGACTCTGGTTAATAAGAAAACTACCATCTTCTTCTCTTTCTATCTGCATGCCTAGGAAGTGTTTGACATCACCTAGATCTTTTGTTTCAAAGTCCATGTTTAAGACCTCCAACAGTCTGGAACAATCCCCTTCTTGCTCATAACATACTAACAGATCATCTACATAAATGAATACAAAGATCCACCTATCATTTAGTTTCTTGGTGTATAGGCAGGGATCGGCCTTGCTCCTCTGAAAGGATTCTCTCAAAAGCGCCTCATTAATCTTCATGTTCCATGCTCTGGCTGCTTGCTTGAGCCTGTAGATCCCCTTCTTAAGTTTGCACACCTGTTCTGGCTTTCGTGGGTCTACAAAGCCCTCTGGTTGCTCCATGTAGATGTCTTCTGTTAAGTCACTGTGTAGGAAAGCGGTTTTTACATCAAAGTGCTTTACTAGCATTTGTTTTGTAGTTGCAACTGTGAGTAGAGCTCTGATTGTGGTATGTTTGACCACTGGGGCAAATGTCTCATCATAGTCTTCTCCATGGGAGTATCCTTTGGCTACGAGTCTCGCTTTATATCTCTCAACTGTACCATCAGCGTTGTACTTGACCTTGAAAGTCCATTTACAGCCAATTGCCCTCTTTATGGCCGGCAGTTGCGTTAGCACCCAAGCCTGCGTGTCCTGTAGTGAGATGATTTCTTCCTCAGCTGCCTTTATCCATCTCTTGGCTTCCCTCTCCGGGAGTTGTGTTATGTCTTTCCAACAAGTGGGTTCTCTTACGCAGGATGTTTCTACTTTGTACGAGAGTCTGTTGGGGGGTTTACCTTTGTTTTCCCTCATTGAGCGTCTTGGTTCAGCGTCATTAGCTGGTTCAGTTTGTTCCAGTCTCTTCTGTGACACAGTATCACTCTCGGGTGTTTGTTCCATAGGAAAAAAAAACTGCTCAGCGTTATCTGGTTCTTCTGCTCTTGGCATGGCTGGCTCCGTTACTTCATTTCTCAGGTCCTCGATAAATGTTACGCTGCTGCTGATTGTCACTTTATCGGTCTTTGGGTCTAGGATTCTGTATCCTTTGGTGTTTTCGGCATAACCAACAAAGACACCTTCAATCGCTCTATTTTGGAGCTTGCTGCGCTTTTCTCCCGGAATGTAAGCAAAAGCTTTGCTTCCAAATATCTTGAGGTGTCCTATGCTTGGTTTTCGACTGTGCCATAGCTCGTATGGAGTTTTGGTCGTTGCCTTGGAGTGTAATCTGTTTTGTAAGTAGGTGGCCGTTTGTGCTGCTTCTCCCCAATATTTTTAAGGGAGTCCAGAATCTGTCAACATGCATCTGATCATTTCAGTCAGAGATCTGTTTTTCCTCTCTGCTACCCCGTTCTGCTCTGGAGTATATGGGACAGTCTTTTGATGTTCTATTCCTAGTTCCCTGAGTGTATTCTCTACTTGAAACCCGGTGTACTCGCCACCATTATCACTTCTGAGTACTAATGGTTTTCTGTGAAATTTATTGCTTACTTTGGTAACATAGTCCTTCAGCTTGTCGAATACTTCTGACTTGTTCTTCATTAGGTATGTCACTGTAAACCTTGAGTAGTCGTCTATAAAAGTTAATATGTATTTATTTCCTCCTGGGGTGGTTGTTCTCATAGGCCCGCATACATCTGTGTGTATTAGGTCGATCGGTCTTGTTGCTCTGCTTTCACTTGCCTTTGGTGGGGTTACTCTGGTGGCTTTGGCCTTGATGCAGCATTCACACCTTAGCGTGTTTGGGCAGCCTGTTAACTTGAAGCCTTTCGTTAAATCCCGTCTGGCCAGCTCCTGTATGCTGTCAGGGTGCCTGTGGCCCAGACGTCTGTGCCATAAATGAATACAGTTCTTGTGCTTATGTGTGCAGAGCTTTGTTTCTTGCTCAACAACATCAAGTTCATAAAGGTGCTTACCCGCTTTAGCTGTTGCTATCACTCTTTCCCCATCTTGGATAGTGCATTGGTCACCTTTAAACATTGTGGTTAGTCCTTTGCTTGCCAGTCGCCTGACTGATATAAGGCCGCCATTGAGTCCGGGAACATACAATACATCCGTCATTGGTATTTTTAACACTTGTCCAGCCTCATTTTTACAAGTGACTATTCCATATCCTGTTCCTTCAGCAGTTGTGCAACTCCCGTCTGCAAGATATATGGTTTCTTTCTTGTCTGGATTGAGCTCTACGAAGAATTCTCTATCGTTAGTCATGTGACTTGTTGCTCCAGAATCTATATACCATTTATGGTTGGTGACAGCATCTGTCACTTTAAAAGTTCCGTGCCACGCTGCTTGGTCGCTGTTTTTCATCATGGTTATGAGTGCCTGATTGGGATCTTTTTCCCTCTGCTCATTCCTCCACAATGGACAGTCGCGCTTCAAATGCCCAGCCCTGTTACACCGGAAACATAGTTTGGCCTTCCAGCTTGGCATCTTAGTGTCTGTCGCTTTAAGTGCTGCTCCTGTATCGCTCTCTTGCCTGTGAGAAGTTTGCTCCTTTCTGCGCTTGTATTCATCTGAAAGTCGAGATTTCACCAACTGTAATGTGAGTTCTGCTTCAGATCTTGTCTCTAATGCATTAATCAGAGGGTTGTATGACTCTGGCAGGCTGCATAAAAGTATTGCTGTCACATGGTTATCTTTGATCTCCTCTCCGAGGTCCCTGAGTTGTGCAACAATCTCCAGCACGCTTCTTATATGTTCTTGCATATCCCCTTCTGGAGTCAGTTTTGACTGATACAGCTTCCTTAGTAAATATAACTTGTTGTTTAAGCTAGAGCTCTCATGTAATCTACGGAGTGCATTCCACATACCTTTGGCAGTATCTTCCCCTTTTATGTGGATAAGCTGTTCATCTTCTACCAGTAGGGCTATTGTGGCTCTTGCCTGTCTGTTTTTCTTATCCCACTCCTGGTTGTCTACATCCGGCCTGTCTGTGGTGAGGACATCCCATGTGTCATCTTTGCTCAGCAACATCTCCATCTTGAACTTCCACATCTGGTAGTTGTCACTATTTAGCTTAGTGATCCCCAGTTTAAGATCCCCGCTGCTAGCCATGTTTAATGTACCTTGCTCGTATTCCAAGCACCTGGATACCTCAGAGCAGATTTCCTCCGCAGCTTGATCAAAGATGGTGTTCAGATGGAGACTAGGCCTCTGTTCCGACTGTCTGATGATTCACGTTGTCTGGGCCCATAACCTTTGTTGGCTGGTGCAGATGATGCAGAGAATAATCAGACATATATGGATGGCTGTAGTTTACTAGGATTCATTTGTATTGAAGAGACATACAGCAGAGAGCATGGTGCTCATGTTAGCACAGGAGATATAGAAGAACAACAACCATAGATAACAGGGAAATGCAATAACAGATAGTCAACACATAGAACATTATGATAGAGTATTTGTGTATAGTGACATCTAGTGGTCAGACTCAATACTTCAAATACATAGGCATACAGGGAAATAAACCAAGCAATGTATAACATAGCATGAAACAATGTTCAGTCTCCAACAAGTTTAGGAAAAGACTAGAAAGAATAATAATTGTGTAGAGTAGGGATAGGCAGGGAAAACTTTAATCTAGGGAGTGAGGAGTAAGGAGCTGAGGTTGAGTGTCCTAGGTAGGGCCTTCTAGAACAGCTGCAGCTGCAGAAGAACATCAAAAGCAGCTACCTGCAAGAAAAAAAATATTTTCCTCATTTAAACAGAAATATATATATTTTTTTTTTTCTGAAGACTCAGTTCAAGTATTGGTTTGGGGGGAATAAGATCAATTCAACTGTAAAAAAAAAAACATGACTTATAATCCAAAGGGTAGCATTTTAAATCTCAGTGAAAACACCTGAAATAGCAGTCTAAAATCTGGAACTGGGAATCTGCAGGAAGTTCCGTTTTTTTTTTTTTATTTCTGTGAAAATAGCAATACAAGTGTGCAATGTGTGTTTTACAATTCAGAGGGTAGAATTTTAACTCTCAATAAAAACAAGTTAAGGCCTAGTTCACACGATCGTATGGCTTTTCTAGTTTTTTGCGGTCCGTTTTTCACAGATCCGTTGTTCCGTTTTTGAGTTCCGTTGTGTTTCCGTTTCCGTTCCGTTGTTCCGTTCCGTTTTTCCGTATGCCATGTACAGTTTACAGTAATTACATAGGAAAAATTGGGCTGGGCATAACATTTTCAATAGATGGTTCAGAAAAAACGGAACGGAAACGGAAGACATACGGATGCATTTCCGTATGTGTTCCGTTTTTTTTGCGGATCCATTGACTTGAATGGAGCCACGACCCGTGATTTACGGCCAAATATAGGACAAGCTCTATCTTTCAACGGAACGGAAAAACGGAAAAACGGAAACGGAAGGCATACGGAACACATTCCGTTTTTTTTGCGGAACCATTGAAATGAATGGTTCCGTATACGGACCGTATACGGAACACAAAAAAACGGCCCGTACACCCGCAAAAAAAACGTTCGTGTGAACTAGGCCTAAAATAGTCCTCTGAAATCTTGGACAGGGTTTTTTATTTTGGTAAATTAGCAATATAAGTGTACAACATATGGTTTACAATCCACAGCTAATGCATCTTGCTGTCTGCCCCATAGCTGTTGGGGGCCCATAAGGAGAAACTCCCATGGAGGAGGAGGAGGATGAGGAGCTGCCACTGGAGGAGGAGGATAACACTGGCCATCACACCCTGACTCCTCGGGCATGCTGGCCAGAATAGCAAGCTATATGCTTGCTTGCTTATGCACTGACAGATATATCATTGACATCAAGCAGTCTAAGGATTACTGGTTAGCCCGGATTTTAGACCCTCACTATCAAAGCAAAATAGGTTAATTCTTCCCTCCATAAGGGAGGCCAAATTATTCCATTAGCAGGAAACACTGGGGATGCAGCTTGCTGCAGTGTGTTGTGAGCAGATGCCTGCTGCCAGCATTTTGAAAGAGAGGCCCATTTCTGCCCCCAGCAGAGTCACCCACCTCTCACCACCACAAGCAGCAGAAGCTTAATCAGCAGCCAGTTCAGTCCTGATAACATGATGGAGCAGTTTTTTTTTCACGGGGCAAGGCTGAGGCAAATCAGCAAGCGGAGACCTCCCGCTTTTCTCTGGATAACTGCATAACCTGTTCCCTCTGGCACAGTATACTCTCTGTCTTCTTTCTTTCCACGTCTTCAATGTCATCTTGGAGAGTTTTTATTTTTTTTCAGCACCAAAGTGTGGTGACACCCAAAACATGACATTTGTGAAAATGAACCAAGCCCAGATTTGAGAGGATTTTCATACCCCTCTGGCTGAGGCTGATAACTAGATAGATCTAGCCATGCAGACAGTGCCCCATCTTGCCGCTGTTGCTGTCTACCTGCCATCCATCATATTGCTTGCCTACTGTCCCCATCCTCTACTGCCACTACTATTAACACTACACATCTGTCACTACTATTATTACTACTACTACCACTAGAGATGAGGGAAGTTTTGAAACATTTTATTAAGGAAGATTTTCCGAACTTCAACAAGAAATTTGATTAGTTACAAAATAATTTGTCACGAATCATGATAAATCAGCTATACCCAGGCCACTCTGCCTAATCATATTCATCCCACTTGGTGGCCCAATCTCAGTGTGAAGGTTTGGATGTTAAAGTATAGAAGGATTGCAGGGACTGTGTATGTCTGTGTGAAAGACGTTCTAATGCACCAACGTTCATAGTTATTTCATTCTGTAGGTACTGTGCCTTCAGTATTACAGGTGTAATTTATTGTCATATACATCACTATGTAATGCACCAAGATTCATAGCTAGGGATGAGCGAACTCGAACTGTATAGTTCGGGTTCGTACCGAATTTTGGGGTGTCCGTGACACGGACCCGAACCCGGACATTTTCGTAAAAGTCCGGGTTCGGGTTCGGTGTTCGTCGCTTTCTTGGCGCTTTTGTGACGCTTTCTTGGCGCTTTTTGAAAGGCTGCAAAGCAGCCAATCAACAAGTGTCATACTACTTGCCCCAAGAGGCCGTCACAGCCATGCCTACTATTGGCATGGCTGTGATTGGCCAGAGCACCATGTGACCCAGCCTCTATTAAAGCTGGAGTCACATAGCGCCGCCCGTCACTCTGCTCTGATTAGCGTAGGGAGAGGTTGCGGATGCGACAGTAGGGCGAGATTAGGCAGATTAACTCCT
This sequence comes from Bufo gargarizans, assembly GCF_014858855.1. NCBI lineage: Eukaryota > Metazoa > Chordata > Amphibia > Anura > Bufonidae > Bufo > Bufo gargarizans. Next base: position 523,571,543 of record NC_058080.1, on the reverse strand, counting down.
CCAAAGGACTTCACTTGATTAATCGATCGATCTGCAGCTGTGCATCATTGAGCTGCTGAAATTCAAATGCTCACTCACTGTTTTTAGGCTGCCCAGACCGTTTGTCAGTCACTTTTTTCTGGGGTGATCGGCGGCCATTTTGTGTCTTGTGCGGTGCTGCGACCAAGTGCATCCAAGCTGCGACCAAGTGCATTTAACCCTCAATGGTGTGGTTGTTTTTTGGCTAAAGCCTACATCAGGGTGAAGCTGTCACACCAAGAGCATTTAACCAGCAATAGTCTGTTTATTTTTTGGCCATATACTACATCAGGGGCAAGCTGCGCCCGTCACCAAGTGCATTTAACCCTCAGTAGTGTGGTTCGTCAAGCTGTGACACCAAGTGCATTTAACCAGCAATAGTCTGTTCATTTTTTGGCCATATACTACATCAGGGGCAAGCTGCGCCCGTCACCAAGTGCATTTAACCCTCAGTAGTGTGGTTGGTCAAGCTGTGACACCAAGTGCATTTAACCAGCAATAGTCTGTTCATTTTTTGGCCATATACTACATCAGGGGCAAGCTGCGCCCGTCACCAAGTGCATTTAACCCTCAGTAGTGTGGTTCGTCAAGCTGTGACACCAAGTGCATTTAACCAGCAATAGTCTGTTCATTTTTTGGCCATATACTACATCAGGGGCAAGCTGCGCCCGTCACCAAGTGCATTTAACCAGCAATAGTGTGGTTATTTTTTGGCCATATCCCAGTCTAATTCTGTCACTAAATCCATACCGGTCACCCAGCGCCTAAATACTAGGCCTCAAATTTATATCCCGCTAAATCTCTCGTTACCGCTGTCCTGTTGTGGCTGGGAAAGTTATTTAGTGTCCGTCAAAGCACATTTTTTGTTCTGGGTTGAAGTACAATTCCCAATTTAGCAAATTCATAATTTAGTGGTTCCTGCTATATCAGAGCTATTTGAAATCTATCCCTAAAAGGGTATATAATATTCAAGGTGCACATAGGGTCATTCAGAATAACTTCACACACACGCTACTGTGCATTTCCAAGTCTAATTCTGTCACTAAATCCATACCGGTCACCCAGCGCCTAAATACTAGGCCTCAAATTTATATCCCGCTAAATCTCTCGTTACCGCTGTCCTGTTGTGGCTGGGAAAGTTATTTAGTGTCCGTCAAAGCACATTTTTTGTTCTGGGTTGAAGTACAATTCCCAATTTAGCAATTTCATAATTTAGTGGTTCCTGCTATATCAGAGCTATTTGAAATCTATCCCTAAAAGGGTATATAATATTCAAGGTGCACATAGGGTCATTCAGAATAACTTCACACACACGCTACTGTGCATTTCCAAGTCTAATTCTGTCACTAAATCCATACCGGTCACCCAGCGCCTAAATACTAGGCCTCAAATTTATATCCCGCTAAATCTCTCGTTACCGCTGTCCTGTTGTGGCTGGGAAAGTTATTTAGTGTCCGTCAAAGCACATTTTTTGTTCTGGGTTGAAATACAATTCCCAATTTAGCAATTTCATAATTTAGTGGTTTCTGCTATATCAGAGCTATTTGAAATCTATCCCTAAAAGGGTATATAATATTCAAGGTGCACATAGGGTCATTCAGAATAACTTCACACACACGCTACTGTGCATTTCCAAGTCTAATTCTGTCACTAAATCCATACCGGTCACCCAGCGCCTAAATACTAGGCCTCAAATTTATATCCCGCTAAATCTCTCGTTACCGCTGTCCTGTTGTGGCTGGGAAAGTTATTTAGTGTCCGTCAAAGCACATTTTTTGTTCTGGGTTGAAATACAATTCCCAATTTAGCAATTTCATAATTTAGTGGTTTCTGCTATATCAGAGCTATTTGAAATCTATCCCTAAAAGGGTATATAATATTCAAGGTGCACATAGGGTCATTCAGAATAACTTCACACACACGCTACTGTGCATTTCCAAGTCTAATTCTGTCACTAAATCCATACCGGTCACCCAGCGCCTAAATACTAGGCCTCAAATTTATATCCCGCTGAATTTGAATACAATACATTGGGCCAAATAATATTTTTGTTGTTGTGGTGAACCATAACAATGAGAAAAACATCTAGTAAGGGACGCGGACGTGGACATGGTCGTGGTGGTGTTAGTGGACCCTCTGGTGCTGGGAGAGGACGTGGCCGTTCTGCCACATCCACACGTCCTAGTGTACCAACTACCTCAGGTCCCAGTAGCCGCCAGAATTTACAGCGATATATGGTGGGGCCCAATGCCGTTCTAAGGATGGTAAGGCCTGAGCAGGTACAGGCATTAGTCAATTGGGTGGCCGACAGTGGATCCAGCACGTTCACATTATCTCCCACCCAGTCTTCTGCAGAAAGCGCACAGATGGCGCCTGAAAACCAACCCCATCAGTCTGTCACATCACCCCCATGCATACCAGGGAAACTGTCTCAGCCTCAAGTTATGCAGCAGTCTCTTATGCTGTTTGAAGACTCCGCTGGCAGGGTTTCCCAAGGGCATCCACCTAGCCCTTCCCCAGCGGTGAAAGATATAGAATGCACTGACGCACAACCACTTATGTTTCCTGATGATGAGGACATGGGAATACCACCTCAGCATGTCTCTGATGATGACGAAACACAGGTGCCAACTGCTGCGTCTTTCTGCAGTGTGCAGACTGAACAGGAGGTCAGGGATCAAGACTGGGTGGAAGACGATGCAGGGGATGATGAGGTCCTAGACCCCACATGGAATGAAGGTCGTGCCACTGACTTTCACAGTTCGGAGGAAGAGGCAGTGGTGAGACCGAGCCAACAGCGTAGCAAAAGAGGGAGCAGTGGGCAAAAGCAGAACACCCGCCGCCAAGAGACTCCGCCTGCTACTGACCGCTGCCATCTGGGACCGAGCACCCCAAAGGCAGCTTCAAGGAGTTCCCTGGCATGGCACTTCTTCAAACAATGTGCTGACGACAAGACCCGAGTGGTTTGCACGCTGTGCCATCAGAGCCTGAAGCGAGGCATTAACGTTCTGAACCTGAGCACAACCTGCATGACCAGGCACCTGCATGCAAAGCATGAACTGCAGTGGAGTAAACACCTTAAAACCAAGGAAGTCACTCAGGCTCACCCCTGCTACCTCTTCTGCTGCTGCCGCCTCGGCCTCTTCTGCTGCTGCCGCCTCGGCCTCTTCCTCCGCCTCTGGAGGAACGTTGGCACCTGCCGCCCAGCAAACAGGGGATGTACCACCAACACCACCACCACCACCTCCGTCACCAAGCGTCTCAACAATGTCACACGCCAGCGTTCAGCTCTCCATCTCACAAACATTTGAGAGAAAGCGTAAATTCCCACCTAGCCACCCTCGATCCCTGGCCCTGAATGCCAGCATTTCTAAACTACTGGCCTATGAAATGCTGTCATTTAGGCTGGTGGACACAGACAGCTTCAAACAGCTCATGTCGCTTGCTGTCCCACAGTATGTTGTTCCCAGCCGCCACTACTTCTCCAAGAGAGCCGTGCCTTCCCTGCACAACCAAGTATCCGATAAAATCAAGTGTGCACTGCGCAACGCCATCTGTGGCAAGGTCCACCTAACCACAGATACGTGGACCAGTAAGCACGGCCAGGGACGCTATATCTCCCTAACTGCACACTGGGTAAATGTAGTGGCAGCTGGGCCCCAGGCGGAGAGCTGTTTGGCGCACGTCCTTCCGCCGCCAAGGATCGCAGGGCAACATTCTTTGCCTCCTGTTGCCACCTCCTCCTTCTCGGCTTCCTCCTCCTCTTCTTCCACCTGCTCATCCAGTCAGCCACACACCTTCACCACCAACTTCAGCACAGCCCGGGGTAAACGTCAGCAGGCCATTCTGAAACTCATATGTTTGGGGGACAGGCCCCACACCGCACAGGAGTTGTGGCGGGGTATTGAACAACAGACCGACGAGTGGTTGCTGCCGGTGAGCCTCAAGCCCGGCCTGGTGGTGTGTGATAATGGGCGAAATCTCGTTGCAGCTGTGGGACTAGCCAATTTGACGCACATCCCTTGCTTGGCGCATGTGCTGAATTTGGTGGTGCAGAAGTTCATTCACAACTACCCCGACATGTCAGAGCTGCTGCATAAAGTGCGGGCCGTCTGTTCGCGCTTCCGGCGTTCACATCCTGCTGCTGCTCGCCTGTCTGCGCTACAGCGTAACTTCGGCCTTCCCGCTCACCGCCTCATATGCGACGTGCCCACCAGGTGGAACTCCACCTTGCACATGCTGGACAGACTGTGCGAGCAGCAGCAGGCCATAGTGGAGTTTCAGCTGCAGCACGCACGGGTCAGTCGCACTACAGAACAGCACCACTTCACCACCAATGACTGGGCCTCCATGCGAGACCTGTGTGCCCTGTTGCGCTGTTTCGAGTACTCCACCAACATGGCCAGTGGCGATGACACCGTTATCAGCGTTACAATACCACTTCTATGTCTCCTTGAGAAAACACTTAGGGCGATGATGGAAGAGGAGGTGGCCCAGGAGGAGGAGGAGGAGGAAGAGGGGTCATTTTTAGCACTTTCAGGCCAGTCTCTTCGAAGTGACTCAGAGGGAGGTTTTTGGCAACAGCAGAGGCCAGGTACAAATGTGGCCAGCCAGGGCCCACTACTGGAGGACGAGGAGGACGAGGATGAGGAGGAGGTGGAGGAGGATGAGGATGAAGCATGGTCACAGCGGGTTGGCAACCAACGCAGCTCGGGTCCATCACTGGTGCGTGGCTGGGGGGAAAGGCAGGACGATGACGATACGCCTCCCACAGAGGACAGCTTGTCCTTACCCCTGGGCAGCCTGGCACACATGAGCGACTACATGCTGCAGTGCCTGCGCAACGACAGCAGAGTTGCCCACATTTTAACCTGTGCGGACTACTGGGTTGCCACCCTGCTGGATCCACGCTACAAAGACAATGTGCCCACCTTACTTCCTGCACTGGAGCGTGATAGGAAGATGCGCGAGTACAAGCGCACGTTGGTAGACGCGCTACTGAGAGCATTCCCAAATGTCACAGGGGAACAAGTGGAAGCCCAAGGCCAAGGCAGAGGAGGAGCAAGAGGTCGCCAAGGCAGCTGTGTCACGGCCAGCTCCTCTGAGGGCAGGGTTAGCATGGCAGAGATGTGGAAAACTTTTGTCAACACGCCACAGCTAACTGCACCACCACCTGATACGCAACGTGTTAGCAGGAGGCAACATTTCACTAACATGGTGGAACAGTACGTGTGCACACCCCTCCACGTACTGACTGATGGTTCGGCCCCATTCAACTTCTGGGTCTCTAAATTGTCCACGTGGCCAGAGCTAGCCTTTTATGCCTTGGAGGTGCTGGCCTGCCCGGCAGCCAGCGTTTTGTCTGAACGTGTATTCAGCACGGCAGGGGGCGTCATTACAGACAAACGCAGCCGCCTGTCTACAGCCAATGTGGACAAGCTGACGTTCATAAAAATGAACCAGGCATGGATCCCACAGGACCTGTCCGTCCCTTGTCCAGATTAGACATTAACTACCTCCCCTTAACCATATATTATTGGACTCCAGGGCACTTCCTCATTCAATCCTATTTTTATTTTCATTTTACCATTATATTGCGAGGCTACCCAAAGTTGAATGAACCTCTCCTCTGTCTGGGTGCCAGGGCCTAAATATATGCCAATGGACTGTTGCAGTGGTGGCTGACGTGAAGCCTCATTCTCTGCTATGACATGCAGACTAATTCTCTGCTGACATGAAGCCAGATTGTCTGTTACGGGACCTCTCTCCTCTGCCTGGGTGCTGGCCCTAAATTTATGAAAATGGACTGTTGCAGTGGTGGGTGACGTGAAGCCTCATTCTCTGCTATGACATGCAGACTGATTCTCTGCTGACATGAAGCCAGATTGTCTGTTACTGGACCTCTCTCCTCTGCCTGGGTGCTGGGCCTAAATATATGCCAATGGACTGTTGCAGTGGTGGCTGACGTGAAGCCTCATTCTCTGCTATGACATGCAGACTAATTCTCTGCTGACATGAAGCCAGATTGTCTGTTACGGGACCTCTCTCCTCTGCCTGGGTGCTGGGCCTAAATTTATGAAAATGGACTGTTGCAGTGGTGGGTGACGTGAAGCCTGATTCTCTGCTATGATATGAAGACTGATTCTCTGCTGACATGAAGCCAGATTCTCTGTTACGGGACCTCTCTCCTCTGCCTGGGTGCCGGTGCCTAAATATCTGAGAATGGACTGTTCCAGTGGTGGGTGACGGGAAGCCAGATTCTCTGCTATGGGACCTCTCTCCAATTGATTTTGGTTAATTTTTATTTATTTAATTTTTATTTTAATTCATTTCCCTATCCACATTTGTTTGCAGGGGATTTACCTACATGTTGCTGCCTTTTGCAGCCCTCTAGCCCTTTCCTGGGCTGTTTTACAGCCGTTTTAGTGCCGAAAAGTTCGGGTCCCCATTGACTTCAATGGGGTTCGGGTTCGGGACGAAGTTCGGATCGGGTTCGGATCCCGAACCCGAACATTTCCGGGAAGTTCGGCCGAACTTCTCGAACCCGAACATCCAGGTGTTCGCTCAACTCTATTCATAGCTAATCCTTTCTGTTAAACGAAAAGAAAAGTATACAGCATTCAGTAAAGCCAAAAACCAGTGCACTCCTCTGCAGATGCTGTGTCCAAATAGTTCCTTAGTGAAACAAATAATAAAGTAGTGGAGAAAAAAAATGGTCTTTTAATGCATGTTGTGGCAAGTCCAAACACAAACTTTTTAATCCCTTCTGTTAGCTGTAGATTTACTTTGCGTCAGTATTACAGGTCACAAATTTTTCGCCATGGACTTAACGTGCAGTGCCCCAATATTCAAGTAGTGACCCCATGACAGAGTGAGGAGGGTGGCAGCAGCAGTGGCAGTACCAGTGACAATAGTGGCCCCATGACAGAGTGAGGATGGGGTCCAACAGCAGTGGCATTAACACAGACAAAAGTGGCCCCATGACAGAGTGAGGAAGGGGTCCTACAGCAGTGGCAGTAACACAGACAATAGTGGCCCCATGACAGCGGGGGGGGGGGGGGGGGGGGCAGCATTAGTGGTGGTAAGGCTGAGTTCTCCTGTTTTCTGAATTACAAATACTGATCAAATACTGATGCAAAATACTGACCAACTAGCGATCATTTGAAACAGGACATTAAAGTCCTGCATGCAAGACTTTTTTTTCCCTGCTAAGAGAACTGATTTCAGATATAAATGGCCAAATTGAGCATAAGACCTCTTTCAGACAGTCACTATTTTGTAATCCGTAAGCAGGAGTGGGTCCAAAAAAACAGAAGAGATGCAAATATTTATATTAAATTTTATCTCTGTTTTGGACCCACTCCTTATTTTGTCTGACAATTACTGATCAAATACTGAACATCTGAAAACGGCTTTATGGATGATCACAATACAGGCTTTGCTCCCCACTCTGTCATGGGGCCATTACTGTCACTGGTACTGTCACCCTTCCCCTCTGTCATGGGGTTACCTTTGTCACTGCTTAATGGATTCCTTGATCAAAGTTCCTAAAATATACCTATTTGTATCTTCTTAATCTCTGTCATGGGGCCACTACTGTCATTTGTATTGCCACTGCTGCCACACTCCCCTCTTGTGTCTGTAATAGCTTTTGTCAGACACTGCCACAAGACATCATTCCAGGTCACAAGCTGAAGACAGAATGTTAAGTCTTGTCTTTCAACATAAAGACCCAGCTGCTTTCTGCTCCCTGATTGGCTGATCAGGCTGTTTCAGCCTCTGAGCCAATCAGAGGAAGCCTTCCCACCACTTCTTCCCAATGTCATTGGATCTTCCATGTTCTTCCTCCATGGTTTCCCCTCTAAATTTCACTGTAAAAAGATGCTGGGTGCTATTTTTACTTGATTTTTCTGAAACAAATCATAAAATGTTTCTTTGTATTTGTTTAGCTGATAATTTTTTTAATAAATTCATAACAGAACTGATTTGTTTAGAATGTATTAATTCGCTCAAAACTAATGTGTGCATAAACACGAGCAGTTATATGCCCCCATTAAACGGGTTATCTGGCCCAAGTTAAAAACTTGGGGTTCACTATAACACCTTTTGAACACATTCCATTACACCTCCAAACAGACGCCCAGTACATTAGACGTTGAGAGATGTATTGGATCTTTAAAATCAATAGTTTGAACCCGTATGGTTTCAATGAGGCGTTTGAAATTAATCTATAATGGGGATATCTATTTATTCTTATATTTATATATATACATTTATTCTATTTATTTATTTATTTTTTATTTTTTTCTTCATATATGTTTTTTATGTGGTTATATATTTACACATTTTTATAAGGATATATTTTTTTATAAGGATATATTTTCATACATTTTTATACATTTTTTATATATATTTGATTCATGTTTTATCTATTAAATATATATAAAGATTTATCTATTTTTATTCATTTTATTATCATTTTCATGTATAAATAATATATATATTTTTTTATATATGTATTCATACTTATACATACATACCTGCTGTATATGCATGTGCTCACATGCATCTATTTAATATAATTCCCCTCCACTGGAGACAAACTGAAATCCATTATTCCCCCTTCCTTCTCTATTATTATTACCCCTAATGGTTATTTAAACATTTCTATGCCCACCTTATATGTTTTCTGAGTTTTCTTTTATTTATATTTTTATGCGTTCCACATACTCCTTAAAATTAGCTCTACCGAGCTTTATAAATAGATCCCCAGTTTTCCTTAGGCTAGAATGACAAGGGGAGTAGGTCACATGATCGCAAGGATACGACCATGTGACATCCTAGCTGCCGGCCAGCACGGGCATGCGCAGTTCGAGCGATCCCAGTGCGGCCATCATCGTGTGAGATATCCAAGCCGCTGGCCAGCGCAGACATGCGCAGTCTGAAGCGACCTTTGCATCGCCACTTCCGCCCTATCTATGAGAGGCATCACCCAAACATATACTTCCGGACTCCCGAGTCATGTGACACTAACACCAGTGATCACATGACCGGGAGCGATACGTAACATGTCTAACCCAAAAAATGATCTGTAAGGAATTTTGATACAGAACTAATGCGATTTTTATGTATAATATATGAACTACTTATAGTCACTTTTATTTAATGGTATTTACAGTGATGAAAGATTGTAAGTGCAGATGACACCTGGTGATGGCTCCTCCCACAAGAGGCGTCACCCAGGTGCATCGGTTTTGGCGGCTTTTTGTAGGTTTTTTTTAGTTATTTACCTATAAATAATGTAATACTTGCTATGTATATGTGTAACCTGATGAAGGGGAGTGTTTCATCCCCGAAATGCATTGTTCCTTATTAAAACAAAAATAATCCATCAAGACTGATCATACTGGTGAATTTGCGCCGATGCAGAACTTCTTCTTCTCTTTAACCACAAATTCTTTTGGAGGGACTGGACATCCCAGCCAAGAGATCCCAAAATCTGCGGCTGCAATCCTGGTTCAAATGGTCTTGTTTTTATTAAGTTTACAGTAGCATTGTGCCTGCCGGAGCACAACCCTATAAGGTGAGTTTGGATATTTCCCCATCCGGGGTTTTAAACATACTACCCTATTGTGCGCTCTTCTTTCTCTTTTTTCCCTTGCTCCCGAGGGAAATCTAGATCCGTCCGTGTTTTATACTTCTGTTTTCTGGATACTCCAGACCGTGAGGGCAGCACATAGGATCTACTGGTCAGATTTCAAGGAGACTACAACCAACAGAAAGAAAACATGAATTACATCCAGAACAGAATTGAACAACGTGAACGCCTGATATTCCAATATACTAGGAATGCAGTGGACTCCAGCGAGAATGCACGCAAGTTGGAAAACGCAAGTACTATAGACGAAAAATCATTACTTAATCTTTTTTATAAACTTGAAAAACTTATTATGGATGAAATCCAACATCATTTGGATGCCACGTTTTTGGAGATCTATATAACAGAAAAAATTGTCCCCCGTGGGCTCAGACTACGGTTCGACAATTGTTTCAAAGATGATCTGACTTTTGATAAGGAATGGGACATTTATCTACTTGATTGTGCTAGGGGACTCATGACTAGACTTATTGAAAAAAGGAGGTCTCTCTATCTAGATCTAGGGACTAAGATATCTGCCTGCTATCTAGAATTATCTAAATTCAGATCAAATGTCAATTTTCCGAAGTTTGACCGACTAATTACTACAAGAGTCCTCACATTTGAAAAAGAGATTCTAAACAAGAAGAGCGGCAAACTAGCAAGGGACCGCTGTGATTTAGTCACCAATAATATAAAATTTTGGAAAAAATCCTCCACTCAAAAAACTGTGCACAACAATACACTGGTCACATATAACACTGAGACTACTGGTTCCATCCTAGATGAGAGAGGTCCCATTGTACCCCCCACCTACCAGAAAGTACAAGAGCATAAATCCCGTAGCAACTACACCTACAGAAATAATCATACATATAAGAACAGGTCCAATCAGAGCCATAAAAATCCTCAATCTAGGTCTGCACCCAAATATATATTTAGGGAACTACAAAACCCTGCAATTCCACCGCAGGGGAAATTCATTCTGTCTAACACCAAGGATATTCCAAACAATACAGAGAGACCCTCTAGTAACAATTCCCCTAATATACCCTATGACGATATTCACTGTAGCAAAGGGACCCCTATCTCTAAACCCAATTCCTCCAAACTAGAGTTTCATACTCCCCTACTCACGCCCAGCAAACTAGGTTCAGCTTCCCTCCTTAACCACTTCAGCCCCGCTAGGTGAAACCCCCTTCATGACCAGAGCACTATTTACACTTCGGCACTACACTACTTTCACCGTTTATCGCTCGGTCATGCAACTTACCACCCAAATGAATTTTACCTCCTTTTCTTCTCACTAATGGAGCTTTCATTTGGTGGTATTTCATTGCTGCTGGCATTTTAACTTTTTTGTTATTAATCAAAATGTAACGATTTTTTTGCAAAAAAATGAAATTTTTCACTTTCAGCTGTAAAATTTTGCAAAAAAAACGACATCCATATATAAATTTTTCGCCAAATTTATTGTTCTACATGTCTTTGATAAAAAAAAATGTTTGGGCAAAAAAAAAAATGGTTTGGGTAAAAGTTATAGCATTTACAAACTATGGTACAAAAATGTGAATTTCCGCTTTTTGAAACAGCTCTGACTTTCTGAGCACCTGTCATGATTCCTGAGGTTCTACAATGCCCAAACAGTAGAAAAACCCCACAAATGACCCCATTTCGGAAAGTAGACACCCTAAGGTATTCGCTGATGGGCATAGGGAGTTCATAGAACTTTTTATTTTTTGTCACAAGTTAGCGGAAAATGATGATGATTTTTTATTTATTTTTTTTTCTTACAAAGTCTCATATTCCACTAACTTGCGACAAAAAATAAAAAATTCTAGGAACTCACCATGCCTCTCACAGAATACCTTGGGGTGTCTTCTTTCCAAAATGGGGTCACTTGTGGGGTAGTTATACTGCCCTGGCAATTTAGGGGCCCAAATGTGTGAGAAGAACTTTGCAATCAAAATGTGTAAAAAATGACCGGTGAAATCCAAAAGGTGCACTTTGGAATATGTGCCCCTTTGCCCACCTTGGCAGCAAAAAAGTGTGACACATCTGGTATCGCCGTACTCAGGAGAAGTTGGGGAATGTGTTTTGGGGTGTCATTTTACATATACCCATGATGGGTGAGAAAAATATCTTGGTCAAATGCCAACTTTGTATAAAAAAATGGGAAAAGTTGTCTTTTGCCAAGATATTTCTCTCATCCAGCATGGGTATATGTAAAATGACACCCCAAAACACATTCCCCAACTTCTCTTGAGTACGGCGATACCAGATGTGTCACACTTTTTTGCTGCCAAGGTGGGCAAAGGGGCACATATTCCAAAGTGCACCTTTCAGATTTTGCAGGCCATTTTTTACACATTTTGATTGCAAGGTACTTCTCACACATTTGGGCCCCTAAATTGCCAGGGCAGTATAACTACGCCACAAGTGACCCCATTTTGGAAAGAAGACACCCCAAGGTATTCCGTGAGGGGCATGGCGAGTTCCTAGAATTTTTTATTTTTTGTCACAAGTTAGCGGAAAATTATGATTTTTTTTTTTTTTCTCTTTTTTCCTTACAAAGTCTCATATTCCACTAACTTGCGACAAAAAATAAAAGATTCTAGGAACTCGCCATGCCCCTCACGGAATACCTTGGGGTGTCTTCTTTCCAAAATGGGGTCACTTGTGGCGTAGTTATACTGCCCTGGCAATTTAGGGGCCCATATGTGTGAGAAGTACTTTGCAATCAAAATCTGTAAAAAATGACCGGTGAAATCCGAAAGGTGCACTTTGGAATATGTGCCCCTTTGCCCACCTTGGCATCAAAAAAGTGTCACACATCTGGTATCGCCGTACTCAGGAGAAGTTGGGCAATGTGTTTTGGGGTGTCATTTTACATATACCCATGCTGGGTGAGAGAAATATCTTGGCAAAAGACAACTTTTCCCATTTTTTTATACAAAGTTGGCATTTGACCAAGATATTTTTCTCACCCAGCATGGGTATATGTAAAATGACACCCCAAAACACATTCCCCAACTTCTCCTGAGTACGGCGATACCAGATGTGTGACATTTTTTTGCAGCCTAGATGCGCAAAGGGGCCCAAATTCCTTTTAGGAGGGCATTTTTAGACATTTGGATCCCAGACTTCTTCTCACGCTTTAGGGCCCCTAAAAAGCCAGGGCAGTATAAATACCCCACATGTGACCCCACTTTGGAAAGAAGACACCCCAAGGTATCCAATGAGGGGCCTGGCAAGTTCATAGAATTTTTTTTTTTTTTGCATAAGTTAGCGGAAATTGATATTTTTTTTTTCTCACAAAGTCTCACTTTCCGCTAACTTAGGACAAAAATTTTAATCTTTCATGGACTCAATATGCCCCTCAGCAAATACCTTGGGGTGTCTTCTTTCCAAAATGGGGTCAGTTGTGGGGTGTTTGTACTGCCCTGGCATTTGAGGGTCTCCGCAATCATTACATGTATGGCCAGCATTAGGAGTTTCTGCTATTCTCCTTATATTGAGCATACAGGTAATGAGATATTTTTTTCCGTTCAGCCTCTGGGCTGAAAGAAAAAAATGAACGGCACAGATTTCTTCATTCGCATCGATCAATGTGGATGAAAAAATCTCTGCCAAAAAAAAAAAATGGAGGGGAAAGGCGTCTGCCAGGACATAGGAGCTCCGCCCTACATCCATACCCACTTAGCTCGTATGCCCTGGCAAACCAGATTTCTCCATTCGCATCAATCGATGTGGATGAATAAATCATTGCCGGGATTTTTATTTATTTTTTTGTATATATATATATATACAAAGTGCTTGCCAAAGCATAGGAACGCCGCCTCCTCCTCAGCTCGTATGCCTCGGCAAACGTATCTGTCACTGCAGAGGAGAAAATCCCGTCTTGCAGCGCCGCATACACCGACTTGCGTGTAATCTGACAGCAGCGCAATGCTTCTGTCAGAATGCACATCGGTGCTGCAGCTAGTAGATCGGTTGGTCCACCTGGAAGTAAAAAAAAAAAAAAGAAGAAACCAGGCCGCAACGCAATAATTTTATTAACTTTGCAACAGAACATGTAACTTTAACTTTTTTAACTGAACATTAACGTGTTTGCTTACTGGTGTGTTTTTTTTTTACCTTTATAGAACAAACCTCTCCTTCCCCATGGGTCAATGTGCAAAGCGCAAATCGCCCAAAGATGTGGCGAAGTGCGTTATGCACTTTGTCCCATGTGAAAGGAGACGTTTGCAGCAGCAGTGAGTGAATGGGCCCTAATAGCCCTGTGTGCCTAAGCTGGTGAGATGATCCCTATGCTAATAGTGTACCTGTGAGTGGTACTTCCGGAAACACTCTCCAAAGCATAGGGCAGGGTGGTCCGGACAGTCAGGACAGAAATAGCGGGTGTCACGCCTTATTCCACTCCTGCTACAGACACGACATCTTTTTCGGGGTGACGGTTGGGTTGAGGTACCAGGAACGACATTGGGGAAATGTCGCTCGTGTAGACGGCTAACTACACTGGTGGTTGGGGCCACGGAACCTCCTGGATACAGGAGGTTCTCGATGATCTCTTCCTGAAATTTGAGGAAGGATCCAGTTCTCCCAGCCTTACTGTAGAGAACAAAACTATTGTACAGAGCCAATTGAATTAAATATACAGACACCTTCTTATACCAGCGTCTGGTGCGTCGGGAAACTAAATACGGAGACAACATCTGGTCATTGAAGTCGACCCCTCCCATGTGGAGGTTATAGTCGTGGACTGAGAGGGGCTTTTCAATGACACGGGTTGTTCGCTCAATTTGTATTGTCGTGTCTGCGTGAATGGAGGAGAGCATGTAAACGTCACGCTTGTCTCTCCATTTCACCGCGAGCAGTTCTTCGTTACACAGTGCGGCCCTCTGCCCCCTTGCAAGACGGGTGGTAACGAGCCGTTGGGGGAAGCCCGCGCGACTAGTTCGCGCGGTACCACAGGCGCCAATCCGTTCTAGAAACAAATGCCTAAAGAGGGCCACACTTGTGTAAAAATTGTCCACATAAAGATGGTACCCCTTGCCGAATAAGGGTGACACCAAGTCCCAAACTGTCTTCCCACTGCTCCCCAGGTAGTCAGGGCAACCGACCGGCTCCAGGGTCTGATCTTTTCACTCATAGACCCGAAATTTGTGGGTATAGCCTGTGGCCCTTTCACAGAGCTTATACAATTTGACCCCATACCGGGCGCGCTTGCTTGGGATGTATTGTTTGAAGCCAAGGCGCCCGGTAAAATGTATCAGGGACTCGTCTATGCAGATGTTTTGCTCTGGGGTATAAATATCTGCAAATTTCTGGTTGAAATGGTCTATGAGGGGCCGAATTTTGTGGAGCCGGTCAAAAGCAGGGTGGCCCCTGGGACGGGAGGCGGTGTTGTCACTAAAGTGCAGGAACCGCAGGATGGCCTCAAAACGTGCCCTGGACATGGCAGCAGAGAACATGGGCATGTGATGAATCGGGTTCGTGGACCAATATGACCGCAATTCATGCTTTTTTTGTCAGGCCCATGTTGAGGAGGAGGCCCAGAAAAGTTTTAAGTTCGGAAACTTGGACTGGTTTCCACCGGAAAGGCTGGGCATAAAAGCTTCCCGGGTTAGCGGTGATAAATTGTGTGGCATACCTGTTTGTTTCGGCCACAACTATGTCTAAAAGCTCCGCAGTCAAGAACAGCTCAAAAAATCGAACCGATCTGAGCCGTCTCAACCCGAACTCCAGACTGGGCAGTGAAAGGGAAAACTACGGGTGCGGCGGAAGTTGGGGACTGCCAATCAGGGTTTGCCAGCACCTCTGGGATTCTAGGGGCTCTACGGGCACATCTTTGCGGTGGCTGCGACGGGGTCACTACTGCACGTGCCACCGTACCAGCTTCAACTGCCCTTCTGGTGCTCGCTACTTCACCAGGTTGTACGGCAGTGCTGGTACTAGGTCCAGGGAGGGCTGGGCTGCTGGTGTATGCCTCACCACGTAATCCGACAGCACCAGCCCCACTCTGCTGCTCTTGAAGCGGATCCTGCGCAACCTGCGGTCTAGCGACACGGGGCCGGGTACGCCTGGTGGTATCAGGGACCTCAGCCTCCTCGTCCGAACTTTGGGTCAGAGAGCCACTGCTTTCTACAGGTTCGTATTCTGACCCGCTGGATTCATCAGATAAGGGTTCCCACTCCTCATCCGACTGGGTCAGAAGCCTGTAGGCCTCTTCAGAGGAATACCCCCGGTTTGACATGTGGGCAACTAAATTTAGGGGTATTCCCTGAGACTACCCAAGAAAAAAAAAGCAAGCCTGTCTTACAAAGGGGAGGCTAGCGAAGTACCGGAGGCCGCTGCGGTTGATAAAAAATATCAAAACTGATTTTTTTATCGCCGCAGTGCGTGTAAAGTGAATGTGCAGTGATCAAAAAAAAATTTTTTTTTTGTCACTGCGGTGGGGCGGGTGTGGGCGAACGCACGTGTGGGCGACCGATCAGGCCTGATCGGGCAAACACTGCGTTTTGGGTGGAGGGCGAGCTAAAGTGACACTAGTACTATTATAGATCTGACCGTGATCAGTTTTGATCACTTCCAGATACTATAAAAGTACAAATGCTGATTAGCGATACGCTAATCAGCGAATAACGGACTGCGGTGCGGTGGGCTGGGCGCTAACTGATCGCTAACTACCTAACCAAGGGACCTAAACTATACCTAAAACCTAACGGTCAATAACAGTGAAAAAAAAAAGTGACAGTTTGCACTGATCACTTTTTTCTTTTCACTTGTGATTGACAGGGGTGATCAAAGAGGTGATCAAAGGGTTAATTGGGGTTCAGGGGGGTGATCAGGGGCTATAGTGTAGTGTTTGGTGTACTCACTGTGAAGCCTGCTCCTCTGCTGGATCCAACCGACGAAAAGAACCAGCAGAGGAGCAGGCAGCCATATAACAGATCATATTTACAAATATGATCTGCTATCAGGCACTTTGATTGGATTTTTTAAAAATCAGCAACCTGCCAGCCACGATCATTGGCTGGCAGGTTGCTGACGAAATGGTCCTTAACGAAATGCCGGCGCGAACTGCGCACGCGCGGGCGCATACTCGCGTCATCTCGCGTCTCGCGAGATGACGCGTATATGCGTGACTGTGCGCAGCCCTGCCACCTCCGGAACGCACATGTGCGTTAGGCGGTCCGGAGGTGGTTAAAAATACTTCACCCATCACGTCTCCATCAATCATATTTCCCAAAAACATCATGGCAGAATGTGGCCCACTTAACCTACCTCATACCCATTTTCTCACCCGTTCACAATCTACTGCCTCATCCCGGTCTAGATCTTCCATTCCATCCGCCTCTTCAGATGTGGAAGCAGATTCACTCCTCACAGTTCATACATGCACACCTCCAGCATGTTCTGCGGACCCGAATTTTATTCCTAACAAATTGGACCTGGTGCTTCACAATTTACCAATCAACACAGATCCACCCCATAATACCACACAATTTGATCCCCAATCAAAAGAAGACCTTTCTATAGCAGGTCCATCTTTTTTAGCTCTACCACCTCTCATACACCCTACGGCAGCATTTTTTTCATCCACTAGGCCGGAAACCCACCAAAAGAAAAAACCTAAAAGAGGATGCCGAGCAGGCAAGAATAAAATCAAAAAGAAAAACGTAAACATGAAATATGACACTGAAAAAACAACCAATAACGAAAAATCTTCAGGTATTTTTAACCTATCATCATACATACTAAAGAAAGCTGAAATTTCAGTGCTATCGAAAGGCCTGTCCTTTTGTCCCACAAGCAAAATAAATGAATTTGATCTATTTCTAGATCTTAACAGATTCATTAAGAAACTAACCCTTAAAAGACATTTCAAAATGCAAGAAAACTCAGTAGCAAAATTACCACAGATACAAATAGAAACTACCCCAACAACAGAAGGGCCAGGCCCAAAAGCGATTCCATCAGGCCTCAGACCACCATCCAATTTTTATCCCATTCACCATAAGGGCAATTTTCTTGATACATTTTATTCGTTAGTATCAAACGATTTTAGACAAATAAACCAAGAGACATTTTCGCAAGTTCAAACGAAACATAAAAAACATAACCTTAAACCATACGAGAGAATAGCTCTCAAAAGTCTACAATCCAATACAAAAATTACGATAAAGAGTGCAGACAAAGGGGGTGGAATCGTGATCCAAAACAGAGATGATTATATAAAAGAAGCTCTGAACATACTCTCAGACAAAAACTATTATTTACCATTAGACAGTGATCCCTCTAAACAATATAGAGATGAATTCGAAAAACTAATAAAATCAGCAGACACAGTTCTGGATAAAAAAGAGAAGGAAGGGGGGCGGAGCCTGCACCGGAGCTAGATGGCAGCCTGAAGTGCAGCTCTGCTGTATAAGAAGCCCTCACAGCCTTTTCAATCCAGCCTTTTGGTGCCAGAATGGTCAAGATAGGTGGCCAAAGACCCATGGACACACAGGGGCAAACTAAAGAAGCGATTCCTGGCGAATCTATGGAGAAATTCCTAAAGAAAGCAGCGCAGATACATGTGGCCAAAGATTCCAAGATGGCGCCCGGAACGCCGAGAGCGGCCGGGAACAGTGGAAAGGCTGCTGCTGCCTCAGAGAAGGTAAGGGAAGTCTCCCCTGGAATTGACACCCTGCCTATATCAAGATCATTCTTGAAGGAGGCCCTGTGTGAAGCGCTAGACCCGCTTAAAACGGATCTCACAGCTATTAAGGAGGATATGTGACATATAGGGAGAAGAGTAGAAGTACTAGAGGAAACACAGCGGGCGATAATATCACATCAAACTGAAACTTCCTCCGCTTTGTCCCTTCACCAAAGGCATCTAAATTCCCTGTACACACTCCTGGAAGATCAGGAGAACAGGGGAAGATGCAATAATCTGCGATTTAGGGGCATACCAGAATCCGTGGGGGCAGAAGACATACAAGAAACGGTGATGAATATATGCTTGCAACTGCTAGGCCCAGACTCCTCCTATGAGATCAATTTAGAGACAGTTCACAGGGCATTGCGCCCCAAGCCTCAAGCTACAGAACCACCAAGAGATGTGATCTGTAAATTCCTCCACTACCCTGTTAAGGACGCTATCCTGAACAAAGCTAGAAACGCCCCACAAGTGAATGTGGATGATTGTCCTATCTCTATATACCAGGACTTAGCACAAACAACCTTAAGGAAAAGAAGGGCCCTAAAACCATTAACTGACTGGTTACGTAGCAACAAAGTGATGTATAAATGGCTCTTCCCTTTCGGCTTGTCCTTTGTATTCAACGGTCAGAGATTTTCAATATCCTCTTTCCAAGACCTGAAAAGAGTATTTGACATCCTGCAAATTGATCACCTGCATATAGAAAACTGGGACGTTATCCAAGGAAATATTACATCAACCAACCTTCCAACAGTTGTTCCTTGGGAGACTCCTCGTCCAGCTAAATCCCAAAAATCAATAAGAGGACGTAACTCCTCCACTCCAAGACGCCTTCCTCTTAATGAAGATTGAAGACTTCCTTAAATCCGCATCGGGATCCAGCTACGTCATATGTACTGATCTTCGTGTCCGGGATTTCATTAAGTATTTCAAATAGATCTATATGTCTCTAGCCACATATATCTTTAATGCTCTATTTGAATTATGTTCTGTTTATCCACCTGATTTGTACCATTTTAGGTTCCTATCTATAGGCCCACATGAGGGTGTCATACTGAGTCACAACATGTTGTGTACTATTCCCCCCCTATCCCTTAAATTGAGTGTAACAGCTCTACTTCCCAAACTGATAACAACTATATGCTATCTCTGTTCTCAAGTTTCTTCTGTTCCTTTTGTTATGATGACAGGTCCCTTCAACTGCCTAGGATACTTCCCCATGAGAAGGGGGTGCGTCTTTGGATCCCTGATGCTCCGCCAAGAAAAGCTAAGTACCCTCCATTTGCATCCACATGAGATTTTTCAGCGCTCGCATCGATCGGTCACCTTTTGGGATGATGGCTGACCTATGTGTAGCTTCGTTAAATGTTAAAGGGTTCCATGCCCCTGCTAAATGTAGCCAAATATTCTCACAAATGAAGAATGAAAAGTGCTCAGTACTGATGCTTCAGGAGACACATTTTAAATTCAACAAATACCCTAACCTTTCCAGATCCCTATTCCCACAGTGGTATCACTGTGGCTCCAATTCAGGAGCATCTAGAGGCGTGAGCATCGGGTTCCGTAGGGGCCTCCCCTTTTCCTATATTTCACACACCCAGGATGTAGATGGTAGATATATATTTTTAAAGGGAACCATTGCTAACCAACACTATACATTTGCTAATATCTACGCCCCTAATACTAATCAGGTATCTTGGATAGTAGAGGTTCTTTCCCTTTTGGAGTCTTATAAGGAGGGAGTGGTACTGTTCGGAGGGGATTTAAATATTGCTATGGAGCCGTTATTGGACTCGACCTCTAAGAAGTCTGCAATCTCTTTTAAGGCCCTCAAACATCTTAAAAGAAAACTGCATCAAAGCGCCTTGTTGGATGTCTGGCGTCTGCTTAACCCCTCCGAGCGGGATTACACTTTCTTTTCCTCACCCCACCACTCATACCACCGATTAGATTACTTATTAATTTCTAAAGAGCATCTAGGACTGTGTAATCGGGCATACATTGGTAATATACTCCATTCCGACCATGCACCTATTTTCCTAAACATGCTGGCTCCATCGTTAACACCACGAGCATTTAGGTGGCGGCTGAATGAACAGCTTATTACGACTGAAGATAACTTAAAAATTATCCAACCATTATTAGAAGAGTTCTTCTCTCTCAACTCCCTCCCTGAAACCTCTCCACACATTTTGTGGGATGCACATAAGGCTTACATGAGGGGCAAATTTATTAACTTGGGAGCAAGAATTAAAAAACATAGGAAAAAACAAGTTGCCACTTTACTGGCTCAGATCCAACGGTTAGAGATTATACATAAAAAATCCCTGTCACAAGCCCACCTTGAGGAACTCACTGAAACTAGATCTAAACTAAAAAACATTCTTAATACTTCCTCAGCGAAATATTACCTCCATACACAGTTTAAATACTATGCACATGGGGATAAAGCGTCAAAATTCATGATGCAACTCATGAAACAGAGAAAGTCGCATAACTATATTCACAAGATTAAATCCCCTGATATAGGCAAGGTTTTCTCTACTCCAGAAATAGCCAGTCAGTTTCATAAATTTTATTACTCACTCTACAATATAATTGTTTCTGAAAGAAAAGGATATTAACCCTTCCCTTCCATCTCCGGAGAAATCAGTTAAGGCATTCCTTACCTCACTCTCTTTACCATCCCTATCTGAGAGTCAATCCCAAGTTCTCCAAGCCCCATTTACGCTAGAAGAGGTATTGACAACAATTAAACAACTCCCAAATGGGAAAAGCCCTGGCCCAGATGGTTACCCCGCTTTATATTATCGTACCTTTAGAAATATATTAGGCCCGTACCTACTAAAAATATACAACTGCTCCCTGTCTGGTATACCGCTCACCCCTGACATGACTAGGGCAAATATTACACTTATTCCAAAAGAAGGGAAGGATAGCTCCTTATGTGCTAACTATCGCCCTATATCACTATTAAATCTGGATTTAAAAATCTTAGCCAAAATGCTAGCATCTCGTCTGGCCAACTTTCTCCCAACTCTAATTAAAGACGATCAAGTGGGTTTCGTCCATGGTAGGGAGGGCAGAGACAACACGGCTAAAGTTCTGAATGCAATATATTATATAAGAGGCTACGCCGTCCTCTGGTCCTCCTTAGCACGGACGCGGAAAAAGCATTTGATAGGGTCAGCTGGGAATATATGAAAGAAGTTCTTCAAGCCTTTAAATTTCCAGATCCATATATTAAAGCTATCTTCTCATTATACACCCATGCATCAGCTTCCATTATTATTAATGATACTCTATCCCAACCCTTCAATATCCGTAACGGCACCAGACAGGGATGCCCCCTCTCACCACTAATTTTTGTATTGGTCATGGAAACATTATTACAGTCAATTAGGAGAGAGAGAGGGATTGAGGGTATTAAAATTGGCCAACGGGAACATAAGGTAGCTGCATTTGCAGATGATCTCTTGATAATAAACACTAACCCGACTATAGCCTTGCCTCTGTTATATAAAACTCTGGAACAATTTAGTCTCTATTCTAATTTTAAGATTAATATGAGCAAGTCCCATATATTAAGTATAGACCTCCCCTCCCCAACTAAAAATGTATTAAAAAATAATTCTCCTTTTAACTGGGATACCCCTTTTATTACGTACCTTGGAGTTAAGATTGGCCCAAATCCCACTTCATTATTTCATATGAACTACTCCCCTCTATTAAAATCAATTGCAGATCAGCTGTTACTACTAAAGAACCCCACACTCTCATGGTTCGGCAGAAAAAATATCGTCACTTCCCTAGTCTTACCCAGACTGACCTATTTACAACAGGTACTGCCTGTCCCAGTTCCTAAGATTTATTATATTAAACTTAAACGTGAAATTAGCTCATTTGTCTGGGAGGGGAAGAGGGCTCGACTCGCTCGCTCTGTTCTCTGCAGACCTAAGGCTAGAGGAGGAATAGGTTTACCGGACCCTGAGATATATGGGAAAGCTGTATTATTGTCAAGGGTAGTGGACTGGTTGAAGAGCCCTGCGAACAAGCCGTGGGTCTGCATGGAATAGAATGACATGGGCTCATGCATCTCAGGCCTTTTAGTGGGACAAGTCAAATTTCCTGTCCTGAATAGACCCCTCAATCCTATAGTAAAGGCGACATTGTTGGCATGGAACTGGCTTCAATCCTCGCAGTACGCAATCCCACTTCCATCACCTCTGCTCCAGATAAAAGATATACTGGCACATGCTTCTCCTATTCTAAGAGATTGTCTACCTCCCTCAGTTAAGAACTCAACAATTCAAATCCTCTCCTTATATGGAGATGAGGGCATATTATTAAGCAACGAGGAGATTCTCTATGTTCTCCCAGATTGTAAACCTTTTCCACACCTACTTACTTTTCTTCGCTCCTTTATCATTAAAAATATTCCTATGGAAGCACTACTACGCCCACTAACGTGGTTTGAAAGCCTATTGGTGGACCATGCTAGACACACCAAACTTATATCTAGATTATACAAAAAACTGATTGCACCGTTGAATATGGTTAAACCCGCCTTTATAGGCCATTGGGAGAGAGACTTGGGAGTGACATTTTCTCAAGATGAGATCTCACGACTACTATTAACACCACACAGATCTTCCAGGTGTGTCTGAACCCAAGAAAACGGCTACAAAGTCTTGACTCGCTGGTATAGGACTCCAGACATCACTTGCCTATATAGCCTGAATGGGTCAGACAAATGCTGGAGGTGCGGGGATCAAAGAGGATCATTTTACCATATTTGGTGGTCATGCTCGGTGATACAGAAATGGTGGAATGAAATCTTTGATATAGCTAATAAAATTTGTAAAACAAAGATTTCAGTGTCACCTCAATTAGCACTACTGGGATCTTATCCTTCCCTCCCTGGAGGGACCCCTATTCGCCTTTTTCACTGTATGCTTAGCGCAGCCCGCCTCCTTATTCCAAAACTGTGGCTATCACCAGATGTTCCATCCATATCTCAATGGACGGAGAAGTTAGATCAAATATACAGGTTTGAAGAGATCTCAGCTTGGGAGAATCGGAGGTTTAGCTCCTTTAGGTCTATTTGGAAAGCATGGTCCAATTTTAGGAATTTTACCTAATACCTTGATGTCCCTATATCAATAAATGTACCATATGCACTCAAAATGGGGTACCGACCTACTCTGCACTGGATTGTGGTTTCATGGGGTCTGTAAGCCCTTCATAATATGAAGCTTACTATAACTTTGTATCCAAGAAATATAATGTTTTTCTCATGTACACCTCCTGTCATCCATTATGTATCTTTTACAACAGTGTTTCCCAACCAGTGTGCCTCCAGCTGTTGCAAAACTACAACTCCCAGCATGCCCGCACAACCAAAGGCTGTCCGGGCATGCTGGGAGTTGTAGGTTTGCAACAGCTGGAGGCACACTGGTTGGGAAACACTGTTTTACAAGATGTGTTGTTTTTATAACATGTACTTTATCTGTATGTTAAATAATTTTCAATAAAAAAAAAAAAAAAGAGAAGGAATATATCCTAGTTAACCACTTCAGCCCCGCTAGCTGAAACCCCCTTCATGACCAGAGCACTTTTTACACTTCAGCACTACACTACTTTCACGGTTTATCGCTCGGTCATGCAACTTACCACCCAAATGAATTTTACCTCCTTTTCTTCTCACTAATAGAGCTTTCATTTGGTGGTATTTCATTGCTGCTGACATTTTTACTTTTTTTTGTTATTAATCGAAATGTAACGATTTTTTTGCAAAAAAATGACATTTTTCACTTTCAGCTGTAAAATTTTGCAAAAAAAACAACATCCATATATAAATTTTTCACCAAAATTTATAGTTCTACATGTCTTTGATAAAAAAAATGTTTGGGCAAAAAAAAAAAAATGGTTTGGGTAAAAGTTATAGCGTTTACAAACTACGGTACAAAAATGTGAATTTCCGCTTTTTGAAACAGCTCTGACTTTCTGAGCACCTGTCATGTTTCCTGAGGTTCTACAATGCCCAAACAGTAGAAAAACCCCACAAATGACCCCATTTCGGAAAGTAGACACCCTAAGGTATTCGCTGATGGGCATAGTGAGTTCATAGAACTTTTTATTTTTTGTCACAAGTTAGCGGAAACTGATGATGATTTTTTATTTTTATTTTTTTCTTACAAAGTCTCATATTCCACTAACTTGTGACAAAAATTAAAAAATTCTAGGAACTTGCCATGCCCCTCACAGAATACCTTGGGGTGTCTTCTTTCCAAAATGGGGTCACTTGTGGCGTAGTTATACTGCCCTGGCAATTTAGTGGCCCATATGTGTGAGAAGTACTTTGCAATCAAAATCTGTAAAAAATGACCGGTGAAATCCGAAAGATGCACTTTGGAATATGTGCCCCTTTGCCCACCTAGGCTGCAAAAAAGTGTGACACATCTGGTATCGCCGTACTCAGGAGAAGTTGGGGAATGTGTTTTTGGGTGTCATTTTACATATACCCATGCTGCGTGAGAGAAATATCTTGGCAAAAGACAACTTTTCCAATTTTTTTATACAAAGTTGGCATTTGACCAAGATATTTTTCTCACCCAGCATGGGTATATGTAAAATGACACCCCAAAACACATTCCCCAACTTCTCCTGAGTACGGCGATACCAGATGTGTCACACTTTTTTGCAGCCAAGGTGGGCAAAGGGGCACATATTCCAAAGTGCACCTTTCGGATTTCGCAGGCCATTTTTTACACATTTTGATTGCAAAGTACTTCTCACACATATGGGCCCCTAAATTGCCAGGGCAGTATAACTACCCCACAAGTGACCCCATTTTGGAAAGAAGACACCCCAAGGTATTCCATGAGGGGCATGGCGAGTTCCTAGAATTTTTTATTTTTTGTCGCAAGTTAGTGGAATATGAGACTTTGTAAGGAAAAAAGAAAAAAAAAGAAAAATCATCATTTTCCGCTAACTTGTGACAAAAAATAAAAAATTCTAGGAGCTCGCCATGCCCCTCACGGAATACCTTGGGGTGTCTTCTTTCCAAAATGGGGTCACTTTTGGCGTAGTTATACTGCCCTGGCAATTTAGGGGCCCAAATGTGTAAGAAGTACCTTGCAATCAAAATCTGTAAAAAATGGCCTGTGAAATCCGAAAGGTGCTCTTTGGAATATGTGCCCCTTTGCCCACCTTGGCTGCAAAAAAGTGTCACACATCTGGTATTGACGTACTCAGGAGAAGTTGGGGAATGTGTTTTGGGGTGTCATTTTACATATACCCATGCTGGGTGAGAGAAATATCTTGGCAAAAGATAACTTTTCCCATTTTTTTATACAAAGTTGGCATTTGACCAAGATATTTTTCTCACCCAGCATGGGTATATGTAAAATGACACCCCAAAACACATTGCCCAACTTCTCCTGAGTACGGCGATACCAGATGTGTGACACTTTTTTGCAGCCTAGATGCGCAAAGGTGCCCAAATTCCTTTTAGGAGGGCATTTTTAGACATTTGGATCCCAGACTTCTTCTCACACTTTCGGGCCCCTAAAAAGTCAGAGCAGTATAAATACCCCACATGTGACCCCATTTTGGAAAGAAGACACCCCAAGGTATCCAATGAGGGGCATGGTGAGTTCATCGAAATTTTTATTTTTTTTGCATAAGTTAGCGGAAATTGATTTTTTTTGTTTTTTTTCTCACAAAGTCTCACTTTCCGCTAACTTAGGACAAAAATTTCAATCTTTCATGGACTCAATATGCCCCTCACGGAATACCTTGGGGTGTCTTCTTTCCGAAATGGGGTCACATGTGGGGTATTTATACTGCCCTGGCTTTTTAGGGGCCCTAAAGCGTGAGAAGAAGTCTGGAATATAAATGTCTAAAAATGTTTACGCATTTGGATTCCGTGAGGGGTATGGTGAGTTCATATGAGATTTTATTTTTTGACACAAGTTAGTGGAATATGAGACTTTGTAAGAAAAAACTAAAACAAAAACAAACAAAAAATTTCCGCTAACTTGGGCCAAAAAAATGTCTGAATGGAGCCTTACGGGGGGGGGGGGTGATCAATGACAGGGGGGGTGATCAATGACAGGGGGGGTGATCACCCATATACACTCCCTGATCACCCCCTGTCATTGATCACCCCCCTGGTAAGGCTCCATTCAGACGTCCGTATGATTTTTACGGAACAATTGATCGGATCCGCAAAACACATGCGGACGTCTGAATGGAGCCTTACAGGGGGGTGATCAATGACAGGGGGTGATCAGGGAGTGTATATGGGTGATCACCCCCCTGTCATTGATCACCCCCCCTGTAAGGCTCCATTCAGACGTCCGTATGATTTTTACGGATCCATGGATACATGGATCGGATCCGCAAAACACATGCGGACGTCTGAATGGAGCCTTACAGGGGGGTGATCAATGACAGGGGGTGATCAGGGTGATAACCGCCCTGTCACTGATCACCCCCCCTGTAAGGCTCCATTCAGATGTCCGTATGATTTTTACGGATCCATGGATACATGGATCGGATCCGCAAAACACATGCGGACGTCTGAATGGAGCCTTACAGGGGGGGTGATCAATGACAGAGGGGTGATCACCCATATAGACTCCCTGATCACCCCCCTGTAAGGGTCCATTCAGACGTCCGTATGATTTTTACGGATCCATGGATACATGAATCGGATCCGCAAAACACATGCGGACGTCTGAATGGAGCCTTACAGGGGGGTGATCAATGACAGGGGGTGATCAGGGTGATCACCCCCTGTCACTGATCACCCCCCCTGTAAGGCTCCATTCAGACGTCCGTATGATTTTTACGGATCCATGGATACATGGATCGGATCCGCAAAACACATGCGGACGTCTGAATGGAGCCTTACAGGGGGGGTGATCAATGACAGAGGGGTGATCACCCATATAGACTCCCTGATCACCCCCCTGTAAGGCTCCATTCAGACGTCCGTATGATTTTTTACGGATCCACGGTTACATGGATCGGATCCGCAAAACACATGCGGACGTCTGAATGGAGCCTTACAGGGGGTGATCAATGACAGGGGGGTGATCAGGGAGTCTATATGGGGTGATCAACCCCCTGTCATTGATCACCCCCCTGTAAGGCTCCATTCAGACGTCCGCATGTGTTTTGCGGATCCGATCCATGTATCAGTGGATCCGTAAAAATCATCCGGACGTCTGAATGGAGCCTTACAGGGGGGTGATCAATGACAGAGAAGTGATCAATGACAGAGAAGTGATCAATGACAGAGAAGTGATCAGGAAGTCTATATGCGTGATCACCCCCTTGTCATTGATCACCCCCCTGTAAGGCTCCATTCAGAGGTCCGCATGTGTTTTGCGGATCCGATCCATGTATCAGTGGATCCGTAAACATCATGCGGATGTCTGAATGGAGCCTTACAGGGGGGTGATCAATGACAGAGGGGTGATCAATGACAGGGAAGTGATCAGGAAGTCTATATGCGTGATCACCCACTTGTCATTGATCACCCCCCTGTAAGGCTCCATTCAGACGTCCGTATGCGTTTTGCGGATCCTGATCCATGTATCCGTGGATCCGTAAAAATCATACGGACGTCTGAATGGATCCTTACAGGGGGGTGATCAATGACAGGGGGGTGATTAGGGAGTCTATATGGGGTGATCAGTGGTTCATAAAGGGTTAATAAGTGACAGGGGGGGGTGTAGTGTAGTGTGGTGTTTGGTGCAACTGTACTGAGCTGCCTGTGTCCTCTGGTGGTCGATCCTAACAAAAGGGACCACCAGAGGACCAGGTAGCAGGTATATTAGACGCTGTTATCAAAACAGCGTCTAATATACCTGTTAGGGGTTAAAAAAATCAGATCTCCAGCCTGCCAGCGAGCGATCGCTGCTGGCAGGCTGGAGATCCACTCGCTTACCTTCCGTTCCTGTGAGCGCGCGCGCCTGTGTGCGCGCGTTCACAGGAAATCCCGGCCCTCGCGAGATGACGCATATATGCGTGACTCTGCGCAGGGCTGCCACTTTCGGACCGCAGATCTGCGTTAGGCGGTCCGGAGGTGGTTAAGGAAGCAACTTTAGCGACTTTTTATCATCTGCCAAAAATACATAAGACCCTAATAAATCCTCCTGGTAGACCTAGAATCTCCGGAGTGTCCTCTCTGACCAGAAACCTTTCCCATTACATTGATGTACATCTTCAAAAATATGTCCAAAATTTGAAATCACATCTTAAAGACTCAACATCACTAATAACATCCCTAAAAGACATCAAGTGGCAAGAAAATTACCATTGGTTAACTTTGGACATATCAGCTCTATACACAAACATCCCCCATAACCTAGGACTTGAATGTGTAACTGTCTTCCTAAACAACGATTTTGAAATGCCTCTAGAACAAAAAACCTTTATCACTAAAGGCATGGAATTCATTCTTACCCACAATGTTTTTACCTTTCAGGAGCAGACCTATAAACAGATACGAGGCACCGCTATGGGGACGCGTTTCGCGCCAAGCTTCACGAATCTGTTTATGGGTAGATTTGAAGAACATTTCGTATACCAAACCAAGTTCTGGCAGAAAAACATTATTTACTTTAAAAGATATATCGATGATTTGATCTTCATTTGGGACCGTGAACAATCAACTATAGAGGAATTTATGTCTCACCTAAACACCAACAATTGGGGTATTAAGTTTACAGGCACATATGACAGAATAAAAACAGAATTTTTAGATCTAGAGCTCTTCATCCAAAATAATAAAATCCAAACACAAACCTTTTTTAAAAAGGTAGATAGCAATAGCTATCTGGATTTTAGCAGTACACATTACAGAAAGTGGAAGACAAATGTCCCCTTTAGCCAGTTCAAACAGATCCGCAGGAATTGCACACTAGACTCAGACTTCAGTTCACAATGCAATATCTTGACATCTCGCTTCAATCAAAAAGGGTATCCGAGCGACATTATTTCAGGAGCCAGAGAAAAAGTGAACAAATTAACCCAACTAGAAAGTCTAGCCCCCCCCCCCAGAAAAAGCGATGACAAAAAAAACGATGACAAAGATGATACCCATTCATATTGCTTTCATTTTATAACAACATATAACCAAAACCACAATGCCATTAAGACAATTCTGGGGAAATACTGGCATATCCTCAAAAGAGATCCAATACTAAGTCAAATTATCCCGGAAAATCCGAAAGTCACGTACAGAAGAGCCAAAACTCTTAAAAATATACTGGCCCCCAGCAAAATGAGATCTACAACACATCCCCCTAATGATGAAAAAGAGATTGAGGCTCCGAAAGGAAGTTTTAAATGTGGCCATTCGAGATGCCTCTGTTGCACTAATATCTATCAACGTTCATCTTTTAACAGTAAGAGTACTGGGGAATCATTCGAAATCCAATCTCACTTGACCTGCAACTCGAATCATGTTATCTATCTATTGGAGTGCCCATGCCACCTACAATATGTGGGCCGTACAATACAAACTTTACGCAAACGTTTCAATACACACCGTTCAAAAATCCGCAAAAAGTATATGAAACACAGTGTGTCCAGACATGCGGCAGAACACCACGAAGGAAACCCCTTGGGGTTCACTATAACACCTATTGAACACATTCCATTACACCTCCAAACAGACGCCCAGTACATTAGACGTCGAGAGATGTATTGGAGCTTTAAAATCAATAGTTTGAACCCGTATGGTTTGAATGAGGCGTTTGAAATTAATCTATAATGTGGATATCTATTTATTCTTATATTTATAAATATATATATATATATATATATATATATATATATATACATTTATTCTATTTATTTATTTTCTTCATATATGTTTTTTATGTGGTTATATAATTACACATTTTTATAAGGATATATTTTCATACATTTTTATACATTTTTTATATATATTTGATTCATGTTTTATCTATTAAATATATATAAAGATTTATCTATTTTTATTCATTTTATTATCATTTTCATGTATAAATAATATATATATTTTTTATATATGTATTCATACTTATACATACATACCTGCTGTATATGCATGTGCTCACATGCATCTATTTAATATAATTCCCCTCCACTGGAGACAAACTGAAATCCATTATTCCCCCTTCCTTCTCTATTATTATTACCCCTAATGGTTATTTAAACATTTCTATGCCCACCTTATATGTTTTCTGAGTTTTCTTTTATTTATATTTTTATGCGTTCCACATACTCCTTAAAATTAGCTCTACCGAGCTTTTTAAATAGATCCCCAGTATTCCTTAGGCTAGAATGACAAGGGGAGTAGGTCACATGATCGCGAGGATACGACCATGTGACATCCTAGCTGCCGGCCAGCACGGGCATGCGCAGTTCGAGCGATCCCAGTGCGGCCATCATCGTGTGAGATATCCAAGCCGCCGGCCAGCGCAGACATGCGCAGTCTGAAGCGACCTTTGCATCGCCACTTCCGCCCTATCTATGAGAGCGGCATCACCCAAACATATACTTCCGGACTCCCGAGTCATGTGACACTAACACCAGTGATCACATGACCAGGAGCGATACGTAACATGTCTAACCCAAAAAATGATCTGTAAGGAATTTTGATACAGAACTAATGTGATTTTTATGCATAATATATGAACTACTTATAGTCACTTTTATTTAATGGTATTTACATGATAAAAGATTGTAAGTGCAGATGACACCTGGTGATGGCTCCTCCCAAAAGGGGCGTCGCCCAGGTGCATCGGTTTTGGCGACTTTTTGTAGTTTTTTTTTAGTTATTTACCTATAAATAATGTAATACTTGCTATGTATATGTGTAACCTGATAAAGGGGAGTGTTTCATCCCCGAAACGCGTTGTTCCTTATTAAAACAAAAATAATCTATCAAGACTGATCATACTGGTGAATTCGCGCCGATGCAGAACTTCTTCTACTCTTTACCCACAAATTCTTTTGGAGGGACTGGACATCCCAGCCAAGAGATCCCAAAATCTGCGGCTGCAATCCTGGTTCAAATGGTCTTGTTTTTATTAAGTTTACAGTAGCGTTGTGCCTGCCGGAGCACAACACTGTGAGGTGAGTTTGGATATTTCTCACTCTGATATCCCCATCCGGGGTTTTGAACATACTACCCTATTGTGCGCTCTTCTTTCTCTTTTTTCCCTTGCTCCCGAAGGGAAATCTAGATCCGTCCGTGTTTTATACTTCGTCATCATCAGAGACATGCTGAGGTGGTATTCCCATGTCCTCATCATCAGGAAACATAAGTGGTTGTGCGTCAGTGCAATCTATGTCTTCTACCGCTGGGGAAGGGCTGAGTGGATGCCCTTGGGAAACCCTGCCAGCGGAGTCTTCAAAAAGCATAAGAGACTGCTGCATAACTTGAGGCTCAGACAGTTTCCCTGCTATGCATGGGGGTGATGTAACAGACTGATGGGCTTGGTTTTCAGGCGCCATCTGTGCGCTTTCTGCAGAAGACTGGGTGGGCGATAATGTGAACGTGCTGGATCCACTGTCGGCCACCCAATTGACTAATGCCTGTACCTGCTCAGGCCTTTCCATCCTTAGAACGGCATTGGGCCCCACCAAATATCGCTGTATATTATGGCGGCTACTGGGACCTGAGGTAGTTGGTACACTAGGAGGTGTGGCTGTGGCAGAACGGCCACGTCCTCTCCCAGCACCAGAGGGTCCACTAACACCACCACGGCCATGTCCGTGTCCGCGTCCTTTACTAGATGTTTTCCTCATTGTTATCGTTCACCACAACAACAAAAATATTATTTGACCCAATGTATTGAATTCAAATTCCGGCCTTTTTTTAAAGACACCTAACACTATCTGGCTATCTATTTAGGTACCCTATTACACTAATACAGGCACAGCAGTAACGACAGATTTAGCTGAATATAAATTTGAGGCCTAGTATTTAGGCGCTGGGTGACAGGTATAGGTTTACTGACAAAATTAAACTGGGATATGCACAGTAGCGTGTGTGTGAAGTTATTCAGAATGACCTTATCTGCACCTTGAATCTAATATACCCTTTTAGGGATAAATTTAAAGTAGGCCTGATACAGCAGAAACCACTAAATTAGGAAATTGCTGAATTGGGAATTGTATTTCAACCCAGAACAAAAACTGTGCTTTGACGTACACTAAATAACTTGACCAGCCACAGCAGTAATGACAGATTTAGCTGGATATAAATTTGAGGCCTAGTATTTAGGCACTGGGTGACAGGTATAGATTTACTGACAGAATTAGACTGGGATATGCACAGTAGCGTGTGTGTGAAGTTATTCAGAATGACCCTATCTGCACCTTGAATCTGATATACCCTTTTAGGGATAGATTTAAAATAGCTCTGATACAGCAGAAACCACTAAATTAGGAAATTGCTAAATTGGGAATTGTATTTCAACCCAGAACAAAAACTGTGCTTTGACGGACACTAAATAACTTGACCAGCCACAGCAGTAACGACAGATTTAGCTGGATATGAATTTGAGGCCTAGTATTTTGGCGCTGGGTGACAGGTATAGGTTTACTGACAGAATTAGACTTGGAAATGCACAGTAGCGTGTGTGTGAAGTTATTCAGAATGACCCTATGTGCACCTTGAATCTGATATACCCTTTTAGGGATAGATTTAAAATAGCTCTGATACAGCAGAAACCACTAAATTAAGAAATTGCTAAATTGGGAATTGTATTTCAACCCAGAACAAAAAATGTGCTTTGACGGACACTACATAACTTGACCAGCCACAGCAGTAACGACAGATTTAGCTGGATATAAATTTGAGGCCTAGTATTTAGGCGCTGGGTGACAGGTATAGGTTTACTGACAGAATTAGACTTGGAAATGCACAGAAGCGTGTGTGTGAAGTTATTCAGAATGACCCTATGTGTACCATGAATCTGATATACCCTTTTAGGGATAGATTTAAAATAGCTCTGATACAGCAGAAACCACTAAATTAAGAAATTGCGAAATTGGGAATTGTATTTCAACCCAGAACAAAAACTGTGCTTTGACGGACACTAAATAACATGACCAGCCACAGCAGTAACGACAGATTTAGCTGGATATAAATTTGAGGCCTAGTATTTAGGCGCTGGGTGACAGGTATAGGTTTACTGACAGAATTAGACTGGGATATGCACAGTAGCGTGTGTGTGAAGTTATTCAGAATGACCCTATGTGCACCTTGAATCTGATATACCCTTTTAGGGATAGATTTAAAATAGCTCTGATACAGCAGAAATCACTAAATTAGGAAATTGCTAAATTGGGAATTGTATTTCAACCCAGAACAAAAACTGTGGTTTGACGGACACTAAATAACTTGACCAGCCACAGCAGTAACGACAGATTTAGCTGGATATAAATTTGAGGCCTATTATTTAGGCGCTGGGTGACAGGTATACGTTTACTGACAGAATTAGACTGGGATATGGCCAAAAAATAACCGCACTATTGATGGTTAAATGCACTTGGTGTGACAGCTTGACCAACCACACTATTGAGGGTTAAATGCACTTGGTGACAGGCTAAGCTTGCCCCTGATGTAGTATATGGCCAAAAAATAACCAGACTATTGATGGTTAAATGCACTTGGTGTGAAAGCTTGCCCCTGATGTAGTATATGGCCAAAAAATAACCAGACTATTGATGGTTAAATGCACTTGGTGTGAAAGCTTGACCCTGATGTAGGATTTAGCCAAAAAACAACCACACCATTGAGGGTTAAATGCACTTGGTGACAGGCTCTGCTTGCCCCTAATGTAGTATATGGCCAAAAAATAACCATACTATTGATGGTTAAATGCACTTGGTGTGACAGCTTGACCCTGATGTAGGATTTAGCCAAAAAACAACCACACCATTGAGGGTTAAATGCACTTGGTGACAGGCTAAGCTTGCCCCTGATGTAGTATATGGCCAAAAAATAACCAGACTATTGATGGTTAAATGCACTTGGTGTGAAAGCTTGACCCTGATGTAGGATTTAGCCAAAAAACAACCACACCATTGAGGGTTAAATGCACTTGGTGACAGGCTCTGCTTGCCCCTAATGTAGTATATGGCCAAAAAATAACCATACTATTGATGGTTAAATGCACTTGGTGTGACAGCTTGACCCTGATGTAGGATTTAGCCAAAAAACAACCACACCATTGAGGGTTAAATGCACTTGGTGACAGGCTCTGCTTGCCCCTGATGTAGTATATGGCCAAAAAATAACCAGACTTTTGATGGTTAAATGCACTTGGTGTGACAGCTTGACCCTGATATAGGATTTAGCCAAAAAACAACCACACCATTGAGGGTTAAATGCACTTGGTGACAGCTTGCCCCTGATGTAGTATATGGCCAAAAAATAACCAGACTATTGACGGTTAAATGCACTTGGTGTGACAGCTTGACCCTGATGTAGGATTTAGCCAAAAAACAACCACACCATTGAGGGTTAAATGCACTTGGTGACAGGCTCAGCTAGCCCCTGATGTAGTATATGGCCAAAAAATAACCACACTATTGCTGGTTAAATGCACTTGGTGTGACAGCTTGACCCTGATGTAGGATTTAGCCAAAAAACAACCACACCATTGAGGGTTAAATGCATTTGGTGGCAGCTTGTGCTGGCGCACCACAAGACACAAAATGGCCGCCGATCACCCCAGAAAAAAGTGACTGAAAAACGCTCTGGGCAGCCTAAAAACAGTGAGCAATTCAATAGCAGCAGTTCAATAATCCACAGCTGCAGATCAATCTCTGAATGAAGTCTTTTGGAGGAGTTAATCACTGCCTAACGTCGCCGCTGCAACCTCTCCCTATGCTGATCAGAGCAGAGTGACGTGCGGCGCTACATGACTCCAGCTTTAATAGTGGCTGGGTCACATGGTGCTTTGGCCAATCACAGCCATGCCAATAGTAGGCATGGCTGTGACGGCCTCTTGGGGCAAGTAGTATGACGCTTGTTGATTGGCTGCTTTGCAGTCTTTCAAAAAGCGCCAAGAAAGCGACGAACACCGAACCCGGACTTTTACGAAAATGTCCGGGTTCGGGTCCGTGTCACGGACACCCCAAAATTCGGTACGAACCTGAACTATACAGTTCGGGTTCGCTCATCCCTAGTCCTATACCATCGAGTTAAAATCTTGTATCCATTCTCCTGTGTTCGGACACATCTGGATGATTTGTGAGGATGTCATCTGAGCTATATAGACAAGTGATATCAGGGGTTCCTATACCATGAAGTTAAAATCTTGTATCCCAGAGGCCCACAAATGCCGTTCTGATCATAGAAACTGGGGTACTTAGTTTCTTGTAAAGTTGGAATATTAGTCTAGTATGTTTGTGGTTGATTATTAACCCTTCGAGCCAAGTCAAAGGGCACATTAATGCCCCCATAGGGATGTTTTTGGAAATAATTGAGCATAGAAATAATAATAGAGGGGGAAAGGGCCTGCAGTCTGGGGAAATTTGTAAGATGTTTTCATTATTCAAAACTACTCCCTTTTCTCCATATAAGGAGAGTATCAGAAGTGTAGAATTCCGAATAGCGTGTGGTACACATTCCCGTAAGGTAGAGGGTGTGTGAGCAAAGACGTCTCGTATTTGAATCAGCGGTGATGGAAGTGTTATGGCATGTTGAGAGGTTTGTAAACATTTCCATGCCAAGAGTGTTGCTTTCACAATTGGGTTAAGAGGTCTGTCTTGGATTGGGAAGTTTCCCTGTCCAACTAGAAGGATAAGAACCTAGATCGATCTGCTCCATGCAAACCCAGGGTTTCTTCGATGGTTTAGCCAGCCAGTCGATTACCCTTGATAGTAGAACAGATTTCCCATACAATTCAGGGTCAGGAAGTCCTATTCCCCCACAGTGTTTGGGTCTACAGAGAACAGAGGGAGACAGTAGGGCCCTCCTCCCAGCCCATATAAAAGAGCTGATTTGCCTTTTTATTTTTGTATAATATATCTTTGGTACTGGAATAGGTAAGACCTGTTGGAGATATGTCAGTCGGAGCAATACGAGGGAGGTAACTATATTTTTATTTCCGAACCATGACAACATTGGGGGTTTTAGCGAGGTGAGTAGATCTTTTATCAACTGGAAGAGAGGAGTATAGTTCAAACGAAAAAGTGATGAAGGGTTAAGTCCTATCTTAACTCCCAAGTAAGTAATATGAGGAGTGTCCCAGTAAAAAGGAAAGTTGTCTTTCGTTGTGTTTCTGATTTGGGTTTGGAGATCTATACTAATGATATGGGGAGAAATTTGGATAGGCGAGTAGCCAGCATTTTAGCTAATATTTTTTAATCCAAATTTAACAGGGAAATTGGGCGGTAATTAGCACAATCAGAACCATCTATTCCTTCTTTGGGGATCAACGTTATGTGAGCTCTGGTCATGTCTGCAGATAGCGGGACGCCAGACAGGGAGCTATTGCATATTGAGAGTAAATGTGGTACAAGCGTATTGTGGAACGTGTGATAATATAGAGCTGGATAGCGCTATAGAGCTGGGCTTTTGCAACTTGGGAGTTGTTTAATTGCTGTCATGAGTTTGTCTAAAGTAAAAGGTGTTAAGAGAGCCTGGGCTTGGGTGTCTGATAAGACCGGTAAGGAGAGGGAACTGAGAAAAGATGTCACTGATGCTTTCGGGGGAGGGACAGGGGGGGCATGGGTTTCTTTTTCAGCATCTTGTATGTTATATAAGGAATAATAGAAGCTTTGAAATTGTTTAGCTATCTCTGAGGTAGCGAAACCCCCCCCCATCCCGAACCTTAATCCTGTGAACATAGTTATGGGATTTCCTCTGTTTAATGCGCTGCATCATAAACTTAGAGGCTTTATATCCGTGAGCGTAATATTTTGCTGATGTAGTATTAACCCCTTAGGGACCGGGCTCATTTTCACCTTAAGGACCAGGCCCTTTTTTGGCAAATCTGATCAGTGTCACTTTAAGTGGTGATAACTTTAAAACGCTTTGACTTATCCAGGCCATTCTGACATTGCTTTTTCTTCACATATTGTACTTCATGACACTAGTAAAATGAAGTAAAAAATAATAATTTTTATTTATAAAATAATACAAAATTTGCCAAAAATTTGTACAAAATTGCAAATTTCCAAGTTAAAATTTCTCTAATTCTATGATACATAGTAATATCTACAATAATAGTTATTACTTTACATTCCCCATATGTCTACTTCTTGTTTGGATAATTTTGGGAATTACATTTTATTTTTGGGGGATGTTACAAGGCTTAGAAATTTAGAAGCAAATCTTGAAATTTTTCAGAAATTTTCAAAAACACACTTTTCAAGGACCAGTTCAGGTCTGAAGTCACTTTGTGAGACTTACATAATAGAAACCACCGAAAAATGACCCCATTCTAAAAACTACACCCCTCAAGGAATTCAAAACTGATTTGACAAATTTTGTTAACCCTTTAGGTGTTCCACAAGAATTAATGGAAAATTTCACTTTTTGGCAGATTTTCCATTTTAATATTTTTTTTTCCAGTTACAAAGCAAGGGTTAACAGCCAAACAAAACTCAATATTTATGGCTCTGATTCTGTAATTTACAGAAACACTCCATATGTGGTCGTAAACTGCTGTATGGGCACATGGCAGGGCGCAGAAGGAAAGGAATGCCATACGGTTTTTGGAAGGCAGATTTTGCTGGACTGTTTTTTTGACACCATGTCCCATTTGATGCACCCCTAGAGTAGAAACTCCAAAAAAGTTACCCCATTTTAGAAACTACGGGATAGGGTGGCAGTTTTGTTGGTTCTATTTTAGGGTACATATGATTTTTGGTTGTTCTATAATACACTTTTTGTGAGGCAAGGTAACACGAATTAGCTTTTTTGGCACCAATTTTATTTTTAATTATTTACATCTGACAGATTAGATCATGTGGTATTTTTATAGACCAGGTTGTCATGGACACGGCAATACCTAATATGTATACTTTTTTTATTTATGTAAGTTTTACACAATGATTTAATTTTTGAAAAAAAATAAATCATGTTTTAGTGTTTCCATAGTCCGAGAGCCATTGTTTTTTTTTCAGTTTTTGGGTAATTATCTTGGGCAGGGTATGATTTTTGTGGCATGAGATGACGGTTTGATTGGCACTATTTTGGGGTGTGTGTGACTTTTTGATTGCTTGCTATTACACTTTTTGTGATTTAAGGTGACAAAAAATGGCTTTTTACACAGTTTTTATTTTAATTTTTTTACAGTTTTCACCTGAGGTGTTAGGTCATGTGATATTTTTATAGAGCAAGTTATTACGGACGCGGCAATACCTAATATGTATACTTTTTCATTTATGTAAGTTTTACACAATGATTTCATTTTTTAAACAAAAAAAAATCATGTTTTAGTGTTCCCATAGTCTGAGAGCCATAGTTTTTTCCGTTTTTGGGCGATTATCTTGAGTAGGGTATGACTTTTGCTGCATGAGATGACGGTTTGAATGACACTATTTTGGGGTGCATATGACTTTTTGATCATTTGCTATTACACTTTTTGTGATGTAAGTTGACAAAAAATGGTTTATTTAGCACATATTTTTTATTTTTTACGGTATTCATCTGAGGGGTTAGGTCATGTGATATTTTTATAGACCCGGACGATACAGATGCGGCGATACCTAATATGTATACTTTTTTTTATTTATGTAAGTTTTACACAATAATATCAACAAAAAAATTAATATGTTTTAGTGTCTCCATATTCTGAGAACCATAGTTTTTTTCAGTTTTTGGGTGATTATCTTAGGTAAGGTCTCATTTTTTGTGGGATGAGGTGACGGTTAGATTGGTACTATTTTGGTGGGCATAAACCTTTTTGATCGCCTGCTGTTTTACTTTTGTGATGTAAGGTGACAAACAGTTTTTATTTTTTATTTTTTACAGTGTTCATCTGAGGGGTTAGGTCATGTGATATGTTTATAGAGCTGGTCGATACGGATGCGGCAATACCTAATATGTCGGGCGGCGATGATCGGAAATACACATGACGTACCGGTACATCATGTGTCCTTAAGTACCGGGACAACATGCCGTACTCGTACGTCATGTGTCGTTAAGGAGGTTTTTTAAGGCTGTTCTTAATTCAGTAAGTTTGACAAGATGTGTGTCCAACAGAGATTTTTTGTGTAGGGTTTCTAGACGCTGGATATGGGATAAAAGTTCCTCTGTGTGTGCTTTCCTTTCTTTTTTAAGTCTGGCCCCCATGCTAATAAATTGGCCTCTCATTTAAGTCTTATAAGTGTCCCATAGTACATGTGGGGAGGTCTCCGGGTGAGAGTTAAGAGAGAAAAATTCCTCCAGTAGTGTTTGGGTGCGATTCAGGTTTTCCTCTGAAGAAATAAGTTGTTTGTTAAGTCTCCATCTAAATGCACGATGTGGGAGCTAGGATGGTAACGAACACAGAAGAATTATCTGAGAGGTGCATAGTGCCTATGTAGGCTTGGGTGCATGAGTGTAAGTGTTCTTTAGACAGAAACATATAGTCAAGCCGATGGTAAGAACCATGGGGTGGAGAGAAGAAGGTATAGTCCCGCGTGGAGGGATTGAGGATACGCCATGCATCTCAAATAGATCCTTGATGTAATTTTCTCTTAAGTTGTCTGAGTACTTTAGTAGATATCACGGATTTATTGGATGTTGAATCCAGGAAAGGATCCAATGCTATGTTAAAATTGCCCCCAAGCACCACCACACTTTCCTTATATGTTTCCAGGAGGGAGAACACTTCATCAAACCATGACACCTGATTAACATTGGGGGTGTATACATTTGCAAAGGTATATAACTGGTTGGCAATAATTCCTTTTACCAAAATGTATCTACTTTCCACATCTTGGATGTGTGATACGTATGTGAAAGGATGACCCCTCTGGAACCCAATGCTCATGCTTCTAGAAGCAGAAGAATTAGAGCCACAGTGGTAACAATGTGGGTATGTTGAGCGAGTAAGATCGGGATACTTGTTGAATTTAAAATGCATCTCCTGAAGCATCAGAACTGAGCATTTTTCTTTTTTCGCATAAGCGAAAATTTGGTTATGTTTGTATGGGGCGTGCAAACCTTTGACATTAAATGAAGCTATGCCCAGGTCAGCCATCTTTTACATAGGTAACTGATTGAGTACAGCTGCTGATTGATTGAGTAGTATGTGTAAATGAACGCTGCGGGTACTTAGCCTCCCAAGGCGGAGCAGCGGAGTTCCAAAGACGTCTCTCCTTCTTTTGGGTGTTTAGCAAAGCTAGCAGGTGGTACCTGTCATAATAACAAAAACATTGAACATAAAATAAAAACATAAAAAACAGCAGTTTTGTAAACCAAGTGAGAACTGAGTAATAGAGCATTGCTGCTCAAGTATCATAAGGGGGAATAGGTAATACCATGAGGCAGCTCCCTCTTTGGAACTATTAATACTGGAGAGTTGTATTAAGAGGGATCTTAGGACATCTTCTATTTGTGGAAGATCGCAAGTGATAAGGTTTCCCTAAGTGATTGAAAAAGGGATAAAACCTAACTAGCCCAAGTTGGGCAGAGATCTTAAGGGGGAACTGATAGTGTAGGAGAAAATACTCCCTTATCTCTCTCTGTTCAATAGGGTATATAATGCAAAGCTGAATTCGAAGGGGTATTAGCAATGATAACAAATTGCAATTTACGAAGTTGCCCCTTTTTACCTGGTGGTAAAAAGGGGGGGGACCCCAACTATCTCATATTGAACAGAGATCATAAAAGGAATAGTTATTTTGGAGGTAAGTACTCCTTTATCTCTGTGCAGGAGGGCTGAATACAAAAGGCTGTTAACATTGATAACAGATACTCTTAAATAGTAACCCCATAGACTCTCTCTTTAAGCTAGACGAGGATGATTGTGAACAGGTTACTTATCCATAAGTGGGAGTCTCTTTGGAGTGGATGAAAAATTCCCTCTTCTGGATCTTTGAGGTTTTGGAGTGCGAGGAATTTCCCTTGGAGAGACTTTAGGCAGATCAGGTAACGCTGACAGGTTTTGGACCGCTTCCCAGTTGTCAATGGGTAACGGTGATATCTGAAGGTGGTCGTAGGCTTTATCCAGGTCGCTGTAGGAGGAGATAGAGGTGCGGCGACCATCATGGAGGAAGGAAAGTCTGAATGGAACGGTCCACCTGTAAATGATCTTGTGCTGACGTAGCCAATCTGTGAGCGGTTTTAATGCTCTTTGCTTTTTTAGTGTTGGTTGAGCTAGATCCTGGAATATGGTGATAACATTGTCCTCCCATTCCAACTGGGTTGGTGTTTCTGGCACTGGCCAATATAGCTTCTTTAACAGGAAAGTGTAGAAATTTACAGATCACATCTCTAGGTGGTTCTGTAGGTTGCGGCTTTGTGAACAGAGTCTGGCCCCAGTAATTTTAGACAGATCTGAATGACTGTTTCAGGAACATCGGCCGGTGATATCGATTCAGGAATGCCTTGGAAGCGTAAGTTATTACGTCTACTCCTGTTTTCTTGGACTTCTAGGGCGCAAATTTAGTATCTTGCTCAAAAAGGGTGTTTTTTTAATAACGTTATATAACAGCAGCATTTAACGCTTGTATTTTACTTTGACAAATGCAGCAAGCAAAGGCTACAGATGTATGGATGTTTTTTTAAACCCAGAATATTATTGCAGTATTTCAAGCTTGTACTTCACTGTGACAAATGCAGCAAAGGCCGCAAATTTATTATCTTGCCCAAAATGTGTGTTTATTTTTTAGGAACAGAATAAAACAGCAGTATCTGACGCTTGTATTTCACTGTGATAAATGCAGCAAAGGCCGCAAATTTAGTATCTTGCCCAAAATTGTGGTTTTTTTTTATTACACCAGAATATAACAGCGGTATATAATGCTTCTATTTGACTGCCAAAAATAAAGCAATGGCTGCAAATTTAGTATCTTGCCAAAAATTGGTGTTTTTTTTAAACCCAGAATATTATTGCAGTATATCAAGCTTTTATTTCACAGTGTGAAATGCAGCTCAGGCCCCAGATGCATGGTATTGCCCAAAAAAACTGTGTTTTTTTAAACCCAGAATATAATTGCTGTTTTTTAAGCTTATATTTCACTGTGACAAATGCAGTAAAGGCCGCAATTTTTTTTTTTCGTTCCCAAAATGTTTCTTTTTTTAAACCCAGAATATTAGTGC
Source organism: Bufo gargarizans (assembly GCF_014858855.1). Classification (NCBI taxonomy): domain Eukaryota; kingdom Metazoa; phylum Chordata; class Amphibia; order Anura; family Bufonidae; genus Bufo; species Bufo gargarizans. The sequence goes on along the minus strand of NC_058080.1, from coordinate 523,528,895 downwards.
TTGTATTTCACTGTGAGAAATACAGCAAAGGCCGCAAATATAGTATCTTGCCCAAAATGGGTGTTTTTTTTTTATAACAGAATATAACAGCAGTATCTAACACTTGTATTTCACTGTGACGAATGCAGCAAAGGCCCCAGATTTAGGGTATTGCCAAAAATGGGTGTTTTTTTTTTTTAACCCAGAATATTATTGCAGTATTTCAATCTTGTATTTCGCAGTGACAAATGCAGCCAAGGCTCCAGATGTAGGCTATTGCTAAAAATATGAGTTTTTTTTTAAACCCAGAATATCATTGCAGTATTTCAATCTTGTATATCACTGTGACAAATGCTGCAAAGTATGCAAATTCATTATCTTGCCCAAAATGGGTGTTTTTTTTAATAACAGAATATAACAGCAGCATCTAGCGCTTGTATTTCACTGTGACAAATGCAGAAAAGGCTGCAAATGTATTATCTTGCCCAAAATGCGTGTTTTTAAAAAAAAAAAACAGACTATAACAGCATATCTAACGCTTGTATTTCACTGTGACAAATGCAGCAAAGTCCGCAAATTTAGTATATTGCCCAAAAAGGGTGTTTTTGTTTTTTTTATTACAGAATGTAACAGCAGTATCTAACGGTTGTATTTCACAGTAACAAATGCAGCAAAGGCCCCAGATGTAAGGTATTGCCAACAATGGCAGTTTTTTTACACCCAGAATATTATTGCAGTATTTCAAGCTTGTATTTCACAGTGACAAATGCAGCAAAGGCTGCAAATTTATTATCTTGCCCAAAATGGGTATTTTCTTTATAACAGAATATAACATCAGTATCTAACGCTTGTATTTTACTGTGATAAATGCAGCAAAGGCCGCAAATTTAGTATCTTGCCGAAAATGGGTGTTTTTTTAAACAGAATATTAGTGCAGTTTTTCAAGCTTGTATTTCCCTTTAACAAATGCAGCAAAGGCCGCAAATTTTGCATCTTGCCCAAAATTGATGTTTTTTAATACCAGAATATAACAGCGGTATATAAAGCTTGTATTGGACTGTCAGAAATGCAGCAAAGGCCGCACATTTATTATCTTGCCCAAAATGGGTGTTTTTTTTATTACATACAAGTAACTATGTAATTGAAATAAAAATCTAAATTGCTGATAATGAATAAAAAGTTATCAAAAAGTCATACACACTCCAGTAAGGTATTAACCACTTCAACCCCCCTAGCTGAAACACCCTTAATGACCAGGCCACTTTTTACACTTCTGCACTACACTACTTTCACCGTTTATTGCTCGGTCATGCAACTTACCACCCAAATTAATTTTACCTCCTTTTCTTCTTACTAATTGAGCTTTCATTTGGTGGTATTTCATTGCTGCTGACATTTTTACTTTTTTGTTATTAATCGAAATTTAACGATTTTTTTTGCAAAACAATTACATTTTTCACTTTCAGTTGTAAAATTTTGCAAAAACAACGACATTCATATATAAATTTTTTGCTAAATTTATTGTTCTACATGTCTTTGATAAAAAAAAAATCTTTGGGTAAAAAAAAAAAATGGTTTGGGTAAAAGTTATAGCGTTTACAAACTATGGTACAAAAATGTGAATTTCCGCTTTTTGAAGCAGCTCTGACTTTCTGAGCACCTGTCATGATTCCTGAGGTTCTACAATGCCCAGACAGTACAAACACCCCACAAATGACCCAATTTCGGAAAGTAGACATCCTAAGGTATTCACTGATGGGCATAGTGAGTTCATAGAACTTTTTATTTTTTGTCACAAGTTAGCGGAAAATGATGATTTATTTTTTTATTTTATTTTTTCTTACAAAGTCTCATATTCCACTAACTTGTGACAAAAAATAAAAACTTCCATGAACTCACTATGCCCATCACAAAATACCTTGGGGTGTCTTCTTTCCAAAATGGGGTCACTTGTGGGGTAGTTATACTGCCCTGACATTTTAGGGGCCCAAATGTGTGCAAAGTAGTTTGAAATCAAAATCTGTAGAAAATGACCGGTGAAATACGAAAGGTGCTCTTTGGAAAGTGTGTCCCTTTGCCCACCTAGGAGGCAAAAAAGTGTCACACATGTGGTATCGCCGTACTCAGGAGAAGTTGGGGAATGTGTTTTGGGGTGTCATTTTACATATACCCATGCTGGGTGAGAGAAATATCTTGGCAAAAGACAACTGTTCCCATATTTATCTCACCCAGCATAGGTATATGTAAAATGACACCCCAAAATACATTCCCCAACTGCTCCTGAGTACGGCGATACCACATGTGTGACACTTTTTTGCAGCCTAGATGCGCAAAGCGGCCCAAATTCCTTTTAGAAGGGCATTTTTAGACATTTGGATCCCAGACTTCTTCTCACGCTTTCGGGCCCCTAAAATGCCAGAGCAGTATAAATACCCTACATGTGACCCCATTTTGGAAAGAAGACACCCCAAGGTATTCAATGAGGGGCATGGCGAGTTCATAGAAATTTTTTTTTTTTGGCACAAGTTAGCGGAAATTGATTTTTTTTGTATTTTCTCACAAAGTCTCCCTTTCCGCTAACTTGAGACAAAAATTTCAATCTTTCATGGACCCAATATGTCCCTCACGGAATACCTTGGGGTGTTTTCTTTCCGAAATGGGGTCACATGTGGGGTATTTATACTGCCCTGGCATTTTAGGGGCCCTAAAGCGTGAGAAGAAGTCTGTAATATAAATGTCTAAAAAATGTTACGCATTTGGATTCCGTGAGGGGTTTGGTGAGTTCATGTGAGATTTTATTTTTTAACACAAGTTAGTGGAATATGAGACATTGTAAGGAAAAAAAATATATATATTTCTGCTAACTTGGGCCAAAAAAATGTCTGAATGGAGCCTTACAGGGGGGTGATCAATGACAGGGGGGTGATCAGGGAGTCTATATGGGGTGATCACCCCCCTGTCATTGATCACCCCCCTGTAAGGCTCCATTCAGACGTCCGTATGTGTTTTGCGGATCCGATCCATGTATCCGTGGATCCGTAAAAATCATACAGACGTCTGAATGGAGCCTTACAGGGGGGTGATCAATGACAGGGGGGTGATCAGGTAGTCTATATGGGTGATCACCCCGTCATTGATCACCCCCCTGTAAGGCTCCATTCAGACGTCAGTATGTGTTTTGCTGATCCGATCCATGTATCCGTGGATCCGTAAAAATCATACGGATGTCTGAATAGAGCCTTACAGGGGGGTGATCAATGACAGGGGGTGATCAGGGAGTCTATATGGGTGATCACCCCCCTGTCATTGATCACCGCCCTGTAAGGCTCCATTCAGACGTCTGTATGTGTTTTGCGGATCCGATCCATGTATCCGTGGATCCGTAAAAATCATACGGACGTCTGAATGGAGCCTTACAGGGGGGTGATCAATGACAGAGGGGTGATCAGGGAGTCTATATGGGTGATCAGGGGTTCATAAGGGGTTAATAAGTGACAGGGGGGGTGTAGTGTAGTGTAGTGGTGTTTGGTGCTACTTTACTGAGCTACCTGTGTCCTCTGGTGGTTGATCCAAGCAAAAGGGACCACCAGAGGACCAGGTAGCAGGTATATTAGATGCTGTTATCAAAACAGCGTCTAATATACCTGTTAGGGGTTAAAAAAATCTAATCTCCAGCCTGCCAGTGAACGATCGCCGCTGGCAGGCTGGATATTCACTCGCTTACCTTCCGTTCCTGTGAACGTGCGCGCCTCTCGCGAGATGACGCACGGATGCGTTCAGCAGGAATGAATCGACCGCCTCCAGGGCCCATCCGTGCGTTACATGGTCGGGAGGCGGTTAATTAGTGTTGGGAGAGCATGCTCGGCCGAACACCATTTTGACTTTTGATGCTACACAGCCAATAAATGTGCGGGGAAGTACTGGCACTAACTGTAATGCTGTAGCCATGTTGGTAACTGGCATTACAGTGATTGGCTGGCAGGAACACATCATCGGGTGCTGTATAGCACTAGTGCTGATTGAGCATGCTCGGCCGAACGCATGTTCGGCTCGAGCATCTAGATGCTCGGCACATGCAGTACTTGGCCTATGCTCGAGCGCCACTTTTTCCATAGACACTGAGAACAGTGACATTACCTGTTGTACCTGTACTGTATAACGTTTCCTCATCACTAGAGTTGAGCGGACACTTGGATGTTCGCGTTCGATGGGTTCGGCCGAACTTCGGAAAAAAGTTCAAGTTCAGGACCCAAACTTGACCCCGAACTCCATTGAAGTCAATGGGGACCCAAACTTTCGAGCACTAAAATGGCTGTAAAAATGTAATGGAAAGGGCTAGAGGGCTGCAAATGCCAGTGTAACGGACCGTTTCAGCAGACAAGGGGTTAAAATCCGTTTAGGCGATATGCCCTTTCTGAGAGACAGGCACAGCTACTGCAGAACACCAAACTCCCGAACTGGATACAAAATAGCACTCCAAACTGGAACCTAGCGAATAGCTGCTAGCAGACGAACAGGAAAAGCACACAATCAGCTTACACTCCTGGCAATCAGTCTCTAACAGCATACAGGGAATCCCCGAATAACGAGACAAGGCTCCGTGTTGAGGGTCAAGCAGTGGTCTGACTGTACTTCAAGTACAGCCTCTTTTATTCATAAAAAACAAACATAGTACTGCCCACAGGGTTTTGAAATCCAACAAATCAATATCTTACAACACACACAATGCAAGTACAGCAACCAATCGTTCATGCCCCCCAGAGGACCAGAAGGGAGACTGCGACACAGAACAGATACAACACATCCCCACAATGCATCATGGTTTCCTCCTCTCTGTCCTGGAGACAACCGAGGAGCAATCCAATTATCTCTCAGGACAAAAGGAAATCGCCAATACACATGTGGAGACAACAGGACAAACATCACCATTTAAACACACAATGTGACAATGGCACAATGGGACAATGGAACACACCCAGCATTTTCCTCCCCTCTGTCTATCCACCCAACTGTCTCCCAAGCTGACAAGTTACACAAACATATATACGCTTGGTTCTTTAAAGTGGTATACCCATATGCCCTAACATCATACATACAGGAATTACTGTATATAGTGGCTGGGTTTGCCACAGGGCCATAATCCCGAGGCAAGAGGCTTTTAAACCGGCCTCTCCAAAACCCAGTGGCGAGGTTGGTTTCGCCACAGCCAGCATAATGTGGTTAAGAGCATGGCAAGTGCTCTACAACCAAACGTGGATAGGGAAATGACTTAAAATAACATAAAATACGTAAAAATAAAAAAATAATAATCTTGATCTAGTAGGACCAGGTCCATATGGAGTAGGAGGTTGAGGAAGCGGTGGATATGGCAGTGTAGATGGAAGTGGCGGTGGAGGAGGAGGAGGTAGCCTACACTGCTTTTTGGTTTAAAGTGTATTTTTATTTTTTAAATTAGGGTACACCCCAAAACATTGGGAAATATAACCCTCTAGTCGTGCTAAACACACGTTCAGACAATATATTGGCTGCCTGGCAGGCCAGCACCTCCAAGGGGTAAAGGTCAAGCTTAGGCCATGTGCCCAATTTGGAGACCCAGAAGTTGCAGGGGCTGACTAGTCAGTTCGTGTAGGTGTGTGCACACTTACTGCTCCAACATGTTGCACGTCCCGTGATGTTCACGACCCAAAAATTGATGAATTTCACCAGAATATATAACTGACAATTATTATTTTTTTTGTTTAACAAGTCTACTAGGTATAGCAGTGGTACTATACACCCAAAAATTGGTGAATTTCACCAGAAAATGTAAATGACAAAGTAGTGAAATTATATAAAATAAAACACGTACAAAAAGAAAAATTTGATTTATGAGGTGGAGTTCAATATGTAGTAGGAGTTTGAGGAGGCGGTGGATGTAGCGGAGTAGGTGAAAGCGGTGGTGGAGGAGGACGAGATAGCCAACAAGATTAAGGTACACTCCAAAAGAGTGTGAAATATCTAAAATACAAACATGAGCAATTGCGCTGCAGTATAACAATGGCTGAAATCACCCTCGGAGCCACTTGGGAATGACTGGCCGGAAACCCTACAAAATGATCCCTCTTCCTCCTCCTCCTGTGCCACATCCTCTTCCATCATCGCCAGGAGCGTTTTTTCAAGGAGGCACAGAAGTGGGATAGTAACGCTGAGAACTGCGTTATCGGTACTGGCCATGTTGGTGGAGTATTCGAAACAGCGCAACAAGGAACACAGGTCTCGCATGGAGGCCAGTCATTGGTGGTAAAGTGGTGCTGTTCCACCGAGCGACTCACCTGTGTGTTCAGCAGCTGAAACTCCACTATCGCCTGCTGCTGCTCGCAGTCTGGCAAGCATGTGCAAGGTGGATTTCCACCTTGTGGGCATGTCGCATATGAGGCGGTGAGCGGAAGGCCGAAGTTACGCTGCAGCTCATGACAGCCGAGCAGCAGCATGGTGAGAACGCCTAAAGCACGCACAGACGGCCTGCACTTTATGCAGCAGCTCTGACATGTTGGGGTAATTTTTAAGGAATCTCTGCACCACCAAATTCAGCACATGTGCCAGGCAAGGGATGTGCATCAAACCTGCTAGTCCCACACCACCAGGCCGGGCTTGAGGCTGACTGGCACAAACCACTTATCGGTCTGTTGTTCAAGGCCCGTCCACAGCTCCTGCGCGGTGTTTGGTTTGTCCCCAAACAGATAAGTTTTAAAACTGCCTGCTGTTGTTTACCCCTGGCTGTGCTGAAGTTGGTGGTGAAGGTGTTACGCCGACCGGATGAGGAGCTGGTAGAGGATGAGGAAGCAGAGTAGGAGGAGGAAGCAACAGGAGGCAAACTGAAGCACCCTGCAATCCTCGGTGGTGGAAGGACATGCGCTAAACTGCTATCCGCCTCAGGCCCAGCCGCCACTGCATTTACCCAGTGTGCTGTTATGGAGATATAATGTCCCTGACTGTGCTTACTGGTCCACGTATCCGTAGTCAGGTGCACATTGCCACAGATGGTGTTGCGCAGTGCACACCTGATTTTGTCCCCTACTTGGTTGTGCAGGGAAGGGATGACTCGCCTTGAAAAGTAGTGGCGGCTGGGCACGATGTACTGTGGGACAGCCACCGCCATAAGGCCTTTAAAACTATCTGTCTCCACCAGACGGAATGACAGCATTTAAAATGCCAGTAATTTAGAAATGCTGGCATTCAGGGCTAGGGATCGCGGGTGGGTAGGGGGGTACTTCCTCTTCCTCTCCAGCGTTTGGTATATGGAGAGCTGAACGCTTGCGTAGGACATTGTGGAGATGCTTGGTGACCCAGGTGTTGGTGTTGCTGGCAGATCCCCTGTTTGTGGGGTGCCAGGTGGCACTGTCACTCCAGAGGTGGATGAAGAGGCCGTGACTGCAGCAGAAGAGGAAGCAGGAGGAGCCACAGACCTTTCTTGGTTTTTGAGGTGTCTACTCCACTGCAGCAGGTTAAGAACGTTTATGCCTCGCTTCAGGCTCTGATTGCACAGCGTGCAAACCACTCGTGTCTTGTCATCAGCACATTGTCTGAAGAACTGCCACGCCAGGGAACTCCTTGGAGCTGGCTTTGGTGTGCTCGGTCCCTTGCTGCGGTGGGCAGTAGCAGGCGTACCGTCTAGAGGACGGCCGCTCCGCTTTTGCACCCTGCTCCCTCTTGTGCTGTGCTGGTGGCTCTGTGCAACCACCGCCTCTTCCTCCGAACTACATAGGTCACTCGCATAACCTTGATTCCATGTGGGGTCGAGGACCTCATCGTCCTCCACATCATCTTCCACCCAGTCTTCACCCCTGCCTTCCTTGTCGGTCTGCACACTTTTGAAAGCCACAGCAGTTGGCACCTGTGTTTCGTCATCATCCGAGACGTGTTCCGATGGTCCTCCCATGTACTCATCTTGAAAGATAAGTGGTTGGGCATCGGTGCACTAATTCTCTTCCACTTCTGGGGCAGGGCTAGGTGGATGTCCCTGGGAAACCCTGCAAACAAAGTCATCAAAAAGCAGAAGAGACTGCTGCATGACTTGGGGCTCAGACTGCTTGGCTGATTTGCAAGGGGGTGAGGTGAAAGATTGATGGACATCGGCTGCAGGCGCCAACTGTGGTCTTTCAGCAGGAGACTGGGTGGGAGACAATGTGAAGGAACTGGATCCACTGTCAGAAACCCAATTTACTATCGCCTGTACTTGTTCAGGCCTCACCATTTGTAGAGCAGCATTAGGCCCGACCAAATAGCGCTGTAGGTTTTGTTGCCTACTTGCACCTCAGGAAGGGGTTTCACTTGTGCGTGTAGCTGGCACAGATCGACCACGTCCTCTCCCTGCAACAGGAGCTCCACCAGCAGCACCACAAAATGGGCCACGTCCCGTATTTGAAGCTCTCCACATATTTTTATTTTATTTAGGATCTTGCCCTAAATGGGTGTTTAATTAATAGTAGAATAGAACGACAGTATGTAAAGGGTGTATCTCACACGGCCTGAAGCAGACTAGGCCTCAATAAAATATTTTTTTGCCCAAAATGGCTGTATTTCAAATGCCTAATTCAAACCCCTGTATGTAGAGGTGGTATCTCACAGGGCCTGAACCAGTGTAGGCTTGCAGTAAATATAGCTTTGCACAAAATGGCTGTATTTCAAATGCCTAATTCAAACCCCTGTATGTAGAGGTAGTATCTCAAAGGGCCTGAACCTCTGTAGGCCTGAAGTAAATATATTTTTGCACAAAATGGCTGTATTTCATATGGCTGTATTTCAAATGCCTAATTCAAACCCCTGTATGTAGAGGTGGTATCTCACAGGGTCTGAACCTCTGTAGGCCTGCAGTAAATATATCTTTGCACAAAATGGCTTTATTTCAAATGGCTGTATTTCAAATGCCTAATTCAAACCCCTGTATGTAGAGGTAGTATCTCAGAGGACCTGAACCAGTGTAGGCCTGCAGTAAATATATCTTTGCACAAAAAGGCTGTATTTCAAATGCCTAATTCAAACCCCTGTATGTAGAGTTGGTATCTCATAGGGTCTGAACCTCTGTAGGCCTGAAGTAAATATATCTTTGCACAAAATTGCTGTATTTCAAATGGCTGTATTTCAAATGCCTAATTCAAACCCCTGTATGTAAAGGTGGTATCTCATAGGGTCTGAACCTCTGTAGGCCTGAAGTAAATATATCTTTGCACAAAATTGCTGTATTTCAAATGGCTGTATTTCAAATGCCTAATTCAAACCCCTGTATGTAAAGGTGGTATCTCATAGGGTCTGAACCTCTGTAGGCCTGAAGTAAATATATCTTTGCACAAATTTGCTGTATTTCAAATGGCTGTATTTCAAATGCCTAATTCAAACCCCTGTATGTAGAGGTGGTATCTCACAGGGCCTGAACCAGTGTAGGCCTGCAGTAAATATATCTTTGCACAAAATGGCTGTATTTCAAATGCCTAATTCAAACACCTGTATGTAGAGGTAGTATCTCACAGGGCCTGAACCAGTGTAGTCCTGCAGTAGCTATATCTTTGCACAAAATGGCTGTATTTCAAATGGCTGTATTTCAAATGCCTAATTCAAACCCCTGTATGTAGAGGTGGTATCTCATAGGGTCTGAACCTCTGTAGGCCTGAAGTAAATATATCTTTGCACAAAAAAGCTGTATTTCAAATGGCTGTATTTCAAATGCCTAATTCAAACCCCTGTATGTAGAGGTGGTATCTCATAGGGTCTGAACCTCTGTAGGCCTGAAGTAAATATATATCTGCACAAAATTGCTGTATTTCAAATGGCTGTATTTCAAATGCCTAATTCAAACCCCTGTATGTAGAGGTGGTATCTCACAGGGCCTTAACCAATGTAGGCCTGCAGTAAATATATCTTTGCACAAAATGGCTTTATTTCAAATGGCTGTATTTCAAATGCCTAATTCAAACCCCTGTATGTAGAGGTAGTATCTCAGAGGACCTGAACCTGTGTAGGCCTGCAGTAAATATATCTTTGCACAAAAAGGCTGTATTTCAAATGCCTAATTCAAACCCCTGTAAGTAGAGGTGGTATCTCACAGGGCCTGAACCTCTGTAGGCCTGAAGTAAATATATCTTTGCACAAAATGGCTGTATTTCAAATGGCTGCATTTCAAATGCCTAATTCAAACCCCTGTATGTAGAGGTGGTATCTCATAGGGTCTGAACCTCTGTAGGCCTGAAGTAAATATATCTTTGCACAAAATTGCTGTATTTCAAATGCCTAATTCAAACCCCTGTATGTAGAGGTGGTATCTCATAGGGTCTGAACCTCTGTAGGCCTGAAGTAAATATATCTTTACACAAAATTGCTGTATTTCAAATGGCTGTATTTCAAATGCCTAATTCAAAACCCCTGTATGTAGAGGTGGTATCTCACAGGGCCTGAACCAGTGTAGGCCTGCAGTAGATATATCTTTGCACAAAATGGCTGTATTTCAAATGCCTAATTCAAACACCTGTATGTAGAGGTAGTATCTCACAGGGCCTGAACCAGTGTAGTCCTGCAGTAACTATATCTTTGCACAAAATAGCTGTATTTCAAATGGCTGTATTTCAAATGCCTAATACAAACCCCTGTATGTAGAGTTGGTATTTCATAGGGTCTGAACCTCTGTAGGCCTGAAGTAAATATATCTTTGCACAAAAAGGCTGTATTTCAAATGCCTAATTCAAACCCCTGTATGTAGAGGTGGTTTCTCACAGGGCCTGAACCTCTGTAGGCCTGAAGTAAATATATCTTTGCACAAAATGGCTGTATTTCAAATGCCTAATTCAAACCCCTGTATGTAGAGGTGGTATCTCATAGGGTCTGAACCTCTGTAGACCTGAAGTAAATATATATTTGCACAAAATTGCTGTATTTCAAATGGCTGTATTTCAAATGCCTAATTCAAACCCCTGTATGTAGAGGTGGTATCTCATAGGGTCTGAACCTCTGTAGGCCTAAAGTAAATATATCTTTGCACAAAATTGCTGTATTTCAAATGGCTGTATTTCAAATGCCTAATTCAAACCCCTGTATGTAGAGGTGGTATCTCACAGGGCCTGAACCAGTGTAGGCCTGCAGTAGATATATCTTTGCACAAAATGGCTGTATTTCAAATGCCTAATTCAAACACCTGTATGTAGAGGTAGTATCTCACAGGGCCTGAACCAGTGTAGTCCTGCAGTAACTATATCTTTACACAAAATGGCTGTATTTCAAATGGCTGTATTTCAAATGGCTGTATTTCAAATGCCTAATTCAAACCCCTGTGTGTAGAGTTGGTATCTCATAGGGTCTGAACCTCTGTAGGCCGGAAGTAAATATATCTTTGCACAAAATGGCTGTATTTCAAATGGCTGTATTTCAAATGGCTGTATTTCAAATGCCTAATTCAAACCCCTGTATGTAGAGGTAGTATCATAGAGGGCCTGTACCTCTGTAGCCCTGAAGTAAATACTGTATATCTTTGCACAAAATGGCTGTATTTCAAATGGCTATATTTCAAATGCCTAATTTAAACCCCTGTATGTAGAAGGGGTATCTCACAGGGCCTGATCCAGTGTATGCCTGAATTCAATATTGGTGCACCAAATTGCGGTATTTAAAATCTCTGAATGTAACCCAAAATGTATTAAGGGTGTATCTCACAATGACATCTGCATCAAAGGCTGCCAACTAAATTTTTTGTGCCAAAATGAGTGTTTGTTTAAAAACTGTATTTGACAGCAGTATATAAGCCTGTAATTTCACACGTGCTGATGCTGCAAGGCCTGAAAATAGTGTTTTTTTTGTCAAAAGAGTGTGTTTTTCTACCTTAAATTGCACACTGACTAATACAGATGTTGTAGATTGGCAAAAAAGTATTTTTTTTTTTTGCTAACAGAATATGAAAGCTGTATATATTAACCACCTCAGCCCCACTAGCTTAAACACCCTTAATGAACAGACCACTTTTTACAATTCTGCACTACACTACTTTTACGGTTTGCTCGGTCATACAACTTACCACCCAAATGAATTTTACCTCCTTTTCTTCTCACTAATAGAGCTTTCATTTGGTGGTATTTCATTGCTGCTGACATTTTAACTTTTTTTGTTATTAATCAAAATTTACAGATTTGTTTGCAAAAAAATGACATTTTTCACTTTCAGTTGTTTTTCAAATAACACTACATTTCTATATAAATTAGTATCTAAATTTATTGTTCTACATGTCTTTGATAAAAGAAAAATGCAATACGTGTATATTTATTGGTTTGCGCAAAAGTTATAGCGTTTACAAACTATGGTACAAGAATTTGAATTTCCGCATTTTGAAGCAGCTCTGACTTTCTGAGCACCTGTCATGTTTCCTGAGGTTCTACAATGCCCAGACAGTAGAAACACCCCTCAAATGACCCCATTTCGGAAAGTAGACACCCTAAGGTATTCGATGATGGGCATAGTGAGTTCATAGAAGTTTTTATTTTTTGTCACAAGTTAGCGAAAAATTATGATTTATTTTATTTATTTATTTTTTCTTACAAAGTCTCATATTCTCTGATTGAGACTATTGGTGGAAACAGTCCCACTGATATTTCAAGATTAACAAAGCTCTGAGTGGCCCACAATGTAAGAATTGTGGGGAAATATCCTTATTTAAAAATTAGCTTTTATACAATATGCATTAAAATATACACCTAAGGATGTATCACAAAACAAAACATGTAATCAAGGGGTTCTATGGTGTCGACCCCACTGCTGGCAGAAAAGAAAAGGTACTCGTTTACACTAATGCACCTGTAAGTGCGCTAAAGTGTTACCCAGCTAACACACACAAACGACAATGTATTGAGGTTCAATGGTAGGTACCCCACTTCTGGTTGAACAAGGATAAATGTTACTGCTGCGCCACTGTGGACGCAAGCAGTCTTACCTTACCCACCAGGTAACTAGGATCAGCGCAGCAAGGGACCAGGCCTGATGGAAGGGAGTGTAGACAGGAGATGTAGTCATGAAATTATCAATGCTGTGCCCTATAACACCCTATATTCTTGGTAGGAGTAGGGGCCTATTTTCATGCTACCTGTCTATACAGAGCACTCGCCCTAAGAAGGGCGACCCCGTCCGGATGCCTGTCCCTAGTTCGGACCTGAACCCTATAATACAAAACAAAACAAAAATAGATACTGTAGTGACTACAAGCCTCCCGACGTGGCACGTTTCTGTCGTGTCGACTCCTCAGGGGGATTTAGAACATGTAGAGACAAAAAAGCAAAGAACCGGGCTATGACCACAGGTAACAGGTGAGTATACACTGCGGTTATGCGGTTATATGAAATAATAGACTAACACAATATTGATAGAGGTAAAAGTCTAGGGACAGGCATCCGTGGTGCTGGATCGCCATGCTGCAGAGGAATAGATGCTTCTCCGCTTCTTAGTGTGAGAGGATATGGTGGTCCTCAGTACGGTGGTGTCCCTGTCATTAAGGGGGTTCCTCAACCTATACCAGCCACCCTGACACATACCTTAGTGGGATTTAAATACATCCCCAGCGCGCCTCTTCTTGTGAGACCGCCCTGTCAGCACCTGCGTCGGCGTGTGACGTCACGCGCATGCGCCACGACGCACAGCACGCCGCTGCCTATGCCACATGATTGCGGCGGCCAATCAGATCCGGAGGCGGAGAGGGATGGCGGTTACCTTGGAGAGTATGTCAACAGGAAGTAACCTCACAGTACGTCCCCTGATGGAGGCGTCCGTGACAACGCTACGATATAAAGTCGCAGCAGAGTAAGACCGATATTTCTTGCACAATACCAGCGACATGAATACAATAAAGAGAACTGGACACGAAACCAAGCATTTTATAAGTATTTTGGAGTAGAAAGATGTCTCATATATTAACATATTATCCTAGAGGAGAGAATGCCATCAATAATGTAGGCACAGACTCCAGTAGAGGAGAATATAGATTGCCATCACCACTGTGGGCATAATCACTATTGTTGGAGAGATTACCCCACATATTTATATAAAGCACCCAAAATCCAGCCTTTTATTTAGGCTGGATGAAAGGCTGAATTTTGGGTGCTTTATATAAATATGTGGGGTAATCTCTCCAACAATAGTGATTATGCCCACAGTGGTGATGGCAATCTATATTCTCCTCTACTGGAGTCTGTGCCTACATTATTGATGGCATTCTCTCCTCTAGGATAATATGTTAATATATGAGACATCTTTCTACTCCAAAATACTTATAAAATGCTTGGTTTCGTGTCCAGTTCTCTTTATTGTATTCATGTCGCTGGTATTGTGCAAGAAATATCGGTCTTACTCTGCTGCGACTTTATATCGTAGCGTTGTCACGGACGCCTCCATCAGGGGACGTACTGTGAGGTTACTTCCTGTTGACATACTCTCCAAGGTAACCGCCATCCCTCTCCGCCTCCGGATCTGATTGGCCGCCGCAATCATGTGGCATAGGCAGCGGCGTGCTGTGCGTCGTGGCGCATGCGCGTGACGTCACACGCCGACGCAGGTGCTGACAGGGCGGTCTCACAAGAAGAGGCGCGCTGGGGATGTATTTAAATCCCACTAAGGTATGTGTCAGGGTGGCTGGTATAGGTTGAGGAACCCCCTTAATGACAGGGACACCACCGTACTGAGGACCACCATATCCTCTCACACTAAGAAGCGGAGAAGCATCTATTCCTCTGCAGCATGGCGATCCAGCACCACGGATGCATGCCCCTAGACTTTTACCTCTATCAATATTGTGTTAGTCTAGTATTTCATATAACCGCATAACCGCAGTGTATACTCACCTGTTACCTGTGGTCATAGCCCGGTTCTTTGCTTTTTTGTCTCTACATGTTCTAAATCCCCCTGAGGAGTCGACACGACAGAAACGTGCCACGTCGGGAGGCTTGTAGTCACTACAGTATCTATTTTTGTTTTGTTTTGTATTATAGGGTTCAGGTCCGAACTAGGGACAGGCATCCGGACGGGGTCGCCCTTCTTAGGGCGAGTGCTCTGTATAGACAGGTAGCATGAAAATAGGCCCCTACTCCTACCAAGAATATAGGGTGTTATAGGGCACAGCATTGATAATTTCATGACTACATCTCCTGTCTACACTCCCTTCCATCAGGCCTGGTCCCTTGCTGCGCTGATCCTAGTTACCTGGTGGGTAAGGTAAGACTGCTTGCGTCCACAGTGGCGCAGCAGTAACATTTATCCTTGTTCAACCAGAAGTGGGGTACCTACCATTGAACCTCAATACATTGTCGTTTGTGTGTGTTAGCTGGGTAACACTTTAGCGCACTTACAGGTGCATTAGTGTAAACGAGTACCTTTTCTTTTCTGCCAGCAGTGGGGTCGACACCATAGAACCCCTTGATTACATGTTTTGTTTTGTGATACATCCTTAGGTGTATATTTTAATGCATATCGTATAAAAGCTAATTTTTAAATAAGGATATTTCCCCACAATTCTTACATTGTGGGCCACTCAGAGCAAAGTCTCATATTCCACTAACTTGTGACAAAAAATAAAAACTTCCATAAACTTACTATGCCCATCACAAAATATCTTGTGGTGTTTTCTTTCCAAAATGGGGTCTCTTGTCGGGTATTAATTTTGCCTTGGCATTTTAGGGGTCCTAATGCGTGAGAAGTAGTTTGAAATCCAAATGTGTAAAAAATGCCCTGTGAAATCCTAAAGGTGCTTTTTAGAATTTGTGCCCCTTTGCCCACCTAGGCTGCAATAAAGTGTCACACATGTGGTATCGCCATACTCAGAAGAAGTAGGGCAACATATTTTGGGGTGTATTTTTACATATACCCATGCTGGGTGAGAGAAATATCTCTCTAAAAGTCAACTTTTCAATTTTTTTTATACAAAGTTGTCATTTTAGAGAGATATTTCTCTCACCCAGCATGGGTATATGTAAAAAGACACCCCAAAACACATTGCCCAACTTCTCCTGAGTACGGCGATACCACATGTGTGACACTTTTTTGCAGCCTAGGTGCGCAAAGGGGCACAAATTCCTTTTAGGAGGGCAATTTTTAGACATTTGGTTTCCAGACTTCTTCTCACGCTTTAGGGCCCCTAAAATTCCAGGGCAGTATAAATACCCCACATATGACCCCATTTTGGAAAGAAGACACCCCAAGGTATTTCGTGATGGGCATAGTGAGTTCATGGAAGTTTTTTTTTGTCACAAGTTAGTGGAATATGAGACTTTCTAAGAAAAAACAAAAAACAAAAAAAACATCATTTTCCGCTAACTAGTGACAAAAAAGAAAAACTTCTATGAATTTACTATGCCCATCAGCGAAGACCTTAGGGTGTCTTCTTTCCAAAATGGGGTCATTTGTGGGGTGTTTGTACTGCCCTGGCATTTTAGGGTCTCCGCAATCATTACATGTATGGCCAGCATTAGGAGTGTCTGCTATTCTCCTTATATTGAGCATACAGGAAATGAGATTTTTTTTTTCCGTTCATCCTCTGGGCTGAAAGAAAAAATGAACGGCACAGATTTCTTCATTCGCATCGATCAATGTGGATGAAAAAATCTCTGCCCCCCCAAAAAAGGCGTCTGCCAGGACATAGGAGCTCCGCCCAACATCCATACCCACTTAGCTTGTATGCCCTGGCAAACCCGATTTCTCCATTCACATTAATCGATGTGGATGAATAAATCATTGCCGTTTTTTTTTTTTGTTTAGTTTTTTTCATATACAAAGTGTTTGCCAAAGCATATGAACACCACCGCCCCCTCAGCTCATAAGCCTCGGCAAACATATCTTTTTTACTGCAGAGGAGAAATCTCGTCTTGCAGCGCCGCATACGCCAACTTTTGTGTAATCTGACAGCAGCACAATGCTTCTGTCAGAATGCACATCAGTGCAAAAAAAGTAAAAACCAGGCCGCAATACAATAAATTTATTAACATGAACTTTATAATAACATTTGAACAGAACATTAACTTTTATGAACTTTGGAAAAAGAACATTAACTTTACTTTTTTATTTTTTTACCTTTTATAGGACAAACCTCTCCTTTCCCATGGGACAATGTGCAAAGCGCAAATCGCCCAGAGATGTGGCGAAGTACATTATTCACTTTGTCCCAGGTGAAAGGAGAGGTTTGCAGCAGCTCTGTGTCAATAGGCCCTAATAGCCCTGTGTGCCTGTCCTGTGAGATGCAATCCCTATGCTAAGTGTACCTGTGTGTGGTACTTCCGGAAACACTCCCCTAAGCATAGGGCAGGGTGGTCTGGGCAGTCAGGACAGAAATTGCGGGTGTCACGCCCTGTTCCACTCCTGCTACAGACACAACATTTTTTTCGGGGTGGCGGTTGGTTTGAGGTACCGGCAACGACACTGGGAAAATGTTCTCGATGATCTCTTCCTGAAATTTGAGGAAGGATCTTGTTCTCCCAGCCTTACTGTAGAGAACTGTGGCGAAACCAACCTCGCCACAGTGTTTTGGAGGGGGCTGTTTGCCAGCCTCCTGCCCTGGGATTATGGTCCCTTAAGTTATTGGGTCTTAAGGCACTTGGGACTGAGCCCTCTGTCCCTGGATTGCATCATTTGCCTTACTTGCTTGGATTTTACTTTTCCCATGGTGAAAACAATGGATGAAGCACATGGTGAGAACAATAGATAGCAGCCATTTTAACTCACAGACACTGTTCTGACTTTTCAACACAGTGCTATCTTGCCTGTATTTGGTGCACAGAGACATAATTCAGTTTGAAACTACCAAACAGGGGATACATTTATTAGTGACTATTTCCTGTATAACTTGTATATTTTCGGTGTAACTGGCATAAAACGGTATCTTCCAAACTACTGAACGGATGTGGGTGAATTTTGGATATGTGATTCACCCAGATCCCCCAGTTCTGAGGATATATTGGTTATAAGGTTATTGCATGTTTTGGGGTTCCTGTGATATGTTTTATAAAACTGTATTTCTCTGCCTTTGATAATAATATTCGCCCTTGTGTTCAATGGTCATCACCGGCAGAGGGGAGGATTTTGTGTGGGTGTGTTTCTATTGTCCCATTGTGTGTTTAAATGGTGATGTCTGTCCTGTTGTCTCCACATGTGTATTGGCAATCTCCCTTTGTCCTGAGAGATAATTGGATTGCCCTCGGTTGTCTTCGGGACAGAGAGGAGGAAACCATGATGCATTGTGGGGATGTGTTGTATCTGTCCTGTATTTGCAAACAACTGTAATAAAAACCAGGCTGGGTGTGCCAGCACGTCAGACCACTGCTTGACCCTCAACATGAAGCCTTGTCTCGTTATTGGGGGGATTCCCTGTATGCTGTTAGAGACTGATTGCCAGGAGTGTAAGCTGATTGTATGCTTTTCCTGTTCGTCTGCTAGCAGCTATTCACGAGGTTCCAGTTTGAAGTGCTAATTTGTATTCAGTTTGGGAGTTTGGTGTTCTGCAGTAGCTGTGCCTGTTTCTCAGAAAGGGGCATATCGCCTGAACGAATTTTAACCCCTTGTCTGCTGAAACGGTCTGTTACAAGAACAAAACTATTATATACAGCCAATTGAATCAAATATACAGACACCTTCTTATACCAGCGTCTGGTTCTGTGGGAAAGTAAATAGGGATCAAACATCTGGTCATTGAAGTCCACCCCTCCCATGAGCGAATTTTAGTCATTGACACAGAGGGGCTTTTCAATGACACTGGTTGCTCGTTCAATTTGGATTGTCGTGTCTGCGTGTAAACGTCACGCTTGTCTCTCCATTTCACCGCGAGCAGTTCTTCGTTACACAAGGCAGCCCTCTCCCCTCTTGCAAGATGGGTGGTAACGAGCTGTTGGGGGAAGCCCCGGCAACTAGCTCGCGTGGTGCCACAGCAGCCAATCTGTTCTAAAAACAAATGCCTGAAGAGGGGCACACTTGTGTAAAAATTGTCCACATAAAGATGGTACCCCTTGCCAAATAAGGGTGACACCAAGTCCCAGACTGTCTTCCCACTGCTCCCCGGGTATTCAGGGCAACCGACCGGCTCCCGGGTCTGATCTTTACCCTCATAGACATGAAATTTGTGCGTATAGCCTGTGGCCCTTTCACAGAGCTTATACAATTTGACACCATACCAGTCGTGCTTGCTTGGGATGTATTGTTTGAAGCCAAGGCACCTGGTAAAATGTATAAGGGACTCGTCTACGCAGATGTTTTGCTCAGGGGTATACAAAGTCTATGAGGGCCCAAATTTTGTGGAGCCGGTCAAAAGCTGGGTGGCCTCTGGGACAAGAGGTGCTGTTGTCACTAAAGTGCAGGAAACGCAGGATGGTCTCAAATCATGTCCTGGACATGGCAGCAGAGAACATGGGCATGTGATGAATTGGGTTTGTGGACCAATATGACCGCAATTCATGCTTTTTTGTTAGGCCCATGTTGAGGAGAAGGCCCAGAAAAGTTTTAATTTTGGAAACTTGGACGGGTTTCCACCGGAAAGACTGGGCATAAAAGCTTCCCGGGTTGGCGGCTATAAATTGAGTGGCATATCGATTTGTTTCTGCCACGACTAAGTCCAACAGCTCCGCAGTCAAGAACAGCTAAAAAAAAACTGTGCCGATCCGATCTGAGCTGTCTCAACCCAAACTCCAGACTGGGCAGTGAAAGGGGGAACTACTGGTGCGGCTGAAGTTGGGGGCTGCGAATCAGGGTTTGCCAGCACCTCAGGGACTCTAGGGGCTCCACGGGCTTGTCTGTGCGGTGGCTGCGACGGGGGAACTAATGCACGTGCCACCGTACCAGCTTCAACTGCCCTTCTGGTGCTCGCCACTTCACCATGTTCTACGGCAGTGTTGGTACTAGGTCCAGGATGGGCTGCGCTGCTGGTGTATGCCTCACCACGTAATTCGACAGCGCCAGCCCCACTCTGCTGTCCTTGAAGCGGATCCTGCGCAACCTGTGGTCTAGCAACACAGGGCTGGGTACGCCTGGTGGTATCAGGGATCTCAACCTCATCGTCCGAACTTTGGGTCAGACTGCCACTGCTTTCTACAGGTTCGTATTCTGACACGCTGGATTCGTCAGATGAGGGTTCCTATTCCTCATCCGACTGGGTCAGAAGCCTGTAGGCCTCTTCAGAAGAATACCCCTTATTTGCCATTTGGACAACTAAATTTAGAGGGGTATTCCCTGAGACTACCCAAGAAAAAAAGCAAGCCTGTCTTACAAATGGGAGGCTAGCAAAAAAATATCAAAACTGATCTTTTTTTTATCGCCGCAGTGCTTGTAAAGTGATTGTGCAGTGATCAAAAAAATAAAAATCAGCGTGGGTGAACGCACGTGTGGGCGACCGATCAGGCCTGATCGGGCAAACACTGCGTTTTTGGTGGAGGGCAAGCTAAGGTGACACTAATACTATTATAGATCTGACTGTGATCAGTTCTGATCACTTACATATACTATAAAAGTACAAATGCTGATTAGCGATACGCTAATCGGCGAATCACTGACTGCGGTGCGGTGGGCTGGGTGCTAACCGACGCTAACTGCCTAACAAAGGGGCCTAAACTATCCTAAACCTAACCGTCAATACTAGTGAAAAAAAAAAAAGTGACAGTTTACACTGATCACTTTTTTCCCTTTCACTAGGTGATTGACAGTGGCGATCAAGGGGTTAATTGGGGTGATGGGGGGTGATCTGGGGGCTAACTGTGCTGTTTGCTGTACTCACTGTGAACTGTGCTCCTCTGCTAGGACCAACCGACGAAAAGGACCAGTAGAGGAGCACAGAAGCCATTTAACACCTTTGTATTTATAAATATAAGGTGTTAAATGGCTTCTGATTTGTTTTTTGGAAAATCACCAGCCTGCCAGCGCTGATCATTGGCTGACAGGCTGGTGACGAAATGCTTCTTTAACTTTTGCGCAATGCGCATGCGTGGGCCGGCTCTGCCCGAAATCTCGCGTCTCGCGAGATGACGCGCCGACGCGTCCAGGAGGAATAACAGGGCCGCCGCCGGGACGCATCCCTGCATGCGGCGGTCCTGTAGTGGTTAAACTTGAATTTAACACTTGCAAATCTGGAAAATAGAGTTAAAAAAAAATATGTTTTTAAAACCCCAGAAAATGATGGGTGAATTTCTACCTTAAATTGCACACTAACTAATCCAGATGTTGTAGTTTGCCCCCCAAAAATGGTGATTTGCAATGTCCCAAAAGCTCAGATGCAGTGCTGGTGCACTGAGCATGCATAAAATGTCCTCCGCCGCCGCCACCCACCTAACTAACAGAATTCTAAAAGTTGGTATTTTTTGGTCAATGAGCTCAGGGCAGGGTAAAACGATAGTGCCCTGCACCCACACAAGTATTTGTCTGTAGATCGCTGAGTTAGATTCTCTCCTATTCTCTCCCTGAAATCACAAGTGCAGCCAGCCAGTCGCAGGGGCAACACGTGAGGTGCACGGTGGACCGATGAGGGGCCAAATAATACCACACAGTTCATCAGTTTACTTACGGTTAGCAGAAAGCCTCCCTGGGATGGCAGCACAGGGTTGAGGTGGAAAGCACAAAATCCTCCGGGGCACGCTCTGTGTAGGGAAGCATCAGCCAAGATAGTGGTTGAGGTGCCCTTGATGTTCGGGGTGCTTAGGGTGCTTGTTGCGGCTGAGTCCCTCGATGGTTTTTGTCTTGACGCCAGTACCGTGGTGGTGCAATGGTGGTACAACCAGTAGTGGTAATAATGAGGTAGACAGTGGTGAAATGCAACTCACAACTTTTACTTTTGATGTCTTTGGTTGCATCAGTACAAAAATGCAGTTTCTTGATGGTACAGAGTTGATTCTGCAAATCCAGTTTCTACGCTTTTCAGGTTTCTAGTTTTGGGAGCAGTGGGTTATTTTCAATATCAGTGCAATTTCGATGAGGTTGCCGGAGGCTATGGTATCCTTCACCTGAATATCCCAAAAGGTCCCTTATGCCTGGTTTGCGGCTTTTATCCTTTGGATGTATATAAGTCTGTCCTTTTGTCTCTTGCTGGACTAAAACCTTTTTTTTTTCAGAGCTGAAGTGCTAGATCTGCACCTTTTCACTCTCCACACTGACTGATCTCCACACTGACCTGTCTCTGTCCCACTGAACTAATCAGCAACTGACTAACTAGGCCTAAACTAGGTATATATAAGAGCTAAGTTTTATCCCCATCTAGTGGTGGGATGTATAAATTACACCTAATCTGCCTGGTAACAGGGATTTTGCAGATACATAAATACAAAGTTATACCATACTGTACAATGCAATTGTTAAGACCAAAAAGTACTTTTAAGCAGTGCCCACACCTACGTAGTGGGACAATGCACAAGTCCAGCAGCATCCTCTCCCTACACTTGTAATAGCAGAGTGACGTGCAGCGCAATATAGCTTATATAGAGTCTGGGTCACATGCTGCTCTGGCCAATCACAGCAATGCCATTAGTAGGCATGGCTGTGATGGCCTGTTGGGGCAAGTAGTATGATGCTTGTTGATTGGCTGCTTTGCAGCCTTTCAAAAAGCGCCAAGAAAGCGCCGAACACCGAACCCGAACTTTTACAGAAATGTTCGGGTTCGGGTCCGAGGTCCAACAATTCTAAAGTTCGGTACAAACCCAAACTTTGCAGTTCGGGTTCACTCAACCCTATTTAAAACATATAACTGCACTGCTGACCGGCAAATATATATTTTATTTTTCCACTAATACACGCCTTAAAAGGCTTTAGAACAGATAACTGCACCGCTGAACGGCAAATATATATTTTTCTTTTTCCACTAATACACACCACAAATGGCTTTAGAACATATAACTGCACCACTGAATGTTTTGCCACTAATACACGGCAAAATGGCTTTAAAACATATACAGATTTAGCAGGGTTAGCACTCAAACTCTTAGGTCCCTTGCAGACGAGCGTGTCCGGATAAGGTCTGGATGCATTGCAGGTGCGTTGCGGCAAACCCGCATGAGTAGGTACCCAATTTCAGTCTGATTGCGTTCCGTTGTTAAGTTTTTATCACGGGGGTGCAATGCGTTTTGCAATTGCGTGATAAAAAACTGAATGTGGTACCCAAACCCGAACTTCTTCACTGAAGTTCAGGTTTGAGTTCAAGGTTGTGTGGATTGTATTATTTCCCCTTATAACATGGTTATAATGGAAAATAATAGCATTCCTAATACAGAATGCATAATACAATAGGGCTGGAGGGGCAAAAAAAATCATTTAACTCACCTTAATCCACTTGATCGTGCAGCCGTCTTCTCTTCTGTCTTCTTCTTTGAGGAATAGGACCTTTGATGATGTCACTGCGCCCATCACATGATCTTTTACCGTGGTGATGGATCATGTGATGGACCATGTGATGAGCGCAGTGACATAATCAAAGGTCCTTTTCCTGTACACAGCAAAGATGAAGACAGAAGAGAAGCCGGGCTGCGCGATCAAGTGGATTAAGGTGAGTTAAATTACAGTTTTATTTTTTTAACCCCTCCAGCCCTATTGTACTATGCATTCTGTATTAAAAATGCTATTATTTTCCCTTATAACCATGTTATAAGGGAAAATAATAATGATCGGGTCCCCATCCCGATCGTCTCCTAGCAGCCGTGCGTGAAAATCGCGCCACATCCGCACTTGTTTGCGGATGCTTGCGATTTTCACGCAGCCTCATTCACTTTTATGGGGCCTGCGTTGCGTGAAAAACACAGAATATAGAACATGCTGCAATTTTCACGCAACGCACAAGTGTGTGCACAGCCCCATAGAAATGAATGGGTCCGGATTCAGTGCGGGTGCAATGCGTTCACCTGCGCGGAAAACTCGCTTGTGTGAAAGGGGCCTTAAGTTAACTGCACCGCTAACCAGCAAATATTTATTTTTATTTTTTCGCTAATACACACCACAAAAGGCTTTAAATATATAACTGCACAGCTGAACGGCAAATATATTTTTGTTTTGCAACTAATACACGGTAAAAATTGCTTTAGAACATATAACTGCCCCACTGACCGGCAAATATATTTTACTGAATGGGTCCGCATCCGAGCCATTCAAAAGGGCGGCTCGGATGCGGACCCAAACAACGGTCGTGTGCATGGGGCCTTACTGTGATAAAGGTCTTTTGTTCTGAAAGAGCTAGCTGCAGATATGAGGCTGGATTATTTGTCTAGCTAGTTTGAAGGCGTGTCTGTCAGAATACTCCTTAGACCATGCATATATATTTACTCCTTAGACCATGCATATATATCGATTTGTAGCCAAACCAATTTTTTTTTTAAAGTTTGGGAAACTTCAAACAAACCGAATCTTACCAGGTTTGCTCATCTCTCACAGCAATGTTGCCAATTTTGTTAATTTTTATTAATTGGGGAATATGAAAAGGCTTGTTACTGTTTTACATTTTTTTGTTCTATTAAGTGTATTTACTGTGCAATAGCTTGTATAATACTCTGCAATGCTTCTGTATTGCAGTGGATTATGTCTGTCAATACTATACTATCTTTTTTGGAGTATAAAGGAGTACTGAGATGGCAGTACTAAAGACTAGAGATGAACGAAGTTATGGAAAATTAGATTTGACTGCTAAATTTCACAAAGAAATTTGCTTCACTACTTCATCACAAAGTGCATTTCTTTGTATATAGCATGCACAATGATGCCACACAGTCCCCCCCTGTCATTGAACCCCTCAGATGCTGCATTCATTGCTGATAACAGCATTTGAGGCTGCCATTTAGGCCTTTCAGGGGTTAATCAGGGTAAAAACAAAACAAATTGCCTTATCAATTTAAACGTAAAGAGGCTATTGCGTCCATCTTGATTAAAGACACCTCATGAAATCTGGCCAAGATTTTGAATACTATCATTAATAAAGATTTCTGCAATGGCCTCTTTGCGCATAAATGGATGAGGTGAGTATGTATTTTTTTGTTTGTACCTCCATTTCATGGAAAATAAAAAAATTTCCACGAAGCACGAGGAAATTTGGCTTTGCGGAGAATAAAATGTTTCCTGAAATTCGAATCAAAGTCAATTTGTTTGACTTCGGTTCACTCAACACTACTAAAGACCTTCAATTTGCTGACTTTATAGCCAATTGACATGCTGTGGTCTCATCTCAGGGGTCCTCTCTAACTCTAATAGCTGGCTATTGCAGGTGGGAGTCATTTCTATAGTATAGCTGACAGTAGGTGCATATACAGTTGCAAGAAAAAGTATGTGAACCCTTTGGAATGATATGGATTTCTGCACAAATTGGTCATAAAATGTGATCTGATCTTCATCTAAGTCACAACAATAGACAATCACAGTCTGCTTAAACTAATAACACACAAAGAATTTAATGTTACCATGTTTTTATTGAACACACAATGTAAACATTCACAGTACAGGTGGAAAGGTGGTAGCTTTCTGGGTTTGCTTTGCAACCCTTTTTGGCTCACTCAGGGATCCGTAGCTCCTTCTCCTCAGCTGTTCCTTGTCCAGCACTCCCAACCTCCTTATATTCCCCTCTCACACTTCTCTGGTTGCCAGATATAGAGCTTCCTGCCTGGACTTCTATACTGACCCACTGGAGCTGTGTTGCTGCGTTCTCTGGTTGTTGGTCCAGAACGTTTCCCTCCGGATCCCTGTTGGACCTTTGTGGTCTGCTGTGGTCGCCCACCTGGGTTTATATGTTTGTCTGTTTTGTCTGTCCTCTCCCCTGGTGTTTCCCTCTTAGTGTCAGTGGTGCGGACTAGCGATCCCACCGGCCCGTTCACTATCTAGGGCTCATTTTAGAGAAAGCCAGGGTTTAGGCACGTGATCGCCGCACGGGTGAGGAACCCGTCTAGGGACGTCAGGGCAGTCAGGTGCCAGCCGCAAGGTAAGTCAGGGGTCACCACCTTTTCCTCTCCCTTGGGCAGGGCTTTCCCTTTTCCCTCCCTGTGCGTGACGCCGGTCATTACATTATATCTGGCCCTTATTTTGTGTAGGTAAAAAAATATATATATATTTTTTTTTACCTACTTAGAATCCAGTAAGGATCCAATTGCTGCTCTGTCCAAACAATTTCATGGCCTGTCTTTGGAGGTGGCAGGATTGAAGGCGTCGGTCCTCCAGCAACAGCAGCAATTACAACAGCGGGTGGGGGTTGTTATTTCCCTGCTGCAGGGGGACCCGCAGTCCTGGGCGTTCTCTTTACCCACTGATTCCCAGGCTCTTCGGTCAGTGGATGAGTTTTTCGGGGCCTTGGGTCTCATATATGACGACCCTGACCGAGTCGCACTGGCTGAATCAAGATTACGGAGACTCCTACAAGGAGAGTGGCCGGTAGAGGAGTATTGCTCTGACTTCCGTAGGTGGGCTACGGATACCCAATGGAATGACCCGGCTCTCAGGAATCAGTTCTGCTCTGTGTTATCCGAAAGGGTTAAGGACGCGCTTGCATTATATGAGACCCCCTTTTCCCTTGATGCGGTTATGTCCCTTTCTATCCGAATAGATAGACGCCTTAGGGACAGGTTGAAAAAACCGGAGCAATTGGTAACCCCTCCCAAGCAGCAGTTAGTCTGTACGGACTTAGACGAGCCTATGCAGCTAGGAGGAACCACTCGTCAGGTCGGTCCTCCTGAGGTTTGCCGTAGGCGTGGGGTTTGTTTTTTTTGTGGGAAGAGGGGTCATTTCATTAATGTCTGTCCTTCTTTCCTCAGAAACAAAATGACTGTCGGAAAACTACTAATCCCAGGCTGTGTGGAGGATGTCAGCCGGGGGGTATATGTTTCCTCCATACGTACATCGCAATTTGTGTTGCCAGCGGTTATTGTTTTTGGTATTAAGACGGAGACTATTTCTTTCTTTCTAGACAGTGGAGCAGGGGTAAATTTGATAGATGCCCATTTTGCCCGCACTATGGGTTTGTCTCTCTGTACGCTACAGAGACCTATTCCCATATTCACTATTGATTCTGCTCCTCTGTCTCAGAGAAACCTCACCCACACCTTCGGGTAGGGGACCACCATAACGAGATGCTTTCATGTTATGTACTGGAGGGGCTTCCCACTCCGGTAGTGCTGGGCCTTCCCTGGTTGGTAGCGCACAATCCAGTGGTGGATTGGCAGGCCAGGGAGATATCGGAGTGGAGTGAGCATTGCAGAGAAAATTGCTTAAATAGCAATTGCTTAGTCGCCTCCATGACTACCCTACCTACATTTATTTCGGATTTTGAGGACGTTTTTTCTGAAAAGGGTTGTCAGAAGTTACCACCTCACCATCCTTATGATTGCCCGGTTAACCTTATTCCCGGCGCAAAATTACCCAAGACCAGGTTATATAATCTTCGGGTCCAGAGAGACAAGCCATGAAAGATTATATCTCCGAGAGCTTGGCTAAGGGACACATCAGACCCTCTTCTTCACCCGTGGCTGCAGGGTTTTTCTTCGTTAAAAAGAAAGATGGGGGTCTACGTCATTGCCTAGATTTTCGCGAATTAAATCGGATATCCATCCGAGACCCATACCCTCTTCCTCTCATTCCTGATCTGTTTAACCAGATTGCGGGTGCTAGGTGGTTCTCCAAACTTGATCTTAGGGGGGCCTACAATCTGATTCGTATCAAAGAGGGGGATGAGTGGAAGACAGCTTTTAACACCCCTGAGGGGCAGTATGAAAATCTAGTTATGCCTTTCGGTCTAACCAATGCTCCTGCCGTCTTTCAACATTTTGTTAATGACATTTTTAGTCATCTAATCAGCAGGTTTGTGGTAATATACCTAGATGATATTTTAATTTATTCGTCGGATCTGAAAACACATGAGGTGCATGTCAGACAGGTACTGCAGGTCCTACGGACTAATAAATTATATGCTAAAATTGAAAAATGTTTCTTTACCCGTTCAGGAGATACAATTCCTAGGTTATTTTTTATCTGCTTCAGGTTTCCGTATGGATCCTAGGAAGGTCCAGGCAATTTTAGATTGGGATCTTCCTGAGAACCTCAAAGCACTGCAACGGTTCTTGGGCTTCGCAAATTTCTATAGGAAATTTATTAAAAATTATTCAGTTATTGTAAAACCCCTTACTGACATGACTAGGAAGGGGACTGATTTTTCTAAATGGTCTGACGCCGCTAAAGTTGCTTTTTCCTCTCTAAAAGAGAGGTTTACCTCGGCACCTGTACTAGTCCAACCTGATGTCTCCCAGCCTTTTATTGTTGAAGTCGATGTGTCAGAGGTGGGAGTGGGGGCGCTGCTGTCTCAGGGTCCGTCTCCTGGCAAATGGCGTCCTTGTGCTTTCTTTTCTAAAAAACTATATGCAGCAGAAAAGAACTACAATATTGGCAATAGGGAACTATTAGCTATTAAACTAGCGTTTGAAGAATGGCGTCACTTTTTAGAGGGGGCAGTCCACCCAGTCACTGTGATTACGGACCACAAAAATCTTCTGTACCTCAAATCAGCTAAGCGTCTCACTCCTAGACAAGTACCTATCGTCCTGGGGCAAAAAATACCAAGGCTGATGCACTACCTCATTGTTTCCCTGGAGGGGGTAATGTGAGTAATCCGGTACCCATTCTTCAAAGAGGAGTGGTTGTTTCTGCGGTACACTCTGCTCTGGAGGGGAAGGTGTTAGAGGCCCAGGGGGAAGCCCCGGTCTCTTGCCCCTCAGAGAAATAGTTTGTACCGTTGAACCTGCGTTTCGAATTATCAAAGGAACATCATAATTCGGCACTTGCTGGGCACCCGGATAGTAAAGCAACCTTGGAGCTATTGTCTCGTCGTTTTTGGTGGCCAAGGTTGCGTCAGGATGTATTGGATTTTGTGTCTTCTTGTTCTATCTGTGCGCGCGCAAAAGTTTCGCATACACGTCCTGCAGGGTCTCTATTACCACTCGTCATTCCCAATAGACCATGGACACATCTGTCAATGGATTTTATCACTGACTTACCTTTGTCTGCGGGTAAAACTGTTATTTTGGCAGTAGTGGACAGGTTTAGCAAAATGGTACACTTCATTGCGTTACCCGCACTACCTAATGCTAAGACTCTTGCTCAGGTATTCATCAGTGAAATCGTGAAGCTTCACGGGGTCCCTTCCGATGTTGTTTCGGATCGGGGTACCCAGTTTATTTCTAAATTTTGAAAAGCTTTTTGTTCCCGTTTCGGGGTACACTTGTCGTTTTCCTCAGCTTTCCATCCTCAGTCGAATGGACAGACTGAGCGTACCAACCAAAACCTTGAGACATATCTAAGATGTTTTGTGTCTGAAAACCAAGAGTTGTGGTCATCATATTTACCGTTAGCTGAGTTTGCCATAAATAATCGTCGTCAGGAATCCACTGGCAAGTCACCATTTCTTGGTGCATATGGTTTTCATCCCCAATTCTGTACTTTCAAAGAGGGGGGGTCTTCTGGGGTTCCCGAAGAGGAACGGTTTTCGTCATCTCTTTCATCGGTATGGCAGAAGGTGCAAGCTAACTTGAAAAATATGGGAGGTAAATACAAATGCATGGCTGATAAGAGACGGTCGCCTGGTCCGGACCTAGGAGTGAATGACTATGTGTGGTTGTCTACTAGGAATATTAAATTAAAGGTTCCCTCTTGGAAACTGGGTCCTAGGTTCATTGGCCCTTACAAAATTGTAGCCATCATCAACCCAGTGGCTTTTCGCCTGGAGCTACCTTAGACTTTTAAAATCCATAACGTCTTTCATAAGTCATTACTCAAAAAATATGTTCCACCTCTAGAACCGTTACCGCTGCCACCCCCTCCTGTTGTTGTGGATGGTAATCTAGAGTTTCAGATATCCAAAATTGTTAATTCTCATTGGGTCCGCCACTCTCTTCAATATCTGGTGCATTGGAGAGGTTACGGTCCCGAGGAAATAATGTAGGTTCCTGCGTTTGAGGTAAACGCCGACAGGCTAGTTCGGGCTTTTAATGCCTCTCATCCTGAGAGACCTGGTCCTGAGTGTCCGGAGGCCCCTCGTAGAGAGTGGGGTACTGTCACGAGGGTGTCAAGACCCACGCCTGACTCCGTTATACCCGGGGTCAGGAAGTCGCAGCGGTTGGCTGTGCGCTGTATGTAAGATAGGGCTGTTTCCTTATGGTAGCTTTCTGGGTTTGCTTTGCAACCCTTTTTGGCTCACTCCTTGTCCAGCACTCCCAACCTCCTTATATTCCCCTCTCACACTTCTCTGGTTGCCAGATATAGAGCTTCCTGCCCGGTTTATACACATAGGGTAGTATCAGAAAAAGTAGCTGCTAGCAGTGGCAGGAACAGCTTTGTTTTTTTGGAAACTCTTTCCTGACATGGTGATTCTCTGTCTTCGGGGAGCTATAACTTTTTTTTATTTCTCATTCACATAGCCATATGAGAGCTTTTTTTGTTTTATTTCTTTTTTTATTTGTGGAACAGGTTGTACTTTCAAATGGTACTATTTAATATTGCATTCAATGTGGTAGGAAGCTAGAGAAAAATTCCAAATAGGGTGGAATTCAGAGAAAAATGCAATTCTGCCACAGTTTTATAGGTTTTATATGAGTTTTGTTAAAACTGACCTGTGCTCTTCATTCTCAAGGTCAGTACAATTACAGCAATGTCAAAATTGTATAGTTTTGCTTGTGTTTTAATTCTTTAAAAAAAAACTTTGGAAAAATATGTTGTTTCTTTTCATCGCCATATTCTGTCTATCACAATTTTTATATATTTAAGTCTATGCTGTGTGAGGGCAAATTTTTAATGAGGGCTTAAAGCGGTGCTACGGCTCAATTTTTGTGTGCGGCAACCTGTAGTGTTCAGTGATACTATTTTGGAATTTGTATGACTTTTAGTCCTGGAAAGGAAGAGAGTGAAAAAGGAAAACTTAAAAATGAAAAACTCTCAGGGGCAAATGGGGTTAAGCTCTTTAATGCAATGAGAGCAATAGCTAATAAGGTTAGAGTCACATTGACATATATACAGGTGTAACTCAAAAAATTTGAATATTGTGCAAAAGTTCTTTTATTTCAGTAATGCAACTTAAATGGTGAAACTAGAGATAGACTCATTACATGCAAAGCAAGACATTTCAAGCCTTTATTTGTTATAATTTGGATGATTATGGCTTACAGCTTATGAAACCCCCAAATTCACATTCCCAGAAAATTTGAATATTACATGAAATCAATAAAAAGGATGTTAAATAGAAAAATATAAGACCTCTGAAAAGTATAATCATGCATATGTACTCAGTACTTGCTTTGGGCCCCTTTTGCATCAATTACTGCTTCCATGCATCGTGGCATGGATGTGTCACCGCCAGATCTCTGAGAAGTTCTGATAGACGTTCTTCAGTACCTCCTGCATAATCTTCTTTTGCTTTCGCTTTGACATCTCTCCTCCCTCTCCCAGCTGTCATCTATTAGCAGTGATTGCCTCCCTATAGATCTCCTCCCATACTGCCTCACTTTGCGGTTTATATTACTTCCTGGATTGTGTTCTCTGCTTGAAGTTGCTACAGCTGGTTCATCAGATAAGTCTATTTCTGTATTTATTGTTTTCCTGTTGGCTTGATTGTAGGTGACCCTGACTCCCTCCGTATTTAGTGCAGGAAGCCGGTGGTCGTGTCCCCTCACTATTCTAGGGTTTGCAGGTGTCACTCATTCTAGGTACGTGGACATGCAACTTTCTATCACTGAGATCTTTGCATGGGCTGAGAAGACAGGGAGAGCTTCAGGGCTTTTATAGGGCTCACCCTTCTGTTCCTTAGTTTTGGATCAAGCCAGTCGGATCCTTATTTGTAACATCTTGTTTTCTGCTACACCATCTGTGACAGGATGCTATCAGCCTATGGCACTGCTGAGGTGTTATGGAAGACCAGAATGCTTGAATAGCAGCCTTTAGCTCTTCTTCATTGTTTGGTCTCATGTCTCTCATAGGGATGAGCGAACCCGTGGAAGTTCAGGTTCGCCGGGTTCAGCCGAACTTCAAGTCAAAGTTCGGGTTCGGGACCCAAACTTGAACCTGTACCGCATTAAAGTCAATGGGGACCAGAACTTTACTTTATTATTTTTCTGTTATAACGCTGAACTTTACAATTCAGGGGTTCATGAACAAACAGTCATAAATACAATAGCAACAGACAAGTCAATAATTCAAACAAGAGGAATGAGGGCCCTGCTCACAAGAACTTTCAATCTATGAGGGGAAAGGGGTGACACAATAGGTAAAAGTGCATGTTTTGTTCAATGGTCCAGCCATCTTGGGAAAATAGGTGAGTAGATATAAAGCTGCATGAGCCAGTCACCAGTCAATATCAGTAATGCTTTTGGGTGCATGGGAGCGGTGGAGATTAGAGTTTGGTGTAGGATCAGGTTGAGAAAATGATACGTGAGCAATATATAGAGAGGAGTTAGATCGGGGGATGTGATAGGCCACCCTAAAGAGATCTGTTTTTAGGGAGCGCCTAAATCTGTGTAAATTGTGATTTAACCTAATTTCTTGGGGTAGGGCATTCCAGAGAACTGGTGCAGTTCAGGAAAAGTCTTGGAGCCGGGAGTGAGAGGTTTGTATTATGGTTGATGCCAGTCGTAAATTGTTAGCAGAGCACAGAGTGCGGGGAAAGTGGTAGACAAAGATGAGCGAAGAGATGTAGGGGGTTCAGCAATGTAGAGAGATTTGTGGGTGAGGATGAGCAGTTTATTTTTGGATTCTATACTATATGGACAGGTAACACTGGCTGCTGTATTAAGGATAGATTGGAGTGGGGAAAGTCTGGTAAAGGGTTTTCTTTTTTTAATGCCAAAGTCCGTTTCCATTGTTCGTAGTTTAAATAAAGCATTTTGAAAGGCTGCAGCGCAGCCAATTAACAAGCATTTTAGGCACTTGGAAGCCAACACAGTCATGCCTAGTATTGGCATAGCTGTGATTGGCCGGCGCACCATGTGACCTTGCTTGCATAAATGCCAGATCACATGGTGCGTCACCATTCTGCTCTAACTAGTGTTGGGACAGGATGCTGCTGCACTGAGGGACAGTGTTAGGCATTTATTATTTTATGTGGGTGCAATCCAACATCTTTGTGTAACATCCCAGAGGTGGATTACCACCTTTTACACCTCCTCACTATCTCATATGGTTAACTCCAGGTCATCATATGTATTTATTCCAGATCCTGCAAAATGTGTATATTTATTTCTATGCAACTGTTATGTTATGATGTAATGTGCCTGGTTCACCAGCAGATGGCGGTAGTAATGACAGAGCTAGTTTACCTGGACTGGAGCCTTTCTTTCCATTCTAGCCCTCTCTATTGAGGGAGTAGTTTAGTTAGTGAAGGTCAGTGTCTAGCCTACCCCCTACCAAGGGAGGTTGTGCTGCAGGAGCTCGTCCCTCCTGGGCGAGCCCAGCTAAATCCAGCAGAGCACCATCAGCTCTGCTAGACCTGAAGGCCCAAGCTACAAGCCTCAGGAGCCAGGAGTAAAAGTTCCCTGGATAAAGAAAGATTGAGAGAGTCAGACTACAAAAAACCTAAGTACAGAAGAAAGAAAAAGTTCCTATTTAATCCTGTTAGCACAGCAGAGCCAGAGAGCAACAGATGTAGCAAAGCTGAATGTGTTTGCCTGCCAGAATTCATACCAAAGCCTGCTGGTAAGATGGAAGATTGTTTCTCTGATGAAAGTTTATTCAAATAAAGCTATTGTCAAGTTCATCACAAGGTCTGTACTCAATTTTTTTCATCATCCCCTATTCAACCACCCCTTTTTCTGCAATGGATGGCTACAGTTGGGGTTCCAGCGTATCCATGTAGGAGCACCGTGACAAGTCCAACACCATTCAGGAACATTAGGCCATCCCACACCACTCTGGCATTCCTACCCTGGGTACCCATTACCAACCACCATCTATAAAAAGAGGGCCTCTGCCCCTGTTGCTTTACTGCAACTGGCATCACAACAAAAACTTTCACTTTAAGGAACCCCCAGTAGTGCCCCCGTTCAGCATTGCATTTGGCATCAAGAACAGTATCTGAATCAGTTAAATCTGTGTACCCTTAAACTTTAAAGCCTATTGGATTTACAAAACCACCTTTAGAAATGACTTTGGCGCATTTATTGCTTAGCAACCGGCACACATTGCTGGGCGCCGGCACCAGAATCGCCATTTTTGCATGTAATGGTGCAACTTCTTCATGAGCAGATAGAGCGGGAAAATCCAGGAACTGCTTAGAGCAAGAAAGTCTAGCCCTGCCCACCGGGAGTGATGTTACTGTGTGAAGAGCGAAAGTGGAAGCTCCTACCTGGAAGCCCCACCTTCATCTCCAGTTCCTGCCCGCACAAATAAAAGTAGCATGGTGTGACATCTTCAACCGGACTGGGATGGCATTATGTGGGGTGGTGAAGGCCCCTAAGAGAAATCGGCGCCTGAGGAGATCTACCTCAGCAAGTACAGTGAACAGCTAAAGAGGTACCGCTGGCATTCCCCGTGCCAGCTGGCGCAACAGAGTTGGTCAGAGTTTGAAGACTAGACTAGCAGGGTCTGGGACAGATCACAACCCTGGGACCCCATATTTGACAGAAGAACCGGAAGCATTTTATGGGGTCCGGATTTGTCCAAGATAATGAGACTGGCTGGGAGCTCTACATCAACAGATGCTCTGTAAAGCGTCCTTACTTACCACAAGCCCACCATAATCTTTATCTTGAGGACACCGTGGAATTCACTCCCATGGAGTCTCTTCAGGGCCCGTTTGCTGTGGCGGTGGTCTGCCTACCGAAACCCCTAGTGCCTTTGACCGCACCTGAGGAATGGCCAGGTGATCCTAGTGCCGCCAGTAAAATGCGCTGTCTCCAGGAGTCAGCGGATGGCGTGCTCCGTTTTAGAGAGAAACCCCAACCAGAGCCAAATCCACTCATACCAGGCCTGCCAGCACCCCCTGCACTCTCCCCGCAGGGATGCGTGTCCACCTCCTCAGTGACCATAAGCCCAATGATAGTTAACTACCAGCTACCTTGGAAGTTGGAGGCCACACTAAGGAGCGCAGCAGCAGAAGATTCACCCCCAGAGAGGAGGACTATTTGCCGGCACCCCTACAGACAGAAATACTGGACCCCTTTTTTGATGGCACGAGCCGCAGCTCCTTTGAAGCAGAAGATGGCTGCTGCAGTAAAAAAATTGACCACCCAGTCATCACCAAGTTCAGCCAGAGGAGGACAGTGGCGCTCCACCACTCAAGCCAGAGTGGATTATCAGAGCAGAGAAAGACCACTAATGAGTTTCTCCAGCAGTAGCAGTGAGGGGGACCTGAGGCCCTTCCCCTAAGGAGCCTCATCCAGCCTCATCTGTAAAAGTACAGTGACATTTGGGAGACACTTCGTGGACTGCGTCTGGAAGGTGAGAACTTGTTGCCGTTTTATCTATGTTTTTATGTTTTGGGTTGCCTTGTTTTTAACCCTCACCTGGATGGCCATGTGAGTCAGGACTCACCCCATCTTCATTTATCTCCCAGTTGTAAAATTATTTTTTCCCCCTTTTCAGGTTGAGAGCCCCCTTTGCCTAACGGTTATCATGGCCTGTGCTGCTATATTTTACATCATAACCATGTGGATTGTTGCCTTATGTGGATTGCAAGTGACTTTTACTACCCATTTGGAGTACAAATGACATTATTTCCCATGGATTAGAAATAGTGTCTCATATGGATTACAAATAGTGACATGATCCTATTTCCTATGGACTACAAGAGACTCTTTTGCACTTAAGAGACTTTGTTGCACTTTTGTTCCCATCAGGTGCACTTTACCTTTAAAGCCTAAAGAAAAAAAGACTCTAATGCGAATTTATGATTGCACTGTTTATTGCCTTAAAAATGTGTCTTTATTAAATATTTGCACTAACCTTTTGAATTTTCAGCAGCGTTCAAGTATACCATGCCCATTGTGTGTGTTCTTTCTCAGGTGCCGCAATGTAATAATATATGCATTTTTTTGTATGGACTCTGCACTGTACATAGCTAACCAGCTAGTCAGCATCTTATGTATTGCTTAGTTATTATGAACTGCCCCTGAGGATGTCAGCATACATCACAAGCAGATCTAACAACGCTGATGCTCATTATAGACTGCCTCTGAGGAAGTTAACATACGTCACAAGCAGGTCTAACATCATGAAGGATGATCCCACTGCTATTATGTGTCATAAGGCAAGGTGTCCTGCTTTATGTAAAAATGTGTCTTTAGCTACCAGTTTAGTCATTAAGGTGAACGTGTGAAAAGCTATTTTCAGACCTTGGTGCTTGGAAGGGATTACAGGATGAATCCTCCCTTCTGTTTGCGGGCGTATCAAAGAATGAGGAGGGATTACAGTATATGACACCCTCCACTCACCATATATGACTATGGCCAAGTCGCAGAGTGTTGAGGATAGCAAAAACACAGATTAAAACTGTGTTTTTATAAAGTATACAACAACCAGTGGAGGAATGAAAAACATGATTAGGAGCACACTGGGGGCTACTGTAAAGTAATGATGTCGGTTTAAAATGTGCTTTGGACATATTTCTGTATAACTGACTGATATACAGTGCCTGATATACACTGCCTGGATTTAACTAAGCAAATAGCTATGAGCCTCCTATTGGATAATTACTGCATGGGCGATTATCTTTCATCTGGCAAAAAGCTATTTAACTCCAACTGGTGCAATGAGTTGCTTCTCATTTCTTAAACAACCATGTCGAAAGACACATCTCGTGGTCATGGAAAAGATGTTAGTCTATTTGAGAAGGGTCTAATCATTGGCATGCATCAAGCAGAGAAAACATCTAAGTAGTGATGTCCCGAACTATTCGCCGGCGAACATAGCTTGTTCGCGTTCGCCGCTGCGGGCGAACA
The DNA here is from genome assembly GCF_014858855.1 of Bufo gargarizans. Lineage (NCBI taxonomy): Eukaryota > Metazoa > Chordata > Amphibia > Anura > Bufonidae > Bufo > Bufo gargarizans. The sequence continues at coordinate 523,492,032 of NC_058080.1, read as the reverse complement.
TATGCGATGTTCGGCCCGCCCCCTATACATCATCATTGAGTAAACTTTGACCCTGTACCTCACAGTCAGCAGACACATTCCAGCCAATCAGCAGCAGACCCTCCCACCTCCTAGACAGCATCCATTTTAGATTCATTCAGAAGCTGCATTCACAGTGAGAGGAGGGAGAGTGTAGCTGCTGCTGATAGGGACAGCGTTAGCTAGGGCATTGTTCTGTGTCCACAGACTCATCTGCTGTAAGGACAGCATCCTGACAGCATCCCAAAAAGCCCTTTTCAGGGCTGGTACATCAGTGTGCTTATTTTATTTATTTTCATATAAATATATATATATATATATATATTGCAGTTGCCTGGCTGCCCGTGTGTGAGAGGTTGCAGGCTCAGTCACAGACAGCACTGTGTGCACTGCACACCATTCATACAGGGTGTGACAGAAAATACCTCACAGATAAAAAAAATTATATTTAATATTTTTCTGTGACATAATCACATTTGCAAGCCAGTGTGTGTCAGGCCCACTCAGACTGTATACTGGCTAGTGGCTAGGCCTCCACTCATACCATTACAGGGTGTCATTCACTCAAATACCTTGCAGATAAAATAAAATTCTATTTAAAATTTTTCTGTTACATAATCACATTTGCATGCCCGTGTGTGTCAGGCTCACACATACTGTATAGTTGCTAGGCCTCCACTCATACCGTTACAGGGTGTAATTTACTCAAATACCTTGCAGATAAAAAAAAAAAATTATATTTAAGATTTGTCTGTGATATAATCACATTTGCAAGCCCGTGTGTGTCAGGCCCACACATACTGTATACTGGCTAGTGGCTAGTTGCTAGGCCTCCACTCATACCGTTACAGGGTGTCATTCACTCAAATACCTTGCAGATAAAAAAAATTATATTTAAAATTTTTCTGTGATATAATCACATTTGCAAGCCCGTGTGTGTCAGGCCCACACAGACTGTACTGTGCCCACTGCCCACCACTTATATAGGTTGGCACAGTACCTTGCACACATAGTACCACTTCACATTAAAAAAAAAGACAGGCAGAGGCAGGCCACCCTGCAGGGGTCGTCGTGGTCATGGTGCTGTGATTTCCACTGGCCCTGGAATAATGCCCAGTGTTCAGAGGCCACGTACCCTGAACCCCAAAAATTTGGAGAAAATAGTTGACTGGCTTACACAGGACACCCAATCTTCAACAACTTCCGCTAAGAACCTTGACACACCATCCTCCTCCAGCTCAGCTTTGGTCACTGGCTCTCAAGTTACCACTCTCTCTTCCCCACCACCACCACCACCACTACCACCACAGCCACCACAGCTGCTTCACTTGATCCCTCAGAGGAGTTATTTACACATCAGTTGGATGAAATTAGTGATGCACAACCATTATTGCCAGGGGATGTTGATAACAGGGATTTGTGGTCGCGGCACTCACGAAGAACGACTCCTACCTACTGGCTAGCTAAGCGGTTAGAGTTATGCCGAAACCGTGACGTTGGAGGGACAGCTGAAGGAGGCCATCCCCTTGGTGTAGAGCTGAGATTGAGGGCGGGTAGGGTGGGGAGAGTTTGACACACGTTCATTGAAGGAGGGGCAGAGGTGCCATGATATAGGCATCCGTGCCCCTCCCACAAATACAGGCCAATGAATCGGCCTTAACACTTGTGGTCGCGGCACTCACGAAGAACGACTCCTACCTACTGGCTAGCTAAGCGGTTAGAGTTATGCCGAAACCGTGACGTTGGAGGGACAGCTGAAGGAGGCCAAAAGAACAACAATTCTATGAAATCGGAATGTCATCGACGTTTATTCATAACACCAAATTCTGACAAGCAAGATTCATTTCAGTATACGGATAAGGAATGTAGCGGCTGAAACAGGATGAACGCCAACGGCCTAGTCTTTTAATAATATGTGCTGGGACCCGATTCTTTGATGCGGCGGACGCCGCCCCTATGCGAAACGAGTGCCCGGATATTGTGGACGGATCTACTGCCAGATTAGCCAGTAAAACCCGGATGTGAGTTATGAATTGGGGACAGGTGAGGTGAGAATTATTGAAAGGTAGCAAAGGACTGCAGGGCGGCTTGTTTGGCAGAGAGGACAGAAGCTGTTGTAGTACGCGCACGGGACACCACTGATGAGAGGTCGGAAAGAAGAACACCTGGGTCGGGGGGCCAACCTGAGAGGTTTTAGAGGTGAGAAGTGAGAGTATGAAACCATTTCTGGAAGTTGAGAGCTGACCAAGAGTGACGTATCTGCTACTGTTAGCCGGGGACGTAAACTCGGCCGGTCTCAAAAACCCATAAAAGGCCAGGTACATGGCAGCCTTTATTATCAAACTATGCAGGGTACCGAATGGATTCTTGTCTAACAAGTCGGAAAGGTCGCGGAAAAGCTGGCCAGTGACGGGTAGCCGGCGAGTGCGTGACTCGCGGTCGCTCTTCTCGAGACCCCTCAGAGTGGCTTTAATGGCATGGACAGAAAACAACAAACCTGGCTGAGTGACACTCATGGCTCTAAAATGTTGCACCCCTGCGAGGTAGGACTTGACCGTGGCGTGGGACAGTTTTAGATTGGTGTGACAGTAACCTATAAAGGCCAGGATGTACGGAACGAACTCGGTGTCACCTTGCGGATAAGAGTCCTGAAATCTGAGGAAGGCTCTCCAACCTGTCTGGTAGGCTCTGGCTGTATTGGGTGAGAGGGACTTGAGTAGCAGTGACCGAGCGGTGGCGAGATGAGCGTCTAGGGCAGGATTAGAGCAGCGTATGGAGGGACTGGGCTCCCGACGGCGTCTGCTTCTGGACAGATCCGTGAAAAGAGGGTAGAATTAAAACGAGATAATGCGTCGGCTGCCGCGTTGTGGTTACCGGCTATATGTGAAGCTAAGTAACGAAACTGGTGTTGTAATGACAGAAGGACCAGGCGCCTAAGAAATAACATGACATATGGAGACTTAGAAGAACCACTATTGAGAATCTCAATGACGGCTGTATTATCGGACACGAAGGACACAGTCTGCCCTGACCAACTATGGCCCCAGGTATAGGAGGCTGCCACTAAGGGGTAGAGTTCAAAAACTGCTGAGGTACGGAAAAACCCAGGAATGGAACTGACTTCGATTGGCCATCTGTCTGCTAACCAATGGTTGCCAAAAATAGCTGCGAAACCTGTATTGGCAGCGGCGTCAGAAAAAATTACGGGGGAGTTGCTGGATATTGCGGGAACAAAAAGCGAGATGCCATTCCATTGCGTGAGAAATTGATCCCACATGTTCAAGTCGGCCATGACCATATCGTCCAGACCTATGCTGCTATCCTGGGAATGGGCTGTGGGAAGGAGAGAGAGTAAACGAGATACAAACGCCCTACCTTGCGGAATTATGCGCATTGCAAAGTTCAGCATACCTAACAGGGACTGTAGCTGAACTTTTTTAATCACTCTAGTGGATGTGAAATTATGAACGGCTTCCCTAATCCTCTGTAATTTGTCTCTTGGCAACCTGGCAACCATGTTCTGGGTGTCCAAGACTATACCAAGAAATGTGATGACTGCGGAGGGACCTTCCACTTTCTTGGGAGAGACCGGAACCCCCAATTGTCTGAAACACTCCAGTAACAAATGAAGGTCTTTGGGGGGAGTGTCAGGACGCTCAATAATTAAAAAATCATCCAGATAGTGAATAACATTGCTACAGTGGAATTCATGGACTAAAATCCAGTGGAGAGCCATGGCTAATTGGTCGAACAACCACGGGCTACTCTTAGACCCGAATGTGAGATTGGAAGCAAAATAATAAAGGCCCCTCCATTTGATGCCGTACCACTGCCAAAGGGACGGTTTGACCGGTAGTAATTTGAAGGCGTCTGAAATATCGGCTTTAGAAAGGATGGTGCTGGGACCTAACTGTAAAATAAGAGCGATGGCCTGATCTATGGAGGCATATCTCATGCTAACTTCTTCTGATGGAATGAGAGAGTTGATGCTAGGTATAGGGGTACCATGCGGGGCGGACAGGTCGATGATCAACCTCTCTTTGTTACTAAATTTACCAAATACGACTCCTATCGGGCTGATTCTCCACCTGTCAAAGGGTGACGATGAAAAGGGGCCTATCAGGAAACCTTTGACTAATTCTGCTGCTATTAATCTATCGGAGACATCGGGGTGATGGTCAGCGGACTGTAAGTTCCTGCACTCGTGTGTGGAATCTGGAAGGGCCACGATCCCAGTGTGGAAACCGAACGTGAATCCTGTACTAAGGAATTCCACAAAGCCTGGGTCAGGATACCTGCGTAGGAACTGCTGCAAACGAGCTATGTTAACGACACACATATAATTATTATCTGCTTTTAATGAACAGACTACTTTAGGATGGGCTCTGAAGCAGTTAGTACATATGTGTAGCAGGCGGCACTGACTGAAATTACAGGATGCATAATTAAAGTTATTGCAAATTTGAGACCTGCCGAGCAGTTTGATTGGTCTACCCAGCTTGTCAACTAAACCAGAGCTTTTGTGTGAATCGGACGGGCCGGGAACAGAACCTGTGGAACTAGACCCTTCACTCTGAGCAGCCTTATGACACCACGCCGTGGAATGGTCAATAGATTGGCATAGGGAGCATGACGGTGCCTTAAGCCCGGCGAAATGCCTACAAAAAATCTCCGTATCAATGTTGGCCCAGTTAGTAAGAAACTGGAACTGGCTTAAGGTAGCAGCTGCCTTGGCTGAGAAAGAACAATGGTAGTCATAGAAGGAAGTACCACCATACTTGTACCCCAGCTCTGTTATCCTAAACAAGTACAGATCGAGTTCTTCCCTTCTCTCGGGACGAACTGAACAGATAACGTCTCTGTACAAACTAAATGCGAGCACGAATTCAGGAACCGTGAGCTTGCGGTTCAGTCTGTGGTCACGGCCTTTCAGGATCACTGACACATACCCACAAGCAATTACCCTACTATCAGACAGGTCCCGGGTAGCGACCAGTAAGGATGCAAGATTGACATCTCTACCTTCCAGGATGTCCTTCTTTAAATTAGCAGGAACGAAATGTGCCGGCATAATACTGGGCGCTGTCACGGGGATACCTGCCCCTGTCGCCGTAGATGTGGAGGGAACGGCGACATCGATGGTCTGCGGGGTAGTGGAAAAACAACGAGACTCCACCGCTTGCAACCTGGTTTGCACATCCGTGACAGACGAAGTCAAGTTATTTAGCAACAGATGGATCTGTGTCAGCGAGTTCTGAACAGTGACCGCGGAGACTTCTTCTTGCTGCTGAGGGCCCGAGTTAACGACCAGTAACCGATATAACTCAGCCTTCCTAGCAGAAGAGGGATAAGAAATACCCCGTCTGGACAACTCCGTCATCAGCCTAGGGACGGTCCAAGTGCGAAGAGACGAGACACTGCCCCCTTCTGACATCCTGGCAGGGTTCTCGTCGACCGAAGCCTCCACTATATCTGATGCACGAGACATATCCTGTGGATACAGTATGCACAAATCAACACCTGACTGTCAACCGATACTGGAATGACATGACGTGGCGTGGCCGTGAGTAGGCTGAGACCCATGCAACTGTGGAAAAAATAAGAGTGAAAAGGAAGAGAGAACCTGAGCCAAGGAGAAGCGATAGCTGAACCTGGAACACCCCTGTGAATAGTGAGTCTGAACGTGGCACAACTGACCCACTACCAGAAGAAAGAGTGGAATAAACCACGACATAGCTTATTGTCATACTGTACCCTGATGGTTGAAAAAAGTGCAGAATGTGTGTGAAGAAGGACGAGACAATTCCTGGAATAAAATCACATGTAAGATTGCGTACGTTATAGTGCCAGCGGAGGCGTGCGACCAATACAGAGACCCTCTAACTAATACTGAACGAGTATATGGTCCCCCCCCCCCTCCTAAGTCTATGAATCAAGTATGAGTTAATACCCCCTTTTTTTTTTTTTTTTCCTTAACCCCCCTTTTTTTTTTTTTCTTTAACCCCTTTTATTTTTTTTTTTTTTTTTTTCATTAATTAATTATAATTTTTTTTTTTTGTGGTTATAGCTCCTGGTGGCCACTAGATGGAGCCAACGCAGAGCACAGAGCCATGGACTGCAGTGCCGGCAGCCACCACCGGAGGGAGCCTGCGACAAGGGAGCCTGGAACAACACTGCTCCATGGACTGCATAGACTCTAGCAGCCACCAGGGGGAGCCCACGGTAGCCGGCAGCAATTCTCACAGAACACCGGCCCCTGCAGCACGGGCAGACAGCGGAGGAGACCGCGAGCAGGACGCCAAGGTGAGAGCGCCGAGACATGACCGGGGCCAGTAAGGGCATGGGGGGCATGGGAGAACCAGCCCAATTGCTACCACGGACCCTGCCTAGCTAATGGCACAGCGGCCTGTGCCAGACATTAAGGAAGAAAGAAATTCGAATCGGGATCGCGCTGATCCCTGCACCCTACGAGTCATGCCGCGTGGGAGCCGGAGCTGCCTGGCAGACGCTCCGGTGCAGTGTGGCCCCCTCTTACCTAGGGAGCCGGCAATGCCGGCCGGACTTTGAGAACCGAGACTGCAAGCGTGGCAGTCACTCACCTGATCTAGCAGCTTGCTTGCGCAGAACGAACTTCCAGGACCAGACGCAAACTTCACACACGGAACGAGGCCAGCGTTTGACACACGTTCATTGAAGGAGGGGCAGAGGTGCCATGATATAGGCATCCGTGCCCCTCCCACAAATACAGGCCAATGAATCGGCCTTAACACATGTCTCAGTCAGGCAGCATTACACACATGGACGTACAGTGTGATGATGATGACGATGTTGTACCCGCTGCTGCTTCCTTTGTTGAGGTGTCAGATATAAGTGAAGTGGTTGATGATGACGATGTGTCCGTGGATGCCACGTGGGTGCCTGCTCGAAGAGAAGAAGAAGAGGGGGGAAAGTTCAGAAGGGGAGACAGAGAGAAGGAAGAGACGAGTTGGAAGCAGGGGCAGGTCGTCGCAAGGAGCTAGTGGCACAGTCAGACAGCATGTATCGGCACCCGGGGTCAGCCAGACAGCACGCCAATCAACGCATGCTGTTGCCACCACCAGAATGCCGTCATTGCAAAGCTCAGCAGTGTGGTATTTTTTTTGTCTGTCTGCCTCTGACAACAGCGATGCCATTTGCAACCTGTGCCAAAAGAAACTGAGACGTGGGAAATCCAACACCCACCTAGGTATAACTGCTTTGCGAAGGCACATGATCACACATCACAAACGCCTATGGGATCAACACATTATGACGAGTAGAAGCAGCACACAAGCTCAAAGCCACCATCCTCCTCCTGGTCCAGCATCTTCAGCCACGTCAACCACTGCTGTCCTCCTTGCCCCCTCTCAACCACCCGCCACTCTGCCTCTCACCTTCAGCAGTTCCATCTCATCTGCCCACAGTCAGGTGTCTGTAAAGCAAATGTTTGAGCGTAAGAAGCCAATGTCACAGAGTCACCCCCTTGCCCGGCGTCTGACAGCTGGCTTCACGGAACTCTTAGCCCGCCAGCTTTTACCATGCCAGCTGGTGGAGTCTGAGGCCTTCAAAAAAAAATTCGCTATTGGGACACCACAGTGGAAGGTACCCGGACAATTTTTTTTTTCAAATAAGGCAATCCCAAACCTCTACTCAGTGATTGAAAAGAAAGTCATGGCATCTCTGGCATACAGTGTTGGGGCAAGGGTCCATCTGACAACTGATACCTGGTCTGCAAAGCACGGTCAGGGCAGGTATGTCACCTGCACTGCGCATTGGTTCAACCTGCTGACGGTTGCCAAGCATGGAATGCGTGGCTCTGCAGCGCAGTTGGTGACACCGCCACGACTTGCAGGCAGGCCTATTGCCACCTCCTCTACTCCTCCTACTCCATCCTCTTCCATAACCTCCTCGGCTGAGTCCTCTTCTGCTGAGGCGTCTGGCTGCACATCAACTGAATCCCCCCAGCTCCCCAGGGGCTATTCCACATCCCGGATACGACAGTGTCACGCTGTCTTGGGGTTGACTTACCTGAAAGCAGAGAGCCACACCGGACCAGCACTCCTGTCCGCCCTGAACGCACAGGTGGATCAGTGGCTGACTCTGCACCAACTGGAGATCGGCATATTGGTGTGTGACAATGGAAGCAATTTGTTGGCGGAATTTAATTTGGGCAAGTTGTCACATGTGCCGTGCATGGCACATGTGTTGAATCTCATCGTACAACTCTTTGTGTCTAAGTACCCAGGCTTACAGGATGTCCTCAAGCAGGCCAGGAAGGTGTGTAGCCATTTCAGGCGTTCCTACATGGACATGGCGCACTTTTCAGACATTCAGCGCCGAAACAACATGCCAGTGAGGCGCTTGATTTGCGACAGCCCGACACGTTGGAATTCAACACTCCTAATGTTTGATCGACTGCTCCGACAAGAAAAAGCCATCAACGAGTATTTGTATGAACGGGGTGCTAGGACAGCCTCTGCGGAGCTGGGAATTTTTTTGCCACGTTACTGGACGCTCATGCGCAATGCCTGTAGGCTCATGCGTCCTTTTGAGGAGGCGACAAACCTAGTCAGTCGCACCGAAGGCACCATCCCATTTGTTTTCTTACTGGAGCATGCCCTGTGAAGAGTGCTGGATCAGGCTGTAGATGAGCGTGAATAGGAAGAGTTGTGGTCACCACCACCACCATAAACAGCCTTGTCATCATCGCTTGCCGGACCTGCGGCAACGCTGCAAGAAGAGTATGAGGAAGAAGAGTCAGAGGAGGAATGTAGCTTTGAGGAGGAGGAGGAAGACCAACCACAGCAAGTTTCCCAGGGTGCTCGTTGTTGTCACCTATCTGCGACCCGTGGTGTTGTACGTGGCTGGGGGGAAGAACAGACCGTCAATTACATCAGTGAGGATGAGGGACGGGAAATGAGTAGCTCGGCATCCAACCTTGTGCAAATGGGGTCTTTCATGCTGTCATGTCTGTTGAGGGACCCTCATATAAAAAGGATGAAGGAGAACGACCTGTACTGGGTGGCCACGCTCATAGACCCCCGGTATAAGCAGAAAGTGGTGGAAATGTTACCAAATTACCCGAAGTCAGAAAAGATGCAGCAGTTCAAAACCAAACTAAAAAATATGCTTTACACAGCTTATAAGTGGATGTCACAGCACAGCGGGAATCTAACAGGGGAAGAGGGGAAAGTAATCCTCCTACCACGACCACGGCGGCAAGGACAGGACGCTTTACAAATGTGTTGTTGATGGAGGACATGCAGAGCTTTTTCAGTCCTACACATCGCCACAGCCCTTCGGGATCCAGTCTTAGAGAACGACTCGACCGACAGGTGGTAGACTACCTCGCCTTAACTGCAGATATCGACACTCCGAAGAGCGATGAACCCCTTGACTACTGGGTGTGCAGGCTTGACCTGTGGCCTGAACTATCCCAGTCTGCGAACTTCTTGCCTGCTTCGCTTCAAGTGTCCTGTCAGAAAGGACCTTCAGTGCAGCAGGAGGCATTGTCACTGACAAAAGAAGTCGCCTCAGTCAAAAAAGTGTTGATTACCTCACCTTCATTAAGATGTATGAGGCATGGATACCGAAGGGACTGACAGTGGGGGATACTTTTGACTAACAAAAGGCCTGATGACATGCCTTGGCCTCAAAATGGTCCCCACGCTGCTGCATTTAATGTCTGCATACCGGATGACTTTCGTGAATTCTCCGCCACCAACTAGGGTTCAGGCCGCAATGTTTTAGTCACCTTTCTGCCTGGAAAACATACATTTTTCCGGCCGCTGCTGCAGCAGCGGCTGCAACAGTACCTGGTTTTTCAGGCATGTGTACATGCCTCATTTTTCAAGCCTCTAGTGCTGCACTGTGGCTGCAAAAACAAAAAACAAAAAAGGCACATACATGTGTCAATTCCCCTTCGTGATCGGTACCTTGTTGTGGTGAAGGGGATTGCGTATCACAATGAAGCGATCATCACCTCTATGAGTGTGTTGGCAATGTTGCCACACCCCAGATAAGGCCGTTGCTTCATTATGATCAGACTAAGGCCTAGTTCACACGAACGTATGGCTTTTATAGTTTTTTGCGGTCTGCTTTTCACTGAAGATAGATAGAGCTTGTCCTATATTTGGCCGTAAATCACGGGTCGTGGCTCCATTCAAGTCAATGGGTCCGCAAAAAAACTGGAACACATACGGAAATGCATCCGTAAGTCTTCAGTTTCCGTTCCGTTTTTTCTGAACCATCTATTGAAAATGTTATGGCCAGCCCATACAGAAAAACGGAACGGAAAAACAACGGAACTCAAAAACTGAACATCGGATCAGTGAAAAACGGACCGTAAAAAGCTATAAAAGCCATACGTTCGTGTGAACTAGGCCTAAAAGCGATCGGCTGGATAATTTTTCATAGAAAAACATTATTTATCTTTTTTTTTTAAGTTGTATGGGTTTTTAATACATAAAATAAAAAAAATCATAATAAAGCCTCTTAATAGTTTATTAGAAATAATGCAGACAATTTAAAAAAATCCCCATCAATTCCAATACAAAGCAAGTACAGAGCTCAGAACAAAATTATTTCAGGATGTCGTTAATTCGACAATTATTAATCAATTTGACACACGTCCCCAGATAGGGGGCGTAACCAGGCCCGTCGCTAACAGACAGGCAAAACAAGCAATTGCTTGGGGCCCCGAGCTGGCCAGGGGCCCCAAGATAGTGTTGCCACCCGTCCGGGTTTATAATCCTGTGCCCGGGTACAAGCCTTTCTTAGACCCGGGCACAGGATTATTCTATTCTATTCATTGAAACTGCAGACAGTCAGTGTGGAGTCCGTCCGATCGCATATTTAAGCTGCTGCCTGAGTGCACTGCACTGTCACTTCACTAGTGACTCACTCACTGCGGCGGCAGCCGGGTGATAATCAGCGGAGCGGAGCGCTCCCTCCCCCAGCCCCCCCCCCCCTCCTCTAGACTCTCCTCCTCCAGTCTACAATCACTACAGTGATGCGGCTGCCAGGCAGGCAGCGCAGCCGCAGCGGCTCACTCGCTGTTTAGTAGTCTCCAGTCCAGTCTCCTCGCTCCTCCTCGCTCATCCTCGCTCCTCCTTGCTCCTCCTCGCTCTCCCCTGCTTCCCAGTCCCTCCCTCCTTCTTTCTGATAAGAAACTAAGTCAAGTTCACAGGAAGTGACATCAGAGAGAGAGGCAGGGAGGGAGATTTGAAATCATTCTTCCAGCAGCTCCAGGCTCCAGCAGCCTGCCCAACTAGTGCCCAGCCCAGACTGTGCCCACTGTGCCCTGCTACTAGCTGCTAGTTTCTCAACCTGACCAAGACTGAGTCTGACTGTGACACCAGATAATCACTTACTTTACTTCTAAAAAGGTATAAATATAAAACATTTGAAGCATGTTTGTAACAGTGTTTAAACAGCCTCAGGTTTCTGAATCTGTCAATCAGAAAAAACATTATGTTATGTAGCTGACTGGTGTTAGTGATGTGCTAATGTCAGCAGTGCATAACAGTGTGTTTTAACTCCCTGTCTGCCGCCGTTCGCTTAAAATAAAGACTTATAATATGCTAATGAGCCTCTAGGTGCTCTGAGGGCGTTTCTGCAGCACCTAGAGGCTCCATCCATTCACCTTTTGGCAGTGGCACATCCATGTTTAGTTGATTGAGGTCCGAATTCTCCTCTTCGTCCCGTAAATCCCACGCCTGCGTTGAATACTAAACAGTACGGCGCAGGCGTGGGATCAGGGGCGTAACGATTGTGGTGCAACAGCAATCAGGGGTGGAGGCGGGACATGGGCGTGGTTGGAGGCGGGACATGGGCATGGCTGGAGGTGGGACATGGGTGGGGCCACTTGTCTTCCCCAGCTCGCAAGCCCATTGGACGAGGCGCTGCTACTGGGGACATGACATCACCTGCCCGGCGCTTCTTAATGAATTGTCTTGTATTGATGGGTTCTAGTGGGATGAGGTCTGCACTGCAGGTAGCTGGCCCGGCACGTGCAGGGGCAACAGAGCCCGGAGGGAACGGTAGGTGAAGGGATGAGGGACTGACTGCGGCACGGAGAGGAGCGCTGTGTTTACAGTTACAACAGGCGTATTGTGACGTCACCTGATTGACAGGTCGCCCTGCCAGAGGGAAAAGTCGCTAGCGGCTGTCAGCGCGAGGGGGGGGGGGCTCCATGTCTATTTTGCTTGGGGCCCCCAAATTCTTTCAAACGGCCCTGGACGTAACAGGCATTAAACCGATGAGAATAGTACTACAGAAAATACCACTCATATCGGGTGTGACAATAAATTGCACGGCGCAGACGCAGTAAACGTGGAGTGGATTCAAACAAAGGGGAGGGAGCCAGCGTTTTTTTAACCATCTACCCGTTCGAAAAATCTATTTAATAAATGGACCCCAGATTGGGGATGTCACGTAACAGGGATTAAACTGATGAGAATAGTACTACAGAAAATACCACTCATATCGGGTGTGACAGTAAATTGCACGGCGCAAACGCAGTGACCGTGGCATGGATTCAAACAAAGGGGAGGGAGCCAGCGCTTTTTTAACCATCTCCCCATTCCAAAAATCAATTCAATTCACCTTTCGGGGACCCTTGGTGTTGTACGTGGCTGGGTGGAGGAAGAAACCTTCGATGACACCAACGAGACATGGCTATCTTGGTATCCAACCTTGTGCAAATGGGAAGTTTGCTGTTGGGCAAATGAACTGTTTGCGGTTGTTTGGGGTGCATTAAAAGGGGAGTTTGGTCTGTCAATGTCTGTAAAGCGGGCATAACCCTTACACTACCTGATCGATACAACATCATACCTGATCGTATGCACACACTGGATGTTTTAAACCACGTTGTTCAAAAAAATTTAGGATTGTTAGGTGATTTATGCCCTTTATGGATTAAAATCCAACTCTGCGTCAACTATGTAATTTTCCATGGGAGTTTTGCCATGGATCCCTCTCCGGCATGCCACAGTCCAGGTGTTAGTCCCCTTGAAACAACTTTTCCATCACTACTGTGGCTAGAAAGAGTCCCTGTGGGTTTTAAAATTCGCCTGCCTATTGAAGTCAATGGCGGTTCGCCAGGTTTCGCCCGTTCGCGAACATTTGCAGAAATTTGCGTTCTCCGTTCGTGAACGGAATATTTTATTTTCACAAAATTTCTACATCTAAGGAGATTGCAGAAACTACTAAAATTGGGTTAAGAACTGTCCAACACATTATTAAAAACTGGAAGGATGGGGGGTGGAGCTAACGGCTGAGCTGTGAAGACATGCTCTGCTGAGCTCCGCTTATTTGCCTGCTAAAGGGACCAGCTTACGCTAGCCAGAACACTCCAAAAATGATGAAAATCGGAGGGCAGAAGAACACAGATCATGCTGTGATCCCGAAATGCCCTAATCCAGGTTCTGGAATGGTGAAATACCTTAAGAAACAGACCGCTTCGCCTGCAGTCAAAGAATCCAAGATGGCGCCGGCAGACGAGCGCTCTGAAGCAGGAGCTGAAGGAGGCATGTCTGAGGGAGAAAGCGACGGAGGTGAGTCTCTTAGCTCCCGCTCCCTGCCTGTGTCACGACGTTTCATTAAACAAGCCCTTGCTGAAGCCTTATCACCTCTCAGGCAGGAAATCTCTGTACTCACCCAGGAGATTCAGCATATAGGTCACCGGGTTGAGTCTCTGGAGAATATCAGCCAGGCCACTCTGGAGCATAGCTCAGCAGTCTCCCAATCCCTCTCCTCCTGCCAGCAACATATCAATCAGCTGCAAGCAGCCATGGAGGACCAAGAAAACAGGGGGAGGAGGAATAACCCCCGATTCAGAGGCATACCAGAGTCTGTGCCTAATGATGACCTTATCTCTGTCATTAAACAAATAGCTGCAACTCTCCTGGGAAGGGATGATTTGTCTGGCATGATCATAGAAAGAGCTCACAGAGCCCTCAGACAGAAGCCTAAGGACACAGAGCCTCCCAGAGACATTATTTGCCGTTTCTTAAATTATGCTGACAAAGAAAAAATCTTTAATGCAGCCAGAGCCTCAAATACCATATCTTTTGGTGATTCTTCTATCAAGATATTTCAAGACCTTTCTCCAGTCACCTTGAATAAGAGGAAGATCCTAAAACCCCTCACAGACCATCTGCGCAACAAGAATATCTTATATAGATGGACTTTCCCCTTTGGTCTGTCCTTCAAATATGCAGGAAAGCAGATCAAGATTTCATCCTACATGGATCTTCAGGATGCTTTTTCTTTCATGGACATTCCTCCAATGGACATAACAAGCTGGGACGCAGTGTCTGAGATCTCCATTTTGCCTGATCTCCCGAAGCTGACCCCTTGGGAGAAGTTTGCTACTCCTAAAAGGCAACGAACGAAGCATCGCAGCGGAAATCTGACCCCGAGGAGGATAACTGGGACTGTGTCATAGCTCTTCCACTCTAATACTATTGGCACAATATAAGTAATGTCTCTGTTTTCCAATAAACCCACCTTTCTACCCCTCTCTCATTCTCCCCCCCTTTATCATGCCTTTTTTCTATCCATATTCCTTACTGAATATAGACCTAAAAATTTTGGCGAAAATGTTATCCACAAGACTTCAATCTTTTCTCACCAATCTAATCCACCCCGATCAAGTGGGATTTGTGAAGGGTCGGGAGGGAAAGGAAAACACCACTAAAGTTCTTGATGCCCTCTTCTATGCTTCTTATAAAAAAAGGCCCTTAGTATTACTCGGTACCGATGCTGAAAAAGCGTTTGACCGAATAGACTGGTCGTTCATAAGACATACCCTACATAAATTTCATATCCCTAGCCCCTACATCAATGCTGTTTTTGCAATGTATACTAATTCCTCTGCCTCAGTCCTGGTCAACAACCTCATTTCCACCCGTTTCTTAATTAAAAACGGTACACGTCAAGGATGTCCTCTCTCCCCCCTTATATTTGTTCTAGTGATGGAGACTCTTCTGCAGGCATTGAGACAAGAAGAGGGCATCATTGGACTAAAATTAGGCCCGAAAGAATTTAAATTGGCGGCTTTTGCAGACGACCTGCTTATCACTACAACAAATCCCACTAAATCAATGCCCCTAATAGTATCCCTTCTAAATAGATTTGGTCTCCTCTGAAACTTTAAAGTTAATCCCCATAAATCCCAGATCCTTCATATTGGACTATCCCCGACTCAAATCTATGCCCTTCAATTAAACTCCCCTTTTAACTGGTCTAATAGGCATTTGACATACTTGAGCATTAAATTAACTTCTCATCTCTCAGAACTGTTTCAGCTCAACTATGCCCCCCTCCTGAAGGCCATTGTTGCTCAGCTTTATTCCCTGGACCACCCCTACTTGTCCTGGTTTGGTAGAAAGAACCTGGTGATGTCCCTGGTAATTCCAAGACTCACTTACCTCCTGCAAGTCCTCCCAATTGCCATCCCCAGGTTCTTTTTTAGGTCTTTGAACTCCCAGATACGGAAATTTATTTGGCAAGGTAAAAAACCTAGAATATCCTTTGCTACATTAACAAAACCTAAACATCTAAGTGGGATAGGCTTGCCCGACCCTGAGCTTTATATGAAGGCTATTCATTTAACTAGAGTGATTGATTGTCTTCGGCCCACAAAACATAAACAATGGCTACCGTTAGAAAATATTTTCTTTCCTTCTACTATTAGAGCCCTGCTGCTGTCGGACAGCCCACGTCCTGCCTTCTCCTCTATTCCAAATCCCATAGTTCGCACCTCATTAAAGGTATGGAAGTGGTTTACCGCCAGTTGCTGCGCCCTACCTCTGCCCTCTCCTCTCCTCCAGGTAGGAGACATTATCTCATTAGCTCCAAAAGAGATGAAAGATTCATGCCCTTTAAGGATCGGATCATCCACTAAATTAATAACTGATCTTCTGGACGTTAATGGGTGTGTCCTCTCAGGGGAGTCTCTTTTAAACATTTTGGAAGCTACTCCCTCCCATACCTTACTCCTTACTTATATTAGTAAAGAAATCAGCCTTAGAGCTGAATCCCTAAATATGCAGAAACCCCTAGATTGGTTTGAAAGTCTATTGAAGTCTACAAATTACCCATCTAAGTTAATTTCCGTTCTTTATAAAAAAACTTACCCTATCCTCTTCAAGTATCAAATCAACAGCAATAGCACAATGGCAAAAGGACCTGGGAAGACAATTCTCTCATTCTGAAATGACTAAACTCTTCAGTACTCCACACAAGCTCTCCAGATGTGTTTGAGTACAGGAGAACGGTTACAAGGTACTATCTAGGTGGTACAGAACCCCAGACAGGATCTCCTCGTACTATCCAAATGTCCCAGACATATGCTGGAGATGTGACAAAAATAAAGGTTCTTTTTTCCATATCTGGTGGGAATGCCACCTGCAAAAAACGAGCCCCTGCACAAGACAATTGGCAGAAATATAAAAAAACATATGGTGTTCAGAATATGGACATACAAAAACATAATTTATTTTCAAAATTGCTTTAAAATGTAAAAACTGAAACAAACAAAGTAAGTAGACATATTTGATATAATTGCATCTGTAACAACCTGCTCTATAAAAATAGCACATGATCTACCCTGTCAGATGAATCTTGTAAAAAAAAAAAAAAAAAACGCGCCAAAAGAGCCATTTTTCAGTTACCTTGCCTCACAAAAAACGTAATATCGAGCAATTAAAAATCATATGTACCCCAAAATAGTACCAATAAAACTGGCACCTTATCGCCTTAGAGCTGAATCCCTAAATATGCAGAAACCCCTAGATTGGTTTGAAAGTCTATTGAAGTCCCCTAGTTTCCAAAATAGGGACACTTTTTGGGAGTTTCTACTGTATGGGTGCATCAGGGGGGATTTAAATGGGACATGGCATCTAAAACCAGTTTAGCAAAATCTGCCTTCCAAAAACCATACGGTGTTCCTTTCCTTCTGCGCCCTGCCGTGCACCCTTACATCAGTTTACGACCACATGTGGTGTGTTTCTGTAAACCGCAGAATCAGGGCAATAAATGTTGAGTTTTGTTTGGCTGTTAACCCTTAATGTGTTAAAGAAAAAAAGTAATAAAATGGAAAATCTGCAAAAAAAGTGAAATTTAGAAATGTCATCTCCATTTTCCTTTAATTCTTGTGGAACACCTAAAGGGTTAACAAAGTTTGTAAAATCAGTTTTGAGTAACGTGAGGGGTGCAGTTTTTACAGTGGGGTCATTTATGGGGGGTATCCGCTATGTTAGCCCCACAAAGTGACCTCAGACCTGAGCTGGTCCTTAAAAAGGGGGTTTTGGAAATTTTCTTAAACATTTTAAGAATTGTTTCTAAACTTCTAAACCTTCTAACGTCCTAAAAAAATAAAATGACATTTCCAAAATGATGCCAACATAAAGTAGACATATGGGAAATGTTAAGTAATAAATATTTTATTAGGTATGACTTTCTGTTTTAGAAGAAGAGAAATAGAAATTTTGAAAATTGTGATTTTTTAAAATTTTTGATAAATTTGGGATTTTTTCATAAATGAAGGTGAAATATACTGACTCAAATTTATGACTATCATGAAGTTCAATATGTCACGAGAAAACAATCTCAGAATGGCTTGGATAAATAAAAGTGTTCCAAAGCAATTGCTACATAAAGTGACGCATATTAGGTTTGCAAATTTTGACCTGGACACAGGGGGCATCAATGACCCTTGGTCATGAAAGGGTTAAACATAAAATGTGTTTTAGAGGTGACAGGTTTCCTTTAGGTGCAATAAATAGAGATGGAGGCAGCATGTCCGGTGCAAAAAATCCCTTTATTGGGAGCCGCTTCAGTGAACAAACACGTGCAGAGAGTAGTTACGTTTCGGCTGACCCACAGCCTTTATCAAACACAATGTGTACTCTAAAGAATCATGTTTAAATACCATAGGCCACACCCACTCTCACAGATGTGGCCAATTGCCCCATCCGTGAAGTGCTATTAGCATCACAGGTGTGTATATACGTGCTCATAAATAGTGTCATAATATGCGCCCACTACGGGCATACGATCCAGCCCCCCACATACCTTCATGGTGCACGTATCTCGAGCGTCCTCCAACATGCAGATCACGGGACGTGGTATATATGATCACGTGCCCTTGTGGCCTCATCTATATAGGTGAGACCACAATGGAAGCCCGTGAACGTATTAACTCTCATAAGAGTAAAATCAGAAGGGCCCAGATTGACAAACCTGTGGCAAAACATTTCTTGAAACGTGGACACTCGGTCAACCAACTCAGGTTCCGAATCAATGATTCGGTTGGCAAAATTAGACGCGGGGGAGATAAGGATCGGATCCTACGTAAAAAAGAGCTTAAATGGATCTTTGAAATGAGGGCACTCCAACCCTTCGGGATGAATCTTGATTTCTATGTGGGGAATGTGTAAATGATCAGAGTGACCTTTCATTAGAATCTGTTATCTGTATAGTGTTTTTAATGGATTTTTGCTTTTTACCATTTTACTTGCACTTAATTTTCCAGCCTACACTGCGTCATGGTGCACTTGATCCTAGTGTGGTTCTTCCCTGCTTGGATCCCTGACGTGTGTGGGGATCCTGGTATGCGCGTCGGAGATGCGGGCGGATAGAGGCCCCCTGCGCGTCCTTGACAACGTGGGGTTGACTGGACGGAGATAGGGAGGAGTTTTGACGTCACTTCGGTTAGGTGCACGGCTGGTGACCTGGAGACTGTGTGACTCCGCCTCCCCAGACAGTCCCCCTGCTTGCCGGATGATACGGGTGAGGTGATTGACATTGGGCATGTTGTTGCGCCATAGTTAATCTCGTGTTAGGGCGATTGCCCTGCTGCCAGGATCCCTGATGCGATGACATGGATTCACTACACCCACGTTGGTGCTGTGGGCGGATGGTTCCATATGCGTCCCTAGCAGCAGTGCGCTGGTGGGAGGAGGATTGGGAGGAGTCTCGATGACACCATGGTCGCATGGGCGGAGTTGCTGGCGATCAGATGACTCGGTGACGGACATGCGCGCTGACTGTTGGAGGACGCTCGAGAGACGTGCACAATGAAGGTATGTGGGGGGCTGGATCGTATGCCCGTAGTGGGCGCATATTATGACACTATTTATGAGCACGTATATACACACCTGTGATGCTAATAGCACTTCACGGATGGGGCAATTGGCCACATCTGTGAGAGTGGGTGTGGCCTATGGTATTTAAACATGATTCTTTAGAGTACACATTGTGTTTGATAAAGGCTGTGGGTCAACCGAAACGCAACTACACTCTGCACATGTTTGTTCACTGAATTGGCTCCCAATAAAGGGATTTTTTTGTACCGGACATGCTGCCTCCATCTCTATTTATTGGACTGCATATATAGGAGCCCTGATGGATCTTGGACTCCAGGCAGGCTGTTGCATTCTGGATGACCACAAGTTCTGGTGAGTGTGATTCCACAATACTTTTCTACATTGTTAGGTTCCCTTTAAGGTCAGTCTATGCCTCTAAGTTTTTTGTTTTTTTTAAGATCTTCAAAGTCGCTTTCCTAAACCTATCTGATGCCAGAAGAGGTTGGCCATGATAACTTGCATATATTTTCCCCAGAAATCAAGAGAAACTTTGTGTAGCCTAAAATAGTTGTCACATATAGATCAACTGGTTTCCAAAATAGAAATAGTACCAACCCAGATGTTCCCCTTAAAGGATAACTGTCACATTTAGCCCCTAATTTCAATTTTCATATATGTTGTTACTAATAACGCTCTCTCTCTCTCGCTCTCTCTCTCTATCTTACCAAGTTTGCTCATCTCTCACATCAATGTTACCAATTATGTAAATTTTTATTAATTGGGGAATATTAAAAGGCTTGTTACTGTTTTACATTTTTTTTTTTGTTCTGTTAAGTCAATACTATACTATCTTTTTTTATTTTTATAAAATGTTTATTTTTCATTTTTCTTTGTATAGTCATGTAACAAAGAAGCATTAGGATGGTACATAAATGAGAGAAAAGATAACAAAACATAATAATGCTAGTATACAGATTCAGATACACTAGTCATTACAAGATAATCATGTACATAGGTTTATAACCTTTGTCTTATCAATATAGCTTCTTTTATGTAGCTAGGGTGATGTAGAAGAACACGAGAGAATGTTCCTTAGGGTCGTCTACAACGCTCTCTAGACTGATCTCGTACATTTCGCAATACTATGAATTCATATAATAGAAGAAAGAAGAAAGAGAAAGAAACGTAAATGAGGAATAGAAGTAGAAAAAAAAAAGTAAGTAGAGGTGGAGAGGGGGTAGGAAGGGGTGTGTGTACAGATATCAAGGTCTCAAGTTTAAGTGTCATCGCTATTATTTAGCTAGGATCCATCTACTTCAGAGATCTCCAGGGGCTCCATATCTTGATGAATTTGTCGTGCATCCTATCAATCCAGCTGATCATTTCTTCAAACCTACAAATTTGTGTCGTCTTAGCTTTCATTTCTTGTACAGTAGGAGAATTAACATCTAGCCAATGTAAAGGGATTAATGCTTTAGCTGAAGCTATGGTGTGCAAAATCAGGTTCTTTTTTGAAGGGGAATATTGGGGAGTTGGAAGCGCAAGTGCCACCATCTCTAGTGTTAGTTTAAAGTCGGGAATTGTTAGTTTTTGAATCAACGCTTCAATCTCCTTCCAATAGGGCTTAATCTGAGAGCAATGCCACCAGATATGTGACAAGGAGCCCACGCCAGTTCCACATCTCCAGCATTCCTTCGTAGATGCTAGACCTCGCTTGTAGAGAAAGTCCGGAGTTTTATACCACCTCGTCAGGAGTTTATAGTGATTCTCCTGTAGATGAATGCAGCGGGAGAAGCCATGAGAACTTCTCAGTATTTGCTTCACTTCAGTATCAGTTATAGTCCTATCCAATTCTTTCTCCCACTCTCTAATGTACACCGACTTCAGAGATTCACCCTCGCCTCCCACCTCCGGGTAGAGCTTCAACACTTTTTTAGTAGCGATGAGTGGCGATTGAATTAATTTCTCGGGACTAGTTGCATAACATATAGAACTTTTGGCATTACATAGGCCTTCAAAATGTTTTAACGTCCCATCCAAGACAAATGGAGAAGATTGTATGTTTGTAATATACGTTGTAGGTCTCCTAAAAGGGGGATGTAGTTGTGCTGGTACAAGTCATTAGTATCACTAGAAATCGAGATTCCTAAGCATTTAATAGGTCCTTTAGCCCAATGAAATGGGAATCGGGCTCGTAAGCGGGCAACCTTGGATTCCGGTAGGGAGATATTCAATATCTCCGATTTGGCATGATTGACTTTGAAGTCCGATAGAGAACTTTACTCGTCTATGTTTTTTGCTAATGGGTCTAGTCCCCTCTCCGGATCCACAACCAAGAACAATAATTCAGTACAGCTGACATTTTAGTTCTTTTCCGTCATACTGAACTCCTGGTATATCGGGGGATTGTCTAACTAGTTGCAATAGCGTCTCTATTACCAAAATAAAAAGTGAGGGGGATAGAGGGCATCCCTGTCTGGTTCCGTTTGTTATATTGAAAGATGGCGAAAGCATACCATTAACTTTTAATCTGGCGTATGGGTTTTGGTAAATATCGCTCTCGTGAAAGTGTCTGGGAAGGCGAAGCGTTGCAGAGTCAACTTCATGAATAGCCAGCTGACTCTGATATTCTGTGGGAATTTTCTTTTCCCTCTCAGCCCTGGACAAACCCCAATTGCTCATGGCCTATCAGATCTGGTAGGAACTTGCCTAGTCTACAAGCTAAAATCTTAGCCCACCATTTTAAGTCCAGTTCAAGAGGGAAATCGGACGATAACTGCCACACTTAAGGGATCTTTCCCTTCTTTAGAGATCAGGGTGACGTGGGATTTGAGCATCTGCTTAGGCATTGAGCCTCCTTGCATGAGTGCATTACAGACTTCTGTAAACCTCGGGACGAGAATATCTTGGAGTTTTTTTATAATATAGTAAGGGTAAGCCATCAGGTCCCGGGCTTTTCCCAGGTGGTAAGGTTTTGAGAGTACTGATTACTTCATCAAGGTATTTTGAATTTTCTGGTGTTATATTCGGGAGATGTAGGGAGTCTAAAAAGTCTCTGATGTGGCGCTCCCTTTGGAGTTCCTCATCAGGTGTTCCTGTTTGATGTAAATTGTATAGTTTCGAGTAGAACTCCTTAAAAGCCCTAGCTATTTCTGGGGTGTCATTGGTCACATTGCCATTTAGCTGTTTTATAGAGGAGATATGGGTGACATTCTTAGCTTTCTTAAGCAGGGATGACATCAGTTTTCCTCCTTTGTCTCCATGGGCATAAACCTTATGTTGAAAATTCATCATTTGCTTCACTACCCTATGGCTAAGAAGGTCTCGGAGTTTAAGTCTGAGTTCTGTCAGTGCTTTTTGATGCTCATTGCGTCGTGAAGCCTTATGTTTCCTTTTTAGCTCTGGTACCCAAGGAGATGAAGCAACCTCTAATAAATGCTTTGTGCGCCTCCCAGACAATAGGCTGTGAGCTGTGCGTGAAGGAGTTAAGTGCAAAGTACTCTGTCAACTGAGTCCTGACCTGATCCAAGTGTAATTGGTTGTTCAGCAGGGATTCGTTTAACTTCCAACTTCAGTTCCTTTGTGGTAGGGAGGCCAGGGTAAAGGTCGCCAAGCATGGAGCGTGGTCAGATAGGGTGATATTTCCTATTTCTGCTGATCTAAAGGAGGGAAGAAGAGATGCAGATGTCAAAATGTGATCTAGCCGTTGGTACGTTCCATGCGGAACTGAGTAGAAAGAGAAGTCCTTAACTGATGAAGACTACGCCATACGTCTATCAAGCACAACTCGTGAAGTTTCTTATGTAGTTTGTTGAGAAGTTTTTGTGTTACTCGAGATTTAGCTGAAGAATCAGCCTCTGCCTTTGGAGGCAGAGGCTGGTTGCACGCTATGAAACCAGTGGACAAATGGACGTTTTGGTAACCTTGGCATTTTCTTCTGGCGTAGGTGGGCTTCCTGCAGAAACACTATCTGAGAGCCCATTTTCCTAAGAGCCAGCATGACTTGGCCTCGTTTCTGTGGCGAGTTTAAGCCTTTTACATTGAATGTCGAGACCTTTATATTAGTCATCCTAGCAGATAAGTTATTTCCTTCTAAAGTAGAGCTGCAGCCTGAGGTATCTACTGATGAGACTTTTTATGAGTCTAAAAGGAATATCAATGGGGAGGGAGAAGAGGGAGGAGGTGGGAGGGAAAGACTAAAGAGAAAAGAAATAAAGAAAAAGTAAAAGAGAGGAGGAAGAACAACAACAAAAAAAAGAGCAACAATCAGTAAACCAATCTGTTACTGGATTAAAAACCAAACTATCACAACAGGAGCGAACAGTTATGTGTGTAGATAGCAGGGGGGGGGGTAGAACACAAATATATCTCTAGCCTGGACCTGTTACCTAAACATCACAGTCAAAGAACATAACACTACATTTGGTGACCTATAACCTTTACTTGATTTCTAGACCCTATGGGCGGAGGTATTGCAGTGTAGGTGAAGGAGGGGGGGGGGGGGGGGTTTCCATGCATAGACATAGCCTATTGTTCATTAAACCCACCCATCAAGATATTTCCAGAGAGTGCTGAATGCACTGATCTAAGGTGTGTCCTAATTGCAATTGCATTTGCGTGGACAGGCAAGTAAATAGAATAAGAGCTAAGGGCCAGTGGGTGAGAGGGAGGGGAGGGGAAGGGGGGGGGTACTTATTTTCAGTAAGCGTAAGTGTGCTGAGCGCATTAAATAGGGAGAGACCAAGATCGGATATGACCGATTGCTCAGCGAATACTTTATACGTAATTCCTCAGATATGTTTCTCTGAGAGAGACAGTAAGCGCGATTAAAGAAGGTTTCTCATCAGCTTATTATTTTCGGATGACTGCACTTGAGAGGCATTAAATAAGAACTTATCACTGATGATCTTCCAGGTCAGTTTCTCAGGTAGGATAAAGACAATAGCATTAATATCAAGCAATTGCATATCCTACAGACTGCTTTTGCGGGCTACACCTGTTATACTGAACACAATAGGTAAATTGAATGCGGTGAAGCCTCTAGAAATATTAAATAAGCCGGAGACATGGAGCCTAGGTACGATGGAAAGCTTAGTCAGTTCCCTGCTCGCGATCTTTCAGAAGTTACTGTCTGAAATACAGTGTCCAGACTCCATGTATGCAACTTTTCAGCATAAAGGTAATACAAACATTCGCCGCGAAACTTTAACTTAAAGCTATAGCTAAACAGGGTATAAAGTGTACCAGAACATTTAAATGAAACAGTGGTTATCTTGAGCCCATGATATATACCGCGACTTAGTCGCATGGCCTACTCCTTAAGGAGTGGAATATTCCACTAGAGTGTGCGACATACATATCAGGGTGTACATATCATTAACATGATAGGGCTACTTCAAGAGCCCTCCCATGTCCCATTAATACTGGACCCGAACTCGGCGTGGAAGTCATCAGGGTGGGAGATCAGCAGATTCCCGTCAAGTGTTTGGACGTTTTTCCGGGCTTGAGACGATGAACCCTTTTCCAGGGCTCCAGCTGCGGCAGTTTCTGAAGCATCGTCGGGTAGTTCACCGGCAGCCAGGTAGGTATGTCCATGGGCTGTATATCTATGTGCTCCCACGCCTTGTCCAAATCCTCCGGCGTATGGATGACGATGCGCTTCCCATTCTTATTTATTGAGAGTCCGAACGGGTACATCCAGTTATATGGGATCTTTTTCCTTCGCAGCAAATCCAGCAAGGGCTTCAGTATGCGCCTTTTCGCCAGTGTCGATGGAGCAATGTCCTGAAATAGGGCGATTTCTGTGTCGCCATATGTAATCCGACCCTTAGCACGAGCCGCTTCCATGACCCGCGCCATGTCCACAAAGGACAGCAGGCCACAGACCACATGGCCTCTCATTTGGTTTCGGCTGGGGCCTTAGCGTCCTGTGGATGCGCTCAATGACGATTGATGCAACAGAGTCGGGCTCCAATATGTCTGCAAATATCTCCATGGCTACTGTACGCAGAGATTCAGTCGCCCAAGATTCGGGGAGACCTTTTATGCGAATGTTGCGCCGTCTGCTACGGTTTTCTAGGTCTTCTAATAACAAGAAGGCTCTATTAGGCTCTTCGGCGTGACCGTTGAGGCACTCTGTCACCCCGTTTGCATGCGATCTTAGGTCTTGCGTTGCTTGCTCCAGAGCCTCTACTCTGTGTCCCACTTGAGATATTTCTGTTTTAATGTCCGCCAATTCAGTTAGGACCGGTCTTAGCGCTTTGTCTAGCGCTTGGCTGAGCACTTTAGTGAGGAAGGATTTGGACACTGGTGTCGGATCCTGTTCTTCAGCTGTGGCGCAGCGTTCGCTATCTTCTACTGAGCCCTCAGTTTCCGTCTCCTTCATGCGCGCCGACGCTGTGGTCTCATCTCAGGGGTCTTCTCTAACTCTAATAGCTGGCTATTGCAGGTGGGAGTCATCTCTATAGTCTATATGGCAGTAGGTGCATATATGTAGAGTGGGTTCACTTCCTGAAGCTGCAGCATGCAGTCTTTTCCAACTTCTGCCGTATGTATACAGTGTAGGTTTGGAATAGGATAATTATTCTTGTATTCTGAATCCAGCCACATCAGTGAGAATGGTGCAGCTTAGCCCCACAAATAAAGCATTGACACTGGATGAATAATAAAGAATGAAGAGGCCAGGTAGATTATGGAATACATTTATAGTGGGGGTGAAATTCCTATAAATCAAACAATAATTACCTATTCTTAGCATAGATAGATAATGTTTTAGTCATGGAAAATCCCATTAAATCTGATTAATTGGGTATACATGGTAGTATCCCCTTGTTATCAAACACACAATAATCTATCATTTTTAAATCAGAATTGCAATTAGAATTGCTTTTGGGATTTAAAATAGTAAAATAGCAAGGGTATAAAATAACAATGAAGGCTTTATATTGAAGTATATAAGGAGAACATTTTCAGAAATTATTAAGATTATGTTGTAAGTATTCTGTATGTATTTACTAATGTAACGTTTTCAAATGGAATATATTGTCTTAATATAAAGTGCATTTTTACAGAAAATGTAGTGTACATATAGAAGAGAAAATATGGCTGATTTACTAATGCCACAGGTGATGTTACAATGAGGTTTAAGGGCTCATGCACACTACTATGGTTTTGGTCTGCATCCGACCTGCATTTTTTGCAGCTCAGATGCAGACTCACTCATCTCAATGGGGTCGCAAAAGATGTGGACAGTACACCCGTGCGTTGTCCACATCCGTAAGTCCATTTCACAGCCCCGCAAAAAATAGAACATGTCCTAGTCTTGTCCGTGCAATTTTGACTCACAGCGTCACATCCTAGACCATACTACATTCCCACAAAGCAATTCTCTTCAAGCTAAGCTCCATGCCTTTTTGAGTGAGTCAGAAATAAATCTGAGAACCATATGCGCCAAATTACATCCGTTTGTGCCACTTTTGTAGGGGCAGACATATTAGTAAATCTGGTCCTTTGGGTTTACCTGAGAAGGATTCAAATATATTCAGTTATCCTAAATTATAGCATAGCATAGAATAGAAAAAAATTAAGCAAAATAGGTAGACTACCGTTTTTAGTATTTTTGGTATTAATCAGTAATTTGCAGCCATATATTCAAGTCAACCAAGAGTGGGACCTACAAACAGTAGCAGGATTATATTAATCTATGAGTTTTTTTGCATGCACTACTACTTTTAGCCTTAAGTAGTTTTCTACCTATACTCTGGCCATCAATATCTGGTCAGTGGGAGTCTGACACCCATCAATCCAACTGATCAGCAGTTTGCGGCAGGCACTAGCACCGGAAACATTATAGTGGACACAGGTAAGAGCAGAAGCCTCTGTCCATTTGCTTGAATGTGAGCTTGATTGCAGTAACCTGGCTTGGCCATTACACAGTAGATGGAGCTTTCTGCTTCTGCTCTGTGTACTGTTATAGCAAACAGTTCATTTGTGGGGGTGCTGGATCTTCCATCCCCATTGATTGAATCCTGATTACCTATAAATAGGCTAGGTCATCAATATCTAGAAGGGGAAATACAAGTTATATATATTTTTTCTGAAAGTCAAAAAATGTGTGTACTATATGGTCACATATTGGCTTACTTCCAACATAATTTAAATGTAAGAAAAAACGTGTTGTGTAATGTAGCTTTATACTAGTCAATAGTAATAATATCAACACTAACACAACAATAACATAAGGGCTTGTGTACATGAATGTATTTTGTATCTATGTCCAAACTCTATTTTTTAAATGTGTTTTTTGGATTCTATGCAGACTCATTCAGCGCATGAATGTCATCCCTGTGCTGTCCATATCTGTATGCCCTTTTTCACAAATTAAAGAACATGTCCTAGTCCTGGCAACCCCGCCAATCAGCTATATATAGGGAGGCCTGGAGCTCTGGTGGACTCTGAAGCACAGCACCGTACATATTATAGCGGCTGTGCTTAGTATTGCAGCTCAGCCCCATTCAATTCATTGCAATTAGGCTATGTGACTGATGTCCAGAGGATGGGTCATCAATATTTTTTTTTTCAGGATTACCACTTTAAGTTATATTCACCATTTTCATTGTGACAATGTTATTTGTGGGTTTTCAGGAAAGCAGAATGAACAAGTATGAAACCTGAAAGTAATGTCACCATAAAAATGTTTTACCTTCTTGGATTTCATGTCAACCAGAATCTGGAACTCCTTCTCTTTTTCCTCTTTTTCGTGATGTACATATCAACCATAACTGGAAACACAATCATCATTACTGTCATCCACCAGAGTTCTAAACTGCACAGTCCAATGTACTTATTTCTTGGAAATTTTGCTTTTATGGAAATGTGTTACTCAACAGTTACTACACCAAAAATGCTAATAGGTTTGGTATCTGGCAATAAACAAATATCAATTCTTGGCTGTATTACTCAGTTTTATTTCTTCTTTGTTCTGGGTGCCATTGAAAATTATTTCCTGGCAGTATTGGCTTATGATCGGTATCTAGCAATCTGTAATCCACTGAGATATATGACAATTATGACTAACAGATTTTGTCTTCGCTTGGCCTTGATGTCTTGGCTGATCAGTTTTATAGGATCATTGGTTATCATTTATCTCTTAAGTAAATTGTCTTTTTGTGGTCGAAATGAGATTGATAATTTTTTCTGTGATGCAGCTCCATTTTTTAGTCTCTCTTGTACTGACACATCAATTCTAAAAGGCTACTTTTTCAGCCTTGTGTGGATTATTGTTTTTAGTTGTTTATTCTTTATTATTTTATCTTACTTACAAATCATTTTCATTATCTTAAAGATACCTTCTAATAGTGGTCGTAAAAAAGTGTTTTCTACATGTGGATCTCACTTCACTGTGGTCATTATGTATTATGGCTCGGTTATAGCAATGTATGTAAGGCCGGATCATGGATACACTTTTGTATTTGACAAATGCCTTTCAGTATTCTATGCAGTTGTAACTCCATTCCTAAATCCTATAATTTATAGTTTAAAGAACAAAAACATCAGAGAAGCTATAAAATTATATTTATCGAATATTTTCAACGTGTGGTGCTGGAGATGCCAGAAAGATTTTAAATAAATATACGGTGCGGCTCATCGTTTTTCATGATTTCAGTGTTACTGCATTATTATATAAATAACTAGACATTAAGCCCGTTACAATAACGGGCGCTAGAACATTACTGCATAATCATTAGTAGGAACAGTCTATATTAGGTCTCTTTCACACGACCAATTTTTTTTTCCGTTTGCAGGCCATTTTTTGCGTTCCGTATACGGTCATTCATTTCATTATTTCCGCAAAAAAAACGGAATGTACTCCGTATGCATTCCGTTAATGTTCCATTGACAGATAGAACATGTCCGATTATTGCCCGCAAATCACGCTCCGTGGCTCCATTGAAGTCAATGGTTCCTCCAAAAAAACGGAACACATACGGAATGTACTTCGTATGTGTTCCATATCTGTTCCGTTTTTGCAGAACCATCCATTGAAAATGTTATGCCCAGCTCAATTTTTTCTATTGTATTACTATATACTTTGTATGCTATATGGAAAAACGGAACAGAAAAGCAACGGAAACAAAAAAAAATGGAACAACGGATCCATGAAAAACAGACCGCAAAATACTGAAAAAGCCATACGGTCATGTGAAAGGTGCCTTAAATGGCACTGTTTGGTGGCTGAGACAGCTGGCACTGACTGGTGGTGCTAAGACTGCTGGCAGCAACTGGTGGCAGAGACTGCAGGCAGCGACTGGTGGCTTAGACTGCTGGCACTAACTGGTGGCTGAGACTGCTGGCACTAAATGGTGGCTGAGACTGCTGGCACTAACTGGTGGCTGAGACTGCTGGCACTGTTACTGGTTGCTGTGGCTAGCGGCACTGACTGATGGCTGAGACTGATGATGTGGCTGGTGGCACTGACTGATTGCTAAAAACAGCTGGCACTGACTGATGGCTGAGACTGCTGGCAGTGGCTGTTGTCTGTGGCTGAGAGTGCTGAGACTGTGCGGCTGTGTGATGCGGCGCTCCGACGTGGAGACCACACCATAACCTGCAAGCGGCGGCGATTGGCTTGGCCGGCACACAGGTTTGGACAGTGAGGGCGGCAGTGCGGGCGGCATGCGGAGCGTCGTGTGATGATTGGTCGGTGCGCCGTGCGGTTGCGTGTGGGGCAGTGGTGATTGGGCTGCACGTGCACAGTTCAATTATTACCACACATGCATGGACACGCAGCCCTGAGCATGCACACAGGGCTTTTATTATAGTAGATATATATCCTCTATAATAAAGTCCCTGTGTGCGTGTGTGACCGCGCGTGTGTGACGATTAGTTAAGTGCGCATGCGCAGCGGCCAATCAACAAACGACGCTCCGCACGCACAACCCACCCCTGCACATCGGCCCGCTGCTGTGCCCAGCTCCACCGTGCCTCCTCCTCCCCCTCCGGCTTCCTCTGCAGCAGCCTGACACCTCGGGATCTGGACCCAGCAACAACCGCCTGCCACAACGTATCCTTCACCGACACCCTTATGCACTGCCCACACCTGCACACCGGGAAGAGAGTGGCCCGTACCTGCTGCAGAATTGCATCCTGGAGTTCATAGAACTCCCAAAGAGCCTGGGAGGACAAAGCTGGGAGCACTGGGGATGGGGACCTCCTATTATGGACCCCGGGTATCTGTCAGCACAGGGGGCACATGTTAGTCCCCGCAGCGGCCACATCCTACTCGCTCCTATCTCACCCTAACCCCGCCCACCAAAGTCAAGAAATGGCCGCACAGTAGCTAGTGAAGGAAGCTATCACAGGCAGAGAGCATTACACATGTATTACACTCCAACCCCCATCATTACACTACAACCCTCATTGGAGTGTAATGATGGGGATTGGAGTGTAATATGTGTGTAATGATGGGGATTGGAGTGTAATATGTGTGTAATGATAGGGGTTGGAGTGTACTATGTGTATAATGATGGGGATCCTGAGGTGTAAGGCATCTGCAGTTAAAGCTGGAGGGGGAGGAGGAGTCACGGCGGAGCTGGGCACATGTGCGGGCGGCGTGTGGAGCGCTGTGTGCTGATAGGTCCCTGTGCCACGCATGCCCAGTATAACAAACGGCACACACACACACGGACACAGGGCACTCACACAGGGATTTTATTATGTAGGATTACACTCCAGCCCCATCACATAAAATCCCTGTGTGAGTGCCCTGCGTCTGTGTGCCGTTTGTTATAGTGGGCATGCTCGGCGAAGGGACCCATCAGCATCATTATACCCCCATCATTTTACACTCCAACCCCCATCATTACACACATATTACACTCCAATGAGGGCACACACGCACGGACGCGCACGTACATAGCGATTTTATTATATAGGATAAAAGAATGCATTTATTGAGAACCAAGATTATTTTTAAAATATCAGTTACAGCTGAGTGAATTTCTTAAAAAAAAAAAATTCTGGTTGGAATCTGACGAATCAGTTGAAAGATTTTATTTGGGTACAAAAAAATTTATACCAGAGTCAAAAGTGCTCCAATTGGCCTACAAATGTATGTCTAACGTTTAGATCTCCTTGGAGTCATACAGTCCTGATCAAAAGTTTAAGACCACTTGAAAAATGGCAAAAAATCATATTTAGCATGGCTGGATCTTAACAAGGTTCCAAGTAGAGCTTCAACATGCAACAAGAAGAAATGGGAGTGAGATAAAACATTTTTTGAACATTCAATTTTATGAAAACAACGAATAAACTGAAACAGGCTGTTTTTCAGCTGATCAAAAGTTTAGGACCACATGCCTTTAAAAGGCCAAATTTGTGCAAAGATGTGGATTCATTGTCATTTTCTGTCAAGTAGTCACATGGCAAAGGCAAAAAAATCTCTCCCCTTTTGAACGTGGTCAGGTTGTTGAACTGCATAAGCAGGGTCTCTCACAGCGCACCATCGCTGCTGAGGTGGGACGCAGTAAGACAGTCATTTGGAATTTCTTACATTCTTAAATGATCCTGAGGGTTATGGAACAAAAAAGTAAAGTGGAAGACCCAAAAAAACTTCATCAGCACTGAGCTGGAGGATCCAATTGGCTGTCCGTCAAGACACTGGACGATCCTCGACCCAAATTAAGGCCCTTACTGGTGCTGACTGCAGCCCCATAACCATCAGATGGCTTCTGAGATTGAAGGGCTTCAAAAACAAAAAAACGTCTTCAAAGACCTTGTCTCCTTGAACGCCACAGAACTGCTTGTTTGGACTTTGCAAGAGAGCACCAAAGATGGGACATTCAAAGGAGGAAGAAAGTTTTATTCTCTGATGAGAAAAAATGGAACTTGATGGTCCTGATGGTTTCCAACGTTACTGGCATGACAAGCAGATCCCACCTGAGATGTTTTCTATGCGCCACAGTGGAGAGGGTGCCATAATGGTCTGGGGTGCTTTTTCCTTCAGTGGAACAATGGAGCTTCAGGAAGTGCAGGGGCATCAAACGGCCTCTGGCTATGTCCAGATGTTGCAGAGAGCATTCCTCGTGACTGAGGGGCCTTGTCTGTGTGGCAACGACTGGGTTTTTCAACAGTACAACACTACAGTACACAATGCCCGCAGGACAAGGGACTTCTTCAAGGAGAATAACATCACTCTTTTGGCCCATCCTGATCTAAATCCAATTGAGAACCTTTGGGGATGGATGGCAATGGAAGTTTACAAAAATGGACAACAGTTCCAGACAGTAGATGGCCTTCATGCGGCCGTCTTCATCACTTGGAGAAATGTTCCCACTCACCTCATGGAAACACTTGCATCAAGCAGGCCGAAACTAATTTTTGAAGTGATAAACAATTTTTGGCGGATCTACTCATTACTGAGCTCATGTTTGGAAGTTGGATTTCTGTTTTGGGGGGGGGGGGGGGTTGGGAGGTGTGGTCCTAAACTTTTGATCAGCTGAAAAACAGCCTGTTTCAGTTTATTCATTGTTTTCATTAAATTGAATGCTCAAAAAATGTTTTGTCTCACTCCCGTTTCTTCTTGTTGCGTGTTGAAGCTCTACTTAGAAACTTGTTAAGATCCAGCCATGCTAAATATAATTTTGTGCCATTTTTCAAGTGGTCTTAAACTTTTGATCAGGACTGTATCTTTTCTCTCTTTTTTTTTTTTTGTAAATGTATCTCTTTCTTTCTCTCCCCTTTCAAGCAGCATTAGTAGCATTACAATGACACAGTGGAATGAATAGTCATAGGTATAATTGAGGCCTCATGCACACGGCCGTTGTGCGGCTATTCCGTGCATTGGGGACCGCAATTGTGGTCCATAATGCACAGACAACATCTGTGCAGCGGGCCGAACCCATTCAATTTGAATGGGTCTGTGGTTTGTACGCACCGCAAAAAAATATGACATGTCATATTTATTTGCGGTGCGGAACAATGGAAAGAAACACCACGGAAGCACTCCATAGTGGTTCCTGTGTTCCGTTCCGTGACTCTGTTCTCCATCAAGTGGATGGGTCCGTATCCGTTATGCGTGTTGCACACGACCGGCGGCCGTGGATTGCAGACCCGCCGTTTGCGGGCCGCAATACGGCCACAGCCGCCCAACGGCCGTGTACATGAGGTCTGACTGTGTTAACAAACAGCCAGTTGAAAAACACACTACATTGTCAACTTTGTTTTCCCTTTTTAAAATAAAAAAATGTTCCAAAAAGTGTCCCTTATCAGTGGCCAGATGCCTGTTGCGGTTTATACATATATGGTAGTATCAGAAAAAGTAGCTGCTAGCAGTGGCAGGTACAGCTTTGTTTTTTTGGAAACTCTTTCCTGACATAGTGATTTTCTGTCGGGGAGCTACAACTTTTTTTTTTTTTTTTTTTTTTTTTTATTTGTGGAACAAGTTGTACTTTCAAATGGTACTATTTAATATTGCATTCAATGTGGTAGGAAGCTAGAGAAAAATTCCAAATGGGGTGGAATTCAGAGAAAAATGCAATTCTGCCACAGTTTTATAGGTTTTATATGAGTTTTGTTAAAACTGACCTGTGCTCTTCATTCTCAAGGTCAGTACAATTACAGCAATATCAAAATTGTATAGTTTTGCTTGTGTTTTAATTCTTAAAAAAAAAAAAAAAATTTGGAAAAATATGTTGTTTCTTTTCATCGCCATATTCTGTCCATCACAATTTTTATATATTTAAGTCTATGCTGTGTGAGGACTTAAAGCGGTGCTATGGCTCATTTTTTGTGTGCGGCAACCTGTAGTGTTCAGTGATACTATTTTGGAATTTGTATGACTTTTAGTCCTGGAAAGGAAGAGAGTGAAAAAGGAAAACTTAAAAATGAAAAACTGTCAGGGGCAAATGGGGTTAAGCTCTTTAATGCAATGAGAGCAATAGCTAATAAGGTTAGAGCCACATTGACATATATACAGGTGTAACTCAAAAAATTTGAATATTGTGCAAAAGTTGTGAAACTAGAGATAGACTCATTACATGCAAAGCAAGATATTTCAAGCCTTTATTTGTTATAATTTGGATGATTATGGCTTACAGCTTATGAAACCCCCAAATTCACATTCCCAGAAAATTTGAATATTACATGAAATCAATAAAAAGGATGTTAAATAGAAAATATAAGACCTCTGGAAAGTATAATCATGCATATGTACTCAGTACTTGGTTTGGGCCCCTTTTGCATCAATTACTGCTTCCATGCATCGTGGCATGGATGTGTCACCGCCAGATCTCTGAGAAGTTCTGATAGACCTTCTTCAGTACCTCCTGCATGATCTTCTTTTGCTTTGCTTTCGCTTTGACATCTCTCCTCCCTCTCCCAGCTGTCATCTATTAGCAGTGATTGCCTCCCTATATATCTCCTCCCATACTGCCTCACTTTGAGGTTTATATTACTTCCTGGATTGTGTTCTCTGCTTGAAGTTGCTACAGCTGGTTCTTCAGATAAGTCTATTTCTGTATTTGTTGTTTTCCTGTTGGCTTTATTCTAGGTGACCCTGACTCCCTCCGTATTTAGTGCAGGAAGCCGGTGGTCGTGTCCCCTCACTATTCTAGGGTTTGCAGGTGTCACTCAGTCTAGGTACGTGGACATGCAACTTTCTTTCACTGAGAACTTTGCATGGGCTGAGAAGACAGGGAGAGCTTCAGGGCTTTAATAGGGCTCACCCTTTTGTTCCTTAGTTTTGTATCAATCCAGTCGGATCCTTATTTGTAACTTCTTGTTTTCTGCTACACCATCTGTGACAGGATGCTATCAGCCTATGGCACTGCTGAGGTGTTATGGAAGACCAGAATGCTTGAATAACAGCCTTTAGCTCTTCTTCATTGTTTGGTCTCATGTCTCTCATAGGGATGAGCGAACCCGTGGAAGTTCAGGTTCGCCGGGTTCAGCCGAACTTCAAGTCAAAGTTCGGGTTCGGGACCCAAACTTGAACCCGGACCCCATTAAAGTCAATGGGGACCAGAACTTTACTCTATTATTTTTTATTTATTTTATTTATATTTTTATTGTAAATTTCAAGGTATAACAGGAGGTAACAGGATACCAAGGTATAGGCTCGCAGGCCACGCTAATGTAAGATAATAATATGAAGTACAGAGCAGGCACACATCAAAAAGCAGCAGTGATGCACCGTCCGTTATTTGGCGCATAGGAACCTCACAGTCAGTCCAGAGCAAAACATAATATGGAGAGGACAGAAACCGAACTGAGAAGACAGGTAGAGCTGGCGTGGAGACATTTGAGCCTGTGATGTAAGGTTGGAGTGCCTCCCGTGGGGAGTATGCACTGTGTTATTTGGTGTTGCTAAGCGGTTACAGACATGTGTTGCAACCTAAGTAGTCATCACTAGGGTACACTACGGTTTGGGAGATCTATACTTAGACCATAAGGACCATTTTTTGAGAAATGACATGTGGGTGCGTGATTCCCAAGATGACAATTCCTCAAACCTATGGATCTGGTCAACTTTTTGGATCCACTGTTCCAGGGTTGGGACTTCAGGATGTAGCCAGAATTTAGGGATTAGGAGGCGGGCTGCTAGTAACATCTGTGTGAATACAAATGGGGGTTTAGCGTCCTCCTTAGATTGGGAGAAAGACAGAAGGGCCATTTGAGGGGACGGAAGAATTGAGGTGTCGCAAACTTTATTGGCAACTGAAAAGACCTCACTCCACCATTTATGAATAAGAGGGCGGGTCCACCAGGTATGGAGAAAAGTCCCTCTCTCCCCAAGGCATCTCCAGCAGGCGTCAGAAGCAGACCTAGTGTACCTTGATGTTTTATCTGGCGTGTTGTACCACCTAGTTAGGATTTTATAGCCATTTTCCTGAATTCTGACGCAGCGGGAGGTCCCATGGGGAGATTCCAGTAGATTAGGCAGGGATTCAAATGGAATTACGGTATTTAGGTCTAATTCCCATTGTGAGATAAAGGATTGCTTAGCTATCATAGGAGGTAGCCGCAGTTTGCTGTAGATCTGTGATATGAGTTTTTTGGGTATTGAGCACAGAGACATCAGAGATTCTAGCCAGACCCACGGGTGAAGAAGGTCTCCTATTTTGATATGCTGTTTCAGGTAAGCCCTGATGTAAGCAACTGAGAGAAAATCTCGCAAGTGAGGGTTTAGCAAGACATTTGTGTCTTTCAGATCCATCCACTCTCCAGTTGGGAGGGCTAGGGAGATTATAGGGATCTTGGAGGACAAGAGTCCTGGGGAGGTAGCCCCTCTTAGTGTGGAGGGGGCCGTGTTTAGGACATCTGCTACGGATAAAGTTGGAGAGGGGAATGGAATCGAGCAATGTGTGGAAGATAGCCACTTCCAAGCTTCCAACGTAGCTTTAAGGATTGGGTAGTGAGACATGGGGCCCGGAAAGACTAGTTTGTGACCTAAAAGGAGCGCTCTGGCTGGGCTGTTCAAGATGTCTAATTCCATCTGTACCACTATGGGTGGTGGGGAAGGGCGAAGCCAGGCTAGTGCACGTGAGAGTTGGATGGCTCTCCCGTATATTTCAGGGTTTGGCAAACCTATTCCCCCTGCTAGTCTGGGCTTGGTGAGGAGGGCGCAAGATAGTCTCGCTTTCCTTCCGCTCCAGATGAAGAATCTGAATTTTTGCATGATTGAATCATAATAGTGCTTGGGGACCGAAATGGGGAGAACTTGTTGTAAGTATGTGAGTCGGGGAAGTATTAAGGATGAGAGAAGGTTTTTACGACCAAACCAGGACAACGTGGGGTTGGTTCGGGCTAGGTTATCGATAGCTTCAAAAAGTGATTGTTTCAGTGGGGTATAATTGAGGGAAAAGAGTTCAGATATTTCAGGGCTGATCTTGACCCCCAGGTAAGTGATAGTGGGAGAAGACCAATTAAAAGGGGAGTTCATCATCAGTTGATGTTTAGTTGCCTGGGGAACGCCTAGGCAGAGGACTAGCGATTTACTGGCATTGATTTTGAAATCTGACAAGATGCTATACTCAGTTAGGTGGGACTGGATTCGGGGTAGGGAAGTCTTTGGGTTGACCGTCATCATCAGGACGTCATCTGCAAAGGCGGCTAATTTCTGTTCCCTGCCTCCCAAACATAGACCTACTACCTCCTGGTCCAATCTTATGGTTGCAAGTAGGGGCTCAAGGGCCAAAATAAAGAGGAGGAGTGATAGGGGACAACCCTGGCGTGTTCCATTTCTAATGGAAAATGGAGAAGATAATGTGCCATTGACTAGGACTGAAGCTGTTGCATGCTCATACATCGCAAAGGTTGCTTGAGCGAAGGAGTCAGGTAGGCCAAAATTCCGTAAGACGTGCCTTAAATATGACCAATTGATCCTATCGAATGCTTTTTCGGCATCCGTGCTGAGTAAAAGCAATGGAGAGGAAATTCGTTTGGCATGGCACAGAGTATTGATCACCCTTGTGGTGTTATCTTTGCCTTCCCTGCTACGGATAAAGCCGACTTGGTCTCCATGAATCAGTTGAGGGAGAAGGGTAGCTAACCTATTGGCCAACATCTTGGCCAGGAGTTTGAGGTCTATGTTTAGGAGGGAAATAGGCCTATAATTGGAACATAATTTAGTATCTTTCCCTTCTTTAGGAATGAGAGTGATGTTGGCCGCAGTCATGTCTCTTGAGAGAGGGATTCCCCGAAAGGCCTGATTACAGACTTCTAGGAGGTGAGGTAGAAGAAGTTCATGGAATGTTTTGTAATAAGCTAACGGAAGACCATCAGGGCCTGGGCTTTTTCCTGGCGGCATTTGGTTCATTGCTTTTTTAAGCTCATTTAGGGAAAAAGGGACTTCCAGACTTAATTTCTGTTCTAGAGAAATGTTAGGGAGCTCATGTAATACTTGGCTGCTCTAGCGGTTAGAAGAGATCTGAGTGTAGCTCTATATCTTGATAGTTCACAAAATTGAGGGTCGGAGGGTTTAACTTTGTGTAGGGACTCGAGCCTCTGGATGTTTTTTAGAGTTTTGTCAATTTCTTTTTCTCTAGCTTTCTTTTCGTGCGAGCCAATGCTGATGAACTGTCCCCTAATTACCGGTTTGTGAGCGTCCCAAATAGTATTAATCTGGAGTTCCGGGCTTTTGTTTAGGGAAAAATATTCTGTGATGAGCTTGGATATCTTCTCAACTGACTCTTGGTGTCCCAAGAGGGATTCGTTTAGGCGCCAGTTGAAGCACGAGGGGGTTTCATTAGGGGCCAGAACTGTCATAAAAACAGGGGAATGGTCTGACAAGTGGATTGAGCCTATAGATGACTTCCGACATAAATGTATGTGTTCCTTAGATATAAATAGGTAATCTATTCTGTGGTATGTACCATGCAGGGATGAATAGAACGTAAAGTCTAAGTCGTTGGGGTGGTGAGAACGCCACACATCAATCAGGTGTAGTTCCCAAAGAGAGTTCCTAATTGCTTTTAGAGACTTGTTAGAATGGGATGACTTGTGAGTGGAGACATCAAATTGTGGTAGGAGAGCCACATTGAAGTCGCCCCCTACGATCACTATACCCTCTTTGAAGGATTCTACTATGGGGAAAATGTCATAGAACCAACAGGCTTGATTTGAGTTTGGGGCATATAAGTTGATAAAGGTGTAAGTCTGTGTCCCTATAGTACCCTTAAGTAACAGATACCTTCCATCTGGATCTAAGATTTGACTGACAAATTTAAAGGGAATCTTCCTTTGTAGTCCTATACTGACCCCACTAGAAGCTGAAGAACTACCCCCACAGTGATACCAGTTGGAGTAGTGAGAGAATCGCATGTCGGGGTAGTGATTAAAACGATAATGTGTCTCTTGACATTATAAGAAGCTATCGAAAGGTCAGCCATTGAGTGTGATGTGCATGAAATTACCTCGTAGCCGGTGTGATCTCCCCCAATAGAGCATAGCAAGTTTGTGTGGGTCCACTGTCCTGTGTGTCGTAGAAGTTGAGTAGAGGAGGAGCCTACTCCATATCAGTGCGAGAAACAGATACCTTGGGATAGAAATAGGGAAGGGGAACATAACATAACTAGTTAAGCAAACAGTAAATGAAAAAACAGACATAATGGAATATGTCATACTCAGGAGGGGGTTATTTGGTCTTTTGACCGGTTAGGAGACCGTATAACGCCTCGAGAATGGCCGTAATTAGGCAAGAAAGGGGGAGAGCCCATTTAGAGAATAGACCTCTTAAAGTCATTGTATCAATGGAACCCTGGCTTTAGGTGAAGCAAAGGTTGTGACTTCAGGTACCATCATAGCCTATAACGATCAGGTGAAGGTCACATGAGTCCATTTAATGTTCTTGCGAGAGACTTCTTGGGGTAAGATGCTGGCCTCTTTTCTTGGAACGGGAGGACTTCGGTGTACGGAGCACTTCAAAAGGGACTGCCTTGGGGACATCAGGCAGGGTGCTTAGATCTTGAAAAAGTTCCCAATTTTCGATCGGCATAGGAGGCACATTCAATAGCTCGTATACTGCTATGAGATCTGTGAATGATGAGATGTTAACCCTCTTGCCCGCATATGAAAAGGATAGGCCAAAGGGATAGGACCAACGATACAAGACCTTGTTGGACCGGAGCCAATCCGTCAGGGGCTTGAGGGCTCTGCGTTTCTTTAGAGTCGAAGGGGCTAGGTCCTGATATATGTCGACCTTGGAATCTTCGTATAGCAGATCGCGATGTGTGCGTGCGGACTCCAGAATGGCAGTTTTTACTTGGAAATTGAGGAACCTACAGATGATGTCCCTGGGAGGTTCGGTTGGTTTGGGCTTGGGTCTCAGGGCTCTGTGCGCTCGTTCTATGACGATTTCTTGCGGGTGATCAGGGCCCTACAGGGATCTGCAGATTTCAATGATGGCAGCAGAAATTTCACCCGGGGGGACTGATTCCGGCACTCCTCTAAATCTCAGATTGTTTCTGCGCCCCCTGTTTTCCTGGTCTTCCAGTGAGTTATGGAGATCATTCAGGTATAGGGCGCAGCGGAGAAAGGAGTCTGACACCGCTGACTGGTGGTTCAGTATTTCCACCTGATGCGTTTCTAAGGACTCCACACGCTCCCCAATATGTCTCACCTTGTGTCTGCATGCCGACAGTTCCGCAAGAATCGGCTCCATTACTCTGTTTAGAGCACGGTCGAGGTACTTTCTTGTGATCGGCAGCTCAGTGCCGGGTTGGCAGGCCTCTGAGTCGCTCTCACCATCTGACTCTGCAGGAGCGCGCTTCGGAGCTTTAGGCTGCGGCGTCGGCGCCATCTTAGGTTCTTTAGCAGCGATCGTGCTGGCAGCCTTTTTGAGAAATTTATCCATCTCTCCACTTGAAACTTGGTTCTTGGAGGGAGCAGGAGGGTCACCGTGTCTAGCGTTCCCGATCTTGACCATTCTTGCCTTTGTTAGCTTATTTTAGCTGGCGTTAGGGACGGTTCTCCTCACAGAGCAGAGAGCTATGCGACCATCTTCATCCGGCGCAAGCTCCGCCCCCTACTTTATTATTTTTCTGTTATAACCCTGCACTTTACAATTCAGGGGTTCATGAACAAACAGTCATAAATACCATAGCAACAGACAAGTAAATAATTCAAACAAGAGGAATGAGTGCCCTGCTCACAAGCACTTTCAATCTATGAGGGGAAAGGGGTCACACAACAGGTAAAAGTGCATGTTTTGTTCAATGGTCCAGCCATCTTGGGAAAATAGGTGAGTAGATATAAAGCTGCATGAGCCAGTCACCAGTCGATATCTGTAATGCTTTTGGGTGCATGGGTGCGGTGGAGATTATACTTTGGTGTAGGATCAGGTTGAGAAAATGGTACGTGAGCAATATATAGAGAGGAGTTAGATCAGGGGATGTGATAGGCCACCCTAAAGAGATCTGTTTTTAAAGAGCGCCTAAATCTGTGTAAGTTGTGATTTAACCTAATTTCTTGGGGTAGGGCATTCCAGAGAACTGGTGCAGTTCAGGAAAAGTCTTGGAGCCGGGAGTGAGAGGTTTGTATTATGGTTGATGCCAGTCGTAAATTGTTAGCAGAGCACAGAGTGCGGGGAAAGTGGTAGACAAAGATGAGCGAAGAGATGTAGGGGGTGCAGCAATGTGGAGAGCTTTGTGGGTGAGGATGAGCAGTTTAATTTGGATATCTATACTATATGGGCAACCAGTGCAAAGGCATCGGAGTAGCGGTTGTACAGGTGACACTGGCTACTGTATTAAGGATAGATTGGAGAGGGGAAAGTCTGGTAAAAGTGATTTTTTTTTTAATGCCAAAGTCTGTTTCCATTGTTCGTAGTTTAAATAAAGCATTTTGAAAGGCTGCAGCACAGCCAATTAACAAGCCTTTTAGGCACTTGGAAGCCAACACAGTCATGCCTAGTATTGGCATAGCTGTGATTGGCCGGCGCACCATGTGACCTTGCTTGCATAAATGCCAGATCACATGGTGCATCACCATTCTGCTCTAACTAGTGTTGGGACAGGATGCTGCTGCACTGAGGGACAGTGTTAGGCGTTTATTATTTTATGTGGGTGCAATCCAACATCTTTGTGTAACATCCCAGAGGTGGATTACCACCTTTTACACCTCCTCACTATCTCATATGGTTAACTCCCGGTCATCATATGTATTTATTCCAGATCCTGCAAAATGTGTATATTTATTTCTATGCAACTGTTATGTTATGATGTAATGTGCCTGGTTCACCAGCAGATGGCGGTAGTAATGACACAGCTAGTTTACCTGGAATGGAGACTTTCTTTCCATTCTAGCCCTCTCTATTGAGGGAGGAGTTTAGTTAGTGAAGGTCAGTGTCTAGCCTACCCCCTGCCAAGGGAGGTTGTGCTGCAGGAGCTCGTCCCTCCTGGGCGAGCCCAGCTAAATCCAGCAGAGCACCATCAGCTCTGCTGGACCTGAAGGCCCAAGCTTCAAGCCTCAGGAGCCAGGAGTAAAAGTTCCCTGGATAAAGAAAAATTGAGAGAGTCAGACTACAGAAATCTAAGTACAGAAGAAAGAAAACGTTCCTATTTAATCCTGTTAGCACAGCAGCGCCAGAGAGCAGCAGATGTAGCAAAGCTGAATGTGTTTGCCTGTCAGAATTCATACCAAAGCCTGCTGGTAAGATGGAAGATTGTTTCTCTGATGAAAGTTTATTCAAATAAAGCTGTTGTCAAGTTTATCACAAGGTCTGTACTCAATTTTTTTCATCATCCCCTATTCAACCACTCCTTTTTCTGCAATGGATGGCTACAGTTGGGGTTACAGCGTATCCATGTAGGAGCACCGTGACAACACCATTCAGGAACATTAAGCCATCCCACACCACTCTGGCATTCCTACCCTGGGTACCCATCACCAACCACCATCTGTAAAAAGGGGGCCTCTGCCCCTGTTGCTTTACTGCAACTGGCATCACAACAAAAACTTTCACTTTAAGGGACCCCCAGTAGTGCCCCCGTTCAGCATTGCATTTGGCATCAAGAACAGTATCTGAATCAGTTAAATCTGTGTACCCTTAAACTTTAGAGCCTATTTGATTTACAAAACCACATTGCACCAGAATCGCCATTTTTGCATGTAATGGTGCAACTTCTTCATGAGCAGATAGAGTGGGAAAATCCAGGAACTGCTTAGAGCAAAAAAGTCTAGCCCTGCCCACCAGAAGTGATGTTACTGTGTGAAGAGCGAAAGTGGAAGCTCCTACCTGGAAGCCCCACCTTCATCTCCAGTTCCTGCCCGCACAAATAAAAGCAGCATGGTGCAACATCTTCAACCGGACTGGGACGGCATTATGTGGGGTGGTGAAGGCCCCTAAGAGAAATCGGCGCATGAGGAGATCTACCTCAGCAAGTACAGTGAACAGCTAAAGAGGTGCCAGTGCCAGCTGGCGCAACAGAGGTGGTCGGAGTTTGAAGACTAGGCTATCAGGGTCTGGGACAGACCACAACCCTGGGACCCCATATTTGACAGAAGAACCGGAAGCGTTTTATGGGGTCCGGATTTGTCCAAGATAATGAGACTGGCTGGGAGCTCTACATCAACAGATGCTCTGTAAAGCGTCCTTACTTACCACAAGCCCACCATAATCTTTATCTTGGGGACACCGTGGAATTCATTCCCATGGAGTCTCTTCAGGGCCCGTTTGCTGTGGCGGTGGTCTGCCTACCGAAACCCCTAGTGCCTTTGACCGCACATGAGGAATGGTCAGATGATCCTAGTGCCGCCGGTAAAATGCGCTGTCTCCCGGAGTCAGCAGATGGCGTGCTCCGTTTTAGAGAGAAACCCCAACCAGAGCCAAAGCCACTCATACCAGGCCTGCCAGCACCCCCAGCACTCTCCCGCAGGGATGCATGTCCACCACCTCAGTGACCATAAGCCCAATGATAGTTACCTACCAGCTACCTTGGAAATTGGAGGCCACACTCAGGAGTGCAGGAGCAGAAGATTCACCCCCCAGAGAGGAGGACTATTTGCCGGCACCCCTACAGACAGAAATACTGGACCCCTTTTTTGATGGCACGAGCCGCAGCTCCTATAAAGCAGAAGATGGCTGCTGCAGTAAAAAATTTGACCACCCAGTCATCACCAAGTTCAGCCAGAGGAGGGCAGTGGCGCTCCACCACTCAAGCCAGAGTGAATTATCAGAGCAGAGACAGAACACTAATGAGTTTCTCCAGCAGTAGCAGCGAGGAGGACCTGAGGCCCTTCCCCTAAGGAGCCTCATCCAGCCTCATCTGTAAAAGTACAGTGACATTTGAGAGACACTTTGTGGACTGTGTCTGGAAGGTGAGAACTTGTTGCCGTTTTATCTATGTTTTTATGTTTTGGGTTGCCTTGTTTTTAACCCTCATCTGGATGGCCATGTGAGTCAGGACTCATCCCTTCTTCATTTATCTCCCAGTTGTAAAATTCATGTTTCCCCCTTTTCAGGTTGAGAGCCCCCTTTGCCTAACGGTTCTCATGGCCTGTGCTGCTATATTTTACATCATAACCATGTGGATTACAAGTGATATTGTTGCCTTATGTGGATTGCAAGTGACTTTTACTACCCATTTGGATTACAAATGACATTATTTCCCATGGATTAGAAATAGTGTCTCATATGGATTACAAATAGTGACATGATCCTATTTCCTATGGATTACAAGAGACTCTTTTGCACTTAAAAAAACTTTTTTGTAGTTTTGTTCCCATCAGGTGCACTTTACCTTAAAAAAAAAAAAAAAAAAAAAAGTCTCTAATGTGAAATTGCACTGTTTATTGCATTAAAAATGTGTCTTTAGCTACCAGTTTAGTCATCAAGGTGAACGTGTGAAAAGCTATTTTCAGACCTTGGTGCTTGGAAAGGATTACAGGATGAATCCACCCTTCTGTTTGCGGGCGTATCAAAGAATGAGGAGGGATTACAGTATATGACACCCTCCACTCACCATATATGACTATGGTCAAGTCGCGGAGTGTTGAGGATAGCAAAAACACAGATTAAAACTGTGTTTTTATAAAGTATACAGCAACCAGTTGAGGAATGAAAAACATGATTAGGAACACACTGGGGGCTACTGTAAAGTAATGATGTCGGTTTAAACTGTGCTTTGGACATATTTCTGTATAACTGACTGATATACATTGCCTGTCCAAAAAAAAAGTTGCCACCTGGATTTAACTAAGCAAATAGCTATGAGCCTCCTATTGGATAATTACTACATGGGCGATTATCTTTCATCTGGCAAAAAGTTATTTAACCCCAACTGGTGCAATGAGTTGCTTCTCACTTCTTAAACAACCATGTCGAAAGACACATCTCGTGGTCATGGAAAAGATGTTGGTCTATTT
Source organism: Bufo gargarizans (assembly GCF_014858855.1). Lineage (NCBI taxonomy): Eukaryota > Metazoa > Chordata > Amphibia > Anura > Bufonidae > Bufo > Bufo gargarizans. Next base: position 523,447,042 of record NC_058080.1, on the reverse strand, counting down.
GAGAAGGGTCTAATCATTGGCATGCATCAAGCAGAGAACATAGCTTGTTCGGGTTCGCCGCTGCGGGCGAACATATGCGATGTTCGGTCCGCCCCCTATACATCATCATTGAGTAAACTTTGACCCTGTACCTCACAGTCAGCAGACACATTCCAGCCAATTGGCAGCAGACCCTCCCTCCCAGACCCTCCCACCTCCTGGACAGCATCCATTTTAGATTCATTCGGAAGCTGCATTCATAGTGAGAGGAGGGAGAGTGTAGCTGCTGCTGATTCAATAGGGAAAGCGTTAGCTAGGGCATTGTTCTGTGTCCACAGACTCATCTGCTGTAAGGACAGCGTCCTGACAGCACCCCAAAAAGCCCTTTTCAGGGCTGGTACATCAGTGTGATTATTTTTTTATTTTTTTATATTAATATATATATATATATATATATATATATATATATATATTGCAGTTGCCTGGCTGCCGTGTGTGAGAGGTTGCAGGCTCAGTCACAGACAGAACTGTGCACTGCACACCATTCATACAGGGTGTGACAGAAAATACCTTGCAGATAAAATAAAATTCTATTAAATTTTTTTCTGTTATATAATCACATTTGCAAGCCCGTGTGTGTCAGTCAAACACATACTGTATACTGGCTAGTGGCTAGTTGCTAGGCCTCCACTCATACCGTTATAGGGTGTCATTCACTCAAATACCTTGCAGATAAAAAAAAATTATATTTAAATTTTTCAGTGATATAATCACATTTGCAAGCCCGTGTGTGTTAGGCCTACACATACTGTATAGTTGCTAGGCCTCCACTCATACCGTTACAGGGTGTCATTCACTCAAATACCTTGCAGATAAAAAAATTTTATTTAACATTTTTCTGTGATATAATCACATTTGCAAGCCCGTGTGTGTCAGGCCCACACAGACTGTACTGTGCCCACTGCCCACCACTTATATAGGTTGGCACAGTACCTTGCACGCATAGTACCATTTCACATAAAAATAAAAAAAGACAGGCAGAGGCAGGCCACCCTGCAGGGGCCGTCGTGGTCGTGGTGCTGTGATTTCCACTGGCCCTGGAATAATGCCCAGTGTTCAGAGGCCACATACCCTGAACCCAAAAAATTGGGAGAAAATAGTTGACTGGCTTACAATGGACACCCAATCTTCAACAGCTTCCGCTAAGAACCTTGACGCACCATCCTCCTCAAGCTCAGCTTTGGTCACCGGCTCTCAAGTTACCACTCTCCCGCCCACCGCCACCACCACCACTACCACCACAGCCACCACAGCTGCTTCACTTGATCCCTCAGAGGAGTTATTTACACATCAGTTGGATGAAATTAGTGATGCACAACCATTATTGCCAGGGGATGTAGATAACAGGGATATGTCTCAGTCAGGCAGCATTACACACATGGACGTACAGTGTGATGATGATGACGATGTTGAACCCGCTGCTGCTTCCTTTGCTGAGGTGTCAGATACAAGTGAAGTGGTTGATGATGTCGATGTGTCCATGGATGCCATGTGGGTGCCTTCTCGAAGAGAAGAAGAAGAGGGGGAAAGTTCAGAAGGAGAGACAGAGAGAAGGAGGAGACGAGTTGGAAGCAGGGGCAGGTCGTCGCAAGGAGCTAGTGGCACAGTCAGACAGCATGTATCGGCACCCGGGGTCCGCCAGACAGCACGCCAATCAACGCATGCTGTTGCCACCACCAGAATGCCGTCATTGCAAAGCTCAGCAGTGTGAATTTTTTTTTGTGTGTCTGCCTCTGACAACAGCGATGCCATTTGCAACCTGTGCCAAAAGAAACTAAGTTGTGGGAAATCCAACACCCACCTAGGTATAACCGCTTTGCGAAGGCACATGATCGCACATCACAAACGCCTATGGGATCAACACATTATGACGAGTAGAAGCAGCACACAAGCTCAAAGCCACCATCCTCCTCCTGGTCCAGCATCTTCAGCCACGTCAACCACTGCTGTCCTCCTTGCCCCCTCTCAACCACCCGCCACTCCGCCTCTCACCTTCAGCAGTTCCATCTCATCTGCCCATAGTCAGGTGTCTGTAAAGCAAATGTTTGCGTGTAAGAAGCCAATGTCACAGAGTCACCCCTTGCCCGGCGTCTGACAGCTGGCTTGACAGAACTCTTAGCCCGCCAGCTTTTACCATACCAGCTGGTGGAGTCTGAGGCCTTAAAAAAATGTGTCGATATTGGAACACCACAGTGGAAGGTACCCGGACGAATTTTGTTTTCAAATAAGGCAATCCCAAACCTCTACTCAGTGATTGAAAAGGAAGTCATGGCATCTCTGGCATACAATGTTGGGGCAAGGGTCCATCTGACAACTGATACCTGGTCTGCAAAGCACGGTCAGGGCAGGTATATCACCTACACTGCGCATTGGGTCAACCTGCTGACTGCTGCCAAGCATAAAATGCGTGGCTCTGCAGCGCAGTTGGTGACACCGCCACGACTTGCAGGCAGGCCTACTGCCACCTCCTCTACTCCTCCGACTCCATCCTTTTCCATAACCTCCTCTGCTGAGTCCTCTTCTGCTGAGGCTGCACATCAACTGAATCCCCCCAGCTCCCCAGGGGCTATTCCACATCCCGGATACGACAGTGTCACGCTGTCTTGGGGTTGACTTGCCTGAAAGCAGAGAGCCACACCGGACCAGCACTCCTGTCCGCCCTGAACACACAGATGGATCAGTGGCTGACTCCGCACCAACTGGAGATCGGCAAAGTGGTGTGTGACAGTGGAAGCAATTTGTTGGCGGCATTGAATTTGGGCAAGTTGTCACATGTGCCGTGCATGGCACATGTGTTGAATCTCATTGTACAACGCTTTGTGTCTAAGTACCCAGGCTTACAGGACGTCCTCAAGCAGGCCAGGAAGGTGTGTGGCCATTTCAGGCGTTCCTACATGGCCATGGTGCACTTTTCAGACATTCAGTGCTGAAACAGCATGCCAGTGAGGCGCTTGATTTGCGACAGCCCGACACGTTGGAATTCAACACTCCTAATGTTTGACCGCCTGCTCCAACAAGAAAAAGCCATCAACGAGTATTTGTATGAATGGGGTGCTAGGACAGCCTCTGCGGAGCTGGGAATTTTTTTGCCACGTTACTGGACGCTCATGCGCAATGCCTGTAGGCTCATGCGTCCTTTTGAGGTGACAAACCTAGTCAGTCGCACCGAAGGCACCATCAGCGACCTCATCCCATTTGTTTTCTTACTGGAGCATGCCCTGCGAAGAGTGCTGGATCAGGCTGTAGATGAGCGTGAAGAGGAAGAGTTGTGGTCACCATCACCACCATAAACAGTCTTGTCATCATCGCTTGCCGGACCTGCGGCAACGCTGCAAGAAGACTATGAGGAAGAGGAGTCAGAGGAGGAATGTGGCTTTGAGGAGGAGGAAGACCAACCACAGCAAGCATCCCAGGGTGCTCGTTGTTGTCACCTATCTGGGACCCGTGGTGTTGTACGTGGCTGGGGGGAAGAACAGACAGTCAATGACATCAGTGAGGAGGAGGAACGGGAAATGAGTAGCTCGGCATCCAACCTTGTGCAAATAGGGTCTTTCATGCTGTCATGTCTGTTGAGGGACCCTCGTATAAAAAGGATGAAGGAGAATGACCTGTACTGGGTGGCCACGCTACTAGACCCCCTGGTATAAGCAGAAAGTGGCGGAAATGTTACCAAATTACCAGAAGTCAGAAAGGATGCAGCAGTTCAAAACCAAACAAAAAAATATGCTTTACACAGCTTATAAGTGGATGTCACAGCACAACGGGAATCTAATAGGGGAAGAGGGGAAAGTAATCCTCCTCCTACCACGACCACGACGGCAAGGACAGGACGCTTTACAAATGTGTTGTTGATGAAGGACATGCAGAGCTTTTTCAGTCTTAGAGAACGACTCGACCGACAGGTAGAAGACTAGCTAGGGAGCATAAAGATTGGACTCTGGAGCAATGGACGAAGATCATGTGGTCTGATGAGTCCAGATTTACCCTGTTCCAGAGTGATGGATGCACCAGGAAGAAGAGAGGCGGATGAAGTGATGCATCCATCATGCTTTGTGCCTACTGTACAGGCCTGTGGGGGCAGAACTATGATCTGGGGTTGCTGCAGTTGGTCAGGTCTAGGTTCAGCAACAGTATGTGCTCCAAGAATGAGGTCAGCTGACAACCTGAACATAATAAATGACCAGGTTATTCCATCAATGGATTTGTTTTGTTTTTTCCCTGATGGCAAGAGCATATTCCAAGATGACAGTGCCAGGATTCATCGGGCTTAAATTGTGAAAGAGTGGTTCAGGGAGCATGAGAAATCATTTTCGCACATGGATTGGCCACCACAGAGTCCAGAACTTAACCCCATTGAGAATCTTTGAGATGTGCTGGGGAAGGCTTTGCGCAGCAGTCCAACTCTACCATCATCAATGCAAGATCTTGGTGAAAAATTAATCTAAGGCTGCTTTCACACTAGCGTTCGGCTGTCCGCTCGTGAGCTCCGTTTGAAGGGGCTCACGAGCGGACCCGAACGCCTCCGTCCAGCCCTGATGCAGTCTGAATGGAGCGGATCCGCTCAGACTGCATCAGTCTGGCGGCGTTCAGCCTCCGCTCCGCTCGCCTCCGCACGGACAGGCGGACAGCTGAACGCTGCTTGCAGCGTTCGGGTGTCCGCCTGGCCGTGCGGAGGCGTGCGGATCCGTCCAGACTTACAATGTAAGTCAATGGGGACGGATCCGTTTGAAGATACCACAATATGGCTCAATCTTCAAGCGGATCCGTCCCCCATTGACTTTACATTGAAAGTCTGGACGGATCCGTCCGAGGCTATTTTCACACTTAGCTTTTTTTTGCCATTTTAATGCAGACGGATCCGTTCTGAACGGAGCCTCCGTCTGCATTAATATGATCGGATCCGTTCAGAACGGATCCGATCGAACGCTAGTGTGAAAGTAGCCTAACACTTGATGGAAATAATCCTTGTGACATTGCAGAAGCTAATTGAAACAATGCCACAGCAAATGCATGCCGTAATCAAAGCTAAAGGCTTTTTTTTGGTGGCAGTGTATATGCTACGTTAGGAATATTACCCAATAATGATTTTATTTATGTGTGTTCCACATTCCATCTTTTACTTTGTATTGATACGACTTATTATATTTCACCTTCAATAAATAATGCTTAACCCCTTCACGCCTGCAATCTGTATATACACGTGATAGCTGCACATACTCTGTGCAGCTACCACGTGTATAGAGGTCATGGCAGCTCTTTAATCCAAGCGCTGAAAAGCGCTTGAATTAAAGCTTCTGCCCCTGTCCTGCTGCTGTCACGGACAGCATACAGTCCAGTCATGCCGGCAAGTAACGAATCAGAGTGGCCCCTTGCCGACAATCGATCCGATTAGTTAGTCTGTGCAGACTAACCAATCGGATCGCGGCAGTGAAAAAATGCCGGTTTCAGGCTCTGATCTGCGCCATGCAGATCAGAACCTGAAATCAGGTAGTGTCCTCGTGCCCCTCCAAGCACTTCCTTGTGTCCGCCTGCCACCGCTGAAGTTTATCTCCTGCCTCCTGCCCTGGTGCGGTCCGCCCCCTCCCAGCCCCATACATTCCTCCTGCCCCCATTTCAGCTTTTCTCCTGCCTCCTGTCCCTCAATATTGGCCGTGACACCATTTAAAAAAAAAAAGTGAAAATAATAAAAGTAAAAAATGTTAAATTAAAAAACTAAATTGCCTTTTCCTATAAAAAAAAAGAAAAAAAATACACATATTAGGTATCAACGCGTCCGTAACGACAGTCTCTATAAATATATCACATGATAGACCCCGTCCGATAAACACCATAAATAAAACTGTAAAAAATGCCATTTTTGTCACCTTACATCACAAAAAGTGCAACAGCAAGCAATTAAAAAGGCTTATGACCCACAAAATAGTACCAATCAAACCGTCACCTCATCCCACAAAAAAATTATACCCTATTTCAGCCACCACTGCAACAGTCCATTGGCATATATTTAGGCCCAGCACCCAGGCAGAGGAGAGAGGTCCCGTAACAGACAATCTGGCTTCATGTCAGCAGAGAATCAGTCTTCATGTCATAGCAGAGAATCAGGCTTCACGTCACCCACCACTGCAACAGTCCATTGTCATAAATTTAGGCCCAGCACCCAGGCAGAGGAGAGAGGTCCCGTAACAGAGGATCTGGCTTCATGTCAGCAGAGAATCAGTCTGCATGTCATAGCAGAGAATCAGGCTTCACGTCAGCCACCACTGCAACAGTCCATTGTCATAAATTTAGGCCCAGCACCCAGGCAGAGGAGAGAGGTCCCGTAACAGAGGATCTGGCTTCATGTCAGCAGAGAATCAGTCTGCATGTCATAGCAGAAAATCAGGCTTCACGTCAGCCACCACTGCAACAGTCCATTGGCATATATTTAGGCCCCGGCACCCAGACAGAGGAGAGGTTCATTCAACTTTGGGTAACCTCGCAATATAATGGTAAAATGAAAATAAAAATAGGATTGAATGAGGAAGTGCCCTGGAGTACAATAATATATGGTTAAGGGGAGGTAGTTAATGTCTAATCTGGACAAGGGACGGACAGGTCCTGTGGGATCCATGCCTGGTTCATTTTTATGAACGTCAGCTTGTCCACATTGGCTGTAGACAGGCGGCTGCGTTTGTCTGTAATGACGCCCCCTGCCGTGCTGAATACAAGTTCAGACAAAATGCTGGCCGCCGGGCAGGCCAGCACCTCCAAGGCATAAAAGGCTAGCTCTGGCCACGTGGACAATTTAGAGACCCAGAAGTTGAATGGGGCCGAACCATCAGTCAGTACGTGGAGGGGTGTGCACAGGTACTGTTCCACCATGTTAGTGAAATGTTGCCTCCTGCTAACACGTTGCGTATCAGGTGGTGGTGCAGTTAGCTGTGGCGTGTTGACAAAAGTTTTCCACATCTCTGCCATGCTAACCCTGCCCTCAGAGGAGCTGGCCGTGACACAGCTGCCTTGGCGACCTCTTGCTCCTCCTCTGCCTTGGCCTTGGGCTTCCACTTGTTCCCCTGTGACATTTGGGAATGCTCTCAGTAGCGCGTCTACCAACGTGCGCTTGTACTCGCGCATCTTCCTATCACGCTCCAGTGCAGGAAGTAAGGTGGGCACATTGTCTTTGTAGCGTGGATCCAGCAGGGTGGCAACCCAGTAGTCCGCACAGGTTAAAATGTGGGCAACTCTGCTGTCGTTGCGCAGGCACTGCAGCATGTAGTCGCTCATGTGTGCCAGGCTGCCCAGGGGTAAGGACAAGCTGTCCTCTGTGGGAGGCGTATCGTCATTGTCCTGCCTTTCCCCCCAGCCACGCACCAGTGATGGACCCGAGCTGCGTTGGGTGCCACCCCGCTGTGACCATGCTTCATCCTCATCCTCCTCCACCTCCTCCTCATCCTCGTCCTCCTCGTCCTCCAGTAGTGGGCCCTGGCTGGCCACATTTGTACCTGGCCTCTGCTGTTGACAAAAACCTCCCTCTGAGTCACTTCGAAGAGACTGGCCTGAAAGTGCTAAAAATGACCCCTCTTCCTCCTCCTCCTCCTCCTCCTCCTCCTGGGCCACCTCCTCTTCCATCATCGCCCTAAGTGTTTTCTCAAGGAGACATAGAAGTGGTATTGTAACGCTGATAACAGCGTCATCGCCACTGGCCATGTTGGTGGAGTACTCGAAACAGCGCAACAGGGCACACAGGTCTCGCATGGAGGCCCAGTCATTGGTGGTGAAGTGGTGCTGTTCTGTAGTGCGACTGACCCGTGCTGCAGCTGAAACTCCACTATGGCCTGCTGCTGCTCGCACAGTCTGTCCAGCATGTGCAAGGTGGAGTTCCACCTGGTGGGCACGTCGCATATGAGGCGGTGAGCGGGAAGGCCAAAGTTACGCTGTAGCGCAGACAGGCGAGCAGCAGCAGGATGTGAACGCCGGAAGCGCGAACAGACGGCCCGCACTTTATGCAGCAGCTCTGACATGTCGGGGTAGTTGTGAATGAACTTCTGCACCACCAAATTCAGCACATGCGCCAAGCAAGGGATGTGCGTCAAATTGGCTAGTCCCAGAGCTGCTACGAGATTTCGCCCATTATCACACACCACCAGGCCGGGCTTGAGGCTCACCGGCAGCAACCACTCGTCGGTCTGTTGTTCTTTACCACGCCACAACTCCTGTGCGGTGTGGGGCCTGTCCCCCAAACATATGAGTTTCAGAATGGCCTGCTGACGTTTACCCCGGGCTGTGCTGAAGTTGGTGGTGAAGGTGTGTGGCTGACTGGATGAGCAGGTGGAAGAAGAGGAGGAGGAAGCCGAGAAGGAGGAGGTGGCAACAGGAGGCAAAGAATGTTGCCCTGCGATCCTTGGCGGCGGAAGGACGTGCGCTAAACAGCTCTCCGCCTGGGGCCCAGCTGCCACTACATTTACCCAGTGTGCAGTTAGGGAGATATAGCGTCCCTGGCCGTGCTTACTGGTCCACGTATCTGTGGTTAGGTGGACCTTGCTACAGATGGCGTTGTGCAGTGCACACTTGATTTTATTGGATACTAGGTTGTGCAGGGAAGGCACGGCTCTCTTGGAGAAGTAGTGGCGGCTGGGAACAACATACTGTGGGACAGCAAGCGACATGAGCTGTTTGAAGCTGTCTGTGTCCACCAGCCTAAATGACAGCATTTCATAGGCCAGTAGTTTAGAAATGCTGGCATTCAGGGCCAGGGATCGAGGGTGGCTAGGTGGGAATTTACGCTTTCTATCAAATGTTTGTGAGATGGAGAGCTGAACGCTGGCGTGTGACATGGTTGAGACGCTTGGTGACGGAGGTGGTGGTGGTGGTGTTGGTGGTACATCCCCTGTTTGCTGGGCGGCAGGTGCCAACGTTCCTCCAGAGGCGGAGGAAGAGGCCGAGGCAGCAGCAGAATAGGCCGAGGCGGCAGCAGCAGAAGAGGTAGCAGGGGGAGCCTGAGTGACTTCCTTGGTTTTAAGGTGTTTACTCCACTGCAGTTCATGCTTTGCATGCAGGTGCCTGGTCATGCAGGTTGTGCTCAGGTTCAGAACGTTAAAGCCTCGCTTCAGGCTCTGATGGCACAGCGTGCAAACCACTCGGGTCTTGTCGTCAGCACATTGTTTGAAGAAGTGCCATGCCAGGGAACTCCTTGAAGCTGCCTTTGGGGTGCTCGGTAGGTCAGTAGCAGGCGGAGTCTCTTGGCGGCGGTTGTTCTGCTTTTGCCCACTGCTCCCTCTTTTGCTACGCTGTTGGCTCGGTCTCACCACTGCCTCTTCCTCGAACTGTGAAAGTCAGTGGCACGACCTTCATTCCATGTGGGGTCTAGGACCTCATCGTCCCCTGCATCGTCTTCCACCCAGTCTTGATCCCTGACCTCCTGTTCAGTCTGCACACTGCAGAAAGACGCAGCAGTTGGCACCTGTGTTTCGTCATCATCAGAGACATGCTGAGGTGGTATTCCCATGTCCTCATCATCAGGAAACATAAGTGGTTGTGCGTCAGTGCATTCTATGTCTTTCACCGCTGGGGAAGGGCTAGGTGGATGCCCTTGGGAAACCCTGCCAGCGGAGTCTTCAAACAGCATAAGAGACTGCTGCATAACTTGAGGCTCAGACAGTTTCCCTGGTATGCATGGGGGTGATGTGACAGACTGATGGGGTTGGTTTTCAGGCGCCATCTGTGCGCTTTCTGCAGAAGACTGGGTGGGAGATAATGTGAACGTGCTGGATCCACTGTCGGCCACCCAATTAACTAATGCCTGTACCTGCTCAGGCCTTACCATCCTTAGAACGGCATTGGGCCCCACCATATATCGCTGTAAATTCTGGCGGCTACTGGGACCTGAGGTAGTTGGTACACTAGGACGTGTGGATGTGGCAGAACGGCCACGTCCTCTCCCAGCACCAGAGGGTCCACTAACACCACCACGACCATGTCCACGTCCGCGTCCCTTACTAGATGTTTTCCTCATTGTTATGGTTCACCACAACAACAAAAATATTATTTGGCCCGATGTATTCTATTCAAATTCAGCGGGATATAAATTTGAGGCCTAGTATTTAGGCGCTGGGTGACCGGTATGGATTTAGTGACAGAATTAGACTTGGAAATGCACAGTAGCGTGTGTGTGAAGTTATTCTGAATGACCCTATGTGCACCTTGAATATTATATACCCTTTTAGGGATAGATTTCAAATAGCTCTGATATAGCAGAAACCACTAAATTATGAAATTGCTAATTTGGGAATTGTATTTCAACCCAGAACAAAAAATGTGCTTTGACGGACACTTAATAACTTGCCCATCCACAACAGGACAGCGGTAACGACAGATTTAGCGGGATATAAATTTAAGGCCTAGTATTTAGGCGCTGGGTGACCGGTATGGATTTAGTGACAGAATTAGACTTGGAAATGCACAGTAGCGTGTGTGTGAAGTTATTCTGAATGACCCTATGTGCACCTTGAATATTATATACCCTTTTAGGGAAGGATTTCAAATAGCTCTGATATAGCAGAAACCACTAAATTATGAAATTGCTAAATTGGGAATTGTATTTCAACCCAGAACAAAAAATGTGCTTTGGCGGACACTAAATAACTTGCCCATGCACAACAGGACAGCGGTAACGACAGATTTAGCGGGATATACATTTGAGGCCTACTATTTAGGCGCTGGGTGACCGGTATGGATTTAGTGACAGAATTAGACTTGGAAATGCACAGTAGCGTGTGTGTGAAGTTATTCTGAATGACCCTATGTGCACCTTGAATATTATATACCCTTTTAGGGATAGATTTCAAATAGCTCTGATATAGCAGAAACCACTAAATTATGAAATTGCTAAATTGGGAATTGTATTTCAACCCTGAACAAAAAATGTGCTTTGACGGACACTAAATAACTTGCCCAGCCACAACAGGACAGCGGTAACGACAGATTTAGCGGGATATAAATTTGAGGCCTAGTATTTAGGCGCTGGGTGACCGGTATGGATTTAGTGACAGAATTAGACTGGGATATGGCCAAAAAATAACCACACTATTGCTGGTTAAATGCACTTGGTGTGACAGCTTGACCAACCACACTACTGAGGGTTAAATGCACTTGGTGACGGGCGCAGCTTGCCCCTGATGTAGTATATATATGGCCAAAAAATGAACAGACTATTGCTGGTTAAATGCACTTGGTGTGACAGCTTCACCCTGATGTAGGCTTTAGCCAAAAAACAACCACACCATTGAGGGTTAAATGCACTTGGTGACAGGCGCAGCTTGCCCCTGATGTAGTATATGGCCAAAAAATGAACAGACTATTGCTGGTTAAATGCACTTGGTGATGGGTGCAGCTTGCCCCTTATTTAGTATATGGCCAAAAAATGAACAGACTATTGCTGGTTAAATGCACTTGGTGTGACAGCTTCACCCTGATGTAGGCTTTAGCCAAAAAACAACCACACTATTGAGGGTTAAATGCACTTGGTGACAGGCGCAGCTTGCCCCTGATGTAGTATATGGCCAAAAAATGAACAGACTATTGTAGTGTACGGGAGAGTAATACCCCGTCACTACAGAAGGGTCACTTGGGTACTGTCGTTCCCCCTTTATTTATGGGGAGGTTGGTATAAAACATCTTGTAAATGTAATGCTATGTACTTCCTGTTACTGTGAAAGGTGCATGTGCAGGCCGGCTAGGGTGTCATTCCAGCTCTGAGACACTAGAGGGAGCTAGGGAACCCTAGTTTATATAAGGCCCAGTCAGGAAGTAGTAAGCAGGCAGACAGTGGGAAAAGGAGTCAGAGATGATCCTGTGTCTGAGTCAAGGCCAGGCTATGGGCCTGTGAGAGTAGTGCAGGCCTGAAGCCTGCCGACTAGGAGAGGGTAGTAAGGGCCCTGCAACCGGGTTCCGGATCCAAGGAAAAGGTTCCCCTCCTGAGTCATCATCCGTTTTAGCTGAAACATCATAAGCAACCAGCCGGGACACAGAATACAACAGAGGCCGATCAGTCTAAAGCAAGAGGTACTCAAGATAACAGAGGAGGTACTAGATAAGGACAGCTTCAAGGATACGCCAGATAGAGGGCATTAGACCTTGGAGAATAAGTCACATGTTTCAGGACCAGTCAGGAATAGTGTGCAAGCCGCCTGTACTGCATCTCCTGTAATTAACACTCTGTAAAGAACATTGCTATAACCGGCCAGTCTGTACTTCTAAGAACCAACTGTATTCAAATAGAAACCAACTGTCTTCCATGGAACTGCGCTTCCAACTGCGTCCATGTATGATTATCACTGACATTCAGTAAAGTTCCAGTTTTGGTTGGCTAACCCGTGGCTGTTCCGTTATTCCACATTACTTTACACGGCGTGTCACCGTTTAATTGACACTGGCGTCACGAACATTAAATACCTGCCTGTTCCAGTATTTGCCCCGATTGAAGACGACAGTGGATCCCAGGTTAGTGGGTTAATCTGCACTACAACGCCCAGCATACACTACTGACCCCCTGGGACACTGCATCGCTCTTTTTGGCGTCACGAACAGGATCCGCATGCTTCTGAAGTGCAGAGAAGTGTGAACTGTGTGCTTTGGCTATTCCACCACCGTGTTGCGAGGACTGTACCCTTTATTTCCAAGCCGGTGGATTACAATTGTGCCTGGGAGGAATTGGAGCCGTTGTACTGTGTTGCGCTACCCCCAGAGAGAAAATCGTATTTATGGACTGTGATTTATTGGACTTTTCATCAACCTGCTTGCTGTCATTGAATTGCAGCATCAGGACATCCAAAATGGCCGCCGACGCCATGAGGCTTTTTGCTGCGCCATCACGATGTACAGAGGCGCGAATATTTGGCGCCAAAACCCTCCAAGAAGGAGGAGGAGATTGCCCTGGAGCGCCACCCACCTTGGTGAGGCATGTTGTGGCTGATTTCCCTGGAGAGTTACGCCCAGGAGGCGGGCTTGAGATGGAGGTAGACCGGCCCGGGCCGAGGGAGGAGCCAGTGTCGACTCTGCAGACAGTGAGAGAGGAGATGGCAATGGCGGGTGCTGAGGAGTTTGAAGTTGATGCCACGTGTGAGTGGGGCGCCACTCCACCTGACTTTCCCGATTTGGAGGCATGGGACCCTCTAGCCTGGACGGCCAGTTCCTGGGGACAAGCCATGGATCTGAGCATAACTCGTCCCCGGTCCCCACCGATCCGTCGCCGGCACGCGCAATGGCCGACCATAATGGCCGAATTGAAAGCCGCGGTCGCCAAGAAAAATACCAGCCGGAAGAAAAGATTCGAAGAAATGGCCAAGTCCTTTCAAGGGGACTCCTTCCCGGGTAAGCCCCAGCTGGAAAGGCGCCGCGGGATCGTGGTGGCCTTTGATAAGGAGAGGGGGTACGGGTTCATCCAGGAGTTGGGAACTGGCCGGGACTTTTATGTTAACCGGCGGTCGGTGAAGCATCACTACCTTCCAGAGCATCTTCACAACTTGACAATGGGGGAGATAGTGGAAGATACCCCAGCAGAAAGCTTACGGGGCCCCTATGCTACCGCCGTCGCTCGCCCGAAGGCGCCGGCTGAAACTTGGGACGCAGAAAAAGAAGAGACAGACCCGAGTGAGGCAGAGGAAGCGAGAGTTGGGCCGGCCCGAACCACTCACCTGCATAGTCAGGTTTATCTAAGCCCCGATGTCTTTTGGGAGCCCATCGTTTTGCAGGGGCTGGAAGAACGATACCCCCCTCCCGATGCGGTGAGGCGAGAAGAGGAGAGAGAGCGGCTGGACAGCTGCCGGCGGGCGGAAGAATGCGCTGAGGCCCGACGTCTAGCAGGGGCTGCCACAGTTACCCTAGAGGCCACTGTTACCGGACCCCCGGTAGCACCGCTGACCAGCACAAAGGCCGACATAGAGGCTCTGCGCAAGAGAATTTACTGGGTGGAGGACCTCGGGTATGCAGGATGCGTGCAATGTATCCCATTTCCCAGAACTGATGCAGATATAGAGGCCATGAAAGACAAGCCTCCTCCTTTAAAGATCGTCAGAGGAGATGGATTCCAGATATGGCCGGCTAGGCCAGAACAGTTGCTGCAGGAACCGTTTATCGAGTCTTCATCAGATGAGGAGTACGACACCCGTCTGTGAGTAGGCCTTGCTACATGTTTTTCTCCATAATGGCCGAGTTGTCCCTCCGGTTGGCAGAGCTGGTGAAGCTCGCTGCCAGTTATAAACGGCCGGTGGCATTCTAACCGAATGATAGTGCCACTGCATACCACAGCTTCCAGCTGCCCATGTTGTGCTTGGGACACCCGGCCTGCTGCTAATATCCCAGTTGTGCCTTAAAGTTTGCACCATTTTTCCCCTTTTTACCCCCATTTCAGGTTGAAAAGACATTTTTATGTCAGCACTATTTTAAAGGGTAAGCAGGACTTGCCAGGATAACATGGCCCTGGTATTGTCAGAGTCCTGTATTGTCATTTTATATCTGTGCTGCTGACAGTATTTAATAACCGGTTTTTATTCACGCCTATGTGCCCAGAGATGGACTTCCTATGTGCAAGCCTCTGAGAGGTTAATTTTATTATGGACTTATTTATTGTCATGGACTATCCTGGTTCTTTAAACATCCGCTGTGCCAGGTCAGCGCCCCAGTTCCACTCACTATCCTGAGAAGAAGAGATTGACGCCCCTTGTCACCGCACTTCACCCTTGCCAATTGGGTCTGTTATGAGTGTAAATGACATATATGTATGCATGCATGTGTCTTTCTCTGTTTCAGGTAATGATTCCAGTTGGGCGGGCCCTGATGGAGTACGAGGTCGTACTCAGCTTAAAGCAGCGGGGTATGTAGTGTACGGGAGAGTAATACCCCGTCACTACAGAAGGGTCACTTGGGTACTGTCGTTCCCCCTGTATTTATGGGGAGGTTGGTATAAAACATCTTGTAAATGTAATGCTATGTACTTCCTGTTACTGTGAAAGGTGCATGTGCAGGCCGGCTAGGGTGTCATTCCAGCTCTGAGACACTAGAGGGAGCTAGGGAACCCTAGTTTATATAAGGCCCAGTCAGGAAGTAGTAAGCAGGCAGACAGTGGGAAAAGGAGTCAGAGATGATCCTGTGTCTGAGTCAAGGCCAGGCTATGGGCCTGTGAGAGTAGTGCAGGCCTGAAGCCTGCCGACTAGGAGAGGGTAGTAAAGGCCCTGCAACCGGGTTCCGGATCCAAGGAAAAGGTTCCCCTCCTGAGTCATCATCCGTTTTAGCTGAAACATCATAAGCAACCAGCCGGGACACAGAATACAACAGAGGCCGATCAGTCTAAAGCAAGAGGTACTCAAGATAACAGAGGAGGTACTAGATAAGGACAGCTTCAAGGATACGCCAGATAGAGGGCATTAGACCTTGGAGAATAAGTCACATGTTTCAGGACCAGTCAGGAATAGTGTGCAAGCCGCCTGTACTGCATCTCCTGTAATTAACACTCTGTAAAGAACATTGCTATAACCGGCCAGTCTGTACTTCTAAGAACCAACTGTATTCAAATAGAAACCAACTGTCTTCCATGGAACTGCGCTTCCAACTGCGTCCATGTATGATTATCACTGACATTCAGTAAAGTTCCAGTTTTGGTTGGCTAACCCGTGGCTGTTCCGTTATTCCACATTACTTTACACGGCGTGTCACCGTTTAATTGACACTGGCGTCACGAACATTAAATACCTGCCTGTTCCAGTATTTGCCCCGATTGAAGACGACAGTGGATCCCAGGTTAGTGGGTTAATCTGCACTACAACGCCCAGCATACACTACTGACCCCCTGGGACACTGCACTATTGCTGGTTAAATGCACTTGGTGTGACAGCTTGACCAACCACACTACTGAGGGTTAAATGCACTTGGTGACGGGCGCAGCTTGCCCCTGATGTAGTATATGGCCAAAAAATGAACAGACTATTGCTGGTTAAATGCACTTGGTGTCACAGCTTGACCAACCACACTACTGAGGGTTAAATGCACTTGGTGACGGGCGCAGCTTGCCCCTGATGTAGTATATGGCCAAAAAATGAACAGACTATTGCTGGTTAAATGCACTTGGTGACGGGCGCAGCTTGCCCCTGATTTAGTATATGGCCAAAAAATGAACAGACTATTGCTGGTTAAATGCACTTGGTGTCACAGCTTCACCCTGATGTAGGCTTTAGCCAAAAAACAACCACACCATTGAGGGTTAAATGCACTTGGTGACAGGCGCAGCTTGCCCCTGATGTAGTTTATGGCCAAAAAATAAACAGACTATTGCTGGTTAAATGCACTTGGTGTGACAGCTTCACCCTGATGTAGGCTTTAGCCAAAAAACAACCACACCATTGAGGGTTAAATGCACTTGGTCGCAGCTTGGATGCACTTGGTCGCAGCACCGCACAAGACACAAAATGGCCGCCGATCACCCCAGAAAAAAGTGACTGACAAACGGTCTGGGCAGCCTAAAAACAGTGAGCAAGTAGGGGCAAGTAGTATGACGCTTGTTGATTGGCTGCTTTGCAGCCTTTCAAAAAGCGCCAAGAAAGCTTCACAAAAGCGCCAAGAAAGCGACGAACACCGAACCCGAACCCGGAATTTTACGAAAATGTCCGGGTTCGGGTCCGTGTCACGGACACCCCAAAATTCGGTACGAACCCGAACTATACAGTTCGAGTTCGCTCATCCCTAGCGTAAACTTTATGTTGAAAATTCATCATTTGCTTCGCTACCCCATGGCTAAGAAGGTCTCGAAGTTTAAGTCTGAGTGCTTTTTGATGCTCATTGCGTCATGAAGCCTTATGTTTTCTCTCAATTATCGCTATATCAGCTAAGAGCATATCTACTGCCTGTTGCTGTTCCTTTTTAACTCTGGTACCCAAGGAGATGAAGCAACCTCTAATAAATGCTTTTTGAGCCTCCCAGACAATAGGTTGTGAGCTGTGCGTGAAGGAGTTAAGTGCAAAGTACTCTGTCAACTGAGTCCTGACCTGATCCAAGTGTAATTGGTTGTTCAGCAGGGATTCGTTTAACTTCCAACTCCAGTTACTTTGTGGTAGGGAGGCCAGGGTAAAGGTCACCAAGCATGGAGCGTGGTCAGATAGGGTGATATTTCCTATTTCTGCTGATCTAAAGGAGGGAAGAAGAGATGCAGATGTCAAAATGTGATCTAGCCGTTGGTACGTTCCATGCGGAACTGAGTAGAAAGAGAAGTCCTTAACTGTAGGATGAAGACTACGCCATACATCTATCAAGCGCAACTCGTGAAGTTTCTTATGTAGTTTGCTGAGAAGTTTTTGTGTTACTCGGGATTTAGCTGAAGATGAGTCAATGGCGGGGTCCAATACTAAGTTCAAATCAGCACCTAGAATTATCTGCCCTTCGGCAAAGACTTTAAGTGTGTCTAGGGCTTTCAAAAGCCAATGTACAGGGGACTTATTTGGCACATATAGGTTTGCTAAAGTGAATTTGCGGGTTGCTATTAAGCCTTTGACTAGCAGAAGGCGACAATCCGCATCTGTGTGTTGCTGCAATACGGTGAATGGAATGGATTGGTGGACCGCTATAGCTACTCCTTTGGAGGCAGAGGCTGGTTGCACGCTCTGAAACTAGTGGACAAATGGACGTTTTGGTAACCTTGGCATTTTCTTCTGGCGTAGGTGGGTTTCCTGGAGAAACACTATCTGAGAGACCATTTTCCTAAGAGCCAGCATGACTTGGCCTCGTTTCTGTGGCGAGTTTAAGCCTTTTACATTGAATGTCGAGACCTTTATATCAGTTATCCTTGCAGATAAGTTATTTCCTTCTAAAGTAGAGCTGCAGCCTGAGGTATCTACTGATGAGACTTTTTATGAGTCTAAAAGGAATATCAATGGGGAGGGAGAAGAGGGAGGAGGTGGGAGGGAAAGACTAAAGAGAAAAATAAATAAAGAAAAAGTAAAAGAGAGGAGGAAGAACAACAAAAAAAAGAGCAACAATCAGTAAACCAAACTGTTACTGGATTAAATCCAGTGAATTAACTATCACAACAGGAGCGAACAGTTATGTGTGTAGATAGCAGGGGGGGGGGGGGGTAGAACACAAATATATCTCTAGCCTGGACGTGTTATCTAAACATCACAGCCAAAGAACATAACACTACATTTGGTGACCTATAACCTTTACTTGATTTCTAGACCGTATGGGCGGAGGTATTGCAGTGTAGGTGAAGGGGGGAGGGGGGGTTCCATGCATATACATATACATAGCCTATTGTTCATTAAACCCGCTCATCAAGATCTTTCCAGAGAGTGCTGAACGCACTGATCTAAGGTGTGTCCTTATTGCAATTGCATTTGCGTGGACAGGCAAGTAAATGGAATAAGAGCTAAGGGCCAGTGGGTGAGAGGGAGGGGAGGGGGGGGGAACTTATTTTCAGTAAGTGTAAGTGTGCTGAGCGCATTAATTAGGGAGAGACCAAGATCGGATATGACCGATTGCTCAGCGAATACTTTATACGTAATTCCTCAGATATGTTTCTCTGAGAGAGACAGTAAGCGCGATTAAAGAAGGTTTCTCATCAGCTTATTATTTTCGGATGACTGCACTTGAGAGGCATTAAATAAGAACTTATCACTGATGATCTTCTAGGTCAGTTTCTCAGGTAGGATAAAGACAATAGCATTAATATCAAGCAATTGCATATCCTACAGACTGCTTTTGCGGGCTACACCTGTTATACTGAACACAATAGGTAAATTTAATGCGGTGAAGCCTCTAGAAATATTAAATAAGCCGGAGACATGGAGCCTAGGTACGATGGAAAGCTTAGTCAGTTCCCTGCTCGCGATCTTTCAGAAGTTACTGTCTGGAATACAGTGTCCAGACTCCATGTATGCAACTTTTCAGAACAACAGGCAGCATAAAGGTAATACAAACATTCGCCGCAAAACTTTAACTTAAAGCTATAGCTAAACAGGGTATAAAGTGTACCAGAACATTTAAATGAAACAGTGGTTATCTTGAGCCCATGATATATACCGCGACTTAGTTGCATGGCCTACTCCTTAAGGAGTGGAATATTCCACTAGAGTGTGCGACATACATATCAGGGTGTACATATCATTAACATGATAGGGCTACTTCAAGAGCCCTCCCATGTCCCATTAATACTGGACCCAAACTCGGCGTGGAAGTCATCAGGGTGGGAGATCAGCAGATTCCCGTCAAGTGTTTGGACATTTTTCCGGGCTTGAGACGATGAACCCTTTTCCAGGGCTCCAGCTGCGGCAGTTTCTGAAGCATCGTCGGGTAGTTCACCGGCAGCCAGGTAGGTATGTCCATGGGCTGTATATCTATGTGCTCCCACGCCTTGTCCAAATCCTCCGGCGTATGGATGACGATGCACTTCCCATTCTTATTTATGGAGAGTCCGAACGGGTACATCCAGTTATATGGGACCTTTTTCCTTCGCAGCAAATCCAGCAAGGGCTTCAGTATACGCCTTTTCGCCAGTGTCGATGGAGCAATGTCCTGAAATAGGGCGATTTCTGTGTTGCCATATGTAATCCGACCCTTAGCACGAGCCGCTTCCATGACCCGCGCCGTGTCCACAAAGGACAGCAGGCCACAGACCACATCTCTTGGCCTCTCATTTGGTTTCGGCTGGGGCCTTAGCGTCCTGTGGATGCGCTCAATGACGATTGATGCAACAGAGTCGGGCTCCAATATGTCTGCAAATATCTCCATGGCTACTGTACGCAGAGATTCAGTCGCCCAAGATTCGGGGAGACCTTTTATGCGAATGTTGCGCCGTCTGCTACGGTTTTCTAGGTCTTCTAATAACAAGAAGGCTCTATTAAGCTCTTCGGCGTGACCGTTGAGGCACTCTGTCACCCCATTTGCATGCGATCTTAGGTCTTGCGTTGCTTGCTCCAGAGCCTCTACTCTGTGTCCCACTTGAGATATTTCTGTTTTAATGTCCGCCAATTCAGTTAGGACCGGTCTTAGCGCTTTGTCTAGCGCTTGGCTGAGCACTTTAGTGAGGAAGGATTTGGACACTGGTGTCGGATCCTGTTCTTCAGCTGTGGCGCAGCGTTCGCTATCTTCTACTGAGCCCTCAGTTTCCGTCTCCTTCATGCGCGCCGACGCTGTGGTCTCATCTCAGGGGTCTTCTCTAACTCTAATAACTGGCTATTGCAGGTGGGAGTCATCTCTATAGTCTATATGGCAGTAGGTGCATATATGTAGAGTGAGTTCACTTCCTGAAGCTGCAGCATGCAGTCTTTTCCAACTTCTGCCGTATGTATACAGTGTAGGTTTGGAATAGGATAATTATTCTTGTATTCTGAATCCAGCAACGTCAGTGAGAATGGTGCAGCTTAGCCCCACAAATAAAGCATTGACACTGGATGAATAATAAAGAATGAAGAGGCCAGGTAGATTATTAAATACATTTATAGTGGGGGTGAAATTCCTATAAATCAAACATTAATTACCTATTCTTAGCATAGATAGATAATGTTTTAGTCATGGAAAATCCCATTAAATCTGATTAATTGGGTATACATGGTAGTATCCCCTTGTTATTAAACACACAATAATCTATCATTTTTAAATCAGAATTGCAATTAGAATTGCTTTTGGGATTTAAAATAGTAAAATAGCAAGGGTATAAAATAACAATGAAGGCTTTATATTGAAGTATATAAGGAGAACATTTTCAGAAATTATTAAGATTATGTTGTAAGTATTCTGTATGTATTTACTAATGTAACGTTTTCAAATGGGAATATATTGTCTTAATATAAAGTGCATTTTTACAGAAAATGTAGTGTACATATAGAAGAGAAAATATGGCTGATTTACTAATGCCACAGGTGATGTTACAATGAGGTTTAAGGGCTCATGCACACTACTATGGTTTTGGTCTACATCCGACCTGCATTTTTTGCAGCTCAGATGCAGACTCACTCATCTCAATGGGGTCGCAAAAGATGCGGACAGTACACCCGTGCGTTGTCCACATCCGTAAGTCCATTTCACAGCCCCGCAAAAAATAGAACATGTCCTAGTCTTGTCCGTGCAATTTTGACTCACAGCGTCACATCCTAGACCATACTACATTCCCACAAAGCAATTTGTCTTCAAGCTAAGCTCCATGCCTTTTTGAGTGAGTCAGAAATAAATCTGAGAACCATATGCGCCAAATTACATCCGTTTGTGCCACTTTTGTAGGGGCAGACATATTAGTAAATCTGGTCCTTTGGGTTTACCTGAGAAGGATTCAAATATATTCAGTTATCCTAAATTATAGCATAGCATAGAATAGAAAAAAATAAAGCAAAATAGGTAGACTATTTTAAAATCTTAGGATTTTCGTTTTTAGTATTTTTTGTATTAATCAGTAATTTGCAGCCATATATTCAAGTCAACCAAGAGTGGGACCTACAAACAGTAGCAGGATTATATTAATCTATGACTTTTTTTGCATGCACTACTACTTTTAGCCTTAAGTAGTTTTCTACCTATACTCTGGCCATCAATATCTGGTCAGTGGGAGTCTGACACCCATCAATCCAACTGATCAGCAGTTTGCGGCAGGCACTAGCACCGGAAACATTATAGTGGACACAGGTAAGAGCAGAAGCCTCTGTCCATTTGCTTGAATGTGAGCTTGATTGCAGTAACCTGGCTTGGCCATTACACAGTAGATGGAGCTTTCTGCTTCTGCTCTGTGTACTATTATAGCAAACAGTTCATTTGTGGGGGTGCTGGATCTTCCATCCCCATTGATTGAATCCTGATTACCTATAAATAGGCTAGGTCATCAATATCTAGAAGGGGAAATACAAGTTACCGTATTTTTCGCCGTATAAGACGCACTTTTTCTTCCCCCAAAATGGGGGAGAAATGCCCCTGCGTCTTATACGGCGAATGCAGTCAGTTTTACATCGCTGGCAGCGATGTAAAGAGAGCGAGGACTCGGGGAGGGACTGGGAGGAGGAGCTGGGGCCGGCAATAGCGGCGGGGCGGTGCAGTCACTGTACTAAAGGCCCGCCCCGCCGCTCCTGTATACTAATAAAATATGTCATATTCAATGAATGGTTATTAAATATGCCCCTTTATGCCTAAAAGTACCTTAAATCCTAAGCTCATCCGTACAATGCAGGCCGGGCGGGCGGCAGCGTTACTCCCTGATGTCACGTGCCTGCGCCGCCTACTTTATGAATGAAGCAGGCGGCGCAGGCAAGTGACGTCAGTGAGTGACGCGCCGCGCTGGCTGCCCGGCCTGCCGGCATTGTACTGAAGCGCTTAGGATTTAAGGTACTTTTAGGAATAAAGAGGCATATTTAATAACTATTAATTGAATAAGACATATTATATTAGTATACAGGAGCGGCGGGGGATCTGTGGATGGCACAGTTATGGGCTGGGAGGGTCTGTGGATGACACATGTATAACAGTGCCATCCACAGATCCCCCCCTGTAACAGTGCCAGCCACAGATCCCCCTGTAACAGTGAAAGCCACAGATCCCCCCATAACAGTGTCTGTCATCCACAGTTCCCCCCTAACAGTGTCCGTCATCCACAGTTCCCCCCATAACAGTGTCCTTCATCCACAGATCCCCCCATAAGTGTCCGTCATCCACAGATCCCCCCATAACAGTGTCAGTCATCCACAGATCCCCCCATAACAGTGTCCGTCATCTACAGATCCCCCCATAACAGTGTCCGTCATCCACAGATCCCCCCATAACAGTGTCCGTCATCCACAGATCCCCCCATAACAGTGTCCGTCATCCACAGATCCCCAGTAATAGTGCCATCCACAGACCACCTAGTTCCAAACCCACCAAACCCACAGCACACCTTTTGGTTAAAAATATTTTTTTTCTTATTTTCCTCCCCAAAAACCTAGGTGCGTCTTATACGCCGGTGCGTCTTATACGGCGAAAAATACGGTATATATATTTTTTCTGAAAGTCAAAAAATGTGTGTACTATATGGTCACATATTGGCTTACTTCCAACATAATTTAAATGTAAGAAAAAACGTGTTGTGTAATGTAGCTTTATACTAGTCAATAGTAATAATATCAACACTAACACAACAATAACATAAGGGCTTGTGTACATGAATGTATTTTGTATATATGTCCAAACCCTATTTTTTGTATATATTTTTTGGATTCTATGCAGACTCATTCAGCGCATGAATGTCATCCCTGTGCTGTCCATATCTGTATGCCCTTTTTCACAAATTAAAGAACATGTCCTAGTCTTGGCAACCCCGCCAATCAGCTATTTAGGGAGGCCTGGAGCTCTGGTGAGTGCTGTGGACTCTCAAGCACAGTGCCGTACATATTATAGCGGCTGTGCTTAGTATTGCAGCTCAGCCCCATTCAATTCATTGCAATTAGGCTATGTGACTGATGTCCAGAGGATGGGTCATCAATATTTTTTTTTTCAGGATTACCACTTTAAGTTATATTCACCATTTTCATTGTGACAATGTTATTTGTGGGTTTTCAGGAAAGCAGAATGAACAAGTATGAAACCTGAAAGTAATGTCACAATAAAAATATTTTACCTTCTTGGATTTCATGTCAACCAGAATCTGGAACTCCTTCTCTTTTTCCTCTTTTTCGTGATGTACATATCAACCATAACTGGAAACACAATCATCATTACTGTCATCCACCAGAGTTCTAAACTTCACAGTCCAATGTACTTATTTCTTGGAAATTTTGCTTTTATGGAAATGTGTTACTCAACAGTTACTACACCAAAAATGCTAATAGGTTTGGTATCTGGCAATAAACACATATCAATTCTTGGCTGTATTACTCAGCTTTATTTCTTCTTTGTTCTGGGTGCCATTGAAAATTATTTCCTGGCAGTATTGGCTTATGATCGGTATCTAGTAGAGTTGAGCGAACACCTGGATGTTCGGGTTCGAGAAGTTCGGCCGAACATCCCGGAAATGTTCGGGTTCGGGATCCGAACCCGATCCGAACTTCGTCCCGAACCCGAACCCCATTGAAGTCAATGGGGACCCGAACTTTTCGGCACTAAAAAGGCTGTAAAACAGCCCAGGAAAGAGCTAGAGGGCTGCAAAAGGCAGCAACATGTAGGTAAATCCCCTGCAAACAAATGTGGATAGGGAAATGAATTAAAATAAAAATTAAATAAATAAAAATTAACCAAAATCAATTGGAGAGAGGTTCCATAGCAGAGAATCTGGCTTCCTGTCACCCACCACTGGAACAGTCCATTCTCAGATATTTAGGCCCCGGCACCCAGGCAGAGGAGAGAGGTCCCGTAACAGAGAATCTGTCTTCATGTCAGCAGAGAATTAGTCTGCATGTCATAGCAGAGAATGAGGCTTCACGTCAGCCACCACTGCAACAGTCCATTGGCATATATTTAGGCCCAGCACACACACAGGCAGAGGAGAGAGGTCCCGTAACAGACAATCTGGCTTCATGTCAGCAGAGAATCAGTCTGCATGTCATAGCAGAGAATCAGGCTTCACGTCAGCCACCACTGCAACAGTCCATTGGCATATATTTAGGCCCAGCACACACACAGGCAGAGGAGAGAGGTCCCGTAACAGAGAATCTGGCTTCATGTCAGCAGAGAATCAGTCTGCATGTCATAGCAGAGAATGAGGCTTCACGTCACCCACCACTGCAACAGTCCATTGGCATATATTTAGGCCTAGCACACAGGCAGAGCAGAGAGGTCCCGTAACAGACAATCTGGCTTCATGTCAGCAGAGAATCAGTCTGCATGTCATAGCAGAGAATGAGGCTTCACGTCAGCCACCACTGCAACAGTCCATTGGCATATATTTAGGCCTAGCACACAGGCAGAGCAGAGAGGTCCCGTAACAGACAATCTGGCTTCATGTCAGCAGAGAATCAGTCTGCATGTCATAGCAGAGAATCAGGCTTCACGTCAGCCACCACTGCAACAGTCCATTGTCATAAATTTAGGCCCAGCACCCAGGCAGAGGAGAGAGGTCCCGTAACAGACAATCTGGCTTCATGTCAGCAGAGAATTAGTCTGCATGTCATAGCAGAGAATCAGGCTTCATGTCAGCCACCACTGCAACAGTCCATTGGCATATATTTAGGCCCAGCACCCAGGCAGAGGAGGGAGGTCCCGTAACAGAGAATCTGTCTTCATGTCAGCAGAGAATCAGTCTGCATGTCATAGCAGAGAATGAGGCTTCACGTCACCCACCACTGCAACAGTCCATTGGCATATATTTAGGCCTAGCACACAGGCAGAGCAGAGAGGTCCCGTAACAGACAATCTGGCTTCATGTCAGCAGAGAATCAGTCTGCATGTCATAGCAGAGAATCAGGCTTCACGTCAGCCACCACTGCAACAGTCCATTGGCATATATTTAGGCCTAGCACACAGGCAGAGCAGAGAGGTCCCGTAACAGACAATCTGGCTTCATGTCAGCAGAGAATCAGTCTGCATGTCATAGCAGAGAATGAGGCTTCACGTCAGCCACCACTGCAACAGTCCATTGGCATATATTTAGGCCTGGCACACAGGCAGAGCAGAGAGGTCCCGTAACAGACAATCTGGCTTCATGTCAGCAGAGAATCAGTCTGCATGTCATAGCAGAGAATCAGGCTTCACGTCAGCCACCACTGCAACAGTCCATTGTCATAAATTTAGGCCCAGCACCCAGGCAGAGGAGAGAGGTCCCGTAACAGACAATCTGGCTTTATGTCAGCAGAGAATTAGTCTGCATGTCATAGCAGAGAATCAGGCTTCATGTCAGCCACCACTGCAACAGTCCATTGGCATATATTTAGGCCCAGCACCCAGGCAGAGGAGGGAGGTCCCGTAACAGAGAATCTGTCTTCATGTCAGCAGAGAATCAGTCTGCATGTCATAGCAGAGAATGAGGCTTCACGTCAGCCACCACTGCAACAGTCCATTGGCATATATTTAGGCCTAGCACACAGGCAGAGGAGAGGTTCATTCAACTTTGGGTAGCCTCGCAATATAATGGTAAAATGAAAATAAAAATAGGATTGAATGAGGAAGTGCCCTGGAGTCCAATAATATATGGTTATGGGGAGGTAGTTAATGTCTAATCTGGACAAGGGACGGACAGGTCCTGTGGGATCCATGCCTGGTTCATTTTTATGAACGTCAGCTTGTCCACATTGGCTGTAGACAGGCGGCTGCGTTTGTCTGTAATGACGCCCCCTGCCGTGCTGAATACACGTTCAGACAAAACGCTGGCTGCCGGGCAGGCCAGCACCTCCAAGGCATAAAAGGCTAGCTCTGGCCACGTGGACAATTTAGAGACCCAGAAGTTGAATGGGGCCGAACCATCAGTCAGTACGTGGAGGGGTGTGCACACGTACTGTTCCACCATGTTAGTGAAATGTTGCCTCCTGCTAACACGTTGCGTATCAGGTGGTGGTGCAGTTAGCTGTGGCGTGTTGACAAAAGTTTTCCACATCTCTGCCATGCTAACCCTGCCCTCAGAGGAGCTGGCCGTGACACAGCTGCCTTGGCGACCTCTTGCTCCTCCTCTGCCTTGGCCTTGGGCTTCCACTTGTTCCCCTGTGACATTTGGGAATGCTCTCAGTAGCGCGTCTACCAACGTGCGCTTGTACTCGCGCATCTTCCTATCACGCTCCAGTGCAGGAAGTAAGGTGGGCACATTGTCTTTGTAGCGTGGATCCAGCAGGGTGGCAACCCAGTAGTCCGCACAGGTTAAAATGTGGGCAACTCTGCTGTCGTTGCGCAGGCACTGCAGCATGTAGTCGCTCATGTGTGCCAGGCTGCCCAGGGGTAAGGACAAGCTGTCCTCTGTGGGAGGCGTATCGTCATCGTCCTGCCTTTCCCCCCAGCCACGCACCAGTGATGGACCCGAGCTGCGTTGGGTGCCACCCCGCTGTGACCATGCTTCATCCTCATCCTCCTCCACCTCCTCCTCATCCTCGTCCTCCTCGTCCTCCAGTAGTGGGCCCTGGCTGGCCACATTTGTACCTGGCCTCTGCTGTTGCCAAAAACCTCCCTCTGAGTCACTTCGAAGAGACTGGCCTGAAAGTGCTAAAAATGACCCCTCTTCCTCCTCCTCCTCCTCCTCCTCCTGGGCCACCTCCTCTTCCATCATCGCCCTAAGTGTTTTCTCAAGGAGACATAGAAGTGGTATTGTAACGCTGATAACGGTGTCATCGCCACTGGCCATGTTGGTGGAGTACTCGAAACAGCGCAACAGGGCACACAGGTCTCGCATGGAGGCCCAGTCATTGGTGGTGAAGTGGTGCTGTTCTGTAGTGCGACTGACCCGTGCGTGCTGCAGCTGAAACTCCACTATGGCCTGCTGCTGCTCGCACAGTCTGTCCAGCATGTGCAAGGTGGAGTTCCACCTGGTGGGCACGTCGCATATGAGGCGGTGAGCGGGAAGGCCGAAGTTACGCTGTAGCGCAGACAGGCGAGCAGCAGCAGGATGTGAACGCCGGAAGCGCGAACAGACGGCCCGCACTTTATGCAGCAGCTCTGACATGTCGGGGTAGTTGTGAATGAACTTCTGCACCACCAAATTCAGCACATGCGCCAAGCAAGGGATGTGCGTCAAATTGGCTAGTCCCAGAGCTGCAACGAGATTTCGCCCATTATCACACACCACCAGGCCGGGCTTGAGGCTCACCGGCAGCAACCACTCGTCGGTCTGTTGTTCTATACCCCGCCACAACTCCTGTGCGGTGTGGGGCCTGTCCCCCAAACATATGAGTTTCAGAATGGCCTGCTGACGTTTACCCCGGGCTGTGCTGAAGTTGGTGGTGAAGGTGTGTGGCTGACTGGATGAGCAGGTGGAAGAAGAGGAGGAGGAAGCCGAGAAGGAGGAGGTGGCAACAGGAGGCAAAGAATGTTGCCCTGCGATCCTTGGCGGCGGAAGGACGTGCGCCAAACAGCTCTCCGCCTGGGGCCCAGCTGCCACTACATTTACCCAGTGTGCAGTTAGGGAGATATAGCGTCCCTGGCCGTGCTTACTGGTCCACGTATCTGTGGTTAGGTGGACCTTGCCACAGATGGCGTTGCGCAGTGCACACTTGATTTTATCGGATACTTGGTTGTGCAGGGAAGGCACGGCTCTCTTGGAGAAGTAGTGCCGGCTGGGAACAACATACTGTGGGACAGCAAGCGACATGAGCTGTTTGAAGCTGTCTGTGTCCACCAGCCTAAATGACAGCATTTCATAGGCCAGTAGTTTAGAAATGCTGGCATTCAGGGCCAGGGATCGAGGGTGGCTAGGTGGGAATTTACGCTTTCTATCAAATGTTTGTGAGATGGAGAGCTGAACGCTGGTGTGTGACATGGTTGAGACGCTTGGTGACGGAGGTGGTGGTGGTGGTGTTGGTGGTACATCCCCTGTTTGCTGGGCGGCAGGTGCCAACGTTCCTCCAGAGGCGGAGGAAGAGGCCGAGGCGGCAGCAGCAGAATAGGCCGAGGCGGCAGCAGCAGAAGAGGTAGCAGGGGGAGCCTGAGTGACTTCCTTGGTTTTAAGGTGTTTACTCCACTGCAGTTCATGCTTTGCATGCAGGTGCCTGGTCATGCAGGTTGTGCTCAGGTTCAGAACGTTAATGCCTCGCTTCAGGCTCTGATGGCACAGCGTGCAAACCACTCGGGTCTTGTCGTCAGCACATTGTTTGAAGAAGTGCCATGCCAGGGAACTCCTTGAAGCTGCCTTTGGGGTGCTCGGTCCCAGATGGCGGCGGTCAGTAGCAGGCGGAGTCTCTTGGCGGCGGGTGTTCTGCTTTTGCCCACTGCTCCCTCTTTTGCTACGCTGTTGGCTCGGTCTCACCACTGCCTCTTCCTCCGAACTGTGAAAGTCAGTGGCACGACCTTCATTCCATGTGGGGTCTAGGACCTCATCGTCCCCTGCATCGTCTTCCACCCAGTCTTGATCCCTGACCTCCTGTTCAGTCTGCACACTGCAGAAAGACGCAGCAGTTGGCACCTGTGTTTCGTCATCATCAGAGACATGCTGAGGTGGTATTCCCATGTCCTCATCATCAGGAAACATAAGTGGTTGTGCGTCAGTGCATTCTATGTCTTTCACCGCTGGGGAAGGGCTAGGTGGATGCCCTTGGGAAACCCTGCCAGCGGAGTCTTCAAACAGCATAAGAGACTGCTGCATAACTTGAGGCTGAGACAGTTTCCCTGGTATGCATGGGGGTGATGTGACAGACTGATGGGGTTGGTTTTCAGGCGCCATCTGTGCGCTTTCTGCAGAAGACTGGGTGGGAGATAATGTGAACGTGCTGGATCCACTGTCGGCCACCCAATTGACTAATGCCTGTACCTGCTCAGGCCTTACCATCCTTAGAACGGCATTGGGCCCCACCATATATCGCTGTAAATTCTGGCGGCTACTGGGACCTGAGGTAGTTGGTACACTAGGACGTGTGGATGTGGCAGAACGGCCACGTCCTCTCCCAGCACCAGAGGGTCCACTAACACCACCACGACCATGTCCACGTCCGCGTCCCTTACTAGATGTTTTTCTCATTGTTATGGTTCACCACAACAACAAATATATTATTTGGCCCAATGTATTGTATTCAAATTCAGCGGGATATAAATTTGAGGCCTAGTATTTAGGCGCTGGGTGACCGGTATGGATTTAGTGACAGAATTAGACTTGGAAATGCACAGAAGCGTGTGTGTGAAGTTATTCTGAATGACCCTATGTGCACCTTCAATATGATCTACCCTTTTAGGGATAGATTTCAAATAGCTCTGATATAGCAGAAACGACTAAATTATGAAATTGCTAAATTGGGAATTGTATTTCAACCCAGAACAAAAAATGTGCTTTGACGGACACTAAATAACTTTTCCAGCCACAACAGGACAGCGGTAACGAGAGATTTAGCGGGATATAAATTTGAGGCCTAGTATTTAGGCGCTGGGTGACAGGTATGGGTTTAGTGACAGAATTAGATTTGGAAATGCACAGTAGCGGGTGTGTGAAGTTATTCTGAATGACCCTATGTGCACCTTGAATATTATATACCCTTTTAGGGATAGATTTCAAATAGCTCTGATATAGCATAAACCACTAAATTATGAAATTGCTAAATTGGGAATTGTATTTCAACCCAGAACAAGAAATGTGCTTGAACGGACACTAAATAACTCGCCCAGCTACAGCACTAGGGACAGATTTAGCGGGATATAAATTTGAGGCCTAGTATTTAGGCGCTGGGTGACAGGTATGGGTTTAGTGACAGAATTAGACTTGGAAATACACAGTAGCGGGTGTGTGTGAAGTTATTCTGAATGACCCAATGTGCACCTTGAATATTATATACCCTTTTAGGGA
Organism: Bufo gargarizans; assembly: GCF_014858855.1. NCBI lineage: Eukaryota > Metazoa > Chordata > Amphibia > Anura > Bufonidae > Bufo > Bufo gargarizans. The sequence goes on along the minus strand of NC_058080.1, from coordinate 523,416,627 downwards.
TAGATTTCAAATAGCTCTGATATAGCAGAAACCACTAAATTATGAAATTGCTAAATTGGGAATTGTATTTCAACCCAGAACAAGAAATGTGCTTGAACGGACACTAAATAACTCGCCCAGCTACAGCACTAGGGACAGATTTAGCTGGATATAAATTTGAGGCCTAGTATTTAGGCGCTGGGTGACAGGTATGGGTTTAGTGCCAGAATTAGACTTGGAAATACACAGTAGCGGGTGTGTGTGAAGTTATTCTGAATGACCCAATGTGCACCTTGAATATTATATACCCTTTTAGGGATAGATTTCAAATAGCTCTGATATAGCAGAAACCACTAAATTATGAAATTGCTAAATTGGGAATTGTATTTCAACCCAGAACAAGAAATGTGCTTGAACGGACACTAAATAACTCGCCCAGCTACAGCACTAGGGACAGATTTAGCGGGATATAAATTTGAGGCCTAGTATTTAGGCGCTGGGTGACAGGTATGGGTTTAGTGCCAGAATTAGACTTGGAAATACACAGTAGCGGGTGTGTGTGAAGTTATTCTGAATGACCCAATGTGCACCTTGAATATTATATACCCTTTTAGGGATAGATTTCAAATAGCTCTGATATAGCAGAAACCACTAAATTATGAAATTGCTAAATTGGGAATTGTATTTCAACCCAGAACAAGAAATGTGCTTGAACGGACACTAAATAACTCGCCCAGCTACAGCACTAAGGACAGATTTAGCGGGATATAAATTTGAGGCCTAGTATTTAGGCGCTGGGTGACAGGTATGGGTTTAGTGCCAGAATTAGACTTGGAAATACACAGTAGCGGGTGTGTGTGAAGTTATTCTGAATGACCCAATGTGCACCTTGAATATTATATACCCTTTTAGGGATAGATTTCAAATAGCTCTGATATAGCAGAAACCACTAAATTATGAAATTGCTAAATTGGGAATTGTATTTCAACCCAGAACAAGAAATGTGCTTGAACGGACACTAAATAACTCGCCCAGCTACAGCACTAAGGACAGATTTAGCGGGATATATATTTGAGGCCTAGTATTTAGGCGCTGGGTGACCGGTATGGATTTAGTGACAGAATTAGACTGGGATATGGCCAAAAAATAAACAGACTATTGCTGGTTAAATGCACTTGGTGTGACAGCTTCACCCTGATGTAGGCTTTAGCCAAAAAACAACCACACCATTGAGGGTTAAATGCACTTGGTGACAGGCGCAGCTTGCCCCTGATTTAGTATATGGCCAAAAAATGAACAGACTATTGCTGGTTAAATGCACTTGGTGTGACAGCTTCACCCTGATGTAGGCTTTAGCCAAAAAACAACCACACCATTGAGGGTTAAATGCACTTGGTGACAGGCGCAGCTTGCCCCTGATTTAGTATATGGCCAAAAAATGAACAGACTATTGCTGGTTAAATGCACTTGGTGTGACAGCTTCACCCTGATGTAGGCTTTAGCCAAAAAACAACCACACCATTGAGGGTTAAATGCACTTGGTGACAGGCGCAGCTTGCCCCTGATTTTGTATATGGCCAAAAAATGAACAGACTATTGCTGGTTAAATGCACTTGGTGTGACAGCTTCACCCTGATGTAGGCTTTAGCCAAAAAACAACCACACCATTGAGGGTTAAATGCACTTGGTCGCAGCTTGTGCTGGCGCACCACAATGTGACTGACAAACGGTCTGGGCAGCCTAAAAACAGTGAGCAATTGAGGATCAGCAGCTCAATGATCCACAGCTGCAGATCGATCAGTTAATCAAGTCCTTTGGAGGAGTTAATCTGCCTAATCTCGCCCTACTGTCGCAGCCGCAACCTCTCCCTACGCTAATCAGAGCAGAGTGACGGGCGGCGCTATGTGACTCCAGCTTAAATAGAGGCTGGGTCACATGGTGCTCTGGCCAATCACAGCCATGCCAATAGTAGGCATGGCTGTGATGGCCTCTTGGGGCAAGTAGTATGACGCTTGCTGATTGGCTGCTTTGCAGCCTTTCAAAAAGCGCCAAGAAAGCGTCACAAAAGCGCGAAGAAAGCGACGAACACCGAACCCGAACCCGGACTTTTACGAAAATGTCCGGGTTCGGGTCCGTGTCACGGACACCCCAAAATTCGGTACGAACCCGAACTATACAGTTCGAGTTCGCTCATCCCTAGTATCTAGCAATCTGTAATCCACTGAGATATATGACAATTATGACTAACAGATTTTGTCTTCGCTTGGCCTTGATGTCTTGGCTGATCAGTTTTATAGGATCATTGGTTCCCATTTATCTCTTAAGTAAATTGTCTTTTTGTGGTCGAAATGAGATTGATAATTTCTTCTGTGATGCAGCTCCATTTTTTAGTCTCTCTTGTACTGACACATCAATTCTAAAAGGCTACTTTTTCAGCCTTGTGTGGATTATTGTTTTTAGTTGTTTATTCTTTATTATTTTATCTTACTTACAAATCATTTTCATTATCTTAAAGATACCTTCTAATAGTGGTCGTAAAAAAGTGTTTTCTACATGTGGATCTCACTTCACTGTGGTCATTATGTATTATGGCTCGGTTATAGCAATGTATGTAAGGCCGGATCATGGATACACTTTTGTATTTGACAAATGCCTTTCAGTATTCTATGCAGTTGTAACTCCATTCCTAAATCCTATAATTTATAGTTTAAAGAACAAAAACATCAGAGAAGCTATAAAATTATATACATGGAATATTTTCAACGTGTGGTGCTGGAGATACCAGAAAGATGTTTCATGATTTTTCATGATTTCAGTGTTACTGCATTATTATATGAATCATAAAAGAATGCATTTATTGAGAACCAGGACAATTTTTAAAATACCTGTTACAGCAGAGTGAATTTCTTGAAATGTTTTTTGGTTGGAATCTGACAAATCAGTTGAATTATTTGATTTGGGTACCAAAAAATAATACCAAAATCAAAAGTGCTCCAATTGGCCTAAAAATGTATGTATAACATTCAGATCTCCTTGGAGTCATACCTCTTCTCTCTCTCTTTTTTTTTTTGCAAATGTATCTCTCTCTTTCTCTCCCCTTTCAAGCAGCATTAGTAACATCACAATGACACAGTGGAATAAATAGTCATGGGTATGATTGAGGCCTCATGCACACAGCCATTGTGCGGCTATTCCGTGCATTGAGGACCGCAATTGCAGTCCCCAATGCACGGACAACATCTGTGCAGCGGGCCGAACCCATTCAACTTGAATGGGTCCGTGATCTGTCCGCACCACAAAAAAATTACGACATGTCATATTTTTTTGCGGTGTGGAACCACGGAAAGAAACACCACGGAAGCACTCTGTAGTGCTTCCGGTGTTCCGTTCCTTGACTCTGTTCCGCATTTCCGGAATTGCGGACCCATTCAAGTGAATGGGTCCGCATCCGTGATGCGAGGTGCACACGGCCGTGTGCATGAGGTCTGACTGTGTTAACAAACAGCCAGTTTAAAAACACACTACATTGTCAACTTTGTTTTCCCTTTTTAAAATAAAAAAATGTTCCAAAAAGTGTCCCTTATCAGTGGCCAGATGCCTGTTGCGGTTTATACACATAGGGTAGTATCGGAAAAAGTAGCTGCTAGCAGTGGCAGGAACAGCTTTGTTTTTTTGGACATGGTGATTCTCTGTCTTCGGGGAGCTATAACTTTTTTTTATTTTTCATTCACATAGCCATATGAGAGCTTTTTTTGTTTTATTTCTTTTTTTATTTGTGGGACAAGTTGTAATTTCAAATGGTACTATTTAATATTGCATTCAATGTGGTAGGAAGCTAGAGAAAAATTCCAAATAGGGTGGAATTCAGAGAAAAATGCAATTCTGACACAGTTTTATAGGTTTTGTATGAGTTTTGTTAAAACTGACCTGTGCTCTTCACTCTCAAGGTCAGTACAATTACAGCAATGTCAAAATTGTATAGTTTTTTCTTGTGTTTTAATTCTTAAAACAAAAAAAAACTTTGGAAAAATATGTTGTTTCTTTTCATCGCCATATTCTGTCTATCACAGTATTTATATATTTAAGTCTATGTTGTGTGAGGGGTAATTTCTAATGAGGGCTTAAAGCGGTGCTATGGCTCATTTTTTTGTGTGCGGCAACCTGTAGTGTTCAGTGATACTATTTTGGAATTTGTATGACTTTTAGTCCTGGAAAGGCAGAGAGTGAAAAAGGAAAACTTAAAAATAAAAAACCCTCCGGGGCAAATGGGGTTAATCTCTTTAATGCAATGAGAGCAATAGCTAATAAGGATGACATTGATATATATACAGGTGAAACTCAAAAAATTATGCAGAAATTCTTTTATTTCAGTAATGCAACTTAAAAGGTGAAACTAATATATGAGATAGACTCATTACATGCAAAGCGAGATATTTCAAGCCTTTATTTGTTATAATTTGGATGATTATGGCTTACAGCTTATGAAAACCCCAAATTCACATTCCCAGAAAATTAGAATATTACATGAAATCAATAAAAAAGAATGTTAAATTGATATATGTATAAGACCTCTGAAAAGTATAATCATGCATATGTACTTGGTTTGGGCCCCTTTTGCATCAATTAGGTCCCTTTCACACGAGCGTGATTTCCGCGCGGGTGCAATGCGTGACATGAACGCATTGCACCTGCACTGAATCCTGACCAATTAATATGGTGCTTTGTACATGAGCAGTGATTTTCACGTATCACTTGTGCGTTGCATGAAAATCGCAGCATGTTCTATATTGTTTTCCACGCAACGCAGGGCCCATATAAGTGAATGGGGCTGCGTGAAAATCACAAGCATCCACAAGCAAGTGCGGATGCGGTGCGATTTTCACGCACGGTTTCTAGGGGACGATCGGGATGGAGACCTGATCATTATTATTTTCCCTTATAACATGGTTATAAGGGAAAATAATACCATTCTGAATACAGAATGCATAGTACAATAGCACTGGAGGGGTTAAAAAAATAAAATAAAAAAATAACTCACTTTAATCCACTTGCTCGCGCAGCCGGCATCTTTTCTGTCTCTTTCTTTGCTGATTGCAGTCAAAGGACCTGTGGTGACATCACTACGGTCATCACATGATCCATCACATGATCCATCACCATGGTAAAAGATCATGTGACGGACCATGTGATGACCGCAGTGACGTCACCACAGGTCCTTTGACTGCAATCAGCAAAGAAAGAGACAAAAGAGATGCCGGCTACGCAAGCAAGTGGATTAAGGTGAGTTAAATTATTATTATTTAAAAAAAATGGAACCCCTTTAGCGCTATTGTACTTTGCATTCTGTATTCAGAATGCTATTATTATTATTATTCTCCCTTATAACCATGTTATAAGGGAAAATAATACAATCTTCTGTGAAGAAGTTCGGGTTTGGGTACCAAACATGCCGATTTTTCTCACACGCATGCAAAACGCATTACAATGTTTTGCACTCACGCGGAAAAATCGCGCTTGTTCCTGCAACGCACCCGCACCTTTTCCCGCAACGCACGTGTGAAACCAGCCTTACTGCCTCCATGCATCGTGGCACGGATGCTATCAGCCTATGGCACTGCTGAGGTGTTATGGAAGACCAGAATGCTTAAATAGCAGTCTTAAGCTCTTCTTCATTGTTCGGTCTCATGTCTCTCACAGGGATTAGCGAACCCGTGGAGGTTTGGGTTCGCTGGGTTCAGCCGAACTTCAAGTCAAAGTTTGGGTTCGGGACCCAAACTTGAACCCGGACCCCATTAAAGTCAATGGGGACCAGAACTTCACTTTATTATTATAACACTGCACTTTATAATTCAGGGTTTCATGAACAAACGGTCATAAATACAATAGCAACAGACAAGTCAATAATTCAAACAAAAGGAATGAGGGCCCTGCTCACAAGAACTTTCAATCTATGAGGAGAAAGGGGTGACACAACAGGTAAAAGTGCATGTTTTGTTCAATGGTCCAGCCATCTTGGGAAAATAGGTGAGTAGATATAAAGCTGCATGAGCCAGTCACCAGTCAATATCTGTAATGCTTTTGGGTGCATGGGTGCGGTGGAGATTAGAGTTTGGTGTAGGATCAGGTTCAGAAAATGATATGTGGGCTATATATAGGGAGGAGTTAGATCAGGGTATGTGATAGGCCACCCTAAAGAGATCTGTTTTTAGGGAGCGCCTAAATCTGTGTATGTTGTGATTTAACCTAATTACTTGGGGTAGGGAATTCCAGAGAACTGGTGCAGTTCAGGAGAAGTCTTGGAGCCGGGAGTGAGAAGTTTGTATTATGGTAGATGTCAGTCGTAAATTGTTAGCAGAGCACAGAGCGTGGGGAAAGTGGTTGACAAAGATCAGGAAAGAGATATAGGGGTGAAGCACTGTGGAGAGCTTTGTGGGTGAGGACGAGCAGTTTAATTTTGATTCTATACTATATGGGCAACCAGTGCAAAGGCATCGGAGTAGCGGTTGGACAGGTGACACTGGCTGCTGTATTAAGGATAGATTGGAAAGGGGAAAGTCTGGTAAAGGGGAGGCCAATTAATAGTGTGTTAAAGTAATCAAGGCAGGAATAGATCAGGACTAGTGATAAGCGAACCCGGACCGCCACATTCGGGACTGTAACAAACATTATGCCAAAGTCTGTTTCCGCTGTTCAAAGTTTAAATAAAGCTTTTTGAAAGGCTGCAATGCAGGTCATCATACATATTTATTCCAGATCCTGCAAAATGTGTATATTTATTTCTATGCAACTGTTATGTTATGATGTAATGTGTCTGGTTCACCAGAAGATGGTGGTAGTAATGACAGAGCTAGTTTACCTGGAATGGAGCCTTTCTTTCCATTCTAGCCTTTTCTATTGAGGGAAGAGTTTAGTTAGTGAAGGTCAGTGTCTAGCCTACCCCCTGCCAAAGGAAGGTTGTGCTACAGGAGCTCGTCCGAGCTGGACGAGCCCTGCTAAAACCAGCAGAGTAAAACAACAAATACAGGTGCACTCTGCGGTCTCACTAAACCCTCAAACTGATTTTAAAATTGAGAGATTAGTCAACATGTCCTACGGTGTAGAACATGTCTAAGCCCGGGCACCACGTCAAGGTTTCTCAAGTAGCCCGGGACCTAACGCTCTCCTATCTGCGCCGTATGGGCGATACCAGGAGCCAGTGGGCAAATTACAGGAGCATGAGGCCGACTCGCAAACAGCTCACCAGTTACCTCCAGCATGTAACCATGCTTACAATGGGAGGAGGGAGGAGTCTGTGAGTCCCACTCAAGACTGACTGATATGGCCCAGGCCTCACAGGTGCACCTAAATGTGGCCTGTAGATGGAAAACAGGCACATTTAAATTGGAGTTTATACACCTCCAGGAATCTATATATACACAAACCAAAAAAGACAAGGTGGCATTAGCAGGAGGTGCTCAAACCCACATGCAGTCGTGCATATATATAGGGGAGCAAATCCTGCACTTGTGGCCCGTTGCTAATGGCGATCCCCAGCAAAATGCATACGGTGGAGGATGCCCGCGGCGAACCACAAGTACCACAATAGACATCTCACACAAGGTAACAAGTGCGGATGTAATAATCAATATAACAATATAACAAAACAACAACAAATACAGGTGCACTCTGCGGTCTCACTAAACCCTCAAACTGATTTTAAAATTGAGAGATTAGTCAACATGTCCTACGGTGTAGAACATGTCTAAGCCCGGGCACCACGTCAAGGTTTCTCAAGTAGCCCGGGACCTAACGCTCTCCTACCTGCGCCGTATGGGCGATACCAGGAGCCAGTGGGCAAATTACAGGAGCATGAGGCCGACTCGCAAACAGCTCACCAGTTACCTCCAGCATGTAACCATGCTTACAATGGGAGGAGGGAGAAGTCTGTGAGTCCCACTCAAGACTGACTGAGTGGGACTCACACCATTAGCAACGGGCCACAAGTGCAGGATTTGCTCCCCTATATATATGCACGACTGCATGTGGGTTTGAGCACCACCTGCTAATGCCACCTTGTCTTTTTTGGTTTGTGTATATATAGATTCCTGGAGGTGTATAAACTCCAATTTAAATGTGCCTGTTTTCCATCTACAGGCCACATTTAGGTGCACCTGTGAGGCCTGGGCCATATCAGTCAGTCTTGAGTGGGACTCACAGACTCCTCCCGCCTCCCATTGTTGGTTACATGCTGGAGGTAACTGGTGAGCTGTTTGCGAGTCGGCCTCATGCTCCTGTAATTTGCCCACTGGCTCCTGGTATCGCCCATACGGCGCAGGTAGGAGAGCGTTAGGTCCCGGGCTACTTGAGAAACCTTGACGTGGTGCCCGGGCTTAGACATGTTCTACACCGTAGGACATGTTGACTAATCTCTCAATTTTAAAATCAGTTTGAGGGTTTAGTGAGACCGCAGAGTGCACCTGTATTTGTTGTTGTTTTGTTATATTGTTATATTGATTATTACATCCGCACTTGTTACCTTGTGTGAGATGTCTATTGTGGTACTTGTGGTTCGCCGCGGGCATCCTCCACCGTATGCATTTTGCTGGGGATCGCCATTAGCAACGGGCCATAAGTGCAGGATTTGCTCCCCTATATGTATGCACGACTGCATGTGGGTTTGAGCACCTCCTGCTAATGCCACCTTGTCTTTTTTGGTTTGTGTATACAGGTCCTTCTCAAAAAATTAGCATATTGTGATAAAGTTCATTATTTTCTGTAATGTACTGATAAACATTAGACTTTCATATATTTTAGATTCATTACACATTTCATTTTGGTTTGTGTAAAACCAGCAGAGCACCAAACGCATTTTTTGTATGGACTCTGCACTGTACATAGTTAACCAGATAGTCAGCATCTTATGTATTGCTTAGTTATTATGGACTGCCCCTGAGGATGTCAGCATATGTCACAAGCAGATCTAACAACGCTGATGCTCATTATAGACTGCCTCTGAGGAAGTTAACATACGTCAAAAGCAGGTCTAACATCGTGAAGGATGGTCCCACTGCTATTATGTGTATGGAGAGAGAATCTGCTCCTCCTTCTTGTTTAGTGTGTCCTAAAGCAAGGTGTCCTGCTTTATGGAAAATGTGTCTTTAGCTACGAGTTTGGTCATCAAGGTGAACGTGTGAAAAGCTATTTTCAGACCTTGGTGCTTGGAAGGGATTACAGTATGAATCCACCCTTCTTTTTGCGGGCGTATCAAAGAATGAGGAGGGATTACAGTATATAGCACCCTCCATGCTCCATATGTGACTATGGCCAAGTTGCGGAGTATTGAGCGCTTAGTGCAATAAAGTAGTACTTAGTGAAGTACATGTATTTGGTTTGGTTCACTGCGAGAGGGAGAACCGTTGAAAGACACCCTACCCAGGAACCTAGTGGCAGCCGTATTATATGTTAGTCCACGTATGTCAGTATATTTCCATGCAGCACCCTTATATATTTATTTCTATGCAATTGTTATGATGTAATGTGCCTGGTGCACCAGCAGATGGCGGTAGTAATGGTAGAGCTAGTTTACCTGGAATGGAGCCTTTCTTTCCATTTTAGCCCTCTCTAGTGAGGGAGGAGTTTAGTTAGTGAAGGTCAGTGTCTAGCCTACCCCCTGCCAAGGGAGGTTGTGCTGCAGGAGCTCGTCCCTGCCAGACGAGCCCTGCTAAATCAAACAGAGCACCATCAGCTCTGCTGGACCTGGAGGCCCAAGCTATAAGCCTCAGGAGGTAGGAGTAAAAGTTCCCTGGATAAAGATAAAGAGAGAGAGAGTCAGACTACAGAAATCTAAGTACAGAAGAAAGAAAAAGTTCCTATTTAACCCTGTTAGCACAGCAAGCCTGAGAGCAACAGATGTAGCAGTGCTGAATGTGTTTGCCTGCCAGAATTCATACCAAAGCCTGCTGATAACCAAGACAAAGTTGGAAGATTGCTTCTCTGATGAAAGTTTATTCAAGTAAAGCTGTTGTCAAGTTTATCACAAGGTCTGGACTCAATTTATTTCATCATCCGCCATTCAACCACCCCTTTTTCTTCAACGGACGGGTACAAGTCCAACACCATTCAGGGACATTAGGCCATTCCACACCACTCTGGCATTCCTACCCTGGGTACCCATCACCAACCACCATCTACAAAAAGGGGCCCTCTGCCCCTGTTGCTTCACTGCAACTGGCATAACAGCAATAACTTTCACTTTAAGGGCCCCCCAGTAGTGCTCCCGTCCGTATTGCATTTGCACTAGTGACACAGAAATAGAAGACTTAATAGGGCTCTTCAGTCTGTGGGTGACCTGTAGGCATATTTGCTTGGTGCAATCCTACTACTATGCCACCGTCACAGGGAAATATAATAGTTAATCACTCTGTTAATTGTGTCGGTGTGACATACCTTTATTTTTGCTGCAAAACCCTTTAGTTGCCACCATCACAGGGAAGTATAATAGTTAATTACTCTGTTAATGCTGTCGATGAGACATACCTATTTTTTTGGGGTGCAAAACCCTTTAATTGCCACTGTCACAGGGAAATCCAATAATTAATCAGTCTATTATTTGTGTCAGTGAGACATACCTATTTTTTTGTGGTGCTAAACACATCCTTTGCATCAATTACACTGAAATCCAATAGTTAATCTCTCTGCTAATTCTGTGGGTGACATAATCCTATTCTTTGCATCCTTTGCATCTGTGACACAGATAAACAACTGTTCATCTGTCAGCCAATTTTGTGGGTGACCGTAAAAACATGAGAGGAACATGAACTCGGGGATGTGGCCATGGTCATGGTGCTGCTGGTGGTGGTGGTGGAGTTTCTGCTGCAGAGAGAGGGCGTTGTCGATCTGTGCCAGCTACAAGTCCAAATGAAACACCTTCCTCTGATGCATGCTGGCAACAGGACATTCTGCGTCACTTTGGAGGCCTGAATACTGCTCGAAGAATGGTGAGGACAGAGCAAGTAGAGGCGTTAGTAGCACTCTGAGCTACCCAAGTCATGCAGCAGTCACTTACCGTATGCTTTGTGATGACTCTGCTGGTGGGGTTTTCGTGGGACATCCACCTAGTCCTGCCCCAGAAAAGAAAGAGGTTGAGTGCACTGATGCCCACCCACTTATGTTTGAGGATGAGGACGTGGAAGAACCACTGCAGCACGTCTCTGATGACAATGACGAAACACAGGTGTCAACTGCTATGGCTTTCTGCAGTGTACAGACCGGACAGGAGGGCAGGGGTGAGGAGGGAGTGGAAGATGATGGGTAGGATGATGAGGTCCTAGACCTCACATCCAGGTATTGCCAGTGACGTGTGCAGTTCGGAGGAAGAGATGGGGGTCACACAGCAGCAGCCTCACAGCAAAAGAGGTAGCAGGGTGCAAAAGCAGAGCGGCAGGTCCCCCCAGCCAGTATGCCTGCTACTGCCCAATGCTCTAAGAGACAGTGCACACCAAAGCTATCACAAAAGAGTTCCCTGGCGTGGCAGATCTTCAGGCAGTGGGCTGATTACAAGACACAGGTGGTTTGCACACTGTGCAATCAAAGCCTGAAGTGAGGCATAAATGTTCTAAACCTGAGCACCACCTACATGACTCGGCATCTAACTGCAAAGCACGAGCTGCAGTGAAGTAGACACCTTAAGAACCACAAAAGATCAGAGGCTTCCTCTTCTGTTGCGGTCTTGGCCTCTTCTTCCCCCTCTGGAGTAACAGGAGCACCTGCCATCCCATAAAGAGAGGATATCACAACAACACCACCACCACCACTGTTAGCGAGCTTCTCCACACTGTTACATGGAAGCATTCAGCTGTCCATCCCCCAAACACTGGAGATAAAGAGGAAGTACTTCCCCTACCCACCATCGAGCCCTGGTCCTGAATGCCAGCATTTAAAAATTGCTGGCCTTTGAAATGCTGCCATTCCGTCTGGTGGAGATTAACAGTTTGAAAAACGGCATGACGGGAGCTGTCCCTCGGTGCGTGGTTCCCAGCCACCACTACTTTTCCAGGCAGGCCGTTCTTGCTCTGCATGAACAAGTGGCAGAAAAAAATCAGGCACATGCTGCGACACACCATCAGTGGCAATGTCCACATAACCACCGAGACATGGACCAGTAAGTAAGGGCAGGGAAATTGTATCTCCATAACTGATATCAGGTTGCAGTTATGGGCTAAGTCAGTTAATTTTTGTCTTTTTTGGGCCTCTGTCGCTCACTCTACATTCTATTTAAGAGGAGGTTTACCTCATGGATACTGTGTGGCCATGTATCTGTGGTGATACATGGCCACACAGTATCCATGAGGTAAACCACCTCTTAAATAGAATGTAGAGCAAGCGACAGCGGCCCAAAAAATGCATAAATTAACTGACTTAGCCCGTAACTGCAACCTGATATTTTTAAATTACCTTGTAGTATTTATTTTTTGGAGTATTTTTGTTTTAAAAGTAAATAATAAAGGTTAAAGTTTTAACATATAGATAGGACCCCTAAAAGGAGTTTTAGTTTTTTGTTACAATCTCCTGAGGGCCCTATAGGGACACAAATCTGGTTCTTTATCTCCATAACTGCCCACTAGGTAAATGTCCTACATCTAAGGATTAGAGATGGCCTTGCGGTTTGCCCGGCGGTCGTTTCGCGGCGAACTTTGCGTGTTCGTGATTCGCCGAACATGCGAACATATGAAGATATTTGCGCCTGCCATATTCTTTTACATTGTAAAGAACTTTGACCCATGACACATCCATCAGGTGGTACAGGACAGCCAATTGAGACATTTCAGCACATGGACGTACCCTACCCCCTACCTTATAAATAAACCTGATCTGGCCGCCATTTTACATTCAGTGTTTTGCCAGTGTAAGGAGAGGTTGCTGTGTGGAGCAGGTACAAACTGTTAGGGGCACCAAACGCTAGGTAATTGGGCCACAAAAGTCATTTTAAGGACAGGTATAGGTGTGCTATCGATAGGTGTGATACACAGAGGGGTGCGGTATACTTATAATATACTTTTATAGTGAGTCAAAAACACATAGATCTATATAGTGATCACCTGGAAATCAGGGGGCTAGGGGCTTACTAGCGCCATTTTTATATAGGGTAAGGTTCCGGACGGGGTCGCTTTTATCAGGGCGGGTGGTCTGTGGTTAGGCTATCAGGGTCAGAATAGCACTCCCCTGTAGGGCAATATCAGGGACAGTTCTTTGCCCACCCTGTCCTTCAATACCACATCATCATCTAGCCCAGGGATAGATGTTTTTTGCTTTCCCTCCGGGATTCATGGATGTGCACTGGAACCTCCCGGATTGTGGTAGGACATATGATTTCTGATTTGGTGCCACCGAGCACTTGTTATTTCCTACCACATATATGTTTTTTGCTTAACTTTAATAATTTTATTTTTTTTCATTTTGAGGGATATTTTCATTTTGAGGGATCTTTTCCATTCACACGTCTGCAAAATGGGTCCGCATACGTTCCGCAATTTTGCGGAACGGGTGCAGCCCCACCCATTTTCAATGGGGCCGTAATGTGCTGTCCGCAACTGCATTTGCGGATCCGCACTTCCGCATCTGTGCTTCCATTTCCCCCCAAAAAATAGAACATGTCCTATTCTTGCATACAATTGCAGACAAGATTAGGCATTTTCTATAATAGTGCCGGCGATGTGTGGTCCGCAAATTGCAGAATGCACATTGCCCATGTCTGTGTTTTGCGGATTCTCAAAACGCTTACGGACGTGTGAATGGACCCTCATAGTAACATTATTTAAGGTTACATTTTATCTTTATGTATATTCTAATGGATTACCTTCCGTGTTTCTATGCTAGAAAGTATATTATAGTGCATCTGTATTGTGTGGCAGTTGTGTGCGGTTCTGCTGCGATACTGCAAGTATATAGAGGGACAAGCGTTATTGGAACAAATCATTTCTACTGGTGTGATATACCAGTCGCCCACCAAAAAAACTGATTGAAGTGGGGTGTTATATACCAATATACTTTCTTTATAGTGCATTTGGGTACTGTATAGTGCATTTCCGATATTTCGCATTGGAAAAAATTAATGAATGGAGATCGCAAATTCGAATAATACATCTGGTATGTCACTGTCCATGTTGTGGGACTATTTGTGCACTTCTAGTAATTATTTCTTGGCTGCAAATATGAGCTAAAGGTTTTTTAGGTTCACCTGCCATTAAAATAAATGGGACTCACCGCAAACTTGCGGTTCGTGAACATTTGATCGCGCTTGCGCGATCGCATTTGCGAACCGTCCCGGCAGATGTTCGTCCATAACTACCATCACTACCAAGTATTGCTGGATGTTTATCAGTGCCTCCTGTTGCCTCTTACTCCTGTTCCTCCTCCTGTTCCACCCTAACCACCTCCTCATCATGTGATCACAATACCTGCACCTCCAGAGCATCCCTTACATATCCAAGTCACAGATCCCTTGATAAAGGTTGACATCGACCGAAACGTTGGGTGTACTACTTAATCAATTATAATGCTTGAATGATTACTCTGGATGGAACAAAAAGTTGATGTATGAACTATCATGAATTAAAAAAACATTAATTGATGAAATTACAATGGTGTGTTGTGGATTTCCTCTGTGAATCAATTGACGTTGTCCTTCACGAGCACCCAACATCTAGGGTGTGCAGATCTCATACCTTTTCTGGCCAATGCAGATGAGGCACCGTCAGCACCTCAGAAGGGAGGGTTAGCATGGCTAAATTGTGGAAAAGCTGTGTCAGCACACCGCAATTTTTAGCATCACCATCTGATGAGGACAGGAGGCAGCATTTCCGCAACATGGTGGAACAGTACGTGTCCACACATTTGAACGTACTGACTGATAGGTCTGCCCCATTTAACTTCTGGGTCTCCAAACTAGGCAAATGGCCTGAGCTTGGCCTTGATGCCTTGAAAGTGCTGACCATCCCTGCGGCAAGTGTATTGTTTGAACGTTTGTTTAGCACGGTGGGGGGTTGATAATGGACAGGCTCATCCGACAATGTGGACAATCTCACATTCATTAAAATGGACCAGGCATGGATCCCACAGGACTTGTCCGCACCTTGGGCAGAGAAGAATGGTATACCGGCCACACCCAGCCATTGTTTTGCGTTCTCTTTGCCATTTCTCAATCTTTTGGCGCCTCCACAAACCAAAAAAGAAAAGGTTGGTGACCTCCTCCGTCTCATCCACCTCTTCTGCCTAATCCTCCTCCACTTGGACCTCCGCCTCCTGACTCAAGATTATTATGATTTATATTGGCAGAGTAGAGAAGTATCCCAGCCAGACCAATCTATTGTTATACTCCAGCACAGTTTGTGCATTCTCTTTGCTATTTCCCAATGTTTTGGGGCCTCCACAAACCAAAAAACTAAGAAACAACAGAAAAATCGGAAAAAAAAAAGGTTGGTGATCTCATCCGCCTCTTCCTCCTGCAGCTGCATTTCCATCTCCTCCTCCTGAACCGCAATGTTCGCCTCCTCCTCCACTCCTCCACTCAGACCTCCACCTCCTGGCTCAAGAATATTATGCCTTATAATGGCAGAGTAGAGAGGTATACTTGCCGCACCCCAAAAACTGGCTAACGGTTGCATACAGACACAAATAAAAAATTAAAAAACTGAGACAGTGTTGGCTCACCCCCCCCACCCCACCTCAGCCTCTTCCGCCTTCACCGCCATGTCCGCCTCCTCCTCCACTTGGTCCTCCACCTACTGGCTCAAGATTGATATATCTTATATTGGCAGAGTAGAGAAGTGTATCTGTCATGCCCTCAAAAAATCGCTAAAAGTCACACACAGAAATAACACACACATTTAAAAAAATAATAATAAAAAGAAACAGTGTTGGCTTCTTCCTCTACCTCCTCCACCTCTTCCACCTACACCGCCATGTCCACAGCCTCCTCAATGTCCTACTTCACTTGGACCTCCTGATTCATATATTTTTTTTTTTTTTTTTTTTTTTTTTTTTTTGTAAATTTAAGTTTTTATTTTTTATACATTTTTTTTTTAGAAAAAAATAATAGAAGATGTGCCGCCGCGCAGGGCACACCGCAGGAATGGAACGACTCGCGTTACTGGGGAGAGGCAGAGGGCAGACACCCCACGCATCCCTTAGGCCCGAAACAAATCGGGTCGCTGGGGAGCGGCGGAGGGCATACGACCCACGCGTCCCTTAGGCCCGGAAGGTCCTCCCGTGGCGAGACCGCGCGACTTCAGACACCTTTTTTCTGCCCGTTCGGAGCAAGCTCGACAGGACAGCCAGAGGGGTTCCCCCCCAAGCACCCACCGCCGGCAGCAGGAGCTGGGCGACGGGGTCGAACGGGTGAGGGGACCGCCACGAGAGCTGCGAAAACGCAGCGTCGGACCCGGGCTAGAAGGGAGAGAGGACACGCTCGCCGTATGCCGGCACGGACTCCAAAGTCCGGCCGAGCGAGGGTCCCTACCCGCCGGGTCGCGACATGCCAAATCGATCAAGGGTTTTTTATTTTTATTTTTTATGTATTTTATGTTGTTTTAAGTAATTTCCCTATCTACATTTGTTTGCAGGGCAATTATACTGCTCTTACCCCCATTTTGGATCTTTTTGCAGCCCTCTAGCCCTTTCTATTACTTTTTTTAGGCCAATAGATTGGAGCATGGCGAGTAGTAGATGGTAGTCTAAAGTGTCAAAGGCTGCAGAATGGTCAAGGAGGATGAGCATAGAGTAGTCGCCATTGCATTTTGCTGTCAGTAGATCATTTGTCACTTTGATGAGGGCAGTTTCTGGAGAATGTAGGGTGCGGAAACCATATTTTAATGGATCGAGGAGAGAGTGAGCAGAGTGAGAGAGAGATAGCGGAAGAGGCAAGAGTAGACCAAATGCTCCAGGATTTTAAAGATAAAGAGAAGAGTGCAGACTGGTCTGTAGTTAGTTGTGCAAGACAAGTCAAATTAATTTTTATTTTTATTTTTATAATGGAGTAATGATAGAGTGTTTGAAAGAGGAGGGGAATATACCAGAAGAGAGAGGGGTTGAAGATTTTTGTTAGGTAAGTGGTGACAGCCAGAGATAGAGACTGTAGTAGGTGTGACGGAATGGGGTGAAAAGTGCATGTGGTAAGATGAGAAGAATAGAGGAGCCTGGAGACTTCTTCCGTGACTGGTTCAAATGTGGGCGATAAACCAGAGGTGATGCTGGGGGAGGCAGATTGATGACACTTAGTGGCTGGGTACCTATTCCATGCTGAATGTTTTCTATTTTTCTGTGAAGTAGAAGGCCAGATCATCAGCACAGAGGTCTGTGATAGATGCCTGCACTTAAGGACTGAGAAGGGAGTTAAAGGTATCAAAGAGTTTTTTGGGGGTTTCTGGACAGTGCAGAGATTAGGGTGGTGAAGTAGGTCTGTTTGGTGAGATGGAGGGCAGATTTACAGGTGCTTAGCATAAATTTATAATAAAGGCGTTCGGCACTTCTGAGGAACACTGGAGAAAGCAAGTTTGCAGTGTAAGACAGGGCTGCTTTGTTCTGTGTTTGGAGGTTCTGAGGGTAGAGGGCGCTACAGTACTTAATGCAGGGTGCGTCTGCTGGTGTCATTATAGTGATTTACCACCAGAGTAGGGCAGGAGAGGGAAGAGATTGGGGACAATGATAAGTGTAGAGTATCTAAAAGTGTATGATGGTCGATGGCATGTAGATTTCTGTATGTGTAATACATAAGAAGTTTGCTGGCCACGCATTCCTTTCGATGCCTTATGATGGAGTGGAGAAAGGAGGAGTCGGAGCAGGAGGGGCAGAAAGAAAGGAAGATGATATCAAAGACACCGTACTTCCCGTGGATGTGACTTGGCTTCAGCAAAGAAAACCGGTAGAAGGAGGAAACTCATGTTGTGGTAGCTGGCTGCCACCTGTGTTTGCCCACAGGATGGGATGATGCCTCTTCATGTGCTTCAATAGAGCTGTGGTGCCTATATTTGCATTTGGCTGCTCATGACAGAGCTTGGGCATTAGAGATGGCCTTGCGGTTTGCCCGGCGGTTGGTTCGCGGCAAACTTTACACATTCGCGGTTCGCCAAACATGCGAACATATGGAGATATTCGCCGGCGCCATATTTTTTTACATTGTGAGAACTTTGACCGATGACACATCCATCAGGTGGTACAGGACAGCCAATTAAGACGTTTCAGCACATGGACATAACCCCTACCTTATAAATAGACCTGATCTGGCTGCCATTTTACATTCTGTCTTTTGTCAGTGTAGGGAGAGGTTGCTGTGTGGAGCAGGGACAGGAGATTAGAGTGTTAATAGTGACACAAATCACTAGCTAATAGGTCCATAAAAGTCCTTTTAAGGACTGGTAAAGGTGTGCTATTGATTGGTGTGCAGTACAGAGGGATGTAATACACTTATAATATACTTTCTAATATAGAAAGCATAGTATAGTGGATTTGTATAGTGCAGCATTGTACAACTACAAAAAGTGACAAACGCAATTAGAAAAAAATATTATAACTGGTGTGATAGACCAGTGGCCCCAAAACAACAGATTGAAGTGAGGTGTTGTCTAAGAATATACTACTCAAATAGTGTATTTGTGTGCCTCAGAAATGTATCCGCTTTCACTGCGTTACCTCTGCTACACACAGTGATAGAATTTAAAGGAAAACATTTTTATAACTGGTGTGAAAGACCAGTGGCCCCCAAAACTACATATAGAAGCGGGGTGTTATCTAAGAATATACTACTCAAATAGTGTATTTGTGTGCTGCAGAAATGTATCCGCTTACACACAATGAGAAAATTTAAAGGAACACCTAAACTGGTGTGAAAGACCAGTGGCCCCCAACACAACATATAGAAGTGGGGTGTTATCCAAGAATATACTACTCAAATAGTATATTTGTGTGCTGCACAAATGTATCCGCTTTTACTGTGTTACCTCTGCTACACACAGTGATAGAATTTAAAATCACTTTTGTCACCGGGTCATTTAAATAATAACAGGCAGAGGAAGAGGCAGGCCCTTCCGCAGGGGTGGTAGGGCAGGAGCTCCAGGCCGGAGCCAAAGTGGGAAGTTGCAGAAGGTGCGTTCAATTTCGTCAAAGGACGCACCAGACTTGGTTGAGTGGCTCACTCAGCCTTCCACTTCTGTACCCTCCTCATCCTCTCAATCTGCACACTCTTTACTCTCTGCTGTGTGCACCCCCAAAGACACCACTACCAATACCACCACCCTATACCCTCCTCTTGAGTCACTGGAATTATTTTCCGATCCATCACAAGACATTTCCGATACACAGCCATTCTTGGCATCCGATCTGGAAGAGCAGGTAGCAAGTGCAACAGCCACCACTCAGCACTCTGACGACTGTACCCAGATCAGCACAAGGAGGTTGGTCCCCGCTGTTGTTGCCTACTCCGAGATCTCTAATGTTTGTGGTGGGGAAGGTGACGTCGATGATGACGTGTCTATGGACGCAACATGGGTGCCCCAAGAGGAGGGGAGTTCAGATGGAGAGATGGACCAGCACATAGGGAGGAGAAGCAGGCCGAACTTACATTGCACAGGAGGAACAAACCAGACTACTAATGTATCAGGAATGAGCCATCAACGATGTACAGTCACATCTGGCGCTCCCAGGACGCTGGCACATGGCTCCGCAGTGTGGGAATACGCCGTGTGCTGTCAAATACGCCGGGGTCCAGGACGTCTTGCGGCAGGCCAGGAAAATTGCGGGCCATTACAGAAAATCTTACACGGCCATGGCTCGCCTTGCTGAAATCCAGCGGCGACACAACCTGCTCGTCAGACGTCTTATTTGTGACTGCCCGACGCGGTGGAACTCAACCTTGTATATGCTCGGTAGGCTGCTCCAGCAGAAGTATACAGTTAACGTCTACCTGTACGAACTCTGCGGCAGGACAGGTTCTGGGGAGCTTGTTTTTTTTCCACTGCGCCAGTGGCTGCTCATATGTGACACAAGCAGACTTCTGCGGCCATTTGAAGAGATCACAAAAATGGTCAGTCGCAGCCAGGGCGCCATCAGTGACTTTAGGCCTTCTTTCTGGAGCGTGCATTGCACCGTGTCATTGATCAAGCTGTCGAGGAGCAGGAGTAGGAAGATGAGGAAGTAGCAATGCTGGATGAATTCCCAGGGGGGCTACTCCACCTGAGACAAGTCAACAACAGGAGTCTGAAGAGGAGTCAGAGGAGGATGGTGCCGGGGAGGAGGAGGATCAAGAAGAGCATGCTTTAAACCTTTCTGGGATCCCTTGTGTTGTCCGTGAATGGGGGGAGGAGAAGGAGGACACATTATCCTGGATGATGAGCAGGAGCAAGGCCACTACAATGCTTTCAGTTTAGTGCAAATGGGGACCTTTATGCTCCAGTCTGAAAAGCATCAAGGGCAAGGACCAGTACTGGGTGGTAACGTATTTAGACCCCCGGTACAAACAAAATATGCCGGAAATGTTACCACCATCACAGAGGGCTGTAAGAATGCAGCACTTCCAGGCCTTGCTACGAGAAATGCTGCATTCTGCTTTTTTAGGCGCTGGCAGAGGAGTTTCCACTCACAGAGAAACTGTTGTGGGTACCAATCCAACTGCGCCTGCAGGAAGAGGGCGGTTTGAAGATGTGTCGGTCACTTCTGAAATGAGAATATTCTTTCAGCCGACCCATCGACAGGTGTCCTACGGATCCAGCCACACGGAATGCCTAGACCGGCAGGTGTCCGACTGCATCGGGTTAACGGCCGATTTGGACGCTCTGAGAAGTGATGAACCCCTAGACTACTGGGTGGGCAGGCTGTTGGCTTGCCCCTCATCAAGTGTCCTGTCCGAAAGTATGTTCAGTCAGGGCCGTCTTTACCAAGGGGCAAAAGGGGCAGCTGCCCTGGGCCCAGTTGCTCCTGGGGGGCCCAAGGCAGCTGCCTCTTGAGCCCTGCTAGCTACTGCCCCGGGTGTCAGGCTGTCCGCTACACAGGCATCATGATCGTACTGTGTTAATGATCTTAATTCTAGGACCTTAATGAGTTTTGCTCTAGGACCTTAATGACATCATTACCATGTGACCAGTAACCTAGCAATTACTGGTCACATGGCTATGAGGTCATCACAGGTCCTACTGAGTGTTGCAGAAGTTAACTGTGGAGCTTTTTTGTGTAAAGATTACATCAGAAAAAGGTGACAGGGGCTGTTATGTTAATATACTGTAAACTACTGTATAGTGGGGTGCTGTTTATTGTGTGGTGGGCTGTATATTGTGTGGTGGGCTGTATATTGTGTGGTGGGCTATATATTGTGTAATGGGCTGTATATTGTGTGGTGGGCTGTATATTGTGTGGTGGGCTATATATTGTGTAATGGGCTGTATATTGTGTGGTGGGCTGTATACTGTAGTGTGGGGGGGGGGGGGGTGGCATGCATACTGTGTGGTGGGCTGTATACTGTGTGGTGGGCTCTATACTGTGTGGTGGTCTGTATACTGTGGGGGGCCTGTATAGTGTGGGGGGGCCTGTATAGTGGGGGGGAGTGCTATACTGCTGTACTGTATAGTGTGGGGGGCTGTATCGTGTATAGTTTGGGGTGCTGTATACAGTGAGGTGTTGTATACCGTGAGGTGCTGTATACTGTGGGCTGCTATACTGCTCTACTATATACTGTGGGGTACTGTATAGTGTGGGGTGCTAAACTGCATACTGTGTGGTGCTGTATACTATAGGGTGCTATGGTCTCCTTCCTGCAGAGCGGTGCCCACTTCCAGCCTGAGCCCAGCTGCCCAGAGCACTGATCCTGAGCCGCTGGAGTCTTCAGAACTGGAAGTATTTACAGTCATTCACTGGACTCTACCAGATGTGTGGATTTTTTTTGTGTGTGTGTTGTGGTGGAGGGTGTGATATGCCTGCTAAGGTGTGGGAAGGCGGGATCCAGGGGGCCCAAGTAAATTTTTGCCCAGGGTCCAATCAATATTAAAGACGGCCCTGTGTTCAGTGCAGCTGGGGGGATCTTGACCGATAAGTGGACTCGCCTAGCTCACGACAGTGTTGACTACCTCACATTTCTAAAAATAAATGAGGCATGTATCTCGGAGGAATTCAACACATGTGAACAGTAGACCATGTTTGTTTAAAATTCCTCATGACATCCCATATCCGCCACCACCCATAACAATTTATGGTCCCTGTCTACGGTAAATACAGCGGCATAAAATGCCTTTTATGTCCGTTGAATGCCTAATTTTTGTGGCCTGTAATGGCCAACGCATACTTATGTATACTGTGAATGCCTAATGTACCACCAGGAACAGAATACAAAGTTATTTGCTGTCAGGGGAACGCCTGTCGGCTAATTTTTGGGGCCTGTAATGGCCAAAACTTAGTTCTGTATTCTGTGAATGCCGAACGTACCACCAGCAACAGAATGCACAGTTATTTGCTGTCAGGGGAACGTCTGTCTGCTAATTTTTGGGGCCTGTAATGGCCAACACTTACTTCTGTATCCTGTGAATGCCAAATTTTTCAAACTGGAATTTAAAATAAATGGGTCTGTAAACATTCATCCCAATTGTGGTATGTGGACACATTTAACAGACGTGTGAATGGACCCTATATGTATTTGACATGTATTTACCGGCTGCTGTCAGTACTGGCTGATTTAGGCTGAGCTATTACAATAAAACTGAGCAATATAAAAAAATAAAATACAATACACGTTATAATTGTACAAACGATTTAAATTTTAAAAAAATATGGTAACTTTTTCAAAAGCATGATCATCTCATGCACCCCCTTCATGGCCTGGCGTTGCCTCTCCTCCATGGCCTTCAAGCGCTCATGAACGGCCCGCATATGATTGAGATGCGCCCTTTGCATTTTCACCAATTTTGCCTTTAATGTCTTCATTCCTGTATGAAAAGAATATATAAATGAACATTATTTGCAACTCTTATTAAACCTTTAATTTGTTGTGCATATGACTTTATGATCACTTGCTATTACACCTTTTTGTGAGAAAAGCTGTCCATAAAATTGCCTTTTTCAACAGTTTTCAATTTTTGTTTAAAGGTGTCCAACTAAGGGGTTATTTGGTATGATATTTTTAGACAGCTGGTTGTTACAGGTGAGGCCAAACCTACTATTTTTCCTTATTTTATAGTTAAATGTCTTTTACACAATAAAAGCATTGTTGAACCAAAAAAAAAATCATGTTTAGCTGTCTCCATATTTTGAGAGCCAAATTATTGACTTTAAGTGGCAATTGTATAACGATTGGGTCTCATTTTTAGCAGAATGCATTGACTATTTGGGGGGGCATATGCCTATTTTGATAGCTTGATGTTGCACTTTTAGTGATGTTAGGTTGAATAAATTCATATTTTCGTTTAATTTTTTAATTTTTTTACATTTAAATTGTTCAGGATCATATGATATCATAGGATATTTTTGTAGAGATGGTTGATATGTAAGGCGGCGGTACAAAATATGTCTGTTTGTCTATTGTTTACCTTTTTATTTTTATTAAAATCTTTATACACTTTGACGATTTAAATCTCAATACGTTAGTTAGTGATCTTTATAATCATCAAATGGTTTATTAGTTAGTGATATTTCAGTACATTATAATTTTATTTTGTTTGTTAGTTAATGATAGTACAATTGAGTTTAATATTATTTATTTGTTAAATCAATAGTTTTTATGTAGATTAAAGAGTTTTTCTCCAGTGTTCTTTTTTTGAATTACTATAGTGTATGTTATCGCCTCATTGTCGGCCCTTTTAATGTTTATGTACATGTTATGGATACATAATCATATTGCTATGTGCTCATATTTACCCTCCTGCCGAGGGCTGGTGATCACCCCCTCTTCCTCCGAGTTCTCAGATGGGGTGGTGCTGGAGGGTACGGCACTTTACACCTCCTTCACTTCTCTCACACCTGGTGGGGGTGGCTCAATCTATAATACACATATAGATTGTAATTTAGCTAATATAGTGCTATAATCTTTTTTTTTTCTCTAATTTTTTTTTGCCTCTTCTGAACTAAAGTTTTGTTAAAGATGTACACTATTAAAAAAAATACTATAGCAGTATATTAGCTAAATTACAATCTGTGAATTTTACGACATTTCGTAATATTGCTCTAACTTCGTCTTTTAGACTATTCGTAATATTGTTCTAACTTCGTCTTTTAGAATATTAGTTATGTTGCTATAACTTCGTCTTTTAGAATATTACGAATATTCTAAAAGACGAAGTTAGAGCAATATTAAGAATATACGTAAAAAATTGAAATCGCAATTCGATTAATTCAAGTTATAATAATCGAATTGCGATTTCAACTTAGCACTGCTATATTCCATATTAGGCTAGAATTAACGAATATGGAATATAGCAGTACTAAGTTGAAATTGCCATGCGATTACTTCGAGTTATATTACTCGCATTGCGATTTCAACTTGATGCTGCTGCTGGGTCTCAACTAAACCAGGTCCACGTTGAAATTGCAATTCGATTAATTCAAGTTATAATAATCGAATTGCGATTTCAACTTGAGCACTGCTATATTCCATATTCGTTAATTCTAGCCTAATATGGAATATAGCAGTGCTAAGTTGAAATCGCCATGCGATTATTTCGAGTTATATTAATCGCATTGCAATTTCAACTTGGACCTGGTTTACTATGGTTGGCTTCAATGGCTTGGTAGAATTTGCGAATATGACGAATGTATTCGTCATATTCCACAAAACAAAGATAACGAATGTATTTGTCTATTCCACAAAACGAAGATATTCTCCATCTTCGCTTTAGCTACCTATTCATCAACTTCGCGAATTCTAGCAATCATATAGGAAAGTTGACAATAGAGACAGCTAAGTTTAATTCGCTATGCAATTTAAAAAAAAAAAAAAAATAGAATAATTATAATAATTATCAGGTATTATAATTATTCTATTTATTTTTAAAAAAAAGCTAAGTAATATAATCGCATAGCGAATTAAACTTAGCTGTCTCTATAGTAAACTTTCCTATATGATTGCTAGAATTCGCAAAGTTGATGAATAGGTAGCTAAAACGAAGATGGAGAATATCTTCGTTTTGTGGAATAGACAAATACATTTGTTATCTTCGTTTTGTGGAATATGACGAATACATTCATCATATTCGCAAATTCTACCAAGCCATTGAAGCCAACCATAGTAAACCAGGTCCAAGTTGAAATCGCAATGCGATTAATATAACTCGAAATAATCGCATGGCGATTTCAACTTAGCACTGCTATATTCCATATTAGGCTAGAATTAACGAATATGGAATATAGCAGTGCTTAAGTTGAAATCGCAATTCGATTATTATAACTTGAATTAATCGAATTGCGATTTCAATGTAATTCTCAAATCCGACAGTACGTTCTAGTATATTGAGACGTTCCCATGGTGATGGGGACGCTCCATGAGCACGGAGGTCGACAGAAGCGGCAACTGGCACTGACTGGAGCATTAAAAAAAAACAACAAAAAAAACGAATATTAGATTTTGCGAATATATAGCACTATATTCTAAATATTCGTAAAATCTCAAAATCGCGATATTCGAGAAAAAATTCGCAATTCGAATATTTGCGCTCAACACTATGGCTCAATAGGGTGGGATGGTCCGGCTTCCACCTCCTCTTCCTCCTCTACCTCCACAACCTCCACCGGTCGCCTTCTCCGACTGGAGGGAATAGGAACGTCTGTGATCACAAAATGTTTAGATTTTAGATAACTCCAAAATCTTAAGAACATTTGATATAAAGATATTCCAATATGCAGGGATCTATATATAATTGCAGTGGCTGCCAGCTTTATGACGCATAACTCAATCCAAAATTAACAGTATGAAAAAATACATCCCCTCCACAGTGTCTTGATGGAACAATAGGGTGAGAGGAGACCCATAGGATGGGGTTATCTCCTCAGTGTATCATAGGATGATCTAATTCTCTACACCAGGGACGGCTACTTCTTAATCCCATCACTAACACAATAGGACAAAGGGACAAATAAACCAACACATTCATTTGGAGTCTCAGAGCAGAGTTAACCCTTATTCCGTTTATGGATTCACACCATGCTACTTTAATGGGGAATACGAAAAATGTGGCTGATAAACTCAACAAAAAATTCATGGTTTATAGTTCCTTCTAACCCAAATATGTCAGAGTGGGGGTCTCCATAGTCTTGTGTACAAAGCCTGTAGGAAGGAGGCTAGGCCTCAGGCTTCTACTGCAGACACAGTGATGGTTCAGTCCATCACTTGTCTGGCACAAAGCCAACAACACATCATATCACCCAAAGAACATCATCCCTACAATGAAACATGGTGGTGGCAGCATCATACTGTGGGGATGTTTTCGAGCAGCCGGGACTGGGAAACTGGTCAGAGCTGAGGAAAAGATGGACAGGAATATTCTTGAGCAAAACCTGTACCACTCTGTGCGTGATTTGAGGGTAAGACGGAGGCTTAGCTTCCAGCAGGACAATGACCCCAAACACACTGCTGAAGCAACACTTCATATAAATGGCCTAGTCAAAGCCCAGATCTCAATCCAATAGAAAATCTGTGATCAGACTTAAAGATTGCTGTTCACAATCACAAGCGCAAACCAATCAAATTTGAAGGAGCAGAATCGGTAATGCAAGGAGGAATGGGCAAAAACGCCTGTGGTAAGATGTGGCAAGTTGCTCATAGAGACTTATCTAAAGCGACTTGGAGCTGTGATTGCCGCAAAAGGTGGCTCTACTAAGTATTGACTTTAGGGGGGTGAATAGTTATGCACATTGACCTTTTCTGTTATTGTGTCCTATTAGTTATTTGCTTTACAATTAACCTATATAAAAGAAGGCCTAAGTTGTGGGCATGTTCTACAAATTACATGATGGAAATCCTTAAACAATCCATGTTTAATTCCAGGGGGTAAGGCAACAAAAAAAAGAACAAACTCAAGGGGGGGGGGGTGAATACTTTTGGTTAGCACTGTATACATTACAGAATGTTGGCAAAACATACAAAAGTTATTTACGTATGTACCTGGGCATTTTTCGTCCGGGATTCTTTTAATGAAACGAGGCTGCCTTCTCTTCATGTCTGACCATTTCTTTATAATGGCCAGACGGCGGTGTTTGCGACCCATTTTCCTCCAAATTTCATAGGCCAACTCCCATACAATACTTTGTTACTCGGCGTGGGATCGGGTGCGGTCGTAGCCCCGAACCAACATCCGCTGCAAGAGAAAAATGCAAGCATATAATCCCCATTTTTAACAATAATATTATTGAAAATAATTTACTCAAGTAAACTGCAAAAAGTATTTAATGCTTTGAGGTGGAAATATTAGATTTAGGCCGCATGCACCGCCAGTATTTGATGGTTAATTTACAGTTACCCAGGGTGCATCCTGGGGAGACGAACCAGCTGTACACATCATACCGTACCGTCACTTTACTAGACAGGTACATCTCTGCTTAGCTGGACAATATCTGATAGCTCAGACCCCACCCACATACAGTCGTAATACAATCCCATCTTCTAACCGTAACAGTAAGGCCGCACGCACACGGGTGTGTTTTTTTCAAAACTACGGATCGTACAGACCTGTCCTGACGTCCTGCAGAGTTGATAAGCGCATTGGTTGCTATGACGACAAGCGCTTCCAGGCCACCACCGCTGTACTGTGATACACTTGTATGATCTATACAAGTGTATTACTGTACAGTGGTGGAGGCATGAAGCGCACGGCGTCATAGCGAGTTAGCATTAGCAATCAATGATGCTGTTCGCTCGGCCACTCTGCAGGGTCACCTAACATAGTTGGTTTAATGTCACAGGAATACTTAGTGCAAAAGTCAATAATATCGAGTGAGACCTTATAAAATGTGACGTTTGGTGCACTTAAGAAAAATTAGAATCGCAGAAGCTCGTACTGGCGATTTTTTTTTATAGCACTCTTTATGCATATAAAGCGATTGTTCAGACATGCAGGTGAAATGTAATCAAATACACTACTTTAATGTAAGATTACTTAGTCACCAGGAGTTCTTCCTCGTTTAACTTCGCTCCAACCATTGCATCCATCCATTTGCTAGTTGGTGTGTAAACCAGTTCCTGTACGCCACGCCTTCAGAACATGTGATCTTGCGATTAATACTTTGCCGAAATTTCGCTGATAGAAAAATAATGCTTGTAGATCGTAAAATCGCTTAATACTTCTGGTATGTCAGTGTCCATGTTGTGGGACTATGTGTGCGCATTTACTAATTATTTTGTGGCTGCAAATATGACCTGGAGGTTTCTCATGTTTGCATGCCTTTAAAATGAATAGCACCCGCCTCGAACCTGCGGGTTGCAAACATTTGAGCGAGTTCGAGTGATCGCGTTCGTGAACCGTCAAATCTGATGTTCGTCCATCACTATTGGGCATAGCAATGCTTCTGTCTTCCGGCAAAATGGAGAAGAACTGCTAGGTGAGAGATACTCATGTACAGCTAGAGGCAGTTGAGCTTGGTTTAGCTTTGGCACATTTTTGGCCTAATGCACCCACTGGGCCAGTGGCATTGCTATCATTGGGAGGTACATCATGCCAACTCTTTATTGCTGCCTGTGCCACCACCCTCCTCCTCTGATACAGTCTCCCCTTCAGCACCCCGATCCAGCTCCCACGGGTGCCACTATTACCACCACAGCCATCGATGGGGTCCCCAGCATCCTCCTGAAACTCCCGGTGGAATTTTCTTGACACTTCTTAAGAAAAAGGAAGGCACCCCACAAAGACTGAGGGGACTCCACTGAAATCTTCTCTGGGGATGCAAGGAGGAGAAGCAGGAGGACTACTGTGAATCCCTAGCTCTATGGCACGGTGTAAGACTCAGAAGACACTTCTACATCATCCTGCTGTGACTGAGAGGAGGAGTGAGCCATCCAATCCACAATCTTATCCTCTTTTTCCTCAATGATAATGCTTTGCCTTTCCGAAACAAGGGACAACTGAAGACTACTAGTACGACTACTGCTATTTCTGGCCGGATAGCTGGTGCTACTGCAACCCACATTTTAGCTCTGGGTTAACAAGGCCTGGCTCTGGGACTTTCATTTGGAACTCTTCTGTATTCCTGACATTTTTGGGTATATATGTGCACAGTTACACAATCTATGAAAATGTTTTATGGAACTTTAAGACAAAGAGGTACAATAAAATGCCTTTCCCTTTCCACAAAGACACTGAAGATACTGCTAATGAAAATTGACTTAGAAAATAATGCAGTATCACTGCCAGTTACAAATTTGGGTCTAATGTCTTACATGGGTTTAAATATGCATATTCAGAAAAAAAAGTTTTTCTTGTGTAAAACACAAGTTTCAACCTACTATGAGATTATTTACCCCACACCAGCAACATTTAAGCTGTTTGGAGATGCCCTGACTGTGGAATACTTGGACTCGGAGAAAATCTGTGTATGTGGGTAAGCAACTCTCTCAGTGATAGAAAACAGGGGATGGTTATTAACATTATATACTCATATTGGGTCACAGTCACCAGTGGGGTACCTCAGGGGTCAGTATTAGGACTTATTCTCTTCAATATTTTTATTAATGATCCTGTAGAAGGCTTGCACAGTAAAATATCAATTTCTGCAGATGACACTAAACTGTAGTGTAATTAAGGCCTCTTTCACACTTGTGTTGTCCGGATCCGGCGTGTACTCCACTTGCCGGAATTACACGCCGGATCCGGAAAAACGCAAGTGTACTGAAAGCATTTGAAGACGGATCCGTCTTCAAAATGCTTTCAGTGTTACTATGGCAGCCAGGACGCTATTAAAGTCCTGGTTGCCATAGTAGGAGCGGGGAGCAGGGGAGCAGTATACTTACAGTCTTTACGGCTCCTGGGGTGCTCCAGAATGACGTCAGAGCGCCCCATGCGCATGGATGACGTGCCATGCGATCACGTGATCCATGAGCGTGGGGCGCCCTGACATCACTCTGGAGCGCCCCGGGAGCCGCACGGACGGTAAGTATGCTGCTTCCCCGCTCCCCACTACACCTTACCATGGCTGCCAGGACTTTAGCGTCCTGGCAGCCATGGTAACCATTCAGAAAAAGCTAAACGTCGTATCCGGCAATGCGTTTAGCTTATAGCCGGATCCGGATCAATGCCTTTCAATGGGCATTAATTCCGGATCCGGCCTTGCGGCAAGTCTTCAGGATTTTTGGCCGGAGCAAAAAGCGCAGCTTGCTGCGGTATTTTCTCCGGCCAAAAAACGTTCCGTTACGGAACTGAAGACATCCTGATGCATCCTGAACGGATTTCACTCCATTCAGAATGCATTAGGATAAAACTGATCAGGATTCTTCCGGCATAGAGCTCCGACGACGGAACTCTATGCCGGAAGAAAAGAACGCAGGTGTGAAAGAGCCCTAAGACGATAGAGGACAGTATACTGCTACAGGTGGATCAGGATAGATTGGAAGTTTGGGCAGAGAAGTGGCAGATGAGGGTTAACACTGGCAAATGTAAGTTTATGCACTTAGGAAGGAATAATGCAAGCCACCCGTACACAATAAATGGTAAAACACTTGGTAACACTGACATGGAAAAGGACAAAGGGATTTTAGTGGACAGCAAACTTAACTGTAGAAACCAGTACAAAACAGCTGCTGCCAAGGCCAGTAAGATTATAGGGTGCATCAAAAGGGGAAAAGATAAACATGATGAGAACATAGTCCTGCCACTTTATACATTACTACTCAAACCATACATGTAGTACTGTGTACAGTTCTGGGCTCCTTTGAACAAGAAAGACATAGCAGAGCTGGAGAGGGTTCAGAGGCGGGCCACTAAAGTAATAAATAGAATGAGTGAACTACAGTACCCACAAAGATAATCAAAATTAGGGTTATTCAGTTTAGAAAAAAAGAGGACTGAGGGGGAGATATAAAAACGGGTGCACCTAGCTTTTCTGCTGCATGAGGTGAAAATTGAAACAGCGCCTCCTAATTCCAAATTCTCAACCTAACCCCTTCCCTCCTAACATTACATTTATCACTACAAAACACACAGGGTAATACAGCGCCACATACCTCTTACATCCAGTGATGTCTCTTCTGATGTAGATGTTCTCTTTCCTCATCCTCTCCTTTCAGACCAGACCACTATGATAATTTTTCAGCCATCTCTCATCTCTGCAGTTTGACAAAATAAAAATCTTGGTTTACTACTTTTCCATCATCCTCCCATCTTCTGGACAAATCATCTTACCACTCCCAATACTGTGCCGCTGACAGATTAATGTCCCCCAAAAATTACTGTGCTAAGCTGATACTGTGCCAGGATGCCCCCCCCCCCCCCACAGTAATAGTTCTCCCCAATGTTTTTTTTTTCTTTTCTGCCTTACAAACTATGTCACTATTTCACCAGTTTTCACTCATAGATTTCAATCACTACCCACTGTAAGACTCAAATTGCACTCTAGTATGCCTATATTTTGCACAACAAAAATATATATATATATATAAATAACTATCTGGAGATGCACTGACATGGATTTTGGACTAGTATTTCATGTTATCAGTGAAGAGATTTAAAACACTACCCTCTGTATTGTAAGAAACTCATATATTGTGATTTTCACAACACCCTTCCCCAAAAAAATTAACTGTCTAGAGATATCTTGACAAAAATGTCATACTAGTATTTAAAGTTTTCACTAAGAGATTTAAAATGCTACCCTTTGCATTGTAACGAACATGTATTTTGCTATTTTTCAATACCGGGAAAAAAAGAACTGTATGGAGTTGCCTTGATATCAATTTTATATGTCACGACTTCACTCCAAGAATTAAAACTGTACCCTCTGTATTTAAAGACACACGCATATTGATACTTTCATTCCCCCCCCCCCCCCCCCCAAAAAAAAAAGAAAGAAAATTAACTGTCTGGAGATGCCTTGATGCCTTGCACTGACATGGATTTTGGACTAGTATTTCACGTTATCAGTGAAGAGATTTAAAACACTACCCTCTGTATTGTAAGATATATTTACAGATTTTCACAACACCCTTCCCCCCAAAAATTAACTGTCTAGAGATATCTTGACAAAAATTTCAAACTAGTATTTAATATTTTTACTCAGAGATTTAAAACGCTACCTTCTGTATTGTAAGACACACACATACTGTTATTTTTCTAAACCCCCTGCCCCCTACAAAAGAAATGTACAGCAACTGTTCGGGAAACCCTGACACAGATTTTGGGATTGTATTTCATGCGTTTTCACTGAGATTTCAAATTCTATCACTCCTTTGATTGATAAAGCACATGTTTTACAATTTTGAGCTTAAAGGGACACTGACAGGCCCAATAAGCATATTTAGGTATATATATATGACAGTACAGGTCTTATCAAGTGTGTTAAAATCATCTAAGTATCCCCCCTGTCCACCTTATAACTACCGAAAACTAAAGTTTTATAACTTGCCTGTCTCCTCACCAATCTGCCCAAGGGGCGGCGTTTCATCTCAAAATGCGCCCAGCCAGACGCTCCCAACTGCCGTTCTGAAGCCCCGCCCAGCTCATCAATATTCACTTTGCTGGGCGGCGGCTACAACTCTCCCCGACTCAAGATCCTGCGCATGCCCAATTCAATCCTCTGGGCACGTCCTCCGTCTAATCTTCAGCGCATGCGCCCGGCCGGGGTCACATCACGCCTGCGTACAGACAGTCTGCGTCTTAGAGGCCGCTGCAGCCTCTGCTTTATGCGCATGCGTCGGGCACTTGAGTCGGGGAGAGTTGTAGCCGCCGCCCAGCGAAGTGAATATTGATGAGCTGGGCAGGGCTTCAGAACGGCAGTTGGGAGCGGCTGGCTGGGCGCATTTTGAGATGAAACGCCGCTCCTTGGGCAGATTGGAGACAAGCAGGTTATAAAACTTTACTTTTCAGTATTTATAAGGTGGTCAGGGGGGATACTTAGATATTTTAATACACTTTATAAGACCTGTACTGTCATATGTATACCTAAATATGCTTATTGGGCCTGTCAGTGTCCCTTTAAAACTCCCCCCCAAAAAAAAATAAAAAAAAATAAAATGTTTTTGTGTTAAAATGGAAAAAAAGAAATGTTCTTATAGGTAGATGCTTTTGAGGTTCTGCAGCAGCTGTAGCTGTTTTATAAGGTAGTATCTACAGCTAGATGGCACTCCCAGGCACACTTAGTTGTATCTCCTCACGTCTCACTCCCTGGCTGAAAGCTTTCCCTACCTTTCCCTATTCTACAAAATTCTTCTTTTTAGCCTTTCCCTTCACTGTCCCTAACACTAGAATAGAAGCTTCATTGTGATTGTACACTGCCCTAAGATCAATTTCTGTCAGACTCTGCATAGACCCATCCACCGTCATTCACAGCCCAACACAGAATTACATTGTGTGCATTCTGCAAGGGCAACTCCCTGTCTGCTGCAGCACTGATTGACTCATCCACGCTGCCTGTCGGACTGTGAGCCAATCAGAGCAAGCCCCCCCCCCCCTACTTCCTCTTTGCGTCATGTTAGCATCATTCTTCTTCTTCTTTCTTCCTCGTGCTTTTTTCCACTGACATGTGCAGTAAAATGACACTGCATGCCGTTTTACTGGTTTTGTCTAAAGCAAACCTAAAAAAGCTTCAGGCTCAGGATTACATTTTTGGAAGTTCATAAAGAAACCTCGCTATTACAAACTGATCTGCTCATCTGTAATCATAACCTTTGGTGTCATTTAAAACACCCCCCACACCTTATTTTAACTAATGTTGAAGGCTGCTTGCAGCCTGTAATTGTGGGAGGAGCGTGCTCACCCTTTATAAACCCCCTCCTACAAGCAGGAGGGCGCCCGTTGTTGCATACTTTGTCGTTTGGCTTCAGCAACTCAGCGCCTGACGTCACGTCCGGTCGCGTCTCCCGTCGGTGTGTTCTCCACGCTGCCCCTTCGTGCTCCCAGCCGCGTTCCCTGTCGTGAGTATTGCCGCTCTGCGGCTGGCCGGACGCGCCGCCACCGGCACCTCGTATGTTCTGGGTAGCAGCGCAGCTGCCCGTCGAACCCCCGATCTGCCCGGCCGCCGCTGCGCCCCGGTCTGTGTTCAGTGTGGGGCCTCCCCTCTCCCGCCCCTGCTCCGGGTTCCTCTGCCCCCCCCCCGCTACTTATCCTCCGGCGCTTGCATCGTGGGTGGGGGGGTGGGGGGTTCGCGGGATGACGGCTCACAGCTACTCCGAGCGGGATCCTCCCTGCGGGGGTGTCCCTGGCAGTAGGGGCAGAGGCATTCAGGTTGTGCCTTCTAGCCCCCCTGCCACTGGTTAAAATTGCTCAGCATGCCACGTTCCCAGTGCGGGGGTCCGGGGCGGCCGGCTTCCAGGTGCCGGCCTGCTGCCATTAACCCCCGCACTTCACGTGTGTGTGAAAAAAAAAAAAAAAAGAAAAGGGTCAAAATGCTTGTCCTGGCTTGGCATGCTCCTGTCAACCCCTGCAGGGAAGGAGAAGTAGAATGGAGCACTTCCATGATCTTCCTGACAGCTGGCCATCTGGTCAACCCCTGCAAAAATAAATAAAAATTAATAAATAAATTATAGAGGGGGGGGGGAAATAGGTTGCGATGCCAGGCTGGGCAACCTTCAGCCACGCCGGTGCAGTATCCGGTCTCGCCCCTTGGGTGTTCAGGGGCAGTCGTTCGCTGGGGTCAGGGGTCTGGTACCTGGGCCTCACCGGTGCGGCTGCCCTTGGGTCACCGGGGGGGGGTGGGGGGGGGTGACTCCGGGACAGGTCTCCCTGTTCGCTCTGGCATGTGCCTCCCTGATTCGACGGTGATTTCTCCCTGAATCACTCAGGTATATGTCTCCCTGAATCGCTCAGGTGTAATGTCTCCCTGAATCGCTCAGGTGTAATGTCGCCCTGAATCGCTCAGGTGTAATGTCTCCCCAAATCGCGCTGGTGTAATGTCTCCCTGAATCGCTCAGGGTAATGTCGCCCTGAATCGCGCTGGTGTAATGTCTCCCTGAATCGCTCAGGTGCAATGTCTCCCTGAATCGCTCAGGTGCAATGTCTCCCTGAATCGCTCAGGTGTAATGTCTCCCCAAATCGCGCTGGTGTAATGTCTCCCTGAATCGCCCAGGTGTAATGTCTCCCTGAATCGCTCAGGTGTAATGTCTCCCTGAATCGCTCAGGTGTAATGTCTCCCTTAATCGCTCAGGTGTAATGTCTCCCTGAATCGCTCAGGTGTAATGTCTCCCTGAATCGCTCAGGTGTAATGTCTCCCTGAATCGCTCAGGTGTAATGTCTCCCTGAATCGCTCAGGTGCAATGTCTCCCTGAATCGCTCAGGTGCAATGTCTCCCTGAATCGCTCAGGTGCAATGTCTCCCTGGATCGCTCAGGTGCAATGTCTCCCTGAATCGCTCAGGGGTAATGTCTTCTCGGGTTGGCTCTGGTGTAATGTCTTCTCTGGTTCACTCTGGTGTAATGTCTTCTCTGGCTTGCTCAGGTGGTATCTGCCCTAATTCGCTCTGGCGTTAATGTCTTCCCTGAATCACTCAGATATCATGTTTTCCCTCAGTCATTCAGGTGCGGTGTCTGCCCGGCTTCGTGTGGGTGTTGCGTGTTCACTGGGTCACTCGGGGGTCATGGGTCCCTTGTTCATTCGGGGGACATGTGTTCCCTGTTCGCGCGGGTGTCATGGATCCCCTTGGTTGGCCGGGCGTCTTGTGTTTTTCCTGTGCGTTCAGGGGTCATGTGTTCCCTGTTCGTTCGGGGGACATGTGTTCCCTGCGTTGGTCAGGTTTCATGTGCAGTATAAACCCGGGTGTCATGTGTTCCCTGAGTCCCTCGGGCACGGTTCCGGTCCAGGTTCGTATGGGTCAGGGTCACGCACCCGTTCGCTGCATGAGGGACTAGCTGTTCGCATCCCTCGCCGGGTATCGGTCCGAACACAGCTTATTTCTTCACATAAACAGGGCCTCGGCCACCAGAGCTGCAAGCAAGCCACTATCGTTGCGCCAACATTTCCTCCTTGTCCAGGTAAGATCCAGCCACGAGGCTGCTGTTACAACCTGTCACTGCGTTAAGTATTCGTCTTCACGAGCTCCCGTTCATAGGTCTTCATCTCACTGCAGAAGGCAGTAGCGTGGTTCTCTTCCCTGATTTGCTCAGGCGTCATGTTTTTTCTCCAAATCTCAGGTGTCATGTTCCCAAAAAAATCGCATGTGTCATGTCTTCCCTGAATCGCTCAGGGTTATGTTTTCTCCAAATTGCAGGTGTCATTTACCCAAGAATCGCAGGTGCCATGTCTTCCCTGAATCGCTCAGGGTTATGTTTTCCCCAATTCACAGGTGTCATGTTCCCAAATTGCATGTGTCATGTCTTCCCTAGGTGACTCAGGGACCAGGTTCCCTGGATCGATCGGGTCTTGTGTGTTCCCTGGATTTCTGTTTTCTGCAGGTTGTTGCATGCGGCGCGACTTCGGGCTCTTATTCTGGCTGTCCAGGGTTACCCAGCAGTTGAATCCCGGTTCTCCGTCGCCTCTTCCAGTGCCACCAAGATCGCACCTCTCTCCGGGTCTCGTACTAACGCAAGCTTATTTCCGGGTAAGCAAGGCCTCTGGCCACCGGAATTTCGATCCATGATCAATTGTGTCGCAGGGCTCCTCCATGCCCGGTCACTCCACGGGGCCGGGCTTCAGGTAAGTTCCAGCCGAGCAGCGGCATGACGCTTCTCCGCAGCTCAGAGCCTTCCTTCATTCTTCACGAGCCGCCATTCCTAGGTCTTCAGTATCGCCGGAGTCGGCAGTGCTGTCCGTTGATTCGGTAGGTTGCGATCCTTTCTATACCATGTTCATTCCTGTTTCCTTCTGATTCTCAGGTTCATGTATTTCCCGGATTAGCTCAACAATTCACGTATTTACCCATTCACCCAGGTCTGATTCCCCAGAGTCGCGCGGGTTTACGTGTTTCCTGGATCGCTCCGGTTCATGCATTTCCCTGAAACACTCAGGTTCATGTATTTACCTGAATCACTCGGGTTATGTTTCCAAATTCGCCCAGGTTCATGTTTCTGGATCGCTCAGGTTCATGTAGGTGCCCAAATCACTCAGGGTTCACGATTTCCCTGAATCGCTCAGGTTTTGTATTTTCCTGTCTCTTTCAGGTTGGCGGTATTTCCAGGTGGTATGTTTTTCTGATTCACCCAGGTTACGTATTTCCCGGAATCACTCAGGTTTTGTATTTTCCTGTCTCTTTCAGGTTGGCGGTATTTCCAGGTTGTGTGTATTTCCTTGATTCACTCAGGTTACGTATTCCCTGAATCGCTCAGGTCTTTCTTCCCACAGGTTGTTCACATGTGCCTGAATCACTCAGCTCTTTTCCACAGGTTGTTTGCATTTGCCTGAATCACTCAGCTCTTTTCCACAGGTTGTTTGCATTTGGCTGAATCGCTCAGGTCTTTTCCCGCAGGTTGTTCGCATTTGCCTGAGTCACTCTGGATCCGTTATATTTGCCTGAAACGCTCAGGTCTTTTTCCCACAGGTTGTTCGCATTTGCCTGAATCACTCTGGATCCGTTATATTTGCCTGAAACGCTCAGGTTTTTTTCCCACAGGTTGTTTGCCCGGTTCGGGTTCCGCATGTGTGAATCCCTGATTGCATGGGATCCGGGTGCATCACGGGGTTTGGACATGGTCACCCATTATCTTGACAGTTGTTATTACATCAGGTATTGTACTCTGCTCCCACTCAAGCGGCATTCTCCTGTTCTTGGCTACGTCATGGTTTGCTCAGTCTCACCTGGGCAGTCTGCACCCTGATTCCTGATCATCAGGGGACCTCAGGGCGTCCCCTTGGTCTGGGCTAGTTGCTCCAGCTTTTCGCCATGCTTGAGGCCCCCGTGGCGGCCGCCAAGCTGGCTAAGATCCAGGCCGCCGTTTCTTCCGCAACTTCTTCCAGGGTCCTGTCCAAGTGGGAGCTCCAGTCCCTGTTAGGGTTCCTCTACTGTGCATTTACGATCATGCCCAGGGCAGGTCTGTCACTTCCCGGCTCCTCAGTCTCCAAAAAAAAAAAAAAAAAAAATGAAAACCATCCTCAGGGGGAGGTGGACGAGGCCATCAGGCCTCAAAGCCACCCTCAGGGTTAGCACGGCGTCCAGGTGCGTAGGCAACCCGTGTCAGGCGAGCTTTCCGCAGATTGTCCGTAGCCCTAGACGGTCTCTCTTTTTGGGCACTCAGCAAGCATCATCACCAAAGCAGTCATGTACCAGGGTCCTATGGATTCTTAGACCCGGGGAGTTCACGTGCGGCACGGTCAACCGGGCAACCCTGCTCAGGCGACATCTCGCCTGGCATTCGGTCCACCTTATGCTGTCCATCCCAGCCACCAAGTCCATTCAGGCTGGTCCTCCCACCGAGGTATAGTTCTTCCCTACGGCCAACTGTTGGTGTCCCGTCAAGGCGCTCCAAGAGCTCCTGGCCTCACTCCAGTCTCCCGCGTTAGACGACCCGTTGCTCCCGATCACGGCATCCAGGCACTCCCCCCACGTAGGGGCCGCTCCCGCAGCATCCAGTCATCAGGTATCGGCCACGTCATCCGCAATGGGTCATTAGCGGTCGTCCTGCTACGCTAGGTACATCCCCAATCCGCGAATTGAGATTGTCAGAGCCTTTCGTTCTTTGGGCTTCATGGGTCTGTGATACTCCAATAACACATTGCACCCTACTCCATGGGTTCCTCAGGCCCGGGGAGTTCACCTGCAGCGCCATCTCCCTCACAAACCCTGCTCAGGCGACATCTCACCTGGCACTCTGATCACTTCATCCTATCCATCCCATCCTCAAGACCAGTCAGACCGGTCCTCCCACAGAAGTGGAATTTTCCCTACGGCCACCGCTGATGTCCTATCAAGGTGCTCAAGGAGCTCCTGGCCTCCCTTCAATCTTCCGACCTAGACGACCCGTTGCTCCCGATCAACGGTAGGCCCCTGTCTTCAACCCTGTTCATGTCC
Source organism: Bufo gargarizans (assembly GCF_014858855.1). NCBI lineage: Eukaryota > Metazoa > Chordata > Amphibia > Anura > Bufonidae > Bufo > Bufo gargarizans. The sequence goes on along the minus strand of NC_058080.1, from coordinate 523,377,574 downwards.
AACATCCGTACCCTGGCCGCAGGGCTGGGTTTCAACCCTAGCACGATATTCGGGCACTCCTTCCGCATAGGGGCCGCATCCGCAGCATCAAGTCACCAGGTACCGGCGCATGTCATCCGCAAGATGGGTCGTGGGCGGTCGTCCTGCTTCACAAGGTACATTCCGAGTCCACGGGCGGAGATCTCCTGGCATTATCAGGTCACACTATGATTCCATAAATGCTTCACTCCCTGCTACGTACCGGTTCTCTTTTGGCCACTATTCAGGCCTTACCTCGTCACTGGCGCCGGGCACACTCCAGCCAGTTGGGTTAGGACAGTCCGTAGGCATGCCTATTCTGTTCCTCGCTTAGCTCCTCCCACAAATGACAAGTATACTTATTTTGGTTTAAAAAAAAAACTCATTTTAAATAGAGTGCACCCTTCTATATTATTATTGCTTCTTAAGGAACTATGGACTATTATTTTTAGTTACCATGTGTTCATGTATAAGTGCTGGTAATATCATGATGTTCACAGGCAACACCTAAAATATTCCATTTAATTAAATTATCATTTCATTTTTCTACTCTCTTTAATATTTGTATATCATAGGTCATCTTATATTAGTTACAATATTGCTGTTACAACCAGAGCTTTGAGACATTCTCACAGCTCTGTTTCTCCACCCCTGTGATGATGTCACTACTAGAGCTTGGAGGACTTCCCTCTGCCCTTTTTCTCCGCCCCTGTGATGAGGTCTTTACTTTCTGTTTCCTTCCTCCCAGCTGTCCCTCCTGTGTTTGATTTTGCTGCCTTTAAATCACCCCTCCTTTGTAGAGGTGCAGATTATACTTTTCATTTGAGCTGTATCTCTCGCTTGAGTATCTTCACCTGTGTGATATCTTTTCACTGGATCTGTGTTCTGATGAAGCAAGTACTTCGGATATTGTCTGCTGACTTTGGATCTGTTTTCACTGCAGCTGCAGATCATTCAGTTAAGTGTTCAGACATTGTGTGTTTCTGTTTCTTTGCTGACTGGATCCGAGGCGACCCCGGTTCCGTCCATATACTGAGCAGGGCACCGGTGGCCGTGCCCATTCCACTATTGTAGGGGTTTCAGTGGTCATCAGCCTTAGGTACGCGGGCATGTCTCGATCCACCATCTGGATCTGGACATGTGCATAGCAGCTTAGGGAGAGCTTTTAGGGTCTGACAGGGGTCACCCTTTATCCTCCCTAGTTTGGGTCCGGTCAGTTGCTATTCACTGTGTAGGCTCTTGTTGCTCACTTACAGCCGTGACATTATAATCCGCCAAACCATCCTTTTTTGACATGGATCCGCTTTCTGACCTGGTTGACCGCATGCACGGGTCTTTCTTTGGAGGTAGCGGATCTCCGTCAATCTATGACTCAGCTTCAAGCATTGGGCTCTGCTCCGGCCCATGGAGTCTGTTGCGAGCCAAAGATCTCACTTCCGGAAACGTTCTCCGGGGGCAGTGAAAATCTTGTTAGTTTCAGAGAGGCATGCAAACTCCATTTTAGCTTGTGTCCCCATTCCTCTGGTAATGAGGAACAGAGGGTGAGGATTGTCATCTCCCTGCTCAGGGGTAATGCTCAGACTTGGGCTTTTTCGTTGCCATCGGGGGATCCCTCCCTTCAATCCGTGGAAAGATTTTTTGTGGCCCTGGGGCAGATATATGATGACCCGGATCGTGTTGCTCTGGCCGAATCTAAATTACATTTTTTATGCCAGAACAAACTGTCTGCGGAGCTTTATTGTTTTGAATTTCGGAGATGGGCAGCTGATTCAGGTTGGAATGATGAGGCACTCCGGAGTCAGTTCTCTCATGGTCTCTCAGAGAGATTGAAATATGCATTTGCTTTCCATGAGAGACCAACGTCCTTAGAGTCTGCCATGTCATTGGCGGTACGCCTTGACAGGCATCTAAGAGAAAGAAACGAGACCTCTCTGTCCAGTCATTTTCAGTCTAGGGGCAGTGGTGCGGACTCATTCAGTGTGCAGCGGCCTCATCCTCTCTCGGTTCCCTCTGTGGAGGAGCCCATGCAGCTAGGTCGACTTGCCCCGGATAATGGAGGATTTAGTCCTCAGAGAATGGTGTGTTTTTGTTTTGGGGGCATAGGTGATTTGGCAAATGTTTTTCCGACTAGGAAATTCTTGAACTGTACTAAGAGTTATAATAAGAGAAAAACCTCAAAAGGTAAATCATCAAACTCTGCTTCATCTGCTACTTTGGGCAAAGTTGATGTAGGAATTGATGCTTTTCCTCTGACCTGCAGTTCCCGTTTTCTCCTTTCTGCCAGGGTAGCGCTAGTCATTTCTTGTAAAATTTTTGTCGATAGTGGAGCGGCCGTCAATCTTATTGATACTCAATTTGTAGCCATGCATGGTTTTCAGGTTTGCACATTAGAAAAGGATATACCAGTTTTTGCTATTGACTCTGCTCCACTCTCACAGAGATCCCTGAAGGGCGTTGTTCACAATATCCGGTTAGCGATAGGTGACACTCATGTGGAGGATATATCTTGTTTTGTCCTTAACGGATTGCCTTCTCCTCTAGTTTTGGGGTTACCCTGGCTCACTAGACATAACCCCACTATTGATTGGCAAGAAAGGCAAATAAATGAGTGTAGTGAGTTTTGTAGAGAGAATTGTCTCACAGCGATTTTTGCAGAGGTGTCTACTAAAACGGTGCCATCATTTCTCTCTGATTTCTCGGACGTGTTTTCCGAGAGCGGTGTTCAGGAGCTACCTCCTCACCGGGAGTTTCACTTTCCCATTAACCTCATTCCCGGCGCCAAGCTGCCAAAAGCACGCCTCTACAATCTCTCACAACCGGAAAGAATCGCAATGCAAACTTATATCTCTGAGAGTCTCGATAAGGGGCATATTCGTCCCTCAAAATCACCTATTGCTGCTGGTTGTTTTTTTTTGTTAAAAAGAAAGATGGCTCTCTGAGACCTTGCCTAGATTTTAGGGAGCTGAACCGTATCACAATTCGTGATCCTTATCCCCTTCCTCTGATCCCGGACCTCTTCAACCAAATGGTTGGGGCCAAGGTTTTTTCCAAATTGGATTTGAGAGGCGCGTACAACCTGGTCAGGGTCAGAGAGGGGGATGAATGGAAAACGGCCTTTAATACCCCTAACGGGCATTTTGAGAATCTCGTTATGCCTTTCGGCCTGATGAATGCTCCGGCCGTCTTTCAGCATTTTGTTAACAGTATTTTCTACCATTTAATGGGGAAATTTGTATTGGTGTATCTTGATGATATTTAGATTTTTTCCCCTGATGTTCAGACCCATCAGGATCATCTTTTTCAGGTTCTGCGGATTCTGCGGGAGAATAAATTGTACGCCAAGCTGGAGAAATGTGTTTTTATGGTATCGGAGATTCAATTTCTGGGTTTTCTCCTCTCTGCTTCTGGTTTTCGCATGGATCCGGAGAAGGTCCGTGCTGTGCTGGAGTGGGAGCTTCCAGAGAATCAGAAGGCATTGATGCGCTTTCTGGGTTTTGCGAACTATTACAGAAAATTCATTTTGAATTATTCCTCTGTTGTCAAACCCCTCACTGACATGACAAAAAAGGGGGCAGATTTTTCCACTTGGTCGGAGGAGGCGCTTGCAGCTTTTTCTAAGATTAAAGAGAGTTTTGCGTCTGCTCCCGTCTTGGTGCATCCCGATGTTTCCTTACCTTTTATTGTTGAGGTGGATGCTTCCGAGGTGGGTGTGGGTGCGGTTTTGTCCCAGGGCCCTTCTCCTGCCAAGTGGCGACCCTGTGCCTTTTTCTCTAAAAAACTCTCCCCGGCAGAGAGAAACTATGATGTGGGAGATAGGGAGTTGCTGGCCATCAAGTTGGCTTTCGAGGAATGGCGCCATTGGTTGGAGGGGGCCAGGCACCCTATCACCGTTTTTACTGACCATAAGAATCTGGCGTACTTGGAGTCGGCCAGGCGTATGAATTCGAGACAAGCCAGATGGTCTCTGTTCTTCTCCAGATTCAATTTTGTCGTTACATTCCGCCCTGGGATCAAGAATGTGAAGGCTGATGCTCTCTCTCGCTGCTTTCCGGGAGGAGGAAACTCCGAGGACCCGGGTCCCATTTTGGCGGAGGGGGTGGTTGTTTCTGCTCTTTATTCTGATTTGGAGGCCGAGGTCCAGGCTGCCCAGACTGAGGTACCTGCCCGTTGTCCTCCTGGGAAGTTGTTTGTGCCTCCTGAGTTACGTCACAAACTCTTCAAGGAGCATCATGATACTGTTCTTGCTGGTCACCCCGGGAGTAGAGCCACGGTAGATCTCATTGCTCGGAGATTTTGGTGGCCGGCTCTTCGTAAGTCGGTGGAGGGTTTCTGTGGCTGCTTGTGAGACGTGCGCTCGCGCTAAGGTCCCTCGTTCACGGCCTTCAGGTCCCCTTCTCCCGTTACCCATACCTTCCCGTCCTTGGACACACCTCTCCATGGACTTTATCACAGATCTTCCTCGTTCCTCAGGGAATTCGGTGATCCTGGTGGTGGTGGACCGTTTTAGCAAGATCGCTCATTTCGTACCCTTCCCTGGTTTACCCAGTGCTAAAACGTTGGCGCAAGCTTTTGTCGACCATATTGTTAAATTGCATGGCATTCCCTCGGATATTGTTTCCAATAGAGGCACGCAGTTTGTGTCCAGATTCTGGAAGGCTTTCTGTTCTCGCCTGCAGGTTCGGCTGTCCTTCTCTTCTGCTTTTCACCCACAGTCGAATGGTCAGACAGAACGCGTCAACCAGAATCTGGAGACATATTTGCGCTGTTTTGTGGCAGAGAACCAGGAGGATTGGTGTTCATTTCTCCCTCTTGCTGAGTTTGCTCTGAACAACCGTCGTCAGGAATCTTCTGATAAGCCACCATTCTTTGGTGCATATGGGTTCCATCCGCAGTTTGGGACATTCTCGGGAGGGGCTCCCTCTGGTTTGCCTGAGGAGGAGAGATTTTCCTCGTCTTTGTCTACCATTTGGCAAAAGATTCAGAGTAATCTTAGAAAGATGAGTGAGAAATATAAGCGTGTGGCTGATAAGAGACGCATGCCTGGTCCGGACATGAATGTGGGTGATCTGGTGTGGTTGTCTACAAGAAATATTAAACTGAAGGTTCCCTCCTGGAAATTGGGTCCCAAGTTTATTGGGCCTTATAAAATCTTGTCAGTCGTCAATCCTGTTGCCTTCCGTCTTGATCTTCCACGGGTTTGGAAGATACATAATGTATTTCATAGGGCTCTTTTAAAACCATATGTCCAGCCCAAGGTACCCTCCTCTTTGCCTCCTCCTCCGATTTTGGTTGATGGCAATCTGGAGTTTGAGGTTTCCAGAATTGTGGACTCTCGCATTGTCCGCGGTTCTCTTCTGTACCTTGTTCATTGGAAGGGTTATGGTCCTGAGGAGAGGATGTGGGTTCCGGTGTCGGACATTAAAGCCAATCGCCTCATCAGGGCATTTCATAGTGCTCATCCTGAGAAGGTGGGTCCTGGGTGTCCGGAGTCCACCCGTAGAGGGGGGGGGGGGTACTGTCACTACCAGAGCTTTGAGACGTTCTCACAGCTCTGTTTCTCCACCCCTGTGATGATGTCACTACTAGAGCTTGGATGAGTTCCCTCTGCCCTGTTTCTCCGCCCCTGTGATGAGGTCTTTACTTTCTGTTTCCCTCCTCCCAGCTGTCCCTCCTGTGTTTGATTTCGCTGCCTTTAAATCACCCCTCCTCCTTTGTAGAGGTGCGGATTATACTTTTCATTTGAGCTGTATCTCTCGCTTGAGTATCTTCACCTGTGTGATATCTTTTCAATAGATCTGTGTTCTGCTGAAGCAAGTACTTTGGATATTGTCTGCTGACTTTGGATCTGTTTTCACTACAGGCGCAGCTCCTTCAGTTAAGTGTTCAGACATTGTGTGTTTCTGTTTCTTTGCTGACTGGATCCGAGGCGACCCCGGTTCCGTCCATATACTGAGCAGGGCACCAGTGGTCATCAGCCTTAGGTACGCGGGCATGTCTCGATCCACCATCTGGATCTGGACATGTGCATAGCAGCTTAGGGAGAGCTTTTAGGGTCTGACAGGGGTCACCCTTTATCCTCCCTAGTTTGGGTCCAGTCAGTTGCTATTCACTGTGTAGGCTCTTGTTGCTCACTTACAGCCGTGACAATTGCCTTCTCCTTTTTCCTTCTCATTGAATATATTTATATTTTATATTTTTTTCCACCTCATCCACCATGACGGCCACAATGAGATTGACCCTTGACCTCTGTAGGGGCAGGAACGCACAGAGAGAGTTTAAATTTCCCCCACCCCTCCACCCCCTCAGTGTTTTCCTGCCCCTACGGGGGTTAACACGTGGAGAGAGCCCTATTTGTGGAGGGAGAAAAGAAGGAAGAAACTATACCGGATCTCCAGCTGTCCTCATGTGGCAGGGGCTAAGGCTGGGCAGCAGGAGCATCGGGGACCCTTGTTCTGGCTTATGCTGGAGCCTCCGGTCCTCTACATACAGCAGACTTCCTTCCTCTTGAGGGAAGCAGTCAGCTGCGCCGGATTCACCAAGATGTTTGTGTGTGAATCCGGTGTCTTCTTGTTCTTTTTAGACAGGTGTTCTGGCTCTATTTGCTAACTGGGTGTATATTTGGGTGTTCCTTTGATTCCAGGGCACAAAAGACTCTAGATCAAAGATAAAGTTACAGGGGCGGAGCTAGCCGCGGCAGGAAATGACTGCTTGAATCGAGTGCTCTGTTTCACAGCGCACATAATAGCTTACTACAGCATTCCCACTACCCTAAATTATGGGGAAACCGACGAAGGATAAAGCCAGAGAGTCGCAGGGGACCCCAAACATAGCAGGGGACAATCAGATATGGATAAATATCTAAAAAAGAAGATGTCCTCACCGGCATGCAGACCCAAAATTGCGTCGGATGCCGCAGCTGTACAAAGCTACACAGAAGATTCTGATGATGAGGGCTCCTGCGCCATGTCAGAAGCGCACTGTGAGCGTGACTCCATGCTGATCACCAGGAATTTCCTTAAAGAGTCCTTAGCCCTATCCTTTGAGCCAGTGCTGAAGGAATTGTCTGCTATTAAAGCAGATATCAAACAAACTGGTCACCGGTTGCATCTCTGGAGGAGACGCAAATGGCGATAACCAAACACAGCGGAGCCCTGCAAACCAACATGGAAGAAATGCAAGAACAGCTAAATACAGCCTTCCTACACCTTGAAGATCAAGAAAACAGAAGCCGGAGAATATTCGCATAAAAGGTGTTCCAGAGGACATACCAACGGAGGCGATTCGTACCACGGTCAGTCAGATCTTCTCCTCTATTCTGGGCCAAGAGAGAGCCTCTGCGGTGGTAGTTGAGAGGGCTCATAGAGCCCTAAGGCCTAAGCCACAATCGGAGGGACCGCCGCGGAACATTAATTGCGGCCTACTTAATTACATCGACACCGCCCCATATTAAGTGCCGCCAGGGAAAAGGGTGAAATACTCCCGGACAATGCCAAGATACAGATCTTCCAAGATCTGGCAGCTAGCACGCTAGCCAAATGCATAGCGCTAAAACCGCTGACAGACCTGCTGAGAGCTAAAAAACATCCGCTAAGGTGGCTTTTTCCATTTGGCCTATACACCTCTATCAATGGCAAGCAGGTCATTATCCATCATCCGACTGACCTCTCTAAGGTGTGGAATATCTTGAAAATGGAGCCTCTGGACATTCCCTCCTCGCTGCCACTTGCAGGAGGGACGAAGATCCCCCCAATACAGTCAGGGGAAGACTGGCAGATAGTCAGAAAATTCAAGTCGCCCACTGCCAAGAAGCGCCAAGCTGACTTAAAGGACACCTGAAAATGGAGTTCTGGTCTGAAGATCCATTAAACCGTACTCTGTGTATTAGGAGTATGGTACAACCTACAGTTGCTTTTTGTCGCCTGAGTTTGCATTTGGTGACGTATCACTAGAGTCTTAAGTATTTCTATATGCTTAAATTGAATACCTTACTGGTTATCTTTACCTTTACCTTTCATTAGTTTTATTTTGCTCAGTTAGATAAATGAATAGCTGTAAGGGGATATGTTTCTGAAACTCCTGAATAGAGTTGAGCGAACACCTGGATGTTCGGGTTCGAGAAGTTTGGCCGAACTTCCCTGGAAATGTTCGGGTTCGGGATCCGAAACCGATCCGAACTTCATCCCGAACCCGAACCCCATTGAAGTCAATGGGGACCCGAACTTTTTGGCACTAAAAAGGCTGTAAAACAGCCCAGGAAAGGGCTAGAGGGCTGCAAAAGGCAGCAACATGTAGGTAAATCCCCTGCAAACAAATGTGGATAGGGAAATGAATAAAAATAAAAATAAAATGAATAAAAATTAACCAATATCAATTGGAGAGAGGTCCCATAGCAGAGAATCTGGCTTCACTTCACCCACCACTGTAACAGTCCATTGTCATATATTTAGGCCCCGGCACCCAGGCAGAGGAGAGAGGGCCCGTAACAGAGAATCTGGCTTCATGTCAGCAGAGAATCAGTCTTCATGTCATAGCAGAGAATCATGCTTCACGTCATCCAACACTGGAACTGTCCATTGTCAGATATTTAGGCCCAGGCACCCAGGCAGAGGAGAGAGGTCCCATAACAGAGAATCCGGCTTCATGTCAGCAGAGAATCAGTCTTCATGTCATAGCAGAGAATCAGGCTTCACGTCACCCACCACTGTAACAGTCCATTGTCATATATTTAGGCCCTGCAACCCAGACAGAGGAGAGAGGTCCCATAACAGAGAATCTGGCTTCATGTCAGCAGAGAATCAGTCTTCATGTCATAGCAGAGAATCATGCTTCACGTCACCCAACACTGGAAAAGTCCATTGTCAGATATTTAGGCCTTGGCACCCATGCAGTGGAGAAAGGTCCCGTAACAGAGAATCTGGCTTCATGTCAGCAGAGAATCAGTCTTCATGTCATAGCAGAGAATCATGCTTTACGTCACCCAACACTGGAACAGTCTATTGTCAGATATTTAGGCCCAGGCACCCAGGCAGAGGGGAGAGGTCCTTCATGTCATAGCAGAGAATCATGCTTCACGTCACCCAACATTGGTACAGTCCATTGTCATATATTTAGGCCCCAGCACCCAGACAGAGGAGAGGTTCATTCAACTTTGGGCTGCCCCGCAATATAATGGTAAAATGAAAATAAAATCAGGATTGAATGAGGAAGTGCCCTGGAGTACAATAATATATGGTTAAGGGGAGGTAGTTAATGTCTAATCTGCACAAGGGATGGACAGGTCCTGTGGGATCCATGCCTGGTTCATTTTTATGAATGTCAGCTTGTCCACATTGGCTGTAGACAGGCGGCTGCGTTTGTCTGTAATGACGCCCCCTGCCGTGCTGAATACACGTTCAGACAAAACGCTGGCCGCCGGGCAGGCCAGCACCTCCAAGGCATAAAAGGCTAGCTCTAGCGACGTGGACAATTTAGAAACCCAGAAGTTGAATGGGGCGGAACCATCAGTCAGTACGTGGAGGGGTGTGCACACGAACTGTTCCACCATATTAGTGAAATGTTGCCTCCTGCTAACACGTTGCGTATCAGGTGGTGGTGCAGTTAGCTGTGGCGTGTTGACAAAACTTTTCCACATCTCTGCCATGCTAACCCTGCCCTCAGAGGAGCTGGCCGTGACACAGCTGCCTTGGCGACCTCTTGCTCCTCCTCTGCCTTGGCCTTGGGCTTCCACTTGTTCCCCTGTGACATTTGGGAATGCTCTCAGTAGCGTGTCTACCAACGTGCGCTTGTACTCGCGCATCTTCCTATCACGCTCCAGTGCAGGAAGTAGGGTGGGCACATTGTCTTTGTACCGTGTATCCAGCAGGATGGCAACCCAGTAGTCCGCACACATTAAAATGTGGGCAACTCTGCTGTCGTTGCACAGTCACTGCAGCATGTAGTCGCTCATGTGTGCCAGGCTGCCCAGAGGTAAGGACAAGCTGTCCTCTGTGGGAGGCGTATCGTCATCGTCCTGCGTTTCCACCCAGCCACGCACCAGTGATGGGCCCGAGCTGCATTGGGTGCCACCCCGCTGTGACCATGCTTCATCCTCATCCTCCTTCACCTCCTCCTCATCCTCGTCCTCCTCGTCCTCCAGTAGTGGACCCTGGCTGGCCACATTTGTACCTGGCATATGCTGTTGCAAAAAAACTCCCTCTGAGTCACTTCGAAGAGACTGGCCTGAAAGTGCTAAAAATGACCCCTCTTCCTCCTCCTCCTCCTCCTCCTCCTCCTGGGCCACCTCCTCTTCCATCATCGCCCTAAGTGTTTTCTCAGGAAACATAGAAGTGGTATTGTAACGCTGATAATGGCGTCATCGCCACTGGCCATGTTGGTGGAGTACTCGAAACAACGCAACAGGGCACACAGGTCTCGCATGGAGGCCCAGTCATTGGTGGTGAAGTGGTGCTGTTCCGCAGTGCGACTTACCCGTGCGTGCTGCAGCTGAAACTCCACTATGGCCTGCTGCTGCTCGCACAGTCTGTCCAGCATGTGCAAGGTTGAGTTCCACCTGGTTGGTACGTCGCATATGAGGCGGTGAGTGGGAAGGCCGAAGTTACGCTGTAGCGCAGACAGGCGAGCAGCGGCAGGATGAGAACGCCGGAAGCGCGAACAGACGGCCTGCACTTTATGCAGCAGCTCTGACATGTCGGGGTAGTTGTGAATGAAATTCTGCACCACCAAATTCAGCACATGCGCCAGGCAAGGGATATGCGTCAAACCGGCTAGTCCCAAAGTTGCAACGAGATTTCGCCCATTATCGCACACCACCAGGCCGGGCTTCAGGCTCACCGGCAGCAACCACTCTTCGGTCTGTTGTTCTATACCCCGCCACAACTCCTGTGCGGTGTGGGGCCTGTCTGCCAAAATTATGAGTTTCAGAATGGCCTGCTGACGTTTACCCCGGGCTGTGCTGAAGTTGGTGGCTGACTGGATGAGCAGGTGGAAGAAGAGGAGGAGGAAGCCGAGTAGGAGGAGGAGGCAACAGGAGGCAAAGAATGTTGCCCTGCGATCGATGGCGGCAGAAGGACGTGCGCCAAACAGCTCTCCGCCTGAGGCCCAGCCACCACTACATTTACCCAGTGTGCAGTTAGGGAGATATAGCGTCCCTGGCCGTGCTTACTGGTCCACGTATCTGTGGTTAGGTGGACCTTGCCACAGATGGCGTTGCGCAGTGCACACTTGATTTTATCGGATACTTGGTTGTGCAGGGAAGGCACGGCTCTCTTGGAGAAGTAGTGCCGGCTGGGAACAACATACTGTGGGACAGCAAGCGACATGAGCTGTTTGAAGCTGTCTGTGTCCACCAGCCTGAATGACAGCATTTCATAGGCCAGTAGTTTAGAAATGCTGGCATTCAGGGCCAGGGATCGAGGGTGGCTAGGTGGGAATTTACGCTTTCTCTCAAATGTTTGTGAGATGGAGAGCTGAACGCTGCCATGTGACATGGTTGAGATGCTTGGTGACGGAGGTGGTGGTGTTGGTGGTACATCCCCTGTTTGCTGGGCGGCAGGTGCCAACGTTCCTCCAGAGGCGGAGGAAGAGGCCGAGGCGGCAGCAGCAGAAGAGGCCGAGGCGGCAGCAGCAGAAGAGGTAGCAGGGGGAGCCTGAGTGACTTCCTTGGTTTTAAGGTGTTTACTCCACTGCAGTTCATGCTTTGCATGCAGGTGCCTGGTCATGCAGGTTGTGCTAAGGTTCAGAACGTTAATGCCTTGCTTCAGGCTCTGATGGCACAGCGTGCAAACCACTCGGGTCTTGTCGGCAGCACTTTGTTTGAAGAAGTGCCATGCCAGGGAACTCCTTGAAGCTGCCTTTGGGGTGCTCGGTCCCAGATGGCGGCGGTCAGTAGCAGGCGGAGTCTCTTGGTGGCGGGTGTTCTGCTTTTGCCCACTGCTCCCTCTTTTGCTACGCTGTTGGCTCGGTCTCACCACTGCCTCTTCCTACGAACTGTGAAAGTCAGTGGCACGACCTTCATTCCATGTGGGGTCCAGGACCTCATCGGCCTATTATTTAGGCGCTGGGTGACAGGTATACGTTTACAGACAGAATTAGACTTGGAATTGCACAGTAGCGTGTGTGTGAAGTTATTGAGAATGACCCTATCTGCACCTTGAATCTAATTTACCCTTTTAGGGATAGATTTAAAGTAGCCCTGATACAGCAGAAACCACTAATTTAGAGAATTGCTAAGTTGTGAATTGTATTTCATCCCAGAACAAAAACTGTGCTTTGACGGACACTAAATAACTTGACCAGCCACAGCAATAACCACAGATTTAGATGAATATAAATTTGAGGCCTATTATTTAGGCGCTGGGTGACAGGTATACGTTTACAGACAAAATTAGACTTGGAATTGCACAGTAGCGTGTGTGTGAAGTTATTGAGAATGACCCTATCAGCACCTTGAATCTAATATACCCTTTTAATGAATAGATTTAAAGTAGCCCTGATACAGCAGAAACCACTAATTTAGGAAATTGCTAAGTTGGGAATTGTATTTCAACCCTGAACTAAAATATATCCTTTGCCACACAGCAGACAGTATTACAATTGGCTGGCCACAGCTGAAACACCAGATTTAAGGTACTGCTATTTTGGCAATTGTATTTCACCCCTCAATAAAATAGCATGCACAGCCAAGCCCCTGATGTAGGATATAGCCAAAAAATAACCACACTATTGATGGTTAAATGCACTTGGTGACAGCTTGCCCCATATGTAGGATATAGCCAAAAAACTAACCACACTATTGATGGTTAAATGCACTTGGTGACAGCTTGACCCTGATGTAGGATATAGCCAAAAAATAACCACACTATTGATGGTTAAATGCACTTGGTGACAGCTTGCCCCATATGTAGGATATAGCCAAAAAATAACCACACTATTGATGGTTAAATGCACTTGGTGACAGCTTGACCCTGATGTAGGATATAGCCAAAAATAACCACACTATTGATGGTTAAATGCACTTGGTGACAGCTTGACCCTGATGTAGGATATAGCCAAAAAATAACCACACTATTGATGGTTAAATGCACTTGGTGACAGCTTGCCCCATATGTAGGATATAGCCAAAAAATAACCACACTTGTAATGTCTCGGCTGCGTGTTGCTTCAGGTACACAGCTTAACATCAAGTATAAACCCAATCCCAATGAAAGATGCGCTGGTTTGCTGAACTGATGCAATCTTTACTGAGATATAATGAACAGGAATGTGTACAATAATGTTCATATGATATGATATGGGATGATATGTGAGGTAAAACTGTGAAACAAACATAAAAAGAGAAATATAAGCATGGCTAATTCAAGCAACATACATTATACATAGCTAATACAAAAGATAGGGCCTAACTAACATGTGCTTGCTTACTACACTGAAACACACATTATCTATCTGCAATGTCTAACATCTCTCTACACAAGCTGAACTAGCAAAACCCCTTTACTCACAGGCTTTGGTGTTCGTCAGGTTTGCAATCTGTAATAGCTTTAAGATGTCCTGTGGATCTGGTCACTATAGTACCCAGAGCTGGACTGAACAGGATATGTCCCAGCAAGCCCTAGAGAGTACAGAGAAGACCCGCCTCTAGGCTTCAAGAAAATGGAGGGTCTTAAAGAAACAGACACTACTGAGTGCCAAGCATGTAATATACATTGCAAAGGCAGCACACTCCCCACCTGGCGTACCATTGTTTATGCCACTAACCTTTGGACAGAAGTAAAACTACTTCAGAAATTGGCCTAGCATACACCTTGGGAATGCCCTGTCTAACAATTCTAACTTCAACTTTTCTAACTCTAGCATCACCACTAGGATCAGTCCCCACAATGAGTCCAATAGGCCATTCGTTCCTGTGGGCCTGAGTGTCTTTTAATAAGACAATGTCTCCAACTTGTAAGTTGGGTTTGTCATCTTGCCATTTCTTGCGAGGCTGGAGTGTCACCAGGTATTCCTGTCTCCACCTCTTCCAGAAAATGTCCGCAAGGCTTTGAACTTGTCTCCATTGCTTAGTATACAAGTCCTTGAGGTCAAAGTCTCCAGTGGGAGCTGTCACTGGTTCCATCTTCTGGGTCAGCAGCATTGCGGGTGTCAAGACTGATGGCATCTCTGGATCTGTAGACACTGGAACCAAAGGTCTGGCGTTCATAATGGCCACGACTTCAGCCATTAGTGTAGTCAAAGCTTCATGAGTGAGGCGAGTAGACCCAACCTTCAGGAGCATGGCATCCAGAATACGACGAGCTACTCCAATCATCCTCTCCCATGCTCCTCCCATATGCGATGCGTGTGGAGGATTAAAAGTCCAAGTGCATCCTTGATCTTGAAGATAGGAACCTGTTTCAGAGTCTGTAGAGATGATTTTCAACTCCTTGCAGGCCCCAATAAAGTTTGTGCCGCGGTCTGAACGAATCAATTTCGCTGGTCCTCTGATAGAGAAGAATCTTCTCAAGGCATTGATGAAACTTGAAGTGGATAAAGATTCAATCACTTCAATATGAACTGCTCTAGTACTCAAGCAAGAGAACAGAACAGCCCAGCGTTTACCTTCGGCACTGCCTCCTCTAGTCTTGCGAGAAGAGATGTTCCATGGTCCAAAAACGTCTAGACCTACGTGAGTGAACGGAGGATCTGAAGCAAGTCTGTCTGCAGGTAAGTTTGACATCTTTTGAACCTCAAGTTTCCCTCTAATCTTCTTACAGGTAACGCATTGGCTGATCACGCTGGAGACTAGTCTCTTACCTCCTATGATCCACAATCCTGCTGACCGTACTGCTCCTTCAGTGAAGTGTCGTCCTTGATGTGCAACTTGCTCGTGATAGTGTCTTACCAGAAGAAGAGCGATGTGATGATTCTTAGGTATGATGAAGGGATGTTTCTCTTGGATAGTCATATCCGCTGCCGACAAACGACCTCCAATTCTTAGTACTCCGTCTTCGTCGAGGATAGGGTTCAACTTCTTGAGCGAACTGTGTCGAGAAATCTCTTCCTTTTTCAGAAGGCTTTGAATTTCTTCTTTAAAGACTTCCTGCTGGACGCATTTGATGATCGCGACCTTGGCTTGTTCAAGATGGTCGTTGCTACGTTGATCAGTATTAGTAGCTCTGGAGGAGTATCTGGCTAGACAGATAAGTTTTCCGATTGCACGAGTCAGTGACTTCCATCTAGAAAACCTTTCAAATCTATGGGCGCCCAGACTGTCTTTGGTAACTAAAGTCTTGCAAACTGCAACTTGAGGTCTTACCTCTTTGTCTTGATCTGGTTCTATGAGCTGAAAGGTCTCTACCTGAGTAGTCTCTTTGATTTCTGGCTTACCAAGAAACGATGGACCTACGAACCAGTTAGTTTGCTTGAGTACAGCGGCTGACACCAATCTTGTCCCATGATCCGCTGGGTTCTTGTCCGTGCTGATGTAATGCCACTGATCTGGACTTGTAGACTTTCTGATACGTGTCACTCTGTTGGTCACGTATGTGTAAAATCTTTTTGAAGAGTTGTGAATATATCCTAACACAATCTTGCTGTCCGTATAAAAGTTCACTGCATGGATCTCAATGTCCAGTTCAGTCGTAATCATGTCTGCCATCTCTACCGCTAAGACAGCAGCACAAAGTTCTAGACGTGGGACAGTGTGAGCAGGTCTGGGAGCTAGTTTAGATTTTCCCATGATGAACCCAACATGGCTTTGTCCCTCAGTGTCTATTACCCTGAGGTAAGTTACAGCTGCAATAGCCATAGTGGAAGCGTCAGAGAATACGCATAATTCTCTCCTCTTTGTAGCAGACAAGGAAACAAATACGTACGGTCTTGAAATGTAGAGTTGTTCAAGCTCTAACAATGAGTCTTTCCACACCTTCCACTGCATTCGCTTCTCGTCAGGAAGAAGTACGTCCCAGTCAATTTGTTCCTGCTCAGTAGTGATCTGTCTCAAAAAAGCTTTGCCTTGCATGATGATTGGTGCTACGAATCCCAGGGGGTCATAAAGACTGTTGACTGTAGATAGGACACCTCTTTTTGTGAATGGTTTCTCTTCTCTGGAGACCCTGAAGGTGAAACTGTCAGTCTTTAAGTCCCAACTAAGCCCAAGACTTCTTTGCAAGGGTGGTGATTCTGTTCCTAGATCTAAGTCTTTGAGGTCTTTAGCACGGTCTTCCATTGGAAATGCTTCCATGACTCTGTAGCTGTTGGAAGCTACCTTGTTCAATCTTATGTTGGATTCTGCCAACATTTCTTTTGTACTTTTCAGGACGTTAATAGCTTCTTCGTTGCTGGAGAAAGAAGCAAGTCCATCGTCCACGTAAAAGTTCTTCATGACGAACTGTTTGGCTTCTTGACCATGTCTTTCACCTTGCTGTGCTGCTCGTTTCAGGTTGTAGATAGCTACAGCTGGGGAAGGGCTGTTTCCAAACACATGTACCTTCATCCTGTACTCTATGATGTCTTTGTTAAAGTCATTGTCTGCATACCACAGGAACCTTAAGTAGTCTCGGTGATCTTCTCGAACGAAGAAACAGTAGAACATCTGTTGTACATCTGCTGTTACTGCTACAAGTTCTTTCCTGAACCTGATGAGTACTCCAAGGAGTGTGTTGTTCAGGTCAGGTCCGCTGAGAAGGACGTCATTTAGTGAGATGCCTTCGTGCTTCGCACTAGAGTCAAATACTACACGTATCTGACCTGGTTTTTGAGGATGATACACTCCAAATATTGGTAAGTACCAGTGTTCTTGGTTTTCTTGTAGTGGTGGTGCCCTTTCTGCATGCTCGTTGTCAAAAATCTTTTGCATGAAGGCTTGGAAGTGTTTCTTCATATCTGGCTTTCTTTGTAGAGTGCGCTGCAACAAACTGAAGCGTTTCTCTGCTTGTACCTTGTTGACAGGAAGGCGATGGCGTGGTGACCGGAAGGGTAGAGGGGCTACCCAGCTGCCTGACTTGTCTCTGTAGACTTCTCTGTCCATGATCTCGAGGAAGAGGGTATCTTCTACCGAGGGTGCTGGCTTGTCGTCGTCTCGTGTTCTTTCAAACACCTTACAACCCAGTTCATCTGTATTTCCAGTTGAGGCTAAGTCTTCCATGCACCTCTGGATACTCCGATGATGTGTTGGGTTATCTAATCTCTCTTTAATGTGTAGACTGTTGGTACATGGGCAAAGACAAGATGTACGACCATTCTGCAACAGATGTGTTCTGTAGACATTTACCTTTGATGGTTTGTGCAGTCCGTCTAGACATACTTCTCCAACGATGACCCATCCGAGATCAAGGCGTTGTGCAAATGGTGCATTGTGTGGCCCATTGTACTGTTCTCTGACTTTGTGCAATCTGAGAATATCTCTCCCAAGTAGAAGGGTGATTGCAGCATCTGGATCTAGTGCTGGTATTTGGTCTGCTATTCGCACCAGATGAGGGTGATGACGAGCAACTTCAGGTGTGGGTATCTCTGACCTGTCGTCTGGTATCTCATCGCATTCTATCAGGGTAGGTAGAGTCACCTTTGTCTTTCCATCTAAAGACTCGATGATGTAGTTATTTGCTCTTCTCCCTATTGTCTCTACAACTCCAGAACAAGTCTTCAAGGTGTATGGAGTTGGACTTCCTTTGTCACCGAAGAGGTCAAAGAATTCTGTTTTTGCCAGAGATCTGTTACTCTGTTCATCCATGACTGTGTACATCTTGATTGCTTTTTCTCTAAAACCTGCTGGATACACCTTGACTAAGCATATCTTGGAGCACGATCTTGAGCGGCCCTGCTCTGTACAGATCTCAGTGCACTTTGAGCTTACTGCTGGCGTTGCACTCTCTCCTTGCTCCCCACCATGATCTTCTTGAGTTGCTTGAACTTCTTGTTTCCATGGTGGTGGTCCCGGGTGCAGTGCTGACAAGTGTTTGTCACTGTTACACTCTGTGCATTGTATTGTTTTTGTACAGTCTTTTGCAAGATGCTGAATTGAAGCGCAGCATCTGAAACAAATGCGATTGTCTTTAAGATAAGCTTTGCGCTCTTCTAACGTCTTACTTCTGAAACTGCGACATTTTCTTAGTGGATGAGGCTTATTGTGGATAGGACATATTTTGTCTGACTCCTCAACTTTCTTCCTTGTGTTGTCTTCCTGATTAGCTGCAGATTCAGGCGGAACTTCTGTCTTCCTTACAGAAACTGTTGCTCTGCGTTCTTTGTAAAGCCCTGGAGGTTTCTGCTCTACCTTTGGGAAGCTTGCCGTTCTCTTGTTCAGGAAAGCAAAGCTTGGGTCATTGCGTATTTCAGCTTGGTCTTCTATGAATTCAGCGAAGAAGGCGAATGGTGGAAATGCAACATGATGATCTTTCTTGTATCTTGAAGCTTGAGCTACCCACCTTTCTTGCAAGTTGTAAGGAAGTTTCTCGATTATGGGCTCAACTCCACGTGCTGTATCCAGATATGAGAGACCTGGCAGATATCCACTAGACTTAGCGGCTTCTATTTCTAAGAGTAGGTCTCCCAAACCTCTCAGCTTTTGGTAATCCTTATTTGTTATTCTTGGATAGTTTTCTATCCTTTTCAGAAGAGCATCCTCGATCACTTCAGGTGATCCATAGCATTGTTCTAGTCTCTGCCACACCATTGCAAGTCCTGCTGCTGCGTCATGAACGTGTACTGATCTGATCCTTTGGGCTTGCTCAGTGGACTCTGGTCCTAGCCATCTGACAAGCTGGTCAAGCTTTTCTTTCTCTGTCAGGTTTAAGTTTTGGGTACCGCTCAGGAAAGATGATTTCCAGGCCCAGTAGTTTTCTGGACGGTCATCGAATTTCATGAGACCAGCGCCCACTATCTCACGGTGCATCAGGAATTTTGCCACTTCTATAGCACTTGTTGCGTCTGGCGAATACTTCTCGGGTGTAAACTCAGGGTATGGTTGCGGCTGGTAAGGCTGATGAGGCGCTTGTCTGAATCCACTTTGTTTAGGTGGTTGTTCTCGTCTGTTGTAAGTCTTTCTGCTATAATCCAGACTTGTATTTGCTTGAGGAGGGAGTACGCGAGCATCCGTTTGAACTCTTGGAGGGTTGGCAGATTGGTCTCTAAGCATGCGACCGCTTGACTTCCCACACTGAGATTCTGATTTAGTCTTGCAATGTTGCGTAGTATCAAAGTTGCTGATTGCTGGTGGAGTCAATGAAGACCTAGGTGCATCATTGTACTGCTGGTCAGTGTACATGGTTGCTTGTGACTGTACGTACTCACGGGTGCGTTGGATTGCGCTGTGGGATGACATCTGGTTTTCTATGCCATCAAACTGAGCTTCAGCAGCCCTTGTGAAAACTTCTGCCTCGGCTAAGGCTGCTGCTGCGTTTTTCTGCTGTTTGAGTAAGTGTAAAGATGCTTCCACTTCTGCTTTCTTTTTAAGTGCTTCAGATTCACTTTTTGCTTGCTCTCTCATCAATTCAGCTTCCTGCTCCGCATAAGAAGCCATGGCGCAAGCTGCCTCTGCTTTTGCTCTTGCTTTAGTCGCTTTGTCGCTAGCCGATGACAGACTGGTGATGCCTGAACGTCTAGAACTAGTACGCTTAGATCTTGCTGAATCGGCGCTAGCTGAAGTCAGATTTGTTTGACTGAATGCTCTAGACAGTGTTGTGTATCTAGACTTGATTCTTGGCAAGCTGTGTGTGTCATCTTCCTTATAGGAGCATTGAGGGTTAACTGTCAGAGTGTTGTTCCCTGTGTTCTGCATCTTGATTTAGCTGGCAGCGTGGATAATGATGATGACTGGACACAGGCAGTATCAGTGTTGTAGTGAGTGAGAGAAATTAGTTTCACTTTCGTTTCACTCCACGTGGCTGAAAGGAGTTATTAGTCCTTTTACTGCGGAGGACGATTTAAAGCTGTTTAACTGCTTCTGACAACGTTTTAAAGCCTTTTTACTGTAATGTCTCGGCTGCGTGTTGCTTCAGGTACACAGCTTAACATCAAGTATAAACCCAATCCCAATGAAAGATGCGCTAGTTTGCTGAACTGATGCAATCTTTACTGAGATATAATGAACAGGAATGTGTACAATAATGTTCATATGATATGATATGGGATGATATGTGAGGTAAAACTGTGAAACAAACATAAAAAGAGAAATATAAGCATGGCTAATTCAAGCAACATACATTATACATAGCTAATACAAAAGATAGGGCCTAACTAACATGTGCTTGCTTACTACACTGAAACACACATTATCTATCTGCAATGTCTAACATCTCTCTACACAAGCTGAACTAGCAAAACCCCTTTACTCACAGGCTTTGGTGTTCGTCAGGTTTGCAATCTGTAATAGCTTTAAGATGTCCTGTGGATCTGGTCACTATAGTACCCAGAGCTGGACTGAACAGGATATGTCCCAGCAAGCCCTAGAGAGTACAGAGAAGACCCGCCTCTAGGCTTCAAGAAAATGGAGGGTCTTAAAGAAACAGACACTACTGAGTGCCAAGCATGTAATATACATTGCAAAGGCAGCACAACACTATTGATGGTTAAATGCACTCGGTGACAGCTTGACCCTGATGTAGGATATAGCCAAAAAATAACCACACTATTGATGGTTAAATGCACTTGATGAAAGCTTGCCCCATATTTAGGATATAGCCAAAAAATAACCACACTATTGATGGTTAAATGCACTTGGTGACAGCTTGACCCTGATGTAGGATATAGCCAAAAAATAACCACACTATTGATGGTTAAATGCACTTGGTGACAGCTTGCCCCTGATGTAGGATATAGCCAAAAAATAACCACACTATTGATGGTTAAATGTACTTGGTGGCAGCTTGTGCTGGCGCACCACAAGACACAAAATGGCCGCCGATCACCCCAGAAAAAAGTGAATGAAAAACGCTCTGGGCAGCCTAAAAACAGTGAGCGATTGAATAGCAGCAGTTCAATGATCTACAGCTGTAGATCGATCACTGACTTAAGTGTTTTGGAGGAGTTAATCACTGCCTAATCTCGCCCTAACAGTCACAGCTGCAACCTCTCCCTACACTGTTCAGAGCAGAGTGACGTGTGGCGCTACGTGACTCCAGCTTAAATAGAGGCTGGGTCACATGCTGCACTGGCCAATCACAGCCATGCCAATAGTAGGCATGGCTGTGATGGTCTCTTGGGGCAAGTAGTATGACGCTTGTTGATTGGCTGCTTTGCAGCCTTTAAAAAAGCGCCAAGAAAGCGACGAACACCGAACCAGAACCCGGACTTTAACGAAAATGTTCGGGTTCGGGTTCGTCTCACGGACACCCCAAAATTCGGTACGAACCCGAACTATACAGTTCGGGTTCGCTCATCCCTACTCCTGAAATGCTTGAACCTGATATTTATTCACTGAAATGTTTCCTATTATTTGTAGTGCTATCACACTTTAATGAGCTTATACATGCTGTATTTTAGTGTTTTAGTTGTATATGTGCTCTATGGTTTCCCAGTCAGATCCCGTAGTTGCGATTTGCTGAGTCATCTGAGTTGTGCTGGAGCTGGTTGGGAAATTTGGAGGATCGATGAGATACCAACATACACATACAGAGCTATAGGATACATACTCCCCATAATCCCGGTGTCTTACTGTGGGCAATACTTACTTTTTCTACTGCATTGCCCTTTGATATAGCTCCCTACCCTGATGCTTCTCCCGTAGGCGAGGTAACTCGCAATTCTTGGATATATCAAAATGGGAATGTTTGAAGATGCGCTGATTGGAGAGGACGACCTGTTTTTAGCCCATGGTGAAGTGGGAGTTAAAGTACTCCTCAGTCAGCGCATCTGCAATCAGATTTCGCTGTGTGACCGCAAACAGGCTTTGTGTAATACACAGTTTCTCCCTCCCCTCCTTTCTCTCTCCCTGTCATTTTTGTACCTATTCTTTTATACTTGTGATTTTAGTCCCTATTTCTTAGTGTACATCCCCACCCCCTCCACTCTTTATACTACCTAGACCACACTCTTGACTAAGTTGTGGTTAAGGCACTTCTTTTGTTCATTTCTAATCATATTATTGAGAGGATTAAACAAGTAACTATTGGCAAAATCTTGGTCTCAGATCATGCCCCGATCTCATTGGAGATACAACTGAAGGGTATTCCTACTATAGAATGGTCCTGGAGACTAAACGACACTCTATTGGAGAACGAACAGGATAGGCTTAAGCTAGAGGGTAAACTAAAAACTTTCTTTGAGATTAATGTCTCTCCGTCTGTAAATGAGGCTATTGTTTGGGAATTTCACAAAGCCTACATTAGAGGAGAACTCATAGCTCTGGGAGCTTGGGTGCGTAAACAAAGGACTGCAAAAATAGACTCTATAATTGCCCAAATATCATCTATTGAAAACATCAACAAGCTCTCCACCACAGATACCAATTGCACGGATATCACTAAACTTAGAAGTCAGTTGAGAGAGCTCCTGTCATCATCAGACATCTGAGAAGCTCTGACAGACGTCTAGAACCTCCTCCTTGAGGTTCCTTTCTTTTGCTTTCATTTTCTCATCTCGTTAGCCTCTCTCAGCTGTCATGTAGTTGCACTGATTGCATCCCTTTAAATCCTTTTCCCATAGTGCATCACTTTGCGGTTTATACAGCTTCCTGGAGTGTGTGCATGCTGCTCCTACTTCTGAGTCTTCTACAAGATAAGTTTTGTTCATTTATTTGTGTCTTTCTGTTTGCTAGCTCCCAGGTGACCCTGACTCCCTCTGTATCTAGAGTAGGGAGCCGGTGGTCGTGTCCCCTCACTATTATAGGGTGTTCAGTTGCTATACAGTCGAGGTACGAGGATATGCGATCATCTACCATTGGGATTTTCGCATAGGCTGAGCAGTCAGGGAGAGAGCCAGGTCTGATGCAGGGCTCTCCCTTTTTGTTCCTTAGTTTTGGATCCAGTCAGTCGTCTATTCATTTTATGTTTTTTAGTTTCCTGCACACCTTCCGTGACATTATAAACCGCCGAAACCGTCTCAAGCATGGATCCGGTTTTACTTTTGACTGAACGCAAAGGGTCTTTCATTGGAGGTAGCAGATCTCCGTAAGACTGTTTCTCAGTTTCAAGTGACCGGTTCGGCTTGCGTTCATGGAGCTTGTTCTGAGCCTAAGATCTTGCTCCCGGATACGTTCTCCAGGGGTAGTGAGAATTTTGTGCGTTTTAGAGAAGCTTGCAAACTCCATTTTCGCCTACGTCCCAATTCCTCTGGTGATGAGGAACGGAGGGTGGGGATTATCATATCGCTGGTCAGGGATAACGCTCAGTCCTGGGCCTTTTCTCTGCCGGTGGGGGCACGGCCCCTCCGTTCAGTGGATGAATTCTTTTTAGCCCTGGGTCCGATATATGATGATCTGGATCGTGTTGCTCTGGCTGAGTCTAGATTAAGTCTTTAATATCAGGGTAAACAACCCGCAGAGATATACTCTTCAGAATTTCGGAGATGGGCAGCTGATACTGGTTGGAATGATGCTGCACTCCAAAGTCAATTTTGCCATGGTCTTTCAGAGGGATTGAAAGATGCATTTGCCTTTCATGAGAGGCCTACCTCCTTGGACTCTGCCATGTCTCAGGCCGTTCGTATTGACAGGCGTCTTAGAGAGAGAGGAGAGATCACTCCTTCCTGTCATACTCAATCCCAGGACAGTGCGGCGGTCCCATTCAGTGCACAGGGGTCTCAGTCGCTGTCAACCCCTTCTGAGCAGGAGCCCATGCAGCTGGGTTTGATTGCCTCTAACAATAGAAGATTCAGCCCTCATGGGAAGGTTTGTTTCTGTTGTGGAGGTATAAATCATTTGGCAAATGTTTGTCCCTCTAGGAGATTCAGGCAGTTTTTTGAGAGCAATAAAGAAACAAAAAGGAAAAAATCCTTTAAAAAAGTTCCATCTGTTACCATTGGAAAGGTTGATGCGGAAATTGAAGGTTTTCCGTTTGCTTGTAGTTCCTGTTTTGTCCTACCTGCCAGGGTGGCGCTAGAGAGCAAGCACATTTTTTGTGAGATTTTTGTACATAGTGGAGCAGCTGTCAATCTCATTGATAATCAATTTGCTATTACTCATGGTTTCCAGGTATGCACTTTGGGAAAGGATATACCTGTTTTTGCTAATGATTCCGCTCCACTTTCTCAGAAATCACTAAAGGGCATAGTTCACAATATTCGTTTGATTGTGAGTGATGCTCATGTTGAGGATGTGTCATGTTTCGTCCTTAGCGGGTTGCCTACTCCTCTAGTGTTGGGGCTACCCTGGCTCACTAAACATAACCCCACCATTGATTGGCAAGCGAGGCAAATAAATGGTTGGAGTGACTTTTGCAGAGAGAATTGCCTCACGACATCTGTTTCTGAGGTTTCTACTAAGACTGTACCATCTTTTCTCTCTGAATTTTCGGATGTCTTCTCTGAGAGTGGTGTTCACGACTTGCCCCCGCACAGGGAGTACGATTGCCCTATTAATCTCATCCCAGGCGCCAAGCTGCCTAAATCTCGTTTATACAATCTCTCCCAACCTGAAAGAGTCGCTATGCGTGCTTATATCTCTGAGAGTCTGAGAAAGGGACACATACGACCCTCGAAGTCACCTGTTACCGCTGGTTTTTTCTTTGTTAAGAAAAAAGATGGTTCTTTAGGACCTTATTTGGATTTCAGGGAGCTGAACAGTATCACAATTCGTGACCCTTATCCGCTTCCTCTGATCCCGGACCTGTTTCACCAGATTGTTGGGGCTAAAGTTTTTTCCAAGTTGGATCTAAGAGGGGCATACAACCTGGTCAGGGTCAGAGAAGGAGACGAATGGAAGATGGCCTTCAATACTCCTGAGGGCCATTTTGAGAATTTGGTTATGCCTTTTGGTTTGATGAATGCTCCAGCCGTCTTTCAGCATTTTGTGAACAGCATTTTTTTATCATTTAATGGGGAAATTTGTATTAGTGTATCTGGATGACATTTTTATTTTTTGTCCTGATTTCAAAACTCATAGGGAACACTTACGTCAGGTCTTGCTCATCCTGCGGGAGAATAAATTGTACGCTAAACTGGAGAAATGTGTGTTTGCAGTTCCAGAAATTCAATTTCTGGGATTTCTTTTCTCCTCTTCAGGTTTTCGCATGGACCCCGAGAAGGTCCGCGCTGTGCTTGAGTGGGAGCTCCTGAGAATTAGAAGGCGCTGATGCGTTTTTTGGGCTTTGCCAATTATTACATGAAGTTTATTTTGAATTATTCCTCTGTTGTCAAACCACTCACTGATATGACTAGAAAGGGGGTAGATTTTTACTCCTGGTCGGTAGAGGCGCGTAAGGCCTTTTCTAATATCAAGGAGAGTTTTGCTTCCGCTCCCATCTTGGTACAACCTGATATTTCTCTACCCTTCATAGTTGAGGTTGATGCTTCTGAGGTGGGTGTGGGTGCGGTCTTGTCTCAGGGTCCCTTTCCTGCCAAATGGCGACCGTGTGCCTTTTTCTCGAAGAAACTCTCCTCCGCAGAGAGAAATTACGATGTGGGAGATAGGGAGTTGTTGGCCATCAAATTGGCTTTTGAGGAATGGCGCCATTGGCTAGAGGGAGCCAGACACCCTAATACCGTGTTTAATGACCATAAGAATCTGGCCTACTTGGAGTCAGCCAAGCGTCTGAACCCGAGACAGCCCAGATGGTCTTTGTTCTTTTCCAGGTTTAATTTTGTGGTCACGTTCCGCCCTGGGGTTAAGAATGTGAAGGCGGATGCCCTGTCACGTTGTTTTCCGGGAGGTGGGAATTTTGAAGACCCGGGTCCCATTTTGGCTGAAGGTGTGGTGGTCTCTGCTCTTTATCCTGAATTAGAGGCAGAGGTTCAGGCAGCCCAGTCAGAGGCTCCTGATCTTTGTCCTCCTGGGAGGTTGTTTGTGCCTCTCGCTTTAAGACACAAGATTTTTAAGGAACACCACGATACTGTCCTTGCTGGGCACCCGGGGGCAAGAGCCACAGTGGATCTCATCGCTCGGAGATTCTGGTGGCCGAGCGCTTCGTAAGTCGGTTGAGGGTTTTGTGGCAGCCTGCGAGACCTGCGCTCGTGCCAAAGTCCCTCATTCACGGCCATCAGGTCCTCTCCTTCCCTTACCCATTCCTTCCCGTCCTTGGACACATCTGTCCATAGACTTCATTACAGACCTGCCTCGTTCCTCAGGGAAGACTGTGATTCTGGTGGTGGTGGACCGTTTTAGCAAAATGGTGCATTTCATCATTTTTCCTGGCTTGCCCAATGCTAAGACGCTGGCGCAGGCATTTATTGATCACATTGTCAAATTGCATGGTATTCCTTCAGACATAGTCTCTGATAGGGGCACACAGTTTGTTTCCAGATTCTGGAAGGCTTTCTGTTCTTGCTTGGGGGTTCTGTTGTCATTCTCTTCTGCTTTCCACCCGCAGTTGAATGGCCAGACAGAGCGCATCAATCAGAATCTGGAGTCATATCTGCGCTGTTTTGTGGCGGAGAATCAGGAGGATTGGTGTTCTTTTTTGTCGCTTGCTGAGTTTGCTTTAAATAACTGTCGTCAGGAGTCCTCTGATAAGTCACCATTTTTTGGTGCATATGGGTTTCATCTGCAGTTTGGGACATTCTCGGGAGAGGGGTCTTCTGGTTTACCTGATGAGGACAGATTCTCCTGGTCGTTGTCATCTATTTGGCAAAAGATTCAGGATAATCTAAAGAGCATGAGTGAGAGATATAAGCGTGTGGCGGATAAGAGACGTGTGCCTGCTCCGGACCTGAATGTTGGTGATCTGGTGTGGTTGTCTACTAAGAATATCAAATTGAATGTTCCCTCCTGGAAGTTGGGTCCTAAGTTTATTGGGCCTTACAAAATCTTGTCCGTCATCAATCCTGTTGCCTACCGTCTTGATCTTCCTCAGACTTGGAAGATCCATAATGTTTTTCATATTCCTTATTAAAACCTTATGTCCAACCCATTGTACCCTCGTCTTTGCCTCCTCCTCTGATTGTGGTTGATGGTAATCTTGAATTTCAGGTCTCTAGGATTGTGGATTCTCGTGTTGTCCACGGTTCTCTCCAGTACCTCATTCATTGGGAGGGTTATGGTCCTGAGGAGAGGATGTGGGTCCCAGTGACGGACATAAAGGCCACTCGTCTCAGCAGGGCTTTCCATAGGTCCCATCCTGAGAAGGTGGGCTCTGAGTGTCCGGAGTCCACTCGTAGAAGGAGGGGTACTGTCACCACCAGACATCTGAGAAGCTCTGACAGACGCCTAGAACCTCCTCCTTGAGGTTCCTTTGTTTTGCTTTCATTTTCTCATCTCGTTAGCCTCTCTCAGCTGTCATGTAGTTGCACTGATTGCATCCCTTTAAATCCTTTTCACTTTGCAGTTTATACAGCTTCCTGGAGTGTGTGCATGCTGCTCCTACTTCTGAGTCTTCTACAAGATAAGTTTTGTTCATTTATTTGTGTCTTTCTGTTTGCTGGATCCCAGGTGACCCTGACTCCCTCCGTATCTAGAGTAGGGAGCCGGTGGTTGTGTCCCCTCACTATTATAGGGTGTTCAGGTGTTATACAGTCGAGGTAAGAGGATATGCGATCATCTACCATTGGGATTTTTGCATAGGCTGAGCAGTCAGGGAGAGAGCCAGGTCTGATGCAGGGCTCTCCCTTATTGTTCCTTAGTTTTGGATCCAGTCAGTCGTATATTCATTTTATGTTTTTTAGTTTCCTGCACACCTTCTGTGACAGCTCCTAAACATCAAATCCGCCAAAGCCCTTAGAGTAGCCAAATTTAAACACTACATACATGGTAATAGAGGTTCAAAACTCCTCACACAAATGATAAAAGGACAAAGAGAAAAGGCTTTCATACCTAACATAAAAACAAATAAGGGGCTTAACGTTTCTAGTACCCCATCCATAGCTAAAGAATTTGCTAACTTCTACTCAAAGCTATACAATTTAAAACAAATTGACCCTTCACAATCGACCGAAAAAATAGATTAATTTCTTTAGTCGGTTCATGTCCCAAAACTAACTGAAATTGATAGGAATGCATTGTTCTCACCGATAACTGTAAATGAGGTAACAGAGGTACTCGCAAGTGTCCCCCCCGGGAAATGCCCAGGGCCAGATGGGCTCTCTGTCATTTATTACAGGAAATTCCAGAAATCTCTCATCCTGCAATTTGCAAGTATGTGTAACTTCCTGCTGAAGGGAGGATCACTCCCCCCACAATCGCTTATTGCCCATATTTCAATTATCC
Organism: Bufo gargarizans; assembly: GCF_014858855.1. NCBI lineage: Eukaryota > Metazoa > Chordata > Amphibia > Anura > Bufonidae > Bufo > Bufo gargarizans. The sequence continues at coordinate 523,349,289 of NC_058080.1, read as the reverse complement.
CCAAAGAAGGGAAGGATCCCACCAAATGTACTAGTTATAGACCAATCTCACTACTTAACGTAGATGTTAAACTTTGGGCTAAGCTGTTAAGTCATCGTGTCGCAAGGCTCCTCCCTAAGTTAATAAATGAAGAGCAGGTTGGCTTTGTCAAGGGCAGGGAGGGTAAACATAATGTAAGTAGAGCCCTACATGCTATTAACTACGCAAAGAAACATAACATCCCCTTAACACTTTTGGGAACGGACGCAGAAAAAGCCTTTGACAGGGTCAACTGGGCTTTTATGGAGGGTGCTTTGCGACACTTTGGCTTCCCACCAATGCTTATAACTGCAGTTTTCTCATTTTACCGTAACCCATCAGCCAGAGTTTTAATTAATGGCACATTGTCCCCGCCATTTAGTATATTAAATGGGACGAGACAAGGCTGCCCTTTGTCCCCGACCTTATTAATCTTAACTCTGGAATTGCTTTATTATTTATAACTAATCCCAAAGAAGCTATCCCAGAAATTTTGAAGATTTTGACAGACTATGGAGAAATCTCAAATTTCATAGTTAATTATGACAAATCAGAGATATTAAATATCTCAGCCAACACACAACAGATGATTCAGATTAATTGTATTCCTTATTTGTGACTATTTTACATTTACTTTTACCTACATGCATACATCAGCACCCAAGGCGTTAATCACTTTTACCATTTGTGACTCATCATACATGCCCATATTTGTCAAATAACACCAACCCGTAACTTATAGAGTTGCTTGCCCTTCCAGTGAACAACAGATATGATTATAGCTCTCTGTAGGAAAGGCCTTAGATACTATTTAATGACCCTGGTTCTTGTTTAGTTTCTGTTTCAACTTATACTACCTTATTTATTTTTGTTTTCTTGATACATGACTCTCTTGGAAGCCTCTAACAAGACATACACCATAAAAGTGTGATCTCATTTAAATGTATTCTTACACCGTCTATGTATAAATACTACAAGGGATACAAATACATTGCTGACTTGTAAAAACTATACTGGCTATGTCTGTATTGGCCTTTATTCTCTCATCCATAGGATAGGGCTATTCTTATGTAAAATGCCTGCAGTCACAATGTGTGCCTTAATATGAGATGTCGGAAATATTTTCTCGTATTCTTTTATATTAATTTTGTATTAGAACAAGAGTGTATGTATCATTGTTCTTTTATCTATGAAAATTCTCTCAAAAATAAAGAATTTACAAAAAAAGATAAAGTTACTAAAATGCAATGCCTATTCTAAGAAACTTCCTGAAAATAATAAGAAAAAAATTTGCAAGTATTGTCTGTCTGAGATATGGAAGTAGGAGCAACCAAATCGGAGATTAAATCTTTTATTCAGGATGAAATAAAGTCCTCCTTAGCATCTATATCAACTCCCAGTGGCCCCCTTCATCCTCCAAAAAAACATAAGCTTTCTGTCCAGTCCTCCTCTGAAAAACTTTTGGTCTCCTCTAAACAGGTTATTAAGGAAGATCCTCTATCAGAGGGAGAGATCATAGAGGAGGATAAGACATATTTTTTCTCATCTGAACAGATGGAAGAACTATTAAGATCCGTCAGATCCACTATGGGGATTGTGGACACACCTAAGCCACAGACAGTCCAGGACGAGATGTTTGGAGGCCTTAGATCTAAGAAATCTATTGTTTTTCCGCTAAATGAGAACATAAGAGAAATAATTATGGATGAGTGGCTTGATCCGGAGAGGATCAATTTAGTAACAGACTGTTTTGATCAGTCTGAGTGTAAAATCTTTAATGAAACTCCCAAAGTAGACATTCAGGCGGTGAAGGTGGTTAAAATAACTGTGTTACTATTTGAGGACTCCTCCTAATTAGGTGACCTCCATGGACAAAGCTGATGGATTATTAAAAAAGGCCTGGGAATCGTCTATGTTCAGCGTAAAAGCTAACATAGCAGCAACATCCGTGGCTAGGGCCATGCACATCTGATTAGGGGAACTAGATTAGCATCTTAAAAGCAAAACCCTAAGCATGTCAAATGGGAAAGTGGCTACATGGTCTGGAAAAGTGTAGAGAGATGAATTGATCTCAAGTGCCAAGCTTACCTGCTGCAAAATTACACCATTTATACAAGACAAGTAGAGCTATTTTATCTAGTGTATGTAATTTATCACTTACCAGTATCTTGTTTTTTCTTATCCTCCTCTTCCTTTCTCTTCTTTCTTTTCTGGCTTCCTGAAGCATAATTCCGCTTCATGATGACTGCCGACTCCGAGGAGGTTTTCTTTTTTGCCGGCAGCCGAGATCACGTGGTTGGCTGGCTGCTGAGAGAGGGGCCCCCTTGTGGAGGGATAAAAGTGTCACTTTACTGATGCATTATGTGTGTGTGCGCGGCGACATAGTGTGAAAGAGCTCCCTGTCCTGCCCCCTTTCCTATAGATCTCTCTCTTTCGTCCCTTAGAGCTCTGCACCGGCCCCCTCTCTGTGTTCTCCTCACCCCCCTTCCCTGTGTTCTTCTCATCTCCTCCCCCCCTCCCTTTGTCCTTCTTACTCCCCCCTCCCCCTCCCTGTGTCCTTCTTATTCCCCCAACCCCACCCCATGTCCTTCTTACTCCCCCTTCCCCTGTCCTTCTTACTCCCCTCCCTGTGTCCTTCTTATTCCCCTCCCCGTGTGCTTCTTACTCCCCCCTCCCTTCTTACTCCACTACCCCATGTCCTTCTTAGTCCCCCCTCCCTGTGTCCTTCTCTACCTCCTCTACCGAGCTCTCCTCCTCTACCTCCTGGCTGTCACTCAGTCCGTCCGGGAACCGCGTGGTACAGGTCAGGAGATTCAGTTTCCTGTTCCCGGCCACGGCCGGACTAAAAGGAAGTGAGCACTCACTCAGTGTACACTTCCTGTCAGTCCGGCCGGGAACAGGAAACTCTATAGAGCGCTCAGGCGGCTGCAGCCTTAAAGGAAGCAAAACAAGCACCGGCTCTGCTTGGGGCCCTGGGCCAGCTCGGGGCCCCAAGCAATTGCTTGTTTTGCCTTTCTGTTAGCGACGGGCCTGGCTCTATCTAATGCCGTCCGTAGGGCCTTATGGATGAAAGCCTGGTCTATGTACAAGCCCTTTCTCAGGAGAGTTTGTTTTTGGCCTTACACTAGACAAAATATTGGAAAAGGCTGCTGACAAGAAAAAAGGTTTTCCGGGGGATAAGGATCAAAAGAGGAAACCCTTTCGGCAGTTTCAACCCCATCAGAGATCATATAGGGGAAAAGGAAAGGCAGGCAGATGGAGTTACCCCAAAGGGGGAAGAGGAAGGCGTTTCAGCCTTAACCCTCAAAACAGACAATCTAGTAAGCAATGATGCCAAGGTGGGGGGCAGACTGTTAAGTTTTCTATCCTCATGGAGGCAGATCACAACAAATCCCTGGGCACTAAACATTATTGCTCAGGGGTACAGGATAGAATTCTCTTCAGTTCCCCCCAAAATATTTGTAACCTCGTCACAAAACAGGTCAGAATTACCCAAGATATGACAGGGGGTTCATGGACTTTCAAGCTCAGGTGTAATCCAAAGGGTCCCAAATTCAGAAAAAGGGGACGGTTTCTACTCAAACCTTTTCCTAGTAAAGAAGCCCGACCACTCTTTCCGTACTATTATAAATTTAAAACCACTAAACAGATCCATTCTGTACAGAAAATTCAAGATGGAATCCATCAGATCCACAATCCCCCTCATACCAAAAGGGGCATTCATGTCCTCAATAGATCTCAAAGATGTCTATTATCACATTCCCATTCACCAACTCTCACAGGAATTTCTATGTTTTACAATAAAAGATCCGAGAGGTACCCTGCACCACTTCCAGTACGTTGCACTTCCATTTGGCATCTCTTCCGCACCCAGAATATTCACAAAGCTAGTGGTGGAAATGGTCGCTTACCTTCGCAGGGAAGGATTAATCATTATCCCCTACCTCGACGACTTCCTGATTGTCGTCAGGTCAAATGGAGAGAATATAGAGGCAACCCAAAGATTCTTAAACGTCCTTACAGTGTTAGGATGGATCATAAACAAAAATAAATCTTCTCTCACTCGATCAAAAAGGATAAGATTCCTAGGAGTAGAATTAGTTTCTGACTCTCAAAAGACTTTCCTACCGCAGGACAAAGCAGAGTGCCTTATACAGAAGATTTTGGGGTTCCAAAGATCTTGCAGATGTTCCATATGAGTGGCGATGAGTCTGCTGGGGAATCTGTCTGTTTGATTTCAGTTCCTTGGAGCCAGGCCTACTCAAGAATAAGGAACCTATATATAGCCCAAACAAAGTTCAGGGCCCAACCCTGATTATAGCATGAAAACCGACCAGAAGGAGTGGGTCAATACAGTACAAAAAACACTAATAGTACCAAGATAATCCAAAAATAGCATAATTTTATTAGAAAATCACAAAAAAAACACATGATTGGAACAAAACACACATTTAACACAGGTCACAATACATTTAAAAAACCAAGAGGACCGATGGTGAACTGCTAGTATATATTAATAAAGTGCACGTGCAAGAATTTTGATTGGTCATCAGTAAGAAGGTTTATTACACCTAACTACTATGGTTCCACATTGCATGATACAACCCATATGCATATATTGTATAACAGATACCACAATTTGGGGGTGATAATACACACCACAAAGGCTAGCTGAGGCAATAAGGTGAATTAAATTATAATCGGCACATAGAAAATACTGACCAAGCAGCTAAGGTATACCACACAGCAACACCACCGGTTCGCTCCCCAACGCACGTTTCGCGTTCAGCTTTTTCAAGAGGTACTGGCTGGTGTGAGGAGGATAGTCCCTTAAGTAGGTGGAAAAGCTATGTCCTATTTGCTGATAGGCTATCATTAATCGGAATACTGATGTAATTGGCTGGCCTGTCCTCCGTCTGTTTTAACTCACCTGAGTAGTATTAAATGGTGAGTGCTCTTCACATGGTGCCCGGCGGTCTGTCATGTATGACGCGCTGAAGGCCACGCCCAGCCGGTCCACAGGAGGAGGGTCACGCAATTACTGCGCGACAATCGTCATCCAGGAGCGGCGGGCGGTTACCCAGTCCGGCGCATGTGCAGACCGCCAGGCGCACCGCAACCACCATATTGCATGAGGGCGTCTGGATCGGCCGCTATTCCAATTATATACCAGAAGATTATATTTGAACTCAATGCAAATAAACCACAGTTAAGCAGTTTATATAGATCTAAATTGACTCCATTGGGTATATTTAGAGTGCAATATAGGATGTGTCAACACAACACCCGCAGGGCAGAAACAAAACACATAGACATTTGTCTTGAATGGAAACACTCACAAAAATAAATTAGGTTGCCATATTACTAGTCACAACTAGAGTGCAGGGTATATTCTGATGTTTTTCCATTTTTATATATTTTTAGGGGGACACCAGTATGGTGCATGAGTGTACAGCGCAATTACGCTATTTACACACACCATGCAATACACTGGAGTAGCCATTGTTGACACTATATTATCCAATAATTCAGCGTGTAGATGGAACTGGAATTGAAAAAGACGGGAAAATTTGTTGCATGCGCAAAAAGAATGTCTTTGTGTGATTTGTGCCAATCAGGTGTTTTTTGTGATTTTCTAATAAAATTATGCTATTTCTGGATTATCTTGGTACTATTAGTGTTTTTTGTACTGTATTGACCCACTCCTTCTGGTCGGTTTTCATACTCAAGAATAACACAGAGTTGGATCCTGAAAGAATGGAACTGGAATCAGACGGATTTGGACAGGAAGATCCTGATAACTCAACGGGTGAAGACAGATCTCGGTTGGTGGAAGCTCAGAAGAAACCCCCTTCAGAGAATAGGTTGGTTAAATCAGCCAGAGATTCAGATGATAACGGACGCCAGCGCCTCGGGCTGGGGCGCAAATAAATCTGAGATTATTTTTTACAGAGTGCCTGGTCAGAAGACATAAAAAGAAGACCTTCCAACTTCAGAGAATTATACGCAGTCCTCATTACTCTAAAAGGAGGAGGATGGCTTCTGAAAAATCAACATCTAAAAGTTCTGCCCAACAACATAACAACGGTAGCATATTTAAAACACCAAGGGGGAACAAGATCCAACCCTCTAGGTGAAGTAGCAAGGAAGATTTCCACTTGGGCAGAAGAAAATTCCCTATCATTATCTGCAATCCACTTGAAGGGTTCCGAGGCAGAATACCTAAGCAGAAGAAGAATAGATGCAGTAGAATGGTTTCTAAACAGGGACATCTTCCAGGAAATAGTCTCCAGATGGGGTCGCCCGGAGATAAATCTATTTTCCTCAAAAGAAAATGGTCCAGTAGATATCCTTTGTTCCCTAAATCCAAGGGACAAGCCTTGGGCGGTAGACGCCCTTTCAATAAACTGGAATTGGAGACTAGTATATGTGTTCCCTCCAGTACCCCTTATACCCCAGGTCATTCAGAAGATCCAAAGAGAGACTGCTACAATAATCCTGGTAACCCATCTATGGGCCAAGAGAAGATGGTTTCCTATTTTAAAACAACTAGCACTGGAGGATCCATGGGAGATTCCTTTCCAGAGGGATATGCTTATCCAGAGCCCTCTAATTCATCTAGATCCCCAGATATTCAGGTTAGCTGTATGGATCCTAAGAGTGAAACATTGAGAAGAAGGGGCCTTTATGAAAAAGTGATCCTCACACTCAAGGTTAGAAGGAAGAAAGTTGCTTCTTTCATTTACCTCAAGGTTTGGAAGAGGTTTTGTTCCTGGCTCGGTGATAACCATCCCAATACTACCTCTCCCCCTTTTAGCAAAATTTAAGATTTCTTACAGTGCGGACTAGAGCTAGGACTAAGACCCAATATGCATAAGGTGCCGATATCTGCTCTAAGCACCTTCTTTGACACTAGCCTATCTGAACATAGGTGGATAAGAAGATTCTTTAAGGCAGCGGTTAGATTAAGGCCTACTCTAAGGTCCAGAGTTTTCACGTGGGATCTGAACACGGTACTTGAGGGACTAACAATGCCCTCCTTTTTCCATTATCTAACATATCGATAAAACATCTATCCATAAAGACGGCCTTCTTAATAGCCATTACTTTGGCTAGGCATATTGGGGAGTTACAGGCCCTTTCTTGCGATATTCGTCTGAGATTAGATCCAGGGTTCTTGCCAAAAGTGGTCTTATCCTTCCACCATGACCAGACGATTTTCTTGCCTTCCATTCCCAATCACCAGGAGAGGGAAGGGGTGGACAAGATGAGACCCCTATATGTTAAAGATATGTTTTTTCAGTATCTAGAGGTCAGCAGGGAGTTCAGGAAAATAAAGGGAATACGCTTACTAGATCCTCCTTAGCCAGGTGGATTAGATCCACAATTGAATGCTGTTATTCCATCCAAAATAAGTCCTGCCCAGGGGTAGATAGGGCTCATTCTACTAGAACCACTGCCTCCTCTTGGGCAGAAAAAGGTGGAGTATCCTTAGATCAGATCTGTAAGGCCGCAACTTAGTCTAGTGTAAATACCTTTGTTAGACACTATAGCCTTATTCTCGCTGATTCTACAGAAATTTAGTTTGGCCAGAAGGTCCTACAGGCGATATCCCACAGGTTAGTTATTTGTTAGTTCTCATTGTGGCCGTCATGGTGGATGAGGTGGTAAAACCGTAATTAGTCTTACCGGTAATTCTGTTTCCTTGAATCCACCATGACGGCCCATACTGACCCCATCCAAAAAAAAGTAATATATATGAAGTAATATCCTATTTTTCTGTTCACCTACCTTGGCAATTTGTTAAACACTGAGGGGGTGGAGGGGTGGACGAATTTAAACTCTCTCTGTGTGTTACTGCTCTTACAGAGGTCAAGGGTCAATCTCATTGTGGCCGACATGGTGGATTCAAGGAAATGGAATTACAGGTAAAACAAATTAAGTTTTTTATAAATTTTTATTCTTATCATGAAAATATTTGTATCAGTCATTTAGCATTCATAGTTGCATTTTTACTGTTTTATCTATTTATTAATCTTATTTCATTTTTTTTTTTTTTTTTGTGAGCAGACACCTACTTAACCTGAGATCTGTTTGTTGTTCATATCCTCATCAGCATTTTAGGTATTTTGATTCTTAATACCTGTTACTAGCTCCCTTGCAGATCAATTTTATCACATCACTGTGGCATTATCCTGGAAGCTTCACTGATATATTTCAAATTAGATCTGCTATGGTAACCAGTCCAATGGCCCAGTCACATGATAGCTATTCCTGTATTTTGTGCTTCTTGCCCTATTAGCTTTCCATCTCCATAGTGACTGGTCATGAGACCTATTCATGTAATTCCAGCCAGTCATGTGACCGGATTTTATGACTGTTGTTCTCCTTATCTTGATTTTTTCTTTTTATAGATTTTTTGTATAATTGTGATTATAGAAACCAGCAAGATGTTAATATGCTTTTTCTTACTATGTTTTGATATTACTACTTAATATGTGTTAAGTGGGATGTGTGTGTTCAGAGGGAGGACATCCCATGTCAGTAGGGTGGACCTCACCTACTTTAGTATTTATATGTGTGCTTTGTGTCCTTTATGTTTATGCATTTTTAGCCTGGTGTGTATCCCTAAAATGTATTGTTACTTGCATGATTTCCAATAAAGAAGTCTTCATATCACCTTCAAGTTGCAGTGGTCCTCTCCAGTAACTCTACAATAAACTTAGCTGAGGACATGAATGTTTTTTTGTTATGAAAAATCAAATGTAACCTAATATATTTACAATTGCCTAAATATAGTATGATTCCCTTGATATTACAACCACAGCAATCTGCAACTGGGAAAGAATCACTCTTGGGACTTTATCACACATTAAAAACATTTCCAAAAGGGTGTAAAATAACATTTATGGATTTATGCCCGAATTATATATTTGTAACGGTAAAATAATATGCTGTTAGAATTATTAGGATTATACTGTAAGTACTCTATATGCTTTTACCAAAGTAAAACTAGATGGAGAAAATAATGACCTACTGCAAATAATCATATACAGTACTGCTTTACTAAAAGGGTAATGTGGAAGAGATTTTAAGTTTCCATATATACTAATTTCAATTATGAAAATTATACTAAACAAGTCAAACTAAATGGACCCAGCATTCTTTTTCTGCCATTTAGGTTTTCACACAGTTATGCTTTGGTCTTTATTCTCTTTCCATATTTTTTTTTTAGTCAAAACAAGTTGCACAACCTAGGCACAGAAGCAGTGTTATAAAACAAAAATATTTCTTTCCATATACTCCTAAGGTTGCAATATGCATCCAAAATCCTAACCAAAACACACTGTTTGAAGCAGCTATTGGTATTTGACAGTTTTGCCATTAATTATAAAAAATGATCATATGTTTGCTTTCCAACACATTATCTATGTAATCATAAACATAGCTTGTACTGTAGCATTATACTAGGGAACATAAGAGCAACAGTAACATGGTTGGTTTCATAAACATTGCAATAAAACTTGTGCAATGTTATTTGATTAATGTCATTTACAGAAAAACTCACACTTAAATATCTGGTGGTATTTTTGGCTTTATACATGATAATGTTGTTTGTGGGTTGTGGTATTAGGCTACTTTCACACTTGTGTTTGTAATTCCTGTATTGAGATCCTGCAGAGGATCTCAGTATAGCAATTGGTTTTGTACATATGGGTGACGGATGTTTTTTTTTTTAGGCTCTCAAAAAAACGGATCCGTCACCATTAACCTACATTGTTTTCTGGGCCGGATCAATTTTTTTTCCGTATTTTTTTTTTAAGACCAGACACAAATCTGCAGCTTGCAGCAGTTTTTAGTCTGGTCACAAAACGGAATGCTGCCAGAATGGTAGACATCCTGATGCATCTGGAACGGATCTCTTTCCATTTACAATGCATGGGGGCATTAAGATCCTCCACGGTATTAAGATCCTCTTGTTGTGGCCAAGAGAACTAACAGGAAGTCATCTTTTAAAATAGTAGTCATGAATTAGTGATGTGAAGAAGAGATGGTAAAGCCATGGACATGATTATGCAGTCAAGTGACTATTCCATATCTGGTATATTTTATATTCTTAAATATAGGATTTGCAACAATCAACAACAATGAATGGTGAGAATTATACTACAATAAAAGAATTTTATCTTGTTGGATTCCATGTCAAACAGAATCTACAACTATTTCTCTTTTTCCTCTTCCTCATGACTTATATATCAACAATCACTGGGAACACAATCATCATTACTATAATATGGCAACGCTCCAAACTGCACAGTCCAATGTACTTATTGCTTGGAAATTTTGCTTTTATGGAAATTGGTTACACATCAGTCACTATGCCCAAAATGCTGAGAGATTTAGTGTCTGATGATACAAGAATTCCTGTTTCTGCCTGTATTGCTCAGCTATATTTCTTTTTTGTCTTGGGGGGTATAGAAAATTACTTTCTGGCAGTAATGGCTTATGATCGATATCTGGCTATTTGTAACCCTCTGAGATATACAACAATAATGAATAACAGATTTTGTCTTCAGTTAGCAGTGATGTGTTGGCTTTCCAGCTTCACAAGTTCAATAATTCCTATATATTTTTTAAGTAAATTGTCCTTCTGTGGAAGAAATAAGATTGATAACTTTTTCTGTGATGCATCCCCAATTTTTAATCTCTCTTGCACAGACACTTCACTTCTAAAAAACTACTTTTTCATTCTTGTGTGGTTAGTTGTGTTCAGTTGTTTGTTCTTTATTATTTTATCATACATTCATATAATTTTAGTTATTTTAAAGATACCCACTAATAGTGGTCGTAAAAAGGTGTTTTCTACATGTGGATCTCACTTCACTGTGGTCATTATGTATTATGGCTCGGTTATAGCAATGTACGTAAGGCCAGATCATGGATACACTTTTGTATTTGACAAATGTCTTTCAGTATTCTATGCAATCGTAACTCCATTTTTAAATCCCATAATTTATAGCTTGAAGAACAAAAATATTAGAGAAGCTATAAAATCATACAAATTGGATTATTTTCTTGTGTGGTGCACAGGATAGTGGAAAGATATTTTTAAAAAGCACACAGTACAGTGCAATATTTAGTATAATTGTTACCATATCAGGACACAACCTATTTTTTTTTAATCCTGGCTTTCCAAGACAATTTTTTAAGTAATTTTTTTCAGTTTTCTGTTCACATAGTCTTGTGAGAGCTTATTTTTGTGGGACAAGTTATATTTTTTAATAGCACTGTTTAATTTACTAGAAAAATGAAGAAAGAAAAGCATTTTTTTTTTCTTTTTTTTACAGTGCTAACTGTGTGCTAAAAATAACATGACTACCTCATTCTGTAGGTCAGGCATGTCCAAACTACGGCCCTCCAGCTGTTGCAAAACTACAACTCCCAGCATGCCTGGATAGCTTACAGCTATTAGGGCATGCTGGGAGTTGTAGTTTTGCAACAGCCGGAGGTCCGCAGTTTGGACATACCTGCTGTAGGTAGATACAATTAAGGCAATACTAAATTTGCATATTTCCTAATATGTTCCATTACAAAAAAGCTTTAATTATTATTATTATTTTTTTCTATGCATCTTCATATTCTGACATCCATAATGTAGGAGATATGTAGGATTTTTTTTGTAGGGAAAGCTATAGCATTTATTGCTACTTTTTGGGGGTGTATAGGACTACATATTGCTCTTTATACAATTTATTTTTATATGTAAAATTGGGAAAGGGATCATTTGTTTTTTGCATTTATTTTTTGAATTTTTAAGTATTTGAACTTTTTATTACAATTTTTAGTCCCCATAGGAGACTTAAATGTGCAACTTCCTGATCACTTATACCATGAACTGCAATAATATACTATTGCTTTCTATGGGATTTTCACAGGCTTTTGGGGGGAAGGAACTTGTTGGTCGGTGGTAATGTGTCTGTTTTTCTAATTGATTTTATTACTATGTAAATATTGTAAAGCACATGATCTGTACTGATTTTAATGGTCTAGCTAGGCCTGTAACCATTATTATTATTTTTTTACCTGTATATAGCATTCTCCTCATGTGTTGAAGGGATTGTCCGAGTTATATAAAAATCCAGGCAATCCCTGCAATGACCTAAAATAAATGAATAAATACTCAACTGTTTTCTCAAGTGCTGCACTCCAGTCCTCCTACTTCTGATGTCATTTTCTTGGTTGCAGCTGGTACCTTCTGTCCACAAGTCACTGCTACAGCCAGTCACTTGCCACAGCCATGCATAGGACATCTTTGCTGAGGCCATTGATTGGCTGTAGTAGTTAACTGTGTGCACAGACTGTCAACATTGCAGCCAGAAAACAAATAGCAGTGATGAGAATCAGAAAGCAGCTGAGGCGGAAGTAGAGGAGAAAATCGGTGAGCATACATTTGTTATTTTAGGCCATTTTCATAGGTTGCCCAAGGTTTCATGTAACTTGGACAAGCTGTTTAAATTCAATCCACAATTTTCACCTTCTGTGCTATCTATTCACATCAGTCCTTCCTGTCTTCTCTCATCCATGTACTGTTCACATGAATTTTTGTCCTCTTGTGTGTCCTTTAACTATGATCTCTGAAACTCAATGACACTGTGCAACAAACTACCTGCTATTCATGACTTTTTCTTTACAAGAACTTTGCTTCAATAATCTGACACACCTTTCCCTGCTGCATTATCTTCTAGTGTGGTTAATTTTTCCCATACTACTAGACCAGACATGTTGGAGTTAGCATGCTTCTTTCTTCACAATATTATTTTAAGATCATTCTATACCCTCCTAAACATTGCTCTCTTTTTGGGTCTGCCCATTTTCCTTTTCAGTGGCTGTTGTCTATCCTCCCCCAGGTTCAGCCCACCAGTTCCTGGATCATTTTGCTTCCTTGCTTCCTTATTTTCTATATTGTGAAATACTGACTGTTATTATGGGTGACTTTAACATCATCATCGACAATCCAATCTCCTCTTCTGCCTCCCAATTTTTATTTATAACCTCCTCACAAAGACAGTGTTTTACCATAAATTCTGAGATCCAGAAATAATGTAGGTTTGATAAGGATTAGATCTACCAAAAGTTTAAAAAACAGTGATAAAATGCTGTCACAACCAGACAGCTGAGAAGCTCTGACAGAGGCCTTTCAGAACCTCCTCCTTGAGTTTCTGTGTTATGGTATTCAGCTCCTCCTCTCGTCAGCCTCTCTCAGCTGTCATGTGTTGGACTAATTGCTTCCCTTTAAATTCTTCCCCCGAAGGCTTTTCTGGGCGGCTTATACTTCTTCCTGGAGTGTGTGTGCACGCTGACTCTGTCCTCCTGTTTGCTTCAAAGCTAAGTGTTATACCTTTATCTGTTATTATCTGTTTGCTGGATCCCAGGTGACCCTGACTCCCTCCGTATCTTGTGTAGGGAGCCGGTGGTCGTGTCCCCTCCCTATTGTAGGGTGCTCAGGGCTTTAATAGTCTAGGTTCGTGGATATGCAAACCTCCACCATCCGGATCTTTGCATAGGCTGAGCAGCCAGGGAAAGTGCCAGGTCTTCTGCAGGGGTCTCCCTTGGTTCCTTAGTTTTTAGATCCAGCGAGTCGTTTATACATGTTGCTTTGCCTTGTTTCCTGTACACCGTCCGTGACAAATGCATACTAAAGTAAAGTAACAAGTCATCTAGAATTCAAGCAAATAAATGGATTCCCCATCAACCAGGTCCCAACATGGCATCTAGTTGACATTCATGCTGATACAAAGAGACAGAGTTACAAGATTTCTTACCCAATTGATGTCATTCGAGGACCTGAGCTCTTTGTTAAATACCTAGAAGTTTATACTTTCTAGCCCCTCCTGGAGATCTTTAATGTGCAGTACATAGGTACTAAGAATATGGCCTGATACCAGGTACCAGTTGTGACAACTATAGAACAATAAAGGCCTTTATATGCTCACTAACTACATTACAAAAAATATCACTGAATTAAAACTCACTAAATAAAGGTAATAATAATTAAAAGGAATAATTATAGATAAAGAACTACTAAAAATAAGCCTTGCCACAAAGACAGCAATATGTTTGATATGGCCTTCTGACGCCTTTGCTGAGTTTCTGACTTTATGAACTCGTGTTTCCGGCTTTCTGACCATAACTAGAGATGAGCGTATCTATTCACAGATTTGAAGATTAGTTTCAAATCACCTATTTTTTTAGGCAGCAAATTTAACCCAAATCTTTGGTTCGATTTGGATGAATCTTGTAAAACAGTGCCCAGCACATAAACAATCAATAGTGTTCTGTCACCACCAAGCAGGAGGTAATTGCAGTCAGCTGTGCCAAGCAATAACTTCAGTTTGCGGCGGGAAAAATAAAAGTAGTACAGTTACACCTATCAAACTGAGGAGACGGACGAGGGAAATGAAAAAAATTGTAACAAATTTGGAAAATAAATTAATGAAACAAGATAGGAGCTTTTCATTTCAGGACTAGAGGGGGTTATATACTAATTTCCAAGGCAAGTGGAGTAACTTATTTGGAACAAATTGATTCAGACCCAAACCGAACTTTTAGAAAAATGTGTCAAATCTGAAACAAACCGAATCTTGGAAGATATGCTTATCTCTAACCATAACCTTGTTTACTTTAGTATTTATATTATTTATTTGCAAACTTTTATCGCATTTGCAGACATTATCATTGTGGGAGGAAACTGGAGAACCCAGATGAAACCCATGCAAATATGGTGAAAACATACAAGCTCCCTGCAAACAATGTCCTTGGATTTGAACATAGGACCTTAATTCTGCAAGGCAGCAGTGCTAGCCACTAAGCCACCGGGCTGCCTTCACAAGACTTCTCATTTCTCTTATGACACTCCTATCTTTCACATATACAGAAACCAATATGCCATAAAATCAAAGCAACTTAGCAACACAGTACAGTAAAGTTTTCCCTTTCACTTTTATATTTTGTTTGGGTTCTGTGTGTTGCATTTCCCTATTATTTGTATTAGGCCTGAAGAAGACTCTTGCTCGTCTTTCCTTTTGGAGAAAGAGGTGTCAGGATCAGTGTGGGGGGGAAAACTCCACACTAAACACAGGAGGGAAGGGGAACAGTAAATGGGCCTGGAAACTAGGGAAGGAACAGGTCACATCCTAACCAACCCTAATCCGGGCCCTAACTACCTATCAATATGAATAGACCTTGAAGGTAGGAATATTCATAAGCTGTATACCTAGGCCCTTATATCCCTATAAGGCCCTGGAATGAGGTTAGGACCAGAGACAACCCATTCCTCCCCAGATGGATGAATGGAAGTTTCTGTCTCAGACCCAGATGTAAATAACAGGGAATATAACAAACACAAAACAATAAGAAAAGACAAGACTTATCTGAAAGTAGAAAACTGGCAACTCCAGAAGCACCTCAAAATACAACCAACCAGCTAGTTAGAAGGCAGGAAGAAAATCTATAATCTGCACCTCCAAGAGTGAGAAGCAGCTACTTATGGGAAAAGTAAATTACCAACAAGCAACACCTGAAGGAAGAGGTGTGGCATTCAGCAAAACACAGACACAATAAGATCCACAGTGAACTTGTCAATTTAACCCACGAGGTGCCAGTCTCTCCGATCTCCTGGTACCGTGACAGTACCCACCCTTCTACGGGTGACCTCTAGGCACCCAGGACTGACCTTATCTGGGTGAGATCTATTAAAGGCATTTGCAATGAGCAGGACGTGGTATGGTTAGGCGGACGCCACAATTATGCAGTGGGTCCGGATATGGATATAGAAGTCTATTGTTTTTGTTCATGACGCCAATTACAGCGTTCGCAGGGTACAGTCTAAGGGCCTTTTAAGGTGTTGCAACTCACGTACCAGGTTAGGAATGCCAGAGTGGTGTAAAGTCTCTGTGTAGCAATTAGTAATAGTGTCAACGGTGTCTCCTACCTTGGCACGGCTGGACTCATGGATCCTGGCTCACTTGCAATAAATGAGTGTGTTGCTAGTAGGAGTAATTGAGGAACTTGGCAGCAATGAATGAGATCCAGACTTGTAATAAAGTTCAACTTGTCTTTACTGGTGGCAGCATTAATCCATATGAGTTACAGCAATAGTCTTGGGTCCCAGCAGGTATTGGCAATGTATGGCAGGGATCAATATCTCTTCTGCATCTATCATGTGCCTGGAGAATATGGCAGGAATCTGTCTTCTGCTCTGTCTATCTTCTGCTATGTATGGAACTGACTAGCTGAGGAGGACTTTGGCTTCTCATGGTCTCTGGATAGTTACTCACAGCTGTGCTCACAGGGAATGGCTCGTCCTGGAGTTCTGGGAATGGATGCTTGCTTGTCACCAGTTGAGGCTGAAGGGCTCAGACTAGGAATGCTCTCTGGTCTCAACCGAGACAAGATCCTGGGTTGGGATCCCTATTTCTGGGAGCTCCTACTTGCACAGCCTGTCAGCCACACGTTTATATTTGGTGCCCATATTTTTCAAGTTATTTTACATTTTTCGCAATATCGATGAGAATGATGACTAAAAACATTCTTCCTCAGGGATACCAGAAGTATTAGAACCAGAAAATGTTCCAAACTCCGGGTCAAATCCATAGGCCCCAAAAAAAAGCAACTCACCAGTGGACTCCTGACTGCGATTGTTTATGGCAAACTCTGCCAAAGACAAAAAGGAAGATCTCAAGTAAGTCTTCAGACTCTGATTAGTGCGCTCTGTCTGTCTGTTCAGCTGAGGATGAAAAGCCGAAGAAAAGGACAGTTGAATTACCAGATGAGTGCAGAATACTTTCCAGAATCTGGAAACAAACGGAGTCACACGAACTGAGACCACGTCAGAGGGAATGCCATGAAGTTTCACAATGTTGTCAGCAAATACGTGTGCAAGGGTTTTAGCATTAGGTAGGCCTGTAGGCCACTAACACCTTCACCTCAAGGTCAGAGTAGAGGGTGGATATCACCAACCCTTTAGCCAGTATGGGACTCGGGTTTTCAAAATCACCACGTCCAGGGAAACTATGTGACAAGGTGTCCGCCTTGATTCTCTTAATCCCAGGATAATAGGTGACAGTGAAATTGAATCCGGTGAAAAACAGGGCCCATCTGGCTTGTCTTGAGTTTAGTCGTTTCGCCGACTCCAGATAAGCCAGATTTTTTGGATCAGTGAATACCGTGATCGGATAAATCGCCCCTTCCAACCAATGATGCCATTCCTCAAAAGTCAATTTAATGGCCAGCAACTTATGTTACCCACATCATAATTTTTCTCAGTGGGGGGTAGTTTTTTCAAGAAAAATGCACATTGTCGCCATTTACCAGGTGATAGGCCCTGTGACAAAACTGCTCCTACCCCCACCTCAGATGCGTCCACTTCCACAATAAACACTTGTGACACATCTGGCTGCACCAATATGGGAGCAGAACAGAAGCATTCCTTAACCTCCCTGGAGGTATGATTATGTCAGGAACTTTGTACCAAAAGTGGTACAATTTTTTGCATGAAATTTGGTGTTATGTATTGTAGGCTTGCAATTCTTAGTAATTACTTAAACCAGACCAAACAAGACTTTAGTAGACATCCCAGATGTGATAAAGTTGCAAATACAATATCATGAATTATAATCTAACAAATAATATAATTTTATTTAATAATATAATAAAAAAGAATGAAATTTGTCAAATAAAGACAATTCAATAAACATCCTGAGTGTGATCAATTTTGAAAAATGGGACGGCACAATGTCCGATATCACAATCAGGACAATGGAACCTGGTTTCTTTTCAGACTTTCTTTCTATTGCCATCTCTCTTTGGAGCAGCAAACCACGCACATCCTGGTAGGTGCTGCCTTTTTAGTGGTTGGCGGGATGTAGTCCATAAAGTGACGACCAGTCAGGCGTTCTGGGTTGACAACTTCAACAGCACGATGTCCAGGTCTGTTCTCAGATACTGATGGCGCCTGGTGGTTTACAAAAATCTGCTCAACCACCTTCCATATAAACTCAGAATGAACAAGAGGCTTGTCACTCTTTGCTCTGTGCAGGATATATGCATTCCAAAGGCATCCAAGATGCCTGAATATCTTCTTATATATTTTTTTTGCTGTTTGCGCATAGCCGGATAAAATGGCATTGCCTGATGGCTCTCTCGACACCTCCAATGGTGTTATTATAGTCTTTCACGACTTGCGGCTTCAGCACATCTTTCCCACCTTTTGTGTGGACCATGGCAGTAGAGGTATTGTGCACAGTACTCATGAGACACACGTCCTTCTTGTCTCGCCAACGCATTGCAATCATCTTACCCTTCTGCCAGGCAACCATTTCTCTGGTTTTGAGTTTTTTCTTGGCAAACACAGATGTCGGTTAGGCCTAACGGTGCCATATGCATCAGTCTTGTTTTGTAGCAAAACCTCATACAGTTCCGAGACGTGTAGAAATTGTCCATGGTCACACAATATCCCTGGTTCGGCAATGGCTCCAGCAGTGTAAGGACAGATGCTGTGGCCATCCCATAGCCGCTGTATCTGGGGTTGAACTTTGTGCCTTTACCAGTGTAAATAACCGAATTCTAGATGTACCCAGTGGATGACTAGCAGAGCATGTATGATTTGATGCCAAACCCTGCTCTTTTGGATGCAATGTACTGTATCCAGCTTAGGCGTCCCTTGTAGGCCATCAAACTTTCATGCTACATAGTGCTATATATTAGTTTTTTAGAATATTCGTCATTGTTTTCCATCTGAAGTCTTGATTCCTCCCTGCTTAAGTTTCTTGTGGGCTCATTGGCCCACAAGCAAGAGCAGGAAGGAATCATGTTTTCAGATGGAAAAAAAATGACAAATATTCTATATAACGAATATATAGCACTATATTCAAAATATTCGCAAATTCTCAAAGTTGCAATATTTGCAATAAATATTCATAATTTCGAATATTCACACTCAACACTAATATTGACAAAATGTCCCCTTTGACAGCAGATAAAAAGCATACTCCCTGCTTGCAACTCCTACTTTTGCAAGCAGATTCTAGAGTTGCTCCACCTAATTACATGGGTTCATCCCCAGGTATAAGTTCAGGAGTCTCTTCACCCAAAGAGTCAAAGGAATACGGTACATTATGTAATATAACATCCTGAGAGAGTGGGCCCTTAGATCTCTCCCTCAGGCGTCTATCAATACGTACAGCCAAAGACATAGCGGCTTCCAAAGACTCAGGATTCTCATGAAAGGCCAAAGCATCCTTCAGCCTCTTCGATAATCCCTGACAAAACTGGCTATGATGAGCTGGATCGTTCCACTCAGTATCCGTAGCGCACCTCCTAAATTCGGAATAATAGATCTCCGCCGGACGCTCTTCCTGATGCAGGCCGCGCAATTTAGTCTCGGCCAGGGAGGTTTGGTCCGGGTCATCATAGATGAGACCTAAAGCTCTGAAAAATGCATCTACTGATCGGAGAGGCTGTGATCCAGTCGGCAGAGAAAAATCCCAAGATTGGGCATCCCCTTTAAGCAACAAAATAATCACAACCACTCTCTGGCACTCGTCCCCAGATGAGTGTGGACGCAACTTAAAGTACCATTTGCACACTTCCCTAAACCGAATAAAATTATCACTCCCCACCAAGAATCTATCCGGGAGAGCAACTTTAGTTTCAGGACAGGTCAGGTAACCACTACTAGGATCAGCCAACAGTGGTCTCTGCATCAGTGAGATGCTCTTGTGGAGGCCATCCACCTCCAGAGACAGCCCCTGTAGCTGTCCGGTCAGTGCAGCAATAACATCCATGGCTGAACAGATGCAGACAACAAAATGACGGTTATTCGGAGGTTTATAATGTCACGATCAGTGTGGGGGAAAAACTCCACACTAAACATAGGAGGGAAGGAGATCAGTAACTGGGCCTAAAAACTAGGGAAGGAACAGATCACCTCCTAAACAATTATACTAATTATAGGTGTAGCTGCATGAGGGGTATAAAGGGGGAGCCATGGCCACACTCACATTAACCTCCTGACGAAGCTGAGGCGAAACGCGCATCAGGGTTCCTTCCAGCCCTGTGTTCGGTGCCTTAACCCTTCATCATGTCTGTGGGTATGTTCACGTCCCCAGTGGATATTTTTTGTGTAGGAGTTTGATCCTGCAGCCTGGTATCCTTGATTTATTGTATATGGGCATATTGCATCTGGATGTATTTGGTGGATGTTATGTGAATCTGCGCTCCATTGTATTATTATTTTTGGGCTGCATTTTCTCATACATTAATCTTCCCCTGGGTTGTGCAGTGAGTTGAATATCACAGACACTTGTAGTGGATATTCACTGATATTTTCTACTGGTGAATCACCTCACTGCATATTACATTGACATGTATTTCATCTGTTTGGCGGGTGTTTGAGGCACCGACGGGGGGGACTATTGCATACAGTCTGTTTTGCTGATTATTCTCCATAGCAAATCTGTGTAAAATATTTTATGAATTTTTGTGATCCATTGATGATCTAATAAAGTATTTATATTTCTACTGGGCATTCTATGGTTGTTTTTATAGCAGCATTTATAGGTTTATATGATTGGTTCTCTGTTTGCCCTTATTTACGGTATTAAAGGGAGGCCTTCTTTCTTTTTTCACCTCCTAAACAACCCTAATCCGGGCCCTAACTACCTATCAATATGAATAGACCTTAAAGGTAGGAATATTCATCTGCTGTATACCTAATCCCTTATATCCCTATAAGGCCCTGGAGTGAGGTTAGGACCTCAGACAACCCATTCCTCCCCAGATGGATGAATAGAAGTCTCTGTCTCAGGTCCAGATGCAAACAACAGGGAATATAACAAACACAAAACAATGGACTTATCTGAAAGTAGACAACTGGAAACTCCAGAAGCACCACAGAGTACAACTGACCAGCTAGTTAGAAGGCAGGAAGAAAATCTATAAACTGCACTTCGAAGAGTGAAAAGCAGCTACTTATGGGAAAAGTAAATTACCAACAAGCAACACCTGAAGCAAAGGGTGTGGCATTCAGCAAAACACAGGCACAATAAGATCCACAGTGAACTTGTCAATTAAACTCACAAGTTGCCAGTCTCTCTGATCTCCTGGTACCTGCCAAGGGAACATCCAGGAGAACAGGTAGTCTCATCCCTGCCAATAGTACCAGGGTCCTATAGGGCTAGATAGGACTCTAGGTATTCCTGCGTATGAACTCACCTACCTTTGGGGTCTGTTCATACTGGTAGTCAGTCAGGAGTTTGGTTAGGGTTTTCACTAGGGGGTTTTCATCTTCCTTCTCTAGTTCTCAGGCCTGATATCCTGCCCCCCCCCTCCCCTCCTAGGCTCAGTGTGGTGTTTCACTCCCACACCAAAGCGTAACACAAAAGCAGGAGTGGGAGTGAAAGATGGTATAATAGGGTGTCTGGCTCTTCTAACCAATGGCTCGATTCCTCAAAAGCTAATTTGATGGCCAACAACTCCCTATCTCTCACATTGTAAGAGTTTTCTTGAGAAAAAGGCACACGGTCGACCATTTGGCAGGAGAGGGACCCTGAGATAAGACCGCACCCACACCCACCTCATTAACATCCACCTCAACAATAAAAGGTAGAGAGACATCAGGTTGTACCAAAATGGGAGCGAAAGCAAAACGCTCTTTAATACTAGAAAAGGCTTTAAGCGCATCTGCCGACCACAAGGAAAAATCTACCCCCTTTTTAGTCATATTAGTAAGTGGCTTAACAACAGAAGAAAAATTCAAAATGAACTTTCTGTAATAATTGGCAAAACCCAAAAAACGCATCAGCGCCTTCTGATTCTCAGGAAGCTCCCAATCAAGCACAGCGCGGACCTTCTCATGGTCCATCTGAAAACCAGAAGCGGAGAGAAGAAAGCCAAGAAATTGAATCTCCGGATCCGCAAACACACATTTTTCCAGTTTAGCGTACAATTCTCCCGCAGAAACACCAAGACCTGACATAGGTGGTCCCAATGTGTCTTGAAATCAGGAGAAAAAAATCAAAATGTCATTCTTGCCATCACCCTGATCTTTAGCTCCCTCCACAGAATCTCAATTGGATTCAAGTCTGGACTCTGGCTGAGCCACTCCAAAATGTTAATGTTGTTGTCTGCTAACCATTTCTTCACCACTTTTGCTGTGTGTTTTGGGTCATTGTCATGCTAAAATGTCCACTGGTACCCAAGGCCGAGTTTCTCTGCAGACTGCCTGATGTTGTCGTTGAGAATCTTCATGTATTGCTCTTTTTTCATGGTGCCGTTTACTGTGATTAGGTTCCCTGGTCCATTGGCTAACCCCCCCCCCCCAAAGCATTAGGTTCCCACCACCATGTTTGACAGTGGGGATGGTGTTCTTTGGGTTGAAGGCTTCTCCTTTTTTAAGCCAAATGAAGGAAACATCATTGTGACCAAAAAATTCTTTTTTTGTTTCATCTGACCATAACACAGAAGACCAGAAGTATTCTTCTTTGTCCAGATGAGCATTTGCAAAGGCCAAGCAAGCTTTTGTGTGCCTTATCTGGAGAAGTGGAACCCAGCAGTGTGCAGTGTCCGTTGGATTGTCTGCCTTGAGACATTGCCACCAGCAGAGCCCAGATTCACCAGGATGGCTTTGGTGGTGATCCTTGGATTCTTTTTCACCTCCCTAAC
The DNA here is from genome assembly GCF_014858855.1 of Bufo gargarizans. Lineage (NCBI taxonomy): Eukaryota > Metazoa > Chordata > Amphibia > Anura > Bufonidae > Bufo > Bufo gargarizans. Next base: position 523,326,549 of record NC_058080.1, on the reverse strand, counting down.
TATCCTCCTGGCCAGCACAGGTGTCACTTTTGGTGGCCAGCACAGGTGTCACTTTTGGCTTCCGACCACGTCCTCTGAGATTTTCCACAGTGTGGAACATCTTGTATTTTTTGCTTAAATGTAAATAAAAGCTGAGAAATGCTTTTTTCCCCCCCACAATATTGCCTCTTGTAGATCGTCTTATTATCTTTTGGGAGACACCTATGTAATTTCCCGTAAAAAAAAATTACTTGCTGGTTGAATAAAAGTAACTTTAAGTAAAAATTTGCCAGGGGTATGAATAATTATGGGCAGCACTGTAGATACACCAGAACAAATTTCCCCATTAAATGATTAAAAAATGCTGTTTACAAAATGTTGGAAGACAGCCGGAGCATTCATCAAACCAAAGGGCATAACCAAATTCTCGAAATGCCCCGTCTTCCATTCGTGCCCTTCCCTGACCCTGACTAGGTTGTATGCCCCTCATAAATCTAACTTATAAAAAACTTTAGCCCCAACAATCTGGTTAAACAGGTTTGGCCGGGATCAGAGGAAGTGGATATGGGTCACAAATTGTGATACAGTTCAGCTCCCTGAAATCCAGACAAGGTCTTAAAGAAGCATCTTTTTTCTTAACAAAAAAAAACAAAAACTGCAGCAACAGGTGACTTCGAGGGTCGGATGTGTCCCTTTCTCAGGCTCTCAGAGATATACAGTAAGTGCGCATAGCGACTCTTTCAGGTTGGGAGACATTGTATAGTCATGATTTTGGCAGCTTGCGCCTGGGATGAGATTAATAGGGCAGTCGTACTCCCGGTGAGGGGGCAACTCCTGGACATTGCTCTCGGAAAACACATCCGAAAATTCAGAGAGAAAAGATGGCACAGTCTTTGTAGAAACCTCTGAAAGAGAGGCTGTGAGGCAATTCTCTCTGCACAACTCACTCCAACCATTTATTTGCCTTGCTTGCCAATCAGTGGTGGAGTTATGTTTAGTGAACCAGGGTAGCCCCAACACTAGAGGAGTAGGTAATCCGCTTAAGACGAAACATGACATATCCTCAACATGAGCGTCACCCACAGTGAAACAGATATTGTGAACTATGCCCTTTAACGATCTTTGAGAAAGTGGAGCGGAATGGATAGCAAAAACAGGTATATCCTTTTCCAAAGTGCATACCTGAAAACCATGCATTGTTGCAAATTGATTATCAATGAGATTGACAGCTGCTCCATTATCTACAAAAATCTCACAAACAATGTTCTTGCTGTCTAGCGCCACCCTGGCAGGTAGGAGAAAAACGAGAATTACAAGCAAACGGCATATCATGACCGGCGTGCCGTTCACATATGTGACGCAAAGGGAGGGAAATGTGAAGGCCCTGTCCAAGGGAGAGGGAAAGGTGGTGACTAGGGATGAGCGAACTCGAACTGTATAGTTCGGGTTCGTACCGAATTTTGGGGTGTCCGTGACACGGACCCGAACCCGGACATTTTCGTAAAAGTCCGGGTTCGGGTTCGGTGTTCGTCGCTTTCTTCGCGCTTTTGTGACGCTTTCTTGGCGCTTTTTGAAAGGCTGCAAAGCAGCCAATCAACAAGCGTCATACTACTTGCCCCAAGAGGCCATCACAGCCATGCCTACTATTGGCATGGCTGTGATTGGCCAGAGCACCATGTGACCCAGCCTCTATTTAAGCTGGAGTCACATAGCGCCGCCCGTCACTCTGCTCTGATTAGCGTAGGGAGAGGTTGCGGCTGCGACAGTAGGGCGAGATTAGGCAGATTAACTCCTCCAAAGGACTTGATTAACTGATCGATCTGCAGCTGTGGATCATTGAGCTGCTGATCCTCAATTGCTCACTGTTTTTAGGCTGCCCAGACCGTTTGTCAGTCACATTTTTCTGGGGTGATCGGCGGCCATTTTGTGTCTTGTGGTGCGCCAGCACAAGCTGCGACCAAGTGCATTTAACCCTCAATGGTGTGGTTGTTTTTTGGCTAAAGCCTACATCAGGGTGAAGCTGTCACACCAAGTGCATTTAACCAGCAATAGTCTGTTTATTTTTTGGCCATATACTACATCAGGGGCAAGCTGCGCCTGTCACCAAGTGCATTTAACCCTCAATGGTGCGTTTGTTTTTTGGCTAAAGCCTACATCAGGGTGAAGCTGTCACACCAAGTGCATTTAACCAGCAATAGTCTGTTTATTTTTTGGCCATATACTACATCAGGGGCAAGCTGCGCCCGTCACCAAGTGCATTTAACCCTCAGTAGTGTGGTTGGTCAAGCTATCACACCAAGTGCATTTAACCAGCAATAGTCTGTTCATTTTTTGGCCATATACTAAATCAGGGGCAAGCTGCGCCCGTCACCAAGTGCATTTAACCAGCAATAGTCTGTTCATTTTTTGGCCATATACTACATCAGGGGCAAGCTGCGCCCGTCACCAAGTGCATTTAACCCTCAGTAGTGTGGTTGGTCAAGCTGTGACACCAAGTGCATTTAACCAGCAATAGTCTGTTCATTTTTTGGCCATATACTACATCAGGGGCAAGCTGCGCCCATCACCAAGTGCATTTAACCAGCAATAGTGTGGTTATTTTTTGGCCATATCCCAGTCTAATTCTGTCACTAAATCCATACCGGTCACCCAGCGCCTAAATACTAGGCCTCAAATTTATATCCCGCTAAATCTCTCGTTACCGCTGTCCTGTTGTGGCTGGGAAAGTTATTTAGTGTCCGTCAAAGCACATTTTTTGTTCTGGGTTGAAATACAATTCCCAATTTAGCAATTTAAAAATTTAGTGGTTTCTGCTGTATCAGAGCTATTTGAAATCTATCCCTAAAAGGGTATATAATATTCAAGGTGCACATAGGGTCATTCAGAATAACTTCACACACCCGCTACTGTGCATTTCCAAGTCTAATTCTGTCACTAAACCCATACCTGTCACCCAGCGCCTAAATACTAGGCCTCAAATTCATATCCAGCTAAATCTGTCGTTAGTGCTGTAGCTGGGCGAGTTATTTAGTGTCCGTTCAAGCACATTTCTTGTTCTGGGTTGAAATACAATTCCCAATTTAGCAATTTCATAATTTAGTGGTTTCTGCTATATCAGAGCTATTTGAAATCTATCCCTAAAAGGGTAGATCATATTGAAGGTGCACATAGGGACATTCAGAATAACTTCACACACCCGCTACTGTGCATTTCCAAGTCTAATTCTGTCACTAAACCCATACCTGTCACCCAGCGCCTAAATACTAGGCCTCAAATTTATATCCAGCTAAATCTGTCCTTAGTGCTGTAGCTGGGCGAGTTATTTAGTGTCCGTTCAAGCACATTTCTTGTTCTGGGTTGAAATACAATTCCCAATTTAGCAATTTCATAATTTAGTGGTTTCTGCTATATCAGAGCTATTTGAAATCTATCCCTAAAAGGGTATATAATATTCAAGGTGCACATTGGGTCATTCAGAATAACTTCACACACACCCGCTACTGTGTATTTCTAAGTCTAATTCTGTCACTAAACCCATACCTGTCACCCAGCGCCTAAATACTAGGCCTCAAATTTATATCCTGCTAAATCTCTCGTTAACGCTGTCCTGTTGTGGCTGGGAAAGTTATTTAGTGTCCGTCAAAGCACATTTTTTGTTCTGGGTTGAAATACAATTCCCAATTTAGCAATTTCATAATTTAGTGGTTTCTGCTATATCAGAGCTATTTGAAATCTATCCCTAAAAGGGTATATAATATTCAAGGTGCACATTGGGTCATTCAGAATAACTTCACACACACCCGCTACTGTGTATTTCTAAGTCTAATTCTGTCACTAAACCCATACCTGTCACCCAGCGCCTAAATACTAGGCCTCAAATTTATATCCTGCTAAATCTCTCGTTAACGCTGTCCTGTTGTGGCTGGGAAAGTTATTTAGTGTCCGTCAAAGCACATTTTTTGTTCTGGGTTGAAATACAATTCCCAATTTAGCAATTTCATAATTTAGTGGTTTCTGCTATATCAGAGCTATTTGAAATCTATCCCTAAAAGGGTATATAATATTCAAGGTGCACATTGGGTCATTCAGAATAACTTCACACACACCCGCTACTGTGTATTTCTAAGTCTAATTCTGTCACTAAACCCATACCTGTCACCCAGCGCCTAAATACTAGGCCTCAAATTTATATCCTGCTAAATCTCTCGTTAACGCTGTCCTGTTGTGGCTGGGAAAGTTATTTAGTGTCCGTCAAAGCACATTTTTTGTTCTGGGTTGAAATACAATTCCCAATTTAGCAATTTCATAATTTAGTGGTTTCTGCTATATCAGAGCTATTTGAAATCTATCCCTAAAAGGGTATATAATATTCAAGGTGCACATTGGGTCATTCAGAATAACTTCACACACACCCGCTACTGTGTATTTCTAAGTCTAATTCTGTCACTAAACCCATACCTGTCACCCAGCGCCTAAATACTAGGCCTCAAATTTATATCCTGCTAAATCTCTCGTTAACGCTGTCCTGTTGTGGCTGGGAAAGTTATTTAGTGTCCGTCAAAGCACATTTTTTGTTCTGGGTTGAAATACAATTCCCAATTTAGCAATTTCATAATTTAGTGGTTTCTGCTATATCAGAGCTATTTGAAATCTATCCCTAAAAGGGTATATAATATTCAAGGTGCACATTGGGTCATTCAGAATAACTTCACACACACCCGCTACTGTGTATTTCTAAGTCTAATTCTGTCACTAAACCCATACCTGTCACCCAGCGCCTAAATACTAGGCCTCAAATTTATATCCTGCTAAATCTCTCGTTAACGCTGTCCTGTTGTGGCTGGGAAAGTTATTTAGTGTCCGTCAAAGCACATTTTTTGTTCTGGGTTGAAATACAATTCCCAATTTAGCAATTTCATAATTTAGTGGTTTCTGCTATATCAGAGCTATTTGAAATCTATCCCTAAAAGGGTAGATCATATTGAAGGTGCACATAGGGACATTCAGAATAACTTCACACACCCGCTACTGTGCATTTCCAAGTCTAATTCTGTCACTAAACCCATACCTGTCACCCAGCGCCTAAATACTAGGCCTCAAATTTATATCCAGCTAAATCTGTCCTTAGTGCTGTAGCTGGGCGAGTTATTTAGTGTCCGTTCAAGCACATTTCTTGTTCTGGGTTGAAATACAATTCCCAATTTAGCAATTTCATAATTTAGTGGTTTCTGCTATATCAGAGCTATTTGAAATCTATCCCTAAAAGGGTATATAATATTCAAGGTGCACATTGGGTCATTCAGAATAACTTCACACACACCCGCTACTGTGTATTTCCAAGTCTAATTCTGTCACTAAACCCATACCTGTCACCCAGCGCCTAAATACTAGGCCTCAAATTCATATCCAGCTAAATCTGTCGTTAGTGCTGTAGCTGGGCGAGTTATTTAGTGTCCATTCAAGCACATTTCTTGTTCTGGGTTGAAATACAATTCCCAATTTAGCAATTTCATAATTTAGTGGTTTCTGCTATATCAGAGCTATTTGAAATCTATCCCTAAAAGGGTAGATCATATTGAAGGTGCACATAGGGACATTCAGAATAACTTCACACACCCGCTACTGTGCATTTCCAAGTCTAATTCTGTCACTAAACCCATACCTGTCACCCAGCGCCTAAATACTAGGCCTCAAATTTATATCCAGCTAAATCTGTCCTTAGTGCTGTAGCTGGGCGAGTTATTTAGTGTCCGTTCAAGCACATTTCTTGTTCTGGGTTGAAATACAATTCCCAATTTAGCAATTTCATAATTTAGTGGTTTCTGCTATATCAGAGCTATTTGAAATCTATCCCTAAAAGGGTATATAATATTCAAGGTGCACATTGGGTCATTCAGAATAACTTCACACACACCCGCTACTGTGTATTTCTAAGTCTAATTCTGTCACTAAACCCATACCTGTCACCCAGCGCCTAAATACTAGGCCTCAAATTTATATCCTGCTAAATCTCTCGTTAACGCTGTCCTGTTGTGGCTGGGAAAGTTATTTAGTGTCCGTCAAAGCACATTTTTTGTTCTGGGTTGAAATACAATTCCCAATTTAGCAATTTCATAATTTAGTGGTTTCTGCTATATCAGAGCTATTTGAAATCTATCCCTAAAAGGGTATATAATATTCAAGGTGCACATTGGGTCATTCAGAATAACTTCACACACACACGCTTCTGTGCATTTCCAAGTCTAATTCTGTCACTAAATCCATACCGGTCACCCAGCGCCTAAATACTAGGCCTCAAATTTATATCCTGCTAAATCTCTCGTTAACGCTGTCCTGTTGTGGCTGGGAAAGTTATTTAGTGTCCGTCAAAGCACATTTTTTGTTCTGGGTTGAAATACAATTCCCAATTTAGCAATTTCATAATTTAGTGGTTTCTGCTATATCAGAGCTATTTGAAATCTATCCCTAAAAGGGTATATAATATTCAAGGTGCACATTGGGTCATTCAGAATAACTTCACACACACACGCTTCTGTGCATTTCCAAGTCTAATTCTGTCACTAAATCCATACCGGTCACCCAGCGCCTAAATACTAGGCCTCAAATTTATATCCCGCTGAATTTGAATACAATACATTGGGCCAAATAATATATTTGTTGTTGTGGTGAACCATAACAATGAGAAAAACATCTAGTAAGGGACGCGGACGTGGACATGGTCGTGGTGGTGTTAGTGGACCCTCTGGTGCTGGGAGAGGACGTGGCCGTTCTGCCACATCCACACGTCCTAGTGTACCAACTACCTCAGGTCCCAGTAGCCGCCAGAATTTACAGCGATATATGGTGGGGCCCAATGCCGTTCTAAGGATGGTAAGGCCTGAGCAGGTACAGGCATTAGTCAATTGGGTGGCCGACAGTGGATCCAGCACGTTCACATTATCTCCCACCCAGTCTTCTCCAGAAAGCGCACAGATGGCGCCTGAAAACCAACCCCATCAGTCTGTCACATCACCCCCATGCATACCAGGGAAACTGTCTCAGCCTCAAGTTATGCAGCAGTCTCTTATGCTGTTTGAAGACTCCGCTGGCAGGGTTTCCCAAGGGCATCCACCTAGCCCTTCCCCAGCGGTGAAAGACATAGAATGCACTGACGCACAACCACTTATGTTTCCTGATGATGAGGACATGGGAATACCACCTCAGCATGTCTCTGATGATGACGAAACACAGGTGCCAACTGCTGCGTCTTTCTGCAGTGTGCAGACTGAACAGGAGGTCAGGGATCAAGACTGGGTGGAAGACGATGCAGGGGACGATGAGGTCCTAGACCCCACATGGAATGAAGGTCGTGCCACTGACTTTCACAGTTCGGAGGAAGAGGCAGTGGTGAGACCGAGCCAACAGCGTAGCAAAAGAGGGAGCAGTGGGCAAAAGAAGAACACCCGCCGCCAAGAGACTCCGCCTGCTACTGACCGCCGCCATCTGGGACCGAGCACCCCAAAGGCAGCTTCAAGGAGTTCCCTGGCATGGCACTTCTTCAAACAATGTGCTGACGACAAGACCCGAGTGGTTTGCACGCTGTGCCATCAGAGCCTGAAGCGAGGCATTAACGTTCTGAACCTGAGCACAACCTGCATGACCAGGCACCTGCATGCAAAGCATGAACTGCAGTGGAGTAAACACCTTAAAACCAAGGAAGTCACTCAGGCTCCCCCTGCTACCTCTTCTGCTGCTGCCGCCTCGGCCTATTCTGCTGCTGCCGCCTCGGCCTCTTCCTCCGCCTCTGGAGGAACGTTGGCACCTGCCGCCCAGCAAACAGGGGATGTACCACCAACACCACCACCACCACCTCCGTCACCAAGCGTCTCAACCATGTCACACGCCAGCGTTCAGCTCTCCATCTCACAAACATTTGATAGAAAGCGTAAATTCCCACCTAGCCACCCTCGATCCCTGGCCCTGAATGCCAGCATTTCTAAACTACTGGCCTATGAAATGCTGTCATTTAGGCTGGTGGACACAGACAGCTTCAAACAGCTCATGTCGCTTGCTGTCCCACAGTATGTTGTTCCCAGCCGGCACTACTTCTCCAAGAGAGCCGTGCCTTCCCTGCACAACCAAGTATCCGATAAAATCAAGTGTGCACTGCGCAACGCCATCTGTAGCAAGGTCCACCTAACCACAGATACGTGGACCAGTAAGCACGGCCAGGGACGCTATATCTCCCTAACTGCACACTGGGTAAATGTAGTGGCAGCTGGGCCCCAGGCGGAGAGCTGTTTGGCGCACGTCCTTCCGCCGCCAAGGATCGCAGGGCAACATTCTTTGCCTCCTGTTGCCACCTCCTCCTTCTCGGCTTCCTCCTCCTCTTCTTCCACCTGCTCATCCAGTCAGCCACACACCTTCACCACCAACTTCAGCACAGCCCGGGGTAAACGTCAGCAGGCCATTCTGAAACTCATATGTTTGGGGGACAGGCCCCACACCGCACAGGAGTTGTGGCGGGGTATTGAACAACAGACCGACGAGTGGTTGCTGCCGGTGAGCCTCAAGCCCGGCCTGGTGGTGTGTGATAATGGGCGAAATCTCGTTGCAGCTCTGGGACTAGCCAATTTGACGCACATCCCTTGCTTGGCGCATGTGCTGAATTTGGTGGTGCAGAAGTTCATTCACAACTACCCCGACATGTCAGAGCTGCTGCATAAAGTGCGGGCCGTCTGTTCGCGCTTCCGGCGTTCACATCCTGCTGCTGCTCGCCTGTCTGCGCTACAGCGTAACTTCGGCCTTCCCGCTCACCGCCTCATATGCGACGTGCCCACCAGGTGGAACTCCACCTTGCACATGCTGGACAGACTGTGCGAGCAGCAGCAGGCCATAGTGGAGTTTCAGCTGCAGCACGCACGGGTCAGTCGCACTACAGAACAGCACCACTTCACCACCAATGACTGGGCCTCCATGCGAGACCTGTGTGCCCTGTTGCGCTGTTTCGAGTACTCCACCAACATGGCCAGTGGCGATGACACCGTTATCAGCGTTACAATACCACTTCTATGTCTCCTTGAGAAAACACTTAGGGCGATGATGGAAGAGGAGGTGGCCCAGGAGGAGGAGGAGGAGGAGGAAGAGGGGTCATTTTTAGCACTTTCAGGCCAGTCTCTTCGAAGTGACTCAGAGGGAGGTTTTTGGCAACAGCAGAGGCCAGGTACAAATGTGGCCAGCCAGGGCCCACTACTGGAGGACGAGGAGGACGAGGATGAGGAGGAGGTGGAGGAGGATGAGGATGAAGCATGGTCACAGCGGGGTGGCACCCAACGCAGCTCGGGTCCATCACTGGTGCGTGGCTGGGGGGAAAGGCAGGACGATGACGATACGCCTCCCACAGAGGACAGCTTGTCCTTACCCCTGGGCAGCCTGGCACACATGAGCGACTACATGCTGCAGTGCCTGCGCAACGACAGCAGAGTTGCCCACATTTTAACCTGTGCGGACTACTGGGTTGCCACCCTGCTGGATCCACGCTACAAAGACAATGTGCCCACCTTACTTCCTGCACTGGAGCGTGATAGGAAGATGCGCGAGTACAAGCGCACGTTGGTAGACGCGCTACTGAGAGCATTCCCAAATGTCACAGGGGAACAAGTGGAAGCCCAAGGCCAAGGCAGAGGAGGAGCAAGAGGTCGCCAAGGCAGCTGTGTCACGGCCAGCTCCTCTGAGGGCAGGGTTAGCATGGCAGAGATGTGGAAAACTTTTGTCAACACGCCACAGCTAACTGCACCACCACCTGATACGCAACGTGTTAGCAGGAGGCAACATTTCACTAACATGGTGGAACAGTACGTGTGCACACCCCGCCACGTACTGACTGATGGTTCGGCCCCATTCAACTTCTGGGTCTCTAAATTGTCCACGTGGCCAGAGCTAGCCTTTTATGCCTTGGAGGTGCTGGCCTGCCCGGCAGCCAGCGTTTTGTCTGAACGTGTATTCAGCACGGCAGGGGGCGTCATTACAGACAAACGCAGCCGCCTGTCTACAGCCAATGTGGACAAGCTGACGTTCATAAAAATGAACCAGGCATGGATCCCACAGGACCTGTCCGTCCCTTGTCCAGATTAGACATTAACTACCTCCCCATAACCATATATTATTGGACTCCAGGGCACTTCCTCATTCAATCCTATTTTTATTTTCATTTTACCATTATATTGCGAGGCTACCCAAAGTTGAATGAACCTCTCCTCTGCCTGTGTGCTAGGCCTAAATATATGCCAATGGACTGTTGCAGTGGTGGCTGACATGAAGCCTGATTCTCTGCTATGACATGCAGACTAATTCTCTGCTGACATGAAGCCAGATTGTCTGTTACGGGACCTCTCTCCTCTGCCTGGGTGCTGGGCCTAAATTTATGACAATGGACTGTTGCAGTGGTGGCTGACGTGAAGCCTGATTCTCTGCTATGACATGCAGACTGATTCTCTGCTGACATGAAGCCAGATCCTCTGTTACGGGACCTCTCTCCTCTGCCTGTGTGTGTGCTGGGCCTAAATATATGCCAATGGACTGTTGCAGTGGTGGCTGACGTGAAGCCTCATTCTCTGCTATGACATGCAGACTGATTCTCTGCTGACATGAAGCCAGATTCTCTGTTACGGGACCTCTCTCCTCTGCCTGTGTGTGTGCTGGGCCTAAATATATGCCAATGGACTGTTGCAGTGGTGGCTGACGTGAAGCCTCATTCTCTGCTATGACATGCAGACTAATTCTCTGCTGACATGAAGACAGATTCTCTGTTACGGGACCTCTCTCCTCTGCCTGTGTGTGTGCTGGGCCTAAATATATGCCAATGGACTGTTGCAGTGGTGGCTGACGTGAAGCCTCATTCTCTGCTATGACATGCAGACTGATTCTCTGCTGACATGAAGCCAGATTCTCTGTTACGGGACCTCTCTCCTCTGCCTGTGTGTGTGCTGGGCCTAAATATATGCCAATGGACTGTTGCAGTGGTGGCTGACGTGAAGCCTCATTCTCTGCTATGACATGCAGACTGATTCTCTGCTGACATGAAGCCAGATTCTCTGTTACGGGACCTCTCTCCTCTGCCTGTGTGTGTGCTGGGCCTAAATATATGCCAATGGACTGTTGCAGTGGTGGCTGACGTGAAGCCTCATTCTCTGCTATGACATGCAGACTAATTCTCTGCTGACATGAAGACAGATTCTCTGTTACGGGACCTCCCTCCTCTGCCTGGGTGCTGGGCCTAAATATATGCCAATGGACTGTTGCAGTGGTGGCTGACGTGAAGCCTCATTCTCTGCTATGACATGCAGACTAATTCTCTGCTGACATGAAGACAGATTCTCTGTTACGGGACCTCTCTCCTCTGCCTGGGTGCCGGGGCCTAAATATCTGACAATGGACTGTTCCAGTGGTGGGTGACGGGAAGCCAGATTCTCTGCTATGGAACCTCTCTCCAATTGATTTTGGTTAATTTTTATTTATTTAATTTTTATTTTAATTCATTTCCCTATCCACATTTGTTTGCAGGGGATTTACCTACATGTTGCTGCCTTTTGCAGCCCTCTAGCTCTTTCCTGGGCTGTTTTACAGCCTTTTTAGTGCCGAAAAGTTCGGGTCCCCATTGACTTCAATGGGGTTCGGGTTCGGGACGAAGTTCGGATCGGGTTCGGATCCCGAACCCGAACATTTCCGGGATGTTCGGCCGAACTTCTCGAACCCGAACATCCAGGTGTTCGCTCAACTCTAGTGGTGACCCCTAACTCACCTAGAGGCTGGCAACTGACTGCCCTGATGTCCCTAGACGGGTTCCTCACCCGTTTGCCGATCACGTGCCTAAACCCTGGCTTTCCCTGAGATGAGCCCTACGTAGTGAATAGGGCGGTGGGAACACTAGTCCGCACCACTAACATTAAAGGAAAACACAAAGGAGAGGACAGACAATACAGACAAAACATATAATCCCAGGTGGGCGACAACAGCGGACAACAAAAGCCCAACAGGGATCCGGAGGGTAACGCTCTGGAACAACAACCAGGAATCACAGCTACACAGCTCCAGTGGGTCAGTATAGAAGTCCAGGCAGGAAGCTCTATATCTGGCAACCAGAGAAGTGGGAGAGGGGAATATAAGGAGGTTGGGATTGCTGGACAAGAAACAGCTGAGGAGAAGAAGCTACGGATCCCTGAGTGAGCCAAAAAGGATTGCAAGGCAAACCCAGAAAGCTACCATTAAGAAACAACACTATCTTTAGACATAGAGCGCGCAGCCACCCGCTGCGACTTCCTGACCCTGGGTATAACGGAGTCAGACGTGGCTCTTGACACCCTGGTGACACGGCAAACCTTCAATTTCCGCATCAACCTTGCCAATAGTAGCAAATGGATTTTTATTTTTATTTTTTTATGTTTTGTTTTGTTTTGATTACCCTCAGAAAACTCCATGAATCTCCTAGAGGGGCAAACTTTAGCCAAATGATTTATACCCCCACAACAGAAACAAACCCTCCTCTGAGAACTGAATCATCTACTTTCAGAGGCAAGCAAACCCAGCTACATGGCCTTCTCTTCAGAGGGGATTGAGACAGATTTAGACCCCTGTGCACTGAATGAGACAGCCCCACTGTCCTTGGGCTGAATATGACAGGAAAGAGTAGTCTCCTCTCTCTCTCTAAGACGCCTGTCAATACGAACAGCTAGTGACATGACAGACTCTAACGACACTGGTCTCTCATGAAAAGCGAATGTGTCTTTCAATCTATCCGAAAGACCATGGCAAAATTGACTTCGGAGTGCAGCATCATTCCAACCAGTATCAGCTGCCCATCTCCAAAATTCAGAACAATATAGCTCTGCGGACTGTTTACCCTGGCATAAAAGACACAGTTTAGATTCAGCCTGAGCAAAACGATCCGGGTCATCATATATCTGCCCCAGGGCTACAAAAAATATGACTCAGAATTTTCCCTGAGAAGCGAGATGATGATCCCCACCCTCTGCTCCTCATCACCATAGGAATGGGGAAGTAGGCAAAAATGGAGTTTGCAAGCCTCTCTAAAGCAAACAAAATTCTCACTACCACCGGAGAACGTATCCGGAAGCGAGATCTTAGGCTCGGAACAAACTCCATGAACGCCAGCAGAATCGGTCACCTGAAACTGAGACACAGTTTTATGGAGACCTGCTACCTCCAGTGAAAGACCTTGCATGCGGTCAATCAAGGCTGAAACCAGATCCATGCTTAAGACGGTTATGGTGGTTTATAATGTCACGGATGAAGTTGCAGATAGCTGGAACTTATAAATAAATGTGCAACTGGCTTGATCCCAAACTAAGGAGAAAATTGGTGAGCCCTATAAAACCCTAAGAGCTCTCCCTGACTGCTACGCACATGCAAGGGTCTTTAATTGCATCTCAAGGGTCTACAATTGCATTCCCACGTACCTCAGACTGTGTGACACCTGAAAACCCTATAATAGTGAGGGGACACGACCATCTGCTCCCTGCACTTAATATGGACGGAGTCAGGGTCACCTAGAATCAATCCAGCAAGGAAACACAATAAAGTTAAAGACTTATCTGAACAAACAGCAGAAGCAGCCTCCAGCAGTGAACACTTCATCCAGGAAGTAGTATAAACTGCAAAGTGAGGCAGTATGGCAGGGAATATAAAGGAAGATGATCAGTCTAAATAAGTGACACCTGGCAGAAGGAAAGGAGATGAGAAAGTGAAACCAAAACAAAGAACATCATACAAGAGGTAGAGAAGAACATCTGCCAGACCTTCTCACAGAACTGGCGGTCACACCAAATACTGAGCATTTGATAGAGGCCATTAAAATTCTGCATGCAGGACTTCTTCTCCATCTTAATAAAGGCGATTTCAAAGGCAAATAGCCAAAACTGACGTAGATTGAGCATGAGGCCTCTATCATATGGTCAATATTTGGATTTCAGGATTTGATCATGATTTGGAACTCAAAAGCAGGATTGGGTCCAAAACACAGAAGACATGCAAATATTTCCATCACGTTATCTCTGTTTTTGACCCAGTCCTGTTTTTGCCTTACCAATACTGATGATATACTCACCAAATACTGATGGTGTGAAGATGGAAGCTCAAACTACAGGATCCTCTTTTTTTGTCTGTTCTTCTGATGGGTCAGAAGAATGGAAAAATAAACAGTGACGTCAACACAAACTTCCTGCTGACACCCTCCCCACTCTGTCATGGGGCCACTACATGTATAAGTGTAATCAGTTATCTATCAATCTATGTGGAAACAGCAGACTGTATAAAATGAGACAGCTCTTTTCCACTATAGTAGAATCAGTGGCTGTGAACACAACCTTACTGTTGACCCGCTCCACACTGTCATGGGGCCACTCCTTGAATTTTGGGCCAATGCTCGGTTAAGTCCACGCCAATAAATTAGAGCTAATGCTAACATTGACCTGTAATGCAGAGTTTACTCTTCTGTTATTTGGTCAGTTATTTCCATCACTTATTGTGAGGCTAATTCAGGAGCCAAGTCTACTCTCGGATTAGGCATCATGAATTGATCTGCACCTGTTCTGTGGGTTTGACATGCATCTGCTTTGGATTGACAATTTCTGACCAAATAAGTGAAGTGTGAACTTAGCCCAATAGTAATGCACAGTCATTCTATATCTAACAGAAGGGATTCAAACAAATGTGCATGTGCTCACTACTATATTGGCCCTGCCTCTATGTCCTTATTTTGTTCCACTAAAGAGTCATTGGGACACCCGCTTGGGCACGTAGCATTGCTATATTTTTTTTTTGCTTTACTGAAGGATGCTGTATGTATATACACTCACCTAAAGAATTATTAGGAACACCATACTAATACGATGTTGGACCCCCTTTTGCCTTCAGAACTGCCTTAATTCTACGTGGCATTGATTCAACAAGGTGCTGATAGCATTCTTTAGAAATGTTGGCCCATACTGATAGGATAGCATCTTGCAGTTGATTTGAGGGATGCACATCCAGGGCACGAAGCTCCCGTTCCACCACATCCCAAAGATGCTCTATTCGGTTGAGATCTGGTGACTGTGGGGGCCATTTTAGTACAGTGAACTCATTGTCATGTTCAAGAAACCAATTTGAAATGATTCGAGCATTGTGACCTGGTGCATTATCCTGCTGGAAGTAGCCATCAGAGGATGGGTACATGGTGGTCATGAAGGGATGGACATAGTCAGAAACAATGCTCAGGTAGCCCGTGGCATTTAATGGCCAATTGGCACTAAGGGGCCTAAAGTGTGCCCAGAAAACATCCCCCACACCATTACACCACCACCAGCCTGCACAGTGGTAACAAGGCATGATGGATGCATGTTCTCATTCTGTTTATGCCAAATTCAGACTCTACCATTTGAATGTCTCAACAGAAATCAAGACTCACCAGACCAGACAACATTTTTCCAGTCTTCAACAGTCCAATTTTGGTGAGCTTGTGCAAATTGTAGCCTTTTTTTCCATTTGTAGTGGAGATGAGTCGGACCCGGTAGGGTCTTTTGCTGTTGTAGCCCATCCGCCTCAAGGTTGTGCGTGTTGTGACTTCACAAATGCTTTGCTGCATACCTTGGTTGTAACGAGTGGTTATTTCAGTCAACGTTGATCTTCTATCAGCTTGAATCGGTCAGCCCATTCTCCTCTGACCTCTTGCATCAACAAGGCATTTTCGCCCACAGGACTGCCGCATACTGGATGTTTTTCCCTTTTCACACCATTCTTTGTAAACCCTAGAAATGGTTGTGCGTGAAAATCCGAGTAACTGAGCAGATTGTGAAATACTCAGACCGGCCCGTCTGGCACCAACAACCATGTCATGCTCAAAATTGCTTAAATCACCTTTCCTTCCCATTTTGACATTCAGTTTGGAAACAAAAATGTTAATGCTGTCAATGTTTTTTATTTTTTATGAGTTTCACCATGTGGTATACATAATAACTGTATTCTAAATCCATAACACTTTTATTTTATTGCCAACATACATTAGATGTCCGAGGGCTTGCCTTTTGCAGGATAGACTGTACTATTTATTGGATATATAAGACTTTTTGATGACTTGATATTATGTTTTTTGGTAGGCAAGAAGATGAAACAGCTGTTTTGGCGTTATTTTAAAATTATTATTTTATTTTTATATATATATATATTTTTTTTTTACGATGTTCACCTGATACTGTAGATCATGTGATATTTTTATAGAGCCAATTGTTACGGATGCGGCAATACAAAAAATGATATATACCATATTTTTCGCCGTATAAGACGCAAAAGTGGGGGAAAATAGCAGTGCGTCTTATATGGCGAATGTAGCTGATTTTGCCCAGTTTTCAATGATACACCCGCCGCGATGCCGTGCGGCGGGTGTATCAGCTGTGAGGGAGGAGGGGCTGGGGGCCTGCGCCGCCCACTTTATGAATGAAGCAGGCGGCGTGGGCGCATGACGTATGACTCACGCTGCCAGCGCCCGTACTCCCGGCCTGCCTCCTCCCTCCTCTCTGCTCCGAACGGCGAGCGCTTCTAGTTGTAAGTACGGTAATGCACAGCGCTCATTGTCGCTCATTATGCGATTACATGCATACAACAATAAACTATTAGAGATATGATTATACAGTGAGCAGGACCCATGTAGTAGAATACAGTCACTGCACGGGCCCCGCTGTCATTATTAAAGCAGATGCGACCCCCACCCCCTGTATTGAGGGTCATTCACCACAGGGACACTTATGGAGGGGATCTGTGGATGACACATAGCATAAGATGGTATATATGTGTCATCCACAGATCCCCCCCATAACTGTCATACACAGATCCTCATCCTCATAACAGTGCCATCCAGGGAGGATTCCCCATAAGTGTCACCCACAGATCCCCCATAACAGTGCACACCCACAGATCCCCCATAACAGTGCGTCACCCACAGATCCCCCATAACAGTGCGTCACCCACAGATCCCCCATAACAGTGCATCACCCACAGATCCCCCATAACAGTGCGTCACCCACAGATCCCCCATAACAGTGCGTCACCCACAGATCCCCCATAACAGTGCGTCACCCACAGATCCCCCATAACAGTGCGTCACCCACAGATCCCCCATAACAGTACGTCATCCACAGATCCTCCATAACAGTGCGTCACCCACAGACCACAATTAGTTCAAAACCCACCAAAAGCGCACCTTTTGGTTCAAATTTTTTTTTTTCTTATTTTCCTCCTCAAAAACCTAGGTGCGTCTTATGGGCCGGTGCGTCTTATACGGCGAAAAATACGGTATATATATATTTTTTTTTAAATTAAAGTTTTACACAATAAGAACATTTTTAGAAAAATGTTGTCATTTTCTTATGATTCATACATGTTTTATTTGGCTATGGTCATTTATTAAGGGGTTAGGTGACTTTTACTGGTACTATTTTGGGGTACATATGACTTTTTGATTGCTTTATATTATGTTTTGGGGAATTGAGATGACTAAAAATATCTGTTCTGGCATAATTTTTATTTATTTGTTTTCACTGTGCACCTGATGGAATAGATCATGTGATATTTTTATAGAGCCAGTCGTTACAGATGTGGCAATACCATATATCTAATTTTTATTCATTTTTTTTCTATTTCTAACCATTTGTAAATGATTTTAAGGCTGATTGTGGTCTCAGGAAGACACAACAGCTTCTACAGTCTTCTGACCCCGCTGATCACATGGCCACTGGGCCGGAACAGGAAGCGGCATATGGCTTCCTTGCTGTGTACACAGCATTAATTCAGCTCTAGAAGAGAAACATCAAGTAGCAATCCTTGCCTTCTCTATGGGGTGCTCTGCTGTCACAGACAGCAGGCCTTCGGCTGAGCAGCTGCATTATTAGTGTGCAGCTGCTATCTCTCAATGGACGTTCTAAAATGTCCATTCAGAGATAAATCCTACCACCAGGATATTTATAGTCTATGGGCAGATGGTTACATTCAAACTAGCAGCATATATACATGATTACTACACCAATAGACAGTCTAGCACGCATAAGTATCTCTGAGTTATAACAAATAATGGCCCAAATCGGTTTCCCGATTTCACACATTTTTTATATTTTATTTTATTTTATTTTTTAACGGTTGTTGATTATATTCAAACTAGCAGCATACATACGTGTTTACAGGGTAGTGCATAACATTATCTGAGAGGCCCAAAAATTACCAGGCTACAGAAGGGTTCCAAATGAAAGACACAAAGCCAGAATGTGGGTAGTAACAGCACCATCATCTAACCAGAAGTAGTGGTAGTGGTGGCAGTAGTAGTAGTAATAGTAGTAGTAGTAGTAATAATAGTAGGCCTCAGTTATCTCTGCTGGCTTTGGAAAGGTGCAACATTAAAGTTAAGGATAAAGAGGATGAGATTGTGGATTGGATGGCTCACTTCTTCTCTCAGTTGCAGCAGGATGACTTAGAGGTGACTTCAGAGTCTGACACCGTGACTTGGAGCCAGAGGTCACAGCGTTCCTCCTGCTGCTCCTCCTTCTTGCAGCCCCAAAGAAGGATTTCAGCAGGGTCCTCCCAGTCTTCACTGCCCCTTCCTAGAAGGGCACATTCATTTTTCCTAAGAAGTTATAAGAAAACACCACCACACCCTACGGAATATAGTCAAAAGAGTATCCCTATTGATGTGAGCAGTCAGCATTTGTACTGCCCTGAGAAGATGGAGGAGGACCAGGCATAGCCATGTTGGTGGTGGTGGTAATAGTGGCCCTTTAGCCAAGTTATTGGCACTAGGGGCAGCAACATTGGCAATCAGGTAAGAGTTGGGAGGGGGGCCAAAGGACCCCTCATAATATCCCACAGTCAGATAGAAGCAAAAGGGAGAGTGAGTACTCCAATGACAATTCTGTGCTGAACATGACCTGGGAGCTGGATCAGGGTACTGATGAGGAGGCAACATCAGAGGCTTGAAGTAGTGATGGCGGCAGCAATAAAGAACAGATGCCAAATACCTCCCAAAGAACAGTCAGGGCCACATTTGCTTCAGGATCTGGTGATGCCACTGATGCAGTGAAAGGGTTAAGCCCAAAACATTCCAAAGTTAAACCCAGCTTGGCTGCTTCTACCCCTGTACGAGTATCTCATGTTTGGCAGTTTATCTGCACACTGCCGGAAGACAAAAGCATTGCCCTAGGCAAGCTGTGCAAGAGCAAAATAAAACATGGGCAGGCAAACACAAGCATAGGAACCAGAGCCCTAGTAAGCCACATAAAGCGGCATCACCCCATCCCATTGGAAACAGAGGCAGCTAGCCACAGCAGCAGGAATTCAATCCTTTTCCAGGTCCAGCTTGTGTCAGCCAGACCGCATCCACAAGCAGTATGGTGTCTTTCATTTCATACATCATCATCTTTTTCCACTTCTCCCAATCAGACTTCTCCTCCTTTACCCCATTGTCACCCATTGATAACAGCATGTGTGGCCAGGAACCAACTCTACATGCTTAACAATCCTCACAGTGTGCAAGCTTAATTCCCAACTGGCCAAGTTGCTGGTGATGTAGTTGCTGCTGTACCACTTACAGAAGTTAAGTCTGACGCATTTAGGGAGCTAATGGAGTGTGCTCAGCATCGTTGCAAGATTCCTATCCATCATTTTTTTTCCCAAAAAGTCATCCCTGCTTTGTACTCTCATGTGGAGGACAACATTGGCTACTCCCTGTGATTCTCCCTGGAGCAGCTCTTACGGGCAGGGACAGAACATGTCTTTCATGTCCCATTTTGTCAATGTTTTTTTCAGGCAGCGGTGAGGCAGCACCCCTGCAGTGAGGTCAGTTCCTTTTTATCCCCCCCCCCCAGGATTGTGTCAGCCTGGCTCCCAACCAGGCACTTATCTATCTCCATGGACACGTTCTAGTCCCAAACAGCAGCTGGGCACAGGGTCCCTTGCACTACCCCTCCTTCCAATCAAATATGTTAGGTCAAGCTTTGCCACGCCATGTTGGAGCTGATCGGCCTGGGAGAGAGTAGCCACACCTCAAGTATATCAAGCAGCAAAAATCCCGCTGGCTGTCCCCGCTGACACCAACTGGGCAAGGTGGTCAACGACAATTGCAGCCCTGAACCTGTGCGAAATAACACATGCTCCTTGCATGGTGCAAGACATCAATCTAGTGGTGCAGTGCTTTCTAAAAAAGTACACTGACTTGCACAAGGTGCTGGCAAAGTCCAGGAGACTTCAGCTACTCTTACGTGGCAAGAAACGTTCTCCTGGACCTGCAGGATAGATAGAACCGCTTAATTCACAACTTGCAAACTGGCTGGAATTCGACATTGCACATGCTCGAGCGTTTGTTAGAGCAGTGGAAAGCTGTGAAGAAAATTGTTATGCACCAGACAGCCTCAGCAGCAGGGAGCATGTGTTGCTTAGAGGTCAGGCAGTGGTAGCTCATTTGAGGCACACAAAGTTTCTCAGCAGGACACTTGTGGCATTAACCCCTTAGTGACCAGCCAGTTTGGGCCTTACTGATCAAGCGTTTTTCTTACATTTTTCCTCGTTCCATTCCAAGAGCTATAACTTTTTTTACTTTTCCATCTATATATGAGGGCTTGTTTTTTTGCGTAACAAGTTTTAGTTTTTAATGGCGCCATTTTGGGGTACACATAACTTTCTGATTAACGTTTATTAACGCTTTCAGGGAGGGAAAATCAGCAATAATGCCACTGCGTTTTTACGTTATAAATTTTACAGAGTTAATTTTTCAGTATAAAGAACATACTATCTTTATTCTCTGGGTGAGTACGATTACAGTTATACCAAATACATATATATTTTTTTTTTTTTACATTTTACTACTTATTTGCAATAAAAACCTTTTTTGTTTTTAAATAAAAATATATTTTTGCATTGCCGCTTCCCAAGACCCATAACTTTTTTATTTTTTTTATTTCTATAGAGTTGTGTGATGGCTTGATTTTTCATTGATATCATTTTGGAGTAAATGGCACTTTATCATCGCTTGTTATAAAAAAAATGTCGGTGGCAACTAAGAATAAATTAGCAATTCTATCTTTATTTATTTTTTACATGATTTTTAGATGATAATTTACATGACACGGCAATACCAACATATGGGGTATACGATTTTTTCGTTTTTCTTTCTTTCATTGAAAAGCGTATTTTCAATGGAAAAACAGCGTCATTTTTTGGGGATTTTTTTTTATTAAATGAGTTTGTTTTTTGTTTTTTGTTTTTACCACTTTTTAGTCCCAAAAGGGACTATAACAGACAGCTTTTTGATTGCTTTTAAAATGCAATGCACTATCCCTATAGTTCATTGCATTTTAATGGTAATGCTATTCTGACATTGACCAGCAGGCTGTGCAAGAGAGGCGCAGCCTGCTGCAAATTTCTCAAGGCTGGTCTGGGGCCTACATCAGAACCCAGGCAACCTTTACATACATCGGCACCCCAACAGAAGAAGTCTGCTCCCTCTGTCAGCAATTTACATGCAGCGGCGCCATTGTCCGCGGCATATAAAGTGTTAAACAGCCGGGATCGGCACTGCTGCCGGTCCGTGCTGTTAGAGCCGGGTTCCCGCTCCCCTCTGCACACAGGACCGTAAAAAAGCAGCAGCCCAACCTAAGGCCCCTTAGTGACCACGTATGGGTGTCCACTAAGGGGTTAAGGATGTCATTCATCTCATATTTATCTTAGAACAGACGCTGGTGGTCATGCATAAAGGGACCACGGCAGAAGAAGAGCAGCTGACACATCTTGCTGTCCGTCCTATAGCTATTGGGGACACAAAGGGAGTCTGCCATTAGGGCCTCATGCACACGACTGTTGTTTTATTCCGTGTCCGTTGTGCCGTTTTTCGTGATTTTCTGCGGACCCATTGACTTTCAATGGGTCCATTGAAAACTCGGCTAATGCACCATTTGTCATCCGCGTCCGTGAGCCGTGGTTCCAGTCCATCAAAAAAATATAACCTATCCTATTATTTTCGTGGAAAATGGTTTGCAGAGGCACACAAGATTGTCATCCGTGTCCACGTCCATTTTTTTTCCTATCATTTGCATGGCAAACTTGTCTTAGATTTTTTTTTTTTACTTTCCTTTATGTCTGGTGATCCTCCAAAAATAAAGGAAGACACACGAAAACAAAAACGGAAACGGATCACGGAACAACAGAACCCCATTTTGCGGAACAGAACACAACAACGGTCGTGTGCATGAGGCCTAAGGAGAATGACAAAGATGAGGATAAGGAGCCGCCACTGCAAGAGGAGGAGAAGTCGGAGATGGAGGAGCAAGAGGACAATAATGAGGATCGCACTAGCCAAACATCTGAGTGGGGGCCGGGCTAGAAAGAAGTGGCTCCTCAAGCATGCTGGCCAGAATGGCGACCTGTATGTTCACTTGCTTATGCCGTGACAGGCGTATTGTTTACATGAAGCATTCTAATTCCTGGATAGCCTTGCTATTAGACTCTTTCTAACAATGCAAAATGAGGGAATGTTTTCATGTTTTCTTCGAGCAGAAAGGGGACAAATTACATTACTACCAGAAAACACTGTGTACGCAGCTGCTGTTGCTGCATACATAGTGCTTCGATAGTCAATTTACGTGTATACAGTTTTCACAGGGTTAAAATGCAAACATTTTTTAGGAAGGGGTTGAAATTTCATTAAGCAGCATACATACGTCATTACTGAATCAATCCCAACATTTTCTCACAGCACAGGCTGATTTCGATGAATACACATCACCATGCCGCTGGTGGCCCATCTTGCCACTGTTGCTGTCTGTCTGTATAACTAACACTACATTCTGTATGGCTGCTACTAATGCTACTTTCCAACCATTGTGTTTCCCCAAGCCACTTTTAGGGAAGTTTTGAAAGCTTTGGAATATGAAAAAGCATGAGACATGTGCCGGAGGGGTGTGTTTTTAAACACGCTGCATGATAACACTGTCAAATGTGCATTTACCCACAGCTATGTATGTCAGTGTCACTCAGACATCATTTACTATTGCTGCCATTGCATTTTACAGGAAGGAGGGGAAAAATTCATAAAAAAATAATGAAAAAAGATTTTCCTAAAAATTATAAGTCTGAGGCTAGAGAAGATTATATACCAACTTTCAGGGCAATTGGAGTAACTTCATTTGGCCCGAACTGATTTGAGTCTGAATTGAACTTTTTCAAAAATACTATGAACAGGACCAGAAACAAATCTCGAATAAATATATACAGGTCCTTCTAAAAAAATTAGCATATTGTGATAAAGTTCATTATTTTCTGTAATGTACTGATAAACATTAGACTTTCATATATTTTAGATTCATTACACACCAACTGAAGTAGTTCAAGCCTTTTATTGTTTTAATATTGATGATTTTGGCATACAGCTCATGAAAACCCAAATTTCCTATCTCAAAAAATTAGCATATTTCATCCGACCAATAAAAGAAAAGTGTTTTTAATACAAAAAAAGTCAACCTTCAAATAATTATGTTCAGTTATGCACTCAATACTTGGTCGGGAATCCTTTTGCAGAAATGACTGCTTCAATGCGGCGTGGCATGGAGGCAATCAGCCTGTGGCACTGCTGAGGTGTTATGGAGGCCCAGGATGCTTCGATAGCGGCCTTAAGCTCATCCAGAGTGTTGGGTCTTGCGTCTCTCAACTTTCTCTTCCCAATATCCCACAGATTCTCTATGGGGTTCAGGTCAGGAGAGTTGGCAGGCCAATTGAGCACAGTAATACCATGGTCAGTAAACCATTTACCAGTGGTTTTGGCACTGTGAGCAGGTGCCAGGTCGTGCTGAAAAATGAAATCTTCATCTCCATAAAGCTTTTCAGCAGATGGAAGCATGAAGTGCTCCAAAATCTCCTGATAGCTAGCTGCATTGACCCTGCCCTTGATAAAACACAGTGGACCATCACCAGCAGCTGACATGGCACTCCAGACCATCACTGACTGTGGGGACTTGACACTGGACTTCAGGCATTTTGGCATTTCCCTCTCCCCAGTCTTCCTCCAGACTCTGGCACCTTGATTTCCGAATGACATGCAACAGTCCAGTGCTGCTTCTCTGTAGCCCAGGTCAGGCACTTCTGCCGCTGTTTCTGGTTCAAAAGTGGCTTGACCTGGGGAATGCGGCACCTGTAGCCCATTTCCTGCACACGCCTGTACACAGTGGCTCTGGATGTTTCTACTCCAGACTCAGTCCACTGCTTCTGCAGGTCCCCCAAGGTCTGGAATCGGTCCTTCTCCACAGTCTTCCTCAGGGTCCGGTCACCTCTTCTCGTTGTGCAGCGTTTTCTGCCACACTTTTTCCTTCCCACAGACTTCCCACTGAGGTGCCTTGATACAGCACTCTGGGAACAGCCTATTCGTTCAGAAATTTCTTTCTGTGTCTTACCCTCTTGCTTGAGGGTGTCAATGATGGCCTTCTGGACAGCAGTCAGGTCGGCAGTTTTACCCATGATTGCGGTTTTGAGTAATGAACCAGGCTGGGAGTTTTTAAAAGCCTCAGGAATCTTTTGCAGGTGTTTAGAGTTAATTAGTTGATTCAGATGATTAGGTTAATAGCTCGTTTAGAGAACCTTTTCATGATATGCAAATTTTTTGAGATAGGAATTTTGTGTTTTCATGAGCTGTATGCCATAATCATCAATATTAAAACAATAAAAGGCTTGAACTACTTCAGTTGGTGTGTAATGAATCTAAAATATATGAAAGTCTAATGTTTATCAGTACATTACAGAAAATAATGAACTTTATCACAATATGCTAATTTTTTTAGAAGGACCTGTATATATATATATATATATATATATATATATATATATAATTTTTATTACATATTGAAAAAAAAAAATAAACAAAAGAAAATATCGGAGCTCTGAGAATTCTACACACGGGAAACATGATAAAATAAATGATGACACAAATTAATTGCAATTACATGATCATTAGCTTTATAACATTTATAAAGAGAAGCTGCAACATAGATATCCCTAAGATTTTTACCAGAACAAGAACATTAATGGTACCCCAAGCTACAACACAGTAAAACATTATTTAAATATTTTACCTATGTAAGATTAAGCATTGTGGCATTACATTATAAATTATTGTTTTTAATAATGTGTGAAACTAGTACAACACTTGAGTTTATATTCTAGGTTATATTCGGATTAATTTGTTTTCTTTATTTAAAGATATAACTGGTTCTAAGATTATATGTATGCTTTTAAATTTTTTATAGTGAGTATGATTTCCATTTTTGCATGTACTGTATTTTATATGATTCTAATGGAAATAAAAGATAGATTTTTCAAACATATTTCAGTAGCTTTGTCAAGCATTTTCAGTGCAGTTGTGTTAGTTTAGTAGAAAAGAAATTCCAGGCTACATAGAGTAAAAACAATATTAGGCTTTATTAGTTGATGCCAATGAAATGCACCAGACAATGTACGTACAGCTTACACATTTTGCGCACCTATAGTGTTCTTAGCAAAGCATAGCATATATATAGAGAGACATTTGCATAATGAATCCAAATTAATCCAAACTGCCAATTAAGGCACTAGTTACACTGCATATTTGCATTATTAAAAGCAGATAAAAAAAAATAAACTTATAAAAATAAATGAAAACCGGGAGAAACAAATATTCTCTGGTATGTCTCTAAGCATGTAGCAGTAGATTTACAGTACTAATCTTACAGATGACTTGCACCAAATGTATCACAATGTCTCATCCTGGATTATTACTCTGGTGTATGGATATACTTTTGTCTAGCTTAATACCAAATATTGTTTAGCTTTGTCTTATGCACTTCCAGAGCAGGCCTTTTAACCCCCCCCCCCCCCCCCTTTCCTTCCTGACCAAGCCTAATTTTACAAATGTAACACGTGTCATTCTATGTGGTAATAACTTTACTAATCCAACCATTCTGAGAATGTTTTCTTCTGACACATTGTACGTCATGTAAGTGGGAAATTTGCATCAATATGTTTTACCTAGGGATGGGTTTGGCCGAACTTTGGCTCAAAGTTCGGTTCAAGTACCCAAACTTGACCCCGAACCCCAACCCCATAGAAGTGAATAGAGACCCGAACTTTGCCACTGTAAAATGGTTGTAAAATAGTCATAGAAAGGGCTAGAGGGCTTGAGGGCTTCAAAATGAAGCAAAATGGGGATAAGAGCAGGACAATTGCCCTGAAAACAAATGTGTTTAGGGAAATTACTTAAAATAACATAGAAAAAAATATATATACAAAAAAAAAATCTTGAACCAGGAGGCGGAGGTCCAATTGCAATAGGAGGTTGAGGAGGTAGTGGATGTGACTGTGTAGGTGAAAGAGGAGGAGGAGGTAGCCAACACTGGTTCATTTTTCAATAATATTTTTTATTTTTGTATTTGTCTGGTAATTCTGTGTGTGACATATAGCCATTTTTTGGGGTGTGGCTGTTATACTTCTCTACCCTGTGCTCTGAACTATGTCCTGGCTGTACAGTTGTGTACCTGGCCACTGTTGGTGCAGGAACCCACCCTCCGAGTCACCTGTGGACGACTGGCCTGATAACCATGGGGATGACCCCTGTTCTTCCTCCTCTTCCTTCTATGCAACATCCTTATCCATCATTGCCTGAAGCGTTTTTTCAAGGAG
Source organism: Bufo gargarizans (assembly GCF_014858855.1). Lineage (NCBI taxonomy): Eukaryota > Metazoa > Chordata > Amphibia > Anura > Bufonidae > Bufo > Bufo gargarizans. The sequence goes on along the minus strand of NC_058080.1, from coordinate 523,299,861 downwards.
ACATAGAAGTGTGATAGTAACGTTGATGACAGCGCCATCAGTGCTGGCCATGTTGGTGGAGTACTCTAAACAGTGCAGCACGGAACACACATCCCACATGGAGGCCCACTCGTTGGTCATGAAGTGGTGCTGTTCCACAGAGCGACTCACCTGTGTGTGTTGCAACTGAAACTCCGCTATCGCCTGCCACTGCTCACAAAGTCTCCCCAGCAGGTGCAAGGTGAAGTTCCACCTCGTGAGTACATCACATATAAGGCGGTGAACAGGAAGGCAAAAGTTACACTGCAGCACAGAAAGGCGAACAGCAGCAGGTTGAGAACACTAAAAGGGCACACTTTCTGCAGCAGCTCTGACATCTTGGGGTAATTCTTCAGAAACCTCTGAACCACCAAATTCAGCACATGTGCCAGGCAAGGGATGTGCGTCAACCCGGCTATGCCCAGAGCTGCTATGAAATTTTGCCTGTTATCCCACACCACTATGCCAGGCTTGAAGCTCCAACCACTCTTCAGTCTGTTCTTCCATGCCCTGCACAGCTCCTGCGCGGTGGGATTTTTCCTCCAAACAGAGGAGTTTCAGAACAGCCTGCTGTCATTTCCCCCTGACTGTGCTAAAGGTGGTGGTGCAAGTGGCTGGTAGAGGAGGATTAGGAGGCAGTAGAGGAGGAAGTGGAGTAGGAATAGGAGGCAACAGGAGGAAATGAGAAACGTCCAGCAATCCTTGGTGAAGGTAAAGCATGCACAAACCACTTTTCGCTTCAGGCCCAGTCGCCACTACATTTACCCAGTAAACAGGGAGATAAAATGTCCCTACCCGTGCTTACTGGTCCATGTATTGGTGGTTTTGTGGACCTTGCCACTGATGGCGTTGCACAGCGCTCACCTGATTTTGTCCACCACTTGTTTGTGCAGGGCAGGGATGGCCCACCTGTAAAAGTAGTGGCGGCTGGGAACCACGTACTATAGGACAACCACTGTCATTAGGTTTTTTAAAGTGTCCGTCTCTGCCAGATGTAATGGCAGCATTTTAAAGGCCATGAATTTTGAAATGCTGGCATTCAGGGCCAGGGCCCGCGGGTGGGTAGGGGGGTACTTCCTATTTTTCTCCAGTGTTTGGGGGATGGACAGCTGAACACTTCTATGGGACAGTGTGGAGATGCTCAGTGACACTGCTGGTGGTGTTGCTGTCACATGCTCTCTTTGCGGGGTGCAAGGTGGCCCTGTCACTCCAGAGCGGGGAGAAGAGGCCGAGAGCGCAGGAGATGAGGGAGAAAGAGGAGATTCATAACTTTTGTAGTTTTTTAAGTGTCTACTCCACTGCAGCTTGTGCTCTGCATTTGGATGCCTTGTAATGCATGTGGTGCTCAGGTTTAGAACATTTATGATTCGCTTCAGCGTCTGACTGCACAGCTTACAATCATCCTTGTCTTTTCATCAGCATATTGCCTGAAGAACTGCCATGCTGGGGAGCTCCCCTGAGCTGGCTTTGGTGTACTGTGTCCCTCGGTGCGGTGGGCAGTAGCAGGCGTACTGTGCGTCTGGCGCTGCGTTACCACCACCTCTTCCTCTGAACTACAAACGTCACTCAGATAACCTTGATTCCATGTGGGGTCTAGGACCTCATCATCCTCCACATTATCTTTCACCCACTCCTGACCCCTGCCTTCCTTGCTGGTCTGCACACTGCAGAAAGCTGCAGCAGTTGAAACCTGTGTTTCATCATCAACATCATCATCAGAGATGTGCTGCAGTGGTCGTCCCATGTCCTCATCCTCAAACATAAGTGGTTGGGAATCAGTGCACTCAATCTTTTCTACTTGGCCCATGGAACCCCCTCTAGCAGAGTCATCAAAAAGCATAAGTGACTGCTGCATGACTAAGACTGCTTGGCTGATGTGCAAGGGGTTAGGCTGGTTTCACACGGGCGTTGCAGGAAAATGTGCGGGTGAGTTGCGGGAGTTGCGATATTTTTCAGCGTGAGTGCAAAACATTGTAATGTGTTTTTCACTCGCGTGAGAAAAAATCCTGCATGTTTGGTACCCAAACCCGAACTTCTTCACAGAAGTTCGGGCTTGGGATCGGTGTTCTGTAGAATGTATTATTTTCCCTTATAACATGGTTATAAGGGAAAATAATAGCATTCTGAATACAGAATGCATAGTAAAATAGCGCTGGAGGGGTTAAAAACATTTTTTTTTAACTCAACTTAATCCACTTGATCGCACAGCCGGCATCTCCTTCTGTCTTCATCTTAGCTGTGCGCAGTAACAGGACCTGTGGTGACGTCACTCCGGTCATCACATGATCCATAACATGATCTTTTACCATGGTGATGGATCATGTGATGACCGGAGTGACGTTACCACAGGTCCTGTTACTGCACACAGCTAAGATGAAGACAGAAGGAGATGCCGGCTGCACAATCAAGTGGATTAAGGTGAGTTAAATTATTATTATTTTTTTTTTAACCCCTCCAGCGCTATTTTACTATGCATTCTGTATTCAGAATGCTATTATTTTCCCTTATAACCCACTTTTTTCACGCACGGTTTCTAGGAGACGATCGGGATGGAGACCCGATCATTATTATTTTCCCTTATAACATATAAGAGAAAATAATAATGATCGGGTCCCCATCCCGATCATCTCCTAGCAACTGTGCGTGAAAATCGCACCGCATTCGCACTTGCTTGCTGATGCTTCCGATTTTCACGCAACCCCATTCATTTCTATGGGGCCTGTGTTACGTGAAAAACGCAGAATATAGAGCATGCTGCGATTTTCACGCAACGCACAAGTGATGTGTGAAAATCACCGCTCATGTGAACAGCCCCATAGAAATGAATGGGTCGGGATTCAGTGCGGTTGCAATGCGTTCAACTCACGCATCGCATCTGCGCGGAATACTGCCCCGTGTGAAAGGGGCCTTAAGGTGAAAAACAGATGCCCATAGGCCGCCGGTGCCAACTCTGCACTTTCAGCAGTGGACCGGGTGGAAGACAATGTGAAGGAACTGGAGGCACTCTCAGCCATCCAATCTAATACTGCCTCTAATTGTTCTGGCCTCACCATTCATACAGCTGTATTTGGGCCTACAAAATGACGCAGAACGTCCTGTTGCCTTCGTGCACCAGAGGAAAGTGTTTCATTTTGGCATGTGGCTGGCACACCAGCAGCACCATATCTCCGGCCACATCCCTTATTTGATGTTCTCCTCACTCTTTGAGGACACCCACAAATTTGACAGACATTTTGTAAATTTGCAAATTCAACTTTTCTAAGGATCAATTCAGATTTGAAGTCACTTTGAGGAGCTTACATAATACATAGATAAATAACCCCATTATAGAAGCCACACCTCTCAATTTATTCAAAACAGATTTAAGTAATGTTGTTAACCTTTTAGGTGCTCCACAAGCATTAAAACAAAATAGAGTTGTAATTTAAAAATGTCACTTTTTTCCAGATTTTCCATTTCAATCCATTTTTCCCTGTAACATGGAAGCAAAACAAACCTTAATCTTTATTATCCTGATCCTGCAGTTTATGTAAACACCTCATATGTGGTTGTAAACTGCTGCATGGGCACACCGCACAGCTAAGAACGGAAAGAGCACCATATTGTTTTTGGATAGCAAATTTTGCTGGAATGGTCTTTGAGTGTCATGTTGCATTTGAAAAGACCCTAAGGTACCCCTACAGTGGAAACCCCCAAAATGTGACCACAATTTGGAAACTACACCATTGAAATAATTTTTAACAGGCATAGTGAGCACTTTGATCCCACAGCATTTCATAGAGTTTATAAACACTTGGCTGTGAAAATAAAAAAAATATTATTTTTTTTACAAGAAAATGATGTTTTAAGCCCAAACTTTCTTTTTCACAAAGTGTAACAGGAGAATATCACTGTTTTTGTTCACTGAACTGTGTTTTGGTTATTTTTTTGCACACATTTTACAGTTTTTATTGGCACCACATTTTGTTTTTTTAATGGTTGATCTGTCATTTTTATTGATACTGTTTTGAAGTGTGTATGACTTTGACATTGGTGCATGATTTTTTTTATAGTTTATTTTTATTTTTATACTGGGGAAAGCGAATAATTTGAAGTTTTTTAGTTTTTATTTTTCCTTTTTTAAGCCCCCCCTAGAGGATCTAAACAAGCAATCATTAGATTGAGGTTCTGGGGAAAGTAAAACCTCAAAAAGCACCAGGATGCGACGGGTTCCCCTTTGAAATATATAAAACCTTTTCTCAGGTGTTAGTACCAGAACTAAAAACAACGTTGAATGAGGCCCAAAAAATAGGTGATCTACCAGATTCCATGAAAGAGGCAATTATCACACTAATTCCAAAAAAGGGTAAAGAACAAATAGATCCCGGGTCATACAGGCCAATATCCCTTTTAAATACGGATGTTAAAATTTTGGCAAAGGTCTTGGCTGATAGGCTGTCAAAGGTGATTAAAGATGTAATAAATGAAGATCAGACAGGTTTTATACCCGGTAGAACGATATACTCAAATATAAGAAGGTTGTTTCTTAATATTGAAGCCAATAGATCGAAAGTAGGGGAGAAAGCGGTACTTTCATTGGACGCTCAAAAGGCATTTGATTGTATTGAATGGGAGTATTTGTGGGCAGTATTAATAGGGGTATAGGGGAGGGATTTATAAGATGGATCCTGCTAATATATCATAATCCAAGGGCTAGAGTGATGGTGGATGGGAGCTTGTCCCTGCCACTTGCCCTTTATCGGGGCACTAGGCAGGGATGCCCTCTCTCTCCATTACTATTTCCTATTGCGATTGAGCCCCTGGCAAGTATAATAAGAAATGATAGGGAGATTAAAGGTTTTCAATATGCGGAAGGAGAAGAAAAACTGTTAATGTATGCGGACAACATTTTATTATTTATGCACAATACAGGGGGTCAGTTTAATATAGTGATAGATATAATAGATTTTTTTTTTTCTGGATTAAACATATATTAGGAGATGCTCAAATACAGGGAGACTTAAGGGTGCATGTGCTTGAAAAACACGATAATTTTAAATATTTAGGCATACAAATTTCTGGAAATATAGAAGAATATGAAAAACTAAATGCACTCCCCCTAATAAAAGAACTTTGAACCAAAATACACATTTGGAAAAGATTACCAATGTCAATACAGGGTCGGGTAAATCTAATAAAAATGTTTTTTCTCCCAAAAATACTCTACGTCCTGCAAAATGCCCCCATTGAGGCTACCGCAGAATATTTTTAAGCTACTCGATAGCCTAATGGGGAATTTTATTTGGAAGGGTGCTATTCCTAGGATAAAGAAAGAGGTGCTCCAGCTCCCAGTGAGAGAGGGTGGATTAGCTGTTCCGAATATTTTTTTTAAAATTATTTAATAACACAATACGGTCATATAAAAGGTAGCTTAAATGGTTTAGTGGGTAGGCAGGAATTAAATAGATTGGGGTGGAAAGAGGAATGGAATCACTTAGAGGTGGTGGAACCAGGTACACTGGGGAAAAATAATACACAAAATAGAATATTAAATTCACTGGACTATATATGGGTGGAAATTAAAAAAAAAAATATTAGAGATTAAAGGGTTTTTACATTTTACACCTATTTGGAAAAATGTCAATTTAAAGGAACTGCAAATAATTAGGATTTATATGGACTGGGAAAAAAAAGGGATGAAATATCTAGGCCAGATATTTGAACAGGATAAACTGAAAGACTTTAATACATTGGCTAGGGAGTTTGGGATCCCCCAAAGGGATATATATATATAAGTATCTTCAGCTTAGGAATGCGTTGCGGACAGTGGATCAGGATGATAAATATAGAAGGGAAAAATCAGATAGATTGTATAAATTTACTGACGGGGGTGAAAAAGGAGGAATAACCGCAAAAAGATACAGGATTTTGATGGAGGGAAAAAAAAAACGGATTACAATACTTGCCAGGAAAAAATGGGAAAACGAACTACAATCTTTTACGGAAGAGAAATGAAACGACGCTCTTATAAGTTACGCTAGGGTCTCGGATAGTGGTTCACATAAGATTTCACCGCTTTTTATAGTTCATAGGTTACATCGGTCTCCATGGATGTTGAAAAGAATAGGTGTGAGAGCCTCGGACAAGTGCCCAAAATGTAGGGGAGAGAATGCAGATTTAATCCATTGTTTCGGGAGATGTCCCAGATTGTTCAGATATTGGACAGAAATAGCAGAGACTGTATCTTTATTTTTGAAGGTCCAACTATCCGAAGATCCAGTAGCTTGTATATTAGGGGCAACTGAACATCTGAAGGAAAATAAAAAAATATGATTGGTTTTGAGCAAAGTATTATTCCAAGCTAGACTCCTTATACTTAAGAAATGGGTAAAGGTAGACCCTCCGACAGCGGGACATACCTTATAGCTATGCTCGTTTCTCTGCTGACCATAAGTAACTGTCTATATCATATAGTATATAGCTTAGCGCCATATAGTAAATGTTTTCTTTAGACAGTGAACAAGTATATCATTAAACACACCTCTAACAGCTTGATTAAGCTTCTGTAGTGCAGTGGGACAGAATGCAAATACAACATCAATAGTTTATACAGTATATAAAATGCAAAATGAGAACATTTGGGGATATATTAAAACATTGGATGTTAGGAATTAAGCATTATGAAGTATTAATATGTTACCTTTTTTTCTTATCATACAGAAGAGGTTGGAGAGTTAAGATTAAGGTTTGATTTTAGATTTATTTTTAGATTTATTGTAGATGTAAAAGGCAAAGTAAATATGTATGTAAACTGTGCAACTATTTCCTTTACATGAAAGGTACAGTGGAGCTGGACATGTGATCATGATACCATGCTTTATGTAGAGTTTCTTCTACAATAAACTTTTATGCTCTGGTTCAATGCTACACCAGCTTTAATACTAAAAGTACTTAAATACATTTTAAAAAATGTATTCTCTTTTAGATCCAAAGTGAATTTAACTAATGGGAAGCAACAATGAAACATATGTGTCCTTGTTTATAATACTTGGCTTTCCAGGCTTGCAGAGATTAAAGGCTTTCACATTTATCATAGGATTATTTGTGTACATAACAACAATATTTGGAAATGTACTTATCATTTTCATGGTCCGGAAAGACAGTCGACTTCATTTGCCTATGTATTTCTTTCTCGCAAACATCTCTGTGATTGATATTTTCTATACAACAAACATTGTCCCTCAAATGCTTTTAACATTTCTCATAGAAATTTATACAATCTCTTACACTGGATGCATTTCTCAGTTCTTTCTTCATATCTGCCTTGGGTCGGGAGAATGCCTTACTTTAGCCATCATGGCATTTGACCGTTATGTTGCAATTTGCAATCCTTTACATTACCTAAATATCATGAATAACATAGCATGTATTTCCTTAATAGGAGGAATATGGGTTTTGTCTCTTACAGCCAACCTACCACCCCTGGTGTTTCTTTGTCAGATGCATTTCTGTGGCGCCAATACCGTCAACCATTTTTTCTGTGATGCTCCACCCCTGTTAAAGCTTTCCTGCACAAGCACACAACTGGTAGAACGAATCAATTTTGTTGTTGCTGCTAGTATGATTATGAGCTCTTTAACTATGATCATCTTATCTTATTCTATGATAATCAGAAGTGTTATCGCAATTCCAACTACAAAAGGGAAAAAGAAGGCTTTTTCTACTTGTGCTTCTCACCTCACAGTTGTGGGAATTTTCTTTGGCAGTTTGATAGTCATGTATGTGCGACCAAATTATAATAATTCATCAGATTATAACAAAGTTGTGTCCGGCTGCTATACAATGGTTACGCCCATGTTGAATCCTCTTATATATTCTTTAAGGAACAGAGACATGAAAAACGCTATAAAGCACAATTTAATGTGTAAAGCTGGATAAGTGATGTTCACATCTGTATGCTCTCTCCGGGCAGAATGGACGGCACACACTACAAAACATTAAAGTTAATGGACCAACTCACATGTCAATTTTCTTCAAGGGCCATTGAATTGTGCATAATTTTTCTCAGCATTTTGTGCTAGACTTGGCGATGACTGATGCCATGTAGATGAAATAAATATGGTCACAGACAAAACTGATTCCACACGGATGGAAAATCTGTGTATATAGTGGATGGAATGATGATACGTTTTACAACGCTTTTCTGCTAATTTTCCTAAAATTTGTTACTTTCCCTCTCCCTCTATAGATATGTAGTGCCTTGAAAAAGTATTCATAGCCCTTGAACTTTTTCGTATTTTTTTCATATTACACTCACAAATTTACATGTATTTTATTGGGATTTTAAGTTAAGACCAAAACAAAGTCACAAGTACGTATGAAGTGAAAAAAATTAAATTATACATGTTTTAAAAAAAATAAATCAGAAATTAAAATCTGAAAAGTGTGGCATGCATTAGTATTCAGCCCCCTGTACTCTGATACCCACCAAAAAAATCCATTGTGACCAATTGCCTTCAGAAGCAACCTAATTAGTAAATAGATTCCACCTGTGTGTAATTTATTCTCAGTATAACTATAGCTGTACTGTGAAAGCCTCAGAGGTTTCATTAGGAATATAATGCACTGGAAGAGCTGAAGGACCTGTGATGACCTCACAGTCATGTAATCAGTGCTGAAGGCAGTGGTTAAGAAGGACCTGGGATGATGTCACCATCATGTGACCAGTGCAGAAGAGGATGGCACTCAGCAGTGAAGAGGAGAAGTCCTGGGGAAGAAGCTGTGGTGAGGTACGTGACAGTGGTAAGCAAAGGGATAGATTTTCAGTGTGAGAGGAAGAGTAATTCTGGGAGTTGTGGTTATTTAACTGTGACTGTATGTTAGGGCTGAAGAGAGGGATGTTATTTACATGGGACTGTATGTTGGAGTAGGGTGGAGTGATGTTATTTACATGGGACTGTATATTAATGGTGGCTGTGGGAGGGAATGATTTTATTTACATGGGACTGTATGATGATGGCAGCTGTGGGAGGGAGTGATGTTATTTACATGGGACTGTATTATGAGGGCGGCTATTGGAGAGAGTGATGTTATTTACATGGGGCTGTATGTTGAAGGTGGCTGTTGGAGAGAGTGATGTTATTTACATGGGACTGTATGTTGATGGCGGCTGTGGGAGGGAAAGATGTTATTTACATGGGACTGTATGATGATGGCGGATGTGGGAAGAAGTGATGTTATTTACATGGGACTGAATGTTGAGAGGGCAATGCTATTTACAGAAGGCTGCTGGGGGATGGAGTGATGTTGTTTACATGGGATTGTATGTTGATGACTGCTGTGGGAGGGAGCGATTTTATTTACATGGGACTGAATGTTGAGAAAGCGATGTTGCTTACATGGGATTGCATGTTGGAGGCGGCTGGGGAGGGGGTGATATTATTTATATGGGACTGTATGTTAAAGGTAGCTGGGGAGGAGGTAATTTTATTTACATGAGACTGTATATTGGAGGGGCTTAAGGGAGGGAAGTGATGTTATTTACATGGGACTGTATGTTGGAGGGGGCTGGAGAGATGGTGTTATGTTATTTACATGGGACTCTATAGCGGAGGAAGGAAAATAGTGTTATTTACATGGACTGTATGGTGGAGGGGCTGAGGAATTATAATTTCTGAGAATACTAAAGGGAGGAATAAAACTACAGGGGCACTGCAGTGAGCATTATAAATACTGGGGGCACTTCAGGGTGATGATAACTGTAGGGGGCAATATACATTTATTTTAGAGGGCAATATAAATACTGGAACCACTGTAGGGGCATTTTAAATACAGAGGACATTAGGCATTCTAATTACTACTGGGGGCTCTATAGGGCACTGTTACTTATAGATCCACCTTATTTCTAGTAAGAGCACTATGGGTGTCCTTATTACTACTGCGGGGTCTGTAGAGAGCTTGATTACCACTGGGGGAATAATAGAGGGCCTAATTTCTACTGGGGACTCTGTGAGAGCATTATTAATACTGGAGGGCTTTTCTACTAATGGAGCCACACTTGGGGAGCCTTATTACTATTTAGGGTACTGTATGGGGCAGTATTGCTAATGAAGGCATTCTGGAAGGGAATTATTATTGGTGGAACTTTGATTAGCACTCTTGTTATGGGGGGATTATCTGTATGAAACATATTTCTTTCAGGATAGTATTTGAGGGTATTGGGCAGCAGAGCGAGCAGCAGGATAACACTATTGGGAGGTCATGTTGGGAGATTATGATAGAAAGGTAAGGAAGCTAAGATGTCTGAAAGAAGTTGTCCAGACTGAATGGAGAAGATGATGACAGAGAAGATTTATGTCAGAGGAGATGTAGAGAGGTATGTGCTGGATGTGAGAGGTATGTGCTGCTGTATAGCAAATACAGCAAAATGCGGTGTGCAGGGGGAGGGTCGACTTAGAGAATTCTTTGGGGCTGGGACCCTTGCAATGCATCATGGAAAACCAAGGAACAGGGGACAGCCTCCCCTTGTTACACGGAGAAGTGTGGAGAAGTGTAAAGCAGGGTAATAAAAAAATATTCTAAGAGCTGAACATCTCACGGAGCACTGTTTAATCCATCATCTGAAAATAGAAGGAGCATGGCACAACTGACAGCACAGGCAAGGTAAACACTAATTAGAGAACCAACCAAGAGGCCCATGGTCACTCTAGAGGAGCTGCAGAGATCTACAACTCAGGAGGGAGAATCTGTCCACAAGAAAACTGGAAGTCGTGTACTGAAGACTGGCAACAATAAAGCCATTTTTGAAAGCAAGACATAAGAAGTTCCATTTGTAGTTTGTGGAAGAAGGTGCTCTGGTCAAATAAGACCAAAGTTTAACTTTTTGGCCTAAATGCAAACTGCTATGTGTGGTGGAAAACTCACACTGCACATTACACTAAACACACCATCCCCATTGTGAAACATTGTAATGACAGTATCATGCTGTGGGGGTACTTTTTTTCAGCTTGGACAGGAGAACTGGTCAGAGTTGATGGGAATATCAATGGAGATAAATACATGGCAATCCTAGAGGAAAAACTTGTTAGAGGCTGCAAAAGACTTGAGACTGTGGTGGAGGTTCATCTTCCAGCAGGACAATTACCCTAAACATACAGCCAGAGCTACAGTGGAATAGTGTTACAATGGCCTAGTCAAAGTCCAGACCTAAATCCCATTGAGAATCTGTAGCATGACCTTAACATTACTGTTCATAGGCACCATCCAATCTGACTGAGCTTGAGCTTTTTTACAAAGAAGAATGGGCATAAATTTCAGTCTCAAGATGTACAAACTTGGTAAAGACATACCCCAAAAGACTTGCAGCTGTAATTGCAGTGAAAAGGAGGCAGTGGCGTACCTACAATAGAGGCAGACCACGCAGCTGCTATGGGGCCCATGAGGGGGGGGGGGGCGGAGGGGATGGAAGGCCCCGCCCCTAATTACACTAAGATAGCTGCTGTGCTCCACTATCACTTCTCCTGTGCTCAGGGCCCCCCTCCCCTTACATATTTTATCAATCTTCATGCCGGCTCCTGCAGTGACAGACAGTCCCTAGCCAGCCTATGACAGTGCGCTTCTCTCTGTCTGTCTGCCGGGTGTTGAACTGGCCAATCAGCATTTAGCAGCGTTAATAGCCTGCTGCTGATTGGCTAGCCTAGCTCAGTAGAGTAGACAGAGACAGGACTGAGCGGGCGGGATGCTGGACTTGTCTTCACCGGACTGCCTGCCCGGCTCAGTGATTTATAACCACCCAGAGACGAACTCCAATCCCCACAGACTGATAATGTCTCCAGAGAGCGTGCCCTGCACAGTTACGGACAAAGTAAGTGCTGTGCAGCTGTGCACTGTCAAAAGTAAAAAAAAAGTTAATGGGGAAGGGGGGGGGGGGAATCCGGCACACTGCCCTCTACATAGTCTTATCATATAGAGAACAGACTCAGTGTGCCTCAAACAGCCCCCCCCCCATGAACGCTGCTTGCTGTTGATGCTTATATAGACAACGATGCCCCAGCAGCCACCCCCCAATGAACTCTGTTGCATTAGCATTAAGAAGAGTTCATGGAGGGGGGTGCTGTGCAGAGTGGGCATAAGCAGGAGGACCGATGCTATGCAAGCTCCTGCCCTGCGCTCCTTCAGCTCTGCTCTCATATAAATCACTCTTCCTGCCTGTTCCAGGCTGTACATCACTTGCTGCAGCCCTAGTGAAATCTGTACTTCTGTCTACTACTAATGTCCTTTTGGGACTAATTACACCACTTTCACTGCACCTACCTACTTAACTAAGACTTAGCTTTTATTTCATATTATTTAATAATTATGGTGTAGATAACTAATGTTAAAATTCTCAGTGATCACTGGCCATTTATCTATCCCTTTAAATTACCCTGTCAGGACCGTCTGCTGACTGGGTTTGATACACACTTTCACTAACAGGCTGCGCGCTTGCCTGTATTTGTTATTTGTTGAGTGCAATTCATTTTATTTATCTGTAATGGCCTAATGAACAGCTGCCATAAAATTTAGAGCCTCACGCTGCCCCCCGACATGTTTCGCCGTATCACGGCGTCTTCAGGGGTTAGGGCAGAGTGTACGCGTGTCCTCCTTGCGACCAACTTATAAAGCCTTTGTTTGTGACGTCATTATTGGGAGCCTCACTAGGGGGCGTGATGGAAGGTTTCTTTTCCCAAATGCCGATTGGATGTACGCCGTGGTTCGGCTTGTTTTCGTCATACCTACCGCCCCTTGACCTCGGCTATTTCCCTTCAATTGGTCCTCGTCATTCGCAGGCGTCTGTTTACATCATAGCTCCGCCCGTCTGACGTCGGCTGCCTCCTTCCAATTGGTCCACGTCATCAGGTGCTGTCACGCATGCCCAGTTGATGTAATTGCTCTCCGATTTTGAGCTATTGCGCATGCTCGCCGACTTAGTCATCAGCCTTCTCAATACATTGAGCTCGACGCATCTCTGACGCGCATGTTCACGGACTTAGATTCCGGCTATAGTGGTACTTCCATTCTTGTTCTCTCTGGAGGTTCCCTTCAGGAGGTATTTCCTTATACCTATCCCTTAGTATTCTATCCATCTTGGGTTTATCTCTCTACTGGTAGCTACTCCCATGTTTTAATATTTGTGTGTCGCTTTATTTATCTAATATATATTCACACTACCTTCTCTGATGGCCTCATATTTCTTTATTCTTCCTGTTATCTTTTTATATACTGAGGTTACCTGCAGAGAAGGGTCAGGATGAGTGGGAATTATTGACTAGTTTGGGGAATATAGGGGACAGAGGGAGGGGGGGGGGGGGAGGGGGGAGACAGATTTAGTCGCTCCACATCTTTCATCCCATATCTTTGAGTTAATGGGTTACCTGTTAGGGGCATCCCTACACTCCAGCTACATGAATTGATGACTGTATTTGATTAGATATCTTTTGTGGTGTTCTTCATCTATCTCCTTTTAACTTAATTGATCTCATTTTGCTGCTTGTTTTTCCACCTTCAATATTTTCTCTCCCTTTTTATCCCCTTAATGTGATATTATTTTTATTTATATACTTTCCAATGTAAATTCCCTATATTCAATTACCATGAGGTTCCCAAGTGTAGGCTATTTTCTCATATTACGGTTCCATAGTTGAATTTTTATTTTTATTATTTTTATTTTTTAATTTTTTATTATTTTTTATAATTTTTTCACAAGGAGGTTGCTCTATTTTAGTTAAAATATTTTTATCTCATTTTCTACTTCAATTGGTAATTCTTTTGATTTCTTTTATTTTCTTTTTTCTCTTAGATGGGGGTATTCGTAACCTACAGGAAGGACGAGTACGTGAACCCTTCATTTAGCCCTTTTGGGGCTAGACTATTTAGTAAGTATATCCATTTGGTTTCTTCTTGTTGGAGCTTTTTGTCTATATCTCCTTTGCGTGGTCCTGATTTGACTCTCATCAGTCCCCAAAATTTGAAATCCGTGTTATGGCCCCTGTGCTTTTCTCTCATATGTCTGGCCAGGCTGGTGTCCTCTCCAGTGTTGATGCTACTCAGATGCTTTGATATTCTTCTTCTCAGCTCTTGAATTGTCTTCCCGACATACAACTTAGGGCATTCACAGCTAATAACATATACAACCCCCTTTGTCTTACAATTAATGTAGTCCCTGATTTCATAACTTTTTCCATCAACTGGGTTTATGAAGTTTTTAGTGATTTTCATCCGACTACAGAAGGTACAATCTCCACAGGGGTATGATCCATTGTGAGACAGCCACATACTTTTTTTAGTTGTTTGGTGGGGTTGATAGTGACTGTGAACTAGCTTTTCTTTTAGATTTTGTCCTCTCCTAAATGTTATCGCAGGATATTTCGGTATTACTTGTTGTAGGTCTATGTCGGCCTGCAAAATGTGCCAATGTCGTTTCAGAATCCTTTGTATACCACAGTGTTCTGTATCATACGTGCCTATACACCGTATAATCTTCTCTCCCTCTTTTGTTTTTTTATTTGTCAATAGGTCTACTCTTTCTGTTGTTCTAGCTTTATTATAGGCTCGATGCAAGCATTTTTTGGAGTATCCCCTCTCAATAAATCGTAAGTATAAGTTTCTACATTCTTTTTGGAATGCTTCCTCGGTGGAACAGTTCCTCCTGGCTCTAAGATACTGTCCCACCGGGATTCCTTTTTTTAGAGAGTCAGGGTGGAAGCTTTGCCAGTGTAGCAGGCCATTTGTCGATGTTGCTTTCCGATATATTTCGGTTTGGATTCTGCCGTCAGGCTGCAGGTTTATTTTCAAATCCAGAAAATTCAAAGTGCTTTTGTGTATTTCAGCTGTAAACTTCATACCAACCTGATTGTCATTCAGTTGGCTAACAAAGTCATAAAATTGTGCTTCAGTGTCATCCCAAAAAATCAAAATATCATCTATATAACGACCCCAAAATAAAATGTGTTGCGTGTATTTTTCCATAGTGTCCCTAAATACTATGCGATCTTCCCACCACCCTAAAAATAAATTCGCGAAACTTGGTGCACAGATCGTGCCCATCGCGGTGCCAGTGACCTGCAAATAATATTTCCCATTGAACATAAAGTAATTGTGCTCTAACAAAAATGTCAGTAGTGAAATAACAAAATTATTGTGCTCATAATATTGTATTCCCTTTGTGTTCAGGTAGTGTTGTGTTGCCTGTATACCAAGATGATGCTGAATGCTGGTATACAGTGCCTCAACGTCGAGACTTGCTATAAGTGTATGTGAGTTCACCTGAATTTCCTGCAGCCTGACGACAGTATCCTTGGTGTCTCTAAGGTACGAGGGTAGTGTTCTAACAAATGGAGAAATGACCTGCTCCACATATTCACTAATGCCTTCGCATAGGCTTTGGTTGCCAGAGACGATAGGTCTCCCTGGAATTGGTTCCCTTTGTTTATGGACTTTCGGAATAGCATAAAAGGTTGCTACTGTCGGTCGTGGTCTAAACATAACTTTATATTCCTCCTTAGTAATTAGATTACGATCTTTGGCATTTTTGAGAAGTTTTTTTAGCTCTAATACATATTTTTCAGTGGGGTCAGTTCTTAGCTCCCTATAGGTGTTATTTTCATTCAGGAGATCCATTATCATTTGTTCATAATCTTTTCTCTCCAATAGGACAATATTCCCTCCTTTGTCCGAAGGTTTTATGACTAAATTGTCATTATCCATTAGGTCTTTCATAGCTATTTGCTCTTCTGTGGTTAAATTGCTGTGCTTATTTCTCTTAGGGGCTCTGATTTTTTGCAGGTCCCTAGTGACAACGTCTACAAACGTTTGAATGTTTGCATATTTGCCAAACGGGGGGGTAAATCTGGACTTGGGAGTTAGGGTGCTAAATGGTGGACTAGGGGCTACTATTTCCCCTTCTCCTTCTCTCTGTAGTACCGCAAGGGTTTCAACTGCTTCCCTCTCACGGTTTTGTGCATTAATTTCCGCTTGCTCACTGGAATTAAATTCCTTGTGCAGTGCTAGTTTCCTAGCGAATAGGTTGATATCTTTCACCCACAGAAAACAGTTGAAATGTGGTGCTGGGGTAAATGAGAGGCCTTTTTGTATTAGACTGATATGTTCAGTTGTTAGATTTATCCCTGTTTTATTTATAATCTGCATTGCTCTCTCATCCCTTCCATTTAATGCTACACTTGGGTCTACAGTCTCCTCTATTGTCCGTGATGTTTCTATTATCAGCTTTTTTGATTGTAACCCCATTTTACTCTGTCGCGTAACTGCGCTCCCATTCCTAGCCCTAAAAAACCCTCCTGTGTTGCAGTTTGTGGTTGTTGAGCAGCATTTGTTAATAGAGGTAAGGAGGATGATTGTGGATATTGTGGATATTGTGAGTACTGCACTTGCAAATTTTGCCCTTGATCTTGGTTTGTTGTCCATATTGGATTTCCAGTTTGATTTGGATTACTATTGGAAACAACGTTCCTTTGGGAATTTTTCCTCTGTGAGTAGGGTACTTTATTTTTAGGTTTTCGTTTTGTACTCCCCGTTGTTTGGGTGTTATTACTCTCTATCTCAGAGGTTTCTGATTCAGATATATCTGTGTATTCTCTCCAATTCTCCTTTTGTCTAATAGGAAATCGCCCACCTTGTTTCCTGGGATATATATTACCGGTCTCAAAATCTTTTTTGTCTCGATTATACTTCCTATGTTTGCGTTCTTTTATTTCTCCCTGGAGGCTTTCTACGTTTCTTTGCAGTTTTTGTTCGTACTCCACAAATTCTGGTTTAGTTCTAAACGTTTGGATTTCCTGAATTTCTTTTTGTAATTGCGTCGTAATTTTTGCCAGAGACTTTTGTTCGTAATCGAGCAAGTACGCTTGCATCCGTAGCGAGTTATCTGTAAGAAGTATTTCCCAACCTTTTATGAATTCACTGTCCTCCTGATGAGAATTTGGAGTTATGTTAATTCTCATACCTCTATATACGATTTTTTGTTGGATATACGTTTCTAGGCTGGCTGTTTCCCAAACACCTCTAATATATCGTCTGTATGTTTTATTGATTTCTTTAAAGGCCTGAGCAACATCTAAGCAGTCCACTGGTAGACTCTCGGTAGAGAACACTTTCCCTGCCTCTGCCAGAAATGCTTCTGTAGTTGTCGGATTTGAGAGAAAGCCTGCCATTGGTTTCCTCCACACTGATTTAGGGTGTACTGTTGTCCCTCCTGTAGGTTGTCACCCTCAGGTATTGGGAATTTAGTGGGATTTTGACCCTATTTTGAACTACAATAACTGTACTTCCCCTTTAAGAACAAAGATGTGGTGTGTTAATTAACACTTTCTACTACTAATGTCCTTTTGGGACTAATTACACCACTTTCACTGCACCTACCTACTTAACTAAGACTTAGCTTTTATTTCATATTATTTAATAATTATGGTGTAGATAACTAATGTTAAAATTCTCAGTGATCACTGGCCATTTATCTATCCCTTTAAATTACCCTGTCAGGACCGTCTGCTGACTGGGTTTGATACACACTTTCACTAACAGGCTGCGCGCTTGCCTGTATTTGTTATTTGTTGAGTGCAATTCATTTTATTTATCTGTAATGGCCTAATGAACAGCTGCCATAAAATTTAGAGCCTCACGCTGCCCCCCGACATGTTTCGCCGTATCACGGCGTCTTCAGGGGTTAGGGCAGAGTGTACGCGTGTCCTCCTTGCGACCAACTTATAAAGCCTTTGTTTGTGACGTCATTATTGGGAGCCTCACTAGGGGGCGTGATGGAAGGTTTCTTTTCCCAAATGCCGATTGGATGTACGCCGTGGTTCGGCTTGTTTTCGTCATACCTACCGCCCCTTGACCTCGGCTATTTCCCTTCAATTGGTCCTCGTCATTCGCAGGCGTCTGTTTACATCATAGCTCCGCCCGTCTGACGTCGGCTGCCTCCTTCCAATTGGTCCACGTCATCAGGTGCTGTCACGCATGCCCAGTTGATGTAATTGCTCTCCGATTTTGAGCTATTGCGCATGCTCGCCGACTTAGTCATCAGCCTTCTCAATACATTGAGCTCGACGCATCTCTGACGCGCATGTTCACGGACTTAGATTCCGGCTATAGTGGTACTTCCATTCTTGTTCTCTCTGGAGGTTCCCTTCAGGAGGTATTTCCTTATACCTATCCCTTAGTATTCTATCCATCTTGGGTTTATCTCTCTACTGGTAGCTACTCCCATGTTTTAATATTTGTGTGTCGCTTTATTTATCTAATATATATTCACACTACCTTCTCTGATGGCCTCATATTTCTTTATTCTTCCTGTTATCTTTTTATATACTGAGGTTACCTGCAGAGAAGGGTCAGGATGAGTGGGAATTATTGACTAGTTTGGGGAATATAGGGGACAGAGGGAGGGGGGGGAGGGGGGAGACAGATTTAGTCGCTCCACATCTTTCATCCCATATCTTTGAGTTAATGGGTTACCTGTTAGGGGCATCCCTACACTCCAGCTACATGAATTGATGACTGTATTCGATTAGATATCTTTTGTGGTGTTCTTCATCTATCTCCTTTTAACTTAATTGATCTCATTTTGCTGCTTGTTTTTCCACCTTCAATATTTTCTCTCCCTTTTTATCCCCTTAATGTGATATTATTTTTATTTATATACTTTCCAATGTAAATTCCCTATATTCAATTATCATGAGGTTCCCAAGTGTAGGCTATTTTCTCATATTACGGTTCCATAGTTGAATTTTTATTTTTATTATTTTTATTTTTTAATTTTTTATTATTTTTTATAATTTTTTCACAAGGAGGTTGCTCTATTTTAGTTAAAATATTTTTATCTCATTTTCTACTTCAATTGGTAATTATTTTGATTTCTTTTATTTTCTTTTTTCTCTTAGATGGGGGTATTCGTAACCTACAGGAAGGACGAGTACGTGAACCCTTCATTTAGCCCTTTTGGGGCTAGACTATTTAGTAAGTATATCCATTTGGTTTCTTCTTGTTGGAGCTTTTTGTCTATATCTCCTTTGCGTGGTCCTGATTTGACTCTCATCAGTCCCCAAAATTTAGCTCAAAATCGGAGCTCAAAATCGGAGAGCAATTACATCAACTGGGCATGCGTGACAGCACCTGATGACGTGGACCAATTGGAAGGAGGCAGCCGACGTCAGACGGGCGGAGCTATGATGTAAACAGACGCCTGCGAATGACGAGGACCAATTGAAGGGAAATAGCCGAGGTCAAGGGGCGGTAGGTATGACGAAAACAAGCCGAACCACGGCGTACATCCAATCGGCATTTGGGAAAAGAAACCTTCCATCACGCCCCCTAGTGAGGCTCCCAATAATGACGTCACAAACAAAGGCTTTATAAGTTGGTCGCAAGGAGGACACGCGTACACTCTGCCCTAACCCCTGAAGACGCCGTGATACGGCGAAACATGTCGGGGGGCAGCGTGAGGCTCTAAATTTTATGGCAGCTGTTCATTAGGCCATTACAGATAAATAAAATGAATTGCACTCAACAAATAACAAATACAGGCAAGCGCGCAGCCTGTTAGTGAAAGTGTGTATCAAACCCAGTCAGCAGACGGTCCTGACAGGGTAATTTAAAGGGATAGATAAATGGCCAGTGATCACTGAGAATTTTAACATTAGTTATCTACACCATAATTATTAAATAATATGAAATAAAAGCTAAGTCTTAGTTAAGTAGGTAGGTGCAGTGAAAGTGGTGTAATTAGTCCCAAAAGGACATTAGTAGTAGAAAGTGTTAATTAACACACCACATCTCTGTTCTTAAAGGGGAAGTACAGTTATTGTAGTTCAAAATAGGGTCAAAATCCCACTAAATTCCCAATACCTGAGGGTGACAACCTACAGGAGGGACAACAGTACACCCTAAATCAGTGTGGAGGAAACCAATGGCAGGCTTTCTCTCAAATCCGACAACTACAGAAGCATTTCTGGCAGAGGCAGGGAAAGTGTTCTCTACCGAGAGTCTACCAGTGGACTGCTTAGATGTTGCTCAGGCCTTTAAAGAAATCAATAAAACATACAGACGATATATTAGAGGTGTTTGGGAAACAGCCAGCCTAGAAACGTATATCCAACAAAAAATCGTATATAGAGGTATGAGAATTAACATAACTCCAAATTCTCATCAGGAGGACAGTGAATTCATAAAAGGTTGGGAAATACTTCTTACAGATAACTCGCTACGGATGCAAGCGTACTTGCTCGATTACGAACAAAAGTCTCTGGCAAAAATTACGACGCAATTACAAAAAGAAATTCAGGAAATCCAAACGTTTAGAACTAAACCAGAATTTGTGGAGTACGAACAAAAACTGCAAAGAAACGTAGAAAGCCTCCAGGGAGAAATAAAAGAACGCAAACATAGGAAGTATAATCGAGACAAAAAAGATTTTGAGACCGGTAATATATATCCCAGGAAACAAGGTGGGCGATTTCCTATTAGACAAAAGGAGAATTGGAGAGAATACACAGATATATCTGAATCAGAAACCTCTGAGATAGAGAGTAATAACACCCAAACAACGGGGAGTACAAAACGAAAACCTAAAAATAAAGTACCCTACTCACAGAGGAAAAATTCCCAAAGGAACGTTGTTTCCAATAGTAATCCAAATCAAACTGGAAATCCAATATGGACAACAAACCAAGATCAAGGGCAAAATTTGCAAGTGCAGTACTCACAATATCCACAATATCCACAATCATCCTCCTTACCTCTATTAACAAATGCTGCTCAACAACCACAAACTGCAACACAGGAGGGTTTTTTAGGGCTAGGAATGGGAGCGCAGTTACGCGACAGAGTAAAATGGGGTTACAATCAAAAAATCTGATAATAGAAACATCACGGACAATAGAGGAGACTGTAGACCCAAGTGTAGCATTAAATGGAAGGGATGAGAGAGCAATGCAGATTATAAATAAAACGAAGATAAATCTAACAACTGAACATATCAGTCTAATACAAAAAGGCCTCTCATTTACCCCAGCACCACATTTCAACTGTTTTCTGTGGGTGAAAGATATCAACCTATTCGCTAGGAAACTAGCACTGCACAAGGAATTTAATTCCAGTGAGCAAGCGGAAATTAATGCACAAAACCGTGAGAGGGAAGCAGTTGAAACCCTTGAGGTACTACAGAGAGAAGGAGAAGGGGAAATAGTAGCCCCCTAGTCCACCATTTAGCACCCTAACTCCCAAGTCCAGATTTACCCCCCCGTTGGTAAATATGCAAACATTCAAACGTTTGTAGACGTTGTCACTAGGGACCTGCAAAAAATCAGAGCCCCTAAGAGAAATAAGCACAGCAATTTAACCACAGAAGAGCAAATAGCTATGAAAGACCTAATGGATAATGACAATTTAGTCATAAAACCTTCGGACAAAGGAGGGAATATTGTCCTATTGGAGAGAAAAGATTATGAACAAATGATAATGGATCTCCTGAATGAAAATAACACCTATAGGGAGCTAAGAACTGACCCCACTGAAAAATATGTACTAGAGCTAAAAAAACTTCTCAAAAATGCCAAAGATCGTAATCTAATTACTAAGGAGGAGTATAAAGTTATGTTTAGACCACGACCGACAGTAGCAACCTTTTATGCTATTCCGAAAGTCCATAAACAAAGGGTACCAATTCCAGGGAGACCTATCGTCTCTGGCAACCAAAGCCTATGCGAAGGCATTAGTGAATATGTGGAGCAGGTCATTTCTCCATTTGTTAGAACACTACCCTCGTACCTTAGAGACACCAAGGATACTGTCGTCAGGCTGCAGGAAATTCAGGTGAACTCACATACACTTATAGCAAGTCTCTGATGTTGAGGCACTGTATACCAGCATTCAGCATCATCCTTGGTATACAGGCAACACAACACTACCTTGAACACAAAGGGAATACAATATTATGAGCACAATAATTTTGTTATTTCACTACTGACATTTTTGTTAGAGCACAATTACTTTATGTTCAATGGGAAATATTATTTGCAGGTCACTGGCACCGCGATGGGCACGATCTGTGCACCAAGTTTCGCGAATTTATTTTTAGGGTGGTGGGAAGATCGCATAGTATTTAGGGACACTATGGAAAAATACACGCAACACATTTTATTTTGGGGTCGTTATATAGATGATATTTTGATTTTTTGGGATGACACTGAGGCACAATTTTATGACTTTGTTAGCCAACTGAATGACAATCAGATTGGTATGAAGTTTACAGCTGAAATACACAAAAGCACTTTGAATTTTCTGGATTTGAAAATAAACCTGCAGCCTGACGGCAGAATCCAAACCGAAATATATCGGAAAGTAACATCGACAAATGGCCTACTACACTGGCAAAGCTTCCACCCTGACTCTCTAAAAAAAGGAATCCCGGTGGGACAGTATCTTAGAGCCAGGAGGAACTGTTCCACCGAGGAAGCATTCCAAAAAGAATGTAGAAACTTATACTTACGATTTATTGAGAGGGGATACTCCAAAAAATGCTTGCATCGAGCCTATAATAAAGCTAGAACAACAGAAAGAGTAGACCTATTGACAAATAAAAAAACAAAAGAGGGAGAGAAGATTATACGGTGTATAGGCACGTATGATACAGAACACATGTGGTATACAAAGGATTCTGAAACGACATTGGCACATCTTGCAGGCCGACTATAGACCTACAACAAGTAATACCGAAATATCCTGCGATAACATTTAGGAGAGGACAAAATCTAAAAGAAAAGCTAGTTCACAGTCACTATCAACCCCACCAAACAACTAAAAAAAGTACTGTGGCTGTCTCACAATGGATCATACCCTTGTGGAGATTGTACCTTCTGTAGTCGGATGAAAATCACTAAAAACTTCATAAACCCAGTAGATGGAAAAAGTTATGAAGTCAGGGACTACATTAATTGTAAGACAAAGGGGGTTGTATATGTTATTAGCTGTGAATGCCCTAAGTTGTATGTCGGGAAGACAATTCAAGAGCTTGAGAAGAAGAATATCAAAGCATCTGAGTAGCATCAACACTGGAGAGGACACCAGCCTGGCCAGACATATGAGAGAAAAGCACAGGGGCCATAACACCGATTTCAAATTTTGGGGACTGATGAGAGTCAAATCAGGACCACGCAAAGGAGATATAGACAAAAAGCTCCAACAAGAAGAAACCAAATGGATATACTTACTAAATAGTCTAGCCCCAAAAGGGCTAAATGAAGGGTTCACGTACTCGTCCTTCCTGTAGGTTACGAATACCCCCATCTAAGAGAAAAAAGAAAATAAAAGAAATCAAAATAATTACCAATTGAAGTAGAAAATGAGATAAAAATATTTTAACTAAAATAGAGCAACCTCCTTGTGAAAAAATTATAAAAAATAATAAAAATTAAAAATAAAAATAATAAAAATAAAAATTCAACTATGGAACCGTAATATGAGAAAATAGCCTACACTTGGGAACCTCATGATAATTGAATATAGGGAATTTACATTGGAAAGTATATAAATAAAAATAATATCACATTAAGGGGATAAAAAGGGAGAGAAAATATTGAAGGTGGAAAAACAAGCAGCAAAATGAGTTGTTTTTTGTCTCCAATTAAGTTAAAAGGAGATAGATGAAGAACACCACAAAAGATATCTAATCGAATACAGTCATCAATTCATGTAGCTGGAGTGTAGGGATGCCCCTAACAGGTAACTCATTAACTCAAAGATATGGGATGAAAGATGTGGAGCGACTAAATCTGTCTCCTTCCTCCCCCCCCCCCTCCCCCTGTCCCCATATCCCGTGATAGCACCCTATATTCCCCAAACTAGTCAATAATTCCCACTCATCTTGACCCTTCCTCTGCAGGTAACCTCAATATATAAAAAGATAACAGGAAGAATAAAGAAATATGAGGCCATCAGAGAAGGTAGTGTGAATATATATTAGATAAATAAAGCGATACACAAATATTATAACAGTGGGAGTAGCTACCAGTAGAGAGATAAACCCAAGATGGATAGAATACTAAGGGATAGGTATAAGGAAATACCTCCTGAAGGGAACCTCCAGAGAGAACAAGAATGGAAGTACCATCACAGCCGGAATCTAAGTCCGTGAACATGCGCGTCAGAGATGCGTCGAGCTCAATGTATTGAGAAGGCTGATGACTAAGTCGGCGAGCATGCGCAATAGCTCAAAATCGGAGAGCAATTACATCAACTGGGCATGCGTGACAGCACCTGATGACGTGGACCAATTGGAAGGAGGCAGCCGACGTCAGACGGGCGGAGCTATGATGTAAACAGACGCCTGCGAATGACGAGGACCAATTGAAGGGAAATAGCCGAGGTCAAGGGGCGGTAGGTATGACGAAAAGCAAGCCGAACCACGGCGTACATCCAATCGGCATTTGGGAAAAGAAACCTTCCATCACGCCCCCTAGTGAGGCTCCCAATAATGATGTCACAAACAAAGGCTTTATAAGTTGGTCGCAAGGAGGACACGCGTACACTCTGCCCTAACCCCTGAAGACGCCATGATACGGCGAAACATGTCGGGGGGCAGCGTGAGGCTCTAAATTTTATGGCAGCTGTTCATTAGGCCATTACAGATAAATAAAATGAATTGCACTCAACAAATAACAAATACAGGCAAGCGCGCAGCCTGTTAGTGAAAGTGTGTATCAAACCCAGTCAGCAGACGGTCCTGACAGGGTAATTTAAAGGGATAGATAAATGGCCAGTGATCACTGAGAATTTTAACATTAGTTATCTACACCATAATTATTAAATAATATGAAATAAAAGCTAAGTCTTAGTTAAGTAGGTAGGTGCAGTGAAAGTGGTGTAATTAGTCCCAAAAGGACATTAGTAGTAGAAAGTGTTAATTAACACACCACATCTCTGTTCTTAAAGGGGAAGTACAGTTATTGTATCTGTACTTCTGTACACCACTGTCATATCAGCGGTGTACGAAAGTATGGGAGAAAGTAATCTTATGGCGCTTATAATAGGTTCTAATAAACTTCATTTAGTTTATGTGTACTTTAAGTTAGGGATGTCCAACCTGCGTTCCTACAGCTGTTGCATGATGGAAGTTGTAGTTTTGCAGTAGCTGGACGGCTGCAGGTTGGACATCCCTGCTTTAAAGGGTTATTCAGGTTCTTTCAAGTTATCCCCTATCCACGAAAATGGAGGCCCTGTACTCTCTGAAGCCTGAAATGAAATGAGGGGCCAGTTGCACATGTGCACGGCCGTTCTATAAATTTCTATGGGAATTCCGGAGATATTTGAGCAGTGTACACATCCTGTGGATAGGGAATAGTTTGAAACGAGAATACCCCTTTAAGGATTTATATTGTCAGTAGTAGGCTACCATGTCTACTTCAAAATACGTTAATAATTTCCAGAGCAAAACCTTACGGGAAAATATTATTTTAGTTAGTTTTTAAGTAATTTATCCCTAACGGTTTAATTAGTAGTGGAATGGGCCACAGGTGGGTAGTGGGTGGGGTTAAGGGGGCCCAATTCAGATTTTTGCTATGGGGCCCAATGATTTCTATGTACGCCCCTGAAGGGAGGCTAAATACAAATGCACGCCACACTATCCAGATTTTTATTAGTGGAATTCCATCCACATTTCAGGAAAAATTTTATTTGACACAAATCTGAATTTCCTTGCGCTTTGTGGTAATGGATATAATTTTTTTTCTAAAATGGCTACTGCATGTGTTATCAATTGAAAGCAAGAAGTCCGGGAATGAGGGATCACCCATAATGCCTTGCAGCCAGCCAATCAGCAGATAGCCAGTCCTATAGTCAGTCCTGCCATTTTACAGTGAACTAAGCATAGGGAGAGATGTGTCAAGTGCTCGAGAAAGTGTTTTTACAAAACTTTTAGTAATATAATTTGGGATAGGGACAGTGCAGGAGCAGTGTAGGGAGATTGTTGGGAGAGTTTTCAGACACTGTAGGCATAGGGAGAGCATAGGGAGACTGTAGCACAGTGTAGGCTCTGCAAGCTGAAGGGATAAATAGGAGAGAGAGTACAGTTTACATCAATCCCCTGTGATGGGCACAGATAATTAATTGAATGGTATTCATCTTGTTTAATAGATAAGCAATTCAATTATGTCTTGATTCTCAAACTGGGGTGAGTAAGCTGTCTATTATAACTGTTATTGGGGTACTCACCGTGTTTATTAGATAGGAAATTCTATTACACATTTATTCTCATATTGGGGTGAATGACCTGTGTAATATAACTGTTATTGGGGTGTCTGCCTTGTGTCATACATAAACAATTCCCTTAGGTCTTGATTCTCATAATGGAGTGAATAAACAATATAATATAAGTGTAATTGGGGAGTCCACCTTGTTTCATAGATAAACAATTCCATTAGGCCTCGATTGTCATACTGGGATGAATAAGCTGCCTAATTCTATTGTTATTGGGGTGTCCACCTTGTTTCATAGATAATGAATTCTATTACACCTTCATTTTCATATTGGGGTGAAATACCTGTGTAATTGAACTCTTTTTGGGGTGTCCACACTGACATTAAATAACAGATTTTACATATACAGTTACTGTTACTGTACTGTACAGTAAGTTCAAGAAAGAAGTGCCAGGGCCCTCCAAAGAAATGGGCAGTGACAAAAATGAAGTAGCAGCAGAAGGGGTGGTGGTAGCAGCAGACACAGAAACAGGCCGGAGCTTCCACTGTCATCCAGCAGTTGTGTTTTGATGACAAATCCCACTGTCCTGGAATGGATGACGGTCTCAACTGAAATCAGACACCCACAGCCAGGAGTCTGTGGGTTTCTCTGACACCACACTTAGTTGGCATGGCTCAGGAACAAGCTCTGTGCCCTCACCTTTTTTTTCTGCTCCTTCTGATCAGGAAGTATTGTATGCTGCCGGCTCTGCTCCACTTTTCAGCAAGTATGAGCTTATTGAGGACAGTCAGCAGCTACTGCCCAGCCCATATTTGGAGGGGAGGTCCATTGCTTTCTCCTTTAGGAGTGAAAGTAGCGATGTTGCAAGTCACATGCGAGCGGTTAGGGACACGACCATGAGACTGGTGATGGTGATATAAATTCTATTACTTTCCTAGTTAGTGAGAAGAACCTCTCGGCTACTTATATGTTGCCACAGATATTGTACACACTGAGAGCCATTCCCATATCCTTGCCGAATAGATATTTCTCAGAATTCCGCAGCCTCTTTACTAACTTTCTCTGGTCCAACAGACGACTGCCCCTAGCTTACTATAAAGGGTACTGTCCCTTCCTGATTTACAGACCTAGTTACATGCCATTTAGTTGGTGAGATGGATTGATCTAGCCTGAGCTGACACCTCTTAACTCTACATTGATAGAGAAAATTCTCATGGGAGAAGACTCATTGCACCTCCTATGGGTTAAACCTACTGTGGAGTAGTGCATAAGAATGATCTGATCAGTGACCTTAAATGCAGTATGATTTTCTATTGTATTTGAACACCAGCCCAGCTATGGAAATGGGCATACTATCCTCTCTGGACTCTCTATCCGCTCAGCTCTGTTACCAGAATTTTAAGCATCAGGGTGCACCCACTCAGTTTTACTCCCTAAGTGATCAGTGTGGCCGAATTGTTGCAAGCAGAGGACATGCCACCTTACCTGCACTTATTGGTGAAAGAGTCCTCAAACTTGTCACCTTATATATTGTTATTAGTAGATCTTGAAGTCACCTGTAGAACATTCAAGAAAGCAGCACCTAAGCCCTAGACTGACCCCATCTTGTTTGAGAACTATGTTCTTTTACCAACAACACCACCTAAATGCTTCTCTTTCCTTTACAACCACCTTATATCTACTCATTGTACTGAGCAACCCCCATACCTGAGGACGTGGGAGAGGGAACTGCAGATCACCTTGAAAGAGGAGGAGGTCAAATTCATACTAACCCAGTCACATGGCTTCTCCAGGAATATAAGATTCCAACAAAAATAGGACTCCAAATTTCTTTTACAAGGCACACTTAATACCTTCTCACCTGTGGTGGAGATGCCATGGTGAGTCAAGTATGATATCCCATATTTGGTGGTCATTCCCACTGCTGACCACATTTTGGGACGGTGTTGGTGCACTCATGAATGAGATATGTAAAATGCTAATTACCCTCATTGCACCCTTAGTTCTTTTATGGCAGCCGCAACAAGCGTTTACCCCTTCACCCACCAATTTAGCTACGTTAATGG
The DNA here is from genome assembly GCF_014858855.1 of Bufo gargarizans. NCBI lineage: Eukaryota > Metazoa > Chordata > Amphibia > Anura > Bufonidae > Bufo > Bufo gargarizans. Next base: position 523,271,554 of record NC_058080.1, on the reverse strand, counting down.
ATAGCGGCGGCCATATATATTATCTCAACAAAGTGGAGGGACACAGACCCCCCAACTATTTCAGCTTGTTTAGATAACCTACATCAAATCTGATTAATGGAGGGACTGAAAGTATGATAACAGTGGCTGGACCACCATAGAGAGTCCCCATGTAACTGAGAGAAGGGTACTGGAGCAGTATTTGGGTTTGGCCCTTCCTTAGTTTCCTTCTCCCCTTGATTATACTATGCTTGTAATTCCTTTAACTTTTGTTTTATTTTTCATTGTTGATATTTGTTGTTGGAACACCTGAGACCCACATGGTTTACCTCTCTTTTCTATATTGAAATGATTTCCATATAACTAGTAATAATCCATTACCTTTATCCTTTTCTAGGTCAAATATAATAATATTACCATGTTTCCAGTAAAATATAAGGATACACAAGTTATTTGCATGGAACAATGTGAGCAAGTTCTAAAAGTAGAATTGTAGTTAGAAAACTGGACATAGATATTTGAGGACCTTTGTAAAGGAAGTAAGGAAGAAACTATAGCTAATATAATATCATCCAAAATAGATAAAATGTATACAAATATATAAACTGAATGTGTTGGAGATTTAAGTTATCGAACAATGATGCATGTGTAATGGAAATAGATCTCCAGCCTGTCAAGTTAATGTTTACATTGTCTATAAGATAGGATTAGTAAACCTGCCACGATATGTCTCAAAGAATGAGATTATAATGTCTACTTTGTAGACTAATAATAAGATTTATAAAATAATTTGACTAAAGCTAAACGTTTTTTGACTGACTCTTTCACTTCTTTGTTCCGCAAACAGTATATAATGGGGTTAAGAATGGGTGTAACCACAACATAAAAGACTGATACCACCCGATTAAGAGTGAATGTAAATCCCACTTTTGGTCTTACATACATAAAAATAACAGTACTGTAGTAGATAAGAACAACTGTTAAATGAGACCCACATGTCGAGAAAGCTTTTTTTCTACCTTCAGTTGTAGGAATTTTAAGAACTGTTACAATAATATACACATAACAAAAAAGCGTTACTGTAAATGATGTTACAATTACTAAAGAAGCACATAAAAAATCTAAAAGATCATTTAAGGAAGTATCCACACAGGAAATCTTCAGAAGTGGAGGTGCATCACAGAAGAAATGGTTAACGATATTACTGCAAAATGGAAGCTGTGAGATAAGCAAAATTGGCGGAAAAGTTGTAGCAAAACCAACAATCCAGGAAGATTTGCTTAGATTACGACACAAGGATATAGTCATAAGAGATGGATATTGCAAAGGATAACAGATTGCCAAATAACGGTCTAAAGCCATAACACCAAGTAGAAAACATTCTGTGGAACTTAGGAAGAAGAAAAAGAACAACTGAGTTATACAGCCAGTAAATGAAATAAATCGTCCATGGAAAGTGATTGTTGATAAAATCTTGGGGACTGTCACATTTATATAACAGACTTCAAGAAACGCAAAACAGCGGAGATAAAAATACATAGGTGTTTGAAGACAATGTTCTAGCCGTGTAATTATGATTATTATTATGTTGCTGAAAATAGTTAATAAATAAGAAGCCAGAAGTAATGTAAAAAAGAGGTTCTGAAGACAGAAAGATCCAGGAAACCCAACAATTATGAATCCCATCTTTAGGCTTTCATTATTTGTCGCCATCTTCCCTTTTGACTATAAAAAAGAAGGTCATGAATTTTAATACACACTTTTGTAGGTCCACTTAGAATTAGTAGCATCTTGCCTAGTATGTCGGTCAATATGGCGGATGATGAACAAAATATTGATGCTAGCTGCCCACAATTTCCTATAGTATTGGCTGTAGGACAGATCATGTTCATGCAAAATGTAACATTTCCTTCCAACATAGAAAGAAGCATAGCCAACAGAAGAAAAAAACTTAAAGAGGACCTTTCACCGATCCTGACATTGTGAACTAAGTATACAGACATGGAGAGCGGCGCCCGGGGATCTCACTGCACTTACTATTATACCCGGGCACCGCTCCGTTCTCCTGCTATGCCCTCCGGTATCTTCGGTCACTAAGTTATAGTAGGCGGAGTCTGCCCTTGTTCTGCTGTAGCGCTGGCCATTTGCAGCGCAGAGCTCACAGCCTGGGAGGTTATTTTCTACCAGGCTTTGAGCTCTGCGATGCGATTGGCCAGCGCTACAGCAGAACAAGGGCAGACTCCGCCTACTATAACTTAGTGACCGAAGATACCGGAGGACATAGCAGGAGAACGGAGCGGCGCCCAGGTATAACAGTAACTGCAGTGAGATCCCCGAGCGCCGCTCTCCATGTCTGTATACTTAGTTCACAATGTCAGGATCGGTTAAAGGTCCTCTTTAAAGACATTATTACTGTCTTAGTTCTGTTTTGCTTCGTATCATATTGATTTGTGTGTGTATATGTGTGTGTCTCTATAGTAAGAAAATTACATAGTGAGGCATAAAACTGTATGATCTCAATACATTGTAGCAGATTTACTAATACTGTCTAATATTTAGTAAACTTAGACTAGGTAGTCATCATGCTTTAGATTGATAAATCTTGTGTATTTACACAATTTTGATACATCTTTTCTAAGTCCATGTCCACTACAATATGCCACTTTCCTGCAAATCTACATACCTTTGTCAAGCGAGTCCGGAAAAGGGTAAAGTGGTGGATAGCAAAATTTGCATTTAGATTTGTAAATCTTCCTTATTATGTGTACAGCGCTGTAGAATGTGACGACATAGAAATAAATATAAGGGACACATTGCTCAAATCTGCTACACCAGTTTTGTGGCCTTAACTGTGCAAGTGATGTAGTGTGCAAGTTTTATGCAAACTTTGGACACCTTAATGTCTCATTTATGACGTGCGACTTTTCAAAACGTTGCAAATAAAAGTCACATCTCCAGGCCAGGCAACCCCCTGAAGTACTTCCACTCATAGTAGTGAAACTACATCATACTTGAGCCAAATTTAATAAAACTATACACCTCAAATGCACTTGTAAAATGTTTATCTATCAAAAGAACACTCTGCAGTTATTGCAGTTTATTATTGACAAATTTGTTGAGGTATGATGAATGCTGTTGAACATTATGGTTCTTTACTTGGAGGTTGGTGTTTAGGGTTATGTAGTAGTAGTCCTTTAGGACAGTAAATGTTACAATACCGAAATTCTGTTAATTTCTTCATAGCCAATGCCTGAGGAAAGGGAGAGATGGCAGTCTCAGTTATAGCAGGTTAAAGAATAGGGAGATACTACTGGTACTGGCGGGTGTCATAGATAAGAACGGAGAAGCTTTCTCCGAGAGCCATTGGTTTTTGAACTCCTTGGCTCTGGCTGTGGTACTTTTTAGAAGCAAGCAGAAAGGACAGGAAGACATAGGTGCTTGGTCTGACACCTGATTGGTGAGAGCTATGTGTGGCTGGAGAGTTAAGGCATTATTACACTGGCCAATATTTCGGCCAATAATCACTAATGAATGTTTGATTGATTTTGCAGTGTAATACTGCCACCATTCATCGAGTAATTTAGATTTTTAAAGGGAGTCTGTCACCTCCATATGGCCATATACAGCGCTTACATGGCTCTGTAGCACACCTATACAGGATTGTAACGGTACCTTTGTCTTTGGACTTGCACCAGCAGGAAAAACAAATTTTAATTCATATGCACTTGCGAGTGCTCATTTGCATATGAATTAAACTTAGTTTTTCCTGCTGGTGCAAGTCTAAAGACAAAGGTACCATTACAATCCTGTATAGGTGTACTACAGAGCCATGTAAGCACTGTATATGGCCATATGGAGGTGACAGACTCTCTTTAAGCATGCTTAAAAATCAGTGCTTACCAGTGGCAAATCTTGCTGTCTAATAGCGATCTGCCACTGACAAACCACTAGACAGTATAGGGAAGAGCGATGGCATAGCAATCACTGCTCTCCATGCTGCGGAGGAGATCGCTTGATCTAATAGAAGTGGTCTCCTCTACTAGCTAGCAAGTGATTGCCGGGAGGGAACGCTTCCCTCCCAACAATCGTTCCTGATCTAATACAAGCTTTAGTTTCATCTTCATTCAGAGAGCAGCTGAGGAGATGACTGAGGCTACTTGCACATCTGCATTTTTGCTGGATCCATCACGGTTCAGCATACATGCTTCCATCATGATAATACAACCGTCTGCATCCGTTCTGAACAGATAGCCAAGACGGATCCGTCACTAAAACCTTTGCAAATCAATGGGGGACGGATCAGTTATCTTTTGTGTCTGAGAAAACAGATCCGGTACCATTAAATTACATTCTGTGAAATGACGGATCTGTCTTGCTTCGCACCCCATTGCGGACAGAAAAATGCTGCTTGCAATGTTTTTCTGTCCACTGAGGGGACACAACCAAATGTAATGGAATGCATTCTGGTGCACTCCGTTTTGTTCATTTCAGCTTTGTCCCTATTGACAATGAATGGGGATAAAACTGAAGCGCTTTCCTCTGCTTTTGAGATCCTATGACGGATTTCATAAGCGTAAAGGGAAAGCTCAGGTGTGAAAGTAGCCTAAGAGGACTCCAGAGCTGTTAATGTTTATTAAAATTAGCAGCTGAAAAGGAAAATCATGGGAACTGAGGAGAAGTCAGATGCGGGAATAAGTCAGCAATACGTTGATGCAAGTATATGAAAACCCCAGTTCTGATGTTTATAACTAAATGTAACAATGGATAAAAGTTACTAATACCGCAAAGTTGCCCTGTTTTAATAAAGATTCCAGGTTTATATTTGTGCATTCATTTACACACCTACAATAATGAATTCCCCCTAAATACATTGAAAGAGCACCTGTCAGCAGATGTGCACCTATAAAACTGGCTGACCTGTTGCATATGTGCTTGGCAGCTGAAGGCATCTGTGTTGGTCCCATATTCATATGTGCCCGCATTTCTGAGATAAATATCTTCAAACGAGCCTCTAGAAGCATTACACCTAGAGACTCTCTCTGCAACTGCTGAGCCCTGAGCTCTTTGATTGCCAGGGCCAGGCAATGTAAATGTGATCACACCTTGCCCTAACTTCTCCTAAAGCAGGGATGTCAAACTCGTGGCCCTCCAGCTGTTGCAAAACTACAACTCCCATCATGCCTGGGCATACTACAGCTATCAGGGAATGATGGGAGTTGTAGTTTTGCAACATCTGGAGGGCCATGAGTTTGACATCCATGTCCTAAAGGATCACGCGGTACTGTATCCTACAGTATCTGGCACAGGAACAGTACAAGATAGAAGCTTGCTTGGTGCTCTCTTTTGTACTGCACTGGATGCTGAAGTACACAGTGCAACGCAACACTTTAGGAAAAGTCAGGGCCAGGCGAAATGATCAAATTTTTACTACCTAGCCTTGTAAATCAAAGTGTAGAAGGCTCAGCAGTTAGGCCCCTTTCACACGAGCGAGTTTTCAGCGTGTGTGAAATTCGTGACGTGAACGCATTGCACCCGCACTGAATCCGGACTCATTGATTTCTATGGGGCTGTGCACACGAGCGGTGATTTTCACGCATCACTTGTGCGTTGCGTGAAAATCGCAGCATGTTCTATAGTCTGCGTTTTTTACGCAACGCAGGCCCCATAGAAATGAACGGGGCTGCGAGAAAATCACAAGCATCCGCAAGCAAGTGCGATGCGGTGCGATTTTCACGCACGGTTGCTAGGAGACGATCGGGATGGGGACCCAATCATTATTATTTTCCCTTATAACATGGTTATAAATAATAGCATTCTTAATACAGAATGCATAGTACAATAGGGCTGGAGGGATTAAAAAAAATTATTTAACTCCCCTTAATCCACTTGCTTGCGCAGCCCGGCTTCTCTTCTGTCTTCTTCTTTGCTGTGCACAGGAAAAGGACCTTTGATGACGTCACTGCACTCATTATATGGTCCGTCACATGATCCATCACCATGGCAAAAGATCGTGTGATGGACCATGTGATGAGCACAGTGACGTCATCAAAGGTCCTATTCCTCAAAGAAGAAGACAGAAGAGAAGCCGGGCTGCGCGATCAAGTCGATTAAGGTGAGTTAAATTATATATTTTTTTTAACCCCTCCAGCCGATATTGTACTATGCATTCTGTATTAAGAATGCTATTATTTTCCCTTATAATCATGCTATAAGGGAAAATAATAAAGTTTACATAACACCTAACCCAAACCTGAACTTCTGTGAAGAATGCCGATTTTTCTCACGCGCGTGCAAAAACGCATTACAATATTTTGCACCTGCGTGGAAAAAAAGCAAACATGGAACGCAATCGCAGTGAAAACTGACTTGTTTTAGTGTCAAAATCGCACCATTTTCCCTGAACACATCCGGCCCCAATCCGCAACGCCCGTGTGAAATGGGCCTTAGAGAGAGAGCATAGCCTCTTTAAGTAAAGGCAACATCTAGAGGCTCATTTGCATATATAAAAAAATAATTTTTCTTAGCAATGTGAACATGAGATTAACACAGATGCCTTGAGCAAAGCAACAGGTCAGACAGTTTCATAGGTAAAAACCTTTCAGCCCAGAGGTTTTTCATTTTTGCGTTTTCATTTATTCACTTTTCCGGGGTCATAACATTTTTTTTTTTTCCATTCACATAGCCAATAAACGTGCGGGTAAGTACTGCCACCCACTGTAATGCCGTAGCCATGTTGGTTACTGGCATTACAGTGATTGGCTGGCTGGAACGCGTCATCGGGTGCTTTAAAGCACCCAATGACACGTGGTTCGGCCAGTCTTAGTCAGGGAGAGCTGTGCTGTAGAAGGGAAAGATAGTGTAGGGAATTGAATTTTATTTTTGGGTTAGGCAGGGTTGGTGCTAGAGACCCAAAAGTCCTTTTAAGGCTACATGTCCTGGATAACGTTTGTGCATCATAAATATCAGTGATATTTACTGTCATTTTTTATTAGCCGCTGGCAACATTACTTGCGCTACATCTCCTGTATAACATTTGTGCATTATAAATATCAGTGACATTCAGTAAAAATGTTTTGTCGCTGGTGACAGCGACATTACGGCACTACATCTCCTGTATAACGTTTGCGCATCATAAATATCAGTGACATTTAGTCTAATTTTTTCGCTGCTGGTGGCAGTAACATTACCTGCGCTACATCTCCTGTATAATGTTTGAGCATCATAAATATCAGTGACATTCAGTCTAATTTTTTCGCTGCTGGTGGCAGTAACATTACCTGCGCTACATCTCATGTATAATGTTTGAGCATCATAAATATCAGTGACATTCAGTCAAATTTGTTTTGCTGCTGGTGGCAGCAATATTACCTGCACTACATCTCCTGTATAACATTTGCGCATCATAAATATCAGTGACATTCAGTAAAAATGTTTTGTCGCTGGTGACAGCGACATTACGGCACTACATCTCCTGTATAACGTTTGCGCATCATAAATATCAGTGACATTCAGTAAAAAATTTTCGCTGCTGGTGGCAGTTACATTACCTGCGCTACATCTCCTGTATAATGTTTGAGCATCATAAATATCAGTGACATTCAGTCTAATTGTTTCACTGCTGGTGGCAGTAACATTACCTGCGCTACATCTCATGTATAATGTTTGAGCATCATAAATATCAGTGACATTCAGTCTAATTTTTTCGCTGCTGGTGGCAGTAACATTACCTGCGCTACATCTCATGTATAATGTTTGAGCATCATAAATATCAGTGACATTCAGACAATTTTTTTTTCTGCAGGTGGTGGCGACATTACCTGCGCTACATCTCCTGTATAATGTTTGCACATTATAAATATTAATAATATTTCCTGGAATTGTTTTATTAGCCGCTGTTGGCAGCGACATTACCTGCGCTATATCTCCTTTATAACGTTAGCAGTTGGTGACAACAGTGACATTACCTGCACTACATTTCCTGTATAACGTTTGCGAATCAAAAATATCAGTGACATTCAGTCAAATTTTTTTGCTGCTGTTGGCAGTGACATTACCTGCTCCATATTTCCTGTATAACGTTTGCGCATCATAAATATCAGTGATATTCCCTGTAATTTTTAATTATGGTGACAGCGACATTACTTGCGCTACATCTCCTGTATAACGTTTACGCATCATAAATATCAGTGACATTCAGTTTAATATTTTCACCGCTGGTGACAACGACATTACCTGCGCTACATCTCCTGTATAACGTTTGAGCATCCTAAATATCAGTGATATTCCCTATAATTTTTTTTATCAGTCGGTGGTGACAGCGACATTACCTGCATAACATCTTCCGTATAAGGTTTGAGCATCCTAAATATCAATGACATTCAGTCTATTTTTTTTGCTGCTAGTTGCAGCGACATTACCTGCACTACATCTCCTGTATAATGTTTGCGCATCATAAATATCAGTGATATTCCCTGTAATTTTTTATTAGCCACTGGTGACAGCGACATTACTCGCGCTACATCTCTTGTATAACATTTTCACATCATAAATATCAGTGACATTAAGTTTAATTTTTTAATGTTGCTAATGACAGCGACATTACCTGCTCTACATCTCCTGTATAAAGTTTGCACATCCTAAATATCAGTGACATTCATTCAAATTTTTTCGCTGCAGGTGGCAGTGACATTACCTGCTCTACATCTCCTGTATAAAGTTTGCACATCCTAAATATCAGTGACATTCATTCAAATTTTTTTCGCTGCAGGTGGCAGTGACATTACCTGCGCTACATCTCCTGTATAACGTTAGCCTTTGGTGACAGCAGCGACATTAACTGCGCTACATCTCCTGTACAACGTTTGTGAATCCTAAATATCAGTGACATTCAGTCTAATTGTTTTGCTGCAGTTGTCAGTGACATTGCCTGCTTTACATCTCCTGTATAACATTTGAGCATCCTAAATATCAGTGACATTCAGTCTGATTATTTTGCTGCTAGTGACAGTGACATTACCTGCGCTACATCTTCTATGTAACGTTTGAGCATTCTAAATATTAGTGACATTCAGTCAAATTTTTTTGCTGCTGGTTGCAGCGACATTACCTGCGCTACATTTCCTGTATAACGTTTGCGCATCATAAATATCAGTGATTTCCCTGCAATTTTTTATTAGCCACTGGTGACAACAGCGACATTACTTGCACTATATCTCCTGTTTAACGTTTGCACATCATAAATATCAGTGACATTCAGTCTTATTATTTTGCTGCTGGACACAGCAACATTACCTGCACTACATCTGTATAACGTTTGAGCATTCTAAATATCAGTGACATTCAGTTTAATTTATTTGCGCATACACTTACAAAACCTGTGCTAATGTACGTGTGACATACTTGCAAGCATATACAGTACAGACCAAAAGTTTGGACACACCTTCTCATTCAAAGAGTTTTCTTTATTTTCATGACTATGGAAATTGTAGATTCACACTGAAGGCATCAAAACTATGAATTAACACATGTGGAATTATATACTTATCAAAAAATATGAAGCAACTGAAAATATTTCATATTCTAGGTTCTTCAAAGTAGCTACCTTTTGCTTTGATTACTGCTTTGCACAGTCTTGGCATTCTCTTGATGAGCTTCAAGAGGTAGTCACCTGAAATGGTTTTCACTTCACAGGTGTGCCCTGTCAGGTTTAATAAGTGGGATTTCTTGCCTTATAAATGGGGTTACGACCATCAGTTGCGTTGTGGAGGAGTCAGGTGGATACACAGCTGATAGTCCTACTGAATAGACTGTTAGAATTTGTATTATGGCAAGAAAAAAACAGCTAAGTAAAGAAAAACGAGTGGCCATCATTACTTTAAGAAATGAAGGTCAGTCAGTCTGAAAAATTGGGAAAACTTTGAAAGTGTCCCCAAGAGCAGTCACAAAAACCATCAAGCGCTACAAAGAAACTGGCTCACATGCGGACCGCCCCAGGAAAGGAAGACCAAGAGTCATCTCTGCTGCGGAGGATAAGTTCATCCGAGTCACCAGCCTCAGAAATCGCAGGTTAACAGCAGCTCAGATTAGAGACCAGGTCAATGCCACACAGAGTTCTAGCAGCAGACACATCTCTAGAACAACTGTTAAGAGGAGACTGTGTGAATCAGGCCTTCATGGTAGAATATCTGCTAGGAAACCACTGCTAAGGACAGGCAACAAGCAGAAGAGACTTGTTTGGGCTAAAGAACACAAGGAATGGACATTAGACCAGTGGAAATCTGTGCTTTGGTCTGATGAGTCCAAATTTGAGATCTTTGGTTCCAACCACCGTGTCTTTGTGCAATGCAGAAAAGGTGAACGGATGGACTCTACATGCCTGGTTCCCATCGTGAAGCATGGAGGAGGAGGTGTGAGGGTGTGGGGGTGCTTTGCTGGTGACACTGTTGGGGATTTATTCAAAATTGAAGGCATACTGAACCAGCATGGCTACCACAGCATCTTGCAGCGGCATGGTATTCCATCCGGTTTGCGTTTAGTTGGACCATCATTTATTTTTCAACAGGACAATTACCCCAAACACACCTCCAGGCTTTGTAAGGGCTATTTGACCATGAAGGAGAGTGATGGGGTGCTGCGCCAGATGACCTGGCCTCCACAGTCACCGGACCTGAACCCAATCAAGATGGTTTGGGGTGAGCTGGACCGCAGAGTGAAGGCAAAAGGGCCAACAAGTGCTAAGCGTATCTCGGAACTCCTTCAAGACTGTTGGAAAACCATTTCAGATGACTACCTCTTGAAGCTCATCAAGAGAATGCCAAGAGTGTGCAAAGCAGTAATCAAAGCAAAAGGTGGCTACTTTGAAGAACCTAGAATATGACATATTTTCAGTTGTTTCACACTTTTTTGTTATGTATATAATTCTACATGTGTTAATTCATAGTTTTGATGCCTTCAGTGTGAATCTGCAATTTTCATAGTCATGAAAATAAAGAAAACTCTTTGAATGAGAAAGTGTGTCCAAATTTTTGGTCTGTACTGTATGCCATTTAATATGCAGAGGGCGAGCAGTAAGGGATGGGGAAGTGGCCGTGCTGCTGATGGCGCACGCAGAGGCCGGGGCCTTGAGCGCGGTGAAACTGTGCCTGCTGCCAGAGCACAAGAAACAAACTCATCCACGATACCTACCTTCATGTCCCAGTTTGCAGGGCGACGCCGGACACCACTCAGTAGCCAAGATTCTGGTTAACAGAATCCTGATCCTGATCCTCCTTTCTCCCCCCACGGAGAGTCCTGGGAAACAAGTAATCCCACACTCGGATATTCCGAGGAGCTCTTTTCATTGCCATTCCTTGATTTGGGCCTCTCGCCAAGCCCGCTTGAAGAGAGACATTAGGAGATTGTGTGCACTGATGCCTATACTCTTGAGCATCCACAGTCACAAGAAGATGACATGGGGAATGGCAATTAGTGTTTCATGAGGTGGATGACGATGATAAGACACAGTTGCCAATAAGTCAACAGCAATTAGTGTCTCAAGAGGTTGATGATGAGGATGAGACACAGTTATCAATAAGTGAGGTTGTTGTTAGGTCAACAAGTCAGGAGGATGACCAGAGTGAGGAGGTGGAAGAGGAGGTGGTGGACAATGAAATCACTGACCCAACCTGGGAAGTTGGCAAGCAGAGCGAGGACAACAGATGGGGAGGGATCGGCAGCACCGCAACAGTCTGGAAGAAGCAGTGGAGTGGCAAAAGGGAGGAGGCAGGCCCCATCAAACAGGCCTGCAACTTTTCCCCCTTGTGGAAATCTCCCTTGCCAAGGGCTAGGTGTTCCACAGTCTGACGCTTTTTTGAGGAAAGTGCGGACGATAAAATAATTTACAACCTGTGCTGTACCAAAATGAGCAGGGGCGTGAACACCACCATTAGCATGAGCCACCATATGGCATCAAAGCACCCTAATTGGTGGGCGGAACGCCTGGGTCCACAATCATTGTCTGTGGGTCACACCACTGCCTCCTCTTCCCCTGTGTTACATGCTGGCCCATACTCTGTCAAAGACGCAGGCCCTGATGCCTCCTGCCCTGCACCTGGAGTTTCACAAACACCTTCAGCTAGCACATCCACTTCTGTGTCAGAGCGCAGAATACAGATGTCCATACCCCAGGCCTTTGAACAAAGCGCAAATACCCAGCCACCCACCAACATGCCATAGCACTAAATGCGCACCATTTTAAATTGCTGGCCCTGGAAAAGTTGCCATTTAGGCTTGTGGACACTGAGGCTTTCCGCAGACTGATGGCAGAGGCTGTCCCTCATTACTCAGTCCCCAGCCGCCACTGTTTTTCCCAGTGTGCTGTCCCCGTCTTACACCAGCATGCAGCGGGAAGCAGCAACAGGTCGTGCTTAAACTAATATGTTTAGGTGAAAAACATCACACCGCTGCAGAGCTGTGGCAGGCTATAAGGGACCAGACTGAGCTGTGGATCTCGCAACTCAACCTAGAACCAGGTATGGTTGTGTCTGATAATAGCCTTAACTTGGTGGCGGCTTTGGAGCTCGGCAAGCTCACACACATACCATGCCTAACTCATGTGTTCAACTTTGTGGTTCAGCGGTTTCTCAAAACCTACCCAAATTTGCCTGAGCTACTGGTGAAGGTGCGCCACGTGTGTTCCCATTTCCGAAAGTCATCTACAGCTGCCGCAGGTCTGGCAATGCTGCAGCAGCGCTTGCAATTAGAGTTGAGCGAACCCGAAAGTTCGGGTTCGTACCGAACTTTAAGTTATTCGGCACCCGGACCCGAACCCGAACATTTATGTAAAAGTTTGAGTTTGGGTTCGTGTTTGGCGCTTTCTTGGCGATTTTTGAAAGGCTGCACAGCAGCCAATCAACAAGCGTCATACTACTTGCCCCAAAAGGCCATCACAGCCATGCCTACTATTGGCATGGCTGTGATTGGCCAACTGCAGCATGTGACCCAGCCTCTATTTAAGGCGGAGTCACGTAGCGCCGCCCGTGACTCTGCTCGGATTAGTGTAGGGAGAGGCTGCAGCTGCTGTGAGGAAGAGATCAGGGAGAAATCTTATGAAGAACTGCTTTTTTACTCAGCGATCTACAGAAAATATGTTTTGTGGGTGCCATGCACAATTCTTTTAAGCCTGCCCTGAGCCAACTACTACTGAAAACAAACTTTTTTGATTTCAGTTTGTCAATATCAATACATAATCGGCAGCCATTTTATGCAAAAATAGTGCACCAGCACAGGATATCTGCATGTCTGCAAGTCCAGAAATACAGCTTTTTGCTTACTGGGGTGAAAAAACACCCCATCTGTTTCATATAGTGCACATCTGGGATTAGACGTGCATTAGTGAGTGTCACATTTAGGCCAGAAATACAGCTTTTTGCTTACTGGGGTGAAAAAAAACCTCTGATATACTGCACATCTGGGATTAGACATGCATAAGTGACTGTGAATTTTAGGCCACAAATACTGCTTTTGATATAGGCCTCATGCACACAACCGTTTTTTTTTGCGGTCTGCAAAAACGGGTTCCGTAGTTCCGTGATCCGTGTCCGTTTTTTCTTCCGTGGGTCTTCCTTGATTTTTGGAGGATCCACGGACATGAAAGAAAAAGTAGTTTTGGTGTCCGCCTGGCCGTGCGGAGCCAAACGGATCCGTCCTGACTTACAATGCAAGTCAATAGGGATGGATCCGTTTGACGTTGACACAATATGGTGCAATTGCAAACGGATCCGTCCCCCATTGACTTTCAATGTAAAGTCAGGAGTCCCTATTATAACATCGGATCGGAGTTTTCTCCAATCCGATGGTATATTTTAACTTGAAGCGTCCCCATCACCATGGGAACGCCTCTATGTTAGAATATACCATCGGATTTGAGTTAGATCGTGGAAACTCAGATCCGACAGTATATTCTAACACAGAGGCGTTCCCATAGTGATGGGGACGCTTCAAGTTAGAATATACTACGAACTGTGTACATGACTGCCCCCTGCTGCCTGGCAGCACCCGATCTCATACAGGGGGCTGTGATCCGCACAATTAACCCCTCAGGTGCCGCACCTGAGGGCTTAATTGTGTGTATCATAGCCCCCTGTAAGAGATCAGGGGTGGCCAGTGTGCGGCACCCCCCGGCCCCTCTCCCTCTACTGTATTAATTTCATTGGTCGCCAGTGCGGCCCGGCCCCCCCTCCCTCCCTCTATTGTATTAATTTCATTGGTGGCCAGTGTGCAGCCTCCCCCCGGCCCCCCCTCCCTCCCTCTATTGTATTAATTTCATTGGTGGCCAGTGTGCGACCTCCCCTCTCCCCCCGATCATTGGGGGCAGCGGAGAGTTCCGATCGGAGTCCCAGTTTAATCGCTGGGGCTCCGATCGGTAACCATGGCAACCAGGACGCTACTGCAGTCCTGGTTGCCATGGTTACTTAGCAATATTAGAAGCATCATACTTACCTGCTGCGCTGTCTGTGACCGGCTGGGAGCTCCTCCTACTGGTAAGTGACAGGTCTGTGCGGCGCATTGCTTAATGATCTGTCACTTACCAGTAGGAGCTCCCGGCCGGTTACAGACAGCGCAGTAGGTAAGTATGATGCTTCTAATATTGCTAAGTAACCATGGCAACCAGGACTGCAGTAGTGTCCTGGTTGCCATGGTTACCGATCGGAGCCCCAGCGATTAAACTGGGACTCCGATCGGAACTCTCCGCTGCCACCAATGATCGGGAAGGGGGAGAGGGAAGGCCGCACACTGGCCACCAATGAAATTAATACAATAGAGGGAGGGGGGCCAGGGGGAGGCCGCACACTGGCCACCAATGAAATTAATACAATAGAGGGAGGGAGGGGGGCCAGGGGGACTGCAATGGCCACCAATGAAATTAATACAATAGAGGGAGGGGTTGGGACGGGGGGAAGGCCGCACTGGCCACCAATGAAATTAATACAATAGAGGGAGGGAGGGGGATCCGGGGGGGCCGCACTGGCCACCAATGAAATTAAAACTGGGGAGGGAGGGGGGTCTGCCCCCTGCTGCCTGGCAGCCCCTGATCTCTTACAGGGGGCTATGATACACACAATTAAGCCCTCAGGTAGAGTAGTATTTTATAGGAGAATGGGCCAACTGATTCAAGCTGATAGAAGAGCAACGTTGACTGAAATAACCACTCGTTACAACCGAGGTATGCAGCAAAGCATTTGTGAAGCCACAACACGCACAACCTTGAGGCGGATGGGCTACAACAGCAGAAGACCCCACCGGGTACTCAGGCACAGAGCATCCCTTTCTCCCACAACTTTGTACAAGGAATACAGCGATTTGTATCATATATATATACTGTCAAATATTTTGAAGTCTTGAACTGAGGACTCCCTATGTACATCGCTATTAACCTATAAAAGACTACTCTACAAACAGAGACATAAATATATAAGGCGCACCATTTATCCTCTGTCCAGCAGCCATTATTTTATGAAAGACTATTCCATGAATAGAGGAATTACCACAATAAGTGCATCATTTATTCTCTACCCAGTGGCGACTGTATCCTCTACTTAGTGGCGATCACCCACAGATAACTATTTTACATTTTTGAATGTTTCTACATTTTTATTATTTATTATAAAAGGACATATATCGATTATCCTCTATTTTTATTTTTGTACTCTTTATTTTTATTTTTATTATTCACTTTTTTCATAGACCTATAATTTTTAACCATTGACTCTATGACTTTTTAGCACCTATATTATACACTCACCTAAAGAATTATTAGGAACACCATACTAATACGGTGTTGGACCCCATTTTCCTTCAGAACTGCCTTAATTCTACGTGGCATTGAATTAACAAGGTGCTGATAGCATTCTTTAGAAATGTTGGCCAATATTGATAGGATAGCATCTTGCAGTTGATGGAGATTTGAGGGATGCACATCCAGGGCACGAAGCTCCAGTTCCACCACATCCCAAAGATGCTCTATTCGGTTGAGATCTGGTGACTGTGGGGGCCATTTTAGTACAGTGAACTCATTGTCATGTTCAAGAAACCATTTTTCCAGTCTTCAACAGTCCAATTTTGGTGAGCTTGTGCAAATTGTAGCCTCTTTTTCCTATTTGTAGTGGAGATGAGTGGTACCCGGTGGGGTTTTATGCTGTTGTAGCCCATCCGCCTCAAGGTTGTGCGTGTTGTGGCTTCACAAATGCTTTGCTGCATACCTCGGTTGTAACGAGTGGTTATTTCAGTCAACGTTGTTCTTCTATCAGCTTGAATCAGTTGGCCCATTCTCCTCTGACCTCTAGCATCAACAAGGCATTTTCGCCCACAGGACTGCCGCTTACTGGATGTTTTTCCCTTTTCACACCATTCTTTATAAACCCTAGAAATGGTTGTGCGTGAAAATTCCAGTAACTGAGTAGATTGTGAAATACTCAGACAGGCCCGTCTGGCACCAACAACTATGCCACGCTCAAAATTGCTTAAATCACCTTTCTTTCCCATTCTGACATTCAGTTTGGAGTTCAGGAGATTTTCTTGACCAGGACCACAACCCTACATGCATTGAAGCAACTGCCATGTGATTGGTTGACTAGATAATCGCATTAATGAGAACTAGAACAGGTGTTCCTAATAATTCTTTAGGTGAGTGTATATTTTAATACATTTTTCTATCATAAAAGACATCACAAGCAGAATAAATATTTAATACTACAAATAAATTATAATAGATTGACCCAAATTAGAGTGTGCCTGCTTATCCTTCCATTCCTTTAACTTTATCCTTCTGACTGGGTGAGTCAGGCTTAGCAGTTTCTGCACCTCTACCATTTGCTTGAACAGTAGAGCCATCTATCCCATTTATCTCTTTAGTTATTAGATAACACATCCATACAGTGACTGGATGCTTCCATACAGTGACCAGATAAAACCACCATACAGTGACTGGATAACACCACCATATAGTGACTGGATACTTTCATACAGTGACCAGATAAAACCACCATACAGTGACTGGATAACACCACCATACAGTTATTGGATAACACCTTCATACAGTAACTGGATACTTCCATACAGTTATTAAATAACAACTCCATACAGTGACTGGATACTTAGATGCAGTGACCAGATAAAACCATCATACAGTAACTGGATAACACCACCATACAGTGACTGGATAGCATCGCCATATAGTGACTGGATAAAAGGGTATAAGAGGGCACAGTACAGGGAATGACTGGGGCACTGTACAAGGTGTGGTAAAAGGGCACAATGCAGGGTATAAGGGGGTTCACTAAGGGGTGGGGGGCACAGTCACATGACCCTGTGATGTTAGAAGGTCCTTAAGATGCATGCAGTTTAGACACCACCATAATGAGAAGCAGAGGAGTGAGACAGGGGCCCAGGGCCCTGGATGGACAGGAGAGGTGGACACAGCAAGTAGGTGGAAGGGGCTCTGAGGGAGATTCATACAAGAAGTAGGGGCAGGAGGTCTGTGCAGGTCAGCGATAGGAGATTGGAGGGTGGAACAGGAGCTCTGGATACATGAGGGAGGAAAGGAGAGAGCAGGGGCTCCATGAGGATGAGTGAGATAAGAGAAGGACAGAATATGGGGAGCAGGTGTCATGGAGGCAAACTCCTTAATGAAGCAGTAAAACAACTAAATAGCATGAAGCTGCTGGTCTACAGCATCTAGCAGCAGCTTGAAGAGTTCCCTGACCCCCCTCCTGTCCCACAGAGAAGAGTCAGTCACAGTCCAGTTTTAAGCCGGATACTCCAGTTTTCTGGCTCCCTGTCCTCTGTCCGGGGCATGGCCTGGATGGACACAGGGATGTCCATCTTTCAGTAGCTCACGCTCAGACAGCAGCATTGCGCTGTCTGAGTGTGAGCTGCAGCAACTGATGAGGCTTCTCTCACCCCCAGTCAGTCACTAGAGCTACAAACATGGCTCCCTGTGGCTGACTGAGGGGGAGAGAAGCAACTCGGCTGCCCCCAGCTTACCTTCCCCTCAGAAACTTCTTCTCTCTCCCCCACATTTTTTTTAACTGGGTGGTGATTGGGGCGTGGTTTCATGGTGTGGGGGTGTGGTTTATCAGTTTGGGGGCATGGCTGGTGAGGTTCGGCTTTCTTTGGTGAAGCCAGTGGCCATCCTACTCACAGACTGTCTTCACACTTCTGCTCCGGCGCTGGGGTCTGTGTAGAGGGGGCATGTCTGAAGCTGGTAAGGTAAGGTGCTGCTCTGTTGGAGTGAAGAGTGGGCGTGTGTGAAGCTTCACAGCACAGAAGTTTGTAAGGAGGACAGCGGCAGCCGGACTCTGCATGCTGCTAAAATAGGCTTTCATTTGACTGTATTGATGGAAGACTCATAGCAGTGCAGTGGGTTTCCCAGGAGCAGTGGGCTCCGGGACTTGCCCAGGTATGCCAGGTGCTGACGCCTGCCCTGAATATGTATTTATATTTTTTTGGGGAAAGGGAAAAATGTTACTCTGTCATTGTTTTTGTGCATGCCCAGGATGTGGGAGAAAAAAAAAGACACTGACATGGAGATCGTTGTGGTTTTAAATAGCTGCAGTTGAAAGTGTTTCATTTTTTTAATGGAAGCTTTGATATGCAATGAAATGTCAGTTCTCCAGGGGTCCATTAAAAATGAAAGTGGTTTTTAGCTACAGTCGTCTAAAATGCTAGGACAGTTTTCGGCTACATCAAAGTCTCAATTTATGAACCTAGCCTGTGTTATTAATGTCATGTAGAATTGCTAAAATGAGACACTAATTTAGTAACTTAGACAAGGGGGCACTGCCTCTGTCTGAAGAAGAAAAAGTTCAGTCTCCAGAGACGTCAAGGATTCTTTACTGGAAGAACTGTGAATCTGAGGAATAGACTTCCTCAGGACGAGGTCACAGCGGGAACAGTGGACAGTTTAAAAAAAGGTTTAGATGATTTCTTAAAAGTAAATGACATGAATGCTTATGGAAATATGTAGAATTCTGGGTCTCACTCCCCTTTTTGTGAAATTTGTGTCCCCTCCCATCTCTTGGTTTACCTTGATGTCTTTTTTCAACAGTATTAAATATGAAACTTTATTTGTCTTAATATTGTGTGAAGATATGTTTATATATTTTTACCTTTAATATACATATATCACTAGTGGAGTGAAGCATCCACAGGCAGAGATATGCAAAGATAAAATGTGACATGCCACTGATACTGTGGGAAATAGCCGGGCCCTGTAGTGATGTGTTCCCATAGTGCTCTGTCTCTGACTACTATTCCTTCTCCTTATCTCCCTTCACCCCTTTCCAACTATATTTAGCTATATTTGGGGCAGTGGTCAATGTTCCTCCTCTGTTGCAGCAGCACCTAAGTGTTCTTTGGAGATAAAAGCTCACTGAGGTGCTACTGCAGCAGAGCAGATGAGCAAAGTGTTCATATTAGGACATGATCAGATATCATAGTAAAATATCAGTTTGAGGCAAAATGCTCATCCTGACACATGATGCCATTCCTAAACGTGTGTTTTTTGTTTGCAAAGTATATATTTTCGCCTGAATATCTAATTAAATAAGCAGTAAACATTAAATAGCAGGTTTGAAATATGCTAGCTAGATGATGTTTGACGTTTGACTTTCCTCATGAGTCAAACTGAGAATGAGTTTCAGATTTATTGGGGCACATGTATTAAGATGTTTTAGATGCCATTCTTAATAACCCCTATACCTGGCGATGGATCCGGAGTTATGAAAAGGCGCTGGTCTCTACGTAATTTCAGCGTATCCTCCGCCACTTCTAAATGTAAGACAGCTTTCTAGCTGTCTTATATTTAGACAATTTATACACCTAAAACAGGCATAGAAAATGGTAACTAGAAAATATTCCCTGTCCACGCCACACCCCCTTTTTTAGACCTGGCGTGAGCCGGGAGAAGCCGCAGTATGTGGCGCAAAGGACCTTTGTGCTGCAATCTGCACCAGAATTATGCCTAATTTAGACATATTTCTGTTTTATAAATGACCCCCCATTGTCTATTTGCTAGCTAAATCACATAGACAAAGAAAATTACCTCTCAATGACAGATAACTGTGGTTCAAAGTTCTGGGTTTAAGACCTGATTCCAGAGAAAAATGGAACACAGTTAGCAGATGACACATTCAAATGATGTTTGACTTTGATGTCTGAACTCACCGGTCATGGTTAAAATCAGCCAAAGAAAGCCCTCTCTAGCAATGGTTAAGCCTATGCCTCAATAGTAAGTAGAGACTGTCAATAATACGCACAAAACCAAAGCTAAAATTGATTTTAGAGGAAAAATTGTTAGGAAACATTCTTTCCTGTATATTTACTTGTATATAAAGGGCAAGTGCTGCTAAAAATTACAAGGATGAGGCACTCCGATACAACCCGTATATCACATAAAGGAGGGCATCATTCACATTGTAGTACAATTCTTCAGGTAGCGGGACTCCTACACTCATAAAGCCTATGCACTAAGTGAAAGGGCTGCCAAAAATTACAAGGAACCGGCACTCCAATACACCTTTATTACATATAAAGGAGGGCATCATACACACCCTTGAAAAATTATGATTGATGGCCGGCTGGTGACCCTCAAAAACATTAGGAGCGAGGGCGGAGCCGGCGCCTGACTGTGATGGCAGCATAGACGTGTGAGCTCCGTACAAGAATCCTCACAGCGCCAGCTAAAGCAAGCTAATTGCCAGAGAGATGGTCAAAATAGGACAGCCAAGGTCGGGTGAGTCCTCTAACCCCAACAAAACGGGCAGTGCGGGTGGCGATATGGATAAATTTATCCGGAAAGCAGCCGCAACGGTCGCGGCAAGGGAGCCCAAGATGGCGCCGACTCCCGCGCCTAAAGCTACTGAACGCTCCACTGACTTCTCGGAAGGAGAATCAGACACTGAAGAAACACTCAGCAAATCGGCCCTCCCGATCACCCGCTGATTCTTAGAACAAACCCTCAGCAGGGCCATGGAGCCGATCCTGAGTGAATTATCGGCACTCCGTCACGATGTACTCCATGTGGGAGACAGAGTGGTTTCACTAGAAACACATCAAAATGCGATTATTGCCCATCAAAACGCTACCGCATCCTCCTTGCAGAAATGCCATTCTCATCTTAATGATTTACAAAATGCTCTTGAGGATCAGGAAAATCGAGGGCGAAGGAATAACCTCAGGTTCAGAGGTCTTCCTGAATCAATTCAAGCCATGGACATATCAACCACTATACAAGAGGTATGCAAATCCCTATTGGGCCCAGACCGACAGGCTGAAATTGTCATAGAACGCGCCCACAGGGCTCTGAGACCAAAACCCAAACCCTCAGAACCACCCAGAGATATAATATGTCGCTTCCTCAATTTTCAAGACAAAGCAGCAATACTGGAGGCTGCTAGGAACCAGGAAAACCTGATATATGAAGATTCACCAATCTCGGTCTTCCAGGACTTGGCTCCTTCTACACTCAGAAAACGCTGCTCCCTAAAGACCCTAACCGACTGGCTTAGGCTGAACAAGATACTGTACCGGTGGACATTTCCTTTTGGGATTACCTTCACCCATGCAGGACGCCGCCTATCTATCTCCACATACGCCGACCTGACCGGCGTCTTCACCCATCTGCAGATTCCGCCTTTGGAGATAGAAAATTGGGAACTCTACCATGATATCCTGGAACTCCCAGAACTACCAGTAATCATCCCATTTGAACAGCAATGTACCCCAAAGTCGCAGAGGGCAAAAAGAAGGAACATTCAGTTTACCCCATAGGTTTTGAATTACCACTGTCTTCTGACATTCTGTCATTAGAAACTACCTGAGCTAATTTACCTCTAGTTCCACTTCCAAAGCTATACTCATTATCGTTCACTCCTCTCTCCAACCCCCTACTTGTCACCTACTCCCACTCTTCTGTCTGCTTCTCATGCAAATCTAAAACACTGTCTTCTGTGTCTTCTTCTTCAAGATTTCTCTGACCTCTCTCCTTCTCATGATAGCCTCTCCACAGAGGCCCAGGCTGGTACTGTGGGGATCATAACTGGGTTGATCAACCATTTCCCCCCTTACGATCCTCTCTATTCACATTGTTTTAACCCTCTTCGGCGGGTCTATTTTCCTGTTTGATTTCACTATTGTTTTACATGCTTTTATTTATGTTTTTGTTCTTGTTCTTATTATATTCAAGGTACATGATCCATACTCATCCAAGATACAAAGAAAACCGGGGGTTCCTCTGACATCCAACTCGCTTTACATGATAGGCCAGAGTCCATATGGAAGCGAGATGCTTCCCTGGGAGGGAGATACGCTCCAGCTAAGTAAATGTTATTGTATTAGAAGACATGGCTGACCTATCCTTTGCGTCTTACAATGTGAGAGGCTTCAACTCTCCTTCTAAGAGGAGCCAGATTTTTACATTGTTACGCAAATCAGGAGCTAGTGTCCTTCTCCTACAGGAGACACATTTCAAAGTTAACAAATATCCCAATCTCTCCTTTGCTCACTTTTCCAAATGGTTTCATTGTGGAGGAAACTCATCTGCATCTGGGGGAGTGAGCATTGGATTTCGGAGGAATGTCCCGTTCAAATTTATCTCACAAATGTTAGATGTAGAGGGGAGATACATCATGATCAAGGGCTGTATAGGTCCTCATGTTTACACTATTGTTAATCTTTACGCTCCTAACTCTGGACAGTCCAGGTGGTTCTCTGCAATCTTCCCAATTATTGAGGGGTTTGCAGAGGGCCTAGTGGTACTGGGAGGCGACTTAAACTCTACACTAAACCCACAACTCGATTCATCAACCCTAAGATCCGCCTTATCCAGCAACGCCCTACGTGGAATAAGGGAAGGTCTATGGAACCTGCATCTTATTGATGTATGGCGCACGTTCCACCCTGACCTAAGGGATTGCAGTTTCTTTTCCAATGTCCACGGATCTTATCAAAGACTGGATTATTTATTTATTTCCAAGTCGCATCTACAGCTTTGTCAAGAAGCATCAATAGGTTCTATACACCTTTCTGATCATGCCCCTATTTTCCTGAAGGTTTCGGCCCCAGTCTCGACCACAAACAAATTTAGATGGCGCCTGAATGAATCTCTTTTAGGAAACAAAACATCCAGTGAAAAAATGTCAGAAATGCTAAAAGAATATTTTACCCTTAACGCTAACCCAGAAACATCAGTCCTATCTCTCTGGGATGCACACAAACCATTTATAAGAGGGCACTTTATCAGTTTGGGATCTTTCCTTAAAAAAGAGAGGGGTAAAAAATTAGAGGCCCTATGCCAAAAGATTAAAACATTAGAATCCCTGCACAAACGCTCTCTCTCAGACTCCCATTTGCAGGAACTCTCCAATTATAGAGCAGAAATAAAGTCACTACTCCATCACACTTCCACAAAGTATTTTCTAAACTCCCAACACAAATTTTTCGCCCATGGAGACAAAGCTTCAAAATTTATGATGAGCAGGATTAAAAAAAGGAAAGCTGCAAATTATATACACCAAATAGACTCGCCTCAGGGTACTCCACTTTACTCCGCCAAGCTAATTGCCTCCCGCTTCAAGGAATTCTATGAATCCTTATATAATATACCCCCCTCCCTAAGTCAAGAAACACACTCCAAGCTAACCTCATTCTTTTTAGATACGCTGGATCTCCCTTCTCTCTCTCCAGACTCTCAACAACAGTTATCCACCCCTTTTACTATGACAGAAATTTCAACAGCACTAAAGCAAGCACCACCTAGCAAAAGTCCGGGCCCAGACGGATTAACTGTCTCATATTATAAAACCTACCAACAAATCTTACTCCCTCATTTACTTTCAGTCTGTAACTCGACCCTACAAGGGAACCAGCTTTCAAAAGATATGACACTAGCTCATATAACAATAATCCCAAAAGAAGGAAAAAACCCAAACCACTGTGCTAACTATAGACCCATTTCACTCCTTAATATTGATCTCAAGTTACTGGCGAAGATGCTGGCAAATCGCCTGGCTGCGTTTCTCCCGTCGCTGGTACAGGGGGACCAGGTGGGCTTTGTTCGGGGAAGGGAAGGGAGAGACAACACCTCTAGAGTTCTGAATATCACATATTATGCAGCCCTTCGCTCCAAACCTCTTCTTCTGCTTAGTACAGATGCGGAAAAAGCATTTGATATAATTAATTGGTCCTATTTGAAGCTGGTCTTGAGGGGATTTGGCCTACCTGGTCCCTTTGTGCAAGCCACATTTGCCATGTATCACCAGGCATCAGCCTCGATTCTAGTAAATGGAGATTTATCAGATCCCTTTACCATAAGGAACGGTACACGCCAGGGCTGTCCCTTAACACCTTTACTTTTTGTTTTAGCCCTTGAACCCCTTCTGACATGCCTGAGAGCAGACCCACTAATAAAAGGAATAACCCTGGGGGGCCGGGAGCATAAGCTTGCTGCTTTTGCAGATGACATCATGATTATGACCACAAACCCAGAAACATCCTTAGCGGCAATCCAATGTCACTTAGACAGTTATAGTACTCTTTCCAATTTCAAAATCAACAAACAAAAATCGCTTATCATTTGCTTCAGTATCTCCCAAAATACACAGACTCGCTTAAAGGTCAATTCAGCCTTTGATTGGTCATCCCCATTCCTCACCTACTTGGGAATTAAGATCAGTCCCAAAATAGCTGATCTCTTTGATCTTAATTACTTACCTCTCCTACAATCCATCTCCTCAAGCTTAAATAGCTTGAATACCCATATTATATCATGGTTTGGAAGAAAAAAACTCCTAATGTCCTTGATCCTTCCACGCCTCACTTATCTACAACAGGTCCTCCCCATACCAGTACCTAAGTCATACTACAACTCCCTTAAAAATTTATTCCGCAAATTTTTGTGGCATGATAAAAAAAACAGAATCTCATACGATACTCTTTCTCGCCCCAAAAAGGACGGGGGTATGGCTCTTCCTGACCCCAAACTTTATGGAAAGGCGGTTCTGGTATCTAGAGTAGTGGATTGGCTGAGGACCACGAACCCTAAACCATGGGTAGCTATAGAACAGGAACTTTTGGGGAAACCACATCGTTCCACACTACTGGGGAACTCTTGCCATATAAATATACCTTCTTCACCATACCCAATTATCCAGGCCACACTGAAGGCATGGAAATGGTTCCAAAATACCCACTGCTCAATACCCTACCCTACCCTTCCCCCCTCCTGTCCTTGAGCGATGTTTTGGGCACTGCTCTATCCACGGTATACGAGAGTACACCTAGATCATTGAGAGACTCAGAAATACCAGTCTCCTCCCTATTTAACTTGGAGGGTCAGGTATTATCCATTTCAGAGCTTCGAAACTTACTTTCTCCCAACCACTTACACATATCTCCAATATCGTATCTCCATTCATACTTATCTCAACACATCTCTAGAGGTGACTTTTTCCGACCCTTAGTTTGGATTGAGGCACTCATCGAGAACAAAAACCCAATAAAAAAACTCATTTCCCAACTTTTTCATAGATTGAATTCACCCCCTCTACTTGTAAAACCTGCCCATATTTGCCATTGGGAAAAAGATCTGGGACAAACCTTTCCTCCGGATAAGCTACCAGACTTTTTTCTAACTCCTCATACCGCATCTAGGTGCGTTCGTATTCAGGAAAATGGGTACAAAATATTAACCAGATGGTATAAAACACCAGAAATCACTTGCCTTTTCTCTGAATCAGCCTCAGATAGATGCTGGAGGTGTTTGAGCGACAGAGGCACTTTTTTTCATATTTGGTGGGAATGCCCCCCATTGAAGGAATGGTGGAAAGAAATTTTCCGATTAAGCAATCTAATTTGCCGAACCTCAATAGCAATGTCTCCTCTAGGGGCTTTACTTAACTACTATGAACCAAAGGAGTCAAGCGACTATCGCCCCCCCCCCCCCTTCCTTTTTAGACAGCTGCTCATAGCAGCCCGCCTTTTGGTCCCAAAATACTGGTTACTAACTACTCTCCCATCCATAGAGCAGTGGAAAACTAAGATTGATCAGCTCTACCGTTTTGAGGAACTTTCCGCATGGGAAGCAAGGAACCATCAGAAATTTGTAAAACAATGGCGGGGGTGGAAGGAATTTAGATTTACTAGCGGTCACTCTCACGCTCTACTACCTTAGAGTGGACCTTTTATAGATACACTGGGGAAAACAACTTTTATTTAATCTGATTATTGCCTAGAATACTTTAACTCATACCTAACTTATCTTCATAAGGTTTAGATATCTGAAAGCATGCTTAACCCCAGGTGTCCACATTTGTATACTCCCTATCCTTACTGCTTTGTACTTGGAATCTCACGGCATTGACAATGTACTGCATGTTCTGTGTGTACACCTGTGAATGTGCCATGTTCGGCGCCTTGCTTTTATCATGTACCATGTATTGTTTTTTTTTTTTCTTTGAAAATAAAAAAATTCAAAAATAAAAATAAAAATTAGGTGCAAGGGCCTGCTGGTGACCCTCTAAAACATTAGGGGCGAGGGCCTGCTGCTGATCTGACCATCTAAAAAATTAAGGGGAGGGTCTGCTGCTTAGCTGACCATCTAAAACATTAGGGGTGAGGACCTGCTGCTGAGCTGACCATCGAGAAAATGATGGTTGAGGATCTGCTGGTGAGCTGACTCTCTCAAACATTAGGGGCGAGGGCCTGCTGCTGATTTGACAATGGAAAAATGTATGGGAGGGGGCCTGCTGCTGAGCTGATCATCTAAAACATTAGGGGCGAGGGTCTGCTGCCGAGCTGACATCTAATACATTATGGGGGAGGCTCTGTTGTTGAGCTGACCATCTAAAATATTATGGACGAGGGCCTGTTGCTGAGCTGACCATGGGAAAAATTATGGTTGAGGGCCTGCTACTGAGCTGACCATCGAAAAAATTATGGTTGAGGGCATGCTGCTGAGCTGACCTTCTAAAACATTTGTAGCGAGGGCAGCGTAATAAGCATGTTGATACGATGGAGGAGGAGGAGAAAAGAAAGATTGAACCATATACCCTTTTTTGTGGTGGAAGAGTTGCATGGGAATACAGTGTATTCAATACACTAAAAAGCCACATTCAAAGTGCCTTTATGTTTAGCCGCTTGCCTCTGGTGGAGTAGAGAAATCAGGGGCAGTCCAGGCCTCTGTTGGAACTGCTGTGTGTTCTCCTTGTCCCCCCTCCTTGGTTGCCCAAGGAACTACGTACTCTGCTGCCAGCGTTGTCAGCTGGAATTTTTCCACAAGGACCTTCTGGTATTGCACCATTTTGCTAGTCCTCTCCACCACAGGAATGAGAGATTAGAAGTTCTCTTTGTTGCGAGGGCCGAGAAGGGTGAACAACCAGTAATCGGTGTTGGCCAAAATGCGTATAAAGCGAGGGTCACGAGAAAGGCAGAATAACATAAAGTCAGCCATGTGTCCCAGAGTCCCAACAAACAAGACTTTTCTGTCCTCATCAGGAGGATGACTCTCAATCTCCTGACCCTCTTCCTCCTCTTTGGCTTATCCAAGCTGAACAGATGGAATAAACCTGCTGTGGGTATTACCCTCTGTAGTGGAGGCAACCATCTCCTGCTCCTCCTCATCATCATCCAATTCGCGCTGGAAAGACAAACAGAGGGTGGTCTGGCTATCACCCTGTGTACTGTCTTCCCCCATTTCCACCTCTTCCACATGCAAAGCGTCCTCCTTCATTGTGAGCAGCGAGCGTTTCAGTAGACACAGAAGTGGGATGGTTGCGCTGATAATCGTGGCATCTCCGCTCACCACCTGTGTTGATTCCTCAAAGTTGCGTATAACCTCACAAAAGTCAGACATCTATGCCCACTCCTCGCTTGTGATAAGCGGAAGCTGACTGAAAAGATGACTACCATGTTGCAGCAGGTATTCCACTACTGCCCTCTACTGCTATGCCTGTGGGTGGGTGGCTGGGTATTTGCGCTTTTGTTCAAAGACTTGGGGTATGGACATCTGTACGCTGCAATGGGACACAGAAATAGATGTGCTAGCTGATGGTGCTTGCGAAGGTCCAGGTGCAGGGCATGAGGCATCTGGGCATGCGTCTTGAACAGGGGATTGGCTAGCACATAACACAGGGGAGGAGGAGGCAGTGGTGTGACCCGCAGACACTGATTGTGGACCCAGGCATTCGGACCACCTATTAGGGTGCTTTGATGCCATGTGGCGGATCATGCTGGTGGTGGTGAGGTTGCTAGTGTTCACTCCCCTGCTCATTTTGGTATGGCACAGGTTGCAAATGGCAATTATTTTATCGTCTGCACTTTCCTCAAAAAAGCACCAGACTGCGGAACACCTAGCCCTTGGCAAGGGAGATTGCTGCAAGGGGGTGCTCCGGGGAACAGTTGCAGGCCTGTTTAGTGTGGCCCGCCTTATCCCTTTTACCACCCCACTGCCTCTTCCAGCCTGTTGCGTGGCTGCAGATCCCTCCACCTCTATACTGCTGTCCTCGCTCGGCTTGCCACCTTCCCAGGTTAAGTCAGTGATTTCATCATCCACCACCTCCTCTTCCACTTCCTTACTCTGGTCATCCTTCTGACTTGTTGACCTAACAAGAACCTCACTTATTGTCAACAGTGTCTCATCCTCATCATCAATCTCTTAAAACACTAATTGCTGTCGACTTATTGGCAAATGTGTCTCATCATCATCATCCACCTCGTGAAACACTAATTACCGTTCTTGACCGTCATCTTCTTGTGATTGTGGATGCTCAAGAGTTTGGGCATCAGTGCACACAATCTCCACGTGTCCTTCTTCAAGCAGGCTTGGCGAGAGGCCCAAATCAAGGAATGGCGATGAAAAGAGCTACTCAGAATATCCGAGTATGGGATAACTTGTTTGCCAAGACTATCCATGGAGGGAGGAAGGAGGATCAGGGTGAGGATTCTGTTGACCAGACTCTTGGCTGCTGAGACTGGACTTTGTGGAAGACAGGGTGGTGCTTAACCGACTGGAAGCATTATCTGCTGCAATCCAACCGACCACTCGTCGCTCTGGTGTGACTTCGAGAGTGGTGTCCTGCGCCGCCCTGCAAACTGGGACATGAAGCTAGGTATTGTGGATGAGTGTGTTTCTTGTGCTCTGGCAGCAGGCACAGTTTCACCACGCCCTGGGCCATAGCCTCTGCGTGCACCATAAGCAGCACGGCCACTTCCCCATTCCTTACTGCTCGCCTTGCGCATATTAAACGGTATATATGCTTGCAATTATGTCACACGTACAGTAGTGCAGGTTTTGTAATTGTATGAGCAAATAAATGAAACTGAATGTCACTGATATTTAGGATATGCAAACGTTTCACAGGAGATGTAGCACAGGTAATGTTGCTGTCACCAGCATCAAAAGAATTCAACTGAATGTCACTGATATTTATGATGCGCAAACGTTATAAAGGAGATGTAGCCCAGGTAATGTCGCTGTCATTAGCAGCTAATAAAAAATTACATGGAATATCACTGATATTTATGATGCACAAGCATTATACAGGAGATGTAGCGCTGGTAATGTAACTATCCGCAGCGTACACCGTCTACATAAAAAGTACACTGGATGTCACAGATATTTTTGGTATGCGCACACGTTAAACAGGAGATGTAGCGCAGATAATGTCGCTCTCCGCAGCATCTACGGAAAAAGCACAGTGGATGTCACATATATTTTTAGTATGCGCAGTTGCACACGTTATACAAGAGATGTAGCACAGGTAATGTCACTGTCCGCAGCGTCTACGGAAAAAGTACACTGGATGTCACAGATATTTTTAGGCTACGCAAACGTTATATAGGAGATGTAGTAATGTAACTGTCCGCAGCGGATACCGTCTACGAAAAAAGTACACTGGATGTCACAGATATTTTTAGGCTGCGCACGCGTTACACAGGAGATGTAGCGCAGATAATGTCGCTGTCTGCAGTGGCCAAACAATTGCAAGCTATTTAGCGAGGATTGCGCTAAAAATATATATTGCAGCCAGATACAATAATAGTCCATAAAAGGACTTTTGGGTCTCTAATAGCACGCAATCTAGCGCAGGTTGCGCTAAAAATATATATTGCTGTTAGACACAACAATAGTCCTTAAAAGGGATTTGGGGTTTCTAACACCAACCGTGCCTAACCAATAAAAAAAATTTAATTCCCTACACCATCTGTCCCATCTACAGCACAGCTCTCCCTGACTAAGACTGGCCGAACCACATGTCATCGGGGGCTTTATAGCACTCAATGACGCAGTCCTGCCAGCCAATCACTGTAATGCCAGTAACAAACATGGCTACGGCATTACAGTAAGTGGGAGTACTTACTTGCAAGTTTATTGGCTGCATAGCAGCCAACAAACGTGCGAGGAGGAGACTATGGCATGGCACTCTAGCACTCGCGGTATTCAGTCGAACACCGCAATATGCCCAGCATCGCAATGCTCAAGCCGAATTGGTGTTCGGCAGAGCATGCTTGATCATCACTACTAGTTTCACATCAGCGCTAGCGTTCCAGCAGGGAACAGCCATTATAGTTAATGAGGCCTGACTGAGACATACAAACTTCTAGCAATACCGGAATGCAGAGTAGTGTTAGTGTGAATCTAGCCTAAGTTGGATACAATAGAGCAAATTGATATAATTGTATATCTATATAACAATTATTTTAGAGAAAAATGTGATCCTTTTGCCTAGTAATATAATATACAGATTCTTGTATCATATTCTGTATCTGTTTTTCCAACATATTATTTACCTGTTAGCTAATAAAATATATATTTTTCAAGGCTCCCCATCATAGTTGTGTCCTTTATCAAACAATTTTCATCTCCAGTTGATCCTGCTAGCTCCGCTAATCTTGAGAGCATTATCTGAAGTAATATATATATATATATATATATATATATAATTTTTTTTCTCCTGGGTACTTAATTTTATTTCCCAAAGAATCCAATTATTGTAACAGCCTTAAGTTACTTAGCATTAACCATTTGATAGTTAATAATTCTCATGAACATTTTTGTTGTTGTTTAGTATGAATGAAAAGTATATTAGGAGGTGTACAGTAACAGATGAGTGAATTTCTTGAAGTACTTTTGGGTTGATTTAAGGATGAGTGCAATGATTTATAACAAACCTGGTTCATTATGAATTTCACAAATATTTGTCCTCCAAACAAATCCAAAGCTCTTGCAATACATTCCAAATGAATCGCATAACACGGCTCAGAGCACCATTTTACTGTGAGAATAGGCAGGCAAAACCACAAGGAAGGAAGAAGGAGGCTCATATGCCTCTGGGAGGTGAGGACTTGCTCTGATTGGCTCACAGGCTGACAGACAGCGTAGATCAGCCAATCAGGGGGCAGAAGGCAGAACAGCCATGGACAGTGGTGGCGGTAGGGGCAGTAAACTGGCGGCAAATACAAAGTAGTTAACAGGAAAAGGGGCAAGGAGCTCACAAGGACATATCAAAGTCTGATAAAAATGTAGAGGAGGTTGAAGACTCTGACAATGATTGTGTATTGGAAAGGACCTGGGAGCTGGATCGGGGTGTTGAGGAGGAGGTGATATCTGAGAAGGAGGATGGTGGCGTCAGCACAATAAAAAGCAGAGGGCACATATCAAAACTTCTTGCAGATCTTACATAGTTACATAGTTAATATGGTTGAAAAAATACATAAGTCCATTGAGTTCAACCAAGGGATAGGTCTGGGTTTGAATTTTAGAAAAAGGGTAGTGAGACCCAGATTTCTACACATTTTCATAAGCATTAATGTTATTTACTTTTAAGATACTCATCTAAGGTCTTTTTAAAACTACTCACTGTTCCTGTTGTGATCACGTCCAGAGGTAGACTATTCCTCATATTTACAGTTCTTACCGTAAAGAAGCTTTGACGCTTCTGAAGACTGAACTTTTTCTTCTCGGCAGTGCCCCATTGTATTTTGCAGGGTTTTTACATAGAACAGCTTTTATCATATTTTTTTGTACGGCCCATTTATATATTTATATAGATTATTCATGTCCCCCCCCTTAAATGTCTCTTTTTAAGATTAAATACATTTAATTATTGTATTCTTTCCTCATAACTAAGACCCTCCATGTCCCGTATTTGTTTAGTTGTTCTTCTTTGTACTTTTTCCACATCCAGAACATCTTTTGCATATTCCAGATTAGGCCACACCAAAGCTTTGTAGCTTTGTAAAGTGGCAATATTACATCCCTGTCCCACTTGTCCATGCCTCGTTTAATACATGACAATATACTGCTACCTTTAGAAGCAGCTGATTGACATTGTATGCTGTTATTTAAACTATGACCTACAAGTAAACATAAATCATTCTCTACAAGTGACTCTCACAATTTTACTTCCCCTAGGACAGGTATGGGCAAACTGCGCCTCTCCAGCTGTTGTAAAACTACAAATCCCATTATGATGACGCTATAGTCCCGATCTTGCCCTCCTTGACCACCTCCATTTCACTGACTCCAGCCACTGCCTACACAGTGAGGTCTCAGCCTCTCTGCTTATGCATATTGCAAGCTGCACATTTATTTACAATATTCAATATTTACCATCAAATGGCTCTTCAAGGCATGCATACATGGCATAGGACACACATGTAGTAGCATTGTCCATGGAGTACATGTTAAAATGGGAATGAACAGCAAGGGGAAAAAAATGTAAACAATAATTTACAAGCAAACATGCAAAATCTATCAAACCTTGGTTCCTATGTCCTTGTGTTGAACTATGGCCTAGTGTTAAACTATGCACTTATCTGTCATTTCGGCAATTCACTTAAATTCTGCAGCCCTCAGCAACCCTTGCTACACTCACAAACCTTGTTTGCAGTTTCTGTGGCAAGCTCAAGCAGCAATCAAGATACAAGTGAAGTGTTTTAACACTTGGGGTGCAGGTTCAAAACTTGCCAGACCTATGCCAAGCTTGGCTGCCTCTTGCTCTGTATGAGCAATGGTGTTTTTTTTTCTCTACAAGACCAGCACACAAACCACAGCCACATGCAAGATCTGCAGTATTTAAATAAGCCATGGGAATTCAAGCAAAAACATGGGTACCAGGGTTCTATTGCAGCAAACAAGACAGCATCACTGGATACTGTGGGAAAATATAACCGGCCAGCATTTCCTATCAAAACAAGACTGTCCTCTTTCTCTTGCTATTTTTTTGTGGTAGCTAGCCTGTATTGCCAAGCAGTACAGTGTTCTTGTCAGTCAGGTACCTTGAAATCAAACCCGAGTTTTGTATCAAGGTTTTTTACTGTAATAATTAATTCACAAAGTTATTGCATGAAATCATGTGTAAGAAGGCACCTGGAATCATTATGGATGGAAGATATTTGTCTCTGAGGTTCCTGGCCTCGGTGAAGTAAGAGCCTGTATTTTAGGTGTCAGCAGCAGCTATTGCTAATTGACACCTAAAGATTTAGCATGGCTGTTATAGCTGATCCGGGACGGCTCTTACTGGCAGTAGTCAAAGTGCTGGGTGGGTGACTACTCCCCATGTACCAGGCTGGGTTTTGCCAGGTATAAAAAACAGTCAGCACTGCCAGGTGTGAGGATTACCTCTGTCTGACAGTGGAGCTCAGGAAGTCTGTGTGCTGTGATCTGAGGGCTGTGGACTTGACAAAGTAGAACTTCCTACAGAGTGTTAAGTAACACCCAGGAGACAAAAAGGTGACTGTTTTGTATATGAACTTTTCATGTGTGTGAATGATCACCAAGCAACTTGCGTTTTTGTTTTGCTTTAACGTGTGAATAAACACTGATGTTTTGAACCAAGAACTTGCACTTTGCCTCTGTGCTGCACCCGCTAATCCTAACTACCAGAGTGAATCCCCACATTTTCATTTTTGGGCACGGTTGTGTGTCGTACATCAAACCAGCAGTATTACAACCCATACCCCATGAAAAAAATAGCTTGGAAGCTAATCTACAGCAGTGAGAGACCAACCTGCAGCAACAGAAGGCTAATAAGCAACAGCAAGAGACCAACCAGTTGCTGCTACAACATGTGATGGCTTTTCAGACAGCAGGAGCAACCACAAGCGTCCGCGATGCACGGAAAGCAGTCCATGCAGCGATCCCTTAAATGACACCTGCAGGTGACATCAAAACCTACCTGGCAATGTACGAGAAAGTGGCCACCAGGGAATATCTGCCCTAAGACTCCTTTTTGAATCCAGAGGGAAAACAAACCAGGCTGGTGTAGTGAGCTGCATCTATATTTATTTATATAAGGAGCTATATAACGTGAGTTTGACCGCGATGCGTGGTTGATTAAGTGTGGTTGCGTAAGTGTGTGACTTAAGATTAAGTGAGGGAGTATCTGAGAGCTAAATTATTTGTGGACATTGAGTGGCTGTATTTGACTGTATTGTATGCTGTGATAACACTTTTTTTTCCTTCTCCAGGGGTTGCACAGGTGAGTAATTAGGGTGTGGCTGTCTAATTCGGGTGTGGTTGTCAAATTAGGAGACTATAAAAACTCAGCAGTGTGAGCAGCACAGCCTTTTTGAATCCAGAGGGAAAACAAACCAGGCTGGTGCAGTGAGCTGCATCTATATTTATTTAGGAGCTATATAACGCAAGTTTGACCGCGACGAGTGGTTGATTAAGTGTGGTTGCGTAAGTGTGTGACTTAAGATTAAGTGACTTTAGATTCAGGGACTTCAGTGGGGGACTGTAATTAGCCAGTTTCTTAGTACTACATTATATTGCATTTTTTGCTTTGCTGGTGTAATCCCCATTTAGCGTGTGTTGCACAATTGACAACGCAGTCCAGTGCACATCTTGCATGATGTATGCAGTCCTGGAACAGGAGTTCAAGGGTGCATATCTTTGTTCAAGATGTCAGCAAATTACCCGTTTGGAATCGCAAATCGAGTCTCTAAATGGGCAAGTTGCAACACTGAGAGGCATTGACAATTTGCAAAAGAGTTTGCTTCTCACCGAGCAAGCACTCTTTGGGGTAGACAAGGGGGAGGGTTACAGAGAGGAGGCTGAGGAAAGTGAGGTAGCTAGCTAGGTAACAGTTAGAAAGCAGGGTAGAGGGAAGAGTGCCAGGGAGGCTAGCCCTGATCTGACACACACAAACAAGTTTGCACGTTTGGCAGATGAGGGGGATGTCAGTCCAGGGATGGCACTGCCGCAGCCAGACACTTCCTCTGCCAGTCAGGGGAATGCCATCTCCGGTAAGCAGGGGACCAGGAGAGCAGGGCAGGCCAGACAGGTGCTGGTAGTGGGAGACTCAATTATTAGGGGAACAGATAGGGAAATCTGTCACAAAGACCGTGATCGCCGAACAGTGTGCTGTCTTCCTGGCGCAAGAGTTTGACGGGCCACACAAGAAAGGCAGCAGGAGATTAGGGAGATTAACAAGTGGCTCAAGAACTGGTGTAGGAAGGAGGGGTTTGGGTTCCTGGAGAACTGGGCCGACTTCTCTATCGGCTACAGGCTCTATCGTAGGGACGGGCTGCACCTCAATGGGGAAGGGGCAGCTGTGTTGGGGAAGAAGATGGCTAGAAGGTTGGAGGAGTGTTTAAATTAGGGACTGGGGGGAGGGTAATTATGTTATAGAATGGGAAGATAGTGCAGATAGAGATCGGGGGCAAGGTAGTGAGACTGGGGGAGGAATGGAAGGAGGGACTAGAACAGTTCAGAAGGAAAGGTGTAGGGTAAAAAATATACATAAACCTCTCGAATGTATGTATACTAATGCCAGAAGCCTGACTAATAAAACTGGTGAACTGGAATTAGTGATGTGTGAGGAGGACTTTGACATAGTGGGAATAACTGAGACATGGCTGGATGATAGCTATGACTGGGCAGTTAATGTACAGGGTTACAGTCTGTTTAGAAAGGATCGTCAAAACCGGAGAGGGGGAGGGGTCTGCCTTTATGTAAAGTCCGGTCTAAAGCCTACACTCCGTGAAGATATGAGTGAGGGACATGAACATGTGGAGTCACTGTGGGTAGAGATACATGGCGCTAAAAACAATAATAAATTACTAATAGGAGTTTACTATAAACCACCTAATATACCATAGTCCACAGAAAATCTACTACAAAATGAGATTGACAAGGCGGCAAATCATAATCAGGTGGTTATTATGGGGGACTTCAACTACCCAGATATAGACTGGGAAACTGAAACTTGTATATCTCATAAAGGAAACAGGTTCTTGGCAATAATCAAAGACAATTACCTCTCCCAACTGGTTCAGGACCCGACTAGAGGGACGGCCATACTGGACTTAGTATTAACTAATAGGCCTGACAGAACAACAGACGTGCAGGTTGTGGGACACCTGGGAAATAGTGACCACAAAGTAATAACCTTCCAATTATCATTCAAGAGAGCATTTCTACAGGGAGGAACAAAAATACCAAACTTCAAAAAAGCTAAATTTAGCCAACTAAAAGAGGCCATAGGGCTAACTAAATGGGATAAAGTCCTCACAAATAAAAATACAGCCACAAAATGGGATATCTTTAAAAGCATCCTAAAATCTCATTGTGAGAGGTACATACCGTATGGGAATAAAAGGTTAAGGAACAAAAAGAAACCAATGTGGATAAACAGAACTGTAAAGAAAGCAATAAATGACAAAAAGAAAGCATATAAAACACTAAAACAGGAAGGTAGCACGGAAGCATTGAAAAACTATAAGGAAAAAAATAGAACATGTAAAAAACAAATAAAAGCGACCAAACTAGAGACCGAGAGATTAATTGCCAAAGAAAGTAAAACTAACCCTAAAATGTTCTTCAATTATATAAATGTTAAAAAGTATAAATCT
Source organism: Bufo gargarizans (assembly GCF_014858855.1). Classification (NCBI taxonomy): domain Eukaryota; kingdom Metazoa; phylum Chordata; class Amphibia; order Anura; family Bufonidae; genus Bufo; species Bufo gargarizans. Next base: position 523,234,684 of record NC_058080.1, on the reverse strand, counting down.
GAAGGTGTCGGCCTGTTAGAGAGTAATGAGGGGGGAGTCGCAGAGAGCGACGAGGAGAAAGCAAAGCTGTTAAATATTTTTTTCTCCAATGTATTCACTGAGGAAAATAAACTGTCAGATGACATGCCGAATGTTGAAATAAATTCCCCATTAAAAGTGTCCTGTCTGACCCAGGAAGAAGTACAACAGCGACTTAAAAAGATAAAAATAGACAAATCGCCAGGACCGGAAGGCATACACCCCCGTATCCTAAGGGAATTAAGTAATGTCATAGCCAGACCCTTATTTCTGATATTTGCAGATTCTATATTGACAGAGAATGTCCCACAGGATTGGCGCATGGCAAATGTGGTGCCAATATTCAAAAAGGGTCCAAAAACAGAGCCTGGAAACTATAGGCCGGTAAGTTTAACATCTGTTGTGGGTAAACTGTTTGAAGGTTTTCTGAGAGATGCTATGTTGGAGCATCTTAACGGAAATAAGCAAATAACGCCATATCAGCATGGCTTCGTGAGGGATCGGTCATGTCAAACAAATTTAATCAGTTTCTATGAGGAGGTAAGTTCTAGACTTGACAGCGGCGAATCAATGGATGTCGTGTATCTGGACTTCTCCAAAGCATTTGACACTGTACCACATAAAAGGTTAGTATATAAAATGAGAATGCTCGGACTGGGAGAAAACGTCTGTAAGTGGGTAAGTAACTGTCTCAATGATAGAAAACAGAGGGTGGTTATTAATGGTACATACTCAGATTGGGTCACTGTCACTAGTGGAGTACCTCAGGGGTCAGTATTGGGCCCTATTCTCTTCAATATATTTATTAATGATCTTGTAGAAGGCTTGCATAGTAAAATATAAATTTTCGCAGATGACACTAAACTGTGTAAAGTAATTAACACTGAAGAGGACAGTATACTACTACAGAGCGATCTGGATAGATTGGAGGCTTGGGCAGATAAGTGGCAGATGAGGTTTAACACTAAGAAATGTAAAGTTATGCACATGGGAAGGAATAATGCAAGTCGCCCGTACTTATTAAATGGTAAAACACTCGGTAACACTGACATGGAAAAGGATCTAGGAATTTTAATAAACAGCAAACTAAGCTGCAAAAAATAGTGTCAGGCAGCTGCTGCCAAGGCCAATAAGATAATAGGTTGCATCAAAAGGGGCATAGATGCCCGTGATGAGAACATAGTCCCACCACTTTACAAATCATTAGTCAGACCACACATGGAGTACTGTGTACAGTTCTGGGCTCCAGTGAACAAAGCAGACATAGCAGAGCTGGAGAGGGTCCAGAGGAGGGCAACTAAAGTAATAACTGGAATGGGGCAACTACAGTACCCTGAAAGATTATCAAAATTAGGGTTATTCACTTTAGAAAAAAGACGACTGAGAGGAGATCTAATTAATATGTATAAATATATCAGGGGACAGTACAGAGATCTATCCCATCATCTATTCATTCCCAGGACTGTGACGAGGGGACATCCTCTGCGTCTGGAGGAAAGAAGGTTTGTACACAAACATAGAAGAGGATTCTTTACGGTAAGAGCAGTGAGACTATGGAACTCTCTGCCTGAGGAGGTGGTGATGGTGAGTACAATAAAGGAATTCAAGAGGGGCCTGGATGTATTTCTGGAGTGTAATAATATTACAGGATATAGCTACTAGAGAGAGATCGTTGATCCAGGGATTTATTCTGATTGCCTGATTGGAGTCGGGAAGGAATTTTTATTCCCCTAAAGTGAGGAAAATTGGCTTCTACCTCACAGCGGTTTTTTGCCTTCCTCTTGATCAACTTGCAGGATGACAGGCCGAACTGGATGGACAAATGTCTTTTTTCGGCCTTATGTATTATGTTACTATGTAAGACCAGTGGTCTGAGGTCATCACTCCTTTCTTGGCATCAGAGTCCCAGCTCGTATATTTCGACTTGCCAGATGATCAAGCGGCCGACTACCCAAAGGTGAAGGGTGAGATTTTGGCAAGATTGGGGGTAAATGTGTTGGTCCGGGTCCAGCGGGTACATCAGTGGGGGTTTAAGCCGTCTGAGCCCGCGAGACCCCAGTATTATGACTAACTCCACCTTTTGTAAAAGTGGCTACAGCCTGATGTGGTGAGTGCCTTAGCTATGCTGGATAGACTATTGGCTGACATATTCTGGAGGGCGCTGCCACCCCCTCTACAGCTCTGGATCGGCCAGGTGTCTCCTGGAAATGTTATGGAAATGGTGGACCTGGTGGAACTCAATGAGGCCACTAAATATCTCAAGGGGCATTCTTTAGGGAGGGGGGCAGGTAAACCCCAGAACTCTCCACCCCAGACTCACTGATATGAGCCAGTGAAAGTGGGAGATTCCTACTATGGGCCGGACCCACGTAATCTGCTGGTGGCTGACCATAGAAGGGCTGAGTGTCCCTATCTGTTTGAGCCCATGGACACTAATTATGGTTACCATGAGTCAATGTATGTTATGAAACTGTGTGCCACAGGTACCCCAGAGGCTCTAGACCACTTGTGCCAGGTGGAAGTGGGAGACGCTCAAGCTGAGGTGCTGCTGGACTCAGGGAGCTTGGTGACCCTAGTAAGGGTTACCCTAGTGTGGTCCGCAGAGTATACTGGCCAGAAAGTTGGGGTGATGTGCATTCACAGAGACTTAAAATACTACCCCACAGCGCTAGTGACTCTGACCACGGTAGCTGGCAGGAGGACCCGCGAAGTGGCAGTTGCTGCAAACTTGCACTACAAACTCATTACAGGGAGAGACTTTCCAGGTTTCCTGGCCCTGTGGCCGGTTGTGAGAGTGACTAGTACCCCTAAATCGGGTGAGCCCAGGAGATTGGACTTGTTCAGGAGGACGGTGTGAACCCTGGGAACCTGAGGCTGAAGGACCAGCAGTAGGGGTGACCACCACCTCGGTGGAAGAGGGGGAGACAACCCTGCATAGGGTAATGGTGGGAGACGCGGGGGAATTGCCACCGTGACCTGAGTTGGCAGACCTCAACGTCTCCGGGGAGAATTTTGGTACAGCCCAAATCCGAGACACAACCCTATCCTGGGTTGGGAGAATGTAGTAATAGTTGATGGGGTACCCCAACAACCTGGGGCAGAGTCAATGTTTCCTCATTTTGTGGTCAACCAGAATATGCTATATTGGGTAAACCAGTTGCAGGGTGAACCCATTGAACAATTTGCAGTGCCGGGCTTATCGAAAACTCGTGTTAGAGTTAGCCCACCAACATGTTCTAGGGGGTCATCTCGGACTGCAGAAGACACAGGACCGGATACTACAACAGTTTTACTGGCACAGTGTGTTTTGAGAGGTGGATGGGAGGTAAGTCTTGCCCGACCTGCCAAACAACTGGCCCCCAGCACCTGTTCCGCAGTCCCTTAGTGCCTCTCCCAATTATCGATATGCCATTTGAAATAATCACTATGGATCTCGTAGGCCCCGAACCGAAGTCCGCTAGAGGGCAGCAACATATCTTTGTAGTCTTAGACTACGCCACTCGGTACCTGAAGGTGGTACCACTGCGACATACATCGGCCAAACTCATAGCGAAGGAGTTAATGGCGATGTTCTCCAGGGTGGGGCTACCTAAAGAGGTTCTGACTGACAAGGGGACTCCTTTTATGTCCCAAATCATGCGGGAACTCTGTAAGTTGCTGAACATTAGAGATAGCCTTGCGGTTAGCCCGACGGTCATTTTGCGGCAAACAGGCGAACATATGGCGATGTCCGCCGGCGCCAAATTTTTTGCATTGTGCAGAACTTTGACCCATGAAACATCCATCAGGTGAGACAGGACAGCAAATTAAGACGTTTTAGCACGTGGACACACCTGAGGCTGAATAAACCCTATAAATAAACCCGATCTGGCCGCCATTTTCTATTCTGTATTTTGCCAGTGTAGGGAGAGGTTACTGTGTGGAGCAGAGACAGACTGTTAGAGAGTATAGAGACACCAAACACTAGCTAATAGGGCCACAAAAGTCCTTTTAAGGAATGGTATAGGTGTGCTATCAATAAGTGTGACATACTGAGGGGTGTAATATACTTATAATATACTTTCTAACATAGAAAGTATATTATAGTGCATTTGTATTGTGCAGCATTTGTGTGCGGTTCTACTGAGATACCATAGCTATACAAAGGGACAAACAATATTGGAACAACTAATTGCAACTGGTGTGATATACCAGTTGCCCCACAAAAAATCTGATTGAGGCAGGGGTGTGATATACCTATAATATAATTTCTATATAATGCATTTGTATTGTGCAGCATTTGTGTGTGGTTCTGCTGAGATACCGCAGCTATACAGAAGGACAAATGCCATTTGAACAACTAATTGCAACTGGTGTGTTATACCACTAGCCCTCTAAAAAATCTCATTGAGGCAGGGGTGTGATGTACCTATAAATATAATTTCTATATAGTACATTTGTATTGTGCAGCATTTGTGTACGGTTCAGCTGAGATACTGCAGCTATACAGAGGGACAAACGCCAGTAAAACAAGTACAGTTTTTTTCACCTTATTAGATGCACTCCCCCCCCCCCCCAAAAGTGGGTGGAAAATGACAGTGCTTCTTATAAAGCAAATGCAGCCAACTCTGATGGCACTGATACATCACTGCCGCACTGCGATGTATCAGCGGGATGTGAGGAGGGGATGGAGGCTGGCAACACCCGCGGCGGTGCCCGATGCAGTCACTGTACTGTAATACATCGGGCCCCGCACACACAAGTTTTCATAAGTAAAGTCATGGTACAGTAATCCTCTTCAAGCAGTGTTTGTACTTTAAACTCAGGCAATCCTCTGTACAACTTACTATGAAAGCGGCAGGCAGGGCGGCAGCGTAACCTTGCGATGCTCACTCATTCACGCTCCTCCCATTTCATTCATGAAGACAGAACGGGAGTGTGAATGAGTGATCGCAAGGTTACGCTGCCGCCCTCATAGTAAGTTGTACAGAGGATTGCTTGAGTTTAAAGTACAAACACTGCTTGAAGAGGAATACTGTACCATGACTTTACTTATGAAAACTGCTGTGTGGGGGGCTCGATGTATTACAGTACAGTGACTGCATCGGGCACTGCCGCCAGTGTTGCCAGCCTCCATCCCCTCCTACCATAAAAAATGCTCCATTACACTATGCGGGTGGGTGGACAATGGTGTAATGGGGGTCACTATTCACACAGGACAATATACTGTGACACATATGATACTGTGACCAGCATAAGATGTCATTCACACATCCCCCACACTAGTGTATGATCCACAGACCACCTAACAGTGTCCTCCACAGGTCCCCCATGACAGTGTGTCCACCACAGATCCCCCCTATAACAGTGCCATCCACAAATCCCCGTTAAAACTGCCATCCACAGACTACTCATAACAGTGCCATCCACAGATCCCCCATAACAGGGCGTCATCCACAGATCCTCCATAACAGTGTCATCCACAGACACCCATTAGTTCAAAACCCACTAAAAGCACACCTTTTGGTTAAATTTTTTTTTTTCTTATTTTCCTCCTCAAATATCTGGGTGCGTCTTATAAAGCGAAAAATATGGTAATTGCAACTGGTGTGATATACCAGTTGCCCCCAAAAGAATCTGATTGAGGCAGGACTGTGTGTGCTATATCTAGAATATAATTTCTATATAATGCATTTGTATTGTGCATCATTTGTGTGCGGTTCTGCTGAGATAGCACAGCTCTAAAGACAGACAAATACCATTAGAACAACTAATTTCAACTAGTGTAATATACAAGTTTCCCCCCCAAAAAATTGATTGAGGCAGGGGTGTGATATACCTATAATAAAATTTCAATATAGTGCATTTGTATTGTGCAGCATTTGTGTGTGGTTCTGCTGAGATACCGCAGCTATATAGAGGGAAAAACGCCATTGGAACAACTAATTGCAACTTGTGTACTATACCAGTTGCCCCCCAAAAAATCCGATTGAGGTATATACCTATAATACAATTTCTATATACCTATAGTGCATTTGTACAGTTGTGGCCAAAAGTTTTGAGAATGACACAAATATTAGTTTTAGATCTTTGTTTCAGTTGTTTCTGTCATGTAGTGAAACATAATTACACGCACTTCATACGTTTCAAAGGCTTTTATCGACAATTGCATGACATTTATGCAAAGAGTCAGTATTTGCAGTGTTTATTTGCAGTGTTGGCCCTTCTTTTTCAGGACCTCTGCAATTCGACTGGGCATGCTCTCAATCAACTTCTGGGCCAATTCCTGACTGATAGCAACCCATTCTTTCATAATCACTTCTTGGAGTTTGTCAGAATTAGTGGGTTTTTGTTTGTCCACATGCCTCTTGAGGATTGACCACAAGTTCTCAATGGGATTAAGATCTGGGGAGTTTCCAGGCCATGGACCCAAAATGTCAACGTTTTGGTCCCCGAGCCACTTAGTTATCACTTTTGCCTTATGGCACGGTGCTCCATCGTGCCGGAAAATGCATTGTTCTTCGCCAAACTGTTGTTGGATTGTTGGAAGAAGGTGCTGTTGGTGGGTGTTTTGGTACCATTCTTTATTCATGGCTGTTTTGGGGCAAAATTGTGAGTGAGCCCACTCCCTTGGATGAGAAGCAACCCCACACATTAATGGTCTCAGGATGCTTTACTGTTGGCATGACACAGGACTGATGGTAGCGCTCACCTTTTCTTCTCCAGACAAGCCTTTTTCATGATGCCCCAAACAATCGGAAAGAGGCTTCATCGGAGAATATGACTTTGCCCCAGTCCTCAGCATTCCATTCACCATATTTTCTGCAGAAGATCAATCTGTCCCTGATGTTTTAATGGGAGAGAAGTGGCTTCTTTGCTGCCCTTCTTGACACCAGGCCATCTTCCAAAAGTCTTCGCCTCACTGTGAGTGCAGATGATGTGCTCACACCTGCCTGCTGCGATTCCTGAGCAAGCTCTGCACTGGTGGCACTCTGATCCCGCAGCTGAATCCTCTTTAGGAGACGATCCTGGCGCTTGCTGGACTTTCTTGGACGCCCTGAAGCCTTCTTAACAAGAATTGAACCTCTTTCCTTGAAGTTCTTGATGATCCTATAAATTGTTGATTGAGGTGCAATCTTAGTAGCCACAATATCCTTGCCTGTGAAGCCATTTTATGCAACGCAATAATGGCTGCATGCGTTTCTTTGCAGGTCACCATGGTTAACAATGGAAGAACAATGATTTCAAGCATCACCCTCCTTTTAACAGGTCAAGTCTGCCATTTTAATCCAATCAGCCTGACATAATGATCTCCAGCCTTGTGCTCGTCAACATTCTCACCTGAGTTTACAAGACGATTGCTGAAATGATCTCAGCAGTATTGAAAATAACACAACAAAAGAGGAGTGCAAAACACACCACTATAGAATAGTAAAAAAATCTAGTTTTATTGATGTATCAATAAAATATGAACATGATCAACAACATGTATCAAAATAAAAGAGCAGGGACTAAACACAGTTTACACCGCCCTGCTATCAGCCCTATCCCAATAAAAATGGTGAGAATATCCCTGATGATCGGTACATGATGGAATGAATATCCTATTAAAGGTGATCAATCAGAGCAGTGTGAAATGGGTATGCAATACCAAATACAAGCGTGCCCCCTATAAATGACGGCAACTCTACTAAGGCCCAGAACAATCAAGTCATACAACCAAGGGGTGCACTGAATAGAGAGACAACATACCAGTATTAGAAGGGGCTGATGCCAGGGTGGAGGTGCTCCTCGACGCGCGTTTCGCTTGTTAGTTCACTTCCTCAGGAGGACTTTATGTAAGTTTTACACAATTATTTTATTTTTGAAGTGCCATATTTTTTTTCAGTTTTTGGACGATTATCTTAGGTAGGGTACGATTTTTGCAAAATAAGATGACGGTTTGATTAGCACAATTTTGGGGTGCATATGACTTTTTGATCGCTTGCTATTACACTTTTTGTGATGTAAGTTGATAAAAAATTGCTTTTTTACACCGTTATTATTTTTATTTTATTACGTTTTTAAGTGGTTAATACGGACGCGGCGATACTTAATATGTATACTTTTTATTATTTATGTAAGTTTTACACAATGATTTCATTTTTTAAACAGAAAAAATCATGTTTTAGTGTTTCCATAGTCTGAGAGCCATAGTTTTTCATTTTGTGGGCGATTATTTTAGGTAGAGTCTCATTTTTTGCGGGATGAGGGAGCATATAAATGTTTGATCGCTTGCTATTACACTTTGTCATGTAAGGTGACAAAAAATGGTTCATTTAGCACAGTTTTTATTTTTTATTTTTTACAGTGTTTATCTGAGGGGTTATGCCATGTGATATTTTGATAGAGCCGGTCAATACGGATATGACGATACCTAATATGTATACTTTTTTTTTTTTAAATAATGTTTTAGTGTCTCCATATTCTGAGCCATAGTTTTTTTGTTTTTTGGGCGATTGTCTCAGGTAGGGGCTCATTTTTTGCAGGATGAGGTGACGGTTAGATTGGTACTATTTTGGTGGGTATACGCTTTTTTAATCGTTTGCTGTTGTACTTTTTGTGATGTAAGGTGACAATTTTTTTATATTTAGCACAGTTTTTATTTTTTATTTTATACGGTGCTCATCTAAGAGGTTAGGTCATGTGATATGTTTATAGAGGCAGTCGATACGGATGCGGTGATACCTAATATGTCTAATATATTTTTTTCCCTTTATTTTTTACCATTTTTTTTTACTTAATTTGGGGAAAATTACATTTTTGTTTATTTGTACTTGAAACTTTTAATTTTTTGGGGGGAAAACTTTATTTTTGAACTTTTTCTTCACTTTATTTTTTGTACCATTTTGGGACTTCAACTTTTGGGGGTCTAATCCTTTACAATGCATTCCAATACTTGTATTGGAATGCATTGGCTGTATGAGTAATACTGTGTGTATTACTCATACAGCTTCCGGCCTGTGAGTTCCAGGGGGCTGGATCTCACAGGCTCGTCACAGGAAGGCAGCGCCGATGCCTTAAGGAAGGCATTGCGCTGCTTTCCATGCCATTGGGTCCCCCCTACAGCCCCACGGGGACACGATGGCTCCGCCGTTCCCTGCACCATGTATAAGCCGCAAAACACAGGTATGAATTGACCTGCGGTTTGCGGCGATCACCGACACGGGGGGTCACGGGACCCCTCCGTGCATTGACCCAAGGTGCCTGCTCAATGATTTGAGCAGGCACCTTGTTCCGATCACCGCCCGCCGGTGATCGGAAATACACATGAAGTACCGGTACGTCATGTGTCCTTAAGTACCGGGACAACATGCCGTACCGGTGCGTCATGTGTCCGGAAGAGGTTAAAAGACAGAAAGATTTGATATTATTGAGATCTACAGTACGCCATCAGAAAGCAGTGTATTTAGCAGACATTATAAAAATGGGCTTATTCACTAGAGTGTGTCTGCAAGTGAGATCTACAGTACACCATCAGAAAGCAGTGTGTTTAGCAAACATTATAAAAAGGTGCTTGTTCACTAGAGTGTGTCTGCAAGTGAGATCTACAGTACGCCATCAGAAAGCAGTGTGTTTAGCAGACCTTATAAAAAGGGGCTTATTCTGGGGAAATTAACCTAATTTGTGCCATATCTGTGTATGTGTTCAATCCGCAACCGTTATATTCATTACTCCAGCAGATAATTATTTATGTTTGGGGAAATTTTTAACTAGTTTTGGGCAAATCTGTGTGAGCATTTAGGCCGCAACCGTATATACAGTATTGCAGCAGAGAATTATTTGTATTTGGGACACATTTAACTACTTTTGGGCGCATCTGTGTGTGTGTTCAATCCACAAACATTATATACAGTATTCCAGCAGAGAATACATTTTATTTGGGACACATTTAACTAGTTTTAGGCACATCTGTGTGTGCTTTTAGGCCGCAACCATAATATACAGTATTCCAGCAGAAAATTATTAGTATTTGAGACATTTACCTACTTTTGGGCACATCTGTGTGTGCGTTCAATCCACAAACGTTGTAAACAGTATTCCAGCAGATAATTATTTGTATTTGTTTCGCATTTAACAACTTTTGGGCACATCTGTGTGTGTTTAGGCCGCAAGCATATATACAGTATTTAAGCAGAGAATTATTTGTATTTGGGACAAATTTAACTAGTTTGGGGCACATCTGTGTGTGCGTTCAATCCACAAACGTTATACAGTATTTCAGCAGATAATTATTTAGCTGGGTGCAAATTTAAATAAGTCGTCCAACATCTATTAAATAAACCTTTTAATTTGAAGAAGACAAGCACTAAGGGACGGGGAAACTGCCCCGGAAAGCAGTACAGACGAGGAGGGATCTGCAGCACTGCAACAAGCTGTAAGAGGCAGTGGTGTGGCAAAAGAGAGAAAAGTTGGCCCACACCAAACAGGCCCGCAACCGTTACACGGAGCACCCACATGCGTAAATCTCCTCTTGCCAAGGTATAGGCATTGCGCAGTATGGCTTCTTTTTTTTTTGCGGAAAGAGCAGACGACAAAAGAGTGGCAGTTTGCAACCTGTGCCGTAACAAAATGAGCCAGGACGCAAACACCAGCAAGCTCATCACCACCAGCATGATCCGCCACATGGCATCCAAGCACCCTAATCAGTGGGCCGAACGCCTGGGCCCACAATCTGGGTCTGCAGGCCACCCCACTGCCTCCTCTTCCCCTGTGTTACGCACTGCTGGCCAATCCTGTGTCGAAGGTGCATGGCCGGATGCCCCTTGCCGTTCACCTGGGCCTTTGCATGCACCATCAGCAACTACATCCACTTCCCTGTCCCAGCGCAGCGTCCAATTGTCCTTACCACAGGCATTTGAACGCAAGTAGAAATACCCACCCACCCTCCCACTGTCCATAGCACTAAATGCGCAACTTTCAAAATTGCTGGCCCTTGAAATGTTGCCATATATATGTGGCCGTCCTTCGGTACGCAGTCCCCAGCCGCCACTATTTTTCACGGTGTGCCATGCCTGCCTTAAAGAGTCTTAAAAGCGTAGACTGAGTCTTGCATTTGAGAGTTGGAAGTTTTTACCGCACTGCAAGTAAAGGACTCACTGTTGTTAAGAGCTGGACTTTTCACTGATTCTTTTCAATTTCTAAGAAACAGTCGTGTCCAGGCTGATATCCGAGCTCACAACAGATGCAACAGGTGAGAGCTGCATCTACTTATCTGTCTTCTTATCTGTAAAAAGGCTGATGCTATGCGATTTTGAGCAATTTGACCAAAACAAATGGCAAAATGTTCACATTTGTTAAAATCTGAATTTTTGGGGAAATTTGTGATAAACTTGATTAGTTTAGAATCAATTCCCTCATGTCTAATGTTAGTATATAATAGATGCTATTTAAAAAGTGAAATCTCTGCAGATTTATTCCTTAGGAGAATACAATGAAGATTATTATTTGCAGCTCAATTTTCCTTCCATGCTGATGCTTCACTGCAATATATAAACACCCAGTATTATGTAAAGTGCACCGTTAAGTAGAAGGAGCATTTTGATAATACAGAAAGTGAATGGGAATGTTTACATTTTTACTTTTACACCTGGCTACAAGCTGCTTTTTAGGTAGTTGACAAATGTATTACAGGTTATATATAGACTCATTAAATAGACAATTGCTTCATAGTAAATCATATTCATTCCTGATGGAAAGAAATCAATCCCATCCTGCGGAATTTATTCTTTGTGGGCTTCTTTACCACTCAAAATTTGATGTTCCTCTATTTTATCTGTTTACTTTCACATACCTACTGTCACTGATTGGAAATCTCACCATAATTGTAACAATTTCATTGTCTTCCAGTCTTCAAAGCCCGATGTACTTTTTTCTGACCAATCTTTCAATCCTTGATATTTGCTGCATTTCAACCACAGTACCTAAGATGCTATATAACTTTGTTTTAGGCTCATATACTATCACATTTTATGAGTGTGCTATTCAACTATATCTTTTTACTTGGATTGAGATTACAGAACTTCTGCTTCTGACCTACATGGCATTTGATCGGTATATTGCAATCTGCAAACCACTGCATTATACCCTTATTATAACTCAAAGAGTTTGTTTCCAGGCAGTCATTACTGTTTGGACTGTAGGGGCTTTCAGTTCAGGGGTTCATACATCAGCAACGTTCAGTTTATCTTTCTGTGTCAAACAAGAGATTAACCATTTCTTCTGTGAGATACCGCCATTGTTAAAATTATCATGCACAGACACTACTCTTAATGAAATGCTTACTCTTGTAACAGATGTTTTCTTAGGAATTATGTGCTTTGTTTTCATTTCAGTTTCATATTTTTTTATCCTTTCCAGCATTGCACATATCCACTCAGCTGAAGGGAAGAAGAAAGCCGCTTCTACGTGCACATCCCATATTATGGTTGTCCTTATTTTCTATGGAACATTATTTATTGCCTATGTCAAGCCACAGTCTGAGATTTTTTCCAACCAAGATAAAATTCTTTCTGTTATGTATGCTGTATTTGTCCCTTTACTTAATCCTCTCATATACACTCTTAGGAACAAGGATATGACCCAAGCAATACTCAAGCTAGTCAATAAAATAACACTATCCGCTATGTAATTTAGTTTGAATTCTAGAAAACAATACTGTGTTTCTTTATAGAATTCTTTTATACCTTTACAATAATGTGGTAAATGTTCTTCACATAGATAAGGGAGAACCTTCAGACAACAACCATTGACATAGCCAGAATTCTTTCAAGGGTTGCGGGGAAAATGCTTGAAAAAAACAATAATTGTGAAGCTTTGGCCACATTTAGTGCTTTGTGCACATTGCTCGTCCCCCAATGAACTCCTCTTTCAGTAGGTTAAACTGAGGACAAGGCTGCAGGTGATGGGGAAAAAAGGTTCTGGGATTCATTTCTCCCTAAAGAACGGCAGTCACATCCTCTGTTCAGCTACGTCTTCCGTACTACAGTCTGCCCTAGCATTGCTGTGCCTGGAGAGAACAATTACAGTACTACTAGCCAGCAATTGTTCTCCACGAGTGTTAAGATAGGTTGGACAAACAGAAGATATAGCTGCTGGTTTTCGGGGAGAAAGGCTGCAGCATCCTCTGCTGAGCAGTGTCTACTATACTATACATAGTCTCTAAATAATATAGTCATACAGTGATACATAGCATATAAAACAATATACAAGGGTCAACTAATACCAGCAGACCATGACCACATATTATCATAAAATATAGACTATAGCAAGACTAATAGTACCACCATACGAGACATATAATGGTAGATACCAGTTTAACACAGGTGCTATGCTGACTATATAGGTAAATATATTACTCTTAAATTCAATATCTCACAGGTGACATTTTAGCTGGTTGGAGTGGTTGTCTTTATCTTTTTTCTCTATATGATGCAGAACACGGGGACAACGGCAGTTCATCAAATCATCATCATCAATCAAAGTTTTAGGAGTTTCCATCCCACACATACCTACCCTCTACACAAACATCCAGTCCTGAAGCCTCTTTAAAAGCATCATATTGCTAAATGGATACTGAAGAGAAATGTGACTCCATCTTGTCTTCTCTAAATATGTACAGAATTGTTATAACATCTCACCCACGTGCTGTTTCACATTCCCCCGCTGTGAGTTAGGTTCACTTATCTGTCTCAGGACAGATTTGGGGAATATCCTAGAACTAGAACAAACGTTCTTGCCTTATTTAGGGTCATTCGGCACAACTGCGTACATTCTTATAGTGAGTGATTAAAACCTATTATTTCTGCTTACTGCACGTTCACATACCATAAAAGGATGTTCCGGTAGCATTTGTATGAGCACTAATGTTTATCTTTATGATTGGTTTAAACGCTGTTGTTATACAAACTTTTCTACTGCCCATATAAGGCCACGCTATGGCACAATAAAATTAGAGTGTTTCTCAGTGATACCCTTGTGTGTGTCTGTTATTGCCAACTGAGAAACATCTCTCCTGACGTTAGTGTCTCAAACCAAGGTTGTCATAGAGGTCCAGAAAGGTCCAAATTCTTTCAGATACTACACCAGACAGTAGTAATCAAAATACAGCATGAATCCAACTCACCCTGTATGCAGTCCACTCCTCTAGTACAGTGGAAGCTCTCGGACTTCGGGTTCAATTCCACAACCTTTTTCACAGCCCACTAGTTACAAGAAAAGACCTTCTCTTTTAACATCATATGCTGCTTCCATGTTTAAATGAGGTAATTAAAACATGATTTCTGATTTGAAAGAAGTCATCTTGCACAAGTATCTAAACCCAACAACTGCAACCTATTAGTTGGCACCTGTTCAGACCTATGCACAAAGCTGTTATGGTAAGTCCCATAGAAATGAATGGGAAGCACACCACTATTCCAATAATAGCTATCGGTCTGTGAAGGTTCTCATTTATCCAGGTCATGGTATATCTGTAAAGAATAAATCAAGGCAACTGGACGTACTGTAGATTTCTTGAAAACGTTTCACTTGTTTTTCCAATGAGCTTTCTCAATTTTGAGTGACTGTACAAGAGTTCTCTGGGAATAAATATGTAACTGAATCAACATCTGGTAATTATACCCAGCATGGGATCAGAGGTCATTATACCCAGCATGGGCTCAAAGGTGTTGATTCCATTATCCTAATTGGAGTCAGTAGGTGATAATGACCTCCCAGAAAAAGGTATTTAGACAGCATTGTATGTGGCAGACAATAGATGTCTAACCCCCCCCCTCCCCCGCCTCTATTCAAGCTTGGCTTCTCCATTTTTACGTAGATGGTGTCACAACCAGACAGCTGAGAAGCTCTGACAGAGGCCTTTCAGAACCTCCTCTTTGAGTTTCTGTGTTGTGGTATTCAGCTCCTCCTCTCCTTAGCCTCTCTCAGCTGTCATGTGTTGGACTAATTGCTTCCCTTTAAATTCTTCCCCAGAAGGCTTTTCTGGGCGGCTTATATTTCTTCCTGGAGTATGTGTGCATGCCCATCTGGTTCTCCTCTCCTCTACAAAGTTAAGTGTTAAACTGTTATCTGTTATTTTCTGTTTGCTGGATCCCAGGTGACCCTGACTCCCTCCGTGTCTGGTGTAGGGAGCCGGTGGTCGTGTCCCCTCACTATTGTAGGGTGCTCAGGGGTTATATAGTCAAGGTACGTGGATATGCATACCTTCACCATTCGGATCTATGCATAGGCTAAGCAGCCAGGGAAAGTGCCAGGTCTTCTACAGGGGTCTCCCTTTTGTTCCTTAGCTGTTGGATCCAGCGAGTCATTTATGCATGTTGTTTTGCCTTGTTACCTGTACACATTCCGTGACATTATAAGCCGCCAAAACCGTCTTAAGCATGGATCCGGTTTCACTTTTGGCTGAACGCTTCCAGGGTCTTTCATTGGAGGTAGCTGACCTCCGTAAGACTTTTTCTCAGCTTCAAGTGACCGGTTCAGCTTGCGTTCATGGAGCTTGTTCTGAGCCTAAGATCTCGCTCCCGGATACGTTCTCCGGGGGTAGTGAGAATTTTGTGTGTTTTAGAGAGGCTTGCAAACTCCATTTTCGCCTTCTTCCCCTTTCCTCTGGAGATGAGGAACGGAGGGTGGGGATCATTATATCGCTGCTCAGAGGTAACGCTCAGTCCTGGGCCTTTTCGCTGCCGGAGGGGGCACGGCCTCTCCGTTCAGTGGATGAATTCTTTTTAGCCCTGGGTCAGATATATGATGATCCGGATCGTATTGCTCTGGCGGAGTCTAGACTACGTCTCTTATGCCAGGGTAAACAATCCGCAGAAATATACTGCTCAGAATTTCGGAGATGGGCAGCTGATACTGGTTGGAATGATGCTGCACTCCGAAGTCAATTTTGCCATGGTCTTTCAGAGGGATTGAAAGATGCATTTGCCTTTCATGAAAGGCCTATTTCTTTGGACTCTGCTATGTCTCAGGCCGTTCGTATTGACAGGCGTCTTAGAGAGAGAGGAGAGATCTCTCCTTCATGTCATACTCGGTCCCAGGACTGTGCAGCGGTCCCATTCTGTGCGCAGGGGTCTCAGTCGCTGTCAGCCCCTTCTGAGCAGGAGCCCATGCAGCTGGGGTTGATTGCTTCTGACAATAGAAGATTCAGCCCGCATGGGACGGTTTGTTTTTGTTGTGGAGGTATTAATCATTTGGCAAATATTTGTCCCTCTAGGAGATTCAAGGCAGTTCTCTGGGTATAATAAAGAAACAAAGAGGAAAAAATCTTTGAAAAATGTTCCGTCTGTTACTATTGGCAGGGTTGAGGCGGAAATTGAAGGTTTTCCGTTTGCTTGTAGTTCCCGTTTTGTCCTGCCGGCTAGGGTGGCGCTAGAGAGCAAGAACATTTTTTGTGAGATTTTTGTGGATAGTGGAGCAGCGGTCAATCTCATTGATAATCAATTTGCGATAACTCATGGTTTCCAGGTGTGCGCTTTGAGAAAGGATATTCCTGTTTTTGCTATCGATTCCGCTCCACTTTCTCAGAAATCATTAAAGGGCATAGTTCACAATATCCGTTTGATTGTGAGTGATGCTCATGTTGAGGATGTGTCATGTTTCGTCCTTAGCGGTTTGCCCACCCCTCTGGTGTTGGGGCTGCCCTGGCTCACTAAGCATAACCCCACCATTGATTGGCAAGCGAAGCAAATAAATGGTTGGAGTGACTTTTGCAGAGAGAATTGCCTCATGACATCTGTTTCTGAGGTTGCTACTAAGACTATACCATCTTTTCTCTCTGAATTTTCGGATGTCTTCTCTGAGAGTGGAGTTCAGGATTTGCCCCCGCACAGGGAGTACGATTGCCCTATTAATCTCATCCCAGATGCCAAGCTGCCTAAATCTCGTTTATACAATCTTTCCCAACCTGAGAGGATCGCTATGCGTGCTTATATCTCTGAGAGTCTGAGAAAGGGACACATACGACCCTCGAAGTCACCTGTTGCCGCTGGTTTTTTCTTTGTTAAGAAAAAAGATGGTTCTTTAAGACCTTGTCTGGATTTCAGGGAGCTGAACAATATCACAATTCGTGACCCTTATCCGCTTCCTCTGATCCCGGACCTATTTAACCAGGTTGTTGGGGCTAAAGTCTTTTCCAAATTAGATTTAAGAGGGGCATACAACCTGGTCAGGGTCAGAGAAGGGGACGAATGGAAGACGGCCTTCAATACCCCTGAGGGCCATTTTGAAAACTTGGTTATGCCTTTTGGTTTGATGAATGCCCCAGCCGTTTTTCAGCATTTCGTGAACAGCATTTTTTATCATTTGATGGGAAAATTTGTATTGGTGTATTTGGATGACATTTTGATTTTTTCTCCCGATTTCAAAACTCATAAGGAACATTTACGTCAGGTCTTGCTCATTCTGCGGGAGAATAAATTATATGCGAAACTGGAAAAATGTGTGTTTGCGGTTCCAGAAATTCAATTTCTGGGGTTTCTTCTCTCCGCTTCTGGTTTTCGCATGGACCCCGAGAAGGTCCGCGCTGTGCTTGAGTGGGAGCTTCCTGAGAATCAAAAGGCGCTGATGCGTTTTTTGGGCTTTGCCAATTATTACAGGAAGTTCATTTTGAATTATTCTTCTATTGTTAAACCACTCACTGATATGACCAGAAAGGGGGTAGATTTTTCTTCTTGGTCAGTAGAGGCGCGTAAGGCTTTTTCTGATATCAAGGAGAGTTTTGCTTCCGCTCCCATCTTGGTGCAACCTGATGTTTCGTTACCCTTCATAGTTGAGGTTGATGCTTCTGAGGTGGGTGTGGGGGCGGTCTTGTCTCAGGGTTCCTCTCCTGCCAATTGGCGACCGTGTGCCTTTTTCTCAAGAAAACTCTCCTCCGCAGAGAGAAATTACGATGTGGGAGATAGGGAATTGTTGGCCATCAAGTTGGCTTTTGAGGAATGGCGCCATTGGCTAGAGGGAGCCAGACACCCTATTACCGTATTTACTGACCATAAAAATCTGGCCTACTTGGAGTCAGCCAAGCGTCTGAACCCGAGACAGGCCAGATGGTCGTTGTTCTTTTCTAGGTTTAATTTTGTTGTCACGTTCCGCCCTGGAGTTAAGAATGTGAAGGCAGATGCCCTGTCACGTTGTTTTCCGGGAGGCGGGAATTTTGAAGACCCGGGTCCCATTTTGGCTGAAGGTGTGGTGGTCTCTGCTCTTTTTCCTGAATTGGAGGCAGAGGTGCAGGCAGCCCAGTCAGAGGCTCCTGATCTTTGTCCTCCTGGGAGGTTGTTTGTGCCTCTCGCTTTAAGACACAAGATTTTTAAAGAACACCACGATACGGTCCTTGCTGGGCACCCGGGGGTAAGAGCCACACTGGATCTCATCGCTCGGAGATTCTGGTGGCCTGCGCTTCGTAAGTCGGTTGAGGGTTTTGTGGCAGCCTGCGAGACTTGCGCTCGTGCCAAAGTCCCTCATTCACGGCCATCAGGTCCTCTCCTTCCCTTACCCATTCCTTCCCGTCCTTGGACACATCTGTCCATGGACTTCATAACGGACCTGCCTCGTTCCTCGGGGAAGACTGTGATTCTGGTGGTGGTGGACCGTTTTAGCAAAATGGTGCATTTCATCCCTTTTCCTGGTTTGCCCAATGCTAAGACGCTGGCGCAGGCATTTGTTGATCACATTGTCAAATTGCACGGTATTCCTTCAGACATAGTCTCTGATAGGGGCACGCAGTTTGTTTCCAGATTCTGGAAGGCTTTCTGTTCTCGCTTGGGGGTTCGGTTGTCATTCTCTTCTGCTTTCCACCCGCAGTCGAATGGTCAGACAGAGCGCGTCAATCAGAATCTGGAGACATATCTGCGTTGTTTTGTGGCGGAGAATCAAGAGGATTGGTGTTCTTTTTTGTCCCTTGCTGAGTTTGCTTTAAATAACCGTCGTCAGGAGTCCTCTGATAAGTCACCATTTTTTGGTGCATATGGGTTTCATCCACAGTTTGGGACTTTCTCGGGAGAGGGGTCTTCTGGTTTACCTGATGAGGACAGATTCTCCTCGTCTTTGTCATCTATTTGGCAAAAGATTCAAGATAATCTAAAGAGCATGAGTGAGAGATATAAGCGTGTGGCTGATAAGAGACGTGTGCTTGGTCCGGACCTGAATGTTGGTGATCTGGTGTGGTTGTCTACCAAGAATATCAAATTGAAGGTTCCCTCCTGGAAGTTGGGTCCTAGGTTTATTGGGCCTTACAAAATCCTGTCTGTCATCAATCCTGTTGCATACCGTCTTGATCTTCCTCAGACTTGGAAGATCCATAATGTTTTTCATAAGTCCTTATTGAAACCTTATGTTCAACCCATTGTACCCTCGCCTTTGCCTCCTCCTCCGATTATGGTTGATGGGAATCTTGAATTTCAGGTCTCTGGGATTGTGGATTCTCGTCTTGTCCGCGGTTCTCTTCAGTACCTTGTTCACTGGGAGGGGTATGGTCCTGAGGAGAGGATGTGGGTCCCAGTGACGGACATTAAAGCCTCTCGTCTCATCAGGGCTTTCCATAGGTCCCATCCTGAGAAGGTGGGTTCTGAGTGTCCGGAGTCCACTCGTAGAGGGAGGGGTACTGTCACAACCAGACAGCTGAGAAGCTCTGACAGAGGCCTTTCAGAACCTCCTCTTTGAGTTTCTGTGTTGTGGTATTCAGCTCCTCCTCTCCTTAGCCTCTCTCAGCTGTCATGTGTTGGACTAATTGCTTCCCTTTAAATTCTTCCCCAGAAGGCTTTTCTGGGCGGCTTATATTTCTTCCTGGAGTATGTGTGCATGCCCATCTGGTTCTCCTCTCCTCTACAAAGTTAAGTGTTAAACTGTTATCTGTTATTTTCTGTTTGCTGGATCCCAGGTGACCCTGACTCCCTCCGTGTCTGGTGTAGGGAGCCGGTGGTCGTGTCCCCTCACTATTGTAGGGTGCTCAGGGGTTATATAGTCAAGGTACGTGGATATGCATACCTCCACCATTCGGATCTATGCATAGGCTAAGCAGCCAGGGAAAGTGCCAGGTCTTCTACAGGGGTCTCCCTTTTGTTCCTTAGCTGTTGGATCCAGCGAGTCATTTATGCATGTTGTTTTGCCTTGTTACCTGTACACATTCCGTGACAGATGGCCTCCTTCACACCTGGTTTGAACCAATCGGCCTCCTTATCCAAAACACATACTTGACTGTCTTCAAAGGTGTGACCTGTTCCTTTTAGATGTAAGTACACGGCTGAATCTTGACCAGAGGTTTTGGCTCTTCTATGCTGAGCCATACGCTGATGTAGTTTTTTTTTGTTTCAGAACTGTATATCGGCGAAACAAAACATCAACTACATCCTTTGGATGCCGATCCTTTGGATGCCGTCCTTTGGATGTCAATACAGTTGTATCTAGCAGGCAGTCAGGACATTTGGGGCCTGGGACAAAACATCAGTTGTTTTTAACCTAGCAACGCCCCTGCTAATAGCATTGAATTACCTGCTGTATTATACCTATACAGTGCTGTGACAATTTTTACCTCCCTCCCTGATAATTTAATATCCAAGAATGAAATCTCCAATTTAATCCACAATGTGTTTTATTTGCAAACAAGGGGCAGAAATTCCCCCCTCATTTATAAAATACATATACTCACATTGGTAGCAGCTTTTACTTGGGACATTGGCAGTACCCCAATGGGAGTGTCTGCAATCTTTGGTTTTTAATACAATGTTATGTATTGTTTTGCCATGCTATGTAATTTTTGCACTGTAAACAATTATGTAACGTATGGTTGGCATTAGGAATGAGGCTAGCCATCCCATTCCTTCCCTCTTGGTAGGAATGGACAAGTTCTGGTATCCTGCCTGGAGAGTGGAGTGTTAGCTTGGACTGTGAGGAGTGAGGAAACATGTCCTATTGCTCCGGTTTCTAGTGTCTTGGGGACCAGAGAACCAGCTCATCTATGAGACCACAACTCCAGAGATACTGCTTGAGTAGACAACTGCAGATACATTCAAATGTATCGTTTTTACAGCCAGAAGAGTGACCAGAACCACAGCTATGCTGCTGCAGGTGAAGCACTACGGTTCAGACACCCATCACTTAAGTTAACATCCAAACCAAACCAATTCAAAAGCCTGCATTACACAGTGGACACCTACAGCCACAAGTGCCAGCTTTCAGCTGTTAGCCAGATATTCACGAGAGAGACAACAGCAAGTTAGCATACCAGAGGTGCCATCCTCTGTCACTTTCCCAGGGAATTTTTGCAGTTTACAATTTATATTAATTGTACCTGTATAACTCTGATATGTACTGAACATTTTAAACTGTTGAATATTTCCTTCCTAGATATTAACTTATCAGGGAGGTATAGAAAATAGAACACCATATAGGGGAAAAAAATATCTGGAAATGCAATCCTAGACATGTGGTATTAAATATTTCATATAGAAAGTGGGTAAGATTAAGAATACATTGCAATGTGTTATTTGACAGGGAACCCAAACTGTTATATGATAGTTTAAAAACTAGAGGGCATTCTTTCACACTACTAAAAGCTAAGACTAGATAGAAAAACCTTGACTTTGGAAAATAGTAGTAGTAGTGGAGAGGTGGAAAAAGCAGGATAGTCCCAGATTGTTTATTGTTACTAATAGCAGCCAGCATTTTTCCAGAATTAACGAGATAATACTTAAATTATGTTCTGTAGTTTTATTTTCAGGATGATGACCTTACAAGGTCAAGTAGGAGTCAAGTAGTTGCTAGAAGAGTCCCCACGTTGAAAATACTATTGTCACCCAGGCTGTTTGCAGAGAAGAATAGGAGAAATAATATATGGTTACCAGTTCAAGGATCTTATAAATGTGGACATAATAAATGTAAAGTCTGTCTACATATGACTGTAACAAAAATCTGCAGTTCTTCTGTTACACAAAAGGAATATTAAATTGCTAATTATATTAACTGCACCACCACATGTCACTTATGTAGTAACATGCAGTACTTGCAACCTACAATATGCAAGTTGCACTCTTAATGCTCTGAAAATGCATGTAAGATGCCTCTTGTCAGACAGAGTGAATAAAGAATACTTTAACATTTGTATGCTTTTCTATGATGGAATTGTCTGTGAGTACTCTCATTGATGGAGTGAGGCTGCTGTATAATGTTTTACGTACTGACACATATGTTTTGTTTATGCTTATGTTGTAGTTTTACAAAGTTATTCAGAAAAAAAAAAATAAAACATACAGATCTGATGTCTCACGTTTCTTGACTTCGGAATTTCTGTTAAGCTGTCTGACTAGTATTATGCAACAGTTCAATAACGCAAAGCAGAACAAGAGTCATATTGGATCTCATCCTCTGGCTGGCCCTGTCAGCATTTCAAAAATCCCGCGCCTGTCTTCATTCTGCGCAGACGCTCTGAGAGAAGGAGGAGATCGCTGCTGGCCCTGTCAATCAACAAGAGGAGGGGGCGTTTTTTTGCAGCGGCTACAAGCAAGTAGATGCCCTACTTGCTGGTAGTGAAGCGATTTGTATATTTTAAAAGATCGTTTTTTAATGAAAAGAAGCCACAGACAAAGGTAAGATCCCCATATAGGGAATAGTCATTAAATAACGATTTTAACAAGCCCAAAAAAAAAAAAAAGGGTTTTGGGGGTGACAGAAGCCCTTTAAATATTATGATACTGTAACAACTGTAGGTAGAGACAGACAAGGGCAGTAAGCCCTAAGACCAGAACCCAGCCCGCTTTCCCTAACTACTTGCAGTACAAAACCTAGATAGCTAGACAGAAACTAATTGACGGTGCCTACACTGCTTAAAGTGTAGAGAAGGACAACAGAGATAGACAAACACAATACCAGAGTTGTAATTAAATGGGTCAAAACCAGGCAGGCTACACAGTACCAAAGGAGCGACAAAGACTGGTAAGAAACCAAGCCAGGGTCAGAAGCACAAGCAATCAAATAAAGCACAGGAACAAGAACCAATAACACAGCTAGTGGGTCCAAAGAGTATCACTGGCAATGGTGTATGGATAGGAAAGGATTTAAATTGAGCACTGGGTACCTGATAGGTCCATGACTCTGTGCTCCATTAGTCAGAAACACTAGTACACAGTAAGGCCTCTTTCACACGACCATATGGCTTTTTCAGTGTTTTGCGGTCCATTTTTCACGGATCTGTTGTTCCGTTTTTCCGTTCCATTTTTCTGTACGACAAATACAGTATACAGTAATTACATAGAAAAAATTGGGCTGGGCATAACATTTTCAATAGATGGTTCCGCAAAAACGGAACGGATACGGAAGACATACAGATGCATTTCCGTATGTGTTCAGTTTTTTTTGCGGACCCATTGACTTGACTGGAGCCACGGAACGTGATTTGCGGGCAATAATAGGACATGTTCTATCTTTCAATGGAACGGTTAAACGGAAATACGGAAACGAAATGCATACGTGAGTACATTCAGTTTTTTTGGCGGAACCATTGAAATGAATGGTTCTGTATACGGAATGCAAAAAACGGCCCGTAAACCGGAAAAAAAACGGTCGTGTGAAAGAGGCCTAATAGTGCAGCTGAGCAATCAGCCCACTGCTGATTTTCCCCAGCACACGCCCGCTACAGGTAGAAACAAAGTTTTGCATCCTATTACTAAGGATGTGGTCGCATAACCAGGGGGTGTGGCTCAGCAGTGTGACTCTCCCTGGGCGGCCGTGCCGAGGTTGAGGATCTCCCTGCTGGAGCCCAGACAGCTAAGTTTATTACAGATACAATGAAGCTTGGATTTTATTTCAAAAGTCGCAGTGCCGGATCATTAATTTGTTTGTGCAGTTAGTAATAGTATGGTAATTCCACAATAACAGAATAATAATGCTCCCCTTTGTTCCCAGTACAGTGTCCCTTTATGTCTCACACAGTAATAGTGCCCCCTTACTTCCATACATAGTACTAGTGTTTCCTTAGTGTCATCAACAAAGTATTAGTAAGGCAGAGCACATTCCTTTATACAGTAACAGTGTCCCCTATTGTGTCTGCATACTGTAAAAGTGTTCCCACTGTACTAGTTCTCCTTTTCCTGCATTAATATTGTCTCCTTAGTGACCCTACACAGTAATATTACACCAACAGTGGCCATGTCACGGATTTAGTAGGGGAGAACACCAAAAGACAACAAGAAGGAAGGGAAAAGACACTAGGCCTCACCACTAGGTAAGGAAAAGGGTCACCACCTATGAAACCCTGCTCCTGGCCCTAACTCCTATCCGTATGGGCACCTCTCGATGGTAGAGATGCCCATACACAGGAACCTAGAAAACCTGGTGGCCCTCGGATGCCCTAATGGTAGTGACAGGGCAGAGATAATCCGATCCTTCCCTGGTGAAGGGACCAGTGTCTCGCTGAGGCCCAGTAAACAACAAAGGTGGGGGGGATACAAAATACAACAAGCGGAACACTTAACTTCTGGGGCTGATGGATGATGGATGAACAGGACTTCAACTAGAACCACACTCTAGCTCTTCCAAAAATCAAATGAAGCTATCCAGAGCAAGGAGTGATGGGTAAAGTCAGACTAAATAGGGGGAGGTAAAGGTCACATGATCCACACCTGAACAGGAGGTGTGGACATACAAGCAACACACAGACAAAGTGAAACCAAAACCCAAAAAGGCTGTCAGATTGCTAATCTTTCAGACCTTCTAAAACCTGTCACTGGTGTGACAGTACCCCCCCTTCTATGGATGACCTCAGGGCACCCAGGACCAACCTTATCAGGATGAGCTCTGTGGAATGCTCTCACCAGACGACTAGCATTAACATCTGTCGCTGGAACCCACATCCTCTCCTCTGGTCCATACCCTCTCCAATGAACGAGATACTGGAGGGATTTCCAGAGAACTCCGGAGTCCACAATCCTGCTGATCTGAAATTCTAAATTGCCGTATACCATGACAGGAGCGGGAAGCAAGGAGAAAGGCTCAACAAGTTCAACACATTTCTTTAACAACAATTTATGAAAAACGTTATGGATTTTCAATGCCTGAGGAAGTTCAAGATGGAAGGCTACAGGGTTAACAATGGCAGTGATCTTATATGGACCAATAAATCTTGGTCCCAACTTCCAAGAAGGTGCCTTAAGTTTAATGTTTCTTGTAGACAGAAACACAGAATCACCCACTCTCTGGTCCAGACCACTCATACATTTCCTGTCAGCCGCACGCTTATACCTTTTGCCCATCTTTGCAGGTTATTTTGGATTTTCCGCCAAATAGAAGACAAAGAAGAAAAAAATTGTCCCTCCTCAGGAATGCCAGAATTATGAGCACCAGAAAATGTACCAAACTGTGGATGGAACCCATATACTCCCAAAAACTGTGACTTATCAGTGGATTGCTGTCTACGGTTATTTATAGCAAACTCAGCTAATGACAAAAATGAAGACCTCTCTTCCTGATTCTCTGAAACAAAACATCTCAAGTAAGTCTCCAGATCCTGATTAGTGCGCTCCGTCTGTCCGTTTGACTGAGGATGAAAAACCGGTGTGACAGACTTCCTCACAGTAAAAGGGCCCAACTATTGCCCCACACAGTTAAATTGATCCCATAGTGGCCCTCCCACACAGATTAAGTGGCCATGTTATGCCTCTCATATAGTTATTGCCCCTTTTGTGCCCCTGACACAGTTAAAGTGCCCCTACACAGTTAAAGTACCCGCTTAATGCTCCTCACATGCATAAAGTGCCAATCATTCCTCTACACAGTTAAAATGACCCCTTGGTTTCCACGTAGTTAAAGGGCCCCTTTAGTGCCTGTACACAGCTAAATTGCCCACCTCAGGGCCCCCATGCAATTAAAGTTTTCCCTTATTGCCCACACACTAAAAATATGCTGCCTTAGTTCCCTACACACAAATAAATTGTCTTGACACAGTAAAAGTGCCCCCTCTAAAAACAAATACTCACCTAACCGCATTCCCATAATACACAGAGCAGCTAAGGCAAAAGGCCACTTCTGGGTTTAATTTTGCTCTATTTAATGCCTCAGCACAGGAGGACAAAATTGCATTACTGCATATTTCATGTCAGATACAGATCCGGAAGCCTCATAGGCTGCAGGCATTACAGGGCACTGAATAATGTGGGCAGCATGGTGGCTCAATGGTTAGCATTGTTGCCTTGCTGTGCTGGGTTCCTGGCTTTGAATCTGACCAAGGAAAACATCTGCATGGAGTTTGTATGTTCTCCTCGTGTTTACGTGGTTTTTCTCTGAGTATTCCGGTTTCCTCCCACAAACTAAAGACATACTGATAGGGAACTTTGATTGTGAGCCTCATTGGGTACAGCTTGATGCTAATGTCTGTAAATCGCTGCTGAATGTGTCAGCGCAATTTAAGTGAGTATAAAAAATAAATACAATTGAATGGTTAGTAATGTAAAAAGGGGCAGTTTTAACCACGTAAACCGTCCATTGTGAATGTACCTGATAACAACTACCTATTTTCCACATACTAGTTTAAGGCTAGGTCTACACGACAACATTTGTTGCGCAACATTTTGTCGCACCATTATCTATGGTGTTGCACTGCGACATGCGACATGCGACATGCTGCGACTGTGGCACAACACAACTGTGAAACAGATTTTTCTACGATTGTTGTATCGCAGTCGCAGCATGTCGCATGTCACAGTGCGACACCATAGACTATCATTATAAATATTGTCACGTGAGATTGGTGCGACTTCAATGTTGCAGTGTAGTTGTGCCCTATGTGTCGCGCGACAAATGTTGTCGTGTAGACCTAGCTTAAGGCTACAGAAGCTTGATTTGGTGATAAACCAGCTTAGATAATCATTCAGGAAAAGTCAGAGAGGGGCATTCTGCTGCTATGTTCTGTGATACATAGAATCTACAGATGGTGCACACCTTAATAAATTAACTACATTCTCTAGCAGTCTTTGCTACTACACTGAAATCTAAAGTAGCTATGGGCTGCCATAGATTTGTCTCCTTTTCCACCATAACAAGAACACTGGCATAAAAGAAAATAAGCCGGGCCCACTGGCCCTCCCCTTTTTGTTGTCCTCCTTTCAGAAAGTAGTGAAGGTGGCCACTTGCACTTGGATTTAGGTGTAATAAATTTGATCTGGATTAAAAGTGTCCCTATTACCCTAAAATGTAATGTATGACAATCTAGTACTCCGAGTACTGTATCCAACTCCATTCAAGCTGTTTAAGACAACATTATACATTTCAAAGTAAGAGCAACATATAAGCAGATGTTTGCAAGCGGTAACATATATATATATATATATATATATATATATATATATATATATATATATACACATATTTGTCCTAGTATGTAAGCAGGATGGTTTCCTCCATTTGCAGAACTTCTTATGGGGATGAGGGGACAGTGCCTCACTGCACACTACATCGCTCTACAAAAGATGGTGATGATGCAATTGCATATACATTATACCATTGTGGCTAAGCAGCCTGAGATGAATGCTCACTAATATGTAGTATATGCAAGTGCCAGAGAGTAATGTGTAGCGAGGCTTGTGAGGCCCCACTCCCTCACCTTCCTAGGGAGCACCTCAACTGGAAGACAACCAGTCCGATTCACTCACATTCTAGGGCCGGTTTCTGGCACCCATTTTAAATCATTTCTGGAGAACCTCTTTGATTAAAAAAAATATGTGGTATTTGACTCCTGTCCAATACCTAGATAACAAAATATGGTAGTCATAACGTGGGTTGTAGGCCCATACATTCAAGTAGAAGAAGTGGAACAGCACTCTCACTATTGATATAAAACCAATCCACTTTCTTGACTTAATCAAAATATAGGCAGATGAGACACCTTTTGGCGATACAGCCTTTTCCAAACAAGTAACCCCCAGCTAAAACCTATCACTCTGTCAATTAATTACATCTTACTAATTATCTCTCTCTCTCTATCTATCTATATTTTTAAATCAACATAAAAATAGTGCTCACTATTTTTATGTTGATTATCCGCATGCTATTAATACCTCTTATATGCATTTTAATCATATGTTATTTCCTTGCACTAAGATCATGTATTGCACTGGGGGTCTGTGATATCTTCACATGTGCCCGCCCCTCTGATCCACCCATTGTATATCTACTTTTATTCATCTCTACCATCTATTATCTCATATTTACCTATGGTTTTAGGGAGTGGCGCTTAGCACCTTTTACCACTTTATAGATCTCCACCGTGGGTGTGGATGAGACCCCTCACCACACAGTGACCGATGCCTTATGTCTTTAAGTACTTTTGATCTTATGGAGACCAGCTACAAAAAACACTGTGGAGCCTCATTTAAGAGTATCAACACAGCAATCCAAAGTGCAAAGCTACCTGGGAAACAGTAAAATGCAAAATAACCGTGGAGCCCCAGTTATGGGTCTTCAACACAGTGAAAGCCAGATATCCCTCAAAGGAAGGGTGTCCCCATTATAGAGATCACCAGATACACTATATTAAGTTGCCCCTATGTTAAGATGCAGCTCCTTTACAAGTCTTAAGAATGTGACAGGGGAAGACCTAAGACAGTTATCCATCCACATACAGCTGTTTCACCCATAACTTGGTGTTCAAGGTTATTTTGCATTTTACTGTTTCCCAGCTTTGCACTTTGGATTGCTGTGTTGAGACTCTTAATTGAGGGTCCACAGTGTTTTTGTAGCTGGTCACCCTAAGATCAGCAATTGTTTTGTTTGTCTCCAACGCATTTATCCCGATTAGCCAGAATCCTACTTGACACTGATGAGGGGCAACACCCTGAAACAGCTGTCTGAGGATGGATAACTGGCTTAGGTCTAACCCTATCACATCCTTAGTGCTTGTAAAAGAACTGGATCTTGACCTAAGGGCCCCGTGATATGGAGGTTCTGGTGATCTCTATAATGGGAACAAGCCTTTGCTTGGTGTTCCTTCATTTGAGGGATATCTGCCTTGAAGTCCCATAACTAGGGCTCCTTGGTTATTTAGCATTTTATAGTTTTGAAAATGACCAAGTGATGGTAGTCCAAAAAACGTCCATCAAACAGCCATTTTTTTACTGTTGTAGGCATGTAGCCTTAAAATAAGAATTTTTAGGGAAATGTGTAATGAATTTGATTAGTTTTGAATCAATTCCATAATTTCTAAAATTATACAATAGAGACTATTTAAAATCTGAAATCCCTGCAGATTTATTCCTTAGGAGAATACAATAACATTTAACAAGAACAATAACAAAAACAATTTAAATTTATTAAAGCTCAATTTTATTTGCATGCTGCACTGCAATTTATAAACACCCAGCATTATGAAAAACGTGCAGTTAAGCAGAAGGAGCATTTTGATAATACATACAGAAGATGAAGGAGAATGACTACATTTTTACTAATACCCCTGCCTACAAGCTGCCTTTAAGGCAGCTGACATTTGATAACGGATTACCCGTTATATATACCGTAGACTCATCAAAGAGACAATTGCTTCATAGTAAATAATATTCATTCCTAATGGAAAGAAATCAATCCCATCCTGCGGAATTTATTCTTTGTGGGCTTCTTTACCACTCAAAATTTGATGTGCCTCTATTTTATCTGTTTACTCTCACATACCTACTGTCACTGATTGGAAATCTCACCATAATTGTAACAATATCATTGTCTTCCAGTCTTCAAACTCCAATGTACTTCTTTCTGACCAATCTTTCAATCCTTGATATTTGCTGCATTTCAACTACAGTACCTAAGATGCTATATAACTTTATTTTAGGCTCATATACTATCACATTTCATGCGTGTGCTATTCAACTATACCTTTTTAGTTGGATCGAAATTACAGAACTCCTGCTTCTGACCTACATGGCATTTGATCGGTATATTGCAATCTGCAAGCCACTGCATTATACCCTTATTATAACTCAAAGAGTTTGTTTCCAGGCAGTCATTACTGTTTGGACTGTAGGGGCTTTCAGTTCAGGGGTTCATACATCAGCAACGTTCAGTTTATCTTTCTGTGACAAACTAGAAATTAACCATTTCTTCTGTGAGATACCGCCATTGTTAAAATTATCATGCACAGACACTACTCTGAATGAAATGCTTACTCTTTTAACTGATGTTTTATTTGGATTTTGGTGCTTTATTTTTATTTCAGTTTCATATTTTTTTATCCTTTCCAGCATTGCACATATCCACTCAGCTGAAGGGAAGAAGAAAGCCGCTTCTACGTGCACATCCCATATTATAGTTGTCCTTATTTTCTATGGAACATTATTTATTGCCTATGTCAAGCCACAGTCTGAGATTTTCTCCAACCAAGATAAAATTCTTTCTGTCATTTATGTTGTATTTGTTCCTTTACTTAATCCTCTCATATACACTCTTAGGAACAAGGATATGACCCAAGCAATACTTAAGGTAGTCAGTAAAATTACAGTTTCTGCTGTGTAATTTTTGTTTTACAGAATTCTATAAAGAAAAACTATTCCTTTATAGAATTCCTTTATACAGTCCTGATCAAAAGTTTAAGACCACTTGAAAAATGGCAAAAAATCATATTTAGCATGGCTGGATATTATCAAGGTTCCAAGTAGAGCTTCAACATGCAACAAGAAGAAATGGGAGTGAGACAAAACATTTTTTGAGCATTCAATTTAATGAAAACAACGAATAATCTGAAACAGGCTGTTTTTCAGCTGATCAAAAGTTTAGAAAACCTAAAAAGTCACACACATATACAGGTCCTTCTCAAAAAATTAGCATACTGTGATAAAGTTCATTATTTTCTGTAATGTACTGATAAACATTAGACTTTCATATATTTTAGATTCATTACACACCAACTGAAGTAGTTCAAGCCTTTTATTGTTTTAATATTGATGATTTTGGCATACAGCTCATGAAAACCCAAAATTCCTATCTCAAAAAATTAGCATATCATGAAAAGGTTCTCTAAACAAGCTATTAACCTAATCTTCTGAATCAACTAATTAACTCTAAACACCTGCAAAAGATTCCTGAGGCTTTTAAAAACTCCCAGCCTGGTTCATTACTCAAAACCGCATTAATGGGTAAGACTGCCGACCTGACTGCTGTCCAGAACGCCATCATTGACACCCTCAAGCAAGAGGGTAAGACACAGAAAGAAATTTCTGAACGAATAGGCTGTTCCCAGAGTGCTGTATCAAGGCACCTCAGTGGGAAGTCTGTGGGAAGGAAAAAGTGTGGCAGAAAACGCTGCACAACAAGAAGAGGTGACCGGACCCTGAGGAAGATTGTAGAGAAGGACCGATTCCAGACCTTGGGGGACCTGCGGAAGCAGTGGACTGAGTCTGGAGTAGAAACATCCAGAGCCACCGTGTACAGGCGTGTGCAGGAAATGGGCTACAGGTGCCGCATTCCCCAGAAACAGCGGCAGAAGCGCCTGACCTGGGCTACAGAGAAGCAGCACCGGACTGTTGCTCAGTGGTCCAAAGTACTTTTTTCGGATGAAAGCAAATTTTGCATGTCATTCGGAAATCAAGGTGCCAGAGTCTGGAGGAAGACTGGGGAGAGGGAAATGCCAAAATGCCTGAAGTCCAGTGTCAAGTACCCACAGTCAGTGATGGTCTGGGGTGCCATGTCAGCTGCTGGTGTTGGTCCACTGTGTTTTATCAAGGGCAGGGTCAATGCAGCTAGCTATCGGGAGATTTTGGAGCACTTCATGCTTCCATCTGCTGAAAAGCTTTATGGAGATGAAGATTTCATTTTTCAGCACGACCTGGCACCTGCTCACAGTGCCAAAACCACTGGTAAATGGTTTACTGACCATGGTATTACTGTGCTCAATTGGCCTGCCAACTCTCCTGACCTGAACCTCATAGAGAATATGTGGGATATTGGGAAGAGAAAGTTGAGAGACGCAAGACCCAACACTCTGGATGAGCTTAAGGCCGCTATCGAAGCATCCTGGGCCTCCATAACACCTCAGCAGTGCCACAGGCTGATTGCCTCCATGCCACGCCGCATTGAAGCAGTAATTTCTGCAAAAGGATTCCCGACCAAGTATTGAGTGCATAACTGAACATAATTATTTAAAGGTTGACTTTTTTTGTATTAAAAACACTTTTCTTTTATTGGTCGGATGAAATATGCTAATTTTTTGAGATAGGAAATTTGGGTTTTCATGAGCTGTATGCCAAAATCATCAATATTAAAACAATAAAAGGCTTGAACTACTTCAGTTGGTGTGTAATGAATCTAAAATATATGAAAGTCTAATGTTTATCAGTACATTACAGAAAATAATGAACTTTATTACAATATGCTAATTTTTTGAGAAGGACCTGTATATTTGATAATTCTTTATTAGTGGAAAAATACAATAATAATTACATATATATAGCGGTTTCAATTAATGGTAAAAAGTGCAGGAGTATAAAGTGACAAGTGCATGGAGCCACCCAACCAATCCAAGAACTGGTATATCTGATAGGTGAGATGGTACAAGGGGTAATGGGACGATTAGTATCTAAGCTGATGCAATAAATGGTAAAAATCCCAATAATAATTGCACGAAAAGCACAACATCCATATTACACCACTAAAGGTCATTAGTATATGAGAACATCAAGTCGCACTATGATTGCAGAGCGGTCAGCAAATAAGGCTAACAACAGTGAGCAGATGCTGATCCGCCTGCAAACGGCAGTTCAATAGCAATAGACCGTGGTAACCTATACTGACCAGAGAGGATAGCGTGATGGCTCCTTACCCGACGCGCGTTTCGCCTTGCTTCTTCAGGGGGCGAAGAAGCAAGGCGAAACGCGCGTCGGGTAAGGAGCCATCACGCTATCCTCTCTGTTCTAGTGCGACTTGATGTTCTCATATATTAATGGTATTTAGTGGTGTAATATGGATGTTGTGCTTTTTGTGCAATTATTATTGGGATTTTTACCATTTATTGCATCAGCTTAGATACTAATCGTCCCATTACCCCTTGTACCATCTCACCTATCAGATATACCAGTTCTTGGATTGGTTGGGTGGCTCCATGCACTTGTCACTTTATACTCCTGCACTTTTTACCATTAATTGAAACCGCTATATATATGTAATTATTATTGTATTTTTCTACTAATAAAGAATTATCAAATATATATGTGTGTGACTTTTTAGGTTTTCTATCTATATACACACATATTTTCCTACACCCTAGCCTAACATCTTTTGGTTGTGTGATCAAAAGTTTAGGACCACACCTCCCAAAAAAAACTAAACCCCCTCAAAACAGAAATCCAACTTCCAAACATGAACTCAGTAATGAGTAGCTCCGCCGTACCTCAGTCATGAGGAATGCTCTCTGCAACATCTGGACATAGATGTGGACATACAATTTTTTCTCGGATCCTCAGCAGAAGATCCACATCTATCACAATTCTCGCAATTAAAGGGCCAGTGACCCAATTTATCCTCTTCACAAATAGATATTCTACAAAGTACAAAGAAGTGAGATAGAAAGTTCTGTGAAGAAAATCTGTTTTCATGAACACTATTAATCTATAACAGTTTGTTATATAGAGGAACTTACGTCTCTGTGCATGCAGCAAGATCACAAGACGGTGACAATGAAGATGCAGCAGAACTAATGTCAGAACTTCCACTGTCTAGATCTTTCATCTCTAGAGCACTATCAGATGCATTAAACCCAGTCCTGGAGGACTTATCAGAAATTAAGAGAGAAATGAGACAGATTGGCAGCAGAGTAGAATCGCTAGAAACCAACCAAACAGCTTTCACTAACTATACCAGACAAGCTTCTGATACCCTCTCAAAATATCAACAGCATATAAATTATCTTCACGACTACATTGAAGACCAAGATAATAGGGGCAGAAGAAACAATATTCGCTTTAGAGGAATACCAGAAACCGTTGCGAATGAAGCAGTACCAAAAGCTGTTGAAGAAATCTGCAATTCGCTATTAGACAGATTCCATAGACACAGGATTCCATAGTCATTGAAAGAGCCCACAGAGCACTTTGCCCAAAACCAAAGCCACGCGAACCCCCAAGAGATGTAATATGTAAATTTTTGAATTTCGCTCAGAAGGAGGCCATTATGAAAAAAGCAAGAGAAATGGAGCGTATCGAATATGAAGAATCCACAATTCTACTTTTTCAGGACCTAGCTCCTGCTACACTAAACAAGAGGCGCATATTAAAACCCCTAACTGACTACCTTAGGCACAACAAAATTGCCTTCCGTTGGCTTTTCCCCTTTGGTATTCTAATAACCTGGAGAGAAAGAAAGTACATTATCAGAACACAGAAAGATCTACCAGATGTGCTCACAGCCCTTGGAATAGAGGACTTAGACATCCAAGATTGGTCCATTGCCACAGATGTCCTTATTCCGTCCGAGATCCCTCCCCCTACCACTTGGGAGACTGTGTTGTCCAGCAAAGCCTTGAAGAATAAGAAAAGACAAGGGAAGATGACGCCGAGACGTCTCATCACCGAGGATGATTGAGGAATTTTTCTCCTTGTTTTTTACCAAGTCACCTCCTGTAAGAGGTTTACAGGATGATAACACCCCCCATCTTCCTACTATGGTAAAGATGGAGGGCTAGGTTTCTGTTTCTGGCTTGTGCAGTGTGGGTATCCCCTCCCTCTCTAAACTTTCATCCTAGTTCCCATCCCCCCCATTCCCCTATCCTCTCCTTCCCTTCAGTCCTCCCCAAATCCATACATCACTGCCTGGTAAGGCTAGATGTCCTCTGGGGCGGGATACCCTCGCTGCGCACCTCAGTTTTATCCCTTATTAGCAATTCTTAGATCTTGCTATATGTACTATGACTGTTACACTTATAGTTTATACTCTGTATAATATCACTCTAAATGTCACCTGTGTCATATGCCAAATATATGACCAAACAATCTAAACTTACCATGTTACAGTATTACATGTTCCGGTCCTCCTTAAGGACCTTTATATTGTTTTTCATCCGTATTCAGTATCACCTAATTGCTACTACCTCTGCGGTTATATTGTTACTTTCAGTATGTCAAGATAACCTATGTTATGTTCTTTATCTATTTAGAATGAACATCACCCCTTCCTACCTCTCCTTTCCCTCACAAAAGGTACCATTAAAGGAAGATGGACACCATAATGTCCTCCTTGGAAGCATATACTCAGTGAGTAAAATTCCTACACGACTCCACCCACAAAACCTACTCCATGGCAGAACTTAAGATTGCCACTTACAACGTTAGAGGCTTCAAGTCCCCTGTAAAACAGAGCCAAATCCTTAACCAGCTCAATAAGGAAAAAGTAAACATAATATTGTTACAAGAAACGCACTTTAAACACGAGAGGACCCCTGACCTAATTTGAACTAAATATAACCTTTGGTTTCACAGCACATCTACCTCCTCCAGTAAGTCAGGCACAAGTATAGGGATACATAGAAACACAGATTTCCAACATATCAAAACTTTGTCAGACACAGAAGGGAGATTTATTATGGTCAAAGGAAAAATCAATACCCACCTATACACTCTGGTGAACATTTATGCACCCAATACTGCCCATAAAAAATGGTTTGATAAGTTCTGGCTAGACTTTGAGTCTTTCAGGGAAGGGTCAGCAATAGTAGCAGGCAACTTTAATCTCACCCTTAACCCTCGAGTAGAATCCTCAACAGGAAAATCAGCGGTTCCGTATAAAACTTTAATTAATATAAAAAGATCTTTAAACAAAAGCTCTTTAGTGGATGTTTGGAGAGCTCTCAATCCAAAAGAAAAAGATTACACTCATTTCTCAGCCCCCCATAACTCTTACCAGAGATTGGACTACATCTGTTTTCCCTCCACCAACCTACACCTTCGCCTTGAAGTTAAAATAGGACCTCTCATACACTCTGATCACGCCCCAGTGTTCCCCTCATTCAAACCTTTCAACACCCCTCCTAAGAGCTTCAGTTGGAGACTGAATGAGACGCTGCTCAGCTCAACAGATATACGTTTAGCAATAAGTAACAAAATTAAAGAATACTTCGAGCATAATAGTAAAGGAGAGACCCCCCCGCAATTTGTGTGGGAGGCCCACAAAGCAGTAATAAGAGGCGAATTTATCTCTCTTGCCTCTAATCTAAAGAAAGTGAGACAGAAAAAAACAGAAGAAATTCTCTCAAGGATCTCTAGTCTAGAATGCGCACACAAGCGCCATAAAGAAAGAGATACTTTAGATAAACTTAACATTGCCAGAGAGGAACTAAAAACTCATCTTAATGCACAATCAGCAAAAATATACCTGGCCTCAAAACAAAAAGTTCTTTGTTCATGGCAATAGACCTACCAAATTTATGCTAGCCTTGTTACACCAACGTAAACGTAAATCTAGAATTCCCTCTATTAAGTTTGGCAGCAAGCAACTGCTCAGAGATGATGAGTCGATTGCTCAGGCTTTCCATGACTTCTATTTAGATCTCTATAACATCAACAAGACAGACTCTGAAGAAGTAAAAAAAAGGAAGATGGCTTCCTCTTGTGAGTTTTTGCGGAATTTAAACCTCCCATCTATCAGTACAACTCAGGCAAATTATTTATGTGCCACAATATCTGAGAAAGAAGTCTTGGAGACCCTCAAAGCTATCGCCAAAGGAAAGTCCTCCGGCCCAGATGGTCTCTCAGCCCTTTATTACTCAACCTTTAAAGATATACTAGCTCCCCACCTAGCACAACTATATAACTCGGCTTTAAAAGGAACACCTTTCACCACTCAAACGTTAAGTGCACACATAACTCTGATCCCAAAACCGCAAAAAGACCCTTCACTCTGCTCTAGCTATAGGCCTATTTCCTTATTAAATCTAGATCTTAAAATATTTGTGGTCAAGGCTCCGGGGGGAGCGCTGGCCGAAGGTGGAGAACTGGAGATGTGGAACCTAACTTGGCTAGTGGTGTGCCTTTAGCCATGTAACGCGGGTGAGCCAGAAAAGGGGGCTAACCCAGGGAGTCTGAGCTTGGAGCGAGACTGGAGATGAGGGAGGGTAGGGTGGGGCACCACGCGATGCCAACGTCTGATGGATGCTGCAAGGAAGGTTAAGTACCCTATGCCCCTCCCACAAATGCAGGCTGGAAAACCAGCCTGCTGTACTTGTGGTCAAGGCTCCGGGGGGAGCGCTGGCCGAAGGTGGAGAACTGGAGATGTGGAACCTAACTTGGCTAGTGGTGTGCCTTTAGCCATGTAACGCAGGTGAGCCAGAAAAGGGGGCAAAACATGGATTTAGGCAGTTTATTGGTTGAGAAATTTACAGAACCAGACTGGAGAAGGCCTTGGCGATCTCGGCCCGTGGATGGGGGACGTAACGGGAAAAGCACGAAGACTGCCACCGTCCCATCTTCCGTATGACGTGAGCGGGCACGCCGTGTTTGGAAGCAGCGGATGCGGCCCCGATTCGGAAAGAGTGCCCGGATATGGAGGCAGCGTGAAAACCTAGACCCGAGGCTAAGGAGCGGATGTGTTTGACAAACTGCGCAGAAGTCAGTGAGAGCACGGGAAAAGGCAGTAAGGGGCTGTCGGGAGTTCTGTCACGTAGAGTGGAGAGCAGCTGGTTGAAAACTGTCACAGGGCACCAAGGGTTGAATAAATTGAAATACTCGATCTGCACTGGCGGACCGACTTGGGAGGTCTTGGAGGAAGGAAGGAAGAAAATTAAATGGTCGAGACTGCGGTGGAGCTGACCGATTGCTGGCCCTAAGTTCCGTGCCGAGGTGCAGCAGAACTCCCCAGGCCTGAGGAACCCGTAGAAGCTGAGATAGAGGGCAGCTTTGAGGACCAGGCTTTTGAAAGGGCCAAAAGGACTACCATCTAAGGCGGCCGAAATTTTTTGGAAAATGTCCCCTGTGACCGGTTGCCTGGTGGGAGCGGATGGAGGAGAAAGCTTCTGGATGCCCCTCAGGACTGCCTTGACCGCCTGAGAGGAAAAAAAGGAGGAGTGACTGGGGTGACTGACCATGTGGTGATGCTGGATCCCTGCTAGGTAGAGTCTGATGGTATTGTGGGATAGTCGTAGCTCCTTGTGGCAGTAAGCCAGGAAGGCCAGGACGAAGGAGACTTTGTCCCTGTCCCCCCTGGGGTGAAGAAGTGAAAACCGTCTGAAAGTGTTCCACCCCGTTAAATAGTTCCGGGCAGTGTTGGCTGAGAGCGACTTGCGGATGAGACCATGGGCTGCGGAGATGTACTTATCTAGTCCATTATCAAGTCTTCGAACCCTGGGGGGGTGATCCCGACTATCTGTGCTCCCGGCATGATCTGAAAAAACAAATTAAAGTTTAAGCGGGACAGGGCATCGGCTGCAGTGTTTTTCTTGCCCTCAATGTGCCTGCAGATGATACGGAAATTGTGTTGTAAGGACAGCCAGGTGAGCTTGCGAACTAGACGCATGACCTTGGGGGAGCTGGATCTGCCCCTGGCGAGGATGTCGACAACTGCTTGGTTGTCTGTCATGCAGAACACCGGCTTGTCACTCCATGACTGCCCCCAGACGTAAGCAGCCGCTACGATGGGGTATACCTCGAGTAAGGGGGAGGACTTGGCGGCCTCCTGGTCAGAAGAGACCTGCGTGGGCCAAGGACCCGCAAACCATTGGTCCCCGCAGATGGCCCCGAAACCGAGGGAAGCAGCAGCGTCAGAGAACACCAAGGGGGAGGCATCGTTCCACTGAGGAACAAAGAGGGAGATGCCATTCCAGCTGGACAAAAAAACTGACCACATGGCCAGGTCTGCCAATGCATCGCGTCCGAGGTGGACGAGGGCATGCTTATCCGAGGCTGTTGGGAGGAGTCTGAGCAGGCCAGAGGTGAAGGATCTGCCCTGGGGCATGATCCTGGCGGCAAAATTGAAGAACCCCAATAAAGATTGGAGTTCCAATTTTGACACCGTGCGGGTACCCACGAGCCTGGCCACAGAGTCCCTGAGTCTGACTAATTTGTCCAGGGGAAGGCTGGCCTCCATTTTGACGGTGTCCAGGGTGATGCCTAGAAAGGTGATCACCCTGGAAGGACCCTCGACCTTTGCTGAAGCCACGGGAACGTTCAGGCGGCTGAACAGGTTGAGTAGGCTGTCCAGCCTGTCCGGGGCGTGCACCGCCTGCTCGATGAGCAAGAAGTCATCCAAGTAATGGATCACCCTCGGACAGTGGACATGATTGACCAGGATCCAGTGGAGAGCTTGGGCGAACTGGTCAAAGAGCCAGGGGCTGCTCTTTGACCCGAACGTCAAGCGGGTGGCAAAATAATACTTAGCCCTCCATTTGATGCCATAGAACCTCCACAGGTGAGGAAGGATTGGCAGCAGCTTAAAGGCATCAGAAATGTCAGCCTTTGACAACCAGGCTCCTGCCCCGACCTGTAAGATGAGCTCTATGGCCTCATCCAGAGAAGAGTATTGCATTGAAAATTCGTCTGAAGGGACCAAGGAATTTAAGCTGGGGGTGCTGGATGCATGAGGAGCAGACAGGTCGTATATTAATCTCTTTTTATTTGAGGTTTTTTTGGTGACCAGACCTATGGGGCTGACCCGATACACCAGGAAAGGAGACTGAGCGAACGGACCGATCATGAAGCCCTTCTGCAATTCGGCCTCCAACAACTCGTCCACTGCCACGGGGTCCGCGAGAGAAGACAGAAGGTTGGGGCATTCATGGGTGACCTGTGGGAGGGTGACTAACCCTGTGTGGAAGCCTTCAGAGAAACCCTGCTTGAGGAACAGGACGAAACTGGGATCATGATGCTGTTGGAGGAGGGAGAGTAATAGGTCAATGTTGACCCCGCCTAGTCAGGAGCGCTTGGCCGTGCGTTGGGAACAGGAGGACTGCGGATGGGCCCTAAAGCAAATGGAGCAGATGTGTAAAGCTTTACACTTGTCATAACTGCAGAAACCCAGATTAAAATTATTGCAAACTTGGTTCTTCCCTAAAAGGGTGATAGGTCGCCCGAGTTTGTCCGTAAGGGGGTTGGACCTTGGCGCACTGGAGTTGGTCGTTGGTCTGGCAGAAGTTGGATTGGAGATATGGGGGCTCCAGCCGGAAGCATGGAGGACAGACTGGCAACTGGCACAAGCCGGGGCTTTCTGGCCGGCAAAATGCCTGCAAAAGAGTTCCATATCCAGGACGGCACAGTTGGTGACATGCTGGTACTGGAGGAACGCCGCTGCAGCTTTTGCGGAAAACGACCGGTGGTACTCGTAGAAAGCAGAGCCGCCGTACTTGTAACCTAGCTCGGTGATCCGGTATAGGTAGGTATCTAGTTCTTCCCTGCGGTGGGGATGAACGGAGCACACGATGTCACGGTACAGGCTGAAGGTCAGCATGAACTCGGGAATGGTGAGTTTTCTGTTGAGTCGGACGTCTTTAGACCTCAGCACCACCGATACGTCACCGCAGGCAATTGTCCGATTTTCGACTGTGTCGTGGGTGGAAATCAGGATAGCGGCCAAGTTGATGTCCTTTCCTGCCAGAATATCCCGCCTGATGTTCTCTGGTACAAAGAAAGCGGGGGCGATGTCGGGAGTGCCAAGACTTGTACCTGGTGGGTTGGCCCGGGAAGTTGAAGGAACAGCTTCGGGCTCCGCCGGGGGAGGAGACGCGGAATCCTTGTTCTCGATGACCTGGAGTCGTGACCTGGAGTCAAGAGGAATTAGGGTGGAAAAAAGGGGGGAACCTGGGAGTAAGCGAAAGCCCGGGAAAATTCACGAAGAGGGTGAGACCTCGCAACCGCAACCTGGGATTTGTAAGCGAGGCAGAATTTAACAGGTACCTGCGTGAAGAGGTACGCCGAACAATATTTCTGAAAACGGAACTTACGCAGATGATGATCAGGAAGAACGAGACCTGAATGAGGGAAGAAAAATGACAACCTGAGCGGGCCAGGAATTAACGAGAGTGATGGATTGTGCAGAAAGATCGGACTGAAGACCCCGGGGTATGCCGGGAGATGGTTGCTGGAGAAAAGAAAATGGTACCATGGCCAATTACCCGAATTGGCCTGAGCGTGTCGGGTAATGAAAGGAGCATGAGCTGCTTGACAGGTGACTTGGAAAGGTTGGGTCCCGTAAACGAGACCGAAAGCCGAGATGCCTCTGGTGACGAGGCCTCAGCTGGGTGTCAACGTGGAATTTACCAGAGTGGCCGCCAGCGAGGCGACATGACCCTCGCATGACGGCAACGGAGAGCCAACGGGACCCGAGTGAGAGAGGTGAAGAGCCTGAACTGACCGTGATGGCATGCTTGAAGCCGAAAGAAGGCGTGACAGGACAGTGGGGAGGGAGTTGACATGGGTGGACAAGGACAGGTGAAGGACCTTGACGGGACGACTGGAAAACATTGAGTGATTGTGGGAGAGTCAGGCAACCGGCCCTGAAAATCCGTGCGGATCGTGAAGGAGACAAACTGAGCCTGACAAGCAAGGGAACATAACGAAACCTGACCGTATCGGGTGACCGGACATGAAGGGTAACAAAACACGAAGAGAACTTGAAAAAACTGGTGACAGGACACGAGAAAACCTGAACCTAAAGGGTGACAGGACACGAAAATGAACCTGAAAGTGTCAGGTGAGAGGACACGAACGAACCTGAACGTATCAGGTGAGAGGACACGAACGAACCTGAACGTATCAGGTGGCAGGACATGAAACGAACCTGAACGTATCAGGTGGCAGGACACGAAACGAACCTGAACGTATCAGGTGGCAGGACACGAAACGAACCTGAACGTATCAGGTGGCAGGACACGAAACGAACCTGAACGTATCAGGTGGCAGGACATGAAGAGTGACAGGACCCGAAGAGAACCTGAGAAGACATGGTGACAGGACACGAGAGAG
The DNA here is from genome assembly GCF_014858855.1 of Bufo gargarizans. NCBI lineage: Eukaryota > Metazoa > Chordata > Amphibia > Anura > Bufonidae > Bufo > Bufo gargarizans. Next base: position 523,192,748 of record NC_058080.1, on the reverse strand, counting down.
AACATGAACGTATCCGGTGGCGGGACACGAGGCGAACCTGACGTATCCGGTGGCGAGACACGAAACGAACCTGAACGTGTCAGGTGACAGGACATGAAAAGGTGGTGACAGGACACGGAGAGAACCTGAACGGATCAGGTGACAGGACACGAAGAGAACCTGAACGGATCAGGTGACAGGACACGAAGAGAACCTGAACGTATCAGGTGACAGGACACGAAGAGAACCTGAACGGATCAGGTGACAGGACACGAAGAGAACCTGAACGTATCAGGTGATAGGACACGAAGAGAACCTGAACGGATCAGGTGACAAGACACGAAGAGAACTTGAACGGATCAGGGTGACAGGACACGGAGAGGTACTGTTTTTTTTTTTTTGTTTTTTTTTTCAGGAGCAATGGACGGACGAAGGGGGGCTGGTGAAGGGTGGAAGACACGCCTGTGCCGTGCAGCGTGCCAGGAGCCAGGAAAGGGGGCCTGACTTGCCCTGCTGATCTGTCCTGGGCAAGCTCCCCCCACCACAGCTCCGGCACCGGAAACCGGGGTGCACGAACCCTGGGGGAGCTGTAGCGGGGCGGACCCGCCCTGAGCAGAGGATCCCGGCACTCTGCTGCGTGTGCTGTGTCTGGGTGCAGCCCCTCCGGGGTGGGTGAGGGCTGCTCCTCTAAGGAGTGATGGCATGCTCCGGTGGTCACTGACCCTGCCGGAGACCGCCTGGCACGTCAGGAGAGCTGTGCCTGGCAGAATGGTGTATAAACATGAATTGAATACGTGCAGGGTGGAAATGCAATGGATGCACATTTTCACTGTCCCTGTGCAGTATTTGGACCGCACAGCGCCCCCTGAAGGCCGCCTCGGGCTGGGAGGAGGAGCCTGTGTGGCCGGCGCGCGTCTCCGCAGCACGCTGCTGCTCGAGCAGGCCCTGCTGTGGGGACGGCGAAAACCCCTGCTGCTGCCCGGGGCTCCCCGGCGCCCAGCTGCGGTGGCCACTGAACGAGGATGGCGCACTCGAGCCTGACGAGGGTACCGGCCGTGTGAGGGACCGGGCGGGAATCAGCAGGGGCTGCTTGAGTGGGCGTGCGGAGGGAGCGTGGTGAGCGGGGTGAACTGGGGGGATCGTGAGGCTGGGGCCGGCCGGCCGGACGTACAGACGGGCGGCAGTACGAACCGGGTCTGAATCGCTTACCACGGAGATGAAAAAACGCTGCCGCTGCTCGTCGATAGAGGGAAGGCCGGAACCGGAAGTCACACCCGGATGACGTCACCGAAACACGAGATGCACCACGCGATGCCGACGTCTGATGGATGCTGCAAGGAAGGTTAAGTACCCTATGCCCCTCCCACAAATGCAGGCTGGAAAACCAGCCTGCTGTACATGCCAGAATTTTGTCAGCTAGAATAAAGCCCCTACTCCAAGACTTGATTCACACTGACCAATCAGGTTTCGTGCCAGGCAGGGAAGGGAAAGACGGCCTATATAAAATCATCAACTCCATGATTTTAGCCAAAAAACGTAAATCCCCCATTGTACTGCTCGGGACAGATGCGGAAAAAGTGTTTGATAGAGTGGCTTGGCCCTTCATCATTAACACTCTTTGCACTTTTGGGTTCCCAGACCCTTTTATACAAGCAATCTTTTCAATGTACGCTTCGCCCACCGCTTATGTAAAAACAAATTATATTCTGTCCCGGGCAGTACACATTAGCAACGGCACGAGACAGGGCTGCCCACTATCCCCTATCTTATTTATTTTGTCAATAGAACCTTTATTACAATCCATAAGACAAAACTCTGAAATTAAAGGCCTAAAATGCAGTGACCTGGAGATAAAACAAGCGGCTTACGCAGACGACCTTCTCTTAGTTATCTCGAATCCCAAACAAGCTTTCAGCCACATTATAAACACCTTTGAAAGGTTTGGTGAGATCTCTAATTTTAAAATAAATATCTCCAAGTCTCAGGCAATGGGCATCCACTACCCCACCAAAGCTTTAAAACATCTAGAAAACAATTCCAACTTCCAATGGACTAGAAACTCCCTGAAATTTCTGGGAGTAAATATTCCACCAGACCTCAGTAAATTATATAAACTAAACCACATACCTCTATTAAACTCTATCCCAGGTCTGTTGAACTCTTGGTCCCCCACCTTTCTCTCGTGGCTAGGCCGTAAAAACATGTTTAACTCCTTAATTCTACCCAAACTTACTTATCTCATTCAAGCTATACCGATTAAACTCCCAAAGCACTTTATTGAGTCCTTCCGTAAAATCTGCTCGAAATACATTTGGGACAAAGTAAAGCCAAGGAGTTCGCATAAAATCCTCCAGCTACCTCCCACTAAAGGTGGTATTGGTCTACCATCACTTGACAGATACGTTTCAACAGTTCACCTTTTCCCGTATCATTGACTGGGTGAGACGCCCGAAACATAAATTCTGGATCCAGTTAGAAGAAGAAATAACCGGATAACCTTTAAAAAGCCTTGTACTCACAGATCCATTCACAGCACCTATCACTAATAAAGATAAACTGCTAGCTCACGCAACACTGTCCATATGGAAGCTAAAACATATAAGAGACCTTTGCTCAAAATACCCTTCACATCTGTTAAGCCTTGGTGATTATCTCTTGACCGCTGGAGAAGGTTTTAAAACTTTGCCAACACAAGTAAGGAATAACAATATTCTACCTGCAGATTTGCTAGACCCAGATGGGAGCATTCTGGATTTAAAGACAATGGGAGAGAGGCTGGGGACCCTACAACTCAATAGTTTACACCATAATCTTATTGTTAATGCATTGAGGAAGGTAATGTCATCAGATGGTCAAACAAGAGAGCCATCATGGTTTGAGAAGCTAATTACACTAACCCAGATCCCTAAAAAACTTATACATAATATCAGCCAGAATCCCCTTCATGAGGAAATTCCGAGCTCATTATACTTTCTGAGGGAATGAGAAAGGGATTTAAATGTTAAGTTCACAGAAGATGACATTAAATTGATATTAGTGTCACCAAAATGGTCCTCAAGATGTGTAAACATACAAGAAAACACTTACAAGGTAATCTCCAGATGGTACCTTACTCCAGTTAGGTTAAGTCAGATGTATAGCAACACGTCGGATATATGCTGGAGATGCTTAAAAGACAGAGGCACCTTTCTACATATTTGGTGGACATGTCCGGTAGTAAAAGCATTCTGGTCACAGATCTTCGACAACATTAACAGTATTTTAGAGAAAAAACAGTTGAAAATTCCCAACCACCCCGAAATCGCCCTCTTAAATATATTACCAAATAATCTGACCTTCTATGAGAAAAGTTTACTAAGGGTCCTCCTAGCGGCAGCCAGATTGCTCATAGCATCTAATTGGAAAACACAAGGAAATCCATCCAACACTCAATGGTTAGGAAAAGTAGCCTCGATTTCCAGACTAGAAGAATTATCACACTGGGAACTGAGGACTCACAATAAATATATAAAAATTTGGACTCCCTGGGTAAACTGGACATCATCTAGGAAGCGGTTAATTATAACTCCAGAACTACCTAACATGGAGTTGTGGGTCCTCCTCCCACCCAATTAGTATACTAAGCTCAGCCATTATTACTTAATGGTACCTCCCTTCTCCTCCCCCCCTCCACCACCTCCACCAACTCTTCTCTTCACCCTTCCCAACTTCTGATTCCTTCCCAGTTTTTCTCCCTTTCTTTGTTTAGATGTTGTTTTTTTTCGTATTATTCAAGATTTTCGCTCCAGCAGGCAGAGCCCCTTGAGCAGCATCCAGCGAAGTAGCTTCCCTACGGCCCCGTACTCAGCGCCTTCGTACGAGTTTTAGGACAAGGTACCTATGTGAGAGATGGGTGCTTTTGTCTGGAAACAGACCGGTACAGTGCAAAGGAGCTGAGGAATCCGCCTCAATTAGACTTAGTGTAAACTCAAACATGAGGTTATTTTATAAGAAGTAGGCACAGTGATATGTTAGAGAGTCACGTATCCTTGCTGATGTTTTAGTTTCCTACTATCATTTTCCTTAAAGGGGTTATCTGAGTTAATAAAAAAAAAAAAAACTCTTAAAATGCATCTGGATATACATATAATTTGGTTAAGCTAGATTTCATCAAGTTAAAACCCATATTTACACATTTTCATGGTTCTGTTATTGCTTTGTTTACATGCTGAGGGGGCGTATAACAACAAAGCCTGAGCTCTGCCTCATGAATATTTCTGGGCGTGAACAACCTGACCTTTCCTTTACCCTGCTCTGCACTTTGCAAAAAACAAAAATGCATTGCAAGAACGGATCCGTCAATCCGCTGGTTATGTGGATGGACGGACCCTCTGGCAGTCTTTTTCACAGTTTTCATGGTCTGCTCATGCGCAGACTGGAAGGACGGATCCATCCTTCAGTTGTTTTCCAATGCCGGAACCGGCAGGCAGTTCCGTCGTCGGAGCTGCCTGCCGGATCCGCCGATCAGTGTGACAACTGACAGCATTTGTAGACGGATCCAGGTGCAGATCCGTCTAGAAATGCAATGCGAGAACGGATCCGTCTATCCGCTTGTCATGCGGATGGACGGATCCCTCTGGCAGTCTTTTTCACAGTTTTCCCGGTCTGTGCATGCGCAGACTGGAAGGACGTATCCATCCTTCAGTTGTTTTGCAATGCCGGATCCGGCAGGCAGTTCCATTGTCTGAACTGGTTGCCGGATCACTATGCTGCAAGTGTGACTTAGTCCTGCAACCTCTCGCCGTGCTGCGCCAGAGCTCCGCCCCCATCCCCATTAGGACGGAGCGGCAGTCCAGCGGCACGGCCAAATAGCGGCAGGGCGGATCCGACAGGGTGAACAGCCTGTCGGATACGTCCTGCCGCTAGTGTGAAAATACACTTACACTAGTGTGAAAGTACCATTAGCCTTATCTGTATCTAAGCAATATCTATATTATTCAAATATATATTGAATATGGATATTGCTTACTTAGTGATGAGCGGCAAGGGCAATATTCGAATTCGCGATATTTCGCAAATATTTGGGCGAATATTCACCATATATTCGAGAATTCGCAAATTCATTATCTCCAGGCATTATTTTCTTGATTGCAAAAATTTTCGCATAAAAATTCGCATGAACCTAATTGGAGTCAGTAGGTGATAAAGACTTCTCAGAAAAAGGTGTCAAGACCGCATTGTATGGATAAGGTGGCCGATTGATACAAACGAGGTGTGAAGGAGGCCATCTACGTAAAAATGGAGAAGCCAAGCTTGAATAGAGGCGGGGGGTTAGACATCTATTGTCTGCCACATGCAATGCGGTCTTGACACCTTTTTCTGGGAAGTATTTATCACCTACTGACTCCTATTAGGATAATGGAATCAACACCTTTGACCCAATGCTGGGTATAATTACCAGATGTGGATTCAGTTACATATTTATTCCCAGAATTCTTGTACGGTCACTCAGAATTGAGAAAGCTCGTTGGAAGAACGAGTGAAACGTTTTCAAGAAATCTACAGTACGTCCAGTTGCCTAGATTTATTCTTTACAGATATATACCATGACCTGGATAAATGAGAACCTTCACAGACTTTTTCATATTAAGAAGCTCCCTTATAGGGAGTAGATGGTGTTTAAATGCGCAGTCTGCCTGCCCAGAAGTCCATGGGGTCAGGCAACAAGGTATTCACTGGAGAAAGACCAGAGTTGCAGTAGGCCTGAACCTGGATGTTGTTGTTGTAGGTCTCCATTAGCTCCATTCAATTTACCTCAGCCTAGATGGTATGTAAAAAAAAGGTTCCATCATGTTCAGGAGACTGAACTGGCTGCTGCCGCATCTTCTGCTTCTTGTAGCAGTGGAGAAAGTGGGAGATTGCTAATTCTGGGGGACGGGGAGGGGCCTCCTTTTCAGACATGCTGGCTGCAGGCATCTGATCTCTAAAGGTTGTGGCAAGCTGCAAACAAGGTGCTTCCTGGTAAAAAAAAAGAGAGATTTTGCCTCACTTGGCAGGGGGAATTCCCCCATTTTGCTTTGATAGTGAGTGTATAAAAGCATGGCTACAGAGTAATCACATCATGTGAATGATACGCCTGTCACTACTTAAGCAAGCAATCATAGAGTTTGTCATTCTGGCCAGTGTTCCTGAAAAGCCAGTTCTTTCTGGCTCTGCATCTCACTGAGATGATTGGGTGTTGTGGCCAGTGTCATCATTATCACCCTTGTGATAATCTACAACCAACTCCTTCTCCTGCAGTGGCAGCACATTATCTTCTTCCACCTTGTTGCCATGCGACTTTCCACTTATGAGTTTCCATGAAATACAGAGTGGGCAGCAAGGTGCTTTAGCTATGCCCCTTCTGACGTCATCCCCGTTGCATTAGCATGAGCATCTGTTCTAAGATAAATGTCAGGGGAATTACATAGTTCATCCTATAGTTGACTCTACTGACAAATTTTGTGGCCTCTGAAGACCTTCTGCACTTTACAGGTGTCTCAGATAATATTTGACTGACGTGTTCCCAGCTGAGGTGGTGAGGCATATGACAAAATCACTTACGGCTTTACACTGCTCGTACAGATGCTGTAGCCTGTGAAAAATGGAATTCCAGCGAGTTGGAACATTGTAGATAAAGTGTTATTTTCCAAAGAAGAATGGCTGAAATGTGAAGACAGTCTCCTGGACATTTGCACAGGGGAGGACTGGCAGCCTTAGTCCTGGGGGGCAAATATAGTCAAGTGGCCCATTTTTAGCCCCGCCCATCATTAAAAGCCCCTCCTACATATAATAGGCCACTCCCAACACACACTGTACAGCTGACATTTTATAGTTGCGGCCTGTCTCTACACATCATACGGAGAGGGGAGGTCTGTCCTGGCTGCACTGCCTGCTTATATAACAAGCTACAGCCAGGAAGCTCCTCCGCTCTCCTCCCTACCCTGATCCTGCTCAAGGCCTGTGGTTCCCCCCACCATCTGCCACCCGCCCGTGGCCTGCTGCCCCCTTTCGTCATCCTCACCCAGTTCTGAATCCTCCTTCTGCAAATGGCAGGAGGAGGAGCCGGAGCATCTCCTCTCCTACATAGCACCACATACCTCTTACATCCAGTGATGTCACCTTTGTTGTAGACGTTCTCTTTCCTCATCTTCTCCATTCAGACCAGACCGCCATGATGATTTTTCTGCCATCTCCCTTCACTGCAGAGATTGAGAAACAGACATTAGTTTCCTGCCACCCCCCAATACTATACTGCAGAAACAGTCCCCCTGGAAATACAAACTACCACACAGATAGTGCCCCGAATACTGTACCCGCTATGCCCCCAATACTATACTGCAGAAACAGTCCGCCTGGAAATACTACTACCCCACAGATAGTGCCCCCTTAAACAATTATTGGCACACAGCGCTCTAAAAAATAACTGCGCCCAGACACTAATAGTATAAAGATAATGTCCCCCAAAAATAATTGTGCTAAGCTGATACTATGCCAGGGTGCCCCCAAAGTAACAATGCTCCCCAAAATCCCACCAATAGAAATAATTCTCTGCCAGAGCACACTTAGTAGTAATAATGCCCCTATAGTGCCCTAGTAATCATGTTCTTCATAGCCCCTAGTAGTAGTAAAGCTCCCCATAATACCCCCTAGTAGTACTAATTTTCCCTATAATATGACAGTACATGAAATACCCCCGCTTAGTGCCCGCAGTTGAGCTAATGTCCCCATAATGTATGCCAGTATAAAATACCCCTATATAGTGCCCCAGTAAATGCCCTCATATTGCTCCTCTCCCCCTTCCCCATAGTGTCCCCATAATATGCCAGTAAAAAAATGCCCCTTAGTGCCCCCAGCAGATGCCCCTATAGTGCTCCTCTCCCCCACAATGTACCAGTAAAAAAATGCCCCTTCTTAGTGCCACCATATGCCCCAATAGTGCTCCACTCCCCCATAGTGCCGCTCTCCCCTATAGTGCCTTCCATAATGTGCCAGTAAAAAATGCCCCCTTAGTGCCACCAAATGCCATAGTGCCCCCCATAATGTTCCAATACAAAAGGCCCCTTTAGAGCCCCCACTTCCCCATAGTGCCCCCAAATAATGCCCCTATAGTAGCACCAGATGCCCCATAGTGCTGCTCTCCCCTATAGTGCCCCCCAGAATGTGCCAATAATAAAAAAAAAGCCCCTTTAGAGCCCCCAGTTACCCCCATAGTGCTCCTCTCCCCCATGGTGCCCCCGCATAATGTGCCAGTAAGAAATGCCCCCATAGTGCCAGCTCCTCCAATAGTGCCAGCTCCTCCAATAGTGCCAGCTCCCTCAATAGTGCCAGCTCCCCCAATAGTGCCAGCTCCCCCTATAGTGCCCCCCATAGTGCCAGCTCCCCCTATAGTGCCCCCCCATAGTGCCAGCTCCCCCTATAGTGCCCCCCATAGTGCCAGCTCCCCCCATAGTGCCAGCTCCCCCTATAGTCCCCCCCCCATAGTGCCAGCTCCCCCTATAGTCCCCCCCCATAGTGCCAGCTCCCCCTATAGTCCCCCCCATAGTGCCAGCTCCCCCTATAGTCCCCCCCATAGTGCCAGCTCCCCCTATAGTCCCCCCCATAGTGCCAGCTCCCCCTATAGTCCCCCCCATAGTGCCAGCTCCCCCTATAGTCCGCCCCATAGTGTCAGCTCCCCCTATAGTCCGCCCCATAGTGCCAGCTCCCCCTATAGCCCCCCCCATAGTGCCAGCTCCCCCTATAGGCCCCCCCATAGTGCCAGCTCCCCACAGTGCCCCCCATAGTGCCAGCTCCCCCTATAGTGCGCCCCATAGTGCCAGCTCCCCTTATAGTGCCCCCCATAGTGCCAGCTCCCCCTATAGTGCCAGCTCCCCCTATAGTGCCCCCCATAGTGCCAGCTCCCCCTATAATGCCCCCCATAGTGCCAGCTCCCCTTATAGTGCCCCCCATAGTGCCAGCTCCCCCTATAGTGCCACCCATAGTGCCAGCTCCCCCTATAGTGCACCTCATAGTGCCAGATCTCCCCCCCATAGTGACAGATCTCCCCCCCATAGTGCCAGATCTCCCCCCCCCCATAGTGCCAGATCTCCCCCCCCTATAGTGCCAGATCTCCGCCCCCCCCCCCCCCCCCCCATAGTGCCAGATCTCCGCAAAGAAGAAAAAAGAAGAAAAAATACTTACCTCCATCAGCAGCGTGTGCTGCCGGGTCAGGCGTCGCGATGATAATGACGTCATCGCGCTTCCTGAGCCGGCCTCTGATAGGCTGCAGGCATTAGTGCCTGCGGCCTATCAGAAGAACAGGGGAGGGACACGCCTCTCCCTCCCCTGCCCCACAGCCCGGCCGCAGCGCAATTACATCCAGGGCCGCGCCGCCTGTGGTGATCGGCGGTGCGGCCCTGAAGAATAAAAAAAATGTATTTATTTTTTTAGACGGGCGGCCCAGCGGCCGTTTATTTAGGGCGGCCTGGGGGGCAATTGCCTCCCTGCCCCCCGGCCCAGTCCGCCCCTGCATTTGCAGCACCTCCTGCAAGCCATTATGCTTTTTTTTTAAAAGCGTCGTGCAACAAAATTTATCACATGTGCCATGCAGGGAGCATGTATTTTTCACTTAGGTTCAGCACAGACACAATGTTGCAACCTTTGTTGATGACCTCCTTGTCCCGTTAGAGTTGGAGGACAGAGAGCCAGCAGGATGTTTGCTGCTTGATGCACTTTAGCAACTGATTAGGGGTGTGGCTATTCTCACCCAGGCCAATCAGTTCTAACACCAAATGGCAATGCCTTACTGATGTGATAGGAGAGAAGGGGATCAACCCTCTGCCCTGCTTCTGTGGAATAGGCAGATAAGTGCCTGGTGTGAGATAATACTAAGGGTCTCAGAAAGACCTGGCCTTGTTGGTGCAGTGCTTCCTCATCGCTGCCATAAATAAAATTGACCAATTGGGCAATGAAAAAGATGTACTCTCCTTGCCCATAACAGCTGCTCAGGTCTCCACTGTGACATGCACCTTGCTGCACAGCGACAATTTCAAGGAGCTGCCCACATTCTCCTCAGTGTGAGAGTACAAGGCAGGGATGGCTTTTAGGGAGAAATGTCTGCTAGGTATTTTCCAGAGAGGTTGAATGCACACCATCAGCACCCTAAGGCAGCAGACTCTACGGAATGGTAAGGTAGCAACTGCTCCTTCAGAAAATTGGCCATGTGGGAGTTAAGTTTGTGCACCAGATTGCTGGACATGTAGAGTTGTTTCTTGGCCACACATTCTATTTTCAGCGGCTTACAACGGAGCAGAGGAGTAGTCTGAGTGGGAGAAACATAAAGTGATGATGATAACAAAGTCACTGTACTTCCCATGAATGCAGCCTAGTTGCCACAAGGTTGACCAAGAGATGGAGAAAACTCTTGATTTGCTAGCTGGGCTGACACTGGTTTCCCCACTGGATAGAGTGATGTTGCTTCATGTGGTTCAGTAGAGATTTGTCGCCACTGTTTGTGTTTGACTGCCAACCGCATATTTTCTTTTGTGCAAATGTTTCATGGGAACGCCTGTCACCATGGGAACGCCTGGGGGTTAGAATATACCATCGGCTCTGAGTATACCAGTGTATAAGACGGATGGGACAAGGGGCTAACAAGGCATTTTGCCGCCCCATTGGCAAGTGCCGCGCTAGGCAAATGCCTTGTTTGCCTCGTGATAGATACACCCCTGACTATTACATGTATTGTATGTATGTGGTCCCCCAACTACCCCTGAACCTCCCCCTCATGGCTGTCCAAACACTGACTGCTCTCACACAGGTTATCATTAGGGAGACTCTCTTGGCTATCTGATGTGGGGTGTGGTGGGGTTTTGGTGTCTCTTCTTAGAAAAAAAGTAGGCACCCCATTAGGAGAGGTCAGTGAAGACATAGAAAATAATTGTAAAGTCTGAGCACTCACCACCTGGACCCCACGGAGAAAAAGATAAGCCTGAGTAGTAATAAACGTCTGAGTAATTTATTATTAAAAATGCAGATAATATGACATAAAAATAACAATTAACCACTTCAACCCCGCTAGCTAAAACCCCCTTAATGACCAGGCCACTTTTTACACTTCTGCACTACACTACTTTACCATAACAACCAGCTCTATAAAAATATCACATGATCTAACCCCTCAGGTGAACACCGTAAAAAAAAAAAAGTGTAAAAAAAAAAGGTGTAAAAAAAAAAGCAATTTTTGTCACATTATATCACAAAAATTGCAACAGCAAGTGATCAAAATAGTACCAATTAGACTGTTACCTCATCCAGGAAAAAATTAGACCCTACCTAAAAGAATCGGTCAAAAAATAAAAAAGCTATGGCTCTTAGACTATGGAGACACTAAAATATGATTATTTGTTGCTTCAAAACTGCTATTATTGTGCTAAAATGAAAAAATATATATATACATTACAGACCAAAAGTTTGGACACACCTTCTCATTTAAAGAGTTTTCTTTATTTTCATGACTATGAAAATTGTAGATTCACACACCGAAGGCATCAAAACTATGAATTAACTATGAATTAACATATATACATAACAAAAAAGTGTGAAACAACTGAAAATATGTCATATTCTAGGTTCTTCAAAGTAGCCACCTTTTGCTTTGATTACTGCTTTGCACACTCTTGGCATTCTCTTGATGAGCTTCAAGAGGTAGTCACCTGAAATGGTCTTCCAACAGTCTTGAAGGAGTTCCCAGAGATGCTTAGCACTTGTTGGCCCTTTTGCCTTCACTCTGCGGTCCAGCTCACCCCAAACCATCTTGATTGGGTTCAGGTCCGGTGACTGTGGCGGCCAGTTCATCTGGCGCAGCACCCCATCACTCTCCTTCATGGTCAAATAGCCCTTACACAGACTGGAGGTGTGTTTGGGGTCATTGTCCTGTTGAAAAATAAATGATGGTCCAACTAAACGCAAACTGGATGGAATAGCATGCCGCTGCAAGATGCTGTGGTAGCCCAGCTGGTTCAGTATGCCTTCAATTTTGAATAAATCCCCAACAGGGTCACCAGCAAAGCACCCCCACACCATCACACCTCCTCCTCCATGCTTCACGGTGGGAACCAGGCATGTATAGTCCATCCGTTCACCTTTTCTGTGTTGCACAAAGACAAGGTGGTTGGAACCAAAGATCTCAAATTTGGACTCATCAGACCAAAGCACAGATTTCCACTGGTCTAATGTCCATTCCTTGTGTTCTTTAGCCCAAACAAGTCTCTTCTGCTTGTTGCCTGCCCTTAGCAGTGGTTTCCTAGCAGATATTCTACCATGAAGGCCTGATTCACACAGTCTCCTCTTAACAGTTGTTCTAGAGATGTGTCTGCTGCTAGAACTCTGTGTGGCATTGACCTGGTCTCTAATCTGAGCTGCTGTTAACCTGCGATTTCTGAGGCTGGTGACTCGGATGAACTTATCCTCTGCAGCAAAGGTGACTCTTGGTCTTCCTTTCCTGGGGCGGTCCACATGTGAGCCAGTTTCTTTGTAGCGCTTGATGGTTTTTGTGACTGCACTTGGGGACACTTTCAAAGTTTTCCCAATTTTTCGGACTGACTGACCTTCATTTCCTAAAGTAATGATGGCCACTCGTTTTTCTTTACTTAGCTGATTTTTTCTTGCCATAATACAAATTCGAACAGTCTATTCAGTAGGACTATCAGCTGTGTATCTACCTGTCTTCTCCACAAGGCAACTGATGGTCCCAACCCCATTTATAAGGCAAGAAATCCCACTTATTAAACCTGACAGGGCACACCTGTGAAGTGAAAACCATTTCAGGTGACTACCTCTTGAAGCTCAACAAGAGAATGCCAAGAGTGTGCAAAGCAGTAATCAAAGCAAAAGGTGGCTACTTTGAAGAACCTAGAATATCACATATTTTCAGTTGTTTCACACTTTTTTGTTATGTATATAATTCCACATGTGTTAATTCATAGTTTTGATGCCTTCAGTGTGAATCTACAATTTTCATAGTCATGAAAATAAAGAAAACTCTTTGAATGAGAAGGTGTGTCCAAACTTATGGTCTGTACTTTATATATATACATATTAGGTATCACCATGTCCGTAACAACCAGCTCTATAAAAATATCATATGACCTAATCCCAGGGGAACACTGTAAAAAATAAATAAAAAAAAAATGTGTAAAAAAAGCCAAACAGACCGTCACCTCATCCCGCAAAAAATGAGACCTTACTTAAGAGAATTGGTCAATAAATAAAAAAAATTATGGCTCTCAGACTGTGGAGACACTAAAATATCATTATTTTGGTTTCAAATTTTCAAAAATGCTATTATTGTGTAAAACTTTAATAAATAAGAAAAAGTAGACATATTAGGTATTGCCACGTGTGTAATGATCTGCTCTATATAAAAAGTCACATTACCTAATCCCTCAGGTAAATGCTGTAAAAAAAAAAAAAAAAAACGTGCCAAAACATCCATTTTTTGGTTACCTTGCCTCACAAAAAACATAATATAGAGCAATTAAAAATCATATGTACCCCAAAATAGTGCCAATAAAACTGGCACCTTATCCTGTAGTTTCCAAAATGTGGTCCCTTTTTTGAGTTTCTACTGTAGGGGTGCATCAGGGGGGATTCAAATGGGACATGGCATCTAAAAACCAGTTCAGCTAAATATGCCTTCCAAAAACTATATGGTGTTCCTTTCCTACTGCGCCCTGCCGTGTGCCCGTACAGCAGTTTACAACCACATATGGGGTGTTCCTGTAAACCAAAGAATCAGGGTAATAAATATTGAGTTTTATTTGGCTGTAAACCATTACTTTGCTACTTGAAAAAAAAATTGATTAAAATGTAAAATCTGACCAAAAAAAGTGAAATTCAGAAATTTCATCTCCATTTTCCATTAATTCTTGTGGAACACCTAAAGGGTAAACAAAGTTTGTAAAATCAGTTTTGTATACCTTGAGGGGTGTAGTTTCTAAAATGGTGTCATTTTCGGGTGGTTTCTATTATGTAACCCTCACAAAGTGACTTCAGACCTGAACTGGTCTTTAAAAAGTGTTTTGTTTTGTTTTTTCGAAAAATTTCAAGATTTGCTTCCAAACTTCTAAGCCTTCTAACATCCCCAAAAAATAAAATGTAATTTTCAAAATTATCCAAACATTAAGTAGACATATGGGGAATGTAAAGTAATTACTATTTTTAGAGGTATTACTAACTATTATAAAAGTAGAGAAATTCTAATTAGCTAATTTGGTATTTTTTATGAATAAAAAGGATTTTCTTTTTACTCATTTTTACCACTGTCATGAAGTATGATATGTGACAAGAAAACAATCTCAGAATGGCCTGGATAAGCGTTTTAAAGTTATCACCACATAAAGTGACACATGTCAGATATGCAAAAAATGGCCTGGGCAGGAAGGTGAAAACAGGCCCAGGGTTGAAGGGGTTAAATTTGTGTAGACCCCAAAATATTGGGAAATATAAAAAATAAAAGAAAGAGAAAGTGCGCTGGAGTACAACAATGGCTGGGTGAGGCAGGTATACATGTAACATTTCCATTCTACACAATGTACGGGCAAGTCTTGTGGGATCCATGCCTGGTTCATTTTAATGAACGTGAGCTTGTCCACATTGGCTGTGGACTGGCGCTGCGCTTGTCTGTGATGACCACCTCCTGCCGCGCTAAACAAACGTTCAGACAATACACTGGCTGCAGGGCAGGCCAGCACCTCCAAGGCGTAAAGGGCAAGCTCAGGCCATGTGCCCAATTTGGGGACCCAGAAGTTGATGGGGGCAAACCCATCCGTCAGTACGTGAAAGGCATGAGCACACATACTGCTCCACAGTGCTGCACGTCCACGATCCAATTGAATATCTTCCCTATCAACTTTTGATGTTCTTTTCTGCTGCTACCATGGTGATCACGGGTAATGGGGAATCAGGGTTCCATGCCTGAGAAGGAGCCTGTGAAACTGCTACCCCATCCAAGGGAGGTCAATGGCTGAATTCTGATCGGGTGGAAATGTGGGACAAGTTAATGAAGCAGAAGCATCCAAGTAAAGAAGGAGGTGAGCGGCAATTACCCACTCACGACTCGAGGAGGTAGTGACGATAAATAACAATACAGAACTCTTAAGATGGAATGAGTAATAAAAAATGAAAGGGAATGTAACTGCATTTGGGATTATGAAACGTTATACGGGAGAGGCACTGCTGCCGCTTTGTTGACTTTAAATAACTTCTGCCTGATCGAACGCCCTGTGATGTCCACGATCCAATTGGATATCTTTCCTATGAACTTTCGATGTTCTTTTCTGCGCCTTCCATGGTGATCACGGATAACTGGGAATCATGCCAGAAAAGGGAGCCTGAGAAAGGGATACCACTAGAGTTGAGCGGACACCTGAATGTTCGGATTCAACGTGTTCAACTGTTGTAATTCCTACACCGTTCACATGATTTGGATGTAAATACCCTGAAATTAAAGCTGACAGTCTGCAGTTAAAGCACATCCTGTTTGTTTCAGTTCAAATCCATTATTGGTGGTGTATAGAGCCAAAAATGTTAGAATTGTGTTGATGTCCCAATATTTATGGACCTGACTGTATCACAGCCAAAAATTGGTGAATGTCACCCAACAATGTAACAGAATTTTTTTTGAAATTTATTAACCTGTATACTAGGTAGAGCTGGGGTATATCACAGCCAAATATTGGTTAATTTTCAGCCGAAAATGTAACAGACAAATTAGTGAAATTTGTTTACATGTCTACTATGTAGAGCAGGGGTGTATCACAGACAATAATTGGTGAATTTCACCCGAAAATGTAACAGACAAATTAGTGAAATGACATAAAATAAAAAACATACAAATAAAAAAAAATTATCTTGATGTATGAGGTGGAGGTCCATATGGAGTAGTAGGTTGAGGAGGCGGTGGACGTAGCAGTGTTGGTGGAAGCAGCAGTGGAGGAGGACGAGGTAGCCAACACAGGATTTTGGTTTTAATTTTAAGGGTACACCCCAAAAGAGATGTAAATATCAAAAATACAACTATGAACAATTGCTCTATAGTAAAACAATGGCTGGGTAAGGCCGGTATACATGTCTATTCTGCAAAGGTACAGACAAGTCCTGTGGGATCCATGCCTAGTTTATTTTAATGAACGTGAGCTTGTCCACATTGGCTGTGGACAGGCGGCTGCGCTTGTCTGTGATAACGCCCCCTGACGTACTAAACACACATTCAGACAATACACTGGCTGCAGATCAGGCAAGCACCACCAAGCGTAAAGGTGCCCAATTTGGAGACCCTGAAGTTGAAGGAGGCAGACCCGTCATCTAGTACGTGTAGGCGTGTGCACACATACTGCTCCACCATGTTGCTAAAATGCTGCATCCTGCTAAAGACGTTCCATATCAACTGGTGGTGCTGGTTGTTGTGGCGTGCTGACAAAGCGTTTCCACATTTTGGCCATGCTAACCCTGCCTTCTGAGGTGCTGGTGGTGCCCCAGCTTCGTTGGTGACCTCTTCCTCCTCCTCTGCCTTCGCCTTGTGCTTCCTCTGTGCCAGGTAGGAATTCCACCAGCAGCGCGTCTACCAGTGTGCGCTTGTACTCGTGCATCTTACAATCACGCTCCAGTGATGGAACTAAGGACGGTACAATGTCCTTGTAATGGGAATCCAGCATGTGGCCACCCAGTAATCAGCACAAGTTAGAATGGTATCATAGGCGTGCGCAGCCTATTGCATTAGGGTGTGCACCCTAAAGCACAAACACACGCCGCGCGCCCTTGTGTATGTATGTATATATATATATATATATATATACACACACAAATACACTAAGGGGTATCAGGGTAGATTATTATACAGGGGTAATATAACTAAGGGCTATCAGAGTAAATTATACAGGAGTAATATAACTGAGGAGGGCTATCAGGGACATTATACAGGGGTAATATAACTTATGTCGCCTGAGATAGCCCTCCTCAGTTATATTACCCCTGTATAATAATGTAGCCCTAATACCCCTTAGTTTTACCCCCTCTATAATTTACCCTGATCCTTCAGTTATATTACCCCCTGTAATTTACCCTGATACCCCTCAGTTATACGGTATCATATAACTGAGGGGTATCAAGGTACATTATACAGAGGTGTAATTGAGGAGGGGTAGCAAGCAGCAGGGAACATACAGGGCAGAGTTCCAGTGGCATAGCGTGGGTTGCCAGCACCCGGGGAAAGCCGAGTATTGCCCCCCCCCCCCCCCAACCAGTGAACACATCCCTTTTTACAAATAATGCAGTACCTGTCACCTACAGTCCTATGAAACACCACAGATAACACAGTGATAACTGAGTACAGATAATGTAGCAGATGTCACCTGCAGTCCTATGTAATACCACAGATAACACAGTGGTAACTCTGTGAGTACAGATAATGTAGTAGATGGGTGAGAGGCCCCAGAATTCAGAACACGTACAGTGTGACCTGAAGTCTGGGGGCAGGCTTCGGCAGTGTGGGCCAAATCCTATAGCCACCCCCCCCTAAACAGATATGTGGATGGGCATTACATATAATGGTACACACTATACAGTAGAGTACAGCAGCACATACCTGTTACCTCCAGTGACATCTCCTGTCATGTAGACCTTCCTCAACGTCTTCATTCGGACATAAGACCGCCATGATACCTTCTTTCAGCCGCGACTCTGCAGAGTTTCACAGAAAAATGTTTAGATTTCTCACTTTACTATCATCCTCAGATAACAGACCTCCCCTCCACCCGTAGTGCCCAGAAGTATAATGCCCTCTGTGTAATTATAATATATACTGGCCCCTCTGTGTTATTATTATTCTTAAAGGGAACCTGTCCCCAGGATTTTGTGCATAGAGCTGGGGACATGGGCTGCTAGATGGCCACTAGCACATCCGCAATACCCAGTCCCCAGAGCTCTCTGCGCTTTTATTGTGTTAAAGAACAGTTTTGATCCATATGCAAATGACCGGATATGAGTCCTGTATCCGGAGATGAGTCAAGCGGAAAGGAGCCCAGCACCGCCCCGCGTCCTCCGAATCTCCTCCTTGCTGGCTGACGTCACAGAGCTAGTGCATGCGCAGTGTCGGCATCATGTTTATTCCCTGTACAGGCATCAGCACAGGGAACGAACTATGCATGCGCTAGCTCGCGCATCGCGAGATTTCGGCGCTCCAGCTCTGTGACGTCAGCCAGCAAGGAGGAGATTCGGAGGACGCGGGGCGGTGCTGGGCTCCTTTCCGCTTGACTCATCTCCGGATACAGGACTCATATCCGGTCATTTGCATATGGATCAAAACTGTTCTTTAACACAATAAAAGCGCAGAGAGCTCTGGGGACTGGGTATTGCGGATGTGCTAGTGGCCATCTAGCAGCCCATGTCCCCAGCTCTATGCACAAAATCCTGGTGACAGGTTCCCTTTAATATTATAATGGCCCCCTCTGTATTAGGCTCCATTCACACGTCCGCAAAATGTGTCTGCATCCATTCCGCAATTGTGTGGAATGGGTGCGGGCCCATGCACTCTCTATGGGGACGGAATGGATGCGGAAAGCACACAGTGTGCTCTTCGCATCCGCATTTCCGGAGCGGCCTGCCGAACTTCCGGTCCGTGGCTCTGGAAAAAAATAGAACATGTGCTATTCTTGTCCGCAGCTGTGGACAAAAATAGGCTGTTCTATGGGGGTGCCGGCCGGGTGTATTGCGGATCCGCAAAACACTATGGACGTGTGAATGGCCCGAATAGTAATAATTATGGCGCTCTTTAGCCCCTCCAGCATACAGTCCCATGTAAAATACATCACTCCTTGCCTTCAGCCCCTCCAACATACAGTCCCATGTAAATAATATCACCCTTCCTCTCTTCGCTGCCTGCCTTGAGCTCCTTCAGCATACAGTCCCATGTAAAATACATCACGCCCCGCCTTCAGCCCCTCCAAAATACAGTCCCATGTAAAATACAAACCTCCCCCGGCCTTCAGCCCTTCCAGCATACAGTCCCCATGTAAAATAATATCACCCCTCCGGCCTTCAGCCCCTCCAGCATACAGTCTCATGTAAAATACATCACTCTCTCTGCCTTTAGCCTCTCCAGCATACAGTCCCCATGTAAAATAATATCACCCCTCCTTCCTTCAGCCCCTCCAGCATACAGTCCCATGTAAAATACATCACTCTCTCTGCCTTTAGCCTCTCCAGCATACAGTCCCATGTAAATAATATCACTTCACCCCCCTCTCTTCAGACCCCTCTAACAGTCTCCAGTGTACAATGATTATTCCTCCTCCCTTCAGCCCCTGCAAAAAGCCCCCCAAGTCCATATAACAGTCACTCTTCTCCTCCACAGACTTACCTATGGCTTCTGCTCCTCTCTCCAATATCCGGCATATCTTGAGGCCCCGCCCCCTGTATGACGAGACTCCGCCTCTTTCCCGACATCATACCTCCCTAGAGCAAATCCATTCTAGCGCTCTACTGTCTCATAGGCTTCAGACCACTAGTGAAGGATCGCATCAGGAGTTGGCAGATGGCAGTGCAGCACGGAGGTGATGATTAGGGTGTGCCCAGGCACACCCGACACACCCTGTGCGCACGCCTATGAATGGTATAAATCTAAGGTCCTAGGTCTTTTCAGAACTTGGTCTTTACAAATGCAACATTTCTTAAAGAGATACAAACTCAAAAACACAAATGCAATCGCACTCTGCAAACCAGCACTCTGCCCTGCCTTTATGCTGGATGTTGAATAATTTGTTTGCAATGTGCACCTGCAAACAGTGTTGTGCGGGCTGAACCCCCCACATGTATTTCTTAAAGAGAGTCTGTCACCTCCATATGGCCATATACAGTGCTTACATGGCTCTGTAGCACACCTATACAGGATTGTAATGGTACCTTTGTCTTTACACTTGCACCAGCAGGAAAAAAGAAGTTTAATTAATATGCAAATGAGCACTCACAAGTGCCCAGGGGCGGTGTTCAGTGTGTAGGTCCCCAGGCTGCTCTGCCTTCTTTTCACTTTACTTCTCCCCAGTATCTGCCTTTGCCCGCCCTCCAAGTCTCTTGCCTCATGGATAGGTCTGGACTTGGAGGGCGGGCAAGTGTTTGGGCATTGGTGTCTCTTTTACTTTTGGGACAGGGCTATGTGGATGGCCCTGGGAAACCTTGCTAGCAGAGTCATCAAAAAGCAGAAGAGACTGCTGCAATTCTTGGGGCTCAGACTGCTTGGCTGATTTGCAAGGGGGTGAGGTGAAAGACTGATGGACAGCGTCTGCATGTGCAAACTCTGATGTTTCAGCAGGAGAATGGGTGGGAGACAATGTGAAGGAACTGGATGCACTGTCAGCAAACCAATCTACTATCGCCTTTACTTGTTCTGGCCTCACCATTCGTAGAGCCGCATTAGGCCCGACCAAATAAAGCTGAAGGTTCTGTCGCCTACTCGCACCTGAGAAAGGTGTTTCATATGTGCGTGTAGCTGGCTCAGATCGACCACGTCCTCTCCCAGCAACAGGAGCTTCACCAGCAGCACCACATCTGGGGCCACGTCCCTTATTCGACGCTCTCCTCATTCTCCGCAAATTTAGTATTTTTCCCAAAATGTTTTTTTTTTAATAACAGAAGATAATAGCAGTATTTAACATGTGTTTTTCACACTGACAGATGCAGCAAAGGCTGCAAATTTAGTATTTTTCCCAAAATGTTTTTTTTTTAATAACAGAAGATAATAGCAGTATTTAACATGTGTTTTTCACACTGACAGATGCAGCAAAGGCTGCAAATTTAGTATTTTTCCCAAAATGTGGTTTTTTTTAATAACAGAAAATAACAGCCGTATCTAACACATGTATTTCACACTAACAGATGCAGCAAAGGCCGCAAATTTAGTATTTTTCCCAAAATGTTTTTTTTTTTTAATAACAGAAGATAACAGCAGTATCTAACGTGTGTATTTCACACTGTCAGATGCAGCAAGGGCTGTAAAATGTAGTTTTTGCCCAAAAAGGGTGTTTTTTAAATCCAGAAAATGATTGCAGTATTTTAAGCTTGTATTTAAAAATGACAGTGGAGCAAACGCAGCAAAATTGGGATTTTGCCCTAAATGCGTGTTTTTTTTAGTATCAGAATATGAGAGCAGTATCTAACACTTATATTTTCACACTGATAGATGCAGCAAGGGCTGTAAAAAATTTTTTTTTGCCCAAAAAGGGTGTTTTTTAAAACCCTGAACATTATTGCCCCAGATGGAGGGTATTGCCAAAAATGGGTGCTTTTTTAAACCCATAAAATGAGTGCAGTATTTCAAGCTTGTATTTAACAATGACAAATGCTGCAAATGCCACAAATGTAGGGTCTTGCCAAAAATGGGTGATTTTTTAAAACTCAGAATATAATTGCAGTATTTCAAGCTTCTATTTGACTGTCACAAATGCACATATGTGCTGTGATGGTGCACAGAACTTAATGGCCGCCGCCACCCACCTAATTAACAAATGGATAAAAGTAAATTTTCTTTATCACTGGGCTCAGGGCAGAGTAAAACGATTGTGCACCCACAAAACAAAATCTAGGTAGATCGCTGAGTTAACAAGCACTTCAGATTAAAGATTCTGTCAAATTTTCTCCCTCAAAGCAGCAAAATTTGGAAAGGGGAATACTGTATTTTTCGCACTATAAGACGCACCCCCATCCCCAAAAGTGGGAGGAAAATGTCAGTGCGTCTTATGGGGCGAATGCTGCCATTTACACTGATACACTGCCGACCACATGCTGCACAGTGCGGCCGGCGTGTGTATGAGCGTGGAGGGAGGAGGGGCTGGGGGCCAGTGTGATGAGACCAATCTCACCACATTGCATTGGAGAAGCTTGGTTGCCCGCCTGCTTCCTTTAGACTATGGCCCCATGTTGAAATGCTTGATTTTCCCCTGCAAAGACTATGTGAAAGAATTTGGCTCCATGGCAATTGAACTGTATTTGTGTAGTCTGAGTGCCAATCACCTAATAATTGAATGCACTCAGACCTGAGCTATCGGGGGATATGTTAAATGTCTGTGTTTACTGTAATGGTTGTGACATTGTATATTTGAATAGTGATTTCTGTCCTGTTGTCCCCATGTGCACAATGGCGATGTCCCTTTGTCCTGAGAGATAATTGAATTACTCCTCGGTTATCTCAGGGCAGAGAGGAGGAAACCAGGATGCATTGTGGGGATGTATTGTGTCTGTGTATCCTGATTTGCTGCCTCTGTCCTTGGAGATAAATTGGATTACTTTCCAATTATCTCCAGGACAGAAGACTCTGTAAAACTGTGTATTTTCCTGCCTGTGATGATTGCATTAACCCATTGTGTAAGGTAATTGTATCACTGGCAGAGGGGAGGATTTTTTATGGGAGTGTCTGACTGTATTGTACGTGTTTATTGGTTGTTTTTACAAAACCCTGTGGGTGGTACTAATGTGTATATAAAACAATAAACCCACAGCTCTGGCTGACCACTGTTTGACTCTCAACACAGAGTCTCGTCTTGTTCTTGGGGGGATTCACTGTATGCTGTTAGAGACTGATTGCTAGGAGTGTAAGCCGCTTGGGTGTGTTTCCTATTCGTCTGCTAGCAGCTATTCGTGATGTTCCGTTCGGGAGTTTGGAATGCTATGCTGTATTTCGTTCGGGAGTTTGGAGCATTCCCTTGTATGTCGTTAGGGAGTTTGGTGTTCTGTAAGTAGCTGTGCCTGTAGCTCTGGAAGGGGAAGATCGCCTAAACGGTTTTAACCCCTTTTATGCCCGGGGTGTCGTTACAATTGGTGGCAAGCGGCAGGATCGTTCCCACAGCCAGAAGGACAGTTACAGAAGACACCATTCCATGGATTTTACAATTTGAGGGCAACGCATGTCCTAGTACAGCGACCCTGACAGCACCAGAATGGAACCAGCAGTGGAGTTCGATGAGGGTGTCATGGATGACTGAGATGCAATAAGGAAAGGCATCTGGTACCAGGCACTGGGTATGGAGGAGTACCAGCAGGTCGGGAGGTTCCCCAAGGAAGATCAGCGGTTGCGGAAGCGATTAGCCCTGCGGATGCACTTCCTGGGAGAGCAGCCCCTGGAGGAATGGGTGAAGGAACTGGAACACTTAGTATGGCAGGAGATGTGGCTGGAAGATGCCTACCAGGAGCTCTGGTGGAATGGGGCACAGTACCTGCCTTGGATAGCCGAGCATGACAAGCCAGATGGAGAGAAGTTGGATGGTCCTGGCTTGTTATGGGCGATTTTTTCAGAGCCGGAGTTTGGGAGCCCTACACAAACCCGGTTCAGGGACCTCTTTGAGTGGCGGGAGAGCAGGTATGACTGGGACGACAATCACAAAATTGAGCAAGACCTGGTCCACCTGGTGACCCGGGAGATGGAGCTGGAACAGGACTACCAGCAGCTGTTCGACTCCAGTGAGAGGGCTCAGCGAGAGAGCAAAGTGTTAGACCCAGGTCCAGAGCCCTTCAGTTGGCAGGATATTGTGGAGGTTTACTGGGGAGAACCCCAGGTGGCCGGTGGAGGTGGGACCGAGGTCTCTCCACCACTCCTGCAGGGAATTGGGAGCCCAGTCTCCATTCGTCAGTGGCAGGCTGAGTTACAGGGGGCAGAGACAGTCAGTCCTGTCTCCCAGCGGCAGAGTGTCCTACAGGGAATAGAGAGCACAGTCTCCTTGCCCCAGCAACAGGACACTGTATTGGGAGCGGAGACAGTCGGTCTCCCTCCCCAGAGGCTGGAAGTATGTATGGGAGAGGAGCTTGCTATCCCCTCTCCCCAGCGGCAATGTGATTCATTGGGAATTGGGAGCCCAGTCTCCATTCCCCAGCGGCAGTCTGAGTTACAGGGGGCAGAGACAGTTGGTCCTGTTCCCCAGCAGCAGAGTGTTTTATTGGGAGAGGAGAGCTTTGTCCTCCCACCCCAGCGGCAGAGTGTCCAGCAGGGAATAGAGAGCCCAGTCTCCTTTCCCCAGCAGCAGGACACTGTATTGGGAGCGGAGACGGTCGGTCACCCTCCCCAGCGGCTGGAAGTATGTATCGGAGAGGAGATTGTTACCCCCTCTCCCCAGCGGCAGCTTAACATACCAGGGGGAGACAGTAAGCCCCATAACAGTGCAGATGGAACCATGGTCTCTGCACTTACAGCACAGGGGGTAGAGACAGTAGGTCCTGTCCCCCAGCAACAGGGCTGTCTAGCCAAAGGGGAGACAGTCGATCTCCCCCTCCAGCAGCAGAGCTGGGTATCCAAAGGGGAGACAGTTGGTCTCCCCCTCCAACAATCAGGCTCCAACCAGGCTTCTTCCGTGGTAGCTTTGGCACCAGGGCAAAGTACCGCTGGTCTCTGCCCACTCAGCAACCCACCAAGGCAGTCTACCAGTCCCCCACACAGCTGTAGTGGGGCACATGGACATAGACAGGTTTCTCCCTTGCTCAGGTGTAGTAACCATTTATTGTGGGTGGGCTGTACTGCTGTTTCTGTTTTGTGGGTGGGCTGCTAGACTAACAAGGGCACTGACTGGCAGGAAGTCAGATACCCTGTTAGTCTGTTTGTAAAAGGGGAGAGATGTGACAAGACCAATCTCACCACATTGCATTGGAGAAGCCTGGCTGCCCGCCTGCTTCCTTTAGACTATGGCCCCATGTTGAAATGCTTGATTTTCCCCTGCAAAGACTATGTAAAACAATTTGGCTCCATGGCAATTGAACTTTATTTGTGTAGTCTGAGTGCCATTCACCTTATAATTGAATGCACTCAGACCTGAGCTATCGGGGGATATGTTAAATGTCTGTGTTTACTGTAATGGTTGTGACATTGTATATTTGAATAGTGATTTCTGTCCTGTTGTCCCCACGTGTACAATGGCGGTGTCCCTTTGTCCTGGGAGATAATTGAATTACTCCTCCGTTGTCTCCAGGGCAGGGAGGAGGAAACCAGGATGCATTGTGGGGATGTATTGTGTCTGTGTATCCTGAATTGCTGCCTCTGTCCTTGGAGATAAATTGTATTACTTCCCAATTATCTCCAGGACAGAAGACTCTGTAAAACTGTGTATTTTCCTGCCTGTGATGATTATATTAACCCATTGCGTAAGGTAATTGTATCACAGGCAGAGGGGAGGATTTTGTGTGGGAGTGTCTGACTGTCTTGTACGTGTTTATTGGTTGTTTTTACAAAACCTTGTGGGTGGTACTAATGTGTATATAAAACAATAAACCCACAGCTCTGGCTGACCACTGTTTGACTCTCAACACAGAGCCTCGTCTCGTTCTTGGGGGATTCACTGTATGCTGTTAGAGACTGATTGCTAGGAGTGTAAGCCGCTTGGGTGTGTTTCCTATTCGTCTGCTAGCAGCTATTTGTGATGTTTCCGTTCGGGAGTTTGGAATGCTATGCTGTTTTCCTTTCGGGAGTTTGGAGCATTCCCTTGTATGCCGTTCGGGAGTTTGGTGTTCTGTAAGTAGCTGTGCCTGTAGCTCTGGAAGGGGAAGATCACCTAAACGCTTTTAACCCTTTTTATGCCCGGGGTGTCGTAACAGCTGGCATCTAGCTTTGTAATGGCAGCGGGGCCTGGTGCAGTCACTGTATTTTATTACATTGGGCCCCGCTCACTGTATTAATCGTATCTACGGTAACTGCAGGCAATGTTTAACTATAGAATATGTTTGATCCAGCAGCCTGTACTTATGACCATAGCAGGCAGGAGGCTGGGTGGGCGGGCGGGCACTGGCAGCGTAACTTCCTACGCCATGTGTCTGCTCCGCCCACTTTATGAATGAAGCTGGCGGCGCGGGTACGTGACGCAGTGAGTTACGCTGCCAGTGCCCATCCGCCCAGCCACCTGCCTCCTGCCTGCTATGGTCGTAAGTACAGGCTGCTGGATCAAACATATTCTATAGTTAAACATTGCCTGCAGTTACCATAGATACGATTAGTACAGTGAGCCTGGTGCAATAGAATACAATGACTGCACTGGGCACCCGCTGCCTTTAAAAAACTAGTGTAGATGCCAGCCCCCACACCCTGTATTGGGGGTCATTCACAGTGGCTGACACTGTTATGGGGGGGATCAGTGGATGACAAGTAGCATAAGATGCTATTTATCTGTCATCCACAGATCCCCCAATAGCAGTGTCATGCCATCCACAGATGCCCCATAACAGTGCCATCCACAGACGTCCCCATAACAGTGTCAGCCACAGACCCCGATGACAGTGTCAGCCACAGACCCCCATAACAGTGTCAGCCACAGACCCCCCATAACAGTGTCAGCCACAGACCCCCATAACAGTGCCATCCACAGACCCCCATAACAGTGCCATCCACAGACCCCCATGACAGTGTTATCCACAGATCGCCCATAACAGTGCGTCATCCACAGATCCCCCATAATAGTGTAATTCACAGGCTACCATTAGTTCAAAGCCGCCCAAAAGCACAACTTTTGGTTGAAATTTTTTTTTCTTATTTTTCTCCTCAAAAACCTAGGTGAGTCTTATGGGCCGGTAAGTCTTATAGCGAAAAAAATACCGTATGTGGAAATGTTGTCCGTGCTTTCTTTGGAAAAATGTAATTTGGACAGGGCCAAGAGGGATGATAGTAAAAAAGAGGACGAGGAGAAGTGGCGGTATCGTATGATCCCCCGCACTTTTCCTAATTGGTTGCAGGCATTTGCAATCTTGGCGAGCATGATAGGTGAAAAGACGCTGGAGTGTTGCTCGGCGCTGTTCTGTTACCTGGATGCCATTGGGGAAGCTCATCACCTGTATGGGGGTCAGGGCGTGGCTTCGCTACGACGAGCAGTTCAGGCAGCGGAAGGTGGTTCGGCCTAACATTAGGTGGGACTATAAGGATATTGCATTATGGTTAAAAATCTCAGCCCCGGTTAGGTGAGGTCAGTTCTTTCGTGGGGAATCAGGGGGTGCAGGCAAAACCAATTTGCCAACAGCATTCGCTAAAGGATTGTGCTTCTTGTTCAATGAGGGGAGCTGCAAATTTGGAGCAAAATGCAAGTTTAGGCATGAGTGCTCCACGTGTCAGGGTGGTCATGGAGCCACGCATTGTTTTAGGGGAAATAGAAAAAAGGGCGGGGATACTAATAACAAAGGAGGAGATGCCGGTACGTTTGGAAAGGATAGAACTGTTTCTAAAAAGGTAACCAGACAGAGCGGCGGCAGAATTTTTGAGGGAGGGTTTTTTAGGTTTTAGTATTCCATTTCACCCATCCGGTCCAGTTTTGGTGAAGAAGAATTTAAAATCTGGGGCCAATGCTGCATTTTTTGTGTGTAAAAAACAAGTTTTAAATACTTCAATAATTTTCTGGATTTAAAAAAAAACACCCATTTTTGGCAATACATTACATCTGGGGCCTATGCAGCATTTGCTAGTGTGAAATACAAACTAGAAATACTGCAATAATATTCTGGGTTTAAAAAAACACCCATTTTGGGCAAAAAACTAAATTTGCAGACTTTGCTGCATCTGTCAGTGTGAGATACAGGCGTTAGATACTGGTGTTCTATTATATTATTAGAAAAACACCCATTTTGGGCCAAATACAAAATTTGGGGCCTTGGCTGCATCTGTCAGTGTGAGATACAAGCTTGAAATACTGCAATAATATTCTGTTTTTAAAGAAAAACACAAATTTTGGACAAAAATCTAAATTTGCAGCCTTTGCTGCATCTGTCAGTGTGAGATACACGTGTTACATACTGCTGTTTTATACTGCTATTTAAAAAAAAAACACCCATTTTGGGCAAAATACTTAATTTTGCAGCCTTTGCTGCATCTTTCAGTGTGAGATACACGCGTTAGATACTGGTGTTGTATTCTGTTATAAAAAAAAAACTTATACTAAATTTGCAGCATTTGCTGCATCTGTCAGTGTGAGATACACACAATAGATAGAGCTGTTCTATTCTGTTATAAAAAAAAACACCCATTTCGGCCAAATACTAAATTTGTAGCCTTTGCTACATCTGTCAGTGTGAGATACAAGCGTTAGATACTGCTGTTATAATCTGTTATTAAAAAAACACCCATTTTGGGCAAGATCCAAAATTTTATCAATTTAAGGAGGGCTTCAAATAAGGGACGTGGCCCCGGTTGTGGTGCTGCTGGTGGAGCTTCTGTTGCAGGGAGAGGACATGGTCGATTTGTGCCAGCTACTCGCACAAGTGAAACACCTTCCTCAGGTGCGAGTAGGCGACAGAACCTTCAGCGTTATTTGGTCGGGCCTAATGCGGTTCTATGAATGGTGAGGCCAGAGCAATTACATGCTGCAGTGTCTCCGCAACGACCGCCGAGTTGCCCACATTCTAACTTGTGCTGATTACTGGGTGGCAAAGCTGCTGGATCTCCGTTACAAGGACAATTTACCGTCCCTAATTCCGCCACTGGAGCGTGATCGTAAGATGCGCGAGTACAAGTGCACGCTGGTAGATGCGCTGCTGGTGGCATTCCTACCTGACAGTGAGGGCACAGTGGAAGCAGAAGGCGAAGGCAGAGGAGGAGGAAGAGGTCGCCAACGCAGCTGGGGCATCGCCAGCAACTCAGAAGGCAGGGTTAGCATGGCCAAAATTTTAAAAAGCTATGTCAGCACACCGCAACAACCAGAACCACAGCTGATATGGAACGTCTTAGCAGGAGGTAGCATTTCAGCAACATGGTGGAGCAGTATGTGTGCACACACCTACACAATGATGGGTCTGCCCCCTTCAACTTTTGGGTCTCCAAGTTGGGCACATGGCCTGAGCTTGCCCTTTACGCCTTGGAGGCGCTGGCCTGCCCTGCAGCCAGTGTATTGTCTGATCGTGTGTTTAACAAGACTGGAGGGGGTTATCACAGGTTATATTTCCCAATGTTTTGAAGTGTACCCTAATTTAAACGAAAAACAAAAATTAAAACCAAAAAACAGTGTAGGCTACCTCCTCCTCCTCCACCACCGCTTCCACTTACACTGCCACATTCACTGCCTCCTCAACCTTCTACTCCACATTGACCTTGTCCTCCTAGTTTAAGATTATTATTTTTTATTTTTACTTATTTTATCTTTTTTAAAGTCATTTCCCTATCCACACTTGCCATGCTCTTAACCACATTTTAATGCCATTTGCAGCCACATCAACTGCCTCCTCAACCTCCTACTCCATATGGACTTCCTCCTCCTATATCAAGATTATATTTTTTTATTTTTACTTTTTTATGTTATTTGAGTAATTTCCCTATCCACATTTGTTTGCAGAGCACTTGTCTTGCTCTTAACCACATTTTGATGCCTTTTGCAGCCATCTAGCCCATTCCATGACATTTTAGAGCAATTTTAGTGCTCAAAAGTTCTGATCTCCATTGACTTCAATGGGGTTCGGGGTCAAGTTTGGGTCCCGAGCACAAACTTTTTTGTGATGTTTGGACAAACCCGTCGAACCCGAACATCCAGGTGTCCGCTCAACTCTAGTTATCGGCTTCTTCTCCTATGGTGGTTAAGTTGTTACAGCATTTAGTGCGGGAATGCTTATTATTGAATGCATGGGTGGTGGTGGTGCATATACCAGGGGTTGAGAATTCTAGTGCTGACGCACTCTCTCGTTTACAGTGGGAGCGTTTTCGGCAGCTTGCCCCAGAAGCGGAGGAAGTTGGGCTGACGTGCCCAGGTTGCCTTTGGGATCTGTTGGAAGGACGGTAGCAGGGCTCATACACTCATCTCTGGTGCCCGGTACGTCGGATACGTATGTTAAGGCGTGGCGTTGCTGGGAGGAATGGTGTGATAGGCTGGGGACCTGTGAGGGTGACCTGGAGTTCCCTTATTGCATTTCTTAGGCCACTGTAGGGAGGAGGGATTGTCGGTGTCAAAAATAAATAGGTATGTGGCAGGACTTACATTTGGTTTTAAGATGGTTGACTTTACCAAGTTTTTTTTGGTTACTCGTGTTTTAAAAGGGTGGCTGCGGGTGCGAGCCGATAAGGACGGGAGGCATCCAGTCTCTTTTGCATTGCTTCTGGGATTAGGGGAGCAGTTACCGGAGGTCTGCAGCTCGCCTTGGGAGACAAGGCTGTTCCGTTTAGCTTTTTCTTTTGCGTTTTTTGGGGCCATGCAGTTGGGTGAGCTAGTTTCACCCACGGTCAGGTGAGTAGGGGGGTTGCTCGCAGAGGACATTAATGTTTTAGGAGATAGGGTGGAGTTTTACATCCTCCGGTCCAAGACGGATGTGGAGGGAAAGGGCTGCACAGTCGTGCTTTACGAGATCCCGAGGTGTCTCTTGTGCCGGGTTCGGTGTTTAAATGAATATTGGGCGGTGGGAAAAGCGGAGGTCTTGCCATTGTTGGTGCATGCGGATGGTTCCTTTTTATCCTGTTTTCAGTTCACAGCGATTTTCTGGAGGTGTTTGGATCGGTTGGCTGTGGGGGAGTCTGGGTATGCCAGCCACTCGTTTCGTATAGTGGCGGCGACAGAGGTAGCGCGTTTGGGGCTGGGGGACGACATTATTAAAACGATTGGGCGTTGGGAATTGATTAGGTTCAAGTCATATGTTCGGCCGGAAAAAATGTAGGGCGGCTCTGAGGTGTTCTCCTTGCGTTAATCCTTTTGTTTTGTGGTGGTTTTGTTATGGTTGGTGCGGACCTGTTTTTGCTGTTCTTTTCTTCTTTTGTTGCAGGCACAGACTGTGCATTGGCGTGGATCCTGGGACACTCCTTTGTATGTTGGGGAGCATTGCGGGCGTTGGTTAGACCTGATGGTCAGCAGCTGGGTATTGCTCTATTGGATGCAGTGGTAAGGTGGCTGGGGTGCAGGGGTATGGGTTGGGGCAGTGTGATGGCGGAAGTTTGTTAGGCTAGATAGGGCCCTAGATATACCGGTGTTACATGTGGGAGGAAACGACTTGGAGGTACACCCGTTCAGGGAATTGGTGAGGGATATCAAGTTTGATATGCTTAGGTTATGGGCTTTGTTCCTGAGGTTGATGACCGCATGGTCTGACATAGTCCCGCGTAAGGTATGGCGTGGGGCTAGATCAGTAGAGGAGGTGAATAGGGCCTGCATAAAAGTCAATAGGGCGATTGGGCGTTTTATGGCGCGGAACGGGGCAGTGTCGGTCAGGCATTTGAATTAAGAGAATGGCCTTGGTGGTTTTTGGCGGGACGATGGAGTTCATCTCAATGCAGTCAGCATTGATATGTGTTGTCTGGCCCTGCAAGAGGAGATTGAGACAGCACTGGGTGTGTGGAGGGACGCGCGGTCTTAAGGTGATTAAGTGGGCGGTTAAGTTAAGCGTTTGTGGCGGGGGGAGGAATTGGGGTTGGAAATAAGTTGTGGCAAGAAGGAGGGGAGGGCTCCACGGTTGATGCTGGACTCCCATGGTTGGTGGTTGCTTATAGTGGTGTTAAGGGGCCATCAAAGGTGCCTCCGAGCTGGCGCTCATCGGCTGGGGGCAAGGGACCTCCTCCTGTATGTTTATGTTATAAGTTATACATATGGGGAATGGGTTGTTGCTCATATGCTGTTGCATATGGGTTAAGGGGAATATTTGTTATTTGTTTAAAAATGTATATGAAAAATAAAGCAGCTGCTGTGGCTGATATTAATCCAACCTGGTGTCTGTGTCTATTTTTGGGGTGGCTGGTTAGGAGCTCATTAGGCTAGGTGGGAGGGGTTTCATTTAAGTGTGGTTACATATGGGTCCGGTAAGTATAAAAGAGGGGCGAGTGAAAGTTACCAATACCACCGTCATGAAAATGATGGAAACAATATACTAGTTTTCACTTATATTTTTCCTATCTCTGGCCCTGACACACAGAAGGTATTGCACAGATGTCACAAGTCTCTGCAGACACCCTCTATAGAAAAAGTTTTGAAAATGATGGGAAAAAAAAATGTATGGCTATATTATATTGCTGCCACCACACACAATGGTCCACAAAGGACTTTTGGGTCTTTGAAACGTTTTTCAACTAAATAGATTGCGATCACACTCCTTACACTATCTGTCCCTTCCTAAGCGCAGCTCTTCCTGACTACAAATGAGCCGAACATGCGTCATCGGGTGCTATATACCACCCGATGACGCGTTTCGGTCAGCCAACCTCTGTAATGCCAGTAGCCAACATGGCTACTGGCATTACAGTGAGGGCAGTACTTACCTGCACGTTTATTCGATGCATAGCAGCTGAGAAACGTGCGGGAAAGAGATTTGAGCATGGCGCTCGAGCACATGCGGTACTCGGCCGAGTACCGCCATGTGCAGAGTATAGCGATGCTCTAGCCCAGGCATCCTCAAACTGTGGCCCTCCAGCTGTTGCAAAACTACAACTCTCAGAATGCTCGAACAGCGTACAGGTATCAGCCTACAGGAGGGCATTGTGGGAGTTGTAGTTTTACAACAGCTGGAGGGCCGCAGTTTAAAGATACCTGCAGCCGAACAGCAGTTTGGCCGAGCATGCTCGTTCAACACTACCATTCATCATCAGTTCCTGAACCTGATCCTCCACCAAACTCTCTACCGCACCTATGCACCCAGAAGCACAACAAATATCGTCTTGTGACTGGCTCATGCAGCTTTATATCTACTACCCTATTTTCCAAAAATGACTGGACCATTACACAAAACAAGAACTTTTACCTCTTGTTTCACCCCCTTCCCTCATAAATTGTAATTTCTTGCAAGCAGGGCCCTCATTCCTCTTGTTTTAATTATTGACTTGTCTGTTGATATGTTATTTATGACTGTTTGTACATGAACCCCTGAATTGTAAAGTGCTACGGAATATGTTTGTGCCATATTAATAAAAATTATTATTATTGTTTATTATATTTTTTATTATTATTATAAATTGTTTATGTGACTGAAAATATGTCAGGAGATCTGTATAAACCACTGGTCATATTTACCCAAATGGTACATACTGTATGTAACAATCATTATTTTATACAAAAAAAAAAGTTAAACAAATTCACCTAACCACGATTTGCAGATCCTAAAGCTTCACAGATTTTATTTTGGGTCAAATAGGCCCAAACAGAACAGCAGGGTTAATAAAGACTAATTGAAAAAAAAAAAAAGATTTTTTGCTCTAAATGAGTACAATTCAATAATAAAAGCAAATTGCACCCAAAGGTCTACATAGCCTTTAAGGCCTGTTTAAAAGGCACAGCTACATAATACCTGGTGGTATGATACACTTAGGGAGTCATTTATCAAACTGGTGTAAAGTAGAACTGGCTTAGAACAGCTTTGTGATTATTTTTATTTCATTTTTTGAGAAGTTGATGAACAAAAAAAATGCTATTCTGTAATTTTCTATGGGGTTCACCATCTTGTATTTCAATACTTAGGAGTAGAGTTTAGTGAATCGAATCAGATGAAGTGGAATTTGATTCGAAGTTCAGGAAAAATTCGATTTGCAACGAATGCGAATTTTCTCGCGTTTCGTGGTAACGAATGCAAATTTCCTTGCACTTCGTGGTAACGAATCACAATTTTTTCTATAATGGTGGCTACACGTGTAAGGACATGGGGCAAGGAACTCTGGGAAGACGGGCTGACCCATAATGTCATGCATGCAGCCAATCAGCAGCCAGCCAGCCCTGTGATGTCACAGCCCTATAAATACGGTGGCCATCTTAGAGTCAGACATTTTCCAGGGTTCTGAGTGTAGGGACAGATGGGAGAAGGCACTAGGGACAGCAATAGGAAAAACCTCACTGTGAAAAAAGAAAACTGAAAAAACTATTTATAAGTGCGGGAAAGGATAGGGAGGAATCATTTCACAGCATCTTAGTGTAGGGAGAGACGTCAGAAGGCGCTAGTGACAGTGACAGAAA
Source organism: Bufo gargarizans (assembly GCF_014858855.1). NCBI lineage: Eukaryota > Metazoa > Chordata > Amphibia > Anura > Bufonidae > Bufo > Bufo gargarizans. The sequence continues at coordinate 523,158,867 of NC_058080.1, read as the reverse complement.
AGCGATTTACAAGTGCAGGGAAAGGATAGGGGTGAATGTGGTTCCTGCACAGCCACACCAGCAACTTGGCCAGGTGACGCCGCTTCTGCCTCCTCATTCTCACTCCGTTGGTCCTGCGACAATGTCTGCCACTGCCTCCTCATCCTCCACTATATCCTCAGCATCCACTGCAGGAAAAAGTCACAGTGCCCCTCCAGCATAGCACATGTGCAGGGCACAGCAGTGTCATGCTGTTCTGCACCTCTTTTCCCTGGGAGAATGGAGTCACACAAGGTAGGAACTGCTTTGTGTCCATTGTCAAGAAATTAAATTTGGTATTTCTCCCCAACAACTCAAAATTGGAACCATGGTGACCAACAACGGGAAGAACATTGTGTTGGTGCTGCATCAAGGAGGGCTTAGGCATGCACCCTGCATGGCACACATGTTCAATCTGGCTGTCAAGCGGTTCCTGAAGTCTTCCATCCATCTTCAAGACATCCTAAAAATGGCCAGGAAACTTTGCATGCACTTCAGCCATTCATACACCGCAACGCACACCCTCCTTGAGCTGCAGCGGCAGAACAGCATCCCCCAACATAGGGTTATATGCAACATTTCCACCAATTGGAATTCTACACTCCATATGTTGGACCGACTGTATGAACAGAGAAAGGCCATAAACGATTTTCTGATGATCTAAGTCGACAGGAGTACTTCTCTGTGTAACTTCGATGTCAGCCAGTGGCAGCTCATGCTTGACAACTGCCATTTGATCAGACCCTTTGAGGACACCATTTTATTTGTCATTCCACTGCTTCATGTCCTGGAACAGATGGTGGTAACAATAGTTGGTCGGGGGACCGGAGACGTAATGCCTAGATCTCACGGACACATGAGACCTGTGGGGGCTGAGCTGGAAGAGGAGAAGGACATTGAAGCACAGGAAATGCACAGTTAAATGGGTGTTTTTTCTACTCAGGTGACAGGAGAGGAGGAGCAGAAGCAGCCAGAGGAGCAACAGGGCAATAGGGAGATTAGACAGAGGACCCAGACACACCGTGGCAGTATGCAGTCGAGATGGAGGCAGGGAGTCCCTGCGAGTCACTTGCACAAATGGCCCGATGCATGCTCACTTGCTTGTGTAGTGACAGACGAATTGTCACCATTCGGCAGATGGATGACTTCTGGCTCTCCACCTTGTTGGACCCTCGCTACCCGTCTGGGGGACCTTTTTTACTCCCACTGAGAGGGAGGACAAACTTAACTACTACAAAGACATCCTATGTAGTCAGTTGGCCGCTGCCTATCTGCGCCATTGTACATCCTCTGGCAGGTCTGACTGGGGGGCCCTCTGCGCTCACATTCCACTGCCATGGTTGCAGCAGCAGCCTGAGTCTACAGTGGCTGATGAGTAGCTTTATTCACCCACATAGTGAAGAAACTACTCACCAGCAGCAGGTAGACCTGGAGCAGGACCTGAACGAGCATGTGGAGGCATACTTGGACAAGACCCTGACAAACCACATTAGAGATATGCCATCTGCCATCTCCACACTATGCCACCTTGCCACTCTGTAGTATCCTGATGATGTTGCTGCTACTGCCATCTCCATACTATGTCACCTTGCCACACTGTGGTATACTGATGCTGCTACTGCCATCTCCACACTGTCACCTTGACACTTTGTGGTATACTCCTGATGCTGCTGTCACCACCTCCAGACTCTGTCATTGGGCCACTCTACAGTCTCCTCATGCAGCTGCCAACTCCAGACTCTGTCATTTTGCCACTCTGTGGCCTCCTCCTGATGCTGCTGCTACCGCCTCCACACTCATTGGGCCGCTCTGTGGTCTCCTCCTGCTGCTTCCACCTCATCAATATGTCATAGATCCACTCTGTGGACTTCTCATGCTGTTCCCACCCTCCCCACTTCATGACTGGGCCACTATCTTGCCTTTTGGCCTGGCTGAAATCATCATTTATTTGACCTTTCTTCTGATCTGTCAGAAGGAAGTAAAAATTAGATGCACAATGGATCCTGCCGATGTAGCATCTGTAAAGCCTGTATGGTCCCATCAGAATTGGCTTATGATTTGTAAGTCAAAAGCAGGAGTGGGTACAAAACACAGAAGACATGCAAATATTCCATTCACGTGTCATTTCTGTTTTAGATCCACTCCTGTTTTTTTTTGACATTAGCAATACTGACAGATTATTAAGCAAATGCTGACCAAGTGAAGGCGTATGCTCCAAAGACAGGATCGATTTTTTGTGGGTTATTGTTCTGACGGATTAGAGGAAGGGCAAATGAATCAGTGACGTCAACACAAACTTACTGCTGACACCCTCTCCACCCTGTCGGGGGGCTCGACTTGCATACGCGTTTAATAGAACAAGTTCTGATAACATCTATGTGGAATCAGCTGGCGATGGTGTAAAAGGAATGTGTTTCTTCTGGACACTAACATCGACCTGTAAGGTCATTATTTCATACAAAAAAAGTAAAAAAAATAAATAAATTTCATTTTACACATTAAAAATCTCTGCTCTTTTAGATCTCAAGATGGTCTATTCAGCTTTTACTATTTATTAATAGCATTCTCTTTGTGCGTATACAGAAATAGTTGTCAATCACTGATAAAATAGCTTGTGATCACAGATGAAGTCTGAAAAAGCAGAGCCTTAGGCCTAGTTTGCACGAACGTATGGCTTTTATTGTTTTTTGCGGTCCGTTATTCACGGATCCGTTGTTCCGTTTATGAGTTCCGTTGTGTTTCCGTTTCCGTTCCGTTTTTCTGTTCCGTTTTTCCAGATGGCATATACAGTATACAGTAATTAAATAGAAAAAATTGGTCTGGGCATAACATTTTCAATAGATGGTTCCGCAAAAATGGAACGGATACGGAAGACATACGGATGCATTTCCGTATGTGTTCCGTTTTTTTTGCAGACCCATTGACTTGAATCGAGCCACGGAACGTGATTTGCGGTCAATAATAGGACATGTTCTATCTTTCAATGGAACGTAAAAACGGAAATACGGAAACGGAATGCATACGGACATTCCGGCGCATTAACTTCGGCGCATTCACCGCCAGTCTAAATGTAAGACAGCTTCCTTGATGGCTTAAATTTATACAATTTTCTATGCCTAAAACAGGCATAGAAAATTATGAATGAGATGAGCCTGTCCCCTGCCAATGGCACATCCTCTTTTTTTAAACTTGGCGCCACAATCTGCAACAGATATATGCCAGAAAACTGGCGTTTATGATTTAGTAAATTTCCCCCTATGTGTCCATCTGCCCTGTATCTCCTGCTCAATAACATGCTTCCTACAGTTTGCACTGCATTTCATGGTGACAGATAGTGTTGAGCGAAGTTAAGCATTTGAAGTTGAATTTGGTCTGAAGTTTAAGAAAACTTATATATATATACTGATATACAACAAATCCAAATTTCCTCTTGCTTTGTGGTAACAAATCAGTTTTTTCTAAAAGGGCGGCACATGTTACAAAGTAAAACTAAGTGTAGAGGAGACAAGCCCGGGAATGCAAGATAACCCATAGTGCCGTGCAGTCAGACAATCCTCAGATAGCCATCATCTGTGATCTCACCACCCTATAAAACCCTAATCCTGCACAGTGTCTGCTATTGTCCTGTGAGCTGAGCATAGGGAGAGACGTGGTATGAGCTCAAGTGCTAGGCACAGTGTTGCTGAAAACGATTAATAGAAGAATATTGGAGAGGGAGAGTGCAGGGAGACTTATGAATCAGTTTTATTTTTTTTATTCCTACATATACTTATTCCTACATCATCTGTAAAGTAAGATATGTAATTCAATACCAATAAGAAGGAAGCCTTTATTATTCTGGTTTCAGCGTGTCAACCAAAACCATCCAGTCTGCACCCCTTAGGAGGGCCAAGTCTTCATGATGATCATTCTCCTCTTTTGGTTGCTTTACTTCTTCCAAATCATCCTTCAAAGTCTCCATGTCCTGGAAAAGTCAGCAAGATGCACAGAAAGGAGGAGCTGAATGTTCCTGATGACATATTCTCATCCATATTAGATTATGTGGAAAAGGAGGAAAAGCAGATGGCAGAAGAAGGGCTCCCACTTGTAGGGCAGGAGAGCGCTGGGATTGGAGAAGTGGGTATCCCAGAACTGATTAATATTCAGTGTTTAATAACAGTTTATAAGGCTGAAAAAAGGCATCTGTCAATCCAGTTCAGCCCGTTACCCTGCAAGTTGATCTAGAAGAAGGCACAAAACTGTCAAATAACCTGTAGGAGATTTCAGGCAAGAACACCAACAGCAATAATAACCATCCAAACCCCATACCAGCAACAGCCTCTGTTTAAAGGTGCAGTAAAGGTGCCGCATGGCCATTAACAATGACGACCGACTATACAGTGTGGTCTTCATTATTAAATGAAAGGCAGCTGTGGGCTAATTGGCTGTGTAGTTCTTTACCAAAGCAACAGGGCCACATCACGGCCGCTCTGTGTGGCCATACCCTAAGGCAGAGTGGCCTGGGTATACCTGATTTACAGTTATACATGATGAATTAGAAAAATTAATCAAATTTCTTGCGAACTTTGGCAAAGTTGCCAAATAGAATTTTTCAAAACTTCACTTATCTCTACTGACAGGTCTTCTTTAAATGAAGAGGCCTGTCTTTGTAATGTGATAGAAATAAGCATTAACTCAGAATTCAGTAATAGAGGTGATGTAAATGGAATACCCTGTTTAATTTAATCTATATATATAAAGAAGGACGTATGTATGTACAGTCGTGGCCAAAAGTTTTGAGAATTACATAAATATTGGAAATTGGAAAAGTTGCTGCTTAAGTTTTTATAATAGCAATTTGCATATACTCCAGAATGTTATGAAGAGTTATCAGATGAATTGCATAGTCCTTCTTTGCCAGGAAAATTAACTTAATCCCCAAAAAACCTTTCTACTGCATTTCATTGCTGTCATTAAAGGACCTGCTGAGATCATTTCAGTAATCGTCTTGTTAACTCAGGTGAGAATGTTGACGAGCACAAAACTGGAGATTATTATGTCAGACTGATTGGGTTAAAATGGCAGACTTGACCTGTTAAAAGGAGGGTGATGCTTGAAATCATTTTTCTTCCATTGGTAACCATGGTGACCTGCAAAGAAACACGTGCAGAAATCATTGTGTTGCATAAAAATGGCTTCACAGGCAAGGATATTGTGGCTACTAAGATTGCACCTCAATCAACAATTTATAGGATCATCAAGAACTTCAAGGAAAGAGGTTCAATTCTTGTTAAGAAGGCTTCAGGGCGTCCAAGAAAGTCCAGCAAGTGCCAGGATCGTCTCCTAAAGAGGATTCAGCTGCGGGATCGGAGAGCCACCAGTGCAGAGCTTGCTCAGGAATAGCAGCAGGCAGGTGTGAGCGCATCTGCACGCACAGTGAGGCGAAGACTTTTGGAAGATTGCCTGGTGTCAAGAAGGGCAGCAAAGAAGCCACTTCTCTCCAAAAAAAACACCAGGGACAGATTGATCTTCTGCAGAAAATATGGTGAATGGACTGCTGAGGACTGGGGCAAAGTCATATTCTCTGATGAAGCCTCTTTCCGATTGTTTGGGGCATCAGGAAAAAGGCTTGTCCGGAGAAGAAAAGGTGAGCGCTACCATCAGTCCTGTGTCATGCCAACAGTAAAGCATCCTGAGACCATTCATGTGTGGGGTTGCTTCTCATCTAAGTGAGTGGGCTCACTCACAATTTTGCCCAAAAACACAGCCATGAACAAAGAATGGTACCAAAACACCCCCCAACAGCAACGTCTTCCAACAATCCAACAACAGTTTGGTGAAGAACAATGCATTTTCCAGCACGATGGAGCACCGTGCCATATGGCAAAAATCATAACTAAGTGGCTCGGGGACCAAAACGTTGACATTTTGGGTCCATGGCCTGGAAACTCCCCAGATCTTAATCCCATTGAGAACTTGTGGTCAATCCTCAAGAGGCAGGTGGACAAACAAAAACCACTAATTCTGGTTGATTGAGAGCATGCCCAGTCGAATTGCAGAGGTCCTGAAAAAGAAGGGCCAACACTGCAAATACCGACTTTTTGCATAATTGTTATGTAATTGTCGATAAAAGCCTTTGAAACGTATGAAGTGCGTGTAATTATATTTCACTACATCACAGAAACAACTGAAACAAAGATCTAAAAGCAGTTTAGCAGCAAACTTTGTGAAAACTAATGTCTGTGTCATTCTCAAAACTTTTGGCCACGACTGTATGTTCCAATGATCACTCAAAAATGCAACCATCAATTTCAACGAAACTTGGTACAAACATCCCTTGCTACCTTGAAAAAAATCTTGTGGGGGTCACAGCTCTCTAGCATGTACTGTTCTGTAGATATTTCCCAAAAATGACATTATGGCACATCACATGACCTACATTAGCCAAAAGAAGCTTGCGGGTCTTTCTCTTCACATCCCAACTGCCATACACATGGTCACATGTCCCTTATCAGCCAATAGAAGCTCACAGGTCCTTAGTCTCCTCATACACACAGTTTTACACCAGGTTTCCATAACAACCCAGCCATTTTTCTTCACTGCTGCAGGTCAGCTTTAAAGGGGCAGGGAGCTGTGGATGACACTGTTAAGGGAGCGGAGTGCTGTGGAGGTGACAGTTCAGGGGGCAGGTAGGGTGGCCATTCAGGCCACCCTCAAAAGATGGACTTAAAAACCCTGACCCCAGGTCCCACTAAACCACGCCCCCAATTTGGTTAGGTCACACACACCCCTTCGGCAACTGACAGGGATTGAAAAAATGAAGCTGCCAGCTGCAGGGGTGGGAGGGATGGTGACTTTCTCCCTGAAGCACAGTGCTGCTGTCTGAGAGTGAGCTTTTCAAAAGGACTTCCCTGCGTGAGATATTCCAAAAAATGTATTGTTGTGGGAAATAGCTCACTCCTTCACAGTCACGATGAGGTTCTCTAGTCTAGAATGAATCACCCTTCACAAACGCGAGAAAATATGCAGTACTAGAAGACTGGCACACTCAAGGCATATGACCACATGGTTTAGTACAGATCACAGAATTTATTGTATTTATACATAAAAAGTTAAAAAGGTAAAAGATAAAATTGTAACAACTGTCACTAAGTGACTGATAAGGGTCTCACACAGTATTAAAATTATAACATAATGGTATGAATCCTATATAGTTGCACCCTATAATATGGATCAGTCCTGATATTTAGTGGAAAAAAATGTCACAATAAAAAACACAACTGTTTGCAAATGGATTCCTGAAAGAAATTCCTGTAAAAAATGTGAACAAGAAGAATAGTCCTCCTTATTTGTATCTTTGATGGAGAGAAACAATGCGTAATATTGTCTACTAGGAAAATAACAATGTTCCAGTTATGATGGTTTTTAAATGTAATCGTTTCCTTCTCAAGTGAATTTACTTGGAAACTGGCAGATAGGTATGTCCAGTGATCACCCACCTTTGTGGGCTTACCTTTCCTCGGTGCCGGTCGGTCAGGTCAGTTTGTACGGGACTCGCTGGATGCCGGCGTCCCGGCAGTTCTCAGTCAGCGTCCCACGTGGATTCGGAGATGAGTTTGTCGCTCCGGAAGTGACGTATCGGCACACAGGGTTATGTTCGTCGATCTTTTTGGCCTCAAATTTTTCGTTGTGACGGCCATTTTTTCCGAAAAAAGAAGAGAAGTCTTCTATTGAACTTACAGTGCACTGTTATCTCATATGGTACAGAGATTTCTTCTTATGAGCGGGTCATGTTATGATCTCATGTTAGATCTGACGGAACCAGACGCGTTTCAGGGACGGCTCTCCCCTTCTTCAGTGGTAATGACCCTGCTATGTGTCTGGTTGGTTTTTATACCCTCAGTTGGTGGGTTCCAGACATGGAGTGTATACATTTATCATTTTTTCGATTTTTATTGTTTCGAATATGATTTTTTTATATCAGATGTCATTCTTCTCTTTTTTCCCCATTGTATTTTTCATATCTTTGATTTTTTACAGTTTTGTCCACTTGCGATTTCATTGCGTTTTTGGTGCGTTTTATATTTGACTCATGCGTTTTTTATGCAATAAGTTGTAATTTTTCCTATAGTATATAGTCCATAAAGGATTTTATTGCACGGAACATAATCGGACTGATATATCAATTTTTGTAGTTTGTATAATGTATGTGCAATTTCATTTGCGTTTGCATCTAACATTGCACATTAAAGGTAGTTGCCTCATTGTTATCATCATAAAAAATCTAAAATGGTACAGAAAACTTATAAAATTGTGAACTGTACATTCACTACATAGTGATTTTTCATATTTTCATTAATTTCTATGCAACAACATATAGCATAGTACATGCTTATCTATATAATACCTTATTGTAATTTTTTTATTTTTATTATATGTCACCTACACCAAAAATTTTTTTATTTGGTGATGCATATTGTGTAAATTTATCATTTGTCAAAGATAGACCAGTTATATTAGTAGGTTACTTTCTAGGTCTATTATAAGGACATTTTTTACTTCTTCCCCTTCGGACCGTTTGTTCTTAATCTGAAAGACATTTTGTTGGATGAAGGAGGGGTGCATGCGTCTGTCCCCAAGGGAGGGTCGCAGTGCTGGTAAACAGCCAATCTGCGATCCTCCATCAGGAAAAGGCGAACGCCCCAAGGTCTCAAAGAAAGCCGAATATCTCCAGGTCTGCATTTAGTCCCCTTGGTATAAGACTTCCAAAATCATATATTCTTTTTGATTCAATCCTTGACATTTTCTCGATGTGATTGCCTCCCCTCCAGTCGTGTTCTATCTGCTCCAGTGCTGAAAAGGACAATCCCTCACAGTTTTTATTGTGGACTTCTTTAAAGTGTTTGGATAGGGCATTGTTTTCACAGCCCTTAGCTATATTATTAAGATGTTCAGATATTCGCACCTTGAGTTGTCGTTTTGTCCTGCCAATATATTGTTTTGGGCATGGGCACTGGATCAGATAGACAACGCTGGAGGAGTTGCATGTCAAAAAGGTTTTAATATTCATCGAGAAAGAATTCTGAGTCGAGGAGATTTCTATTGTTTTTTAGGAAATTTAGTTTTTTTGCAGCCCATACAGGATCCACATCTAAAAAAACCATCAGGTTTTAACCAACTTTGGTTTAGTTTTTTACACTTTTTTTTGACAGTTGGTGCTATCTGAATGCCTAAGTGTGGTGCCTTGGTATATGCTATGAGGGGGTTTATTGGTAGTAGTGGACCAATAATCTTATCGTTGAAAAAATGATGCCAATGGCATTTAATAATTCCAGTTAATTTTCCTATAGTATATAGTCCATAAAGGATTTTATTGCACGGAACATAATCGGACTGATATATCAATTTTTGTAGTTTGTATAATGTATGTGCAATTTCATTTGCGTTTGCATCTAACATTGCACATTAAAGGTAGTTGCCTCATTGTTATCATCATAAAAAATCTAAAATGGTACAGAAAACTTATAAAATTGTGAACTGTACATTCACTACATAGTGATTTTTCATATTTTCATTAATTTCTATGCAACAACATATAGCATAGTACATGCTTATCTATATAATACCTTATTGTAATTTTTTTTTTTTATTATATGTCACCTACACAAAAAAATAATTTTATTTGGTAATTCATATTGTGTAAATGTATCATTTGTCAAAGATAGACCAGTTATATTAGTAGGTTACTTTCTAGGTCTATTATAAGGACATTTTTTACTTCTTCCCCTTCGGACCGTTTGTTCTTAATCTGAAAGACATTTTGTTGGATGAAGGAGGGGTGCATGCGTCTGTCCCCAAGGGAGGGTCGCAGTGCTGGTAAACAGCCAATCTGCGATCCTCCATCAGAAAAATACAATGGAGAAAAAAGAGAAGAATGACATCTGATATATAAAAATCTTATTTGAAACAATAAAAATCGAAAAAATGATAAATGTATACACTCCATGTCTGATTTTGGAACCCACCAACTGAGGGTATAAAAACCAACCAGACACATAGCAGGGTCATTACCACTGAAGAAGGGGAGAGCCGTCCCTGAAACGCGTCTGGTTCCGTCAGATCTAACATGAGATCATAACATGACCCGCTCATAAGAAGAAATCTCTGTACCATATGAGATAACAGTGCACTGTAAGTTCAATAGAAGACCTCTTCTCTTTTTTCGGAAAAACCGTCCGTCACAACGAAAAATTTGATGCCAAAAAGATCGACGAACATAACCCTGTGTGCCGATATGTCACTTCCGGAGCGACAAACTCATCTCCGAATCCACGTGGGACGCTGACTGAGAAATGCCTGGACGCCGGCATCTAGCGAGTCCCGTACAAACTGACCTGACCGACCGGCATCGAGGAAAGGTAAGCCCACAAAAGTGGGTGATCACTGGACATACCTATCTGCCAGTTTACAAGTAAATTCACTTGAGAAGGAAACGATTACATTTAAAAACCATCATAACTGGAACATTGTTATTTTCCTAGTAGACAATATTACGCATTGTTTCTCTCCATCAAAGATACAAATAAGGAGGACTATTCTTCTTGTTCACATTTTTTACAGGAATTTCTTTCAGGAATCCATTTGCAAACAGTTGTGTTTTTTATTGTGACATTTTTTTCCACTAAATATCAGGACTGATCCATATTATAGGGTGCAACTATATAGGATTCATACCATTATGTTATAATTTTAATACTGTGTGAGACCCTTATCAGTCACTTAGTGACAGTTGTTACAATTTTATCTTTTACCTTTTTAACTTTTTATGTATAAATACAATAAATTCTGTGATCTGTACTAAACCATGTGGTCATATGCCTTGAGTGTGCCAGTCTTCTAGTACTACATATATTCCAAAAAATGCATTAGCCAATAGAAGCATGGTCACATGGCTCTTATCAGCCAATAGAAGCTCGCAGTTATAAGCGATGTACCAGAGTGGGCTCCCCAAGATACAGCAAAGTCTTAAACTATGAAAACGACACTGACACCAGCTTTTGTAAAACAGGCTCTTTACTATAACAGGATATCAAACATACTCCCAAATGCAGTGAACATAAAATCAGATTACATACACTCAGCCCAGAGGCTAAGACCGCTGTGTCGCAAAGCACGGTGCCCTCCAAAGGTAGCCAGAAAACTTGCACAATTTACCTACTGCAAGCAGAGATAACTCTGCCTTGCCATACCTGTTATTACCCTGAAGAACAGGAACAATTGTGTGTGTGAGATACAGGCTAGCCCGTGGTGTGACACAGCAGCTTACAATCTTACCAGACTATACAGTAATATCCCCCTCCCTTTCCCCAAACTGAAAGGTGGCACATGCCTAATATATATCACTCCCTATAAACACGCTGGGGTAACTGGAGATTATGGTGAAGTCCTCTCTGATCTCTGGAGCGAACCAAAACTTTAACTGACAAGTCCTTGTGATAAACAAGCAGCAATTCTTGGTAGCTTGCCACTTAGCAACACTAACTAACTACCGGCAGGTTTGATCTCAGTCTCTAGTATTTAGGCGCCAATCCTATATTGAGGTGCGTGCACAAGCTGTCTTACCGACCCGGGTATCTTTTTCATCCGATGATGTTGATAACATGGAGAGCAGCAAGTTACTACGGCACACATGCGGCCCTACAGAGAAGATAGTGTTTCGTTCAAAGCTCCTAACAGCCTTCCTGGAAATGATTATCTTCCTCTGAATGGACCCTGGGACTTGGACTGGGATCACCCTTCTTCAGCTGCAATTCTGATTACTGCAGGACTTCCTGATTCCTGGATGCGACCGGATTCTGTACCACACAGTCCTTCTCTGTTCCTCTCAAGATGGAGGCAGAGGCAGCTTCCTGGTTCTTCTACAGACTCATCAACCCCACCTCCTATGAATATTCAAACACTTGCACTATGTTAGGTGTGTTAATAAACAGCAACATCTAGTGGTTAAAGAACAGAATGACAATGCTAATGAATCAGTATTCATAAACACAGTATTCAGACAATGGTGACTGTTTCTCTATCTCACACAGGCCCTTAGTGTCCTTATACACACAGTTTTACACCAGTTTTCCGTAACAACCCAGCCATTTTTCTTCACTGCTGTAGGCCAGCTTTAAAGGGCACTGTGGATGACACTGTTAAGGGAGTGGAGTGCTATGGAGGTCATAGTTCAAAGGGAGGTAGGGTGGCTATTCATGCCACCCTCAAGAGACAGACTTAAAAACCCCGTACCCAGGTCCCGCTAAGCCACGGCCCCTCCCACTCTGCATCCGACTGGGTTTGAAAAAATGAAGGTACAAATCAACTTCTGTCAGCTGTAGGGGTTCGAGGGAGGGTGACTTTCTCCCTGCAGCTCATGCTCATACAGTACAGTGCTGTTGTCTGAGAGTAAGCTGTTCAAAAGAACATCCCTGTGTCCGTCTAGGCCCAGCACCGGACGGAGGACAGGGAGTCTGAAAGCTGGACTGTCTTATGGAGGACAGTGTTAAGGGGCAGATTGCCTTAGAGGCCACTGTTAAGGGGATGGGGTGTTGTGGAAATTACTGTTAAGGAGATGGGGTACTGTGGAGATCACTAATGAAGGGGTGGCAGCTGTGGAGGTCACTGTTATGGGGGCGGGATGCTATCAAGGTCACTGTTAAAGGGGCAGGCTGCTGTGGAAGACACTGATAAGGAGGAGGGCACTGTGGAGGCCTCTGTTAAGGGGACAGGAAACTGTGGAGGTCTAGAGGCAGGCTGCTGTGGAAGTCATAGTTAAGGGAACGGTCCGCTATGGAGGTCAGTGTTAAGGGGCAGGGTGTTGTAGAGGCAATTGTTAAGGAGGATACTGTTGATATCTTTTAATGACATACACAAACATTAAATGAAATAGATTAAATATACCCGTGCGAAGCCAGGTCCTTCTGCTAGTAGATACAATAAAAAAGGAGCAGCATCATCAAAAGCTTCTAGCAAGATCAAAATGTTTATATACAATAAGGTTCAATCTCCTTCTCAGTGATTCCTTAACTTCTTTATTCCTCAAACAATAGATAATAGGATTAAGTATGGGTGTTATTATCGTGTAAAAAACTGCCACCACACGATTAAGTGTGAAAGCAAAACTCACTTTTGGTCTCACATACATAAATATAACAGAGCCATAATAAATGGAAACGACAATCAAATGTGTGCCGCATGTAGAAAATGCTTTACTCCTCCCCTGTTGTGTAGGTATAGTGACAATTGTTGCAATGATATGAAAATATGAAAGTAAAGTGACCAACAATGAAGTTAGTATTACTAAAGCTGCACAAGAAAAATCCAAAAGGTCAATCAGATTTGTATCTGCACAGGCAAGCTGTAGAAGAGGTGGTGAGTCACAGAAGAAATGGTTAATTACATTACTTCTGCAAAATGGAAGCTGAAAGATTAAAATTATATGAGGAAATGTAGTTATAAAACCCCCGATAATAGAGCTTATAGTTAGGCAACGACACTTGTAGTTCTCCATAAGGGTTGTGTAATGCAGTGGATGACAAATGGCAAGGTAGCGGTCATATGCCATCACTCCAAACAGAAAGCACTCTGTGGAACTCAGAAAGAAGAAGAAAAACAGCTGACTTATGCAAGCAGAAAATGAAATAAATCTTCCATTGAATGTAATTGTGTCCAAAACCTTGGGGACTATTACCGACACGTAACAAACTTCTAGAAAGGAGAGATTGCGAATAAAAAAGTACATTGGTGTGTGAAGGCATCTCTCAGTACTGATGATTACGATGATCAGAAAGTTGCACAATAGAGTTGATAAATAAGTCATCAATAATAAGAGAAAGAAGAAATACTGGACCACGGGCGTTCCAGGAAACCCAACTATAATGAATTTGTTAAACACACTGATATTGTCAAAAGCCATTTTATAATCTGCAGAATAAAAGCTAAAATGTATATCAGTATATACTGTCTATCATTGTTATTGTTTTTTTAGTATTATTGCCTCTATTAGGCCTCTTTCACACAAGCGAGTTTTCCACGCGGGTGCAATGTGTGACGTGAACGCATTGCACCCCCACTGAATCCGGACCCATTCATTTAACACTTGTGTGTTGCGTGAAAATCGTAGCATATTCTATATTCTGTGTTTTTCACGCAATGCTGGCCCCATAGAAGTGAATGGGGCTGAGAGAAAAACGCATTGCATCCGGATGCACTGTGTTGCGTTTTAAACGCAAGTAACTTAGCAACAGTGAAGGGATTTAAAGTCAGGAAGTTCAGTTTCTCAGTGTGTTGATCCAGGCAGTGCATGGGAGAGGAGAGTTTCATACATTGTCTGCCCTTGCGGAGCGAATTTAAAAAGCCATCAGTGTTGAAAGGCTGATACTTCTTGTGGAGGAGAGGCCATGTATTTGGGACAGCAGGTCGGGGGAGTACCACGACTGATACAAAAAGGACTCCACATGGCTAGAAATAGCCCAGGAGCTGTTTGGTGGAATATGGGAGAAAAGTCAAGGCCAGAGTCACCAGAGGTTGGGTAAGTGGCCATTCTATACATGTTTGATCCTAGCTGTCATCCCTAGCATAGCGCATGGCATATGCTGTCCTCCCTAGCATAGCACATGGCATATGCTCTCCTCCCTAGCATAGCACATGGCATATGCTCTCCTCTGTTAAGATTGTATTGTTTGGCTAAATACGTGTTGTTTTTTTTATTTAAAGTGGATAAAGTAAAGAATCTGTGGCGGATCTGCAGGGACCAGTTTAGGAAGGAGATGCAGCATCATAAAGTGATATTAAAGGACATCTAAATAATTATTGTGGGATCTTTATAGGAATGCACTGAAACAGGTACAGTATTCTGGGGAGAATTGCCATTTTAAAGATAGTTCATCTCACAGAACCAGGAGAATGGGGTTTGCAACTAGAGATGTCGCAAACATAAAATGTTCTGTTCGCGAACAGCAAACGCAAATTTTTGCAAATGTTCGCGAACGGGCGAACCGGGCGAACCACCATTGACTTCAATGGGCAGGCGAATTTTAAAACCCACAGGGACTCTTTCTGGCCACAATAGTGATGGAAAAGTTGTTTCAAGGGGACTAACACCTGGACTGTGGCATGCCGGAGGGGGATCCATGGCAAAACTCCCATGGAAAATTACATAGTTGACGCAGAGTTGGATTTTAATCCATAAAAGGCATAAATCACCTAACAATCCAATTATTTTTTTAACAACGTGGTTTAAAACATCCAGTGTGTGTATACGATCAGGTATGATGTTGTATCGATCAGGTAGTGTAAGGGTTACGCCGGCTTCACAGACATTGACAGACCAAACTCCCCTTTTAATGCATCGCAAACCACCGCAAATAGTCCATTTGCCCAACCGCAAACTTCCTATTTGCACAAGGTTGGATACCAAGCTAGCCATGGCCTGTTGATGTCATTGAAGGTTTCTTCCTCCACCCAGCCACGTACAACACCAAGGATCCCGGAAAGGTGAATTGAATTGATTTTTCGAATGGGGAGATAGTTAAAAAAACACTGGCTCCCTCCCCTTTGTTTGAATCCACAGTCACTGCGCCTGTGCCGTGCAATTTACTGTCCCACCCGATATGAGTGCTATTTTCTATAGTTCTCTCTTCTCATCAGTTTAATCCCTGTTACGTCCCTAATCTGGGGTCCATTTATTAAATAGATTTTTCGAACAGGGAGATGGTTAAAAAATTGCTGTCTCCCTCCCCTTTGTTTGAATCCACGCCACGGTCACTGCGTCTGCGCAGTTGGGGCACTGCGCGTGCACAGAGCAATGTGCTGTGGCACCCTATTTGAGTGGTGTCTTAACTAGTCCTATTCCTATCAGTTTAATCCCTGTTACGTCCCCTGTCCGGGGACCGGTGTCGAATTGATTAACCATTGTCGAATTAACGAGCCATTACGACATCCTGGAATAATTTAGTTCTGAGCTTTGTACTTGATTTGTATTGGAATTGTTGGGGATTTTTTTAAATTGTCTGCATTATTTCTAATAAACTATTAAGAAACTTTATTATGATTTTTTATTTTATGTATTAAAAACCCACCCATACAACTTAAAAAAAGACTTAAAGAAAGTTTTTTCTATGAAAATACATCCAGCCGTCCCGATCGCCTTTGGTCTGATCACAATGAGACAACGGCCTTATCATCTGGGGTGTGGCAACATTGCCAACACACTCATAGAGGTGATGATCGCTTCATTGTGATACGCAAGCCCCTTCACCACAACAAGGTAATGATCACGAAAGGGGAATTGACACTTGTATGTGCCTTTTTTTTGTTTTGTTTTTGCAGCCACACTGCAGCACTAGAGGCCAGAAAAATTAGGCATGTGCACATGCCTGAAAAACAATGTCATTTTTGCAGCCGCTGTTGTAGCAGCGGCCGGAAAAATTTATGTTTTCAAGGCAGAAAGGTGACTAAAACATTGCGGCTTGAACCCTAGTTGGTGGCGGAGAATTCACGAAAGTCATCCGGTATGCAGACATTAAATACAGCAGCGTGGGGACCATTTTGAGGCCAAGGCATGTCAGGCCATTTGTTAGTTAAACATATCCCCTACTGTTAGTCCCTTCGGGATCCATGCCTCATTCATCTTAATGAAGGTGTGGTAATCAACACTTTTTTAACCGAGGCAACTTCTTTTGTCAGTGACAATGCCTCCTGCTGCACTGAAGGTCCTTTCTAACAGGACACTTAAAGCGGGGCAGGCCAGAAGTTCTATCGCAAACTGGGATAGCTCAGGCCATAGGTCAAGCCTGCACACCCAGTAGTCAAGGGGTTCATCGCTCCTCAGAGTGTCGATATCTGCAGTTAAGGCGAGGTAGTCTGCCACCTGTCGGTCGAGTCGTTCTCTAAGGCTGGATCTCGAAGGGCTGTGGCGATGTGTAGAACTGAAAAAGCTCTGCATGTCCTCCATCAACAACACATCTGTAAAGCGTCCTGTCCTTGCCGCCGTGGTAGGAGGAGGATTACTTTCACCTCTTCCCCAGTTAGATTCCCGTTGTGCTGTGACATCCCCTTATATGCTGTGTAAAGCATATTTTTTAGTTTGGTTTTGAACTGCTGCATCCTTTCTGACTTCTGGTAATTTGGTAACATTTCCGCCACTTTCTGCTTATACCGGGGTTCTAGTAGCGTGGCCACCCAGTACAGGTCGTTCTCCTTCATCCTTTTTATACGGGGGTCCCTCAACAGACATGACAGCATGAAAGACCCCATTTGCACAAGGTTGGATGCCGAGCTACTCATTTCCCGTTCCTCCTCCTCACTGATGTCATTGACGGTCTGTTCTTCCCCCCAGCCACGTACAAGACTACGGGTCCCAGATAGGTGACAACAACGAGCACCCTGGGATGCCTGCTGTGGTTGGTCTTCCTCCTCCTCAAAGCCACATTCCTCCTCTGACACCTCTTCCTCATACTCCTCTTGCAGCGTTGCCGCAGGCCCAGCAAGCAATGATGACAAGGCTGTTTCTGGTGGTCATGGTGACCACAACTCCTCCGCTTCCTCTTCACGCTCATCTACAGCCTGATCCAGCACTCTTCGCAGGGCACGCTCCAGGAAGAAAACAAATGGAATGAGGTCGCTGATGGTGCCTTCGGTGCGACTGACTAGGTTTGTCACCTCCTCAAAAGGACTCATGAGCCTACAGGCATTGCGCATGAACGTCCAGTAACGTGGCAAAAAAATTCCCAGCTCCGCAGAGGCTGTCCTAGCACCCCGGTCATACATATACTCCCCACTATACATATTCTTCCCACTAAATGTTTTCTGGCCGCCCTAGGGACCGCAGAGTTAATGGAGGACTTGTCCTCTCTTCTCGAGCCTTCACAGGCAGAGAGTCCGCCCAACAAGCCAGAGAGGCTATGGTTTGCACCAGTTAACCTTCGGTTAAATCACGTTTGGTGGCCCAGTATGTCCGTGGATGTTAAGGCCTACATACAGGCATGAAGTGTGCGTGCTCGATGTAAACCGTCTTAGTCTGCCCCTTCTGGTTCTTTGCTCCCACTGCCCATTCCTCAGGTTCCATGGACTTCATTACAGATCTGCCAAGGTCCTCTGGAAGTACGGTAATCTGGGTAGTGGTGGACCGTTTTAGTAAAATTACCCATTTTATCCCACTTCCCGGGTTGCCCTCGGCCAGAGAATTGGCAGATCTTTTTTTTGAATCATGTCTTTCGATTACACGGAGCGCCGGATGATATTGTTTCAGATAGAGGTGTTCAATTCATCTCTTGGTTCTGGCGTTCTTTCTGCTCCCGGTTGGGTATAAATTTGTCTTTCTCTTCCGATTTTAACCCAGAGACCAACAGTCAGACGGAAAGGACTAACCAGACCCTGGAGCAATATCTCTGGTGCTTTGTGTCAGACTGCCAGGAGGAATGGGCTGTGAATCTACCCTTCGCCGAAGTGACTTATAACAACTCATAGCATGCTTCCATTAAGATGTCTCCATTCAGGTGCGTGGGGGGAAGGGATCCAAGGCTCTCTTCTCTAGCCGGGCCCTCCACTGATTCGCCAGTGGTGGATCAATGGTTCGAGGATAGACGTCCCATCTGGTCGTCCATTCAGCGGAATCTCCGCAGTGCGGTGGCACAACGGAAGAAATTTGCTGATCGTCATCGCACTGTAGAGCAAAAGTTTAAGGTGGGAGATCAGATGTGGGTCTCCACCTAGAACATTCCACTGCGTCAGCCATCTTCCAAGTTGGGTCCTTGATTCATTGGTCCATACCCGGTGATGCAGAAGATCAACCATCTTTTCGAGGAGTGAACACCTTTCATGTATAAATTCTCAAATCGGCAGTTGAAGGTCCAAGGGGTGCCAGAGTTCGACTTGAACAGGATTTTCAGGATAATCCGTGGAAAGCTTGCTTGGAGTCTTCTGAGCCGCCTCCTTGAGGGGGGGGTAATATAAGATCCTCATCTGTCTCGCACTCCGGTGTGACCAAAAAGGGTCCTCGTGGAGCTGCAGGACTGGTTACGAGTGTCTGCATTGATACACCAGCTCCGAGACCTTTGAGAACCGAGACGGGGATGCGTTCGCATGTGCGCCGCATGGCTTTTGGGGACAGCTTGGCCGGGCTAGTGGCAGTACACTGCGGCCAAGCTTGTCTCCGGTGCCTATTGCGGATTACATTCCGGTTTCCATGTCGACACGCTCGCACACTCTCGTAGAGCCTCATGTGCATCCGCATTCGAAAACGAGTTTGCAAGGGGATACGCGGTTGCACGCACGCACTTCTTATGCGCTTCGCCGACCAGTGAAGGGAATAGTACCTGGCCGCAAGTTCAAAGCAGATTAGGGGACCGGCATTGGTCTAATTGACTAATGACCGACCAAAGCCTTGTACACAGGTCTAGGGCAGGATCATGACCTATGGGGAGTGGACATTTGGCGCCCTGGGATTTGTTAGCAGGCACATAAAAGGTGACCTCCCAGGTCGATCAGTGCCCACTGTTATCCTTCCTTATCCAGGTGCAGGTCAGTACTGCTAACTAATGACTGAAGTTTGCTGGGACTCCGTCCTTTCCAGTGGGGCCCAGGACCCGGGACTTTCCGTGATTCATCCGTTTACCTGTGAAGTTGCACAGAGACTTATGCACAGATCGGGACTACTCCTGACTTTCCTTTTTTTTTTTTGTTTGCCTGATATTTGCCCAGTGAAGTTTACCTGGACTTTGTACATTTTGTTAATAACTCCTTTGACTTTATCCTCACTGGTCTGTTTCATTGGTGCCTTGCATTACAAGATGTCTTTTTGCTCTCATGATCGCCTCTTTATCCGAGTAATTATGTAAGCGACACACAATATCTCGTGGATTTTGAGGCTCCCTATTATTTGGGCGATTTACCCTGTGGGCTCTGTCCATTAAGAATGTCGCTTCCAGTAGCTGGGATGTTGCTATATTGAAAGTTTCCATCACTTTTCTATTAAGATCATCCTGAGGTAATAATTCCGGTAGACCCTTTAGGCGTATGTTGTTTCTACGCCCTCTATTCTCTAGGTCGTCTATCTGCAGGGCCATCTGTTGCATTTGGCTTATGGAGTACTCCACTCTGCCTTCCAATGCCTCCACACTGGATCTCAGCTCTGCCGTATTTTCTGTTGTGGTCGTCTGGGTGTTTAATGTCTTTATGTCAGCTCTCAGTTCCGCAACTACTTGCTGCTGTGTGCACCTCATTTAAGTCCTGCTTTGTAGGTAAAGCCTGAATTAAATATCTGAGTAACTGTAGTTCTGAGTGAACAATAGTGTTGTGTGCAAATATTCGAAAAACTTTTTTGGGTGAATATCGCAACATCGAGAATTTGCAAATATTTGCAATATAGTGCTATATATTCGCTATATCAAGTATTCTGAAAACATGATTCCTCACTGCTTCTTGCTTTGTGGGCCAATAAGTCACAAGCAACTTAAGCAGGAAGGAATCATGTTTTCATATGTAAAAAAAAAAAAATACGAATATTCTAAAAAAGGAATATATAGCAATATAGCGAATATATTTGTTATTTAGAATATTCATCTTTTTTTCCCCCCAATCTGTACAGTTGTTTGCATACTCCTCCACGACAAGCATCCCCATCACCATGAGATTGTGAAAACTCAGATCCGATGGTATATTCTAACCCACAGGCGTTCCCATGGTGACGTGGAGCGCTAAACAACTGTACAGGTTAAAAAAAAAAAAAGGTGAATATTCTAAATAACTCATATATTCACTATATTGATATATATTAATTTTTTTGAATATTTGTCATATTCTAAAACAAGAATATATAGCAATATAGCGATTATTCGTAAAATTCACATATAGACTGCAATTTAGCTAATATAGTGCTATAAAATAAAAGGTTATAGCATTATATTAGCTAAATTGTAGTCTATATATGTGTATTTTATGAATATTCGCTATATTGCTATATATTAGTTTTTTAGAATATTTGTCATACAGGGAGTGCAGAATTATTAGGCAAATAAGTATTTTGACCACATCATCCTCTTTATGCATGTTGTCTTACTCCAAGCTGTATAGGCTCGAAAGCCTACTACCAATTAAGCATATTAGGTGATGTGCATCTCTGTAATGAGAAGGGGTGTGGTCTAATGACATCAACACCCTATATCAGGTGTGCATAATTATTAGGCAACTTCCTTTCCTTTGGCAAAATGGGTCAAAAGAAGGACTTGACAGGCTCAGAAAAGTAAAAAATAGTGAGATATCTTGCAGAGGGATGCAGCACTCTTAAAATTGCAAAGCTTCTGAAGCGTGATCATCGAACAATCAAGCGTTTCATTCAAAATAGTCAACAGGGTCGCAAGAAGCGTGTGGAAAAACCAAGGCGCAAAATAACTGCCCATGAACTGAGAAAAGTCAAGCGTGCAGCTGCCAAGATGCCACTTGCCACCAGTTTGGCCATATTTCAGAGCTGCAACATCACTGGAGTGCCCAAAAGCACAAGGTGTGCAATACTCAGAGACATGGCCAAGGTAAGAAAGGCTGAAAGACGACCACCACTGAACAAGACACACAAGCTCAAATGTCAAGACTGGGCCAAGAAATATCTCAAGACTGATTTTTTTAAGGTTTTATGGACTGATGAAATGAGACTGAGTCTTGATGGGCCAGATGGATGGGCCCGTGGCTGGATTGGTAAAGGGCAGAGAGCGCCAGTCCGATTCAGACGCCAGCAAGGTGGAGGTGGAGTACTGGTTTGGGCTGGTATCATCAAAGATGAGCTTGTGGGGCCTTTTCGGGTTGAGGATGGAGTCAAGCTCAACTCCCAGTCCTACTGCCAGTTTCTGGAAGACACCTTCTTCAAGCAGTGGTACAGGAAGAAGTCTGCATCCTTCAAGAAAAACATGATTTTCACGCAGGACAATGCTCCATCACACGCGTCCAAGTACTCCACAGCGTGGCTGGCAAGAAAGGGTATAAAAGAAGAAAATCTAATGACATGGCCTCCTTGTTCACCTGATCTGAACCCCATTGAGAACCTGTGGTCCATCATCAAATGTGAGATTTACAAGGAGGGAAAACAGTACACCTCTCTGAACAGTGTCTGGGAGGCTGTGGTTGCTGCTGCACGCAATGTTGATGGTGAACAGATCAAAACACTGACAGAATCCATGGATGGCAGGCTTTTGAGTGTCCTTGCAAAGAAAGGTGGCTATATTGGTCACTGATTTGTTTTTGTTTTGTTTTTGAATGTCAGAAATGTATATTTGTGAATGTTGAGATGTTATATTGGTTTCACTGGTAAAAATAAATAATTGAAATGGGTATATATTTGTTTTTTGTTAAGTTGCCTAATAATTATGCACAGTAATAGTCACCTGCACACACAGATATCCCCCTAAAATAGCTAAAACTAAAAACAAACTAAAAACTACTTCCAAAAATATTCAGCTTTGATATTAATGAGTTTTTTGGGTTCATTGAGAACATGGTTGTTGTTCAATAATAAAATTAATCCTCAAAAATACAACTTGCCTAATAATTCTGCACTCCCTGTAGTGTTTGGCAAACAATATAGAAGTAAGTCGCATATACCCCGCTCTAAGTTGGATGCGCAATGCGAGTAATATTACTTAAACTTCTCGCATTGCGCATCCAACATGGAGCAGGGTATAGCCAACTTTCCTAATGGTTGGCTTGATAGAATTAACGAAGATAACGAATATAGCGCTATATTCTCTATATTTGTTAATTCTAGAAAGCCAATAGGAAAGTTGCCTATAGACAGCTCCTAAGTTGGATTCGCAATGCGAGAATATTATTTTGCCTATTTTTTGCAATAAATAGAATAATGACTCAGTATTCTATTTATTGCAAAAAATAGGCAAAGTAATATTCTCGCATTACGAATCCAACTTAGAGCTGTCCATAGGCAACTTTCCTATTGGCTTGCTAGAATTAACGAATATAAAGAATATAGCGCTATATTCATTATCTTTGTTAATTCTAGATAGCCAACCAATAAGAAAGTTGCCTTATACAGTTAAACTCACAATACGTGAATAATTAAATTGCATATTATTCGCAATAAATAGAATAATGATAAATATTCGATTTTGACGAATATAAGACGACTATTCAATTGAATATTTGTGAAATATTGCAAAATCGAATATGGCACCTCCCGCTCATCACTAGTGAACAATATTCTGTATAGTGACTTCTGGAGAAGGAGAACGATCACTCTGAGGAATAGATTGTGGTGGTTCTATAAATGTGATAGGCTCATCCACAAAGTCCCCTCTATCTAATGTTCCTCCTCTGGCTCCATCTCTGTCCGAGTCTGACATCCTTCCCCCCACAGTTCTTCTATATGCTATACAGTCCTCCTGTCCCCGGCACCCCTTTGAGGTCTATTTAAGAGGTTATCTGGCAAGACAATATTAATCTTACCTCTTTGCTGCGTGCCCGGGAGGGTTTCTTCTGATCCGGCCTAACTTACAGCTATTTCCTCTGGCTCTCCCCATGCTGTCGCACCTCTCTCATTCCTGGAAATCACCAGAAACCTCTCTAAACCGGGGTTCAGGGTACTAGAGCGAGTCGTTACGCTGCTAGCCGCTTTTGGCGCTGCTTTAGGTGCTGCTCCTGCGTTTGCACATCCATGTGAGTCTCTGCCTGCTGCTGATGCTCTGCGTCTGACTGGACAGTATGGAGGGTTCACAGCAAGCTTGCGACGTGTCGGGATTACCCCCTGTGTCTTTCAAAATTCAATCCACCGTTCCACATGGACAAAGGACAGAGGATGGCGTACCAAAAAAAATACAAAAATGCAGCCATTCTTATGCTAGTACAGAGTATACCTCTTTAGTATACCTCTTTATGTGTCACCTGCCAGCTGCCGCCCCAAAGGATCCAAGAGACCTTGCCTGTCGTGCTTCAATTTGCAGGACAGATGGAGACAGGAGGGATGAGTCCAGGGGGAGAATAGCACATACAGCAGCCTTCAGCTAACAATCCATGTGCTGCGCTTCCATCTCTTTCAGCTGTCAGCTCTCCTCTCCGGCAGGAACAGGTCTCCACAGGTGAGCAACTCACTCCATCACCTGTTCCTTCATGACTGAGCCACACCCCCCAACCAGGAAATTCACCTAGCCCCCTGATGAGTAGATCCAGTTCTTCTGCAGCAGACTCATTCTATCCAATCAGTGCTGCCATGTTTAGGTGTGCAGGTACACACACCCAACTTGTTACTACACCTCTGTTACTACACCCTTTAAAAGTGAAGGCAAATAGCCATTCCTTCATAAATTATATTTGAGAAATAATTAATGAACGGCACAACATTTAGCCATTAGTAATGAGCGGCAGGGGTCATATTCAAATTTGTGATATTTCACAAATATTTTGTAGAATATTTGTCATATATTCGCAAATTCATATATTCGTTATATTCTACATTCGTTTTACGCGGAAATCCACAAGGTAATGATCGCGTAATATGCAAATATTGCGCGCTCAATACAGACGTGGTCAAAAACGAATATATAGCACTATAGAATATAGTGCTACTGTATATATTAGTTTTTAGAATATTCGTCATTTTTTTCACCTGAACACATGATTCCTCCCTGCTTCTTGCTTGTGGGCCACAAGCAACTTAAGCAGAGAGGAATCATGAATTCAGATTGAAAAAAAAGATGAATATTCTAAAAACTAATATATAACACTATATTCAATATAGTGCTATATATTTGGATTTTATAATATTCGTCATTTTTTTCCATCTGAAGTGAACACATGATTCCTTCATGCTTCTTGCTTGTGGGCCAATTAGTCATTACGAATATATAGCACTATATTCAAAATTTTCGCAAATTCTCGAAGTGTCGATATTCAAGATTAAAATTTGCTATTCGAATATTGGCGCTCAACACTATTAGCTATAACAATAGATATTCCAGAAATGTTAGTACATGGACAATACATGAAGTAATTAATGAACACTAGTGTTGATCGAGCACCGTAGTGCTCGGGATGATCGGGTGCTCGACCGAGCACCCAAGTATAATGGAAGTCAATGGGAGAACCCAAGCATTAAACCAGGTACCCCCTGCTCTGAAGAGGGGACGGTGCCTGGTTTATAGGAAAATGTCAGAAATTGATGGAAACACCACCAAAATGGTTTGGGAACAGCATAGAGAGGATGTCTGGATGCATCTTGGACTCCCAGGTCACTGCTGGGAAGGATGGTGTCCGATTAGTACGCCACTTTTGTAGACTGACAATAATACGTGCAAAACCGAAGATGAAATCGATTTTAGAGGAAAAATTGTTAGGAAACCTTCTTTAATGTATATTTACTTGTATATAAAGTGCAAGTTCAATAAAAAAAAAAATTGTTGATTTTCGGAACTGGGGCCATGAATAAGAGGGACGGTCGGTGGCATCCATATTGCGTCGCTAGAAGAAGAACCACAGTGAAAGCATTCGCCAAGAATGTTTTTATTAATCAAGAACTAAATTGGAGGTTCGAAGATGATCCGAGAGGCGATCTGGTGGCGTTATTCCCATGACCCACTGAGCAGCTTCCGAAAAACCAAAGTCTTTGGGTTCCAGGGGGAGTATGGTTGCAAAGCTGAAACTTAGATAGCTCTTTCTCGATTCTGTGGGTGGTGGTGCATGGCCGTTCTGGGTTGGTGGAGCGATTTGTCTGGTTAATTCCGATAACCAAGAGACTCCTCCGTGCTAATTAGTTACGTGTCCCCTGGCAGTGAGGATTGTGTTAACCAGACACTTATGGGAGAGTGCCTGCTGCTTAGCTGACCATTGAAAAAATTATGGTTGAGGGCCTGCAGGTGAGCTGACCGTCGCAAATATTATTGATGAGGGCCTACTGCCGCTTTGTTGACTCTAGATAACTTCTGCCTGTTCACACATCCCCGTGAAGTCGATGATCCATTTGGATGTCTGCCCTATCAACTTTCTATGTTCTTTTATGCGCCTAAGGCTACTTTCACACTAGCGTTCGGGGCTCTGCTTGTGAGTTCCGCTTGAAGTCTCTTACAAGTGGCTCCGAACGGATCCGTACTGCCCTAATGCATTCTAAGTGGATGCGGATCCGCTCAGAATGCATCAGTCTGGCACCGTTTGTCCTCCTCTCCGCTCAGCAGGCGGACACCCGAATGCTGCTTGCAGCGTTCGGGTGTCCGCCTGGACTTGCGGAGGCAAACGGATCCATCCAGACTTACAATGTAAGTCAATGGGGACGGATCCGTTTGAAGTTGACACAATATGGCTCAATTTTCAAATGGATCCGTCCCCCATTGACTTTCAATGTAAAGTCAAAACGGATCCGTTTGCATTATCATGAACAAAAAAAATATATATATTTTTTTTTTTGTTCATGATAATGCAAACGGATCTGTTCTGAACGGATCTAAGCGTTTGCATTATAGGTGCGGATCCGTCTGTGCAGATACCAGGCGGATCCGCACCTAAACGCAGGTGTGAAAATAGCCTAACATGGTGACCATGGGTAATGGGGAATCAGTGTTCGATTCTGGAGAGGGAGCCTGAGAAATGGCTACCACATCCAAGGAAGGCAAGCTGGGAGCACGCAAATTACCCACTCCCGACTGTCAAAAGAGGACACTGTCTACAGAAAAACTGCACTGGATGTCGTTGATATTTTAGGGATGCACACAATTTACACAGGAGATGTGGCGCAGATAATTTAACTGTCCGCAGCGGACACCGTCTACGGAAAAAGTGCATTGCATGTCGCTGATATTTTAGGGATGCGCACAATTTAAACAGGAGATGTGGCGCAGGTAATTTTACTGTCCGCAGGGGACACAGTCTACGGAAAAAGTGCACTGGATGTCACTGATATTTTAGAGATGCTCACACTTTAAACAGGAGATGTGGCGCACATAATTTAACTGTCCGCAGCGGCCAACATGGCTACTGGCATCGCAGTGAGGGCAGTATATACCTGCACGTTTATTGGCTGCTTAGCAGCCGCAAAACGTACGGGAGGAGACTTGAGCATTTCACTCTAGCACATGCGGTACTCAGCCGAGTACTGCCATGTGCCGAGCATAGTGCTGCTCGAGCCGAACTGGTATTCGGGCCGATCATGCTTGTTTAACACTAATAAACACATGTCAGGAGTGGTGAATTGTCCAATTTAAACTAGTATTATGTTCAAAATGTATTTTGTGGATAATAGTAATAGATTTATTTATTTTTTCAAAATATTTTTGTGTTCATATATTAATTTACATGATTTGTTTGTTTAAATTTTGTAGAACGGAGTACAACCTTGAGGAGGAAGCTGAAGAGAGTGCGCCGCAACACTCAATCACTTGTGATGAGGAGCCTGCTGCGTCACAACCTCCTCCAGAGAGTGGTGAAGGGCCCAGCACCTCTGCTGCCTCTTGGCCCACAGCCTCCAGAGTGGATCCCCCCCCACTTTGTCCTGACCTGCCCGCCGCCGCAGACCAATGCCTTCTGCTGAGGCTATGATAAATAGTCAGGTCCTGGACTATTTGTCTAGAGCCCGACAGAAGGACCAGTTTGATCTGTATGTGCACAGTCTGGCACCTTATTTGCGGAGTCTGCCTCCAGAACGAGTACTGAGAACCAAGGCGGCTCTCGGTATTGTTCTGGAGGCAGCCACTCCGCCTAATGATCCAACTGAAATGTTTCTGGCCCTGCAGAATTGACAAAGTCATGGGCACATGTATGGCACCCGGCCAACGCCACTTCCCCAGGTTTGCCACAGGCTGACACAATTCCCTTTCACAAGGGAACATTATGGCCAACAAAGTTGACCATATAGCCAACACTATCATGGCAACATGGCGTATGGCCAGCCTGGCCCCTCCACAGCCCAAGCTGCCCCATCTCACCACTCTGACCCCCTTTCCCAACCCTCCTACCCTGGGCCTCAGTTTCAGGGTCCAACTGGGTCACCTGCTCATTTTTTTTAATTTGTAGATTTTAATGTATTGTTTTTATTTTTTTACTAAAGTTTATTTCATTTTGAGTACTCTGTGCTAAAATAAACAGTTTTATTTTCACACATTTCATTTTTTCCTGTCTTTATTATATACATGTAATTAATAATTATTAGATTTATGTAGCACAAACACATAGAACACATTAATAGTTGTAAATGTTTATTATACATTTATATAACCTATATACACATAATTGTATACACATGATTTCTAAATCATTTACACACATAAATATTAATTTAGTCATAAACAATATCAACCAATTTAAAAACTTTATTTTTTAATTTTGGTGTTTATAATACACATCTACCTAAATATATTACAAAATGTTTAGCGTCCGTTATGAACACAATAGTATAGACAATGCATATGGAGTTTACTGACATGACACATATAATGATAATTATTAGTAATTGATAATGAGGCCAACTACAACTTTATTTAATTATTATGGAGAAACAGGCATACATTTATATAGTGCTTACATTTTATCTTTATTGTAATGAGGTATTACTACATTATTCACATACCTATTTTATACACATAGTATGGTTCAGGGTTTTTTCACGCGCGTTAAAAACGCAGGTAATTCGCATGTCATCCAAGTGGAAAAAACGCAAGAACGCATACAAAACGGACGCTGCACGCAAGCAAAATCACGCATTTATCACTGAATGCATCTGCAACGCATCCGGACCAAATCCGTCACGCTTGTCTGCAAGGGGCCTTAGGCCCCTTTCACACGAACGAGTTTTCTGCGGGGGTGCAATGCGTGACGTGAATGCACCTGCACTGAATCCGGACCCATTCATTTCAAAGGGTCTGTGTACATGAGCGTTTATTTTTTATTTTTCACCCATCAGTTCTGCTTTGCGTGAAAAACTCAGCATGTTCTAAATTCTGCATTTTTCACGCAGCCCTGCCTCATGGAAGTGAATGGGGCTTCAAAATGTATGTCATATAGCTAGATTATTCGACAAACGTCAAACCTCAAAGAGACTCTCCTATCTCTAGAATGGGTCCCTTGAAGTGAAGGAAGGAGAGAAGCCGCACAAGTGCTAACATCCTACATTCACCCCTTTAGACATTATGAAAATAGTCAAGTGCTGGCTTAACTTTTTCTAGCAGTCCCACAGTGATGAACAAACAGGTGGGCGCTCTTGCATGATTTTCTCTCCATACACTGCCTTTGGACACCCATAAAAAGCTGAACATGCTCATTCAGCTATTATCAGAAGTCCCATAGCAGTGAATGGAGAGGATGCCACTTATGCACGGTGTGCTCTCCTTCACTTTGGGGGCCCTGTACTTATGCTGTATTTATGGCATATGCTAGCAATATGCCGTAAATTTTGAGATGGGTCAACCCCTTTATGGAATATTCACATGTGGCTGATTTGTAACAAAAATCTCTGCAACTGTCCTATTTATCTGTGTAAGTTTTGTTGTGATCTATGTACATTTAGCAGTGAATAAAAACCCACTTAGGCCTCTTTACATGGCCGTAGTGCTACCGTGGCCGTATTGCGGGCCGCATACGGCGGTTCCGCAATACACGAGTCAACAGCCATGTGCATTTCACATCACGAATGCAGACCCATTCACGTGAATGGATCCGCAAATCTGGAGATGGGGTGCAGAACGGAATGGAAGCACAGAACGGAGCCCCATGGAAGCACTACGGAATGCTTCCGTGGTCTTCCATTCCATGCTTCTGTTGCGCAAAAATATAGAACTTGTTCTATCTTTTTGCGGAATGGACTGATCGCGGACCCCATTCAAATGAATCGATCTGCGATCCACATGCGGCTGCCCTCACTTCAATTCACCTGTATACAATTGTGCTTACTGACAAATGAATTCCATTAAATTGAATAGACCTGATTTTCAGTCATAGAAGTTTCTCTAACAAAATCTGCCACATGTGAAGGCTCCCTTACAGTTGTTGTCACCCAGGTTGTTGTCACCCAATGATCCTAGAGTCCTTTTTGTTAAAGAGCATTTGTATTGGCTAAATGTACAACCACAGTTCCCCAAAAGTTGGGGCGCCGTGTAAAATGAAAAATAAATTTAAATAAAAACAGAATACAATAATTAGCAAATCTCATATAATCGCATATTTTATTCACGATAAAACACAGAATGTTGAACTCAGATGTTGAAAATTAGACAGTTTACCATTTCATGAAAAAAATTGATAATTTAGAACTTGATGACAGGAACACATTTAGCTCCTTAGTGGCCACCCATGCGCCTTTTTACGGCGGCCCAGTCTAAGCGCTGCACAGGTCCCCCATGCAGCGGGGAGCAGGGGCACAGCTCTCACATGAGAGCCGCGGCCCTGCTCTAACAGCCCATCCAGGCTGTTTAACATTTTACATGCCATAGGCAATGGCGCCCGCTGGATGTAAATTGCTGGCAGAGGGAGCAAACTCCCTCTGTCTACCATCGTCACCCTGCAAATGCAATCACGGGGTGCAGATATGTGTGAAGGCTGGTGTCTCGTGTAGGCCCCAGACCAGCCTTTAGTAAATTCAAATGCTCAATGTAAGAATAGCACTGATATTAAAATGCAATGCACTATAGGGATAATGCATTGCATTTTAGAATCAATCAGAATGTTGTCTGTTATAGAGCAGGAGGGAGATGCAAATGGCCGGTACAGGGTTGGAAATATAAGAAGAAGGTGTCGCAAAAATGAAGCTGCATGTATCTAGAGCAGTGATGCCCAACCTATGGCCCATGGGCTACATCTGGTCCGCGAAGCTGTGTCATGCGGCCCGTCCATTAGAGGTCACGATTTTACTCTCTGTAAAAAGTCTAAGATGTACCGATACGCCTTAGACTTTTCCCTCACATTCATCAGCGCAGTGAGCGCTGTGAACGGCACAGGCAGCGCAGTGATGCTGCTGGTGCTTGCTATAACCAATAGCAAAGCTCCTCACAGCAAGGAGCTTTGGGTGCCGGAGAGATACAGGTCCTACAGGAGGGGAAGCCGGCGGGAGCTGTAAGGAGGAGGGGCCGGCTCCCGAGGGTGGTTGTATCAAGGAGTGATGGGAGCACTGCGCAAGGACCCTGGCAACCATGGCCCAGTTTGGTGCTCAGCAAAATATGCTGTGACCTGAAAAAGAAAGATAATGCCACATCAGGATCCTGGAAGCGAGCAGCAGATCCCGGAAGCAAGCAGCGCAGCCAATGATGTTGAAATTACCAGGTAACCGCGTCTGCTTCTTCAGCAGCCAGGGACAGAATCGTACAAGTTTGTTCAGAAAGAGTTTGTGCCATTTAAATTAGTTGGAAGAGAAGCAATAGCAGCACTGGTCCAGAAAAGATCAGCCCCATCTCAATAATGGTTAAAGGTTTGATTTAATCCTGTCTCCTTTCATATTATATTAATAACCCTAAAATGGACCTATGTAACACATTCCCTCTCCAACAACATTCCGTGTTATGGCTTCTATAATCCAACAGCATCCTTAAACCTTAAATTTCACTTATACTGCTCCAATCTCCTGATCATCATGACCTTAACCACACACATTGCACCACATATATCACCCTGATGTATGTGGTGCAGTGTGTGTGATGCATGTGGTACAGTGCGGAGTGCCAAGTGATACAGTACAGGGAATGTCCGCCATATTAGACTAGACTTTATCACTCCTGTTATTCAGATCAGTAATGGTCATAAATACTCACCTCTTTGGCACCATTCACACCACCGCTATTGATTTATGTTGTTCTGCTCAGTTACCTGAGGAGAAAAACGAAAATAACAGAAGTGCTGGATGTGCCCCCTTCACAGTGCTAATGCCCAGATGTGCCCACTTCACAGTTGTAATGCATTGCTCACATGTGCCCCCTTGACAGTAAAAATGACCAGATGCACCCCCTTTACAGTAAAAATTACCGGATGTGCCCCTTTACAGAAAAAATGCCCAGATATTTGCCTCTTCACAATAGTAATGCTCGCACGTGTCCCCTCACAGTGTTTGCATTACTTTCTGGCAAAGTTACCTGGTTCCAGCTAATGCAGCCCTCAGACGAGAAATGGTTGGGTACCACTGATCTAGAGTAATTCAAGTCAATTATGCTTAGATACATATCCCAACAATTCCTGAACCCTGCTCGAATAGGCAGTCAGTAGCAACATAGTGTCTGTGTTATACGCTATGCCACTGTGAACTGTGTTTTACAGCCATAATATAGTAACACTGTCATTTCTACCTGCTGATACAGTGCTATTCAGCCTCATAGGGTTATAGAGGCACCACTTCTATAAGGGAATTATCTCCTGATAGAAAATATTAATTACGTTATTCAAGTGCCTCCCTTCCACTAGTTAGGGCCCAACCCTAGCCTGAATCTCTCTTTTTATGAATTAAAGTTTTTTAATTCCAGTTTTAAAAGATATATCACATAATAATGGTTTATTATTTTATTTTAACGTTCTATTCAGGCAAGTTTGTTAATTGTCTGTTATAATCCCCTTGTGGGACTATTAAGTTATAAAGAAAAGAAAAAACATATTTATTCAATAAAAAAAATCCCATAAAAAAATTAAACTTTTTTTTATTGAAAATAAGCTTTTCAATGAAAAAAAAAATGTAAAAAAAAAATCTCCCCATATGTTTGGTATTGCTACGTCCATAATGACCCGGACTACATAGATATCACATAAATTATCCCCTATGGAGAACGATGTAAAAAAAAAAAAAAAAAAAGACGGAATGACAAGCGATTAAAAAGTGCCATTTACTCCAAAATAATACCAATGAAAAATAAAATAAAAGTTGTCCCACAAAAATCAATCCCTCGCACAACTCCATAGAAAGAAAAATAGAAAAGTTATGAGTCTGCAAAAACAGCGGCAATGCAAAAACATTTTTTTCTTTTAAAAAAAGGGGTTTTATTGCAAAAATGTAGTAAAACGGAAAAAAAAACTATTTGTATTTGGTATCACTGTAATCATAGTGACCCAGAGAATAAAGATATTATGTTATTTTATGAATGCCATAACATTTATAATGAAAAAATGACGTGGCAGTATTGCAGTTTTTTCCATCTCGCTCCCAGAAAGAGTTAATAAAAGTTAATCAAAAAGTTATGTGTACCAAAATGGCGCCATTAAAAACTACAACTTGTCCCACAAAAATCAAGCCCTCATAAAGCTATATAGACAGAAAAATAAAAATGTTATATATAGCTCTTGGAACGCAACAATGAAAAAAGGAAGAAAAGGGCTTAGTCAGTAAGGCCAAAAACAGGCTGATCACTAAGGTTTGGACAGGGCCATATCTACCACTGTCTAGCATCCCCCTCCCCCCTCCCCGCTCTTTTAACCATAGTCTGTAAACATCTGGAAAGTGAGGAGACCAATTGCTGGAGTTTTGGGAGAGAAATGTTGCCCCACTCTTGTCTGATGTAGGATTTTGGTTGATCAACAGTGCTGAGTCTTCTTTGCTGTATTTTTTTCATTTTAAAAGGAGTCTTTCACCTATACTGACCATTATGGAACACTAACACCATTATCAGCATTATAGTCCCCACATTGGAATGCTACTTAATGTTTAGCTGTCTGTCGCTTATTTTCTTAAAAAAACACTTTTATTTAATATGCAAATTAGGTCTGAAGGTGCCCAGGCGTGGTGTTCAAGCGGCCGGTGCCCAGGTCCCTCGTCGCTATTCATATGAAACCCCTTCCCTTTCACCCCTCTGACCCGCCCTAGGTTCTTCAGAAATCCAGCGCCGTTAACAAGATTTGCTCTGCCTGCTCACTTCATTCCCCATTATGGCGTTTAATACAGAGGCAGTTCTTGTTTGTTCTGGTTGAGACTACTTGTTGGAGCTGCCAAAATTTGGCTCAATATAAGTCTGAGTACAAGAGTGAAGTGCAGCATAAAGAGGAAACAAAGACACCAAGTTAGCTTGCCAGTACAGCAGAGTGAGAGAAACAGATATAGCAGAGTTGAGTTTGCTTGCCAGTTACATGCTAAAGCCTGCTGGAACCAAGACAAAGCCTCTAAACTGTTTGAGGAAACGTTCAAAATAAAGCTGCATTGAATTTCATCTCATGGTCTGGACTCAAGTTATTATTTTATCCCTCAATTATTCCCCCTATTTATTGCTTTGGAGCCAAAGCCTGGGGTCCAGCCATATCCAGGTAGGAGCACCGTGACACACATAAAGAGACATTTTAGGCCGCACTATACCACTTGGCAATTCCTACACCTGGATTGCGTTATATAGAGGGCCCTGGGCAGAGGCGCCTGTTGCACATGTGCCTTCATAAAGTTTGGTCCTTGAAATGGCTTGAAGGATAATTTGAGATTGGGAATAGATTATTGATTCAACAATTATTGATTAGTAAGTTTACTTAATTTATAGTTATTACTTGCTAGTAATGTACAAACCGTA
The DNA here is from genome assembly GCF_014858855.1 of Bufo gargarizans. NCBI lineage: Eukaryota > Metazoa > Chordata > Amphibia > Anura > Bufonidae > Bufo > Bufo gargarizans. The sequence continues at coordinate 523,124,392 of NC_058080.1, read as the reverse complement.
CCTTAACTGAAAGAAGGCAATTTCCAAATACTTTACTCCAACCACTTTCTAGCATGTATAAGATTTGCAGTCCATACATATCCTTAAATGCTTATTTTCCTCATTCTTTCTTCCAAGAGCTGATCCATTGACATAGACTGTAAATGAAGTAATTGTATACTATTTATATACAGGCAGTGAATCTAATTATTTGCATTTGAGGCATCTACTGAGACCAGAAACATATTGATCACTCAACAAATTATCTCAATGCCTATAATTAATTCTCAAGGGCAATTTTAATTTTTTCCTCTGAGCCCATACACTGTGTCAATAATAATGCTTGTTATCCTAAACCTTTTGATCATATGATGAATCCAGGGGGACCTGCCAATTGGTCAAGCCATACATTCAACAACCTGCATCTACTTGTAGCATCTGTTAACATGACCATTGGTGCAATCCAAGGCTAACATGTCACGTCTATGTAGTTTTAGTGTGTCATATCATACTGCACAAACATTAGCCTAGCTACAATAAATGTTTTTTGTTCAGCAGATAGTTGTAGAAGTGAAAAAAAGTTTACCCAGTGCAAGCTTAAGGGGAGGCAGTGCAAGACACACAAATTCCCTTAGGTGCTTTGTGAACAGCTTTGTTATGCACCGCCACTATGGGCCCTGTACTAGGCATAATACAGTATGTTTTAACAGCACTGTTTCTTTAGGTCTGTCTCAATGCATTGCTATTAGGGGCATCAGGGGCTTTTCAGTCAGATCACCCGACGTGGCCAGACATGTTGAAGGAAGCATACATACCCGTTCCCTGCTGCTAGATTTTAAACTCCTTCACTCCCCCGCGCTCTCTGTCGCTATCAAGTCTCCCCGGGTCAACATCCAGTTTCACATGTGTCACATGGTCATTGCAGTCAATGTTGGCTGCAGGAATGATGTGCCCCCCTGTGTCATGTCACTGTATCACATGGTGCATGGGTGACATGTCATCGCTGTGCCATTAATTAGCTGCAGCAGCCAAACCAGATTTTGACATGTGGAGGCAGGAGAGTGGCAAAAAGGGCAGGGGAGCAAAGGAGCCTGGAACCCAGCAGTGGGGTGCAGCTAAGGCTGGGTTCACATTACCATTTATTTTTTGTTCTTCTGATCTGTAAGAACAGAAAGAAAGAGGATCCTGTAATAAAATGGAACCTGTGTTGTGTTGAGCAAAGCAAGCTTCAGATGCTTCATCCGAAGTTGCTTTGTTCAAAACTTCGGAATAATACTGTATGGAGATCCGTCTCTGTACAGTATTAGAATCCATGGGCTCCGATGAGCTAAAGTAAGTTATTTGCGAAGTTGTGCGTGACTTCTAGTGTTGAGCGGCAGGGTCCTTATTCGAATTTGCGATTAAAATTGGGATTATATGCTTGCATTTTTATCCTGTAGAGAATGTTGGAAAAAGGATATCACCGCACTAGGAAACATGTGGAGAAGGATGCATCATCCAGGAGCTCCAGGAGGAGATGTACCAAAAATATGAAAGGATGCACATAAATATGGCCATCCCCAAAAAATGTTGAAAACAAAAGCCATTGAAAAAAAATAGCTTAACGCATTTAGTTGCATTTAGTTTACATAACACGTCTCACAAATCATGTGTGTTAACTCTACTACATCCGTATTTCATCCCTTTGACCCCTTAACGACCTGAGCCATACATGTACGGCTCAACAGGACAAAACTTAATGCCTAGCGCCGTACATGTACAGTGCTATGATCAGGTTGGTGCAGGAGCTGCGCCCGCCCGATCCACAGTAGGAGTCAGTCTGTCACTGATGGACGAACACCTGCAGCATGAGCCCACATCGGTGAAATCACAGATGCCGGCGCATTAACTCCTGCACAGCCGCGATCAGCGCTGACCGTTGCACGTTCAGGATCCGGTCCGTTGCGGGGTCTCCATTGGCATGAAAGGCAGCCAATGCTTTCCTTAGGCATCAGGGCTGCCTTCTGATAGAGCCTGTGAGATCCAGCCCCCTGTATTACAGTGTGTAATACTGTACTTTAGACCACTTTCTATTTTGACTGCTGACTTATTTACTTAATAATAATAAAAATAATTTTGAAAGCTAGAAATACAGCCATCATTTTCTGGGGTTTTAAAAAAACACTTTTTTGCAAAAAAAAAAGTATTTTCTTGATCTGCAAGTGTTAAATTCAAGTTTAATATATACATCTTTAATATTCTGTTACCAAAAAAACACCTATTTGGCAATATACTGTACACTTACAGCCAGTGCCTTCCAATACAAAAGTATTGGAATGCATTGTAAAGGGTTTAAAACCCCCAAAAGTTGTAGTCCCAGAGTGGGACCATACAAAAAGTCTCCCCCCCCAAAAAAAAAAAAAATGCAACAAAGAAAGGAAAAAAAGGTATTTTTTCAAAATAAAGCAAAAATTTATCTGTTGAAAATAAGGAAAAAAAGAAAAGTAGACATATTAGGTATTGCCACTTCCATATCAACTGGCACTATAACACTGTTGAAAAGTGCAACACCAAGCAAACAAAAAGGCGGATGCCCCCCAGAATATTACTAATCTAACAGTCACATCAACCGGCCCAAAATTATAAAAACTATGGCTCTCAGACGAAAACATGATTTATAGTGTTAAATAAAAATAAAAAATATTGACATATTAGGGTAATGTAGTGTGCAGGCATGAGGATTATGTTGAACAGCGCAGGCGTGGGATTTTTGGGTGAAGAGAGGGTGGAAACAGAAGAACCTAGGGCAGGCCAGAGGGATGAAAGGGGAGTGGTTTGCTTTGAAAAGAGCCGAGGGGCATGTGCTCCAGAGGCATCAACGCTGCCCCTGGGCACCTATAGAAGCTAATTAGCATATGAGATAAAAGCTTTTTTCACATTACACAGGCGATGGACAGCAATATGAAAGGTAAAATTTGAATACTGGGAACGTAAAGGAGATCATGCTGTTACTGGTGTAAAATGATGATTTTACGTGAAAGACTCCCTTTAACCACTGAATAGACCATCGATAAACATTGCCTAAATAGCAAATAACAATCAAGTCCGCTCGCCACCTATTGGCAAGCGACTTTACTGCACCTTCTACTAATAAAGTGACCGTGACTAGAGTTCAGCCGGTTCATACCGAACTTTAGGGTTTTCGGACCCGAACATTTATGTAAAAGTGTGAATTCATATTCGGTGTTCGGCGCTTTCTTGTATCTTTTTGAAAGGCTGCACAGCAGCCAATCAACAAGCGTCATACTAGTTGCCCCAAAAGGCCATCACATGGCATGGCTGTGATTGGCCAACTGCAGCATGTAACCCAGCCTCTATTTAAGCTGGAGTCACGTAGCGCCGCCCGTCACTCTGCTTGGATTAGTTTAGGGATAGGCTGCAGCTGCTGTGAGGGAGAGATCAGAGAGAAATCTTATGAAGAACTGCTTCTTTATTCAGCAATCTACAGCAAATGTGTTTTGTGGGTGCAGAGCACAATTGTTTTAAGCCTGCCCTGAGCCAACTACTGCTGAAAACTAACTTCTTTTACTTCAGTTTGTCAATATCAATACATAATCGGCAGCCATTTTATGCAATGATAGTCCACCAGCACAGGATATCTGCATGTCTGCAAGTCCAAAAAAACTGCTTTTTGCTTACTAGGGTTAAAAAACAACAACTTTTTTTCATATAGTGCACATCTAGGATTTGACGTGCATAAGTGAGTGTCACATTTAGGCCAGAAATATGGCTTTTTGCTTACTGGGGTGAAAATAAAAACATCTGTTTCATATAGTGCGCACCTGGGATTAGACATGCATAAGTGAGTGTCACATTTAGGCCAGAAATACAGATTTTTGCTTACTGGGGTGAAAAAAACATCTGTTTCATATAGTGCAAATCTAGGATTAGACGTGCATAAGTGAGTGTCACATTTAGGCCAGAAATACAGAATTTTGCTTACTGGGGTGAAAAAACCATCAGATATACTGCACATCTGGGATTAGACATGCATAAGTGACTGTGAAATTTAGGCTTCAAATATGGCTTTCTCATACTGGGGCAAACAAAAAACATCTGTTTCATATATTGCACATCTGGGATTAGACGTGCATAAGTGACTGTGAAATTTGGGCCACAAATACGGCTTTCTCATACTGGGGCATACTGGGGTGAAAAAAAAACATCTGTTTCATATAGTGCACATCTAGGATTAGAAGTGCATAATAATTTTTAACAGCCTTAACCACTTTTTACTTTGCTTTGTGAACGCTAACTATGAGGAAAACATCTAATAAGGGACGCGGTCATGGTCTTGGTGGTGGTGTTGGTGGAGCCTCTGGTGCAGGGAGAGGACGTGGCCGTTCTGCAACACAGCTACGTGTCCTACTGAAACTACTACCTCAGGTCCCAGTAGCCGCCAGAATATACACAGCGATATTTGGTCAGGCGCTAGTTAATTGGGTGGCCGACAGTGGATCCAGCACGTTCACATTATCTCCCACCCAGTCTTCTGCAGAAAGCGCACAGGTGGCGTCTAAAACCCATGCCCATCAGTCTATCAAATCACCCCATTCATATCAGGGAACCTGTCTGAGCCTCAAGTCATGCAGCAGTCTCTTAAGCTGTTTGAAGACTCTACTGGCAGGGTTTCCCAAGGGCATCCACCTAGCCTTTCCCCAGTGGTGGAAGCCATAGAATGCACTGACACACAACCACTTATGTTTCCTGATGAGGACATGGGAATACCACCTCAGCATGTCTCTGATGATGACGAAACACAGGTGCCAACTGCTGCATCTTTCTGCAGTGTGCAGACCGAAAAGGAGGTCAGGGAGGAAGACTGGGTGGAAGACGATGCAGGGGAAGATGAGGTCCTAGACCCCACATGGAATAAAGGTCGTGCCACTGACTTTCAGAGTTCGGAGGAAGAGGCAGTGGTAAGACCGAACTAACAGCGTAGCAAAAGAGGGAGCAGGGTGCAAAAGCAGAGCAGCCATTGCCAATACAGTTCGCCTGCTAGTGGCCACCGTCACCATGGACCGAGCACACCAAAGGCAGCTTCAAGGTGTTCCCAGGCATGGCACTTCTTCACACAATGTGCTGACGACAATACCCGAGTGGTTTGCACGCTGTGCCATCAGAGCCTGAAGCGAGGCATTAACGTTCTGAACCTTAGCACAAGTGACCCCATTTTGGAAAGAAGACACCCCAAGGTATTCCGTGAGGGGCATGGCGAGTTCCTAGAATATTTATTTTTTGGCACAAGTTAGCGGAAAATGTTTTATTTTTTTTTCTTACAAAGTCTCATATTCCACTAACTTGTGACAAAAAATAAAATTTTACATGAACTCACCATACCCCTCACAGAATACCTTGGGGTGTCTTCTTTCCAAAATGGGGTCACATGTGGGGTATTTATACTGCCCTTGCATTTTAGGGGCCCTAAAGCTTGAGAAGTAGTTTAGAATCCAAATGCGTAAAAATGTCCTGTGAAATCCTGAAAGTACTCATTGGAATTTGGGCCCCTTTGCGCATCTTGGCTGCAAAGAAGTGTCACACATGTGGTATACTCAGGAGGAGTAGGGCAATGCTTTTTGGTGTGTCTTTTTACATAAACCCATGCTGGGTGAGAGAAATATCTCTCTAAAAGACAACTTTTCCAATTTTTTTTATACAAAGTTGTCATTTGGCAGAGATATTTTTCTCACCCAGCATGGGTATATGTAAAAATACACTCCAAAACACATTGCCCTACTTCTCCTGAGTACGGCGATACCACATGTGTGACACTTTTTTGCAGTCTAGGTGCGCAAAGGGGCCCAAATTCCAATGAGTACCTTTTAGGAGGGCATTTTTAGACATTTGGATTACAGACTTCTTCTCACGCTTTAGGGCCCCTAAAATGCCAGGGCAGTATAAATACCCCACATGTGACCCCATTTTGGAAAGCAGACACCCCAAGGTATTCTGTGAGGGGCATGGCGAGTTCGTAGAAGGTTTTTTTTTTTTTTTTTGGCACAAGTTAGAGGAAATTGATTATTTGTTTTGTTTTTTCTCACAAAGTCTGCCTTTCCGCTAACTTGGGACAAAAAGTTCAATCTTTCATGGACTCAATATGCCCCTCAGTGAATACCTTGGGGTGTCTTCTTTCCAAAATGGGATCATTTGTGGGGTGTTTTTACTGACCTGGCATTTGAGGGTCTCCACAATCATTACATGTATGGCCAGCATTAGGAGTTTCTGCTATTCTCCTTATATTGAGCATACGGGTAATGAGATATTTTTTTTCCGTTCAGCCTCTGGGCTGAAAGAAAAAATGAACGGAACAGATTTCTTCATTTGCATCGATCAATGTGGATGAAAAAATCTCTGCCAAAAAATGTGCAAAAAAAAAAAAACAGAGGGGAAAGGCGTCTGCCAGGACATAGGATCTCCGCCCAACATCCAAACCCACTCAGCCCGTATGCCCTGGCAAACCCGATTTTTCCATTCACATAAATCGATGTGGATGAATAAATCATTGCCGGATTTTATTTTTTATATACAAAGTGTTTGCCAAAGCCTATGAACACCGCCCCTCAGCTCATAAGCCTCGGCAAATGTATATTTTATACTGCAGAGGAGAAATATCGTCTTGCAGCGCTGCATACATCGACTTTTGTGTAATCTGACAGCATGCTTCTGTCAGAATGCACATCAGTGCTGCAGCTGGTCGATCGGTTGGTCCACCTAGAAGGTAAAAAAACAAAACAGGCCGCAACGCAATAAATTTATTAGCATTAACTTTATATAACATTTGAAACAGAACATTAACTTTTATAAACTTTTTTGAACTTTTGGAACATTAACATTTTTGCTTACCTGTGACTTTTTTTTTTTTTTTACCTTTTTCCTCTCCTTCCCCATGGGAAAATGTGCAAAGCGCAAATCGACCAGAGATGTGGTGAAGTACATTATGCACTTTGTCCCAGGTGAAATGAGAGGTTTGCAGCAGCTCTGTGTGAATGGGCTCTAAGAGTCCTGTGTGCCTGTCCTCTGAGATGCAATCCCTATGCTAAGTGTACCTGTGTGTGGTACTTCCAGAAACACTCCCCTAAGCATAGGGCAGGGTGGTCAGGGCAGTCAGGACAGAAATAGTAGGTGTCACGCCTTATTCCACTCCTGCTACAGACACAACATCTTTTTCGGGGTGACACTTGGGTTGAGGTACCAGCAACGACATTGGGGAAATGTCGCTCATGTAGACGGCTCACTACACTGGTGGTTGGGGCCACGGAACCTCCTGGATACAGGAGGTTCTCGATGATCTCTTCCTGAAATTTGAGGAAGGATCGTGTTCTCCCAGCCTTACTGTAGAGAACAAAACTATTGTACATCGCCAATTGAATTAGATATACAGACACCTTCTTATACCAGCGTCTGGTACTGCGGGAAAGTAAAAAGGGAGCCAACATCTGGTCATTGAAGTCCATCCCTCCCATGAGCAAATTATAGTTGTGGACACAGAGGGGCTTTTCAATGACACTGGTTGCTCGTTCAATTTGTATTGTCGTGTCTGCGTGAATGGAGGAGAACATGTAAACGTCACACTTGTCTCTCCATTTCACCGCGAGCAGTTCTTTGTTATACAAGGCAGCCCTCTCCCCCCTTGCAAGAAGGGTGGTAACGAGCCGTTGGGCGAAGCCTCGGCAACTAGGTCGCACGGTGCCACAGCAGCCAATCTGTTCTAGAATCAAATGCTTGAAGAGGGGCACACTTGTGTAAAAATTGTCCACATAAAGATGGTACCCCTTGCCAAACAAAAGTGACACCAAGACAGACTGTCTTCCCACTGCTCCCCAGGTAGTCAGCACAACCGCCTGGCTTCAGGGTCTGATCTTTACCTTCATAGACTCAAAATTTGTGTGTATAGCCTGTGGCCCTTTCACAGAGCTTATACAATTTGACCCCATACCAGGCGCGCTTGCTTGGGATGTATTGTTTGAAGCCAAGGCGCCCGGTAAAATGTATAAGGGACTCGTCTATGCAGATGTTTTGCTCAGGGGTATACAAATCTGCAAATTTGGTGTTAAAGTGGTCTATGAGGGGCCGAATTTTGTGGAGCCGGTCAAAAGCTCGGTGGCCTCTGGGACGAGAGGTGCTGTTGTCACTAAAGTGCAGGAAACGCAGGATGATCTCAAATCGTGTCCTGGACATGGCAGCAGAGAACATGGGCATGTGATGAATTGGGTTTGTGGACCAATATGACCACAATTCATGCTTTTTTGTCAGGCCCATGTTGAGGAGAAGGCCCAGAAAAGTTTTAAATTCTGAAACTTGGACGGGTTTCCACCAGAAAGACTGGGCATAAAAGCTTCCCGGATTGACGGCTATAAATTGAGTGTCATACTGGTTTGTTTCTGCCACGACTAAGTCCAAGAGCTCCGCAGTCAAGAACAGCTCAAAAACCCCAAGTGCCGATCCAATCTGAGCTGTCTCAACCCGAACTCCAGACTGGGTGGTGAAAGGGGGAACTACTGCTGTGGCTGAAGTTGGGGGCTGCAAATCAGGGTTTGCCAGCACCTCAGGGACTCTAGGGGCTCCACGGGCCTGTCTGTGCGGTGGCTGCGATGGGGGAACTAATGCACGTGCCACCTTACCAGCTTCAACTGCCCTTCTGGTGCTCGCCACTTCACCATGTTCTACGGCAGTGCTGGTACTAGGTCCAGGATGGGCTGCGCTGCTGGTGTATGCCTTACCACGTAATCCGCCAGCGCCAGCCCCACTCTGCTGCCCTTGAAGCGGATCCTGCGCAACCTGTGGTCTAGCAACACGGGGCCGGGTACGCCTGGTGGTATCAGGGACCTCAACCTCATCGTCCGAACTTTGGGTCAGACTGCCACTGCTTTCTACAGGTTCGTATTCTGACCCGCTGCATTCATCAGATGAAGGTTCCCATTTCTCATCCGACTAGGTCAAAAGCCTGTAGGCCTCTTCAGAAGAATACCCCTTACTTGCCATTTGGTCAACATAATTTAGGGGGTATTCCCTGAGACTACCCAAGAAAAAAAGCAAGCCTGTCTTACAAATGGGAGGCTAGCAAAGTACAGGAAGCCGCTGCGAGTGATAAAAAAAAATCAAAACAGATTTTTTTTTTATCTCCACAGCGCTTGTGTAGTGATTGTGCAGTGATAAAAAAAATTACTATTTTTTGTCACTGCGGCGGGGTGGGCGTGGGTGAACGCACGTGTGGGCGACCGATCAGGCCTGATCGGGCAAACACTGCGTTTTGGGTGGAGGGCGAACTAAGGTGACACTAATACTATTTATAGATCTGACTGTGATCAGTTCTGATCACTCACAGATACTATAAAAGTACCAATGCTGATTAGCATATGCTAATCAGCGAATCAGTGACTGCAGTGCGGTGGGCTGGGCGCTAACCGACGCTAACTACCTACCAAAGGGGCCTAAACTGTCCTAAAACCTAACCGTCAATACTGGTGGAAAAAAAAGTGACAGTTTACACTGATCACTTTTTTCCCTTTCACTAGTGATTGACAGGGGTGATCAAGGCGTTAATTGGGGTGATGGGGGGGGGGGGTGATCTGAGGCTAAATGTGTAGTGTTTTGTGCACTTACAGTTTATCTGTGCTCTCTGCTGAGACCAACCGACGAAAAGGACCCAACAGAGAGCACAGAAGCCATTTAACACACTATATTTATAAATATAGTATGTTACATGGCTTGTGATTCGATTTTTCAAAAGTTACCAGCCTGCCAACGATGATCATTGGCTGGCAGGCTGGTGACAAACTTCTCCTGCGACGATTCCTGCCCCGCATTGCGCATGCGTCTCGCGAGATGAGGCGCCGATGTGTCTAGGAGGAATAACCCGACCGCCCGCAGGACGCAATCCTGATTTAGGCAGTCGGGTAGCGGTTAAATTGTATTAAAGCACCCATATTATTCGGCCAGGCACTCGGATCTGCCGAGCATAGCAATGCTCGAGCCGAACAGCAGTACGGCCGAGCATGCTCGCTCATCACTAGTCTATATCCCTATTGGCAGCGTTCAGATAATGTAATGGACTTAACCCTAGTGTTGATTGAGCAGTAAAGGGCTCGGGTGCTTAGGCTGAACACATCGGGATGCTTGGCAAATCAATGGGAGAACCCAAGCATTAAACCAGGCACCACCTGCTCTGAAGAGGGGAGGGTGCCTGGTTCATAGGAAAAATACAAAAATTGATGGAAACACCATGGAAATGGTTTGGGAACAACATGGGGAGCATGTTTAGATGCATGGACTCTCAGGTTGCTGCTGGGGACAATGTTGTCCGAGTAGTACACCACTTTTAGAGACTGACAATAATATGCACAAAACCAAAGTAAAAAATCGATTTTAGAGGAGAAATTTATAGGAAACATTCTTTCATATATATTTACTTGTATATAAGTGCTGCCAAAAATTACAAGAAAGAGGCACTCCGACAATCTGTATATCACATAAAGAAGGGCCTTATTCACATTGTGATACAATTGTTCATGTAGTGTGACTCCTACACACATAAAGCCTATGCACTAAATGAAAGGGCTGCCAAAAATTACAAGGAACCGGCACTCCAATACGCCCTTTGTTTTACATAAAGGAGGGCATAATACACAGCCTTGAAAAATTATGATTGATGGTCTGCTGGTGACCCTCTAAAACATTTGGAGCGCAGTGTCTGACCATATAAAACATTAGGGGCGAGGGCCTGCTGCTGAGCTGACCTTCTAAAACATTATGGGTGAGGGTCTGCTGCTGAGCTGACCATCGAAAAAATATGGTTGAGGGCCTGCTGCTGAGCTGACCCTCTAAATATTTATCTGCCAGGCCCTGTAGGTGAGCTGACCTTGTAAATCATTATATGCGTGGGCCTGCAGGTGAGCTGACCCTATATAAGATTGTAGGTGCAGGCCTGCAGGTGAGCTGACCCTGTAAAAGATTGTAGGTAAAGGCCTGCTGGTGATCTGACTCTATAAAAAATTATATGTGAGGGCCTGCTGGTTAGCTGAACATGTAAAACATTATATGCAAGGGCCTGCTGGTGAGCTGACCCTGTAAAAAATTTTAGGTGAGGGCTTGCTTTTAAGCTGACCTTCTAAAATATGCAAAGGCCTGCAGGTGAGCTGACCCTGTGAACAATTATATGCGAGGGCCTTCAGGTGAGCTAAACCTCTAAAAATTATATGCGAGGGCCTTCAGGTGAGCTGAACCTCTAAAAATGATATGCGAGGGCCTGAACGTGAGCTGACCCTGTAAAAGATTGTAGGTGAGGGTACACAGCTTACAACTTGGTGTAGTCGGCAGGATACAGGGACTGTTATGGATGGGAATGTGGCAGGAGACCATCCCCCGGAACCAATGGTGCCGGATCAGGACCCAGCCCAGGGTGCACAGGCGCAAGTCCAGCTTGCCCCCAACAACATGGCTACCCCAATAGGATACATCACAGTAGGGGCACTGCCGCGTCATCTGCCAAAGTATGACAGTAGAAACATGACATTGCAGGACTGGACTGAAATAGTGCGAAGTGTGGTTAAAATGTGTAACCTGACCCCCGAACTGCGGGCCCTGAGGCCATGGGCGCCTTTCCGGGAGGTGGACCGGCTACTACGAGATCAGTTCATAGTGGGGCTCTCCAATAAATTCTTACAAGTAAAATTACAAGAGATGACCCGAACAATGGCCGACATAACATTCTACAGCGTCTACTTTGCCCCCGTAGAGAGAGAGGAAGAGCCCATACCTGCGGCGGTGAGAGTAGTGAATAGCACGCATGTTACAAGGGACCGGCCGGGTTCTGAAGAATCGGAGTCCTTAAAGGATGTGGTCCAGGCCCTGCGGGCGAAATTGTAAGTGTCCCAGATGAAGGCAGAGCCGTCCCGGTCTCCTGAAACCATCCCGGCACCTCGTGCCACTCCATCCAGAACATCCCAGGTGAGGGGGCCGTTCAAAAAAGGGCCCCTCTGTTGGGCTTTCCGGAAGAGGCCAGAGAGTGCCCAGAACAGGTAGCGTCTGATCCGACGTTAACCTTCTGACCGCTGCAGTAGCTGGGCGTCCTGCGGCAGTGCACCCGAAGTTAAGCCCTCTGCGTGAAGAACATGATCTGGATGCCAGCAGCCCCGTATTAGAAGCTGAGTTTGAAGGTTGGAAGGTCTGCTGCCTAGTCGATACAGGGTCAGAGTGTACCCTTATGCCTCTGGAGTTCTTCGAAAGGCACTTCAGGCATATGATGGAGCCCGAAGACGGGAGCATCATTAGGCTGACGGCTGCCGATAACAGAAAGATGGATGTTCTAGGGATAGTCTGGATGCGGGTCCGACTGTTTGGGCAAGACATCGGCATAAAGGGGGTCGTGCTGGTGGACCATTCGTTCTGGAAAGGAATGGACGTGACCCTGGGTATGAATGTACTCAGAGACCTAGACCATCAACTCTATGCCAAGAAAGGGCCGAAGTACTGGCAACGGGCCAACGCACACCGGCCTACCCAGAAGGTCTTACAAAAAATGGTGAGGAGCTGTAGCCTGCAAAAGCGTAACCTGTCCGGTCAGGCCATTGGAGACGTGAGGGTGCTACGAAGGACCCCGTTGAGGATCCCACCTTGACAAGGGCGAATATTGATGCTGCCGGTGGAGGCTGGATGACGACTGAATGCACTGGAGGTCTTGATCAAGCCCACTTATCAAGAAGAAATGCAAATTCGCCAACTGGTAGCCTGGGCCCTCGCCATTGTGAAGGACGGATGTGTGCCTATATGCTGCTGTAATGTTGAGGACTGCGAACCGTCCCCCCAAACACCCTGCTGGCCAAAGTTTTTGTGTCGGAAGGGGCTTCACGCTGCAGCCGGATAGGAGATCAGCCTGGATCTATGCTGTGGAGATCTATTCAAGGGGAAACCCAACAGCGGAGTGGAACGGTCGAGTGATCATGGCCCGTATGGGGGTGGACTGCAGAACCCTGAACCTGGGGGAACAAAAGCTGCTGGAAGACACCCTCTGGGAATTTCAGGAGGCCTTCTCAAGACATGATGAGAACTTTGGGTGTGCTACTGCCATCAAACACGAAATCCCAACCGGCGATGCTGCGCCGATCAGGGAACGTTACCTGCAGATCCCACCTAAGATGTATCAGGATATGAAAGATATGGTGACCAGCATGTTGGAGAACTGGGTGATCCAGGAGAGTCAAAGTCCACTCCGGTAGTCTTGGTGAGGAAGAAAGATGGGATCTCCGGTTCTGCGTGGATTATCGGAAGCTGAATGCTCAGACCATCCAGGATGCCAACCCCCTTCCGCAGATTGAGGAGTCATTATCAGCCCGAAGCCAAGCAAAATTCTTCTCGACTCCTGACCTGGCTAGTGGGTACTGGCAGGTGCCGGTGGCCAAGAAGGACAAAGCCAAGAAGGCCTTCATTCTACCTATGGGACTTTTGAGTTCAACCGGATGCCCTTCGGCCTCTCTAATGCTCCGGGGACATTCCAGCGATTGATGGAACACTGTCTGAGGGACCTCAACTTCGAATCAGTATTGATATACCTGGATGACATAGTAGCGTTTGGGGCTTCTTTTGAAGATCACCTCCAGAAGCTGCGACAAGTCTGGGGACGGCTACGAGACCATGGGCTCAAGATCAAGCCCAAAAAGTGCCAGCTATTCCAACAGCAGATAGTGTACTTAGGACATGTGGTCAGCCAGGAGGGGGTAAAACCGGCCCCCAGCAAGGTGGAGGCCGTTCAAAATTGGCCTCGGGCAAGTACACTACGAGAGGTTTGTGGGACTGGCCGGCTACTACAGGAGGTTTATACCCAAATTCACTCATCTGGTGGGCCCTTTAAACTAGTTGCTAAGAGGCATGGCTGGGGGCCCGAAGAAATGTCCCATCTTCTGGGGGCCCCGACAACAAGAGGCCTTTGAAGCGGTGAAAGAGGCGCTGACTAGGGATGAGCGAACTCGAACTGTATAGTTCGGGTTCGTACCGAATTTTGGGGTGTCCGTGACACGGACCCGAACCCGGACATTTTCGTAAAAGTCCGGGTTCGGGTTCGGTGTTCGTCGCTTTCTTCGCGCTTTTGTGACGCTTTCTTGGCGCTTTTTGAAAGGCTGCAAAGCAGCCAATCAACAAGCGTCATACTACTTGCCCCAAGAGGCCATCACAGCCATGCCTACTATTGGCATGGCTGTGATTGGCCAGAGCACCATGTGACCCAGCCTCTATTTAAGCTGGAGTCACATAGCGCCGCCCGTCACTCTGCTCTGATTAGCGTAGGGAGAGGTTGCGGCTGCGACAGTAGGGCGAGATTAGGCAGATTAACTCCTCCAAAGGACTTGATTAACTGATCGATCTGCAGCTGTGGATCATTGAGCTGCTGATCCTCAATTGCTCACTGTTTTTAGGCTGCACAGACCGTTTGTCAGTCTCATTTTTCTGGGGTGATCGGCGGCCATTTTGTGTCTTGTGGTGCGCCAGCACAAGCTGCGACCAAGTGCATTTAACCCTCAATGGTGTGGTTGTTTTTTGGCTAAAGCCTACATCAGGGTGAAGCTGTCACACCAAGTGCATTTATCCAGCAATAGTCTGTTCATTTTTTGGCCATATACAAAATCAGGGGCAAGCTGCGCCTGTCACCAAGTGCATTTAACCCTCAATGGTGTGGTTGTTTTTTGGCTAAAGCCTACATCAGGGTGAAGCTGTGACACCAAGTGCATTTAACCAGCAATAGTCTGTTCATTTTTTGGCCATATACAAAATCAGGGGCAAGCTGCGCCTGTCACCAAGTGCATTTAACCCTCAATGGTGTGGTTGTTTTTTGGCTAAAGCCTACATCAGGGTGAAGCTGTCACACCAAGTGCATTTAACCAGCAATAGTCTGTTCATTTTTTGGCCATATACAAAATCAGGGGCAAGCTGCGCCTGTCACCAAGTGCATTTAACCCTCAATGGTGTGGTTGTTTTTTGGCTAAAGCCTACATCAGGGTGAAGCTGTCACACCAAGTGCATTTAACCAGCAATAGTCTGTTTATTTTTTGGCCATATCCCAGTCTAATTCTGTCACTAAATCCATACCGGTCACCCAGCGCCTAAATACTAGGCCTCAAATTTATATCCAGCTAAATCTGTCCCTAGTGCTGTAGCTGGGCGAGTTATTTAGTGTCCGTTCAAGCACATTTCTTGTTCTGGGTTGAAATACAATTCCCAATTTAGCAATTTCATAATTTAGTGGTTCCTGCTATATCAGAGCTATTTGAAATCTATCCCAAAAAGGGTATATAATATTGAAGGTGCACATTGGGTCATTCAGAATAACTTCACACACACCCGCTACTGTGTATTTCCAAGTCTAATTCTGTCACTAAACCCATACCTGTCACCCAGCGCCTAAATACTAGGCCTCAAATTTAAATCCCTCTAAATCTCTCGTTACCCACCGCTGTACTGTTGTTGCTGGGCAAGATATTTAGTGTCCGTCAAAGCACATTTTTTGTTCTGGGTTGAAGTACAATTCCCAATTTAGCAATTTCATAATTTAGTGGTTTCTGCTATATCAGAGCTATTTGAAATCTATCCCTAAAAGGGTATATAATATTGAAGGTGCACATAGGGTCATTCAGAATAACTTCACACACACGCTTCTGTGCATTTCCAAGTCTAATTCTGTCACTAAATCCATACCGGTGACCCAGCGCCTAAATACTAGGCCTCAAATTTAAATCCCTCTAAATCTCTCGTTACCCACCGCTGTACTGTTGTTGCTGGGCAAGATATTTAGTGTCCGTCAAAGCACATTTTTTGTTCTGGGTTGAAGTACAATTCCCAATTTAGCAATTTCATAATTTAGTGGTTTCTGCTATATCAGAGCTATTTGAAATCTATCCCTAAAAGGGTATATAATATTGAAGGTGCACATAGGGTCATTCAGAATAACTTCACACACACGCTTCTGTGCATTTCCAAGTCTAATTCTGTCACTAAATCCATACCGGTGACCCAGCGCCTAAATACTAGGCCTCAAATTTAAATCCCTCTAAATCTCTCGTTACCCACCGCTGTACTGTTGTTGCTGGGCAAGATATTTAGTGTCCGTCAAAGCACATTTTTTGTTCTGGGTTGAAGTACAATTCCCAATTTAGCAATTTCATAATTTAGTGGTTTCTGCTATATCAGAGCTATTTGAAATCTATCCCTAAAAGGGTATATAATATTGAAGGTGCACATTGGGTCATTCAGAATAACTTCACACACACCCGCTACTGTGTATTTCCAAGTCTAATTCTGTCACTAAACCCATACCTGTCACCCAGCGCCTAAATACTAGGCCTCAAATTTAAATCCCTCTAAATCTCTCGTTACCCACCGCTGTACTGTTGTTGCTGGGCAAGATATTTAGTGTCCGTCAAAGCACATTTTTTGTTCTGGGTTGAAGTACAATTCCCAATTTAGCAATTTCATAATTTAGTGGTTTCTGCTATATCAGAGCTATTTGAAATCTATCCCTAAAAGGGTATATAATATTGAAGGTGCACATAGGGTCATTCAGAATAACTTCACACACACGCTTCTGTGCATTTCCAAGTCTAATTCTGTCACTAAATCCATACCGGTGACCCAGCGCCTAAATACTAGGCCTCAAATTTAAATCCCTCTAAATCTCTCGTTACCCACCGCTGTACTGTTGTTGCTGGGCAAGATATTTAGTGTCCGTCAAAGCACATTTTTTGTTCTGGGTTGAAGTACAATTCCCAATTTAGCAATTTCATAATTTAGTGGTTTCTGCTATATCAGAGCTATTTGAAATCTATCCCTAAAAGGGTATATAATATTGAAGGTGCACATTGGGTCATTCAGAATAACTTCACACACACCCGCTACTGTGTATTTCCAAGTCTAATTCTGTCACTAAACCCATACCTGTCACCCAGCGCCTAAATACTAGGCCTCAAATTTAAATCCCTCTAAATCTCTCGTTACCCACCGCTGTACTGTTGTTGCTGGGCAAGATATTTAGTGTCCGTCAAAGCACATTTTTTGTTCTGGGTTGAAGTACAATTCCCAATTTAGCAATTTCATAATTTAGTGGTTTCTGCTATATCAGAGCTATTTGAAATCTATCCCTAAAAGGGTATATAATATTGAAGGTGCACATAGGGTCATTCAGAATAACTTCACACACACGCTTCTGTGCATTTCCAAGTCTAATTCTATCACTAAATCCATACCGGTCACCCAGCGCCTAAATACTAGGCCTCAAATTTAAATCCCTCTAAATCTCTCGTTACCCACCGCTGTACTGTTGTTGCTGGGCAAGATATTTAGTGTCCGTCAAAGCACATTTTTTGTTCTGGGTTGAAGTACAATTCCCAATTTAGCAATTTCATAATTTAGTGGTTTCTGCTATATCAGAGCTATTTGAAATCTATCCCTAAAAGGGTATATAATATTGAAGGTGCACATAGGGTCATTCAGAATAACTTCACACACACGCTTCTGTGCATTTCCAAGTCTAATTCTGTCACTAAATCCATACCGGTGACCCAGCGCCTAAATACTAGGCCTCAAATTTAAATCCCTCTAAATCTCTCGTTACCCACCGCTGTACTGTTGTTGCTGGGCAAGATATTTAGTGTCCGTCAAAGCACATTTTTTGTTCTGGGTTGAAGTACAATTCCCAATTTAGCAATTTCATAATTTAGTGGTTTCTGCTATATCAGAGCTATTTGAAATCTATCCCTAAAAGGGTATATAATATTGAAGGTGCACATTGGGTCATTCAGAATAACTTCACACACACCCGCTACTGTGTATTTCCAAGTCTAATTCTGTCACTAAACCCATACCTGTCACCCAGCGCCTAAATACTAGGCCTCAAATTTAAATCCCTCTAAATCTCTCGTTACCCACCGCTGTACTGTTGTTGCTGGGCAAGATATTTAGTGTCCGTCAAAGCACATTTTTTGTTCTGGGTTGAAGTACAATTCCCAATTTAGCAATTTCATAATTTAGTGGTTTCTGCTATATCAGAGCTATTTGAAATCTATCCCTAAAAGGGTATATAATATTGAAGGTGCACATAGGGTCATTCAGAATAACTTCACACACACGCTTCTGTGCATTTCCAAGTCTAATTCTGTCACTAAATCCATACCGGTCACCCAGCGCCTAAATACTAGGCCTCAAATTTATATCCCGCTGAATTTGAATACAATACATTGGGCCAAATAATATATTTGTTGTTGTGGTGAACCATAACAATGAGAAAAACATCTAGTAAGGGACGCGGACGTGGACATGGTCGTGGTGGTGTTAGTGGACCCTCTGGTGCTGGGAGAGGACGTGGCCGTTCTGCCACATCCACACGTCCTAGTGTACCAACTACCTCAGGTCCCAGTAGCCGCCAGAATTTACAGCGATATATGGTGGGGCCCAATGCCGTTCTAAGGATGGTAAGGCCTGAGCAGGTACAGGCATTAGTCAATTGGGTGGCCGACAGTGGATCCAGCACGTTCACATTATCTCCCACCCAGTCTTCTGCAGAAAGCGCACAGATGGCGCCTGAAAACCAACCCCATCAGTCTGTCACATCACCCCCATGCATACCAGGGAAACTGTCTCAGCCTCAAGTTATGCAGCAGTCTCTTATGCTGTTTGAAGACTCCGCTGGCAGGGTTTCCCAAGGGCATCCACCTAGCCCTTCCCCAGCGGTGAAAGACATAGAATGCACTGACGCACAACCACTTATGTTTCCTGATGATGAGGACATGGGAATACCACCTCAGCATGTCTCTGATGATGACGAAACACAGGTGCCAACTGCTGCGTCTTTCTGCAGTGTGCAGACTGAACAGGAGGTCAGGGATCAAGACTGGGTGGAAGACGATGCAGGGGACGATGAGGTCCTAGACCCCACATGGAATGAAGGTCGTGCCACTGACTTTCACAGTTCGGAGGAAGAGGCAGTGGTGAGACCGAGCCAACAGCGTAGCAAAAGAGGGAGCAGTGGGCAAAAGCAGAACACCCGCCGCCAAGAGACTCCGCCTGCTACTGACCGCCGCCATCTGGGACCGAGCACCCCAAAGGCAGCTTCAAGGAGTTCCCTGGCATGGCACTTCTTCAAACAATGTGCTGACGACAAGACCCGAGTGGTTTGCACGCTGTGCCATCAGAGCCTGAAGCGAGGCATTAACGTTCTGAACCTGAGCACAACCTGCATGACCAGGCACCTGCATGCAAAGCATGAACTGCAGTGGAGTAAACACCTTAAAACCAAGGAAGTCACTCAGGCTCCCCCTGCTACCTCTTCTGCTGCTGCCGCCTCGGCCTATTCTGCTGCTGCCGCCTCGGCCTCTTCCTCCGCCTCTGGAGGAACGTTGGCACCTGCCGCCCAGCAAACAGGGGATGTACCACCAACACCACCACCACCACCTCCGTCACCAAGCGTCTCAACCATGTCACACGCCAGCGTTCAGCTCTCCATCTCACAAACATTTGATAGAAAGCGTAAATTCCCACCTAGCCACCCTCGATCCCTGGCCCTGAATGCCAGCATTTCTAAACTACTGGCCTATGAAATGCTGTCATTTAGGCTGGTGGACACAGACAGCTTCAAACAGCTCATGTCGCTTGCTGTCCCACAGTATGTTGTTCCCAGCCGGCACTACTTCTCCAAGAGAGCCGTGCCTTCCCTGCACAACCAAGTATCCGATAAAATCAAGTGTGCACTGCGCAACGCCATCTGTGGCAAGGTCCACCTAACCACAGATACGTGGACCAGTAAGCACGGCCAGGGACGCTATATCTCCCTAACTGCACACTGGGTAAATGTAGTGGCAGCTGGGCCCCAGGCGGAGAGCTGTTTGGCGCACGTCCTTCCGCCGCCAAGGATCGCAGGGCAACATTCTTTGCCTCCTGTTGCCACCTCCTCCTTCTCGGCTTCCTCCTCCTCTTCTTCCACCTGCTCATCCAGTCAGCCACACACCTTCACCACCAACTTCAGCACAGCCCGGGGTAAACGTCAGCAGGCCATTCTGAAACTCATATGTTTGGGGGACAGGCCCCACACCGCACAGGAGTTGTGGCGGGGTATAGAACAACAGACCGACGAGTGGTTGCTGCCGGTGAGCCTCAAGCCCGGCCTGGTGGTGTGTGATAATGGGCGAAATCTCGTTGCAGCTCTGGGACTAGCCAATTTGACGCACATCCCTTGCTTGGCGCATGTGCTGAATTTGGTGGTGCAGAAGTTCATTCACAACTACCCCGACATGTCAGAGCTGCTGCATAAAGTGCGGGCCGTCTGTTCGCGCTTCCGGCGTTCACATCCTGCCGCTGCTCGCCTGTCTGCGCTACAGCGTAACTTCGGCCTTCCCGCTCACCGCCTCATATGCGACGTGCCCACCAGGTGGAACTCCACCTTGCACATGCTGGACAGACTGTGCGAGCAGCAGCAGGCCATAGTGGAGTTTCAGCTGCAGCACGCACGGGTCAGTCGCACTACAGAACAGCACCACTTCACCACCAATGACTGGGCCTCCATGCGAGACCTGTGTGCCCTGTTGCGCTGTTTCGAGTACTCCACCAACATGGCCAGTGGCGATGACACCGTTATCAGCGTTACAATACCACTTCTATGTCTCCTTGAGAAAACACTTAGGGCGATGATGGAACAGGAGGTGGCCCAGGAGGAGGAGGAGGAGGATGAGGAAGAGGGGTCATTTTTAGCACTTTCAGGCCAGTCTCTTCGAAGTGACTCAGAGGGAGGTTTTTTGCAACAGCAGAGGCCAGGTACAAATGTGGCCAGCCAGGGCCCACTACTGGAGGACGAGGAGGACGAGGATGAGGAGGAGGTGGAGGAGGATGAGGATGAAGCATGGTCACAGCGGGGTGGCACCCAACGCAGCTCGGGTCCATCACTGGTGCGTGGCTGGGGGGAAAGGCAGGACGATGACGATACGCCTCCCACAGAGGACAGCTTGTCCTTACCCCTGGGCAGCCTGGCACACATGAGCGACTACATGCTGCAGTGCCTGCGCAACGACAGCAGAGTTGCCCACATTTTAACCTGTGCGGACTACTGGGTTGCCACCCTGCTGGATCCACGCTACAAAGACAATGTGCCCACCTTACTTCCTGCACTGGAGCGTGATAGGAAGATGCGCGAGTACAAGCGCACGTTGGTAGACGCGCTACTGAGAGCATTCCCAAATGTCACAGGGGAACAAGTGGAAGCCCAAGGCCAAGGCAGAGGAGGAGCAAGAGGTCGCCAAGGCAGCTGTGTCACGGCCAGCTCCTCTGAGGGCAGGGTTAGCATGGCAGAGATGTGGAAAACTTTTGTCAACACGCCACAGCTAACTGCACCACCACCTGATACGCAACGTGTTAGCAGGAGGCAACATTTCACTAACATGGTGGAACAGTACGTGTGCACACCCCTCCACGTACTGACTGATGGTTCGGCCCCATTCAACTTCTGGGTCTCTAAATTGTCCACGTGGCCAGAGCTAGCCTTTTATGCCTTGGAGGTGCTGGCCTGCCCGGCAGCCAGCGTTTTGTCTGAACGTGTATTCAGCACGGCAGGGGGCGTCATTACAGACAAACGCAGCCGCCTGTCTACAGCCAATGTGGACAAGCTGACGTTCATAAAAATGAACCAGGCATGGATCCCACAGGACCTGTCCGTCCCTTGTCCAGATTAGACATTAACTACCTCCCCATAACCATATATTATTGGACTCCAGGGCACTTCCTCATTCAATCCTATTTTTATTTTCATTTTACCATTATATTGCGATGCTACCCAAAGTTGAATGAACCTCTCCTCTGCCTGTGTGCTAGGCCTAAATATATGCCAATGGACTGTTGCAGTGGTGGCTGACATGAAGCCTGATTCTCTGCTATGACATGCAGACTAATTCTCTGCTGACATGAAGCCAGATTGTCTGTTACGGGACCTCTCTCCTCTGCCTGGGTGCTAGGCCTAAATTTATGACAATGGACTGTTGCAGTGGTGGCTGACGTGAAGCCTGATTCTCTGCTATGACATGCAGACTGATTCTCTGCTGACATGAAGCCAGATCCTCTGTTACGGGACCTCTCTCCTCTGCCTGGGTGCTGGGCCTGAATATATGCCAATGGACTGTTGCAGTGGTGGGTGACGTGAAGCCTCATTCTCTGCTATGACATGCAGACTAATTCTCTGCTGACATGAAGCCAGATTGTCTGTTACGGGACCTTTCTCCTCTGCCTGGGTTCTGGGCCTAAATTTATGAAAATTGACTCTTACAGTGGTGGGTGACGTGAAGCCTGATTCTCTGCTATGATATGAAGACTGATTCTCTGCTGACATGAAGCCAGATTGTCTGTTACGGGACCTTTCTCCTCTGCCTGGGTTCTGGGCCTAAATTTATGAAAATTGACTCTTACAGTGGTGGGTGACGTGAAGCCTGATTCTCTGCTATGATATGAAGACTGATTCTCTGCTGACATGAAGCCAGATTGTCTGTTACGGGACCTTTCTCCTCTGCCTGGGTTCTGGGCCTAAATTTATGAAAATTGACTCTTACAGTGGTGGGTGACGTGAAGCCTGATTCTCTGCTATGATATGAAGACTGATTCTCTGCTGACATGAAGCCAGATTGTCTGTTACGGGACCTTTCTCCTCTGCCTGGGTTCTGGGCCTAAATTTA
Source organism: Bufo gargarizans (assembly GCF_014858855.1). NCBI lineage: Eukaryota > Metazoa > Chordata > Amphibia > Anura > Bufonidae > Bufo > Bufo gargarizans. The sequence continues at coordinate 523,101,689 of NC_058080.1, read as the reverse complement.
TGAAAATTGACTCTTACAGTGGTGGGTGACGTGAAGCCTGATTCTCTGCTATGATATGAAGACTGATTCTCTGCTGACATGAAGCCAGATTGTCTGTTACGGGACCTTTCTCCTCTGCCTGGGTTCTGGGCCTAAATTTATGAAAATTGACTCTTACAGTGGTGGGTGACGTGAAGCCTGATTCTCTGCTATGATATGAAGACTGATTCTCTGCTGACATGAAGCCAGATTGTCTGTTACGGGACCTTTCTCCTCTGCCTGGGTTCTGGGCCTAAATTTATGAAAATTGACTCTTACAGTGGTGGGTGACGTGAAGCCTGATTCTCTGCTATGATATGAAGACTGATTCTCTGCTGACATGAAGCCAGATTGTCTGTTACGGGACCTTTCTCCTCTGCCTGGGTTCTGGGCCTAAATTTATGAAAATTGACTCTTACAGTGGTGGGTGACGTGAAGCCTGATTCTCTGCTATGATATGAAGACTGATTCTCTGCTGACATGAAGCCAGATTGTCTGTTACGGGACCTTTCTCCTCTGCCTGGGTTCTGGGCCTAAATTTATGAAAATTGACTCTTACAGTGGTGGGTGACGTGAAGCCTGATTCTCTGCTATGATATGAAGACTGATTCTCTGCTGACATGAAGCCAGATTGTCTGTTACGGGACCTTTCTCCTCTGCCTGGGTTCTGGGCCTAAATTTATGAAAATTGACTCTTACAGTGGTGGGTGACGTGAAGCCTGATTCTCTGCTATGATATGAAGACTGATTCTCTGCTGACATGAAGCCAGATTGTCTGTTACGGGACCTTTCTCCTCTGCCTGGGTTCTGGGCCTAAATTTATGAAAATTGACTCTTACAGTGGTGGGTGACGTGAAGCCTGATTCTCTGCTATGATATGAAGACTGATTCTCTGCTGACATGAAGCCAGATTGTCTGTTACGGGACCTTTCTCCTCTGCCTGGGTTCTGGGCCTAAATTTATGAAAATTGACTCTTACAGTGGTGGGTGACGTGAAGCCTGATTCTCTGCTATGATATGAAGACTGATTCTCTGCTGACATGAAGCCAGATTGTCTGTTACGGGACCTTTCTCCTCTGCCTGGGTTCTGGGCCTAAATTTATGAAAATTGACTCCTACAGTGGTGGGTGACGTGAAGCCTGATTCTCTGCTATGATATGAAGACTGATTCTCTGCTGACATGAAGCCAGATTGTCTGTTACGGGACCTTTCTCCTCTGCCTGGGTTCTGGGCCTAAATTTATGAAAATTGACTCTTACAGTGGTGGGTGACGTGAAGCCTGATTCTCTGCTATGATATGAAGACTGATTCTCTGCTGACATGAAGACAGATTCTCTGTTACGGGACCTCTCTCCTCTGCCTGTGTGTGTGCTGGGCCTAAATATATGCCAATGGACTGTTGCAGTGGTGGCTGACGTGAAGCCTCATTCTCTGCTATGACATGCAGACTGATTCTCTGCTGACATGAAGCCAGATCCTCTGTTACGGGACCTCTCTCCTCTGCCTGGGTGCTGGGCCTAAATTTATGACAATGGACTGTTGCAGTGGTGGCTGACGTGAAGCCTGATTCTCTGCTATGACATGCAGACTGATTCTCTGCTGTCATGAAGCCAGATTGTCTGTTACGGGACCTTTCTCCTCTGCCTGGGTTCTGGGCCTAAATTTATGAAAATTGACTCTTACAGTGGTGGGTGACGTGAAGCCTGATTCTCTGCTATGATATGAAGACTGATTCTCTGCTGACATGAAGCCAGATTGTCTGTTACGGGACCTTTCTCCTCTGCCTGGGTTCTGGGCCTAAATTTATGAAAATTGACTCTTACAGTGGTGGGTGACGTGAAGCCTGATTCTCTGCTATGATATGAAGACTGATTCTCTGCTGACATGAAGCCAGATTGTCTGTTACGGGACCTTTCTCCTCTGCCTGGGTTCTGGGCCTAAATTTATGAAAATTGACTCTTACAGTGGTGGGTGACGTGAAGCCTGATTCTCTGCTATGATATGAAGACTGATTCTCTGCTGACATGAAGACAGATTCTCTGTTACGGGACCTCTCTCCTCTGCCTGTGTGTGTGCTGGGCCTAAATATATGCCAATGGACTGTTGCAGTGGTGGCTGACGTGAAGCCTCATTCTCTGCTATGACATGCAGACTAATTCTCTGCTGACATGAAGACAGATTCTCTGTTACGGGACCTCTCTCCTCTGCCTGTGTGTGTGCTGGGCCTAAATATATGCCAATGGACTGTTGCAGTGGTGGCTGACGTGAAGCCTCATTCTCTGCTATGACATGCAGACTAATTCTCTGCTGACATGAAGCCAGATTGTCTGTTACGGGACCTCTCTCCTCTGCCTGTGTGTGTGCTGGGCCTAAATATATGCCAATGGACTGTTGCAGTGGTGGCTGACGTGAAGCCTCATTCTCTGCTATGACATGCAGACTAATTCTCTGCTGACATGAAGACAGATTCTCTGTTACGGGACCTCCCTCCTCTGCCTGGGTGCTGGGCCTAAATATATGCCAATGGACTGTTGCAGTGGTGGCTGACGTGAAGCCTCATTCTCTGCTATGACATGCAGACTAATTCTCTGCTGACATGAAGACAGATTCTCTGTTACGGGACCTCTCTCCTCTGCCTGGGTGCCGGGGCCTAAATATCTGAGAATGGACTGTTCCAGTGGTGGGTGACGGGAAGCCAGATTCTCTGCTATGGAACCTCTCTCCAATTGATTTTGGTTAATTTTTATTTATTTAATTTTTATTTTAATTCATTTCCCTATCCACATTTGTTTGCAGGGGATTTACCTACATGTTGCTGCCTTTTGCAGCCCTCTAGCTCTTTCCTGGGCTGTTTTACAGCCTTTTTAGTGCCGAAAAGTTCGGGTCCCCATTGACTTCAATGGGGTTCGGGTTCGGGACGAAGTTCGGATCGGGTTCGGATCCCGAACCCGAACATTTCCGGGATGTTCGGCCGAACTTCTCGAACCCGAACATCCAGGTGTTCGCTCAACTCTAGCGCTGACCAATGCCTGATCTTGGCTTACGCACGGTTTGATACCCCATTCATGCTGTACACTGACGGAAGCCTACATGGTCTGGGGGCTGTACTATCCCAAGTCTAGGATGGATGAGAGAGAGTCATTGCCTATGGAAGCCGGTCCCTAAGAGAGTCAGAACGCAACCCTGAAAACTATAGCTCCTTTAAACTGGAACTACTGGCACTGGTGTGGGCCATGACTGAAAGGTTTGCATAATACCTGATTGGTGCAGAAGTGACCGTGATGACGGACAACAACCCGTTGGCACACCTGGAGAATGCCAAGCTCGGTGCACTCGAGCAAAGATAGTTGGCCCGCCTTTCTAAGTACCAATACCGCATCAAATTCTGGTCCGGTAGGGAGAACGGCAATGGCGATACACTCTCTTGAGTTCCGGTAGGACAGTCGACACAGGGAGCCGATGAGGAGTTGGAGGATACTGAAACTCCTGACCTTGGTCGCTTACCTTTGTTCCTGGATGTGGAACATTCAAGTGGGGTGACATCTGGAATGACCCTGGTGCTGGGGAAAACGTTGACTGATTGGGAGAGAGTCAAGAATGGCTGCCGGGATTTGTGGAAAGTGAGAGAATGGGTTCAGAGCAACATAGAAACATAGAATGTGTCGGCAGATAAGAACCATTTGGCCCATCTAGTCTGCCCAATATACTAAGTACTATGGATAGCCCCTGGCCCTATCTTATATGAAGGATGGCCTTATGCCTATCCCCTGCATGCTTAAACTCCATCACTGTATTTGCAGCTACCACTTCTGCAGGAAGGCTATTCCATGCATCCACTACTCTCTCAGTAAAGTAATATTTCCTGATATTACTTTTAAACCTTTGCCCCACTAATTTAAAACTATGTCCTCTTGTAGCAGTTTTTCTTCTTTTAAATATTCTCTCCTCTTTTACCTTGTTGATTCCCTTTATGTATTTAAAAGTTTCTATCATATCCCCTCTGTCTCGTCTTTCTTCCAAGCTATACATGTTAAGGTCCTTTAATCTTTCCTGGTAAGTTTTATCCTGCAATCCATGTACCAGTTTAGTAGCTCTTCTCTGAACTCTCTCCAAAGTATCAATATCCTTCTGGAGATATGGTCTCCAGTACTGAGCACAATACTCCAAATGAGGTCTCACTAGTGCTCTGTAAAGCGGCATGAGCACCTCCCTCTTTCTACTGGTAACGCCTCTCCCTATACACCCAAGCATTCTGCTAGCATTTCCTGCTGCTCTATGACATTGTCTGCCTACCTTTAAGTCTTCTGAAATAATGACCCCTAAATCCCTTTCCTCAGATACTGAGGTTAGGACTGTATCACTGATTTTATATTCTGCTCTTGGGTTTTTACGCCCCAGGTGCATTATTTTGCACTTATCCACATTAAATTTTAGTTGCCATATTTTTTACCATTCCTCTAGTTTTCCTAAATCCTTTTCCATTTGGTGTATCCCTCCAGGAACATCAACCCTGTTACAAATCTTTGTGTCATCAGCAAAAAGACACACCTTACCATCGAGGGCTTCTGCAATTTCGCTAATAAAGATATTAAACAATATGGGTCCCAGAACAGATCCCTGAGGTACCCCACTGGTAACAAGACCTTGGTCTGAATATACTCCATTGACTACAACCCTCTGTTGCCTGTCCCTCAGCCACTGCCTAATCCATTCAACAATATGGGAGTCCAAGCCCAAAGACTGCAATTTATTGATAAGCCTTCTGTGTGGGACAGTATCGAAAGCCTTACTGAAGTCTAGATAAGTGATGTCTACTGCACCTCCGCCATCTATTGTTTTAGTCACCCAATCAAAAAAATCGATAATATTAGTTTGACATGATCTCCCTGAAGTAAACCCATGCTGTTTTTCATCTTTCAATCCATGGGATTTTAGATGTTCCACAATCCTCTCCTTAAGTATGGTTTCCATTAATTTCCCCACTATTGATGTCAGGCTTACTGGCTTATAGTTGCCCGATTCCCCCCTACTACCTTTCTTGTGAATCGGCACACCATTTGCTAATTTCCAATCTTCTGGGACGACTCCTGTTGCCAGTGATTGGTTAAATAAATCTGTTAATGGTTTTGCTAGTTCACCGCTGAGCTCTTTTAATAGCTTTGGGTGTATCCCATCAGGCCCCTGTGACTTATTTGTATTGATTTTAGACAGCTGACTTAGAACCTCTTCCTCTGTAAAGACACATGCATCAAAAGATTCATTAGTCTTCTTTCCTAACTGAGGTCCTTTTCCTTCATTTTCCTTTGTAAAGACTGAACAGAAGTATTCATTGAGGCAGTCAGCTAGTTCTTTATCTTCTTCCATATACCTTCCTTCTTTTGTTTTTAATTTTGTAATTCCTTGTTTTAGTTTCCTTTTTTCATTTATGTATCTGAAGAATGCCTTATCGCCTTTTTTCCCTGACTGAGCTAATTTCTCTTCTGCCTGTGCTTTAGAAGCTCTTATAACTTGTTTGGCCATTCTCTGCCTAATCTTGTAAATTAGCCTGTCAGCCTCGTTTTTTTTATAATTCCTAAATGCTATCTTTTTGTTTTTAATGATTTTGGCCACTTCTGCTGAGTACCACAGTGGTCTTTTCCTGTTTTTGCTTTTACTGACAAGCCTAATGCAATTTTCTGTTGCCTTCAATAGTGCCTCTTTTAAGTAGTCCCATTTCTCCTGGACTCCAATGAAACTGTTCCAATCTGATAGGGACTCGTATACCACTAATCTAATTTTAGAAAAGTCAGTTTTTCTAAAATCTAAAACTTTTGTTTTTGTGTGGTGTGACTCAGTCACTGTACTTATAGTAAACCACACTGACTGGTGATCACTAGATCCCAAGCTTTCCCCTACAGTAATATCATATACCAAATTCCCATTTGTGAATACTAAATCTAAAATGGCCTCCTTCCGGGTTGGCTCCTCAACTACTTGTTGTAGAGATAATCCCAGTAGGGAATTTAGAATATCTGTACTCCTGGCAGAACTAGCTATTTTGGTTTTCCATTTTACATCAGGAAGATTGAAGTCTCCCATAATGATAACTTCCCCCTTCAATGTCATTTTAGCTATTTCCTCAACTAGTAGATCATCTAATTCTTTGACTTGGCTAGGTGGTCTATATATCACACCTACACGAGTTACCTTATGATTATCTAGCTGCAAGGTAACCCAAACTGACTCTAAATTGTTCTCGCTAACTTGTATCAAATTAGATTTTATGCTGTCTTTCACATACAGGGCTACCCCTCCCCCTTCTTGCCTTCTCTGTCTTTCCTGTATAGAGAGAACCCTGGTATTGATATATCCCAGTCATTACTCCCCTTGAACCACATCTCAGTAACAGCCACTACATCTATATTCTCAGATGCCATTATAGCCTCAAGTTCATTGATCTTATTCCCTAAACTGTGAGCATTTGTAGATAAGAATCTGAGCTTGTCATTTCTTAACCTTTGTGCTACTGGCATCTTCTGGCATTGTTCCGGGGGGTAGTCGGACTGCTGGATTATCACTCTTTTGCCCCCCTTTCCTAGTTTAAATGCTCCTTAGCAAATACTTGGAACTGTTCACCGAGGACATTCTTTCCTTTGAGAGAAAGATGCAAACCATCTTTCTTGTAGAGTTCTTTTCCATTCCAACAAGAGCTAACATGAGACACAAAGCCAAACCCTTGGTTCAGACACCATTCACCAAGCCATACATTGAATCCCTTAATGCGCATCTTCCTGTCATGCTGAAGGTTATGCACAGGCAAAACTGCAGAGAATGAAACAGTTGATGCAACCTCCCGTATATCCTTTCCAAGTGTATGAAAAGCTTCTTTCACCTTTGAAACCTGATTGCAAGCCAGATCGTTTGTCCCAAGATGGACAATAACATCCACTTCCCTTTCCTGTTTTGCTTGCCTAACAATATTAAGGATCTGTCGTCTATCCCTGCTAGCGGTAGCACCAGGGAGACATCTTACAGCAAGATCTGTCCTTGGCCAGAAGAACAAGCCCGCCTGACCCCAGAGGGTCAGAAGTTGTTAAGGCAATGGGACAAGCTGACAATTACCCTGGGCCTCCATGTCTTTTGAATCGGAGGCCACCAGGGAAGCTCATGAAAAGGGAGCTCATTTTGGGAGCGACAAAACGTTCAAGTGGCTCCAACGGCTGGTATATTGTCCAGATCTGGCCAACATGGTGGCCTCAACATGTCTTAAGTGTCAGTCCTGTTGGCTGAGTAAGAGTACTGAACAGCGGGATCCTGTGCAGAACATCCGCAGACCATCCGCACCTCAGCGCCCCTAGAACTGATGATCGATTATGTACAGATTGGATACTCTACATCGGGACACTCGTACTGTCTAGTCATGACAGATCACTTTACCAAATATGCGGTGGCTGTGCGCATCAGAGACCAAACCGCAGAGTCGGCCGCCGAAGCTGTCTGTAAACACTTTATACAGGTGTTCGGGTATCCACGGAGGATACATTCTGACCAGGGAGCATGCTTTCAGGGTACTCTAATGAACAAACTGTACCACCTGTATGGGTTTGAACGCTCCCACACCACTCCATATCACCCACAAGGATACGGGGCGTGCAAACACTTCAATCGCACCTTGCTTCAGATGATGCAGACTCTGGAAGACAGTCAAAAAGGCCAGTGGCCCGCGTACCTACCCGAATTGATGTGGGCCTATAACAACCGTGTACACAGTACCACCAGATACTCTCCACATATGCTCATGTTTGGAAGAGCCAGACGGGAGATTGAAGATCTCCACATGCCCAACCCGATGGAGCCCCCACCGAGAAGTACCACTGCATGGGTGCAGGAGCACTGCCGTCGGCTGGGAGTGGTCCACAAGGTTGTGGGGGAGCGTCTGGGACAGGTGGTACACCCTAACCCAAGACCAGCTCAGAAATAGGGGTATGTCCCTGGTGATCGGCAGTGTTCCCTCTAAGCTTTGGCAGTTGCTGAGCGGGGTCGGCTTAGAGATGGGCAATGCTTAGTCAAACTTGGGCGATAGGACAATCAAACAAGAGATCATCGCCGACATATTGGCAAAACAATAAATCTAGACTACTAAGTAAGACCAGATAAAACAGTTACTGGAGTGGACGGACAGTGTGACAGAACTGCACACAAAATGTCTCCTGCGCAGTGAAGAAAGACCTTGCTAAGTGCTAACCTGACACTGGCTAGGACGTCTAACTTATACATCTTCTTGTATATAGTGATATGGACCATGTTGGTATAACTCTAGTATCTCCTGTATATAATTATATATGTACAGCTGGTATAAGTTATACATCTTCTTGTATACAGTGATATGGAACATGCTGGTATAACCTGGGCATTTTCTGTATATAATTATATATGTACAGCTGGTATAAGTTATATATCTTCCTGTATATAGTGATATGCAACATGCCGGTATAACCTGGGTATCTACTGTATATAATTGTATATGTACAGCTGGTATAAGTTATACATCTTCTTGTATATAGTGATATGGACCATGCTGGTATAACCTGGGTATCTCCTGTATATAATTATATATATATATATATATATATATATATATATATATATATATAGCTGGTATAAGTTATACATCTTCTTGTATACAGTGATATGGAACATGCTGGTATAACCCAGGCCTCTCCTGTTGTATATAGTTATATATGTTACTTTTTCCCCCATTTTCCTTGGCTGAGACAAGCAACATTGCCAATGCAAAACCTGAAGGGAATGCAATGCTGTTCCAGGGAGACTCTAGCCTCTCTAAGATGGCGGCGCCAACCAGCATTCCCTTGTTTTGCATTGGCTAGTCTGCTGTGATAAAACCTCCCATACAGTACATGCGGTTTTCATTGCTTTCTTAGGTAACACAGACACAGCTCCTGCTGCCCACATGAAGGACTTATCACTATCAGGCTAGGCCAGAGAGACTTATTCACTTCACTCACTCTAGCCTATAGGATTAAAAATAACTAAGATTGTTTAGTGTTCTCCCCTACTACTGACATTCTACCGTCATTGATTGCTGAACTGGTCTCTCCTGGTATTTCTAGAGTGTTAACTTGTGACAAGAAGTGGAGAACAGCGGGGACAATAGTGGCACTAGTAGTCTACTAGTGCCACTATTGTCCCCCGCTGTTCTCCACTTCTTGTCACAAGTTAACACTCTAGAAATACCAGGAGAGACCAGTTCAGCAATCAATGACGGTTTCTAGGATTTTACTTATTGTAGGTAGCCCATAAGATTAGATAAACTCAGTCTCACTCTAGCATGTGCCTCTAACCTGGCTCTAAGATGGCGGCACCGTCGCCACTACCGCACCTTACTGCCTGCTGCTGCTCAGTCCTCCTCTTCCTGCAAAAAGAAGGCGGAGGCAGAAGTAGCGCTGCAATACGTGGTAGTTGGTAGGCGGGGCCCCGCTGTGCTGAGCCGCACAGGACTACGAGGAGGACGTCGGCGCCGTCACGCAGATGAGTCTGACGACAAGTGCTGGCATTTTGCCAGCAGCGATAACGAACCTTGCGGTGCGCTGTAGGCTGAGTGAGCGGGCATTATAAACTTGTGAGCGGGGCCACAATAATTGCTGCGCGGCCGCCCACCCGCGCAGCTTAGAGGGAACACTGGTGATCGGGTGATGGTCAAAGCCAAATGGCCACATGGGAAATTGGATGGACGGTAGGAGGCGGTTCCATACATGGTGAAGAGAAGGGTAGACCCCGCTATTCCGGTCTATGAGGTAGAGCCAGTAGGGACAGGGGGGCCCTCGCTGAACTTACACCATAATATGTTGAGACGTTGCAATTTTGATGAGCCGGTGTGCGTGGAGGGGGTGCCTCCTCACAATGCCCAATGCTGGGGTGCCTCCATAGCGCTATGCACAGGATGTGTTTGTATGGGGAGAGTTTATGTGGCAGCAACCTCTAGTGGGGTGGCATGTCAGATTGTGAAACAGCTCTTCCTGTATAATGTTTTTGCCTAAATTGTATTAAAAATGTCATTTGGCATTCCGGGCACTAGAGCCACTGTTCTGCAGCTACAACCAGCAGACTCTGAGATTTGCATATGTAAAGCAGGTGATGACTCATGCAGGCTGTTTTCTGAGTGAACCAGGAAATGTGAGCTGCTCTGACATGGTGGAAGCAATGTTCTGTGAGAGACCAATTCCATCTTGGCTTCCGGGTGTCCAGGAGTAAACGGGCATGCAGAGGAAGGAGACTAGTTGTTGTCCCTTGGATCCGGCACTTTGAAAGGGAAACTGTTCGAGGAAGACCATTTGGTGGCCATCCCGAGTAAACGGCATCCTCGGGCTCAGAAAAGACGCAGGTCAGTACACCTGGTTATTCATTGACTTATATTGAGTGGCACCTGAAGTAACAGAGACTAAGCCTAGGCCTAAAGTAGTTCGCTAGTTAGGGTTATATGTTTTGCAAGGCCGTACAGAACTGTTCTGTGGAGCAGTATTTGACTTGCAGGCTCTGCTGCGTCTGCCACCGGCTAGGTCTGTCTTCTTCAGCGACACAGCACGACTTGCAGGCTCTGCTGTGTGCGCCACCAGGCTAGGCCTGTCCCTCTTACAGGGACAGTGACAGTGACTGGGAGCCTGGGATATAACTTGGCCTGTGTATACTTATATTGTTATGTTATTACTATTGGAAAAGTTAAGTTTCTGTTTCTACATATAAAGCTGGTGTCAGTGTCGCTTTTTTAGTCTGTGACTTTGCTGTATCCTGGGGAGCCCACCCTGGTACACGGCTTACAAGGGCCTACTGGTGAGCTGACCCACTAAAAAATGATATGTGAGGGCCTGCAGCTGAGCTGACCCTGTAAAACATTATTTGCGAAGGGCATATATGCAAGAGCATTATATGCAACGAATAAGCATGATGAGCGGCAGGGGCAATATTCGATTTTGCAATATTTTGTGAATATTTGGGCGAATATTCACCATATAATCGAGAATTCGCGAATTCGTAATCTCCAAGCATTATTTTCTTGATTGCGGAAATTTGCATAAAATTTGCGTACATATTTTCGCATAATAATTAGCATGAACTGGTATCTTCAAAAAAATCGAATATTCGCAATTACGAATATATTTAGCGATATTCTAAATATTCGCGAATTCTCGAAGTGCCGATATTCTTGATTAAAATTTGCAATTCGAATATTTGTGATCAACACTAGTGTTGATATGATGGAAGAGGAGAAGGAGGATGAGAAAAGGAAGATTCAACCACATACCATTGTTTGTAGAGGAAGGGGTGCATGGGAATACAGTGTATTCAGTACTTCATAAACAACCCATTTAAAGTGCCTTTTTGTTCATCAGCTTTCCTCTGGTGAAGTCGAGAAGTCATTGTCAATCCAGGCCTTGTTAATTTTTATAAGAGTCAACCTGTCAGCATTTTCAGTTGACAGGTGAATACGCTTATCTATTATAATGCCACCAGCAGCATTAAATACCAACTCAGACAAAACGCTGACAGCAGGGCAGGCCAACACCTCCAAGGCATAGAGCGCCAGTTCGTGCCACGTGTACAGCTTGGACACACAGTAGTTGTAAGGCACTGAGGGATCATTGAGGACACTGACCTGGTCTGCTATGTACTTCTTCACCATCTTCCAAAATGTTTCCCTCCTTGGTACACTAGACCGCACATCAGGGTAAGGGTGCTGGTGGGGTGTTATGAAACTATCCCAGGCTTTGGAGAGTGTTGCCCTGCCTCTGTTGGAACCACTGTGTGTTCCCCTTGCCTCCCCTCCTCGGTTGGCCAAGGAACTACAGCCACTGCTGCCAGTGTATGGAAATTTATGGAGCAATTTTTCAACAAGGATCTTCTGGTATTGCACCGTTTTGCTTGTCCTCTCCATCAGAGGAATAATAGATGAAAAGTTGTCTTTGTAGCAAGGGTCAAGAAGGGTGAACAACCATTTATCCTTGTTGTCTAAAATGCATATAAAACGTGCAGGTTGCGAGAAAGGCAGCCTAACATGAAGTCAGAAATGTGTGCCAGAGTACCAACAAGCAAGACTTCGCTGTCATCAACAGGAGGATCACTCTCAATCTCCTGATCCTCTTCCTCCTCATCTGCTCACCCACGCTGAACAGATGGAATTAAACTTCAATGGGTACTACCCTCTGCAGCGGAGGTAACCATCTCCTGCTCCTCCTCCTCCTCTTCATCGTCCAATTCACGCTGAGAAGACGAGCTGAGGGTGGTCCGGCTATCACCCTGTGTAATTTCTTCCACCATTTCCACCTCTTCCACATGCAAAGCGTCATCCTTAATTGTGAGCAGCGAGCGTTTGAGTAGATACAGAAGTGGAATGGTTACACCGATAATAGCGTTATCGCCGCTCACCATCTGTGTTGATTCCTCAAAGTTTCTTAAAACCTCACAGAGGTCAGACATCCATGTCTGACTCCTCGCTTGTGAATAGCGGAAGCTAACTGGAAAGGCAACAACCATGTTGCAGCTGGTATTCCACTACTGCCCTCTGCTGCTCACAAAGCCTGCCCAACATGTGGAACATTGGCACAGCTCTGCGTCGGTGTGCTGTTTGTCCCCTAAGCATATTAGCTTCAGCACGACCTGTTGCTGCTTCCCCACTGCAATGCTACACAGCTTCCAGCTACCAACTGATGACTGACTGGTGCTGCACACCGATAATTCTAAGGTGGAAGATGTGGAGGAGGAGAAGTGGGGGTTGGAACCACTAACGTAGGTGTTGGCGGAAACTCTAATCGACGTAGGCCCCACAATCCTTGGCGTCAGTAGCACCTGTGCCATCCCAAGGTACGACTTGCTCCCGGACTCCACAACATTCACCCAGTGTGCCATCAGGGAAATGTAGCATCTCTGGCCAAATGCAGTTATCCATATGTCCGTGGTTAAGTGGACCTTCCCAGTAACTGCGTTGGTCAGGGTACGTGTGATGTTACAGGACACATGTTGGTGTAAGGTGGACACAGCACGACTTGAAAAATAGTGGCGGCTGGGGACTGCGCAACGTGGGACGGCAGCAGACATCAGGCTGCGGAAGGCCTTAGTGTCCACAAGCCTAAATGGCAACATTTCCAGGGCCAGTAATTTGGAAAGCTGCACATTAAGTGCTATGGCCTGTTGGTCGCTGGCTGAATATTTGCACTTGCACTTTCCTCAAAAAAGCTCCAGACTTCAGAACACCTACCCCTTGGCACGGGAGATTTCCGCAAGGGGGTGCTCCTGGGAACAGTTGCTGGCCTGTGTGGTGTGACCCACCTTCTCCCTTTTGCCACCCCACTGCCTCTTCCAGCCTGTTGTGGTGCAGCAGATCCCTCCCCCTCTGTACTGCTGTCCTTGCTTGACTTTCCACCTTCCCAGGTTGGGCCAGTGACTTCATCGTTCACCACCTCCTCTTCCACTTTCTCACTCTGCTCATCCTCCTGACTTGTTGACCTATCCACTACCTCAGTGATTGACAACTGTGTCTCATCCTCTTCATCAACTTCTTGAGTTATTGGCAACTGTGTCTCATCATCATCCACCTCATTAAACAGTAATTGCCATTCCCCACCGTCATCTTCTTGTGATTGTGGATGCTCAAGTGATTGGTAATCAGGGCACAAGATCTGTCCCTCTTCAAGCGTGCTTGGTGAAAGGTCCAAATCAAGGAACGGCACTGAAAAGAGCTCCTTGGAATATCCAAGTGTGGGATTACTTGTTTGCCCAGACTCTACATGATGGGAGGAAGGGGGATCAGGGTCAGGATTGAGTTGAGCAAACTCTTGGCTACTAAGACTGGACTTGGTGGAAGACAGGGTGGTGCTTAACCGACTGGAAGCATTATCTGCTGCAATCCAACTGACCACCTGGTTGCACTGGTCTGAGTTCAAGAGTGGTGTCCTGTGCTGCCCTGCAAACTGTGACATGAAGCTAGGTATCATGGATGATTGTTTTTCTTGTACTCTGGCAGCAGGCACAGTTTCACTGCGCCCAGGGCCACGGCCTCTGCATACACCATCAGCATCACGGCCACTGCCCCGTCCCTTGCTGCTCACCTTCTTCATATTTAAATGTTATATATGTTATAGTGCTCGGAGGCTCGGGCTGAACACATCAGAATGTTCAACCGAGCACCCGAGTATAATGGAAGTCAAAGGGAGAAGCCGAGCAATAAACTAGGCACCCCCTGCTCTGAAGAGTGGAGGGTGTCTGGTTCATAGTAAAAGATCAAAAATTGATGGAAACACCACCGAAATGGTTCGGGAGCAGCATGGGGAGGATGTCTAGATGCATCTTGGACTCCCAGGTCGCTGCTGGGAACAATGTTGTCCGATTAGTAGGCCACTTTTATAGACTGACAATAATATGCACAAAAAGACTAAATTGATTTTAGAGGAAAAATTGTTAGGAAACATTCTTTCCTGTATATTTACTTGTATATAAAGTGCAATTTCAGCCCAAAATTTTGTTGATTTTCGGAACTGGGGCCATGATTAAGAGGGACGGCGATGGCATACGTATTTCGCCGCTAGAGTCACAAGCATTTGCCAAGAATGTTTTCATTAATCAACAACGAAAGTCGGAGGTTCGAAGGCAATCTGGCGACTTTATTCCCATGACCCGCTGATCAGCTTCCGGGAAACCAAAGTCTTTGTGTTCCGGGGGAGTATGGTTGCAAAGCTAAAACTTAAACTAATCGACGGAAGGGCACCACCAGAAGTGGAGCCTGAGGCTTAATATGACTCAACACGGCAAACCTCACCCAGGATTGACAGATTGATAGCTCTTTCTCGACTCTGTAGGTGGTGGTGCATGGTGGAGCGATTTTGTCTGGTTATTTCTGATAACCAACGAGACTCCTTCATACTAATTAGTTACGTTACCCCCCCGCGGATTAGGATTGTGTTGACCAGACTCTTATGGGAGAGTGCCTGCTGCTTAGCTGACCATCGAAAAAATTATGGTTGAGGGCCTGCAGGTGAGCTGACAATAGCAAACATTATGGGCAAGAACCTGCTGCCGCTTTGTTGGCTCTAGATAACTTCTGCCTGATCACATGTCCCCGTGACATCAATGAATCATTTGGATGTCTGCCCTATCAACTTTCGATGTTCTTTTATGCGCCTAACATGGTGACCACGGGTAACGGGGAATCAGTGTTCGATTCCGGAGAGGGAGTCTGAGAAACGGAAGGCAAGCGGGGGGCGTGCAAATTACACACTCCCCTCTACGGAAGGCAAGCGGGGGGCGTGCAAATTACACACTCCCCTCTAAGAGGCCCTGTGATTGGAATGAGTAATAAAAAATTACAGGGAATGTCACTGGTATTTAGGATGAGGAAACGTTATACAGGAGAGATACCACAGGTAATGTAATTGTTTGCAGCGTCTACACAAAAAGTATACTGAATGTCAGAGATATGCGAGGGCTTGCAGGTGAGCTGACCATTGAGCAAACATTATGGGCATGGGCATGCTGCTGTAGATAACTTCTGCCTGATCGCATGTCCCCGTGACATCAATGAATTATTTGGATGTCTGCCCTATCAACTTTTGATGCTCCTAACATGGCGACCACGGGTAACGGAGAATCAGTGTTTGATTACGGAGAGGGAGCCTGAGAAACGGCTACCACATCCAAGGAAGGCAAGCAGGTGGGCGTACAAATTACCCACTCCCAACTGTCACACGTTACACAGCAGATGTGGGCCTGGTCAGTTCACTGTCAGAATCGGACACCGTCTATTGAAACATTAAATTTTATGTCACAATTTTTTTTTTATGCGCACACATTACATAGCAGATGTGGGCCTGGTCAGGTCACTGTCAGAAGCGGACACCGTCTATGGAAAAACTGCACTGGATATCACTGATATTTTAGGCATGCACACACTTTAAACAGGACATGTTGCGTGGATAATTTACCTGTCTGCTGCGGACACTATCTACGGAAAAACTGCACTGGATGTCACTGAAATTTTAAGGACGTGCACACTTTAAACGGGAGATGTGGCACGGATAATTTAACTGTCCGCAGCGGACAACGTCTACGGGAAAAGTGCGCTGGATGTCACTGATATTTTAGGGATGCACACACTTTACACAGTATTTTGCGCAGGATGCGCTAAAAATATATATTGCTGCTGTCACACACAATAGTACTTAAAAGGACTTTTGGGTCTCTGAAAAGTTTTTTGTATAAAAATCTTCCTATTACCCTCCTACACTGTCTGTCCCTTCCTATGCTCAACTCTCCCTGACTTAGTATGAGCCGAACATGCGTCATCGGGTGCTATATAGCACCCAATGACGCGTTCCGGCCAGCCAATCACTGTAAAGCCAGTAGCCAACATGGCTACTGGCATTACAGTGAGGGCAGTACTTACCTGCATGTTTATTGGCTGCTTAGCAGCTGCAAAATGTGCGGGGAGGAGACTCGAGCATTGTGCTCGAGCACATGCGGTACTCAGCCGAGTACCGCCATGTGCCAGGCATAGCAATGCTTGAGCCGAACAGGTAATCGGCCGAGCATGCTCGATCATCACTAGTGCACACTTTACACTGCAGATATGGCGCTGGTAATGTCACTGTCAGAAGCGGACTTCGTCTACTGAAAAAGTACACTGGATGTCACAGATTTTTTGGGGATGTGCACACTTTACACTGGAGATGTGGCGCAACTAATGTCGCTGTCTGCAGCGGCCTAACTATTGTACGCTATTTAGCGCAGGGTGCGCTGAAAATAGATATTCCTGCCACACACAATAGTCCTTAGAATGTCTTTTGGGTCTGTAAAGTTTTAGCAATTTAGCGCAGGTTGTGCTAAAAATATAGATTGCTGCTGTCGCACACAATAGTCCTTAAGAGGACTTTTGTGTCTCTGAAAAGTTTTGGTGGTAAAAATATTCTTAAATACACTATCTGTCCCTTCCTCAGCACAGCTCTCCCTGACTAAGAATGAGCCGAACATGCGTCATTGGGTGCTATATAGCACCCGATGATGCGTTTCGGCCATCCAATCACTGTAATGCCAGCAGCCAACATGCCTATGGCATTACAGTGAAGGAAGTACTTATCTGCACGTTTTTTGGCTGCGTAGCAGCCAAGAAACGTGCAAGGCAGAGACTCAAGTATTGCACTTGAGCACATGCGGCATTCGTCCGAACATGCTCGATCATTACTACTCAGACCCAGTCTACTTGCACAGCGCTGAGACACCAGAGCAACAATCATTCAGTGTGTAGGCAACGCGTTTCCACCATTAGTTTCATCAGGAGCCTAATACATTATTGTGCTGACCGATGTTACCGCACGTGTGGTGCGGCGTCCGACACTATGATGGCCATGAGCATGTGCACCACAGGGCCGGTTTATGAGGAAAAGAGCCCACCCCTGGGTGGAGCGGGACACGCAGCCGCTGTCCGTGAGAGAGCAGGATTGTGACGAGACCCCTTCAGCTCCGCCTCCCTCCTTACAGCGCTCAGTGTGTGCACAATCTAATTCAGGTAAATGTACCATTCAGTCAGTGAGATATAAATAGGGACGGGGATACATTAAAAGGGGGGACATAGGGCGGTTGTTACGATACCAAGGAGACGAGAAAAGGAGCCAAACTAGACGGACATAAAATAACGCCCGATGGTGTAGTGTCACAATCCCACCAAAGCTTAAAACATCTGAGGAGCATATAGGTGATATCTAACGACATGGAAAATAATTAATTATAATGCCCACAAGACCACACTAACATCGCCAAATAGGGAAGTGGAGAGGTGTGGGGGTAAATGATGGAGATATGTCCCTAACTCCTCTCATTGTTAGAGGTATAGCCACTATATTGAAGGCAAGCATAGATCTTGTATAAAACAGGTATAACTGATTTGATCATTCAGTCCTATCGGTTGTGTTGTATGGAGCCAGAAGATCCATTGTGCTTCTTTTTAGAGCAAAAATCTGTCAAAGCCCCCCCACGAGGTGAGGGTCGGACCTTTTCAATGCCCAGTTGCGTCATTGTCATGATACATCTTGAATGCGATAAACGTATCCCTTTAATTTCTGACTTCTCCCAGGTGCTCTCCAATCCTGCTAAATAAATTACCCCCGTGGATCTACAGTTTATAAAGGATTGTATTGCATATAATTTGTTGTTTGACATATCCGTGAATGAATTACCCGTACCAATAGAATTTCATGCCACACAGTTCCCGCACCTAAAAGTGCCAGTTAGATTATGCGACAACCAGATACGTGGGATAGAGGACTCATAAAGGCTGTGCGCCAATCGACCATGAAGATTACGGCTCCGTCTGAAAGTGAATGACGGGGAAGATCCAACGATGTGTCCAATATGTGGATCAGCCTGCAAAATGACCCAGAATAGGGCCAATACGAATAGGGCCTTCCGTCTGATCCGTAGACCTGGGATGTAACAGCTATTCCCTGTTACAGGCTAATGCTTGCTGATAAGAAGAATTCAATATCTGCCACGGGTAACCCCGCCGCTGGAATCTATTAGTCAATTAGTTGGCAGCCCTTTGAAAATCAGTGATGTTAGAGCAGTTGTGTCTAATCCACAGGAATTGGCTCTTCAGAATGCCATGTTTCAGTGGCTGTGGGTGCCAGCTGTCCCACCTCAATAGATTATTCATAAAGGTAGGTTTGCGGAATAGATCAGCGGCCACGTGGCCGTCCTTTTCCTTGGTGTTATGTAGATCTAAAAACGTGATGGTGGTCTCCTGAATTTCAGAAATCAAAAACAGGCCTAAATCATTCTTATTCAAGGCAGAGATCTCTCCCATCATCTATTTATCCCCAGGACTGTGACAATGAGACATCCTCTGCATCTGGAGGAAAGAAGGTTTGTACACAAACATAGAAGAGGATTCTTTACGGAACAAACTGGATGGACAGATGTCTTTTTTTTTGCCCTTATCAACTATGTTACTATGAAGCAGCTGAATCGTACTTTTGAATACTTCGCTCATCTCTAATTAGTACCTTGAGAGGATATACTACAAGTTCCTTCCTGTCTGGTAATAATAAGGAGCAGTACTATACAGCCAGGACAACCTTATTGTAATGGCTGCTTCTGTTTAGTTAAGGAATGCAATTTGTCAGGAAACCAGTACAGTACAATAACATAGCAACTTATTTAAACTCTGGAGAGGCTGACATTTATATCACAACCACTAGATGTCATGTGTACCAAATTTACGGTAGCTCAGTTACTCATCCAAATGCGTGTCCTTATTAGTTAGTTTGGAGAACAAGTGCGGTTGGGGTCTTCACAGTGGTAACTCTTTGATATGCACTACATTACTACGTTTTCTCTCACTGACTGTCACTACAAACCCTTGACAGGGGAATAAAAAAAAACATTGCTGCATGTTATCAGTCATTTCAGGCTGGGGAGAGGCTGACTGTAGGACAGGGGAATATCACATATAAAAGGATTAGATACATAACTAATCCGACAGTATCACACATTAAAGGATGAGTTTTACAGCTTGGCAGGTAGTATCACACATGATATGATTAGATGAAGCAATTAAACAGGCAGTATCACATATAAAAGGATTAGATACACAGCTCAGACAACAGTATCACACATGATCAGATTATCTACAAAGCTCGGCAGACAGTATCACAGAATAGCATTAGACACAGTACATGCGTATAATGATAAGAAGAAGGATTGCGCTGCAGGAGAGGATTCTTTTATGTGTCCTTTTTTTCTCTCTTATATTCGTAAAAATCTTCAGTTAAACGGACCACATTCAATCAATAATTCTCAACAATGACATGGAAACCTGAAATGCAGTATGTACCATCTCAATCCCAGTAAAACGCAAACCCCTGGGATTTTTTGGGTGATGGACCTTAAAATGCAGAGAGACACTATGCGTCTCAAGCCCCTTTTTTATATTGCAGATATGCTCCTGAACTCGGGTCTTAAGACTCTGTGTGGTTCTGCCCACATATTGGAGGCCGCACGGGAACTCCAATAATTAAATAACACCCACATTATTACAAGAAATATTACCTCCTATTTTAAAAGTTTCTCCATTTCTTTTATTAGATTGTATAATATCCACAGACCTCACTCGATCCTTTTGGATGCGGTTTCTGCATGGTATGCAGAAACCGCACCATGTGAATTTGCCCTTATTGGCAACTATGCGTTTTTTGTTGGTTGCAAAGCTGGCGCTATGAACCAATCTATTAGTAAGATTACTTGCTCTCTTAAAAACTACAGGGTGTTTGTCTGGTATGTCCTTGCTGAGAACGGGATCATCACCCAAAAAATCCCAGGGGTTTGCGTTTTACTGGGATTGAGATGGTACATACCCCCATACGTGGAGGAGATTTTGTTGCGATTTTGAATAAGAGGGAGGTAGAGTGGATGTACCTGCTAAATACAATTCAACCTCAGGGGTTAAATATTGAATGTGATGTCAATGCCTGCATAGTCTAGGAACGAACGTAGGGGTTAGTATTAAGAAATAGAAGGAGACATAGGTCAACTGACTCATTTATAACTTATCCTTACAACCAAGTTTTTCACAAGAATGTTCGTATCTGTTGTGTATATGTGTGGTTGGAATCCTTTGGTTACCGTTCCCTTTTATAATGAAATGTTTTAAATAGGTTTAGGAGGTCACCATAATGCGTATACGCCCCAGACGAAGCATTATGGCGAAACCCGGGTTGGGCAACACAGATTGTTCTAAATACGATTTTATCCTTGAAATTTTGTGAGTATATTAAACCATTTTTTATCCACAACAATTGGTACGTACTTCACTATTCCTGCGCCCTCCTTCCTTTTGAGATTCATGGAAGCGTGAGACGGGTGATATCTCAAAGTGGCACTCTGCTGATAGGATCGTGGTTTGGATAAAGATCTACTGAATCGACTGCTCCTGGTTCATGTCCGCTCCACAAATAGAGCTCTTTGATTGAAGATATATACGAGGTCTCTTTCTATGCGCGTTACAAGTGGAATCTTGTGAGTATATCACATTCACCCGATGCGATAGGTGTTCAGAGCATACTACACCATAGTGCGTTTTGTTACTGCATTTCAGGTTTCCATGTCATTGTTGAGAATTATTGATTGAATGTGGTCCGTTTAACTGAAGATTTTTACGAATATAAGAGAGAAAAAAAGGACACATAAAAGAATCTTCTCCTGCAGCGCAATCCTTCTTCTTATCATTATATGTAGCTGACTTTTTACCCACATTGTCCTAGGATCTGCAGCGCCTGAGGGGACAAATTTCCTATACAGAGACTTTACTTTTTTATTGGAACAGTACATGCGTAATTGAGATAAGACAGAGCAATAAAACTGTGGTTTTATTACAAATGGACAAGGGCACCAGATGTAATAAGTATGTAAATTACGTGTGAAACCAGGTGTTAGATTTAGACCTCTACAGGGGCGGATTGGCCATAGACCTTACAGTGAAATTTCCCGGTTGGCCAATGCCCAGGGGGCCACCAGAGTCATCCTGACGACCGGCCAGTGGAAGTTTTTGGAGATGTATTTTGTGCTACTGGCAGGATTATTTTGTGATGAACTGTAGTATTTGGCTCTGTTGGGGTGGTATAATGTACCACAATATTGTTGGGCCAGCCTTTTATCAATATTGACCTGACTATAGGGCCACTTTTAGTATTTTTTCCAGGGCCACTTTAAATTCCCAGTCCGCCCCTGGGCCTGTATTACATCAACAGATTATATGACCAATTTCTGTCCAATCAGACCAATAGTTGGTGTGTATGACAAAAGATCTCTGTGTCTAAAAGGCCATCTGACCAATGATTGGTCAGAAAATCTGTTGGTGTAATATAGGCCTTAGTCATTGGATCAAAGTTTTTCTATTCCTATTATTCTTGAAATTTCCTTTAAGACCTGTTTGAAAGTCTTGTATTTTTTATTGTTTCACGGAAAAGTGCCAGTCTCTGACAAAAGGAAAACAACAGCAGGGTGTCATTAGTGGTAATATATAGCTCCCAAATGAACATCCTAAGGAAGACTGCTGCTGTCACAGTAGGGAGTAGTGAGCCCTAGTAACCACCTGCACGATACTGTACTTGCAAAACAGCCCTAAGCAGCGGACCAGAGCTGGACAGCAGTCTTTGCTTAAAGAGGACCTTTCACCTATTATTACACTATGAACTAAGTATACAGACATGTAGAGCGGCGCCTGGGGATCTCACTGCACTTACTATTATCCCCGGGCACCGCTCCGTTCTCCTGCTATTCCCTCCGGTATCTCCGCTCACTAAGTTAAGTTGGGCTGCTAACCTCCCAGGCAGTGCAGAGCTCACAGCCTGGGAGGTTATTTTCTCCCAGGCTGTGAGCTCTGCAATGCGATTGGCCAGCGCTACAGAAGAACAAGGGCAGACTCCACCTACCATAACTTAGTGAGCGGAGATACCGGAGGGCATAGCGGGAGAACAGAGCGGCGCCCGGGGATAATAGTAAGTGCAGTGAGATCCCCAGGCGCTGCTCTACATGTCTGTATACTTAGTTCATAGTGTAAAAATAGGTAAAAGGTCCTCTTTAACGGAGTGCTGGGGCTTAAAGAGAGAACCAAGGAGAAAACAAAAAAACGTAGTGACAGGCAGGCACAAGGGAAAAACAGATAAATTGAACCAGAATACACAAAGTCGGATGGACCAGATCAAAACCAGGAGAGTACAATCACAGCAAAATCAGAAGACAAAGAGTACACAATACCAAGCTTACAGTCAGGTCCATAAATATTGGGACATCAACACAATTCTAACATTTTTGGCTCTATACACACCACAATGGATTTGAAATGAAACAAACAAGATGTGCTTTAACTGCAGACTGTCAGTTTTAATTTAAGGGTATTTACATCCAAATCAGGTGTTTAGGTATTACAACAGTTTGCATATGTGCATCCCACTTGTTAAGAGACCAAAAGTAATGGGACATAATAATCATAAATCAAACTTTAACTTTTTAATACTTGGTTGCAAATCCTTTGCAGTCAATTACAGCCTGAAGTCTGGAACGCAAAGACATCACCAGACGCTGGGTTTCATCCCTGGTGATACTCTGCCAGGCCTCTACTGCAACTGTCTTCAGTTCCTGCTTGTTCTTGGGGAATTTTCCCTTCAGTTTTGTGTTCAGCAAGTGAAATGCATGCTCAATCGGATTCAGGTCAGGTGATTGACTTGGCCATTGCATAACATTCCACTTAAAAAACTCTTTGGTTGCTTTTGCAGTATGCTTTAGGTCATTGTCTATCTGCACTGTTAAGCGCTGTCCAATGAGTTCTGAAGCATTTGGTTGAAAATGAGCAGATAATATTGCCCGAAACACTTCAGAATTCATCCTGCTGCTTTTGTCAGCAGCCGCATCATCAATAAATACAAGAAAACCAGTTCCATTAGCAGCCATACATGCCCACACCATGACACTACCACCACCATGCTTCACTGATGAGGTGGTATGCTTAGGATCATGAGCAGTTCCTTTCCTTCTCCATACTCTTATCTTCCAATCACTCTGGTACAAGTTGATCTTGGTCTCATCTGTCAGGATGGCTTTTGGCAAACTCTAATCTGGCCTTCCTGTTTTTGAGGCTCACCAATGGTTTACATCTTGTGGTGAACCCTCTGTATTCACTCTGGTGAAGTCTTCTCTTGATTGTTGACTTTGACACACATACACCTACCTCCTGGAGAGTGTTCTTGATCTGGCCAACTATTATGAAGAGTGTTTTCTTCACTAGAGAAATAATTATTCGGTCATCCACCACAGTGGTTTTCTGTGGTCTTCTGGGTCTTTTGGTGTTGCTGAGCTCACCGGTGCATTCCTTCTTTTGAAGAATGTTCCAACTAGTTGTTTTGGCCACGCCTAATGTTTTTGCTATCGCTCTAATGGGTTTGTTTTGTTTTTTCAGCCTAATGATGGCTTGCTTCACTGATAGTGACAGCTCTTTGGATCTCATCTTGAGAGTTGACAGCAACAGATTCCAAATGCAAATAGCACACTTGAAATGAACACTGGACCTTTTATCTGATCATTGTAATTGGGATAATGAGGGAATAACACACACCTGGCCATGGAACTGCTGAGAAGCTAATTGCCCCATTACTTTTGGTCCCTTAACAAGTGGGAGGCAAAATGCAAACTGATATAATTTCTACACCATTCACCTGATTTGGATGTAAATACCCTCAAATTAAAGCTGACAGTCTGCAGTTAAAGCACATCTTGTTTGTTTCATTTCAAAACCATTGTGGTGTTGTATAGAGCCAAAAAATGTTAGAATTGCGTTGATGTCCCAATATTTATGGACCTGACTGTAAGTAAAAACATGAGCAGTCAACTCAGGGTCCAAAACGTCAGTCAAAAGCAAATCCAAATCCAAGGCAAGCTCAAACCAGGAGACACAGTCATAGTGTGGGTAGTCAGTAGCAAATACAAGAACCAGGAAGTGCACTCCAAGATGCCAGCTAATGAGGTAAACACATTTTTCACAGGCAACTGTGGCCAGCAGGAACACTATGTTGTCCTTTTCATACCCACAGTACTCATTTTTATGAAATAACTTGTCTTTAGGATACTCACATATACATGAAAAAATTGACATTTCTGCTGTTACTCAGCCTTCCTCAAGCATGCTCACGTATAGCTCAGCATTTAGACCACCATCGATCCTGGTCAAGTATCCAACACATCTGGCTGTGAAACAACCCCATATCATCAGGCTTCCTCCACCAAACTGGACAGTACCTTCAATTTCTCAGTCTTTTAGCCCCCTTTTGCCTTGTTTCTACCAGACTCATTTGCAACCATCAGAGCCCATTCTATTGACTTTCATCTCATCGCTCCAAATCACCTGTTTCCAAACTTCTACTGTGCACTGTTCATACTTTTTTTGCAAACTCAAGCTGATGCTTCATATGACGATATTGAAGTTGAGGCTTACACAACTTTTTTTGGCCCAGCATTCCAGACTTGTGTAATATGCATCACACGGTGCCTGTATGGATGTCTGTGATCTCACAATTAAACAATTATGAGCCACCTCCATCATGGAAGCTAAATCCTGCCAAAATTAAAATGAAATAAAAAAATAAAAAAAATGTCAAAATAAATAGCCTTTTTCATTTTAAATTAATTCTCCTCTTCCTATAGTGTTTTTTTTATCCTTGACATCACTGTGCTGATTGGAGGAAGAGTTCAGACCTCCATGATCAGTATTGATGGCCTACAATAGCGCTCAGCAACCTTTGGCCAGAAATTCAGCTATAGCGTAGCTATGTCCTATTCTTGTCAAACAAGGACAGGCATTGTTACAATGGATCCGCCCAAAAAAAAATGATGCAATACCAATGTCTCACAGACGTTATCTGTATTTTTTTAATTGACAAAGTGAAAATTTAAAATTAAAAAGGCTATTTATTTTTAAGTTTATTCTCAACACTTATTACCCACACTGGAATTGAAAAAGAAAATTCAAATGTAGAAATTTTCTTTTCTTTTTCTTTTTGGCATGCATTTTGAAGACACTAGATGAAATTAAAATGTTAAAACGTTATTTTAATTATAATTTTTGGTTTTTCAATTTCCTTTTAATTTTGCCAGGTTTTACCTCCCATACTTCCACTACCATGTTTGTCGTGTCAGAACTTATAAACCTTGTGATGAGCCAATTTGTTAACTCTGATATTTTGCCTGGAAGTCCACCTCTTGGCTTTGGAATGGATGGACAGACTTAATTCTTCCAATGGTCATGGCATTCACATGATACAGTTTGGAAATTTTGGCTGCTCCTCGATTGGAACCAGTGACCTTTTGCGCTGGAATCAACTTAATACACTGAGTTATTAGGGAATGTGAGAACGGGTTGTAATTTGTAGTATACTAGAAGAAAAAGATTGGTCCACCACCAGGAGCAAAACAGTAACAATGCAGTTGCAAGACAAGAATCTGCATGACTAATCATATCCTAAATACATGAAAGTCCAATTGATGTCTGAGATAGCCAAGATGATTGTCTATAAAATTATGCTAGTCTCGTGTTCAAAGCTGTAGTAGATGGTGAGATATTGAGCCTGAAAGTCCAAAGTTCAAAATATTGTTACTCTTTTGCTTGTCAGTTTATGTAAATATTTTTTTAGGGGGTTTGTTTTGCTCTCTTTTGCTTCCTGCTGTTTTGTATTTTTGCAGATTTTTTAAAATCCTTTTTACAGATTTTATTAAGCCCTTTGTAAACTTCAAAGGCTACAGCTGACCCCTCAGATTTGTATTTTGAAATGCCATTTTTTTGTCATCTATTGCCCTTTTAACAGTAGCTATAAGCCATAGGGGTTTAATTTTATCCATTTATACTTACATTTTGTAGTGTAATTACTGAATTTAAAGCTCTCCCATTTGCTCTCAGTATTATTATGTAACAGTAACTGCTCCCAGTTGTATGCCCTGAAATGCTGCCCTCAACCTAGGAAAATTGACCTTTTTAAAATTCTGTGTTTTTGCTTTACCAGCCAGAGTTTGATTCTCATAGTCATAGTGGAAATATAATTATATTGTGATCACTAATATTTCTCGAATAGTAACATTTCCAACAATTAGAAATGACCAGATCCAACAGAACATCGCCTCTAGTATGATCTTCTACAAACTGGCCCATAAAGTGGTCCTGTAGCAAATCTTGTCCCCTTTGCAGTTGAAGCAGAACCATGAACCCAGAATAATGACCCCAGAAGTCAAACTCTCCAATTATGACCACTGTACTAGCCTGAGCAGCCTGCCCTCTCATCACCATCAGAGACCAACACTTTTCCATGTAACAATAAAAAATGCAAGACCTGCTTACATGTATTATCCAGAAATGCAATCCAAATCCAACATCTAACAGTATCACAGTATAACATTGCTGACACTTTCTCATGTGCATACTCCTATGTGGTGTACATGATGCTCTGTACAAGGTGTCCTAATGGAGGAATGTATGTATGGGAGACTGTACAGAAATTGTGACCAGGAATAAGCTTAAAGGGGTTTTCCCATCTCAGACAATAGGGGTATATCGCTAGGCTATGCCTCCATTGTGGCAGGCGCAGCACTATGAAGTGCCTTTTGCTCTGTGGCATTAGAAGAATTTTGATATCTCTGACTTTTAGTCTAACCAGACTGTCTATTACTCTGTTATTCCTCTAGTGCCGTTCTATGGAAACAGTAGGCTTAAAGAGCACACCAAATGTTTGAAATAACTTCTTTATTAACTTCAAATTTTCTTCATATATAACGCTGCCGCCTCCGCAGCAGATAGTCCATGTACAAAACACGCGTTGAAAAGATATCACAAAATGGCAGTATGCATAAGATGGTGGTTCAACTGTTCAATCTTGTCATTCAACATAAAATGGATTTATTTCTCTCTTGAGTATCTGTACTCTCACTTTAAGTTATTTAAGCACTTTATGATCTCTCTGAGAGGTATATCTGAGGTCTAACTAATAGTTCTACTTGCTGAATTTGGTTGCAATTTGCAGTATGCAGTCAGCAGTAACTATTTGCAGATTGGTTGAGTATGATCTGGTATGGTTGTATGCTATTTGGATTGCAATAGGGAATTTGAATGTTTGCAATTGAATTTGTAGTTTGAATTGTAAGTAAACACACATATAACTGGTTCAGTATACAGTTCTAATCACTATATTAACAGTAGGAACATTATATAAGTGTTTTAAATTCCTATTTTGGCCTATCTGCTTCCATAAAACACAGCTCTTAGTGGAGTGAATGTCTGTTCAGCTTCTCTCCTCTAGTGTAATGATACTAGCAGCTCTTGCTTGGGGGATTTCCCACACAGACGGTGTGTGAGGCTGTCTGTGATTGGTCAAAACGCCTGGGCTGTGTGAGGCTAGCTAGGATTGGTCAAGACTCCTGCTTAGCAACAACAGTTTAACTCTATGATTTCTATTGTTTCTGCTGTGTAGTGTTGAGCGCGAATATTCGAATAGCGAATTTTTTTCTTGAATACCGCAATTTCGAGATTTCGCGAATATTTAGAATATAGTGCTATATATTCGTGAAATCGAATATTATTATTTATTTATTTTTTCCAAATGCTCCAGTCAGTGCCCGTTGCCACTTCTGCAGACTTCCGTGCTCATGGAGCGTCCCCATCACCATGGGAACGTCTCCATATACTAGAATGTACTGTCGGATTTGAGAATTACGTTGAAATCGCAATTCGATTATTTCAAGTTATAATAATCGAATTGCGATTTCAACTTAACACTGCTATATTCCATATTCGTTAATTCTAGCCTAATATGGAATATAGCAGCGCTAAGTCGCAATTCGATTATTATAACTTGAAATAATCGAATTGCGATTTCAACGTAATTCTCAAATCTGACAGTACATTCTAGTATATGGAGACGTTCCAATGGTGATGGGGACGCTCCATGAGCATGGAATATAGCATTACTAAGTTGAAATCGCAATGCGATTACTTCGAGTTATATTAATCGCATTGCGATTTCAACTTGAACCTGGTTTACTATGGTTGGCTCAATGGCTTGGTAGAATTAGCGAATATGACGAATGTATTCGTCATATTTCACAAAACGAATATACGAATGTATTTGTCATATTCCACAAAACGAAGATATTCTCCATCTTTGTTTTAGCTACCTATTCATCAACTTCGCGAATTCTAGCAATCATATAGGAAAGTTGACAGCTAAGTTTAATTCGCTATGCGATTATATTACTTAGCTTTTTTTTATAAATAGAATAATTATAATAATTATCAGGTATTATAATTATTCTATTTATTTTTTAAAAAAAGCTAAGTAATATAATTGCATAGCGAATTAAACTTAGCTGTCTCTATAGTCAACTTTCCTATATGATTGCTAGAGTTCGCAAAGTTGATGAATAGGTAGCTAAAACGAAGATGGAGAATATCTTCGTTTTGTGGAATATGATGAATACATTCGTATATTCGTTTTGTGGAATATGACGAATACATTCGTCATATTTGCTAATTCTACCAAGCCATTGAAGCCAACCATAGTAAACCAGGTCCAAGTTGAAATCGCAATTCGATTATTATAACTTGAATTAATCGAATTACGATTTCAACTTAGCACTGCTATATTCCATATTAGACTAGAATTAACGAATATGGAATATAGCAGTACCAAGTTGAAATCGCTAGGCGATTAATATAACTCAAAGTAATCGCATGGCGATTTCAACTTAGCACTGCTATATTCCATATTAGGCTAGAATTAACGAATATGGAATATAGCAGCAACCATAGTAAACCAGGTCCAAGTTGAAATCGCAATTCAATTAATTCAAGTTATAATAATCGAATTGCGATTTCAACTTTTTACGTATATTCTTAATATTGCTATAACTTCGTCTTTTAGAATATTCGTAATATTGCTCTAACTTCGTCTTTTAGAATATGACGAATATTCTAAAAGACGAAGTTAGAGGAATATTACGAAATTTCGTAAAATACACATATAGACTGTAATTTAGCTAATATACTTCTATAGTAATTTTTTTAACAGTGTACATATTTTACAAAACTTAAGTTCAGAAGAGACAAAAAAAATTAGAGAAAAAAAAAATGATTATAGCACTATATTAGCTAAATTACAATCTATATGTGTATTTTACAAAATTTCGTAATATTGCTCTAACTTCGTCTTTTAGAATATTCGTCATAAAAAATCGCAATACGCGATTAATTAAATCGCATATTATTCGCGATCATTGGAAAAATTACAAAAATTTGATTTCAACTAATATAACACGAATATTCAATTGAATATTCGCGAAATATCGCGAAATCAAATATGGCACCTCCCGCTCATCACTACTGCTGTGTCATTGAGCTTACCTCACATCCATATAATGAATCTTAAAGGAATATTATCTTTTTTGCTTTTGTGACCATAACAGTTTTATGACATCCAAACATGAAATCACTGTAAATAACTCTGATTTTGTCTTTAACACACAAACATAGGAACTGTATTAAGTTTATTGGCAGGTATAGCTGTATAAACACACAAGCTATATTAGCAACCTAGGACTGGTCTTAGCTGGCCAGCTACACCCATTGTCTGATATGTGCGGGTCCCACCGCTGGGACCCGTGCCTACAATGAGAACAGAGCGGGGCAATAAACGGAGGGTGCAGCCATCCTCCATTCATTTCTATTGGCCTGCCGAAAATAGCCAAATAGAAAATAACGGTGTGCTCCCATTCACTTCTATAGAAGCAGCGCTTGGTGGTGGACAGACCCCGGGAAATCTGGGGTCCTCCAGCCACAGCGCTCCCTGCTTTGTTCTCATTGTAGGTGCGGGACCCGCACCTATCAGACAATGGGGGCAAATCCTAGCGATATGCCCCATTGTCTGAGATGGGAATACCTTTTCAAGCAGATGCACAATACTAAACATAAAAAAGAGCAGTCTCCAATTTTTGTGTACTTATCGACGCTGCCGATCCACCAAGCGACGTGAGTATAGATCGCTTCACAGTAAAAAATGTCCAGAATTTGTTGATCACACTGCCTTCTGAGTGCAAAGTTCCAGTCCCAGACCCTTCTTTCCAATGCTCAGGTTGTTCCACCTTGTAGCCAAACAATCGGTTACCAGAGGCTAGGTGCACTCACGTACACCTGCCCCCTAGAGGAAAGTATTAGTACAAATAGTGAAGTTCCACCAGGTAATATCGCATTCAGCAGGTTTTATTCTACTTACAACAGATCTAAAATTTCAGTCATGTAAAAAAAAATCTTTTTTTTTAACAGATCCACCCGATCTGGGTTTCGCCAGTCCAGCTTCGTCAGGGGCGATGATGCTCTGCCTCACAGGTGCAGTACTTATTGAGCCATAGTCCCTCACACGGACCGCCCACTAGTATACATATTACTTTTTATTTTTTTCTTCTCCTTTTGGATGTTCACATAATACAATAAAAACAGAAAACTCAAAGCCCTTTCAGGCTCAAAACATTTGCATATATAATAACAGCATAACATCAATGAACAGAGCATACAATACAAAAAATCAACCTCCCTCCTTTCTCATTCAAAAAGCAAGAGGTGGCAAACACTCAAATCACATGACTCACCTCGAGCCAATAACATCCCACTGCAACAGCTTCATTAATAGTCGAGCATCCAAGGCCAGCGGCAATACATCACCCGATGGCATCACACTGCAAAGAATGGCCCCCGCTATCCTGCATAAATCCACCTCGGTAACGATCCACCCTCTGGATTCCTCTTCACTCTACCAAACATGGTTTTAAATCAAACTCCACATTAAGCCCTGCTGGTTTTAAGGTCCCCAGTCTATATATCCAACCAACCTCCTTGCGATTGATGTTAGCAACAGGGTCCCCTCCCCTCCAATTCCTCTCCACCTTTTCCAAACCACTGAACCTCAAACCCGCCGGATTCTTTCCATGCACAAGTTTGAAGTGCAGAGGGACACTATGATCCTCCTTACTTTTCCTAATATTTCCTATGTGCTCCTGCAGTCGGGTATTTAATTTGCGAAGGGTTCTGCCTACATACTGGAGCCCACAAGGGCACTCCAGCATGTAGACAACCCCCATGGTCTTGCATGACATGTGTCTGCTCTCCTCTCGACTAAATCTCCTGCTGGTTCCTTTTCTTTTTATCATCCTTGGTGCTGTTCCTGCAGTCACTGCAGAAACCGCACCATGTGAATTGGTCCTTATTTGTTTTTTTACTTTTCACTATACAGCTGTGAACCAATGTATCTCGCAGGTTTGGTGCTCTTTTGTACAGTACTTGGGGACGCTCAGGGATGACCTGCCCCAACACTGAGTCATTTTTTAAGATGAACCTGTTTTTCTGCAGAGAGTTCTTCAGTGGTCCTACCTGTGCATTGTATTGGGTGAGGAAGGAGAATTTAAAGTCCAACTTTTTGTTTTCTCTATCTATTCCCTTTTTTTCTTTGGAGTTCTTAGTCCTCCCATCCCATTCTTCCACTTCTTTCCTGATCTTATTTAGTGCCTCGGGGTCGTAACCCTTCTCCTCAAACCTCTTCTGAATTAACACACTCTGCTCCCTATAGTCCTGGATCTTAGTGCAGTTCCGGTGGACACGTATAAATTGTCCCTTGGGAATGTTCTGTTTCCAAGGGGCAAAGTGACAGCTCCGCATATAAATAATCACCCATTCATGTCTGTTGGTTTGAAGTAAGTCTTTGTCTCCAGCCGACCTCCTTCTAAAAAAATGGTACGATCTAGAAAGTGAATGCTGCTAGAGCTAATTTTGCATGTAAATCTAAGGTTATATAAATTTTTATTCAAGCTATTCAGAAATTTCTCTAGACCGCAACGTTCGCCTTTCAACATAAATCAAGCAATCGTCGATAAAGCGCTTCCACAATATCAACGTGCCCCCTTCCTGGGTTATTTTGAGGATGGGGTCTATTGCTATTTTTTCCCAAGCAGCTATGTACAAATTGGCGAAACTTGGGGCGCATTTCGCCCCCATCGCCGTTCCGGTCAGCTGGAGATAAAAAGTGCCGTCAAACCAAAAGTAGTTCTTACTTAGACAAAAATCCAGGCAGTTCATGATGAATTCCCCCTGCAGCGGTGACATATTTTCATCCTCCTCCTAATAGACCCTGATCGCTTCCATTCCCACATCTTTAAGGATAACCGTGTAGAGAGAGGTTACATCTGCGGTTGCTAGCCACAAATCCGTATGCACCTCCCCCATTCCCTTTATAATATTCAGGACCGTGAATAGAGATACACAATACTGTAAATTACAAGGTTGATACAGTTGTGGGTAACCATTTCTCTGGACCAGGATACTCTCTGGATGAGTATTAAGATGCTAAAAGGTAATAGACTCTGTAAATAAATTGAACCAACAAACCATAAACTGTATTTTTTTATTGCAAAAATAAGTAATTTACAACTATTGTTTTAACCAACAAATAGCTTTTTTGTATCAAAGACCTTTGGGATAAATTTCTGTCACGAGGGTGTCAGGAGCCATGTCTGACTCCGTTATACCCGGGGTCAGGAAGTCGCAGCGGTTGGCTGCGCGCTCTATGTCTAAAGATCACGCTGTTTGTTAATGATAGTTTTCTGTGTTTGCCTTACTATCCTTTTTGTCTCACTCAGGGATCCGTAGCTTCTCCTCCTCAGCTGTTTCTTGTCTGTCACTCCCAATCGCCTTATATTCTCCTCTCTCACTTCTCTGGTTGCCAGATATAGAGCTTCCTGCCTGGACTTCTATACTGACCCACTGGAGCTGTGAATCCTAGTTGTTGTTCCAGAGTGCTACCCTCCGGATCCCTGTCGGGCTTTTTGTTGTCTTCTGTTGTCGCCCACCTGGGATTATATGTTGTCTGTATTGTCTGTCCTCCCCTTGGTGTTTTCCTTTAGAGTTAGTGGTGCGGACTAGTGTTCCCACCGCCCTATTCACTATCGAGGGCTCATCTTAGGGAAAGCCAGGGTTTTAGGCACGCGATCGGCGTACGGGTGAGGAACCCGTCTAGGGACGCCAGGGCAGTCAGGTGCCAGCCGCAAGGTCAGTCAGGGGTCACCACCTTTCCCTCTCCCTTGGACAGAGCCTTCCCTTTTCCCTCCTTTTGTGTCACATATGTGATAGGCACGCCGGTCGTGATAATTTCATAGCGACTTGCTCCTTTTTAGTGGCTGAAACATACATCCATGGCTGTCCTTGTATACCTTATAAATGTAGGATACTTTTGTGTGTGTGTGGGAAGGTGAGGGACTGTACTGGCTTCAAACAGGGCAGCATGGTTGCACAGTAGTTAGCACTGGTGCCAGGGCCGGACTGGCCTACCGGGATACTGGGAAAATTCCCATTAGGCCGGTAGCCCTGACTGCCACACGGCAGGCCGCAGGAGGCGGGCCGCACTGGAGTCCACAGTGCTGAAGAGAGATCTTCCATGATGTAAGATGAGTCATCAGGGCAGTGCTGCCAGAGGAGTAACCAGCTGCTAGTGAGACGGAGCTCAAGAATGCGTCACCTGGCTGCCTAGCAAAAGAACGCTGTATGTGAGAAGCGTCTATCTGCTGCCAGTCAATGGGTGGCGCGGACCTTCACCCCTGCATAGTACAGTCTCCTCTTTGAGAGAAATTCTATAACTAAAACGGGGTTGTGTGGGTGGACAGTCAATGGCAGAGGGAACACCAGACATCCTATGAGAGTGATCACCATTTAGGTGACGCTTCCTTGGCCGATGTAGCTACTAGCTGACTGCGCATGGCCAGCCATGCTGATCCCAGAGAGCAGGTCGGGGCAGCACAGGACCGCACAGTGTGCTATCACACGTCATCAGCGCTGCTGCGTGAGTGGCACATCCAACGGCACCTACCTTTTAGTTCAGGAGGGAGCGGCTGCAGAGCATGGGTGCCATTCTGTTCAATGCTCACTAGCAGTGCCTGCCATCCACGATTCCACACTGCTGGTCCAAGCTGTCCAGTGCTTGAAGAGCCAGCAGAATCAGCACTCAGGCCACTAGGCACAAGGTTAGCACAGATCCCACTGCCCCAGGTACTTACAGGAGGACAATATATCTGAGTATAAATTAAATATGTACTAAGTTGGAATAACCTAGGCATCATCTGGATATCATTATAAATCTACAGCTAACAGCTGGTATAAATTATTAATCTTTAATAAACCATGCTGGTTAACCTGGGTACCTCCTGTATATAATTATATATGTACAGCTGGTATAAGTTATACATCATCTTGTATACAGTGATACTGATATGGAGCATGCTGGTATAACCTGTGCATCTCCTGTATATAATTATATATGTAGAGCTGGTATAAGTTATACACTATATACAGTTGCAATAAAAAGTATGTGAACCCTTTGGAATTATATGGATTACTGCACAAATTGGTCATAAAATATGATCTGATCCTCATCTAAGTCACAACAATAGACAATCACAGTCTGCTTGAACACACCATGTTAACATTCACAGTGCAGGTGGATAAAGTATGTAAACCCCTAGACTAATGACATCTCCAAGAGCTAGTTGGAGTGAGGTGTCAGCCAACTGGAGTCCAATCAATGAGATGAGATTGGAGGTGTTGATTGCAGCTGCCCTGCACTATTAAAAACACACACCAGTTCTGGGTTTGCTTTTCACAAAAAGCATTGCCTGATGTAAATGATGCCTCGCACAAAAGAGCTCACAGAAGACCTACGATTAAGAATTGTTGACTTGCATAAAGCTGGAAAGGGTCATAAAAGTATCTCCAAAAGCCTTGCTGTTCATCAGTCCATGGTAAGACAAATTGTCTATAAATGGAGAAAGTTCAGCACTGCTGCTACTCTCCCTAGGAGTGGCCATCCTCTAAAGATTACTGCAAGAGCACAGCGCAGACTGCTCAATGAGGTGAAGAATAATCATATAGTGTCAGCTAAAGACTTACAAAAGTCTCTGGCATATGCTAACATCCCTGTAAGTGAATCTACGATAAGTAAAACACTAAACAAAAATGGATTTTATGGGAGGATACCACAGAGAAAGCCACTGCTGTCCAAAAAGAACATTGCTGTACGTTTACAGTTTGCAAAAGAGCACCTGGATGTTTCACAGCAGTACTGGCAAAATATTCTGTGGACAGATGAAACCAAAGTTGAGTTGTTTGGAAGAAACACACAACACTATGTGTGGAGAAAAAGACGCACAGCACACCGACATCAAAACCTCATCCCAACTGCAAATTATGGTGGTGGGGGCATCATGGTTTGGGGCTGCTTTGCTGCGTCAGGGCCTGGACAGATTGCTATCATCAAAGGAAAAATGAATTCCCAAGTTTATCACAACATTTTGCAGGAGAATTTAAGGCCATCTGTCCACCAGCTGAAGCTCAACAGAAGATGGGTGTTGCAACAGGACAACGACCCAAAGCATAGAAGTAAATCAACAACTTCTGGCTTAAACAGAAGAAAATACGCCTTCTGGAGTGGTCCAGTCAGAGTCCTGACCTCAACCCGATTGAGATGCTGTGGCATGACCTCAAGAAAGCGATTCACAGCAGACATCCCAAGAATATTGCTGAACTGAAACAGTTCTGTAAAAAGGAATGGTCAAGAATTACTCCTAACCATTGTGCACGTCTGATCTGCAACTACAGGAAATGTTTGGTTGAAGTTATTGCTGCCAAAGGAGGTTCAACCAGTTATTAAATCCAAGGGTTCACATACTTTTTCCACCTGCACTGTGAATGTTTACATGGTGTGATCAATAAAAACATGGTAACATTTAATTATTTGTGTGTTATTATTTTAAGCAGACTGTGATTGTCTATTGTTGTGACTTAGATGAAGATCAGATCACATTTTATGACCCATTTGTGCAGAAATCCATATCGTTCCAAAGGGTTCACATACTTTTTCTTGCAACTGTGCAAGAAGATGTATCACTTATACCAGGTGTACATATATAATGTACAACTCACGCATTGCACCCGCGCGGAATACTCAACCATGTGAAAGGGGCCACAATGTTTCAGTGTATAGATAACTGTGGCTTTTATTCTATTTTGATAGACAGTGAGCAGAGCCCATAATCTTGTTATGAACATTGCATCCCAATTCCCTGGAACACCACAGTCCTGGAGATATAAGGGATGGGAGGACAAGCTGGTTGACACTTGAGCTGAGATCAGGATTTAAGCAGTTAACTGAAGGCTTGAAGGTTAAGCACAGAAACCTGTTATGACACAGCAATCTCTGTCCAGGAAGCAGAGAGAAGAGCAATTCCTTCTTATCTCCTTTTTCTAGGGAGCTGAACTAACCCCTAACACATAGAGAGAGGTTAGAACTCTCTCAGAAGAAATTCCTGATCACTGTGGAGCCATAAGTAACCCCTCCCGCATGCCTCTGCCACCTAATAGAAGACAGACAACATTTCTATTCAAAGGCAAATTTACAGTAAAAATGTGTTCAAATGTATTTTATGGTTAGAAAAATACAGTAGTTTTGTGGGAAAATATTCAATAATTTAAAAAATCTTAGACATTTAAATGTCTGCTCTTTTAGAGCTCAAGACAACACATTTGGCTATTATCTGTTATTAATAGCATCCTCTGTGTGTGTATACAGACATAGTCACTGATACGATGGCCTACGTGTACAAATGAGCTCAGAAAAAGCAGAAAAATAAATCAATTACAAGTTTTGCTGAAACTTTCTCAAAAAAGACTAAGAGGTCTGTCTGTGTAATTTAGAACAGGTACTTCAGAGCGAGGGAGATAATCTTAACTAATTAACTCACTAACCGAGTAGATGAAAATAGCTTTTTCTTTTAAACTAGATAACCTGTTTAATTTAATAGAAACAAATATAAGGTATGGCGTCATTGAAATCTTCTAGTAAGATAGAAAATGCTTATAGGTCTATTATTTTAAGGTGCAGTCTCCTACTTACTGATTCCTTTACTTCTTTATTCCTCAAACAATAGATAATAGGATTAAGTATGGGTGTTATTATCGTGTAAAAAACTGCCACCACACGATTAAGTGGGAAAGCAAAACTCACTTTTGGTCTCACATACATAAATATAACAGAGCCATAATAAATGGAAACAATAATCAAATGTGTGCCGCATGTAGAAAATGCTTTACTCCTGCCCTGTTGTGTAGGTATAGTGACAATTGTTGCAATGATATGAAAATATGAAAGTAAAGTGACCAACAATGAAGTAAGTATTACCAAAGCAGCACATGAAAAACCCAGCAGGTCAAAAAGATATGTATCTGCACAGGCAAGCTTTAGAAGAGGAGGTAAGTCACAGAAGAAATGGTTAATTACGTTACTTCTGCAAAATGGAAGCTAAGAGATTAAAATAATATGAGGAAATGTAGTTATAAAACCCCCGATAATAGAGCTTATAGTTAGGCAACGGCACTTGTAGTTCTCCATAAGGGTTGTGTAATGCAGTGGATGACAAATGGCAAGATAGCGGTCATATGCCATCACCCCAAACAGAAAGCACTCTGTGGAACTCAGAAAGAAGAAGAAAAACAGCTGACTTATGCAAGCAGAAAATGAAATAAATCTTCCATTGAATGTAATTGTGTCCAAAACCTTGGGGACTATTACCGACACGTAACAAACTTCTAGAAAGGAGAGATTGCGAATAAAAAAGTACATTGGTGTGTGAAGGCATCTCTCAGTACTGATAATTTTGATGATCAGAAAGTTGCACAATAGAGTTGATAAATAAGTCATTAATAATATGAGAAAGAAGAAATACTGGACCACGGGCGTTCCAGGAAACCCAACTATAATGAATTTGTTAAACACACTGATATTGTCGAAAACCATTTCATAATCTGCAGAATAAAAGCAAAGGGTATTCACACCTCAAAATGTATGTCTTATAGCTTAAATATTTCACAAATGTCACAGCTCTAGGACTCTCTCCACAACAGGGCTCACAAAATGAAGGGAAAGAAGCCGCGCATATGTGACCATGCTCCATTCATGCTTATAGGCATAATGAAAATAGTTGAGTGCTGGCTCCGCTGTTTCAAGCAGTCCCACAGTGATGAACAAAGAGGTGGCCACGCATGCTCTCTAGTCACTGCTATTGAACTCTCATAAGTAGCTGAACATGCACGCTCGGCTACTGTCAGAAGTCCCAATAGCAGTGAATGGAGAGGACGCCACACATTTACGGTGTTGTCACGCTGGGATGGAGTGTGCGCAGCGCTAAGCTCCACCCACACCTCTGTCCCTGCCTACTTGCACGTTTCACCCTAGGCAACGGGGTTGCAACTAGATGGCGGTCCCTAAACTGAGTAAGTGCAGGGCCTTAAAGGTAATAATACAATACTGGAGCAAACAAAGTGACAGGCAGGCACAGGGGGGTAGAAAATACAACAAGGTAAATATGAGCTGAGGTCAATAGCCAGGAGGTCACATAAATACAAAAGGAGGACACAAGGTTGAAATCACAAACAAAGCCGAGGTCACGTCAATACCAGGGAGGATTCAAAGTCGAGGTCAAAAAGCAAAGCCGAGGTCAAAACAAGGTCACATGACTCACAATACACAGCCCAACACAGTCGAGCACCGATCATCATTATCGGTGATCAGATCTCCAGCTGCGTCCCCACCCTTCTCCATGCGCAGGGCGTCGGCCGTGCTGCGAAGGACGCACACGTCGCTCGCCCCTTGTTACAGTACGCCCCCTTCTACGTGGGGCCACCAGACTCATAATCACTGGACTGGGTTTCTCCGAGTGAGCTAGATGGAATTTCTTCACCAAACTCTTAGCATGCATCTTACTAGCTGGTACCAAAGACCTCTCTTCAGGACCAAAACCCTTTCAGTGAACCAAATATTGCAACAAATTCTGGACCTTTTTCACATCAATAATTCTAGAAATTTTGAATTCTAGTTGACCGGCAACTTCCACTGGCGGCGGAGATTCCTGTGTAGGGACTGCAGGAGACACATATTTTTTGAGTAAGGCTTTATGGAAACATTATGGATACGAACGGAATCAGGTAACCGTAACCTAAAAGACACAGGGTTAATGATCTCATAAGAACCAATAAACTGCAGGTACTTTCAGAGACAAATTCTTGGTGGTTAACCACACTTTATCTCCCAACCCAAAATGCACTGCTTGAGAGCGTTTTTTATCAGCATTAGTTTTTTTACTCTCCTGGACTTTTCTCAGGTTCGACTGAACCTGGGCCCAGACTGTGCACAGTTCTGTAGCCATTACATCAGCCATTATAATTTGCGAAGAGGACGGCAATTTTTTTTTTTAATTGTGTATGAAAACTAAGATTACAGTAAAAAGGTGACATATCAGTAGATGAGTTCATCTGGTTGTTAATGGCAAACTCAGCCAGGGGCAGATGTTTCACCCAAAGCTGTTGATTGTTGGAGACATTGCACCTCAAATACTGCTCCAGAGACTGGTTCAAACATTCAGTTTGACCGTTGGTTCAGGATGAAAGGCCAAAGAAAAAGACAGAAAGATGTTAAATTTCTGACAAAAATCCCTCCAAATCTAGATACGAATTGAACACCTCTATCCGAAACTACATTTTCAGGAATCCCATGTAAGAGTATCACATGCTCTACAAATAGGGAGGGAGATTAATATTTACTAAATCTGTCAACCACCACCCATACCACCGTCTTACCCTTTGAAACCGGCAAATCGGTGATAAAGTCAATGGAGATATGGGACCAAGGTCTATTAGGGATGGGTAGTGGATGTAACTCACCCGCCGGATGGGACCTAGGAGTCTTGGACCTGGCACACACCTCACATGAGGACACATACGAGTGGACATCTCTAGCTAGAGTGGGCCACCAGTAAAATACGGATATGAGGTCTTCGGTGGCATTGATACCCCGATGTACACTAAACATGGAATTATGGCACTTACCTAACGTCGGAGACGTAAATGTCCAGTGACAAACAATTTAACTGCAGGGGTTTGTACCAGAGCCAAATGTTGTCCCACAGTTATTTCGGTCATTAGATCTGAGGAGACCGAAGCCACAATGATGCTTGCTGGTAATATTGGTTCTGGAGGAGTATCAGGAGGTTGAAAAAAAAAGCACAAAAACCTCTAGATAGAGCATCTGCTTTAACATTTTTACTTCCTGGCCTGAAAGTAATGCGAAAGTTAAAACATGTAAAGAACAATGCCCACCTCGCCTGTCTGGGATTCAAACGCTTAGCTAAAAACAATAAATTCTTATGATTAGTCGGAACAGTAACACAATGTTGGGTCCCCTTCAAAAAATGGCGCCATTCCCCAAAGGCCCATTTAATAGTAAGTAACTCCCAGTTCCCAATACCATAATTTCTCTCATTGGAAGAGAAAGAACACACAGGGTCTCAGATTAATGACCCCTAGGAGAGTACTGCTCCACCCCATCCTAGGAAGCATCAACCTCGACTATGAAACGCCTCTCTTGATCAGGTTGAACCAATATTGGGGCATTAACAAAACATTTCTTGAGTGTTTAGAAAGCCTTTATGGCCTCTGGTGACCAGTTCACTAGAACCACCTCCTTCCTGGTTAGGTCGGTGAGAGGTTTAGCAATAACCAAAAAGATTTTAATACATTTTTGATAATAATTCAAGAAGCCCAAAAAGCATTGCAAAGCTTTAGGAGAGGAGGGCCTCACCCATTCCTGAATAGCCGGTACCATCCCTGGATCCATCTTAAAGGACTGGGATGTGAGAATATATCCTAAAAACAAAATTTAATGCACACCAGAAACACATTTTTCACCTTTCGTGAATAGTTAATTCTTACGAAGAACCTCCAAAACCTTTCTAGTGTGGTTAATGTGAGAATTCCAGTCAGGTGAATAAATCAGAATATCGTCCAAACAAACAATCATAGATTTATCAATAATTTGTCTGAAAATATAATTAACAAAATTCAGGAAAATGACAAAATACTCAAAATGACCCTCAGGAGTGTTAAAGGCCATTTTCCACTCATCAACCTCCTTAATTCGAATAAGATTGTATGCTCCCCTGAGATCAAGCTTAGTGAACCAGTGAGCCCCAAGTACCTGATTAAATAGATCTGGAATCAACGACAAGGAGTACTGATTTTTATTAGTAATTTTGTTTAACTCTTTGTAATCAATGCAAGGTCTCAAAACCCCATCTTTTTTCTCAACAAAGGAAAATCCTGCCCCCATAGGTGACACCGAGGGTCTAATATGACCTTTTTGTAAGCTTTCCTTAAAATAATCCCTCATAGACATTTGTTCAGAGCTGGACAAGTTATAAATACGACCCTTAGAGTATTTGGATCCTGGAATAAGATTGATGGTGCAATTGAATGGTCTATGAGGAGAAAGGCACTCAGCCTTGGACATAGAAAAAACATCTGTAAAGTCACTAATGTATGGGGGAAGAAGTTTAGACTCTGCAGTGATTCCAGCCTGAATAACAGGTAAACAATACGAGTTACATTTAGGTCCCTATTTCTCTACTTCACCAGTGGTCCAGTTAATAACTGAGTAATGAATCTGGAGCCAAGGCATGCCCAAAATTATTCTCAACGTGTACATTTTTTAATATTAAGAATGAACGGATCTCAGTATGGCAAACCCCCACAGTAAAGGTTACTTCCGGAGTACAAAATTCTACAGTACCGGCCCACTAAAGGAGTAGAGTTGATAGCAACAATGTGGATAGGGTTAGGAAGAGATAATATGGGTACCCAGAAGGAAATTGCAAAATCATGATCAATGAAATAAGAGGCGGATCCTGAATCAATAAACGTCTCCTCAGAACCCTTACAGGACCCAAAGAAACAATCACCGTAACTGATATCTTTTTTTGCTACCTCTGGGAGTACCTTATCCTTCAGGACATCAGGCCTTGAAAATCTTCTGGAGGGAGAAATCTTAGGGCATTGTCGTACCTAATGGTCGAATTCTCCGCAGTAAAAGCAGGCACCCCTTTGGTGTCTTTGATCTCTTCTGATTATTCTGAGTTGCATGGGTTCTTCTGGAGGATTCTCCAACCTGGCTCTCAAGAGTGATGAGTCTGGGTTGACCACCACCTGTGGAAATGTCAGTAGTTACCGTTGTCTTTCCCTAATACGTCGACCCAGTCTAACAGGCAACGTCATCATCTGTTCTAAGGTGTCAGGAGAAGGATAACTGACCAACATGTCTTTTAATTTTTCAGAGAGTCCTGCCATAAACTGACACTTCAGGGCTGGATCATTCCAGCCAGAGGAAACACCACTTCCGGAATTGGGTACAGTATTCCTCCACCGGTCTTTCCCCCTGTCTAAGAGATTTTAGCTGAGATTCAGCAGCACTCAATTTATCGGGTTCGTCATACAATACACCCCAAGTTTGAAAAAAACGTTTCAACAGAGCCAAGGCAAGGAGAGTCCGTGGGGAGGGAGTAAGCCCATTCTTGTGGGTCCCCCTGCAGCTCTTTGCTGCTCTGAGCCTGGATAAAGAGGGCGTAAACAAAAATAAAGCTTACAGCTCTCCTTAAACGCCCAAAAATATTTATGATCTCCTGAAAAACGGTCAGGAAATTTAACATGGGACTCAATATTTTGGATGGAGGAAGCCTCAATAGGTGGAGCCTGACGAAACTACTGCTGCTGTAGCCTCTCTCCCAACTCCTGCACCATAGGTTCCATGGTATTTGGTATGGCCTGTGATTCTGTCACGGTGGGATGGAGTGTGCGCAGCCCTAAGCTCCACCCAAACCTCTGTCCCTGCCTACTTGCACGTTCCGCCCTAGGTGACGGGGTAAAACTAGACGGCGGTCCATAAACTGAGTACGTGCAGGGCCCTAAAGGTAATAATACAATACGAGAGGAAACAACAAATAAAGTGACAGGCAGGCACAGGGGGGGTAAAACATACAACAAAGTAAATACGAGCCA
The DNA here is from genome assembly GCF_014858855.1 of Bufo gargarizans. Lineage (NCBI taxonomy): Eukaryota > Metazoa > Chordata > Amphibia > Anura > Bufonidae > Bufo > Bufo gargarizans. Next base: position 523,058,134 of record NC_058080.1, on the reverse strand, counting down.
AAGTCAGTAGCCAGGAGGTCACAAATAAAAAAGGAGGACGCAGGGTCGAGCTCACAAACAAAGCCGAGGTCAGAAGCCAGGAGGTAGCGTCAATACTAGGGAGGATTCAAAGTTGAGGTCAGAAAGCAAAGCCGAGGTCAAAACACACAAGGTCACAATATAGAATACACTACTGAAGGAAGGAAGACCAATCACAGGCAACCTGTGGCATCAGGCTGCCTATTTAAATAGCCCTAGCTGGTGAGTCACATGATGTGGCCAGTGTCACGTAACTCACAATACACAGCCCAACACAGTCGAGCACCGATCATCATTATCGGTGCTCAGCTCTCCTGCTGTTGCCTGCTGCCATGGAGACCCGGCGGCGCTGAGAAGGAAGCACACGTTGCTGGCCTTCGTTACAGGTGTGCGCTCCTTTACTTTGAGGGCCTATATGCAATATTTTTGGCATATCCAAGCAATATGCCATATATGATGGGTCAACCCTATTAAGGAATATTTACATGTGGCAGATTTGCTGCAGAAATATCTGCAACTGTCCTATTTATCTGTATATTTTGTGTAGGGATATATGCACATGTTGCAGTGAAAAAACAGATTTTCAGATGTTAAAGGGATTCTGTCACCATTATTATGCTGCTAGTTTCTTATAGCTCCTGCACATACTGATGATTTCCCATATTTCCGTCCCCCTACCTCTGATTGACACTTTTTTTTCCAACTGAATCAGCAGGTGGACAGAGAGAGCCAGGAACTCATGAATATTCAAGACTCATCAATATGCACTGGAGATGTTCAATGCTAGATTTAAGCAAAACTGTTGGGTCAATTAAAGAAAGTGACTTTCAGCATTTTGCTAAGGGGATCTGTCACTAGTCACTTACTTAGGAGACCATAAAATTTGTGACAGTCTTATGTTAAAAGTTATACAATTTACCATTTCGTGAAAAAAATAAAATCATTTAGAACTTGATAGCAGCAACACATCTCAAAAAATGTTGGGACAGGGGCAGCAAATTGAATTTAATTGAATTGAAAATAGCAAAATAAAATTGTGCTACATTAACCACCTCACGTCCGCACATAGAATATAAATATCCGGAAGGTGGTTCTATATCTCTGAATGGACGTTCCTGAACGTCCATTCAGAGACTGCAGCTGCACTCTAATCGCACAGCTGCAGATCGGGTTTCCCGCTGTCAGTGACAGCAGGGCAACCCTTAGGCCCCTTTCACATGGGCGAGTTTTCCACGTGGATGCGATGCGTGAGTTGAACGCATTGCACCTGCACTGAATACCGACCCATTAATTTCTATAGGGCTGTTCACATGAGCGGTGATTTTCACGCATCACTTGTGCCTTGCATGAAAATCGCAGCATTCTCTATATTGTGTGTTTTTCACGTAACGCAGGCCCCATAGAAATGAATGGGGTTGCGTGAAAATCGCAAGCATCCGCAAGCAAGTGCGGATGCGGTGCAATTTTCATGCACGGTTGATAGGAGACGATCGGGGATGGAGACCCGATCATTATTATTTCCCCTTATAACATGGTTATAAGGGAAAAAAATAGCATTCTGAATACAGAATGCATAGTAAAACAGTGCTGGAGGGGTTAATAAAAAAAATTAAAAATTTTTAACTCACCTTAATTCACTTGCTCGCGCAACCCAGGCATCTCCTTCTGTCTTGATCTTAGCTCTGTGTAGCAACAAGGACCTTTGGTGACATCACAGTCATCACATGGTCACCACAGGTCCCGCAATGCCCATGTGAAAGAGTCCTTAGAGAAGGCAGGGACAGTGCCCAGGTGTCCCTGCCTTCTAGATTGCTGTATACACAGCTTCCTGTTCCGGCCCTGCTGTAATGTGACCGCCGGGGCCAGGAGAGTGCAGGAGCTGTGAGGTCTTTCAGAGACCTCGATCAGCCCTGCACTGAGGCTCTACAGCACTGTATTGCGCTGTACAGCCTCTCTGGGGGGTGCATTTCTCCTGTAACTGGGGCTACTATGTCAGCCCCAGTTACGGGTAAATCAACAGTGAAAAAAATAAAATAAAAGTGAAGCTAAATGTTCCCAGAGGTCTTGTATGACCTTATGGCAGATGAAAAGTGTAAAATAAAAATAAAGTGTTAAAAAAAAAGGTTTCACATGTAAAAAAAAAAAAAAATCCCCAATAATTGGCATTGCCGCGTCCGTGACGGTCGGCTCTATAAATATATCACATGATCGACCCAGTCCGATAAACGCCATAAAAAAGTGCAACACCAAGTGATCAAAAAGGTGTATGTCCCAAAAAATGGTTTTAATAAAACCGTCATCTCATTCCGCAAAAAATTAGCCCCTACATAATAAAATTTCTCAAAAAATAAAAATAAACTATAGCTCTAATAATAGCACAATAAATGCTATTATTGTGTTAAAGTGAAATAAACAAAAAAAGTATACATATTAGGTATCTCCGCATCCGTAACAACCAGCTCTATAAAAAATATCACATGACCTAACCCCTCAGGAGAACACCGTTAAAAAAATTCAAATATAAACTGTGTCAAAAGCTATTTTTGGCACCTTACATCACAAAAAGTGCAACACCAAGTGATCAAAAAGGCGTATGTCCCACAAAATGGTTTTAATAAAACGTCACCTCATTCCGCAAAAAATTAGCCCCTACATAAGAAAATCGCTAAAAATAATAAAATAAAACTATAGCTCTCAGAACATGGAGACACTAAAACATCATTTTTTTTGTTTAAAAAATGTTATTATTGTGTAAAAGTGAAATAAATAAAAAAGTATACATATTAGGTATAGCTGCATCAGTAATAACCAGCTCTATAAAAATATCACATAACCTAACCCCTCGGATGAACACCGTAAAAAATAGAAACTGTCACCTTACATCACAAAAAGCGCAACACCAAGTGATCAAAAAGGCATATGTCCCACAAAATAGTACCAATGAAACCGTCACCTCATCCCAGAAAAAATGAGCCCCTACATAAGAAAATCGCTAAAAAAAGCAACAAAAAAACTATAACTCTCAGAACATGAACACATTAAAACATAATTTTTGTTTCAAAAATGCTATTATTGTGTAAAACAAATAAGAAAAAGTATACATATTAGGTACTGCCACGTCCATAACGATCTGCTCTATAAAAATATCACATGACCGAACCCCTCAGGTGAATGCTGTAAAAAAAAAAAAAAAATGTGCTAAAACAACCAATTTTTTGGTGACCTTGTCCCATAAAGTGTTATAATGAATGATAAAAAAATCATATGTACCCAAAAATAGTACCAATAAAACTGGCACCTTATCCCCTAGTTTTCAAAATGGGGTCACTTCTTAGGAGTTTCTACTGTAAGGGTTCATCAGGAGGGCTTCAAATGGGACATTGCATATAAAAACCATGTGGCGGTCCTTTTCTTTTGCGCCGAGCCGTGTGCCTATACAGCAGTTTTTGACCACATGTGGTGTGTTTCTGTAAACTGCAGAATCTGGGTAATAAATATTGAGTTTTGTTTGGCTGTTAACCATCAATGTGTTATAGAAAAAAAAAGAAGGATTAAAATGGAAAATCTGCCAAAAAAGTTCAAATTTAAGGTTAGCAAAGTTTGTAAAATTGGTTTTAAGTAACTTGAGGGGTGTAGTTTCTACAATGAGGCAATTTTTTGAGGCATTCACTATGTAGGCCCCACAAAGTGACTTCAGACCTGAACTGGTCCTTAAAAAGTGGGTGTTGGCAATTTTCGTAAAACTTTTAAGAATTGCTTCTAAACTTCTAAGCCTCCTAATGTCCTAAAAATTTTCCAAAATGATGCCAACATAAAGTAGACCTATGGGGAATGTTAAGTAATAAATATTTTATGAGGTATCACTTTCTGTTTTAAAATCAGAGAAATAAAAATTTTGAAAATTGCAAATTTTTCCAAATGTTTGGAAAATTTTGGATTTTTCATAAATAAAGGTGAAATATATTGACTCAAATTTATGACTAGCATGAAGTACAATCTGTCACGAGAAAACAATCTCTCAATGGCTTGGATAAGTAAAAGCGTTCCAAAGTTATTACCACATAAAGTGAGATATGTCAGATTTGCAAAATTAGGCCTGGTCAGGAAGGGGGCAAATGGCCCAGATGTGAAGTGGTTAAGTGTGGACAGTTTTTTTGTTGTTGCATATATTGAGCAAAGTAAGGAGAAACAAATGGCATAGCAAACATACTGTATGCGCCTTCATAAAGCTTAGTCCTTGAAATGGCTCGAGAGCTAGATTGAGATTTGGTATAGATTATTGATTCATAGTTTGTTAGGTTTACTTAATCCTTTGCTTACCACAGCATAACAATAAACATTGAGGCGGTAGGTAAGCTCTTTAACCTTACATATAAAGGCATTAGGTTACATTGCAATCTGCTAGCTCCCCGTGGTACTGCAGAGCTCTGTGACAGTTCTGTCATTAGACAGCTACGGTCAATAGTAAGTATCCCAGAGACCAGCAAAAGTTGTCTTCCTGTGTGGCATCGCTCTCGCTCTGTACAGTGAACTATTGCAGTGTAAGGTAATAAAGAAGGCAGAGGCACACTCTTCTTGAAATAAAAAAAAATTAAAATAAAAATTATAAAAAATAAAATGCAGAAAATACAACAAATAAATAAAATTATAGCTATAGACAAACATTTTCCCCTTTCGTTCATAAAATAAAAAATGTTAGTTTTAGCAAAAGTATTATGAACTGTGTAAAATATGAATGCGTGCACATATATATTTTTTTCTTTCATTTTTGCTTTCATAAAGAAATGTAAAAATATAGATATTTGTTTTAGCAATATAGCAATATATTGAATAAAATGTTTTTTTGTGCATAAAATATACAACTGCTTTCATATTTTTTTTTTGTTTTACAACTTTCCCAAAGATGAATACTTTGTGTCAACATAAAAAAAAAAAAAATCGCCTTGAAGAAGCTTCTAATGTTTCTGCACTGTAAAACATATGTACTGTCAGTACGGTACCATAGAACTAGCAATAGGAAAAAAATTGCAACAGAAAAAAAAATGATAAGAAATAAAAAAATATACTTTTTTCATAATTTCCTCACTTTTTCATTAAACATTTTTTATAATATATTTATATATCTGCCATCTAATGGCACAAAAGAAAGGGATAAGGTGTCCCATGAATAATAATAATAATAATTAAATACATGTAGGTTGGCTCAGAAATTAATCAGTTATTTGCAGTTAGGCCCATTGGTAAAACTAAAAAATTGACCTGGTAAGGAAGGCGGATAAACTCTGCTAGTGATTCTCTGTTTAATTTATAGTTTTGTTATTATTTGCTAGTAATGTACAAACCGTCTCTTAGCTGAAAGAAGGCAGTTTCCAAATACTTTGCTCTAACCACTTTCTAGCAACTACAAGACTTGCAGTCCATACATATCTTTAAATACTTATGTTCCTCATTCTTCCTTCCTAGAGCTGATCAATTCACATAAATGGATGAAGTAAATAAAGTTATGGTATACTATTTATATACAGGCAGTGGATCTAATAATTTGCATTTTGAGGCATCCACTGAGAATAGAAACTTATTAATTGCTAAACCAATTATCACAATCCTTATAACTAATTCTCAAGGGCAATTTATTTTATTTTTTTCAGCTGAGCCCATACACTGTCAGTAATAATGCTTGTTATCTTTAACTTTTTGATCATATGATGAATCCAGTGGGACCTGCCAGTTGGTAAATTATGCTATTAACCCCTTAAGGACCGGGCTAATTTTCACCTTAAGGACCAAGCCATTTTTTGCAAATCTGACCAGTGTCACTTTATGTGGTGATAACTTTAAAACGCTTTGACTTATCCAGGCCATTCTGAGATCCTTTTATTCGTCACATAATGTACTTCATGACACTGGTAAAATGGAGTAAAAAAAAAAAATCATTTTTATTTATAAAAAAATACCAAATTTACCAAAAATTTGGAAAAATTAGCAAATTTTTAAGTTTCAATTTCTTTACTTCTATAATACATAGTAATAACTACAAAAGTAGTTATTACTTTACATTCCCCATATGTCTACTTCATGTTTGGATCATTTTGGGAATTATATTTTATTTTTTGCGGATGTTACAAGGCTTAGAAGTTTAGAAGTAAATCTTGAAATTTCTCAGACATTTTCAAAAACCAACTTTTTAAGGACCAGTTCAGGTCACTTTGTGAAGCTTACATGATAGAAACCAAAATGACCCCAATCTAGAAACTACACCCTCAAGGTATTCAAAACTGAGTTTAAAACGTTGTTAACCCTTTAGGTGTTCCACAAGAATTAATGGAAAATAGAGATACAATTTCAAAATTTCACTTTTTTGGCAGATTTTTCATTTTAATATTGTTTTTCCAGTTAAAAAGCAAGGGTTAACAGCCAAACAAAACTCATTATTGATGGCCCTGATTCTGTAGTTTACAGGGCAGAACAAACATACAGATTTACCCTATTGTTATTCTTTGTAAGTTGCAGGATATCCATCAGCAGGAGATCTGCAGACCTTGATAAATTTTTGAAGGGAGGAGGAAGGAAAAAAAAACAGTTTTATACCTTTTATTTATGATACGCGCGGTCCGGACTTTTTATGTACATTCCTTGAAAGTGTAATCTACCCCACAACACTCCACGGACCTGCAGCATTTTTTGCGGACTGGTGATTAAGTATATTCTTTTTACAGCTGAAGGGAAATGGCTGTGTCATGCATCACCATTTTTGGCCTTGTACTAGACATAACACTGTATGTTTTGCTAGCAGTGTTTCTTTAAGTCTGCCTCAATACATTGCTATTAGAGGCATCATAAGAATTGTGTAGCCAACACAGGGGTTAAAACTTAAATTGTTATTAGATTTTCTTCACTTTTAATTGGATATTGTTAATGACTTGAAAACGGACCAACGCAAGAAATCCATTTAAGCGGGGGGCGTGACCGGAAGCCAAGGAGAGAGGTCGCATGTCAGCCCTTACTTGAGAGAATCAAAACCCAGTTTTCCCTTAAGAAGATTCTTGGAGCTTCCAGCTACAATCCAATCCGACTCGTCAGAGTTCTGACCAACCTAGACCGAAGCACCAGCCCTGGCCTACATCTCGGTGAAGCAGCAGTCCAGAGTTCCAGAGTGAACCCGCACCTCTAAAAAGCGACACATACAGCGCCGGTTTTCACCTGCTTCGAACTCTCCCTGCTATCGGCTATGATAATCTGCATCGTGCTGTGCTATATTAACCGGTTAACCGGTCTGACTTTATCCCTGCGATCTACAGGGCTTTCACCTGGGAATGTACTGGTTTGAGAGTCCGGGCGAGGGCAGTGCAGTAAGCCGGAGGCCGGTCTGGAGCCGGGTCACACTTTCCTCACTATATACTGTATCGGCCTGTAAACCCTGCCTGAAGCAATCTCACTGGCCAGAAGTTGGCCTTTCAACCTCTCCATATCTTCAGTTGTTCCCCAATCCCCCCGCTAAAGGCTTTGCCTTAATTTTTCTAGACCTCCATACTCAATACAGGAAGTCTATACTGTGAAAGTATTTAAAGGGACATTGCCCTCTTGTTTGTAAGAAGTTTGAAAATACCCGCCTTAGGTAGGACACTCTTCATAAGCAATTAACTAAAAGGGCTATAGCCCCAATTTTTCCTAGGACCTTCGGCAACTACAAAGGAAGTCCCCTCAACTCTGCTACACCAGCAAAGAGCTATAGGCTCAATTTTTCAATTCCTCTGAGATCCTCTCAGGGGGCTACAATGTAGATAATACACCTGTGAAGAGTATCTATCAGCTACTCCCCCTTCTCAATCCAGAGAGTCATCTCATACTTGTCAATATATTAACTCAGCATACCAGAAGCTGAAAAAGAGTCTTCACACGTGCACTTATGGTGAAAATAGGCAAATACAAGAGCCACACTCAGGAGTCTCAAAAGCCCTATAAAAATTTGGCTTTAGCCCAATCTGATCTAGACAAATACGTCATGAAAAAAATCACAGCCACCAGCATCGGTGCAATCGGCCGCACTAAAAGGCACTCTGTCTCATTCAGAAAATGAATCCCAATCAGACCTACCTATCTCCAGGTCCTTCATCTCTCAAGATTTGTCAAAAGCCTTAAATCCAGTGATGGAAGAACTCAATGTAATCAAACGTGAAATGAGACAGATTGGCCACAGAGTAGAAGCTTTAGAAGCTACACAGACTACTATAACAAACTATACAAAACAAAACTCAGAAGCTCTAGCAGTCTACAAACAACATATAGACCAGCTCTATGACTACATCGAAGATCAAGACAACAGAGGCAGAAAGAATAATATCCGCTTAAGAGGAATTCTGGAATCAGTAGCGACAGACGCAATACCAAAAGCTGTTTCTGAGATCTGCCTATCATTGCTAGGTGAAGATTATTCTTACCCTATAATTATCGAAAGAGCACATAGGGCTTTGAGACCTAAACCAAAAACGAACAAACCACCTAGGGACGTCATATGTAAACTCCTTAATTTTGCACAAAAAGAACAAGTTATGAAGAAATCAAGAGAAGGTGCACAAGTTGAATATGATGGCTCAACAATTCTACTGTTCCAAGATCTTGCACTAGCCACTCTTAATAAAAGACGTGCCCAAAAAACCCTTGATGGACTATTTGAGACATAAACGCATCCCGTATCACTGGCTCTTTCCATTTGGCCTGCTTATAACCTGGTGTGATAAAAAGTTCATCATCAGAACCCCCGAAGGACTTACCTGAGATACTTTCCGCCATGAGCATTGAAGATGTGGAAATTTTTGATTGGACCACCTCAAATGATGTCATCATTCCCGTGGAGGTTCCTCCTTCTACAACGTAGGAGACTGTACCTATGGGCAAAGTTCCGAAGAACAAAAAGAAGCAGGGAAAAATTACTCCACACCGCATCATCATGGAAGAGGACTGACAGATACTACCAGTTGAGCCTTTGCAGGCCTGTAAATAGGCAGGCATCCCAACAACACAACCTAGGCCTCATGTGGCCTTCTTCATGTTTATGCGTTCCCACAGGTTTTCCCTCACATGTCATGATCATCTATCAGCTTACAGATACATAGATATCTGGAGAGGTGTTATGAGCTTGAAGTGGGTTTGCTTGGTTCTCATTCTATACACAGAATATTCCTTCACCTCTGTTCAACTTATTTACCATGTCTGTTTACGACTTAGTTTTAATTATTAACAAATTTGCCTCTTCATAGTTTGCTAAGACTACTATGCAGCTCATCATTAACAAATTTGCCTCTTCATGGTTTGCTAAGACTACTATGCAGCTCTCTAAAATTATAGTGAACTGCTTTCTTCTGATAATTCTCAGAAGGTCAAAATTTTCAAAGTCTCGTTTAGGACTAACTGTTCCTCTTGCAGTTTTAGCAAACAGAAGGACCAACTGTCTTTTTGCTTTTGCTAAAGTTCTGATTTATTTTTGTTATATCTTAGATGTTACTGCTCTCCCCCCCCTTTCCAATTTGTATCAAAGGATATCCAAGTTCCTCAATCTTCAATCATTCTACGAAGATGTCAATTGCAACCTACTTACACAGGGGTATGTATACGTCCTCCATTTACACCTATGCACTTGTTTATGGCTGAGACACGGATAGCTTCATATAATGTAAGAGGCTTTAAAACTCCAGCTAAACGCTGTCAAATCCTAAAACAACTGCATAAAGAAAAAGGTAACGTTATATTTATCCAGGAAACACATTACAAACATAAAAAAATCCCCAACTTGTCCCATTCCTATTATAATTTATGGTTCCATAGCTCATCTTCATATTCGAACACACTAGGGGTCAGTATAGGCTTACATAAACACCTTGACTTTGACCTAATAGATTCTAAAGCCGACAGCGAGGGTAAATTCATTCTTGTGAAAGGGAGAATCAATAAGCAACTGTACACCTTAGCAAACATTTACGCTCCAAACTCGATGCATAGAAAGTGGTTCAACTTATTTTGGGAACATCTAGAAGGGTTCAGAGAGGGCATACTGATCCTGGCAGGAGACTTTAACCTAGCCCTTAACCCAAAGATAGATATGTCTTCAGGTAGATCGAATGTACCAAAATCAAAGTTGGTCAATGTAAATAAAACTATTGAATAAAAGTTCCCTGGTAGATGTGTGGCTCTCTCTTAACCCCACTTCCGCGGATTTCACTCATTTCTCTTCTCCACACAATTCTTATCATAGAATAGATTACATATTTATATCATCCTATAAGTTACAGTTATGCACAGAGGCTCATATACAGTCAGGTCCATAAATATTGGGACATCGACACAATTCTAAAATTTATGGCTCTATACTCCACCACAATGGATTTGAAATGAAACAAACAAGATGTGCTTTAGGCCTCATGCACACGACCGTTGTGTGCATCCGTGGCTGTTGTGCCGTTTTCCGTTTTTTTTCGCGGACCCATTGACTTTCAATGGGTCCGTGGAAAAATCGGAAAATGCACCGTTTGGCAGCCGCATCCGTGATCCGTGTTTCCTGGCCGTGAAAAAAATATGACCTGTCCTATTTTTTTCACGGCCAACGATTCACGGACCCATTCAAGTCAATGGGTCCGTGAAAAAACACGGATGCACACAAGATTGTCATCCGTGTCCGTGATCCGTGTCCGTGATCCGTGTCTGTTTTTTCCTATCATTTCAATGGCAAACTTGACTTTGATTTTTTTTCATTTTTCATGTCCGTGGATCCTCAAAAAATCATGGAAGACCCACGGATGAAAAAACGGTCACGGATCACGGACCTACGGGCCCCGTTTTTGCGGACCTTAAAAAAAAACGGTCGTGTGCATGAGGCCTTAACTGCAGACTGTCAGCTTTAATTTGAGGATATTTACATTCAAATCAGGTGAACAGTGTAGGGATTACAACAGTTTGCATATATGCCTCCCACTTGTTAAGGGACCAAAAGTAATGGGACAATTGGCTTCTCAGCTGTTCCATGGCCATATGTGTGTTATTCCCTCATTATCCCAATTACAATGAGCAGATAAAAGGTCCAGAGTTAATTTCAAGTGTGCTATTTGCATTTGGAATCTGTTGCTGTCAACTCTCAAGAAGAGATCCAAAGAGCTGTCGCTATCAGTGAAGCAAGCCATCATTAGGCAGAAAAAGCAAAACAAACCAATCAGAGAGATAGCAAAAACATTAGGCGTGGCCAAACCAACTGGTTGGAACATTCTTAAAAAGAAGGAACACATTGGTGATCTTAGCAACACCAAATGACTTGGAAGACCACAGAAAAATACTGTGGTGGATGACTGGAGAATTATTATCCTGGTAAAGAAAACACCCTTCACAAAAGTTGGCCAGATCAAGAACACTCTCAAGGAGGTATGTATATGTGTGTCAAAGTCAACAATCAAGAGAAGACTTCACCACATGAAGGCCAGATTAGAGTTTGCCAAACGACATCTAAAAAAGCCTTCACAGTTCTGGAACATCATCCTATGGAGAGATGAGACCAAGATCAACTTGTACCAGAGTGATGGGAAGAGAAGAGTATGGAGAAGGAAAGGAACTGCTCATGATCCTAAGCATACCACCTCATCAGTGAAGCATGGTGGTGGTGGTGTCATGGCGTGGGCATGTATGACTGCCAGTGGAACTGGTTCTCTTGTATTTATTGATGATGTGACTGCTGACAAAAGCAGCAGGATGAATTCTGAAGTGTTTTGAGCAATATTATCTGCTCATATTCAGCCAAATGCTTCAGAACTCATTGGACTGTGCTTAAAGGGAACCTGTCACTGGGATTTTGTGTATAGAGCTGAGGAAATGGGTTGCTAGATGGCCGCTAGCACGTCCGCAATACCCAGTCCCCATAGCTCTGTGTGCTTTTATTGTGTCAAAAAACCGATTTGATACATATGCAAATTAACCTGAGATGAGTCCGGTACGTGAGATGAGTCAGGGACAGGACTCATCTCAGGTTAATTTGCATATGTATCAAATCGTTTTTTTTTTTTACACAATAAAAGCACACAGAGCTATGGGGACTGGGTATTGCGGATGTACTAGCGGCCATCTAGCAACCCATGTCCTCAGCTCTATACACAAAATCCCAGTGACAGGTTCCCTTTAACAGTGCAGATGGACAATGACCCAAAGCATACTGCAAAAGCAACCAAAGAGTTTTTTAAGGGAAAGACACGGAATGTTATGCAATGGCCAAGTCAATCACCTGACCTGAATCCGATTTAAGCATGCATTTCACTTGCTGAAGACAAAACTGAAGGGAAAATGCCCCAAGAACAAGCATGAACTGAAGACAGTTGCAGTAGCGGCTTGGCAGAGCATCACCAGGGATAAAACCCAGCATCTGGTGATGTCTGTGCGTTTCCGACTTCAGGCTGTAATTGACTACAAAGGATTTGCAGCCAAGTATTAAATAGTGAAAGTTTTAATTTATGATTATTATTCTGTCCCATTACTTTTGGTCCCTTAACAAGTAGGAGGCACATATGCAAACTGTTGTAATTCCTACACCGTTCACCTGATTTGGATGTAAATACCCTCAAATTAAAGCTGACAGTCTGCAGTTAAATCACATCTTGTTTGTTTCATTTCAAATCCATTGTGAAGGTGTATAGAGACAAAAAATTTAGAATTGTGTTGATGTCCCAATATTTATGGACCTGACTGTAGGTTCAGTTTTACAATCCGACCATGCCCCAATTTTTATGTCCCATAAACAACCAAACGCCTACTCCAAGACCTTCCTTTGGAGATTAAATGAAACACTTTTAGACAATACAGATGTAAAAGTAAAGATAAAAAATAAACTAGAGGAATTTTTCCCCTAACATAGTTTGGGAGGCACATAAATCGGTGATAAGAGGGGAATTTATCTCTGTGGCATCCCACCTGAGCAAGAAAATAAAGGAGACAATAGCATATCTTTATGCTAAGATATCCAAATTAGAAAATGTGCATAAAAGATCGCTGAACTGTAAAAAACTAGAGGAACTATTGTCAGCCAGAAATGAGTTAAAAAAGATCTTAAATACCCAATCGGCTAAAATATACCTTTCACTGAGGCAAACTTTTTTTGCACATGGGAAAAAAAACACAAAATTCATGTTAGCCACTTTACGCCAACGTAAACGCAAACAAAGAATATCAGCTATTAATTGCCAAGGTCACACGTTAGCAAAAGATGGCAAAACTATCGCAGAAGCGTTTAGGAAGTTCTATTCTGACCTATATAACATAAATGAGTCTGACTCTGAAAACATTAAAGCAGATAAACTAGCTCGGACAAGAGAATTTCTACAGAGATAACTTACCCTCCATCACCAAAGAACAAGCTGTCAAACTTACCCTACCTATAACAGAAACAGAAATTACCTCAACTCTATCTCAAATTGCCAAAGGAAAGTCCCCTGGCCCAGACGGTCTTCCTGTTCTCTACTACACAGCCTTTAGAGACACCTTAACGCCAATTATGCTTAAAACATATAAAGCGGCTATGTCCGGAAACCCGTTTTCACCCCAAACTCTAAATGCTCATATAACTCCGATTCACAAACCACAGAAAGACCCTACAATGTGCTCAAGTTATAGACCTATCTCACTGTTGAACCTAGATATCCAAATATATGCATGTATTCTTTCTGCAAGAATAAAACCTTTATTGAAAGACCTGATACACCCAGATCAGACAGGGTTTATACCTGGGAGAGAAGGGAAAGCAACACTTACAAGATAGTACACTCAATATATAGTTCCATGGTTCTACTAGGTACAGACGCCGAAAAGGCCTTTGATAGAGTGGCCTGGCCCTTTATCAAAAACACCATGTCTGCGATGGGCTTCCTATCTTCTTTCATCAAGGCAATCTTCACAATGTATGAAAAACCGTGGTCATTTATTAAAGTAAATGACATTCTTTCCCCGGATGTTAATATTAATAATGAAACTAGACAGGGCTGCCCTTTATCCCCAATTCTCTTCATATTGACAGTTGAACCCCTGCAACAATTCATAGGGTAATCTTATGGGGCAAACTTTAGTTTTTTTGTGAATCTAACTCAGCGATCGACATACATTTAGTTGTGTGGGTGCAGGGCACAATCTTTTTACCCTGCCCTGAGCCCAGTGACTGAAAAAAAATACTTTTATCCGTCTGTTAGTTCGGTAGGCGGCGTCTGCGGTGGCTATTTTATGCAAGCTCAGTGCACCAGCACTGCATCTAAGCTTTTGTGAATTGAAATCCAATCTTTGAAAACTGCACTAATAATATGGTTGTAAAAAAATCACTCTTTTTTGGCAATATACAACATCTGGTGCATTTATAGGATTAGTCAGTCTGCAATTTAAGCTAGAACTACAGCCATAATTTTCAGTGTTTTTTAAAACACCCTTTTGTGCAAAATACACTATTTTACATCCCTAGCTGCATCTGGAAATGTGAAATTCAAACGTTATATACAGCTTTCATATTCCACTTTTTTGGCAATATACAACATCTGGATTAGTCAGCGTGCAATTTAAGCTAGAAATACAGCCATCATTTTCTGGGTTTTTAAAAACACACTTTTTTTTGCCCAAATCCACTATTTTACAGCAAGTGTGAAATTCAAGCTTAATATATACAGCTTTCATATTCTGTTAGTAAAAAAACACACTTTTTTGGCAATATACAACATCTGGATTAGTCAGTGTGCAAGAAGCTAGAAATTCAGCCATAATTTTCTTGGTTTTTAAAAACACACTTTTTTGCCAAAATGCACCATTTTACAGCCCTTTCCGCATTAGCACGTGTGAAATTCAAGGGTTTTTTACTGCTGTCATATTCAGTTATTTAAAAAACACCTGTTTGGGCAAAAAAATAAAATAAATCGGCAGCCTTTGCTGCATATGTCATTGTGAGATACACCCTTTATATAAAGGGGTTCTATTCAGGTATTTGAAATACAGCCATTTTAGGCAAACCAATTTAATTGAGGCCTATTCTGGATCAGGGCGTGTGAGATAAACATTTTATATACAGGGGTTACATTCAGTTATTTGAAATACAGCTATTTTGGGCACAAATCTTTAATTGCGGCCTAGTGTGGGTTAGGGCATGTGAGATACACCCTTTTTATACAGGAGTTATATTCTTCTATTAATAAAACAACCTTTTGTGGGCAAAATACACAATTGTTGTGCCCTTGCAGTTTTAAGACATTTGAAATTCCAGGGTTATATACTGCTGTCATATTCAGTTATTAAACAAACAAACATTTGGGCAATTCATTTTTTTTATTTGGCAGCCTTTGCTGCAGATGTCATCGTGAGATATACCCTTTATATACAGGGGTTACATTAAGTTAATTGAAATACAGCCATTTTGTGCACAAATCTTTAATTTCGGCCTAGTGTGGGTCAGGGAGTGTGAGATACACCTTTTAAATACAGGGTTTATATTCTTCTATTAATAAAACACACTTTTTTTGGGCAAAATACACAATTCTTCCGCTCTTGCAGGATCCAGAAGTTTAAAATTCCAGGGTTATATACTGCTGTCATATTTAGTTATTAAACAAACACCCGTTTGGGCAACAAATAATTATTTGGCAGACTTTGCTGCAGATGTCATTGTGATATACACCCTTTATATATTTGGATTATATTCAGTTATTTGAAATACAGCCATTTTGGCCAAACAAATTTAATTGAAACCTAGTCTGGTTCAGGGCGTGTGAGATACACCCTGTACATACTATCATTCTAATCTACTATTAATTAAACACCCATATAGGGCTAGATCCTAAATTCGAGAAATATGAGAAGAGCGTCAAATAAGGGACATGGCCCAGGTTGTGGTGCTGCTGTTGAACGTGGTCGATCTGTGCCAGCTACTCGCACAAATGAAACCGCTTCCTCAGGTGCGAGTAGGCGACAGAACCTGCAGCTGTATTTGATCGGGCCTAATGCGGCTCTATGAATGGTAAGGCCTGAACAAGTACAGGTGATAGTAGATTGGGTTGCTGACAGTGCCTCCAGTTCCTTCACATTGTCTCCCACCCAGTCTCCTGCTGAAAGATCAGAGTTGGCACCTGCAGCCCATGTCCATCAGTCTTTCACCCCACCCCCTTGCAAATCAGCCAAGCAATCTGAGCCCCAAGTCATGCAGCAGTCTCTTCTGATTTTTGATGACTCTTAGCAGGGTTTCCCAGGGCCATCCACCTAGCCCTTCTCCAGAAGTGGAAGAGATTGAGTGCACCGATGCTCAACCACTTATCTTTCAAGATGAGTACATGGGAGGACCATAGCAGAACGTCTCGGATGATGACGAAACAAAGGTGCTGGGGCTTTTGAAAGTGTGCAGACCGACAAGGAGGGCAGGGGTGAAAACTGGGTAAAAAATTATGAGGACGATGGAATCAAGGTCATGCGAGTGGCCAATGTAGTTCGGAGGAAGACGCGGTGGTCGCACAGAGCCACCAGCACAGCAAAAGCGGGAGCAGGGTGCAAAAGCGGAGCAGCCGTCCTCTAGAATGTATGCATGCTACTGGCCACCGCAGCAAGGGACCGAGCACACTAAAGCGGTCCCTTGCGTGTCAGTTCTTTAGACAATGTGCTGACAACAAGACATGAGTGGTTTTCACGCTGTGCAATCAAGCCTGAAGCGAAGCATAAACGTTCTCAACCTGAGCACAACCTGCATGACCAGGCATTTAAGTGCTAAGCACGAGCTGCAGTGGAGTAGACACCTCAAAAACCAAGAAAGGTCTCTGGCTCCTCCTGCTTCCTAGTCTGCTGCAGTCTCGGCCTCTTCATCCACCTCTGGAGTTACAGTACCACCTTCCACCCTGCATAAAGGAAGATCTGCCAGCAACACCACCACCTGGGTCACCAAGCATCTCCACAATGTCCCACGGAACCATTCAGTTCTCCATCTCCCAAACACGAAATGAAGAGGAAGTACCCCCCTACCCACCCGTGATCCCTAGCCCTGAATGCCAGCATTTCTAAGTTACTGGCCTTTAAAAATGCTGTCATTCCATCTAGTGGAGACTGTTAGTTTTAAAGGCCTTATGGCGGTGGTTCTCCCACAGTATGTTGTGCCCAGCTGCCACTACTTTTCCAGGCAAGCCATCCCTTCCCTGCACAACCAAGTAGGGGACAAAATCAGGTGTGCACTGCGCAACGCCATCTGCGGCAAGGTGCACCTCACTATGGATACTTGGACCAGTAAGCACAGTCAGGGATGGTATATCTCCATAACAGCACACTCGGTAAATGCAGTGGTGGCTGGGCCTGAGGCGGATAGCAGTTTGGCACATGTCCTACCACCACCGAGGAATGCAGGGCGCTTCAGTTTGCCTCCTGTTGCTTCCTCCTGCTACTCAGCTTCCTTATCCTCTACCGGCTCCTCACCCGGTCAGCTTAACACCTTCACCACCAACTTCAGCACAGCCAGGGGTAAACAACAGCAGACAGTTTTAAAACTTATCTGTTTGGGGGGACAAACCCCACACAGCACAGGAGCTGTGGACGGGCCTTGAACAACAGACCGATGAGTCTTCAAAGGAGAGAAACAAAAGCGGGCGGCACTCACCAATTTGTAGAAAAGGTATTCTTTAATCCAGAGCAGGAGGGGGGTGCATAGAGTGCAAACACAGCATCAAGCGACAGCCGTTTCGCGCGTATGTGCGCTTCTTCTGGCTTTCCACCATTGAAAGGGGTCACAGAACCTATAAGTGTGCACAGGAAGCCGCATCATCGCAGTAATTACTTACTTAGTCAACACCTGAGGTTCAACAACGAACGACAGGGATTGTTAGTCGAGGGCGGGACCCCTTCACTGGTGTAAAGTGCATGTGCAAATACATCACCAATAAAAATAATATAAGTACGTAAAATACAATTAATATATTTTTTTGTTTAATCCCAGCGGACCCAATGCATCTGTACGTAGGATCCACCTTGTTTCTCTTCTCAGAAGCTCCCTCTCTCTGTCACCACCTCTCTCAGTGTGATTAACTATTTCAAGACCGGCAAAGGTTAATACGCTAGGATTTCCATTATGTACCCTGTTCACATGATCTATTAACCGCGGGACCCCCTTCCCTGTTTTTAAGGAGTTCAGGTGTTCGCGGAATCTTTCAAATAAACAGCAGATGGTTTTACCAATGTAGAAGCGTCCGCATCTACATAAAATAATATAAACCACAAATTTGCTGCGGCAGGTAATAAGTGGAAAAACTTTGTGTACTATCCCTGCAATAGAGATCACTTGCAATTGGGAATTAAAGCTGCAGAAGGAACAGCTTCTGCAACTCCTATTCCCCTTTGGTCTCTATTCAGACAGCCAAGTGAAGCGTTTTTTTCTGTAGTGACTGGTTACTACTTGATCACGTATTGTGGGACACTTTCTAAACGCTATCACTGGTTTTGTGTCTTTAAGTTGTTTTAGTGATTCATCCCTCACTAAAATATTCAAATTTTTTCCTATGACCTGTTTTATTCTCTCTGCCATAGGACTGAATTTAAAGGAGAAAGCAAAAGGTGGGGGGGATTTTGTTGCAGTTGTACCCTCCCTCAATTCGGTCTGATGTACCCTTGACGCTTTTAGCATCGCTTCATTTAACAAATCTGAGGGATAACCTCTGCGTCTCAGCCTCTCGCGCAAATCCAGCGCCTGTTTTTCATAGCTCATTGGGGTAATATTTATACGCGCAAGTCGTCTAAATTGGCCATAAGGCACCGATTTTTTTCACTGTATTTGGGTGATAACTAGAGAAAACCAGTGATAGCGTTTAGAAAGTGTCCGACAATATGTGATCAAGTAGTAACCAGTCACTACAGAAAAAAACGCTTCACTTGGCTGTCTGAACAGAGACCAAAGGGGAATAGGAGTTGTAGAAGCTGTTCCTTCTGCAGCTTTAATTCCCAATTGCAAGTGATCTCTATTGCAGGGATAGTACACAAAGTTTGTCCACATATTACCTGCCGCAGCAAATTTGTGGTTTATATTATTTTATGTAGATGAGGACGCTTCTACATTGGTAAAACCATCCGCTGTTTATTTGAAAGATTCCGCGAACACCTGAACTTCTTAAAAACAGGGAAGGGGGTCCCGCAGTTAATAGATCATGTGAACAGGGTACATAATGGAAATCCTAGCGTATTAACCTTTGCCGGTCTTGAAATAGTTAATCGCACTGAGAGAGGTGGTGACAGAGAGAGGGAGCTTTCTGAGAAGAGAAACAAGGTGGATCCTACATACAGATGCATTGGGTCCGCTGGGATTAAATGAAAAAATAGACATGAGTGTATTTTTGTAATGAAGCATTCTTGTATTAATTGTATTTTACGTACTTATATTGTTTTTATTGGTGATGTATTTGCACATGCACTTTACACCAGTGAAGGGGTCCCGCCCTCGACTAACAATCCCTGTCGTTCGTTGTTGAACCTCAGGTGTTGACTAAGTAAGTAATTACTGCGATGATGCGGCTTCCTGTGCACACTTATAGGTGCTGTGACCCCTTTCAATGGTGGAAAGCCAGAAGAAGTGCACATACGTGCGAAACGGCTGTCGCTTGATGCTGTGTTTGCACTCTATACACCCCTCTCCTGCTCTGGATTAAAGAATACCTTTTCTACAAATTGGTGAGTGCCGCCTGCCTTTGTTTCTCTCCTTTGAAGATTATTTTGCACATGCACTGTTGCTACAGGCTGAGCACCACCGCAAGGCATCACTCCTCGGTACTCATTCCATATAGCGTATAGGTTGGTGTAGTGCCTCTGATACACTTTTCCTACAGTTTTACAGTGCCAGTGAGCCTCAAGCCCAGCCTGGTGGTGTGCGATAATGGGCAAAATGTCGTAGCAATTCTGTGACTAGCCGGTTTGACCCACATCCCTTGCCTGGCACATGTGCTGAATTTGCTGGTGCACAGATTCCTTAAAAAATAACCGATAAGTCTGAGCTGGTGCATAAAGTGCAGCTGTCTGTGTGCGCTTTCGGCGTTCTCACCCTGCTGCTTGCCTCTCAGTGCTGCAGCGTAACTTCGGCCTTCCCGCTCACCGCCTCATATGCGACGTGCCCACAAGGTGGAACTCCAGCTCGCACATGCTGGCCAGACTGTGCGAGCAGCAGCAGGCGATACTGGAGTTTCAGCTGCAGCACGCACGGGTGAGTCGCTCTGCGGAACAGCACCACTTCACCACCAATGACTGGGCCTCCATGCGAGACCTATGTTCCTTGTTGCGCTGTTTCGAGTACTCCCCTAACATGGCCAGTGCCAATAACGCCATTCTCAGTGTAACTATCCCACTTCTATGCCTCCTTAAAAAAACTCTGCTGGCGATGATAAAAGAGGATGTGGCACAGGAGGAGGAGGAAGAGGGATAATTTTGTAGGGTTTCCAGCCAGTCATTCACAAGTGGCTCCGAGGGTGGGTTCCTGCACCCACAAACGCCAGGTACACAATTGTCCAGCCAGGGCACAGTTCTGGAGGAGGATGAGGAGGAGGAGGAGATGGTGGAGGAGGAACCATGTTCACAGCAGGGTGGCACCCAGACCAGCTCATGGCCATCACTGGTGCGTGGCTGGGGGGATACAGAGGACAAAGACTATACACCTCCCACAGAGGACATCTTTTCATTGCCTCTGGGCAGCCTGGCACACATGAGCGATTACATGCTGCAGTGTCTCTGCAACGATCGCCGAGTTGCCCACATTCTAACTTGTGCTGATTACTGGGTGGCCACTCTGCTGGATCCCTGGTACAAGGACAACGTACCATCCTTAATTCCCTCACTGAAGCATGATCGTAATATGCGCGAGTAGAAACGCACGCTGGTAGAAGCGCTGCTGGTGGCATTCCCACCTGACAGCGGGGTCAAAATGGAAGCACAAAGCGAAGGACGAGGAAGAGGTCGCCAACGCAGCTGGGGCACCGCCAGCACCTCAGAAGGCAGGGTTAGCATGGCCGAAATGTTGAAAAGCTTTGTCAGCACGCCACAACAACCAGCACCACTAGCTGATATGGAACATCTTAGCAGGAGGCAGCATTTTATCAACATGGTGGAGCAGTATGTGTGAACATGCCTACACGTACTGAATGACGGGTCTGCCCCCGTCAACTTCTGGGTCTCCAAATTGGGCACATGGCCTGAGCTTGCCATTTACGCCTTGGAGGTGCTGCCCTGCCCTGCAGCCAGTGTATTATCTGAACGTGTGTTTAGCACGGTGGGGGCGTCATCACAGACAAGCGCAGCCCCCTGTCCACAGCCAATGTGGACAAGCTCACGTTCATTAAAATTAACCAGGCATGGACCCCTAAGTACTTGTCCGTACCTTTTCAGAATCAGCCATTGTTATACTGCAGCACAATTGCTCATGTTTGTATTTTGAATATTTCACACTCTCTTGGAGTGTACCCTAATTTAAAAAAAATAAAATTAAAATCAAAAACCTGTGTTGGCTACCTCCTCCACCGCCGCTTCCACCTCCACCGCCTCCTCAACCTCCTACTCTATATGGACCTCATCCTCCTAGATTAAGATTATTATTTTTACATATTTTATGTTATTTAAAATCATTTCCCTATCCACATTTGTTTGCAGAGCACTTGCCATGCT
Organism: Bufo gargarizans; assembly: GCF_014858855.1. Classification (NCBI taxonomy): domain Eukaryota; kingdom Metazoa; phylum Chordata; class Amphibia; order Anura; family Bufonidae; genus Bufo; species Bufo gargarizans. The sequence goes on along the minus strand of NC_058080.1, from coordinate 523,036,459 downwards.
CTTAACCACATTTTGATGCCATTTGCAGCCTTCTAGCCCTTTCCATGACATTTTACAGCCATTTTAGTGCTCAAAAATTTGGGTCGCCATTGACTTCAATGGGGTTCGGGATCAAGTTCGGGTCAAGTTCAGGTCTCGAACTCAAAAAAAAATTCTGAAGTTCGGCCGAACCCGTCGAACCGGATTATCTAGGTGTCCGCTCAACTCTACTAATGACAGTAAAAGTTATGTTTTATGTGAAAGGTCATTTTTCTCTGTGATACTCTGTATTTACAGGATAGCATTAACTGATTGTATATTTTTTTTGATCAATTTGTTATATCCGCTATTCTTTGCCATTGCGGCGCCGGTTATAGTTTGTTGTGCTCCACACACAATTTCCGACCTTTGCCAGGGGTGCGCATCAGCATGGAATGCACGGCCACTTTGTGTCCGAACCTGGCGGCACGTGATACACGCGTCATGAGCCTTGTTTTGGCTTGGTGTGCGCGCACTGACTGCCATCCGACCTGATCTCCATCTTGTGTTATGCCACATATGCGATCAATACTTATAACTGGTAACAGCCTTGTACAATTCTTTTAATGTTGTTATGTGATGATAAAAGGCGGAGGTGTTTTGATTGATTTCTTATCCCCGGAAGAAGCCCCAGGGGTGAGGGTCTGCTGCTGATTTGACCATCTAAAACATTAGGGGCGAGGGCCTGCTGGTGACCCTCAAAAGCATTATGGTTGAGGGCCTGCTGTTGACCCTCCAAAACATTATGGTTGAGGGCCTGCTGTTGACCTTCAAAAACATTATGGGTGAGGGCCTGCTAGTGACCCTCAAAAACATTATGGGCGAGGGCCTGCTGGTGACCCTCTAAAACATTATGGGTGAGGGCCTGCTGCTGAGCTGACCCTCTAAAACATTAGGAGCGAGGGCAGCCTAATAAACATGATGGAGGAGGAGGACGGGAAAAGGGAGATTGACCATATTCCTATTTTAGTGGTCGAAGGGGTGCATGGGAATACAGTGCATTCAATACACCATAAAAGTCTAATATAGAGTGCCTTTATGTTCAGCCGCTTTACTCTGGTGGAGTAGAGAAGTCAGGGGCAATCCAGGCCTTGTTCATTTTTATAAGAGTCAATTTGTCAGCATTTTCAGTTGACAGGCGGATACGCTTATCTGTTATAATGCCACCAGCAGCACTAAATATCAGCTCCGACAAAACGCTGGGGGCAGGGAAGGCCAGCACCTCCAAAGCGTAGAGTTCCAGTTCGTGCCTCGTGTTCAGCTTGGACACCCAGTAGTTGTAAGGCACTGAGGGATCATTGAGGACACTAACACAGTCTGCTATGTACTCTTTCACCATCTTCCAAAATGCATCTCTCCTTGTGGCATTAGGCTGCGCATCATTGATAATTTTTATAAGATTAACCCGATCAGTATTTTCAGTTGACAGGCGGATGCTCTTATCTGTTATTATGCCCCCATCAGCACTAAATACATGCTCTAACAAAACGCTGGTGGCGGGGCAGGCCAGCACTTCCAAGACGTAGAGCGCCAGTTTGTGCTACGTGTCCAACTTGGACATCTAATAGTTGTAAGGCACAGAGGGATCCCTGAGGATGCTGACAGTCTGCTACATACTCCTTCACCATTTTCCAAAATGTTTCCCTTCTTGTGACACTAGGCCATACATCAGTTGAGGGTGCTGGCGGGGTGTCATAAAACTGTCAAGGCCTTGGAGAGTGTTCCCCTGCCTCTGTTGGAACCGCTGTGTGCTCCCCTCATATCCCCTCCTTGGTTGACTAAAGTACTACGTACTCTGCAGCCAGCATTGCCAGCTGGAAATTTTTGGAGCAATTTTTCCACAAGGACATTCTGGTATTGCACCGTTTTGTTCGTCCTCTCCACCACAGGAATTAGAGATGAAAAGTTCTCTTTGTAGCGGGGGTCGAAAAGGGTGAACAACCAGTAATCAGTGTTGGCCAAAATGAGTACAACACGAGAGTCACGGGAATGGCAGCCTAACACAAAGTCAACCATGTGTGCCTAACAGACAAGACTTGGATGGATGACTCTAAATCTCCTCATCTTCGTCCTCCTCTTCTATCCATCCCCCTGAACAGATGGAATAAAACTTCCATGGGTACTACCCTCTGTAGTGGAGGCAACAGTCTCCTGTTCCTCCTCCTCATCATCCAATTCACGCTGACAAGATGAACTAAGGGTGGTCTGGCTATCACCATTTCCACCTCTTCCACATGCAAAGCGTCTGCCTTAATTGTGAGCAGCGAGCGTTTAAGTAGACACAGAAGTGAGATGGTTATGCTGATAATAGCGTTATCGCCGCTCACCATCTGTGTTGATTCATCAAAGTTGTGTGAAACCTCACAGAGGTCAGACATCAATGCCCACTTGTCGCTTGTGAATAGCGGAAGCTGACTGGAAAGGCGACAATGATGTTGCACCTGGTATTCCACTACTGCCCTCTGCTGCTCACAAAGCCTGGCCAACATTTGGATTGTGGAGTTCCAGGGCGTGCTCATGTTGCACAACAATCGGTGAGCTTGCAATTGCAACTGCTGCTGCAGCGTTGCCAGACCAGCGGAAGCTGTCAATGACTTGCGGAAATGTGCGCACACATGGTGCACCTTCACCAGTAGCTCAGGCAAATTGGGGAAGGTTTTAAGAAACCGCTGAACCACTAGGTTGAACACATGGGCTAGGCATGGTATGTATGCAAGCTTTCCGAGCTCCAACTTACGGCCATTATCAGACACAACTTGCCTGGTTCTAGGTTAAGTGGCGAGAGCCACAGGTCAGTCTGGTCTCTTATCCCCTGCCACAGCTCTACAGTGGTGTGCTGTTTGTCACCTAAGCAGATCAGTTTAAGCACGGTCTGTTGCAGCTTCCCCACTGCAGTGATACACTGCTTCCAGCTACTGACTGATGTCTGACTGGTGCTGACAGATGATAGTTTAGAGGTCAAAGTGGAGGAGGAGGCAGAGGAGGAGAAGGGGGTGGGGGTTATGGAAGTAGGACCCACATTCCTTGGCGACGGTAGTACCTGTGCCATCCCAGGGTATGACTCGCTCCCAGCCTCCACAACATTCACCCAGTGTGCCATGAGGAAAATGTAGCGTCCCTGTCCAAAAGCACTTGTCCATGTGTCAATCGTTAAGTGGACCTTCCCAATAACTGCGTTGGTCAGGGCACGAGTGATGTTAAGGGACACATGCTGGTGTAAGGCTGAGACTGCACACCATGAAAAATATTGGCGGCTGGTGACTGTGACCGTCCCACGTTACTCTGACATCAGGCTGAGGAAAGTCTCAGTGTCCACAAGCCTAAATGGCAACATTTCCAGGGCCAGCAATTTGGAAAGGTGTGCATATAGTGCTATGGCCTGTGGGTGGGTATTTTTGCTTTCGTTCAAAGGCCTGTGGTATAGACATCTGTATGCTGCGCTGGGACACAGAAGTGGATGTGCTAGCTGATGGTGCTTGCGAATGTCCAGGTGCATGGCGGGAGGCATCCAGGCCTGAGTCTTGGGCAGCATGTAACACAGGGGAAGAGGAGATAGAGGTGTGACCCGCAGACACTGATTGTGGACCCAGGCGTTCGACCCACCTATTAGGTTTTGTTTTTTATGCCATGCGACGGATCATGCTGGTGGTGGTGAGGTTGCTAGTGTTCATGCCCCTGCTCATTTTGGTATGGCACAGGTTGCAAATGACAATTCTTTTATTGTCCGCACTTTCCTCAAAAAATCTCTAGACTGCAGAATACCTACAACTTGGCAAGGGGGTGGTGCATGAAACAGTTGCAGGCCTGTTTTTTGTGGCCACCCTACTGCCTCTTCCAGCCTTTTGCAGTGCTGCAGATCTCTTCCCCTCTGTATTTCTCTCCTTGCTCGGCTTGCCACATTCCCAAGTTGGGTCAGTGACCTCATCGTCCACCACCTCCTCTTCCACTTCCTTACTCTGATCATCCTCCTGATTTGTTGACCTAATCACAACATCAGTGTCTCATCCTCTTCATCAACCCCTTGAGACAGTAATTGCGTTTGACTCATTGGCAACTGTGTCTCATCATCATACACCTCATTAAACTCTAATTGCTGTGGCTGTGGATGCTCAAGAGGTTGGAAATCAAGTTATCATGTCTCTCTTCAAGAGTGCTTGGCGAGAGGGCCAAATCAAGTAATAGTGCTGAAAAGAGCTGGGATCACTTATTTGGCCACACTGTAAATGGTGAGAGGAAAGAGGATCAGGGTGAGGATTGTGTGGACCTGCGGATAATTTAACAGTCCGCAGCAGACACCATCTACTGAAAAAATGCACTGGATGTCACTGATATTTTAGGGATGTGCACACTTTAAAAAGGAGATGTGGCACGGATAATTTAACTGTCCTCTTGTAGCAGTTTTTCTTCTTTAAATATTCTCTCCTCTTTTACCTTGTTGATTCCCTTTATGTATTTAAACGTTTCTAACATATCCCCTCTGTCTCGTCTTTCTTCCAAGCTCTACATGTTAAGGTCCTTTTAATCTTTGCTGGTAAGTTTTATCCTGCAATCCATGTACTAGTTTAGTAGCTCTTCTCTGAACTCTCTCCAAAGTATCAATATCCTTCTGGAGATATGGTCTCCAGTACTGAGCACAATACTTCAAATTAGGCCTCACTAGTGCTCTGTAGAGCGGCATGAGCACCTCCCTCTTTCTACTGTTAATGCCTCAACCTATACACCCAAGCATTCAGCTAGCATTTCCTGCTGCTCTGACATTGTAGGCCTACCTTTAAGTCTTCTGAAATAATGACCCCCAAAATCTCTTTCCTCAGATAATGAGGTTAGGACTGTATCACAGATTTTATATTCTGCTCTTGGGTTTTTACGCCCTAGGTGTATTATCTTGCACTTATTGATTTTTTTACCATTCCTCTAGTTTTCCTAAATCCTTTTCCATTTGGTGTATCCCTCCAGGAACATCAGCCCAGTTACAAATCTTTGTGTCATCAGCAAAAAGACACACCTTACCATCGAGGCCTTCTGCAATTTCTCTGATAAAGATATTAAACAATATAAGTCCCAGAACAGATCCCTGAGGTACCCCACTGGTAACAAGACTGTGGTCTGAATATACTCCATTGACTACAACCCTCTGTTGTCTGTCTCAGCCACTGCCTAATCCATTCAACAATATGAGAGTCCAAGCACAAAGACTGCAATTTATTGATAAGCCTTCTATGTAGGACAGTATCAAAAGCCTTACTAAAGTCTAGATAAGCGATGTCTGCTGCAACTGCATCATCTTGTCAAGGCGGACTGGATCTCAGATACACAGACAACCAAATAAACAAGTATCTAGGCGAAATGCTGAGGGAAAGGTCACCTCCTAGCAAATCCCTGACTTCTCTCCCTATGCTGCTAAGCCCACATTCAGACCTTGAAGGTAGGAAAAATGTGTCCTCGTTTCTGGACTGCAAATACCCTAGAATCCCTGAGATGGTGAAAGGGGAGAAGGGGCATAAGACACACAAACAGCCTAGACCGCAAATAACAAAAACAGAAACCAAACTTATCTGAGCTGGAACAGAAAATCCTTCCTTCCTTGAATCCAAGGCCAGACTGAATTCTATAACCCACACGGCCCTCTGGGAGTGAAAGCAATTTAAGCCAATGACCTGTCATGGAAGGTGAACAGGAAACTAGAAGACACAAAATGAATATCCGACTCACTGGATCCAAAACTACGGAACAAAAGGGAGAGCCCTGCATCAGACCTGGCTCTCTCCCTGACTGCTCAGCCTATGCGAAAATCCCAATGTTAGATGATCGCATATCCTCGTACCTCGACTGTATAACACCTGAACACCCTATAATAGTGAGTAGGATCAGCATGCACACACTCCAGGAAGGAATATAAACCGCAAAGTGAAGCAGTCTGGGAAGGGATTTAAAGGGATGCAATCAGTGCAACTACATGACAGCTGAGAGAGGCTAACGAGATGAGAAAATGAAAGCAAAACAAAGGGAAGTTCAAGGAGGAGGTTCTGAAAGACATCTGTCAGAGCTTCTCAGATGTCTGGTGGTGACAGTACCCCTCCTTCTACGAGTGGACTCCGGACACTCAGAGCCCACCTTCTCAGGATGGGACCTATGGAAAGCCCTGATGAGACGAGTGGCCTTAATGTCCATCACTGGGACCCACATCCTCTCCTCAGGACCACAACCCTCCCAATGAACGAGGTACTGGAGCAAACCGTGGTCAACACGAGAATCCACAATCCTAGAGACCTGAAATTCAAGATTACCATCAACCACAATCTGAGGAGGAGGCAAAGACGAGGGTACAATGGGTTGGACATAAGGTTTTAATAAGGACTTATGAAAAACATTATGGATCTTCCAAGTCTGAGGAAGATCAAGACGGTAGGCAACAGGATTGATGACGGACAAGATTTTGTAAGGCCCAATAAACTTAGGACCCAACTTCCAGGAGGGAACCTTCAATTTGATATTCTTAGTAGACAACCACACCAGATCACCAACATTCAGGTCCGGACCAGGCACACGTCTCTTATCCGCCACACGCTTATATCTCTCACTCATGCTCTTTAGATTATCCTGAATCTTTTGCCAAATAGATGACAACGACGAGGATAATCTGTCCTCATCAGGTAAACATCAGGTAAACCAGAAGACCCCTCTCCAGAGAATGTCCCAAACTGCGGATGAAACCCAAATGCACCAAAAAATGGCGACTTATCAGAGGACTCCTGACGACGGTTATTTAAAGCAAACTCAGCAAGGGACAAAAAAGAACACCAATCCTCCTGATTCTCCGCCACAAAACAGCGCAGATATGTCTCCAGATTCTGATTGACGCGCTCTGTCTGGCCATTCGACTGCGGATGGAAAGCAGAAGAGAATGACAACCGAACCCCTAAGCGAGAACAGAAAGCCTTCCAGAAACTGGGAGCAAACTGCGTGCCCCTATCAGAGACTATGTCTGAAGGAATACCATGCAATTTGACAATGTGATCAATAAATGCCTGCGCCAGCGTCTTAGCATTGGGCAAGCCAGGAAAAGGGATTAAATGCACCATTTTGCTAAAATGGTCCACCACCACCAGAATCACAGTCTTCCCCGAGGAACGAGGCAGGTCCGTAATGAAATTCATGGACAGATGTGTCCAAGGACGGGAAGGAATGGGTAAGGGAAGGAGAGGACCTGATGGCCGTGAATGAGGGACTTTGGCACGAGCTCAGGTCTCGCAGGCTGCCACAAAACCCTCAACCGACTTACGAAGCGCCGGCCACCAGAATCTCCGAGCGATGAGATCCACTGTGGCTCTTGCCCCCGGGTGCCCAGCAAGGACAGTATCGTGGTGTTCCTTAAAAATCCTGTGTCTTAAAGCGAGAGGCACAAACAACCTCCCAGGAGGACAAAGATCAGGAGCCTCTGACTGGGCTACCTGAACCTCTGCCTCCAATTCAGGATAAAGAGCAGAGCGCACCACACCTTCAGCCAAAATGGAACCCGGGTCTTCAAACTTCCCACCTCCCGGAAAACAACGTGACAGGGCATCCGCCTTCACATTCTTAACCCCAAGGCGGAACGTGACAACAAAATTAAACCTGGAAAAGAACAAAGACCATTGGGCCTGTCTCGAGTTCAGACGCTTGGCTGACTCCAAGTAGGCCAGATTCTTATGGTCAGTAAACACGGTAATAGGGTGTCTGGCTCCCTCTAGCCAATGGCGCCATTCCTCAAAAGCCAACTTGATGGCCAACAACTCCCTATCTCCCACAACGTAATTTCTCTCTGCGGAGGAGAGTTTCTTCGAGGAAAAAGGCACACGGTCGCCATTTGGCAGGAGAGGGACCCTGAGACAAGACCGCACCCACACCCACCTCAGAAGCATCAACCTCAACTATGAAGGGTAGAGAAATATTAGGTTGTACCAAGATGGGAGCGGAAGCAAAACTCTCCTTGATATTAGAAAAGGCCTTACGCGCCTCTACCAACCAGGAGGAAAAATCTACCCCCTTTCTAGTCATATCAGTGATTGGTTTAACAACAGAGGAATAATTCAAAATAAACTTCCTGTAATAATTGGCAAAGCCCAAAAAACGCATCAGCACCTTCTGATTCTCAGGAAGCTCCCACTCAAGCACAGCGCGGACCTTCTCGGGGTCCATGCGAAAACCAGAAGCGGAGAGAAGAAACCCCAGAAATTGAATTTCTGGAACCGCAAACACATTTTTCCAGTTTAGCATACAATTTATTCTCCCGCAGGATGAGCAAGACCTGACGTAAATGTTCCTTATGCGTTTTGAAATCAGAAGAAAAAATGAAAATGTCATCTAGATACACTAATACAAATTTCCACATTAAATGATAAAAAATGCTGTTCACAAAATGCTGAAAGACGGCTGGAGCATTCATCAAACCAAAAGGCATAACCAAATTCTCAAAATGGCCCTCAGGGGTATTGAAAGCCGCCTTCCATTCGTCTCCTTCTCTGACCCTGACCAGGTTGTATGCCCCTCTTAGATCCAACTTGGAAAAAACTTTAGCCCCAACAATCTGGTTAAACAGGTCCGGGATCAGAGGAAGCGAATAAGGGTCACGAATTGTGATACTGTTCAGCTTCTTGAAATCCAGACATGGTCTTAAAGAACCATCTTTTTTCTTAACAAAGAAAAAAGCAGCGGCAACAGGTGACTTCGAGGGCCGTATGTGTCCCTTTCTCAGACTCTCAGAGATATAAGCACGCATAGCGACCCTTTCAGGTTGGGAGAGATTGTATAAACGAGATTTTGGTAGCTTGGCGCCTGGGGTAAGATTAATAGGGCAATCGTACTCCCTGTGCGGGGGCAAGTCCTGAACACCACTCTCAGAGAAGACATCCGAAAATTCAGAGAGAAAAGGTGGTACAGTCTTGGTAGAAACCTCAGAAACAGATGTCGTGAGGCAATTCTCTCTGCAAAAGTCACTCCAACCATTTATTTGCCTCGCTTGCCAATCAATGGTGGGGTTATGTTTAGTGAGCCAGGGTAGCCCCAACACAAGAGGAGTAGGCAACCTGCTAAGGACGAAACATGACACATCCTCAACATGAGCATCACTCACAATCAAACGGATATTGTGAACTATGCCCTTTAAAGATTTCTGAGAAAGTGGAGCAGAATCAATAGCAAAAACAGGTATATCCTTTCCCAAAGTGCATACCTGGAAACCATGAGTTATAGCAAATTGATTATCAATAAGATTGACAGCTGCTCCACTATCTACAAAAATCTCACAAAAAATGTTCTTGCTCTCTAGCGCCACCCTGGCAGGTAGGACAAAACGGGAACTACAAGCAAACGGAAAACCTTCAATTTCCGCATCAACCTTGCCAATGGTAACAGATGGAACATTTTTAAAGGATTTTTTTCTTTTAGTTTCTTTATTACTCTCAAAAGACTGTCTGAATCTCCTAGAGGGACAAACATTTGCCAAATGATTTATACCCCCACAACAGAAACATACCTTCCTATGAGGACTGAATCTTCCACTGTCAGCGGCAATCAAACCGAGCTGCATGGGCTCCTGCTCAGAAGGGATTGAGAGCGACTGAGACCCCTGTGCACGGAATGAGACCGCCGCACTGTCCTGGGACTGAGTATGACAGGAAGGAGTGATCTCTCCTCTCTCTCTAAGACTCCTGTCAATACGAGCGGCCCGAGACATGGCAGAGTCCAAGGAGGTAGGTCTCTCATGAAAGGCAAATGCATCTTTCAATCCCTCTGAAAGACCATGGCAAAATTGACTTCGGAGTGCAGCATCATTCCAACCAGTATCAGCTGCCCATCTCCGAAATTCTGAGCAGTATATCTCTGCGGATTGTTTACCCTGACATAAAAGACGTAGTCTAGACTCAGCCAGAGCAATACGATCCGGATCATCATATATCTGACCCAGGGCTAAAAAGAATTCATCCACTGAACGGAGGGGCCGTGCCCCCACCGGCAGCGAAAAGGCCCAGGACTGAGCGTTATCCCTGAGCAGCGAGATGATGATCCCCACCCTCCGTTCCTCATCACCAGAGGAATCGTAGAAAAGACCGGCACTCGGGTATGGTTGAAGAAACTGCTTTATTCAAGCATCAAAGGGTCAAAGCAGAGAACAAATAAGCGACACGTGTTTCGGCTCTATGAGCCTTTGTCAAGCCTAATACATCTATGTAAACTAGAAATTTAAATAGTGCGCCGTACCTGACGCAGGAACGTGGTGAGGTCACATTTACCATGACTACCACTATCAACAAATCATTATGTGCAGGAATTCTTGTCATTACTGCACTGGATCAGATTAAAGATATATTACAATATCATGACATGTTGCAAACAGTTATCCACATAATTAAATACTTTGTATAACTGTAACCCCTTTATATGGGCATTCTAACATATATGTGACAGAGTTAGATATATCGATCCAATAGAAAAAAAGGGAGAGGGAACAAAAGGAAAGCCAAGTAAGCTGTCAGTATGGGACTGCTGCAAAGAACTAAATAGCATACATCAAAATTCATATTAAATGAAATTACATATATCAATGAATGCTGGCTGTAATCTTGAATTCTTCTATTATTGCTTCTATTATTTTTTCTGAGACTATAAAGGAAAAAATTATACCGATTTTTTTTTTTCATATATATATATATATATTTCAAAGGAGAAAATAGTATTGTTCATAAAAATGCATTCAAATCATATTCTCGATTGAGACCTTTAGGCTCAACAGTCTGCAAAGTATGTATCCAAAAACTCTCAAGTTTTTTTAAGCATGAGTACTCTATTGCCACCTCTACGTGCTGGCAACACTTGCTCAATAATTTGAAATCTCAATTGAGATACATTATGGGAACATTTGTCAAAATGAAGGGGAATCAGTAGATTTGTGATTAATAAATCTGTCCTTCATTCTGACAGATGTTTCCCCAATGTATATCAGGCCGCATGGGCACTTTAATAGATACACAACAAAATTACTGTCGCAAGTAAAAAAACCTTTTATAGGAAACTGCTTCCCAGTGTGCGGGTGAGAAAAAGTTTCACCTCTAATAACGGCTGAGCAGTGAACACAATGTAAACAGGGAAAAGTTCCCTTTTTAAGAGCGGTTAAAAAAAGTTGGCGTGGCATTATGGTGCCTCCTATGTCTGCTTTTACAATGGTATCACGGATATTTTTCGTTCTCTTATAGCAGATCATAGGAACATCACCAAATTCAACAATGTCGGGATAGGCCGTACGCATAATCCCCCAATGCTTGTTAATCACATGACGAAATTTATTAATGAAGGGATGGTATTTCACAATGAAAGGTAGACGTTTACCGGCCCTGCTGGACTTTTGAATATTTGGGCTACTACATTTCTGCAATTCACACTCCAAAAGCGACCTAGGGTAGCCTCTTGAAGAAAATTTATCAGCCATCTCATTTAATCTGATCTGTCTGACTGGTTCATCTGATACTCACAATTTCAGCGGGTAAAGAGAATCGTATGGCAAAGATTTCTTGACCAAAGGTGAATGGTTGCTAGAAAAGTGTAACAAACTATTCTTATCTGTCTTCTTTGTGTACAAATCAGTATGTATCCGATTGTCCTGACCTTTAATCACCAATGTAACAAGAAAATTAATCGTAGCAGATCACTTTCAATCGTAAAGGACAATTCTGGCCATATATTGTTCATTTCCTGAGCAAAATTATGAAGTGACTCGATGCCGCCCCGCCATATGCAAAAAATATTGTCTATAAAACGACGCCAAAATATGCAATGCTGTATATATAATGAGTTTGTGTATACAAAATTTTCTTCAAACCAAATCATATAGCTATTTGCATATGGCGGTGCGGCATGCGAGCCCATCGCGGTACCCCGCTTCTGCTGGAAGAAGGTATCCTGGAATAAAAAATAATTCTCTCGTAACACCAATTCAAGTAATTGTAGAAAAAATTCTCGTTCATGTGCCGTATATTGAGATGATTCCAGGATACATTCAACCGCAGTTAGTCCCTTAGTATGTTCTATGGATGTATACAAACTGCATACATCCATAGTGACCAGATAATCTCCTGTCTCAAGATGTAATTCCTTAATGTTAGACAAGAAATGATTAGTGTCTAACAGAAAAGAGTGAGAATTCTTTATCAAAGGGGTTAAAACCTTCTCAATCAGCATGGCTGGTGCAGATAATATAGATTCATTGGAGGCTACAATTGGTCGACCCGGGGGTGCTGTCAAAATTTTATGAATCTTTGGTAAAGTGTACAAGATAGGGGTAACTGGATGTTGATTAATCAAAAACTGACATAGCTTATCCTCGAGGCCACATATATCCTTATATTTTTGTATAATTTGCATTAATTTACGTTTGATATCAAAAACAGGATCACTGTTTAAAGGATAATATGTGTCTCTATCAGAGCTGTGACAGTATTTCCGAGATATAATATTCCCTATCAAGCAAAACGAGTGAGCCCCCCTTATCAGCTGGCTTAAATATGACCGATTTATCATCAAGTAATGAACGCAAAGCCTGTTTTTCTGCTATGGACAAATTATGCGTAATAGTCAACCCCTAATGTTGTATACCAGACAGAATAACTTCAAAATCTCTCTGTACCAAGGATATGAAGGTCTCCACAGGATGATACGTTTTGGGAGGTTGGTAACTACTTTTGAGTCTTAACCCGAATTGACTCAGAGATAATCCCTTATGACTTGATGAATCTACTGTGGAGACTGACATATCCTGGGCAGCAAAGTGTGCCTTTAATCTTATACCTCTAAAAAAACGTCGACAGTCCATATCAAACTGAAAGGTATCGAAGGCCTCAGTTGGACTAAATGATAATCCTTTTTCAAGTAATTGTATCTGTGTCGGTGTTCTTAGATGATATATTATATAACAAAGTCTCCTTCATATCTAGGACCTGGTTGTCATCGGTAATTGTCCCTCTCTTGTGATGGCGTCCTGCTCTCCTTGTATTTTTCCTCTTCGGCGTCTTTGTCCTAAAAAAGAAGCCGAAGGACGAGAATCTGTATTGTAGTCACTGCCAGATCCTGATGATTGGGAACCTGCTCGTCGTACAAATAGTCTTGTCAAAGGAACAGCTGTGCCTGATGGATCCTGCCACCTGTAGACTCGATTATTTTGATAATCCTCTAGATCTCTGGTATATTTCTTACGCTTGGTGATTTCAATGTCCTTTTTTAATTCGCTGCAATTTTTATCGATCTTCTGTTTCAGAGCCACCAAATCCTCAGCAGTTAAAGAGTCCTTTAATTGTTGTTCAGTAGATGTTATGTGCGCCTTTGTTTCAACAATTGATGCATTCAAATGTTCAATAGTTAATACCATTAAATCATAGGAACATTTATTTAATATGTTGGCAAATTGGGTACAATACTGCAGATCCTCACAAAAGAAAGTCGGTCTCAAATTCACCCTCAAGCCACGAGGAATCCTCTGGTGTCTGCAATATTCAGCCAGCGTTGCTGCATGTAGCTCCTACGCTATCAGCTTCCTTGATTCCTTTTCCCAATCTCTACTGCGTGTCTCAGCAGGTGGAGTTTTAAGGAAATCAGTATTGGTCATAACCTCAGACACAATTTCTCTTGCTCGTTCCTCTGTATATACAAATTACATATTTTAAAGTGATTATAAATGAAGGTGCCCGTACCGTATAGCCAGGAAATCCAATGTAATAAAGTACGGACGGCACTCCTCGTTCCAGAGGTCCCGGTGCTCGAGTCAGGGAAAGACAGCCCACTTGATTCGTAGAAAAGACCGGCACTCGGGTATGGTTGAAGAAACTGCTTTATTCAAGCATCAAAGGGTCAAAGCAGAGAACAAATAAGCGACACGTGTTTCGGCTCTATGAGCCTTTGTCAAGCATAATACATATATGTAAACTGGAAATTTAAATAGTGCGCCGCACCTGATGCAAAAAACGTGGTGAGGTCATATTACCATGACTACCATTATCAACAAATCATTCTGTGCAGGAATTCTTGTCATTGCTGCACATGGATCAGATTAAAGATTGATTACAATGTCATGACATAGTTGCAAATAATTACCACATATGTGGCCTCGAGGATAAGCTATGTCAGTTTTTGATTAATCAACATCCAGTTACCCCTATCTTGTACACTTTACCAAAGATTCATAAAAATTTGACAGCACCCCCGGGTCGACCAATTGTAGCCTCCAATGAATCTATATTATCTGCACCAGCCATGCTGATTGAGAAGGTTTTAACCCCTTTGATAAAGAATTCTCACTCTTTTCTGTTAGACACTAATCATTTCTTGTCTAACATTAAGGAATTACATCTTGAGACAGGAGATTATCTGGTCACTATGGATGTATGCAGTTTGTATACATCCATAGAACATACTAAGGGACTAACTGCGATTGAATGTATCCTGGAATCATCTCAATATACGGCACATGAACGAGAATTTTTTCTACAATTACTTGAATTGGTGTTACGAGAGAATTATTTTTTATTCCAGGATACCTTCTTCCAGCAGAAGCGGGGTACCGCGATGGGCTCGCATGCCGCACCGCCATATGCAAATAGCTATATGATTTGGTTTGAAGAAAATTTTGTATACACAAACTCATTATATATACAGCATTGCATATTTTGGCGTCGTTTTATAGACGATATTTTTTGCATATGGCGGGGCGGCATCGAGTCACTTCATAATTTTGCTCAGGAAATGAACAATATATGGCCAGAATTGTCCTTTACGATTCAAAGTGATCTGCTACAGATTAATTTTCTTGTTACATTGGTGATTAAAGGTCAGGACAATCGGATACATACTGATTTGTACACAAAGAAGACAGATAAGAATTGTTTGTTTCACTTTTCTAGCAACCATTCACCTTTTGTCAAGAAATCTTTGCCATACTCACAATTTCAGCGGGTAAAGAGAATCGTATCAGATGAACCAATCAGACAGATCAGATTAAATGAGATGGCTGATAAATTTTCTTCAAGAGGCTACCCTAGGCCGCTTTTGGAGTGTGAATTGCAGAAATGTTGTAGCCCAAATATTCAAAAGTCCAGCAGGGCCGGTAAACGTCTACCTTTCATTGTGAAATACCATCCCTTCATTAATAAATTTCGTCATGTGATTAACAAGCATTGGGGGATTATGCGTACGGCCTATTCCGACATTGTTGAATTTGGTGATGTTCCTATGATCTGCTATAAGAGAACGAAAAATATCCGTGATACCATTGTAAAAGCAGACATAGGAGGCACCATAATGCCACGCCAACTTTTTTTAACCGCTCTTAAAAAGGGAACTTTTCCCTGTTTACATTGTGTTCACTGCTCAGCCGTTATTAGAGGTGAAACTTTTTCTCACCCGCACACTGGGAAGCAGTTTCCTATAAAAGGTTTTTTTACTTGCGACAGTAATTTTGTTGTGTATCTATTAAAGTGCCCATGCGGCCTGATATACATTGGGGAAACATCTGTCAGAATGAAGGACAGATTTAGCAATCACAAATCTACTATACGTAAAAAAAAATTACTATTACCGATTCCCCTTCATTTTGACAAATGTTCCCATAATGTATCTCAATTGAGATTTCAAATTATTGAGCGTTGCCAGCACGTAGAGGGGGCAATAGAGTACTCATGCTTAAAAAACGTGAGCGTTTTTGGATACTTACTTTGCAGACTATTTTTTCCTTTGAAACATATACTATTTTCTCCTTTGAAATATATATATATAAAAAAAAATTCTATATAATTTTTTCCTTTTATAGTCTCAGAAAAAATAATAGAAGAAGAAATAGAGGATAATAAAGATTACAGCCAGCCATCATTAACATATGCCATTTCATTTACCATGAATTTCTATGTATGCTATTTCAGTTTTTTGCATCAGTCCCACACTGACATCCTGCTTGATTTTCCTTTTGTCCCCCTTTTTTTTTCCATTGGATCCATATATTTGATTTTGTCATTAATATATAATGCCCATATAAAGGGGTTACAATTATGTATACAAAGTATTTATTTATGTGGTAATTCTTTGCAACTATGTCATGACATTGTAATCAATCTTTAATCTGATCCATGTGCAGCAATGACAAGAATTCCTGCACAGAATGATTTGTTGATAATGGTAGTCATGGTAATATGACCTCACCACGTTTTTTGCGTCAGGTGCGGCGCACTATTTAAATTTCCAGTTTACATATATGTATTATGCTTGACATTGGCTCATAGAGCCGAAACACGTGTCGCTTATTTGTTCTCTGCTTTGACCCTTTGATGCTTGAATAAAGCAGTTTCTTCAACCATACCCGAGTGCCGGTCTTTTCTACGAATCAAGTGGGCTGTCTTTCCCTGACTCGAGCACCGGGACCTCTGGAACGAGGAGTGCCGTCCGTACTTTATTACATTGGATCACCAGGGGAATGGGGAAGTAGGCGAAAATGGAGTTTGCAAGCCTCTCTAAAACGAACAAAATTCTCACTACCCCGGAGAACGTATCCGGGAGCGAGATCTTAGGCTCAGAACAAACTCCATGAACACAAGCTGAACCGGTCACTTGAAACTGAAAAAAAGTCTTACGGAGATCTGCTACCTCCAATGAAAGACCCTGCATGCGTTCAGTCAAAAGTGAAACCGGATCCATGCTTGAGACGGTTTTGGCGGTTTATAATGTCACGGAAGGTGTACAGGAAACTAGAAGACACAAAATGAATATCCGACTGACTGGATCCAAAACTAAGGAACAAAAGGGAGAGCCCTGCATCAGACCTGGCTCTCTCCCTGACTGCTCAGCCTATGCGAAAATCCCAATGATAGATGATCGCATATCCTCATACCTCGACTGTATAGCACCTGAACACCCTATAATAGTGAGGGGACACGGCCACCGGCTCCCTACACTTGATACGGAGGGAGTCAGGGTCACCTGGGATCCAGCAAACAGAAAAACACAAATTAATGAACAAAACTTATCTGTAGAAGACTCAGAAGTAGGATCAGCATGCACACACTCCAGGAAGGAATATAAACCGCAAAGAGAAGCAGTCTGGGAAGGGATTTAAAGGGATGCAGTCAGTGCAACTACATGACAGCTGAGAGAGGCTAACGAGATGAGAAAATGAAAGCAAAACAAAAGGAAGCTCAAGGAGGAGGTTCTGAAAGACATCTGTCAGAGCTTTTCAGATGTCTGGTGGTGACATCACCTCCGCCAGAGATCTCCAAGACTCCACAACTTCAGGAACTTATCATGAGTCCTGTTTATCCATCCAGTCATCTCTTCAAATCTACAGATTTGGTTAACCTTAGCCTTCCATTCAGGTATGGAGGGAGGATTTGTGTCTAGCCAATGTAGGGGAATTATCATTTTGGCTGCTGCCAGAAGATGCGATACTAGATTCCTTTTGGATGGGGCATAAACAGGTGTGGGAAGGGCCAGGACTACCATCTATAGCTTGAGCGTGAAATCTGGGGTTGTAAGTTTCTGGATTAATGCTTCTACTTCTCTCCAATAAGCTCTAATCCGGGGACAGTCCCACCAAATATGTGACAGAGAACCTATTCCCCCTCCACAGCTCCAGCACTCTCTTGCGTCAGACAAACCCCTCCTGAAGAGAAAGTCAGGGGTTCTGTACCATCTTGTTAGTATTTTAAAATGGTTCTCCTGTAAACGAGTACAGGCAGAGAATCCATGTGAGTTTGCTAGCACTTTTTTGACCTCTGCATCATTTAGAACTTTGTTCAATTATTTTTCCCACTCCTTAAGATATAGGGGTTTCGGTGGGTCACCCAAGCCTCCTACCAATGGATAGAGCTTTGCTACTTTCCTTGAAACAAGGAGTGGTGAGTAGATAAATTTCTCAGAGTCAATCGTGAACCTTTTGGAGGGAGTACTGCTCTTTCAATTCTCCGCACACAGCTCTGATATGGGATTTTGTGAGAAAAACCCAGGCGAATCTACAATCGTACGTGGGAGAGTTTCAATAATGGAAGATTCTACATCAGGTGTGACCTCCTTAAGTCTAGTTGATGCAAGGTAAAACCATAACTGCTGTTTATCTTGGTTGCTTCTTTTTAGGATATCCGGGATAAGGCTTACCGGCATCAGGGGACATGGGATAGGTGCCAGAATTTTGCCCATTTCTCTCCAGACCTCTCCAAGCCCTCTGAGCATGGGATCTACAGTCATATCTCTATGTATGTATTTATCTGGAAGCTATAAGTGTTTCTGGAAACGTTGACCTGCACTATGTCTACAGATAGCGTGTACGTCTGGTTGTCTTTTAGGGTCCACTAATTGCAGCCATCTATTAAGCTGTATCGCTTTATAATAACTAGAGACGTCAGGCATTCCCAGGCCCCCCTGCTCCTTACTTCTAACCAGAATTCCATGAGAGATATGATGCTTTCTACCATTCCATAGGAATTTGGAGAACATTCCCCTTACACTCGAGATAAAGGATTTAGGAAGCCATATTGGGACAAATTGCATAATATATAAGATTTTGGGCATTACATATGCTTTTAAAATGTTTTCCGTCCCATCCAGGAAATATAAGGTAGACTATAAGTCTGAAGCAAACTTTGTATTTCTTTTAAAAGGGGGGTATAATTGTGCAAGTATAGGTCATTGGTGTCCTTGGGGATTTGAATCCCCAGGAATTTAATCGGTCCCTTAGTCCAGTGGAATCGAAGATGAGTGCTTAAGGCGGTAACTTTTGCTACTGGTAGGGATATGTTTAAGAGTTCGGATTTGGCATGATTTACTTTGAAATCTGAGAGTGAACTATAAGTATCTATTCAGTCCATCAAGAGGCCTAACCCCTTTTCAGGATCTTTTACTAAAAACAATAAGTCATCTGCAAAAGCAGTGCATTTCAATTCTCTTTGGCCGTAGTTAACTCCCAAGATGTCTATTGATTGTCTGACTAGCTGTAAAAGTGTTTCTACTACTAAGATAAACAACGAGGGAGACAGGGGGCACCCCTGCCTAGTCCCATTGGTAATATCGAAAGTCGGCGATAACGTGCCATTGACTTTCAATCTAGCATGGGGGTTTCGGTAGAGAGTTAGGATTGCCTGTATAAATGTGTCTGGAAAGGCAAACCGTTGTAGAGTCAGTTTCATAAATATCCAATTGACCCTATCGAACGCCTTTTCGGCGTCAATGCTTAGTAAGGCCAGAGGAAAGCCTTTTTTTTGGGCCATGTGTATGGCGTGAAAAATTCTGTGGGTATTGTCCTTCCCCTCATGACCCCAGACAAAATCTGATTGCTCAGGTCCTATCAGAGTTGGCAAAAGCTTACTCACTCTGCATGCTAAGATTTTGGCCAAAGCTTTAAGTCCAGGTTCAGGAGGGAAATCGGACGATAGCTTCCACAGTTTTGGGGATCTTTCCCTTCCTTAAGGATTAGGGTAATGTGGGATTCCAGCGTTTGTCGGGGTAGGAGGCCACCTTGCAGTAAGGTGCTGCAGACCTCTGTAAATCTGGGGACTAGGATGTCCTGAAACTTTTTATAATATAGCAAGGACAGACCATCTGGTCCTGGACTCTTGCTGGTGGGAAGCTTTTAAGGATGTCTGTTACTTCTTCTGCTGTTATCTGTCTGGTAAGGTCTCCATCAGGTGTATCTTTCTGGTGAAGATTATATAGGGCTGAGTAAAATTCTTTGAAGGCCCTAGCTATCTCTGGTATTTCCTGTGTTAGGCTACCATCTTGTTGCTTAATAGCTGAAATGTAGGTTATATTCTTAGCTTTCTTAAGCAGAGAGGACATCAACTTCCCTCCTTTGTCGCCATGAGCGCATACTTTATGTTGAAAATTCAACATCTGTCTCATTATCCTTTGGTTGAGAAAGTTGCAAAGTTGCAACCTAAGCTCTGTAAAAGCTTTTTGATGCTCGATTCTTAGGGAAGCCTTATGCAATTTTTCTACAGTTGCTACTAGAGTTGAGCGAACACCGGGATGTTCGGGTTCGAGAAGTTCGGCCGAACTTCCCGAAAATGTTCGGGTTCTGGATCCGAACCCGATCCGAACTTCATCCCAAACCCCATTGAAGTCAATGGGGACCTGAACTTTTCGGCACTAAAACGGCTGTAAAACAGCCCAGGAAAGGGCTAGAGGGCTGCAAAAGGCAGCAACATGTAGGTAAATCCCCTGCAAACAAATGTGGATAGGGAAATGAATTAAAATAAAAATTTAATAAATAAAAATTAACCAAAATCAATTGGAGAGAGGTCCCATAGCAGAGAATCTGGCTTCCCGTCACCCACCACTGGAACAGTCCATTCTCAGATATTTAGGCCCCGGCACCCAGGCAGAGGAGAGAGGTCCCGTAACAGACAATCAGTCTTCATGTCAGCAGAGAATCAGTCTTCATGTCATAGCAGAGAATCAGGCTTCACGTCACCCACCACTGCAACAGTCCATTTTCATAAATTTAGGCCCAGCACCCAGGCAGAGGAGAGAGGTCCCGTAACAGAGGATCTGGCTTCATGTCAGCAGAGAATTAGTCTGCATGTAATAGCAGAGAATGAGGCTTCACGTCAGCCACCACTGCAACAGTCCATTGGCATATATTTAGGCCCAGCACACAGGCAGAGGAGAGAGGTCCCGTAACAGACAATCTGGCTTCATGTCAGCAGAGAATTAGTCTGCATGTCATAGCAGAGAATGAGGCTTCATGTCAGCCACCACTGCAACAGTCCATTGGCATATATTTAGGCCCAGCACACAGGCAGAGGAGAGAGGTCCCGTAACAGAGGATCTGGCTTCATGTCAGCAGAGAATTAGTCTGCATGTCATAGCAGAGAATCAGGCTTCACGTCACCCAACATTGGAACAGTCCATTGGCATATATTTAGGCCCCGGCACCCAGACAGAGGAGAGGTTCATTCAACTTTGGGTAGCCTCGCAATATAATGGTAAAATGAAAATAAAAATAGGATTGAATGAGGAAGTGCCCTGGAGTACAATAATATATGGTTAAGGGGAGGTAGCTAATGTCTAATCTGGACAAGGGACGGACAGGTCCTGTGGGATCCATGCCTGGTTCATTTTTATGAACGTCAGCTTGTCCACATTGGCTGTAGACAGGCGGCTGCGTTTGTCTGTAATGACGCCCCCTGCCGTGCTGAATACACGTTCAGACAAAACGCTGGCCGCCGGGCAGGCCAGCACCTCCAAGGCATAAAAGGCTAGCTCTGGCCACGTGGACAATTTAGAGACCCAGAAGTTGAATGGGGCCGAACCATCAGTCAGTACGTGGAGGGGTGTGCACACGTACTGTTCCACCATGTTGGTGAAATGTTGCCTCCTGCTAACACGTTGCGTATCAGGTGGTGGTGCAGTTAGCTGTGGCGTGTTGACAAAAGTTTTCCACATCTCTGCCATGCTAACCCTGCCCTCAGAGGAGCTGGCCGTGACACAGCTGCCTTGGCGACCTCTTGCTCCTCCTCTGCCTTGGCCTTGGGCTTCCACTTGTTCGCCTGTGACATTTGGGAATGCTCTAAGTAGCGCGTCTACCAACGTGCGCTTGTACTCGCGCATCTTCCTATCACGCTCCAGTGCAGGAAGTAAGGTGGGCACATTGTCTTTGTAGCGTGGATCCAGCAGGGTGGCAACCCAGTAGTCCGCACACGTTAAAATGTGGGCAACTCTGCTGTCGTTGCGCAGGCACTGCAGCATGTAGTCGCTCATGTGTGCCAGGCTGCCCAGGGGTAAGGACAAGCTGTCCTCTGTGGGAGGCGTATCGTCATCGTCCTGCCTTTCCCCCCAGCCACGCACCAGTGATGGACCCGAGCTGTGTTGGGTGCCACCCCGCTGTGACCATGCTTCATCCTCATCCTCCTCCACCTCCTCCTCATCCTCTTCCTCCTCGTCCTCCAGTAGTGGGCCCTGGCTGGCCACATTTGTACCTGGCCTCTGCTGTTGCCAAAAACCTCCCTCTGAGTCACTTCGAAGAGACTGGCCTGAAAGTGCTAAAAATGACCCCTCTTGCTCCTCCTCCTCCTCTTGGGCCACCTCCTCTTCCATCATCGCCCTAAGTGTTTTCTCAAGGAGACATAGAAGTGGTATTGTAACGCTGATAACGGCGTCATCGCCACTGGCCATGTTGGTGGAGTACTCGAAACAGCGCAACAGGGCACACAGGTCTCGCATGGAGGCCCAGTCATTGGTGGTGAAGTGGTGCTGTAGTGCGACTGACCCGTGCGTGCTGCAGCTGAAACTCCACTATGGCCTGCTGCTGCTCACACAGTCTGTCCAGCATGTGCAAGGTGGAGTTCCACCTGGTGGGCACGTCGCATATGAGGCGGTGAGCGGGAAGGCCGAAGTTACGCTGTAGCGCAGACAGGCGAGCAGCAGCAGGATGTGAACGCCGGAAGCGCGAACAGACGGCCCGCACTTTATGCAGCAGCTCTGACATGTCGGGGTAGTTGTGAATGAACTTCTGCACCACCAAATTCAGCACATGCGCCAAGCAAGGGATGTCGTCAAACTGGCTAGTCCCAGAGCTGCAACGAGATTTCGCCCATTATCACACACCACCAGGCCGGGCTTGAGGCTCACCGGCAGCAACCACTCGTCGGTCTGTTGTTCTATACCCCGCCATAAATCCTGTGCGGTGTGGGGCCTGTCCCCCAAACATATGAGTTTCAGAATGGCCTGCTGACGTTTACCCCGGGCTGTGCTGAAGTTGTTGGTGAAGGTGTGTGGCTGACTGGATGAGCAGGTGGAAGAAGAGGAGGAGGAAGCCGAGAAGGTGGAGGTGGCAACAGGAGGCAAAGAATGTTGCCCTGCGATCCTTGGCGGCGGAAGGACGTGCGCTAAACAGCTCTCCGCCTGGGGCCCAGCTGCCACTACATTCACCCAGTGTGCAGTTAGGGAGATATAGCGTCCCTGGCCGTGCTTACTGGTCCACGTATCTGTGGTAAGTTGGACCTTGCTACAGATGGCGTTGCGCAGTGCACACTTGATTTTATCGGATACTTGGTTGTGCAGGGAAGGCACGGCTCTCTTGGAGAAGTAGTGGCGGCTGGGAACAACATACTGTGGGACTGCAAGCGACATGAGCTGTTTGAAGCTGTCTGTGTCCACCAGCCTAAATGACAGCATTTCATAGGCCAGTAGTTTAGAAATGCTGGCATTCAGGGCCAGGGATCGAGGGTGGCTAGGTGGGAATTTACGCTTGCTCTCAAATGTTGGTGAAATGGAGAGCTGAACGCTGCCGTGTGACATGGTTGAGACACTTGGTGACGGAGGTGGTGGTGGTGTTGGTGGTACATCCCCTGTTTGCTGGGCGGCAGGTGCCAACGTTCCTCCAGAGGCAGAGGAAGAGGCCGAGGCGGCAGCAGCAGAAGAGGTAGCAGGGGGAGCCTGAGTGACTTCCTTGGTTTTAAGGTGTTTACTCCACTGCAGTTCATGCTTTGCATGCAGGTGCCTGGTCATGCAGGTTGTGCTCAGGTTCAGAACGTTAATGCCTCGCTTCAGGCTCTGATGGCACAGCGTGCAAACCACTCGGGTCTTGTCGTCAGCACATTGTTTGAAGAAGTGCCATGCCAGGGAACTCCTTGAAGCTGCCTTTGGGGTGCTCGGTCCCAGATGGCGGCGGTCAGTAGCAGGCGGAGTCTCTTGGCGGCGGGTGTTCTGCTTTTGCCCACTGCTCCCTCTTTTGCTACGCTGTTGGCTCGGTCTCACCACTGCCTCTTCCTCCGAACTGTGAAAGTCAGTGGCACGACCTTCATTCCATGTGGGGTCTAGGACCTCATCGTCCCCTGCATCGTCTTCCACCCAGTCTTGATCCCTGACCTCCTGTTCAGTCTGCACACTGCAGAAAGACGCAGCAGTTGGCACCTGTGTTTCGTCATCATCAGAGACATGCTGAGGTGGTATTCCCATGTCCTCATCATCAGGAAACATAAGTGGTTGTGCGTCAGTGCATTCTATGTCTTTCACCGCTGGGGAAGGGCTAGGTGGATGTCCTTGGGAAACCCTGCCAGTGGAGTCTTCAAACAGCATAAGAGACTGCTGCATAACTTGAGGCTGAGACAGTTTCCCTGGTATGCATGGGGGTGATGTGACAGACTGATGGGGTTGGTTTTCAGGCGCCATCTGTGCGCTTTCTTCAGAAGACTGGGTGGGAGATAATGTGAACGTGCTGGATCCACTGTCGGCCACCCAATTGACTAATGCCTGTACCTGCTCAGGCCTTACCATCCTTAGAACGGCATTGGGCCCCACCATATATCGCTGTAAATTCTGGAGGCTACTGGGACCTGAGGTAGTTGGTACACTAGGACGTGTGGATGTGGCAGAACGGCCACGTCCTCTCCCAGCACCAGAGGGTCCACAAACACCACCACGACCATGTCCACGTCCGCGTCCCTTACTAGATGTTTTCCTCATTGTTATGGTTCACCACAACAACAAAAATATTATTTGGCCCAATGTATTGTATTCAAATTCAGCGGGATATAAATTTGAGGCCTAGTATTTAGGCGCTGGGTGACCGGTATGGATTTAGTGACAGAATTAGACTTGGAAATGCACAGTAGCGTGTGTGTGAAGTTATTCTGAATGACCCTATGTGCACCTTAAATATTATATACCCTTTTAGGGATAGATTTCAAATAGCTCTGATATAGCAGAAACCACTAAATTATGAAATTACTAAATTGGGAATTGTATTTCAACCCTGAACAAAAAATGTGCTTTGACGGACACTAAATAACTTGCCCAGCCACAACAGTACAGCAGTAACGACAGATTTAGCGGGATATAAATTTGAGGCCTAGTATTTAGGCGCTGGGTGACCGGTATGGATTTAGTGACAGAATTAGACTGGGATATGGCCAAAAAATAACCACACTATTGCTGGTTAAATGCACTTGGTGTGACAGCTTGACCAACCACACTACTGAGGGTTAAATGCACTTGGTGACGGGCGCAGCTTGCCCCTGATGTAGTATATGGCCAAAAAATGAACAGACTATTGCTGGTTAAATGCACTTGGTGACGGGCGCAGCTTGCCCCTGATTTAGTATATGGCCAAAAAATGAACAGACTATTGCTGGTTAAATGCACTTGGTGTGACAGCTTCACCCTGATGTAGGCTTTAGCCAAAAAACAACCACACCATTGAGGGTTAAATGCACTTGGTGACAGGCGCAGCTTGCCCCTGATTTAGTATATGGCCAAAAAATGAACAGACTATTGCTGGTTAAATGCACTTGGTGTGACAGCTTCACCCTGATGTAGGCTTTAGCCAAAAAACAACTACACCATTGAGGGTTAAATGCACTTGCTCGCAGCTTGTGCTGGCGCACCACAAGACACAAAATGGCCGCCGATCACCCCAGAAAAAAGTGACTGACAAACGGTCTGGGCAGCCTAAAAACAGTGAGCAATTGAATTTCAGCAGCTCAATGATGCACAGCTGCAGATCGATCGATTAATCAAGTCCTTTGGAGAAGTTAATCTGCCTAATCTCGCCCTACTGTCGCAGCCGCAACCTCTCCCTACGCTAATCAGAGCAGAGTGACGGGCGGCGCTATGTGACTCCAGCTTAAATAGAGGCTGGGTCACATGGTGCTCTGGCCAATCACAGCCATGCCAATAGTAGGCATGGCTGTGACGGCCTCTTGGGGCAAGTAGTATGACGCTTGTTGATTGGCTGCTTTGCAGCCTTTCAAAAAGCGCCAAGAAAGCGTCACAAACGCGCCAAGAAAGCGACGA
Source organism: Bufo gargarizans (assembly GCF_014858855.1). Taxonomy (NCBI): domain Eukaryota; kingdom Metazoa; phylum Chordata; class Amphibia; order Anura; family Bufonidae; genus Bufo; species Bufo gargarizans. Next base: position 523,010,647 of record NC_058080.1, on the reverse strand, counting down.
ACACCGAACCCGAACCCGGACTTTTACGAAAATGTTCGGGTCCGTGTCACGGACACCCCAAAATTCAGTACGAACCCGAACTATACAGTTCGAGTTCGCTCATCCCTAGTTGCTATCTTCTCTAAGAGTGTGTCTACTGCTTTTTGTCGTTCTTTCTTAACCCTGGTGCCCAGAGAGATAAAACAACCTCTGACAAATGCCTTGTGGGCCTCCCATATAATGGGTTGTGAGCTGTGTGCAGATGAATTAAACGCAAAGTACTCCGTCAATTGGGTCCTAACCTGGTCTAGATGAGGTTGATTGAGAAGTAGAGATTCGTTCAGTTTCCAGCTCCATTCTCTTTTTGGCAGAAAGCCTAGGGTGAAGGTCACCAAGGATGGTGTGTGGTCCGATACGGTGATAGTTCCGATCTCAGCTGACCTAAAGGAGGGAAGAAGAGGTGCAGAAGTCAAAACGTGATCCATACGCTATGTCCCATGTGGGACGGAGTAGAAGGAGAAGTCTTTAACTGTAGGGTGAAGGCTACGCCATACATCTATTAGGTGTAGCACATGGAGTTTCTTGTGGAGTTTGCTAAGGAGTTTTTGTGTTATATGGGACTTAGCGGAGGATGAGTCCACAGTTGGGTCCAGCACTAGATTTAAGTCAGCATCAAGGATTATGTGTCCCTCAGCAAAAAGCTTGAGGATGGACATAAAAGTTAGTTAATGTGAATTTGCGGTTTGCTATTAAGCCCTTAACTAATAGGAGCCTCCCTTCCACATCTGAGTGTTGTATCAGGAAGGTAAATGGTACTGATTGATGAATTGCTATGGCAACCCATTTAGAGGCTGAGACTGGTTGGGTGCTGTGGTACCAGAGTGCAAATGGACACTTCGGTAGTCTTGTCATTTTCTTCTGGCGGAGGTGAGTTTCCTGGAGGAACACAATATGTGAGCCTAGTTTTTTAAGGGCAAGCATAACTTAACCTCTTTTCTGAGGTGAATTAAGACCTTTCATATTAAATGTGGAAACCACTATGTCAGTCATCTTAAGTGGGCGATGGTACCTAGTTTCTTAGCAAAGACTTCTCTGTAAACTTGTCCACAGGATAGATAGGTTCAAGGGTTTGGGTCAGATACTAATAGGGAAGGAGGTCAGAGGGAAGAGGAGAAAAGAAAGAGACAGGAATAAAAAATAAATAATCAAGAAATATATAGAGAATAGTGTAGTTAACCAGTTACTGGATATGAGGCCAGTAAATAGAGGCTGTCACATAGGAAGTAATCCATGGTGTATGTAGACAGCAGGGGGGGTAAAACAAGAATTTTTTTTTTTTTAGCCTGGTCACATCGTCCAGACATCACAGCTATCAATGTTAAAACTTTTCTTTGGGGACCTGTGTACATCCAATTATCGCCATGCCCTTAGGTGCGAATGTAAGGAGCATTTAGGAGAGGGGAGGGAGGCGTGGGGGATTAAAAGGGGAGGGGGGGGGAAGGCTTAACAGGCATTGTACTACCTTTCGGGCAGGGATGTGTTATTGACATAAGCATACAGTCTTAACATTAATTTACAGGTCGAAAAAGTATAGAATGCATTATACTGGAGCATATCTGTACCTGAGCGTCACAGACACAGTCCCAGGGAAGGACAAGATCTAATTAGAATGCATCCGGGCTCCCAGGCAATAATATGCTGAATGTATTAACCAAAAATGTGTTATACAGCAGATATCGCAGAAGTAGCTTCGGGTAGAAAAATACTGCTAGCAATAAGCGGACACATAATAGTGCTCAAGTATCCCCTGTATGATCCTTCATGTATGAAGGCACTGAGTACATATAAACTGCAACATATTGGTGCTTAAACATTTCACATCTGTTCCCTCAGGAAGGTGTTGGGTACCTAACACTGCGACATAATGCTATCTAAGCATCGCTCTAACAAACAGTTGGATAAAAGAGTGCTGAGTACATGAATCACAGAATCAGTGTAACTTGAACATTAACAAGGTGCAAGGAGCACCGGAGAACTAATCTAGAGGTGATGGTGGGTGTGAGTCCCTATAATGTGTGATGACTCAGCTTCAAGCCACCAAGTACATGGGGAAAATATGGCTAGGTCGTCCCAAGGTGTTATTTATGTTAAAGAGTAAGGACTGTCCTAGTAAAGGTATCCCCGACAGGACCCTCTTAAGTCCTCAATAATACTGCACCATATTACAGCACGGAATGTCTTCATGTTGGAGGGTCAGCAGCTCCCATCAGGTGTCTAGATGCTTTGCTGGTCTTGGCTCGCTGGACTATTTTCAAAGATTCTATTTGCTGTAAGGCCGGGGGTGCCGCTGGACAGGCCACAGGTAACCATGAGGGGATGTCGGTGGGCTGAATACCGATGCGCTCCCAAGCGCCATCCAGGTCCTACGGAACATGTATAGCAATACGTTTCCCATTTTTAATCACTGACAATCCAAAGGGATACATCCAGGTATATGGGATATTTTGCGCTCTTAATGCGTCTAGCAGAGGTTTCAATATGCGCCTCTTTGCGAGTGTTGAGGGTGCAATGTCCTGATAAAGCGCAATATCTGCGCCCCCCCCCCCCAAATTCAGCCTCTAGCGCTGCCTCATTGACACGTGCTGTGTCTATGAACGATAGTAGGCTGCAGACTACATCTCTTGGCCTCTCGTTTGGCTTCCGCTGGGGTCTCAAGGGCCTATGTATGCGCTCTATAGTGATGTACTCAGCAGAGTCTGGGCTTAGCAATTCTGCAAAGATTTCCATGGCTACCTTGCGAAGTGATTCCACAGCCCAGGACTCAGGTAGGCCTTTTATGCGAATATTGCGTCTCCTGCTGCGATTCTCTTGATCCTCCAGCAAAAAGAATGCTCTATTGAGCTCGGCGGCATGACCATTTAAGCATTCCACCACTCCTGTGGCGTGCAACCGCAGTTCTTGGGCCGTATGTTCCAGGGCCTCAACCCTGTGGCCTATTTGAGATATCTCTTGACCGAGCACTTTGGTGAGGAACGACTTGGACACAGTCGCCGGGTCTCGCTCGTCAGCTGCACTGCATCTTTCACTGTCTGCCTCTGAGTCATCAGCTTCCGCTTCAGCCTCGCGTGCCGCCGCCATCTTGGCATTAGCTCCCGGTGAGTGAAAGCTTCTCTTTTTGAGAAATTTCTGCATGTCCTGCTGCCCCTTGTGTGTCTTGGCATATCTGGGGGTTCTAGCCCTTTGTCTCGCCGGTACTTGACCATTGTTGCAAAGGTCACCGCTGTCACCAAAGGCTGTAGATGCTGGAACGTGGAGGAGCAGCTCTTTTACACAGCCATCCACGCCAGCAGCCAAGCTCCGCCCAATCATATTGCATTTTTGAGCTTCTTACTTTCATTTTGTAACACAAGTAGCCTCCATTTTAGGAACAAAAATTATTCATTACTACGAAGCACAAGGAAATTCGGATTTGTTGCGATTAAAATTTTTCCTAAACTTTGAATCGAATTCCTCTTCACAAGCTTTCATTCACTTATCTCTAGTTGACATGTCATCTGGCATCCATGATGGGAACTACCTTAGCTGGATGCCAAGGGAAGACCAGGCGTCTTCCAGATCTTCTAGGGTATGGAAAATAATCTTATACCAGTTCCTGAAAACCCAAAAGACATAAAGGTATAAACATGTATGTTGTAGATTGTGCTTCTGTAGATCGGTTTTCGTAGTTTAGAGGATGAAATATCCTGGTAGAAGGCCAATTCAACTCCTTGAAAAGTAATGGAGTTAATCTCAAAGTTTTCATATTTCAGTGACCAGAAAGAATTTCAAAATCAGAATCCCAGAGCTAGCATTTATGAGACAGACCTTTACGGAGTTTCCCTGTATACATCTTTGCATCCAGATTCTAGAACAGGAAGTGACAAAATATAAAATATTTTCTGACTTGTTGCATCTGCGCTTGGCAGCTGCTATTGGTTCCATGTTTATATGTGCCTGCATTGCTAAATAACGTTTTCATATATGCAAATTAGTTTTTAGGAACAACGGGGGAAGGGGGGGTGCAGTTAAAAGTAGAGAATCAGCTCTCTGCAACTGCCGTGCCCTCTCCACCTTCATTTACAGGGCCAGGCGTGATGATGTGTACACTGCCTGACCCTGTCAATCAAAGTTGAGAGGACGCTGTAGTTGCATAGAAAGCCGAGCCTCTAGGTGTAAAGGCAATGGTCCATTGCTCCTAGAGGCTCATCTGCATACATTAAAATATAATTTTTCTCAACAATTTTGGCAACAATTCAGCTGCCAAGTGCACATGCAACGGATCAGTCAGTTTCATAGGTATAAATGTTCTGAAAGATGCCCTTTAAGCTGCATATTAAAAGGGCTTTCTGAGATATTTTTACTGATGACCTACGTCATCAGTATTTGATCAGTGGGGATCTGACACAAAGGACCCCCACCGATCAGCTGGTTAAGAAGGTACAGGCATGCCACAATCTTCTCCTTTCATTTGAAAGCCGCTGTACTTGGTATCGCAGCACAGCCCCCATTCACTTCAAAGAACTTGATGTCACATGGCCTAAGTAGAGCTGTGAGAAGGCCATGGTGCCAGTGCCTTTTCAAATAACTTATCAGCGGGTGTTGGACACCATTAGTGTTGAGAAAAGCATCTGGAATTCGGTCTAAATTTTAGGAAAAATTATACTCTAAACAAAGCCAAATTTGTTCACACTTCGTGATAACAAATCATTTTTCCTAAAATGGTGGCTGGAGTTGTCTTAAAAACAAAAAAAAGTAATCCTCTTGCACAGAGGCAGACCAATCCTCTGTTGATTAAAAAAGACCGGCCAAAAGACCTGCACTAAGTATGATGACATCACCGTGCGCTTCCAGCGTGATCATGTGGTGATGTCATCATTGAGTGGATGAGGTTAGTTTTTATTACTTTTTTTTTAACCCAAAAGGCCATATTGCAGTAGTGTATTACCGGTTTTAACAGCTGGGTGAACTTCTGTCTAAGTGGCCATTAAAAACGGTCCCATTGATTGATAGGCTGAATGGGGTTTTAACATAGCAATTTGTGAGGAATTGCTTTGTAACAAATCAAGTTTCTTGTCAAACTTTCGGGAAGCTGACGAATCCAATTTTTTGTAAGCTTCGCTAAGCTCTAGTCATCAGTAAAGGATATGTTGGAAAACCCCTTTAATGTTAAACATATACAGTATATCATCCAGTTTGGCTTTCATTACTCAAATATGTATGATTCACTATTAGTACTTATTTTTCTTTATTCCTAATATTAAATAAATTGCTACCAGTGTGTTTGCAAGTTGTTTACTAGGGCTCCTCTAGAGGTTTCAAAAAGATAGGGAATTGATCACCTTATCTGTGTATCCCCAAAAGTCTAAATCCCTATGCTTCAAGAACTAGGTAAATACTGCTCAGAAATTATTTTAGTGTAGCCTGAGATTCCATCCACAACACAGGTTACTATATGCTTTTGAATTTACCTTTTATTAATGAAGTCTCAATTCCAGTAAATCGGACCTAATATATGCTATCTTACATTTTTAGAAATTGTACAGATATTTCAACAGATCTGCAAATAAAATAACACAGTTCCGTTTCATCTATTTTTTTTAGGTCAATTGGTTATATTGCTTATAAATGATTCTCTGCAGTGGTATTTTCCTTTTTTAGTATATATGGATTTAAAATTTTCATTTAAAATGAAAGCAGAGCTAGATGTGTCACTTCAGTAACTGTAACTTAGACAAAAGAAAATCCTATAGCAAAATTATGAAAACTAATGTCAAACCTTTTCAATGCCTACATTTAATATTTCCCCTTCTGATTACATTTTAAGATGTGTATTTTTGTCTTACTACTCAGTTATAACACACTAGAAGCATGCTGTCCTCTATAAAAAAAAAAAATATATATATATATATATATACATTTTTCACACATTAATTATACAATGTGTTTTTTACCATCTGGGCTGCAAGATGCTCAGAGCAGTGCACTATTTTGAACCATTATTAATGCATTTAGTAGCTGGATGCCTTCACATGTGACTATTAATGATAGAATAAATGTTGCATGCATATTTTCAAGTGCATCATTTATTGTAATTATATATAATTTCCCCAGCATTTCATATGCTTAATTTCCCTCGACAATCACAATTTGTAGCAGCCATAAGCTTATTTCAATAAGTTATGTTTAAATAGAGCTTTGAATTTGTGTACTATATATTGTCATATAGAAAATATTGCATTTAAAAAATGAAATATTTCATTCAATAATATATTTTAAAATTGCATGTTGTTTAGTTATTAATAAAAACATAATAATGGATATATAATAAAAATAAGTGAAGCTATGTCTGGAAGAAAACATATCTCTTTTTCAGATCTTCTACACCAGGGATCAAGCAACATCCAGCTGTTCTGAAACTCCAACTCCCAGAATCCTGCTTTCTTGTCTATAGGAGTTACAAAAACAGCAGCTGGAATGAAAAAGGTTGCTGATCTCTGTTGTACACCCATGGGTGTAGTTATTGGGGCTGCACAGGTAGCAGATGCACCCAGACTGTGGTGCTTTAGGAGAGCCAAAAGCACTTCTGCTATTTAAGAAAACACCAATGCTATGAATGGCACATGGTAGATGGGGACTCTTTATAGATTTTTTTTTTTTTTTTTTTTGGATTCAGGAACTACTATAAATCAGCCAATTGCACAAATATGAAAATTAAGTTATATATTTAGTAGCACATGTTGTAGTCATCAGATCTTTGTTTTTCCTATAATTAACAGAATTTTTTTGTATAAAAAATTAACAGCCAGGCTAGATATGGACCACTACCTTACATACAACTCTGCTGTGGAGTGCTACATCTTCTTATTGCTGATATTACTTGGAAGTGGATGAGTCCAACCTTTTGTAAACCATTGCTACTGTATTTAGAGGCCTGTAACTTACAGTACTAATCCTTCATGATTTGCTTTATAGCACTTACAGTGCTGATCCTTCATTATTTGCTTAGATATAGCACTGTGTAAATTAAGGTATTCAAACTTTGTTTATTTTATTCAATTTTTTTTTTTAATTTCCACCATAGCATGTTGAAAAAGCATGTGGAAAATCCATACTCACCAACTCCTTGCCACTACTTTCCGGCTCCCTGCCCCTCTTCATTGGTCTTCCGATGCCTGCCTATACACTTCAGGATGGACAGGATCACATACAGTATGTTGCTGCAGCCAATGACTTTGCTCAGTGGTGACGTGTTAGCAAGCGGCACATCACTGCTGGGTCAAGTACCGGTTGGGGACATGTCACTAATAACACCAGCTATATGCTAAAGCAGCTTAGGTGACCCCATCTATTTGGAAGATTACAGACTGGAAGTGGAAGACCAGTGATAAGAGCCAGGGAGCAGGTGGGTATGGATTTTTCTACAGGTACTGAGGTGGAGATTTGGAAAGCAAAAAGCTGGAAAAACTCATTAAGAATTATATTGTCAATAATTTTCCTATTCTTGTGAAAAGTGACATGGTCCCAATTTTCTTTCCTTATAGGACAATATTGCCTTCATTTTGTTAAAAATATAAGATGTACAATGAATCTATTGTATCTGAATTTATTCTCCTTGGCCTTTCCAATGTTCCTCACCTGGATATTACCTTATTTTGTGTCTTCCTACTTATGTATATAGTATGCATGACCGGAAACCTTATTATAATTGTCATATCAAATGTAGACCCAGCTCTAAACACTCCAATGTACTTCTTCCTTGGAAATTTATCTTTTTTGGATATATTATGTACAACTTCTACAATCCCTAATATGTTGGCCAATTTTTTTTCTGAGCATAAAGTAATAACTTTCCATGGCTGCGTTATTCAAATGTTTATATTTACTGCTGCTATGGACGCAGAGTTTCTTTTGCTTACACTTATGTCAATAGATCGTTACTTGGCCATATGCAATCCATTACGCTATAAAACAATAATGAGTAAAAAATCATGTTATTTCATGGCTACTGTTGTCTGGACTTTTGGGTTTTGTAGTTCGACTTATCACACATCCAGTACATTCCGTCTATCATTTTGTTCATCCAATAAAATAAATCACTTTTTTTGTGAAATTCCACAGCTGTTGGCACTGTCCTGCTCAGATACAAGCATAAATGAACTAGTGCTTATTGTGACAGATGTTGTTTTAGGTGTATTTTGCTTTATTTTTATCTTCGGATCATATTTGTTCATCATTTTGGCAGTGTTAAAAATTCGTTCAGCTGATGGGAAGATGAAAGCATTTTCTACATGTGCCTCCCACATTACCGTAGTGTTGTTATTTTATGGTACTTTAATATTTGCTTACTTTAAACCTTCAACAGGAAATGCATCTAACATGGACAAAGCAATTGCTGTTCTCTATACTATTGTGATACCAATGTTAAACCCAATATTATACAGCCTAAGGAACAAGGAAGTAAAACATGCTGTTCAAAAAGTTATACTTAGAAAAGTAACACTAAATCACTAAAATATTTTTCAAAGATTTTCATTTTCTACTTTTGTCAAGTAAACAAAGAATATGATCTTCTCAATTTGCAAATTGTAAAAATGTGGTTATGAAAGTGATGATCTTGGAGACTGTGGTTGGGAGGTCATCGATTTTAGGCCAATGTATGGATGGTTTCACGCACATTATTATTATTTTTTTTTTTTGCAGTTTTGATATAGTTAATTGGGCCAAAGTCAAAAGTAAATTCAAAAATAATGGAAAATATAAAGTAAGGTTTTTTTTTTCTTCCTGTTGGATCTACTTTTGGCTTTGACTTGTATACTATTTGGGTCTCTTGCATAAACACTGTTTTCACAAATGTGTCACATTTTTCTTTTTCAACCCTGCCCAATGGATGATTTAAAAAAATAATTGTTTGTTTTATGTAATGTATTTGACCAGTGTGAATGGTTCATTCTACATAAGTTATAAGAAGATAGGGCAGATTTACTAATACAGTATAAAAGTAAGACAGTGTAAACTTAGTCTTAAAGGGGTAGTGTAGGTCATACATATTGATAACCTATTGTGTGGATAGTTCATCTACATCTGATATACAGAGGTCCGACCCAACACTCCCGCCAATTAGCTGTTAGAAGAGGAGGTGGTACTCCATTCGAGCACTGCTTCCTGTTCATTACACTATGTGTTTCCTCATCTGTAGTGGTGGCATCGTGTAATTACAAGTACTCACTCCATTCAAGTGAAAAGAACAAGTAGTTGTCATTACACTGCACCTTCGGCGATAACGGGCAGTGTAATGAACAGGAAGCATTGCTTGCATTGAGTGGCACCTCCTCATTTTGGAACCCAGCTGATCAGACATTGATCATCTATAGGTACTCTATAGGTCATCAATATGAATCGCTTTACAACCCCTTTAAACTATGCAAGATTTATCATAATATGCTGGATAATATCTCTGTAGCATGTTTAGACTGTCTAGTCTACGTTTTCGCTACACATGAGTTGACTTTGTTTTACTCCAAAATTGCGCCAAGGTTTTGGTGCATTTCGATGCACAGTACTGCATTTAAACCTTGTCTCCTCCAGTGAAGCAACAACCCTTTTAGAAAATCCATGACCAAATGTTTGTTTTTGCTTGTCAGCTCCATCAGAACTTTTGTATATTTTGTAAATATTGATCCACTGGTATTCAACTTGCACATCCTGACACTGCAGGGGAAGGATAGTATCATATGGTGCCCATTCACATTATTGGAAGACCATGCAATGCAATACTTGTCAAATTCAGGGGACTTCTCCCTGAGTAAGGTATATTACAAAACAATATAACTCAGGAACGGAGATGCTGATTGATATAGGAAAAACAGCATTTTAATTAGGTGAACCACAGCTATGTGTCTATGCAAACAGGTTCATAGGGAGGTCGTAGGTGACAGGTTCCATTTAAAAAGGGGTTCTTCAAATGAAGTACATGTATTAGACATGCTAAGCGGAGGTCATAGCTTATTTACGCCAGCTTCTGGCATAGGGAGTCATGATAATTTACCCCCGATATAACTTTTATATTTACAATATTAATAGGTGGCATGTTTATTAATTTTGTTTGTTATAGTTGTCTATTGTTTCCCCTTATTTATTTTAGCTCGTACTGCAATATTTCAACACAATATAGCTATCTTCAATAACAATGCTTGTAATTTCAACTAGATCCCATTTCCAATATTGTTTCAAAGTAGTTATACCATATGTTCATCTTTCAACCCTTTAAAATCTTACATATAGTGTTATCTACAGTACATGCAAAAGTTGAGGAATAGTGTTGAGCTGATCAAAAATTCTGGGAAAATGCGATTTGCTGCAAAGTCAAATTTCTTCATGCTTTGTAGTAGTGAATCAAGATTCCCTGAATGGCGGTAAAAAGCTAAAAAAATTGTGAAGAGCCTGCCGCCGCCATCTTCATTAGAGACCTAGCACTAAGGCCTCATGCACATGGCCGTTGGGCGGCCGTGACCGTATTGCGGCCCGCAAATGGCGGGTCGGCAATCCACAGCCACCGGCCGTGTGCACCCCACATCATGGATGCGGACCCAATCCCTTGCATGGGTCAGCAATACCGGAGATGCGGAACGGAGTCACGGAATTGAACACAGAAAGCACTATGGAGTGCTTCCGTGCTGCTTCTTTCCGTTGCTATGGACCGCAAAAAAAATGACATGTCATTTTTTTTGCGGTGCAGAAAAGTTGAATGGGTCCGGCCTGCTGCACTGATGTTGCCTGTGCATTGGGGACCACAATTGCGGTGTGCATGAGGCCTAAATCCCGTACACTGGCCAAGCGAGATTTTATGCTAGATCTTCAATCAAGATGGTGGAGGCTGGTTTGTTGTGATCAAATGAATGAGGTAAGTATTATTAAATATTTTTTTGTTTATTTTACATTCTGTTATTACTGTCAGATGCTGCAATCAGCTATGAATGTGGCATCTGAGGGGTACAATGACGGGGGGTGGGGGCACAATCGCCGCTCCCTCCATTGCACTCACTGCTTACAAAGAAATGCGCTTCGTGACAAAGTAATTCGTCACAAAGCAAATTTTTATGCATTGCGTTATTTATCTTGTACTGATCTTTCGTTATAGCTTAAATTATTGCCAATCTTATACTCAGCATTATTTTGAACTAGTATTTAGAATTTTGGAGGTGAAATCTCTTTGAATTCCTTGCTTGTTTAATGTCTGTGTAGGGTATGGTAGTTACACCAGGCACTGTACAGCATTTGTAAAGCGGTGGTTCTCAAACGGTAAGGTACCCTCTGGCTACATTCATCTCTGGTTCATAAGCATTACTGTTTTATGCTGTGCTAATTTTAAAGAAGCACCCACACAAATGTTTATTCTCCTCTTCATTAGAGAGGTACATTATATAATGAATGCACTCTATTCACTGGTGGCTGTATTTGTGAGCTATCCACTCCCTTTTCCTTGTGTGATAAACACTTTGAGTCTGTTGTATAGGTAAATCTTGAAAAATTAGTATATCGTCCAAAGTTCATTTATTTCAGTAATGTAACTTAAAAGGTGAAACTAACATATGAGACTCATTCCATGCAAAGCGAGATATTCCAAGCCTTTACTTGTTATAATTTGGATGATTATGGCTTACAGCTTATGAAACCCCAAAGTCACAATTTCAGGTACCCTTTGCTCAGGAGTTATGGATAAATTAGCTGACTACAGTGTCACACTTTGAGCCTAGAATATTGAACCTTGTTCACAAAATTCTAATTTTAAATTGCATTAATGCTATTCCTTTTAATTTGCATTACTGAAATAAATGGACTTTTGCATGATTTTAAAATTTTTCGAGTTTCACCTCCAGCACTCCAGTTGTTGTGAAACTACAACTCCCAGCATGCATGCTTGCTCTGCTCTTCTCAGACCTCCCATAGAAACTAAGCTTGCTGGGAATTGTAGTTTCACAACCGCTAAAGTGACGAAGGTTGCTGACCCCTGGTCTATAGGAAGTCAGTTTCTTTATAGCATACCTATGGGAGACTAAATGTCAGACTACATTTACAGGACTGTATGGCCCCTTTCACACGGGCGAGTTTTCCGTGCGGGTGCAATGCGTGAGGTGAATGAATCCGGACCCATTCATTTCTATGGGGCTCTGCATATGAGCGGTGATTTTCACGCATCACTTGTGCGTTGCATGAAAATCGCAGCATGTTCTATATTGTGCGTTTTCCACGCAACGCAGGCCCCTTAGAAGTGAATGGGGCTGCGTGAAAATTGCAAGCATCCGCAAGCAAGTGCGTATGTGGTGCGATTTTCACAGATGGTTGGTAAGATGACAGTCTATTCACTGTATTATTTTCCCCTATAACATGGTTATAAGGGCAAATAGCATTCTTTAATACAGAATGCTTAGTAGAAGTTTAATTGAGGGTTAAAAAATAAATAAAAAAATTAACTCGCCTCCTCCTCTTGATCGCGTAGTTGCCGATCTTTTCTTACTTCTTTAATCATGAGTTGCCGGCTAAAGGTGATGGTGATGTCACATCACATGGCCCAAACACATGGTCCATCACCGTGGTGATGGACCATGTGATGAGCTAGTGACGTCACCACAGGTCCTTTGACAGGTCCTGAAGAAAGAACAGGAGACCGGCAGCTACGTGATCAATTGAAGGAGGTGAGTTACTAAAAAAAAAAATGTAACCGTCAATTGACCTTGTACTAAGCATTCTGTATTCTTATAACCATGTTATAAGGGAAAATAATTACATCTACACAACACCGAACCCAAACTAAACTTCAGTGAAGAAGTTCGGGACTGGGTACCACATTCAGTTTTTTATCACGCGCGTGCAAAATGCATTGCACCCGCGCGATAAAAACTGAACAACGGAACACAATCGCAGTCAAAACTGACTGCAATTGCGTACCTACTTGTGCGGGTTTGTCGCAATGCAATCCGGACACGCTCGTCTGCAAGGGGCCTATGTGTTCTGTATTCCGCAAAACACTGATCCTCAGAAAATACAGATGATGTCCTTTCGCATCCATATTGCATCAGTTTTTCTTTTACAGATCCATTGTAACAATGCCTATTTCTTGTTCACAAAATGGACAAGAATAGGACATGCTCTATATTTTGTGTGGGGCTATGGAACGGACATACGGATGCGGACAGCACACAGTGAATTGAAATGAATGGGTTCTCATCCAATCCGGAAAAAAAAACAAAAAACAGAAGGGACACATAAGTTTGAATAGATAAACTATCCATCCACACAAGATGCTATGTCAGTTGGAATGCCTGTGTGTTGATCACATAGTACAGCTGAGAACCAGAAGAGAGTGGTTAACTCATAACTATAATGACAAATAAGAAGATTATCTTGACCACATTTTACATCCTTTCTAATGGGTCAACAAATTACTCCCGGCTTTCCTAAAGCTATAGCTTTTTTTTTTTTTTTCCCATTCACATATGAGGACTTGGTTTTTGTGAGACAAGTTGCCCTTTTTAATGGCACCATTTAATATTGCATATCATGTAGTGGGAAACTGGAAACAATTCCAAATGGGGTGGAATTTGAAAATAAAATAGAATTTTGCCACCATTTTATGGGTTCCACATCTACGGTGTTCCCTATCCGGTAAAACTAACCTGTTCCTTTCATTCTCCAGGTCAGTACAATTATAGCAATGCCACATTTGTGCACTTGTGTTTTAATATTTAAAAAAATTAAAAAACAATTCTGAACCCAAGTTTTTTTTATATTTATATCTACAGAGCTATGGGGAAGGGGGGCTATTTTTTGTGGAACAATTGGTACTTTTTACTGGGATGCATATAACTTGGTAATCACTTTTTACTTAATTTATTTTTTGAAGAACATGAAGTGACAAAAAATTGCATTGGTCCTTTAATTTTACATTTGTTGTACCAGATAAATCCATTAATATTTTAATAGTATGAGTGTTTTGGGACATTTGAATGTTTTTACGTCCCTTTAAGAAAATTGAATAGGGGATCTTTAGATTACTTCTCCCTGAATTAGCATTGCAGTTAGGGTTTGTTCACGTGACTATGCGACATAGTAATCCCCCCATAGTAATTTGCCCCCACACTGCCCCATATAGTAATTTCTACCACACTGCCTCCATATACTGCAGTAATTTCCCCCACACGGTAATTTCAATCACACTGCCGCCATATAGTAATTTCCCCCACACAAGAATTTCTACCACACTGCCCCATATAGTAATTTGCCCCCACATATTAATTTGCCCCCACACTGCCCCATATAGTAATTTCCCACACACAGTAATTTCCACCACTCTGCCCCCATATAGTAATTCCCCCCACACAGTATTTTCCACCACACTGCCTTATATAATAATTTCCCCCACACAGTAATTTCCATCACACTGCCCCCATATAGTAAATTTCCCCACACAGTAATTTCTACCACGCTGCCTCCATATACTGCAGTAATTTCCCCCACACAGTAATTTCCACCACACTGTTCCTTATAATAATTCCCCCACACAGTAATTTTCATCACACTGCCCCATATAGTAATTTCCCCCACACAGTAATTTCTACCACACTGCCCCATATAGTAATTTGCCCACAAATAGTAATTACGACCACACTGCCCTATTTAGTAATTTGCCCCCACACTGCCCCATATAGTAATTTTCCCCACAGTAATTTACACCACACTGCTCCCATATACTGTAGTAGTTTCCCCCACACGGTAATTTACACCACACTGCCCCATATAATAATTTCCCACACACAGTAATGTTCACCACACTTCCCCATATAATAATTTGCCCCCACACTGCCCCATATAGTAATTTGCCCACACACAGTAATTTCCCTGCTTAGAAATCCCCCTCCATAATAATTTCCACCCACACAGCCAGCCCCAATATAGTAATCTGCCCCCACACAACCAGCCCCAATATAGTAATTTGCCCCCAGACAGCCAGCCCCAATATAGTAATCTGCCCCCAGACAGCAAGCCCCAATATAGTTATTTCCCATTTTTTGCGCTCCGTATACGGAACCGTTCATTTCAAAGGTTCATACAAAAAAACTGATATAACTCAATTTTAGTTTCATCAGTCAACAGCACCTTATTCCAAAATGAAGCTGGCTTGTCCAAATGTGCTTTAGCCCACCTCAAGCGGCACTTTTTGTGCTGTGAGCGGAGAAAAGGCTTCCTCTGCATCACTCTCGCATACAGCATCATCCTGTGTAAAGTGCGCCGAATGGTTGAACGATGCACAGTGACTCCATCTGCAGCAAGATTATGTTGTAGGTCATTGGTGCTGGTCTGTGGGTTGACTCTGACTGTTCTCACCATTCGTCGCTTCTGTCTATCCGAGATTTTTATTGGTCTGCCACTTCGAGCCTTAACTTGAACTGAACCTGTGGTCTTCGATTTCCTCAATATGTTTCTAACTGTGGAAACAGACAGCTGAAATCTCTGAGACAGCTTTCTGTATCCTTCCCCTAAACCATGATGGTGAACAATCTTTGTCTTCAGGTCATTTGAAAGTTGTTTTGAGACCCCCATGTTGCTACTCTTCAGAGAAAATTAAGAGGAGAGAAACTTACAATTAACCCCCTTAAATACTCTTTCTCATAATTGGATTCACCTGTGTATGTAGGTCAGGGGTCAGTGAGCTTACCAAGCCAATTTGAGTTCCAATAATTAGTTCTAAAGGTTTTGGAATCAATAAAATGACAACAGTGCCCAAATGTATGCACCTGCCTAATTTTGTTTCAAAAATTATAGCACACTTTCTGTAAATCCAATAAACTTAATTTCACTTCTCAAATATCACTGTGTGTGTCTCCTATATGATATATTTAACTATGATCTAAAAATAAAAAAGCTATCTCTCTCAGATAATGGAGACTCTAAAATATGATAATTTTTGGCTTCAAAACTGCTATTATTGTGCTAAAGTGAAAAAAAAATAAAGTATGCATATTAGGTATCGCTACGTCCGTAACAACCAGCTCTATAAAAATATTGCATGAACTAACCATTCAGGTGAAGACCGTAAAAAAAAAAAAGGTGTAAAACAAAGCCATTTTTGTCACATTACATCACAAAAATTGCAACGGCAAGTGATCAAAAAGGCGTCTGCCCCCCAAAATAGTGTCATCAGACCATCACCTCATGCCGCCAAAAATGAGACCCTACCAAAGAGAATCGGTCAAAAAATTAAAAAGCTATGGCTCTCAGACTATGGATACACTAAAATATCATTATTACGGTTTCAAAAATGCTATTATGTAAAACTTAAATAAATAAGAAAAAGTAGACACATTAGGTATTGCCACATCCATAATGATCTGCTCTTTAAAAAGTCACATGACCTAATCGCTCAGGTAAACGCTGTAAAAATAAAAAATAGAAACGGTGCCAAAACATCAATTTTTTGGTTACCATGCCTCACAAAAAAAGGTAATATAGAGCAATTAAAAATCATATGTACCCCAAAATAGTACCAATAAAACTGGCACATTATCCGGTAGTTTCCAAAATGTGGTCACTTTTTTGAGTTTCTACTGTAGGGGTGCATCACGGGGACTTCAAATGGGACATGGCATCTAAAAACCAGTTCAGCTAAATCTGCATTCCAAAAACCATATGGCGTTCCTTTCCTATTGCACCCTACCGTGTGCCTGCAGTTTATGATCACATGTGGGGTGTTTCTGTAAACCGCAGAATCAAGGTAATAAATATTGAGTTTTATTTGGCTGTTAACCCTTGCTTTGCTACTGGAAATAATGGATTAAAATGTAAAATCTGCCAAAAAAGTGAAATTCTGAAATGTTATCTCCATTTTCTATTAATTCTTGTGAACACCAAAAGGGTTAACAAAGTTTGTAAAATCCGTTTTGTATACCTTGAGGGGTGTAGTTTCTAAAATGGGGTCATTTTTGGGTGGTTTCTATTATGTAAGCCTCACAAAGTGACTTCAGACCTGGACTGGTCCTTAAAAAGTGGGTTTGGGAAATGTTCTTAAAGATTTGCTTCCATATTTCTAAGCCTTCTAACGTCCCCAAAAAATAAAATTTATTTTTCAAAATGATCCAAACATAAAGTAAACATGTAACAGTAAAATCATATGTACCCCAAAATAGTACCAATAAAACTGGCACATTATCCGGTAGTTTCCAAAATGTGGTCACTTTTTTGAGTTTCTACTGTAGGGGTGCATCACGGGGACTTCAAATGGGACATGGCATCTAAAAACCAGTTCAGCTAAATCTGCATTCCAAAAACCATATGGCGTTCCTTTCCTATTGCACCCTACCGTGTGCCTGCAGTTTATGATCACATGTGGGGTGTTTCTGTAAACCGCAGAATCAAGGTAATAAATATTGAGTTTTATTTGGCTGTTAACCCTTGCTTTGCTACTGGAAATAATGGATTAAAATGTAAAATCTGCCAAAAAAGTGAAATTCTGAAATGTTATCTCCATTTTCTATTAATTCTTGTGAACACCAAAAGGGTTAACAAAGTTTGTAAAATCCGTTTTGTATACCTTGAGGGGTGTAGTTTCTAAAATGGGGTCATTTTTGGGTGGTTTCTATTATGTAAGCCTCACAAAGTGACTTCAGACCTGGACTGGTCCTTAAAAAGTGGGTTTGGGAAATGTTCTTAAAGATTTGCTTCCATATTTCTAAGCCTTCTAACGTCCCCAAAAAATAAAATTTATTTTTCAAAATGATCCAAACATAAAGTAAACATATAGGGAATGTAAAGTAATTGCTATTTTTGGAGGTATTACTATCTTTTATAAAAGTAGAGAAATAGAAATTTGCTTATTTTTTTTTAAAATGTTTGGTAAATTTGGTATTTTTTAATGAATAAAAATGATTTTTTTAAACTCATTTTTACCACTGTCATGAAGTACGATATTTGACAAGAAAAAAAATCTCAGAATGGCCTGTATAAGTAAAAGCATTTTAAAGTAATTTCTACATAAAGTGACACATGTCAGATTTGCAAAAAAATGCCCTGGACAGGAAGGTGAAAACAGGCCTGGGGTTGAAGGGGATAATAAATAAAAAAATACCCTCTTTTATTTATTTTTATAAATTTAGGAAGGAGTATAACAATGGCTGGGTGCAGCCGGTATACTTGTCTACTCAGCACAAGGAACGGACAAGTTCTGTGGGATCCATGCCTGATTCATTTTAGTGAACGTGAGCTTTTCCACCTCCAAGGCATAAAGGGCAGGCTCAGTCCATGTGCCCAATTTGGAGAACCAGAATTTGACTGGGGCAGACCCATCAGTCAGTATTTAAAGACATTTTGACAAGTACTGTTCCACCATGTTGCTGAAATGCAGCCTTCTGCTAACATGTTCCGTATCAGCTGGTGGTGCTGGATGTTGTGGCTTGCTGACAAAGCTTTTCCACATTTTGGCCATGCTAACCCTCCCTTCTGAGATGCTGGCGGTGCCCCAGCTGTGTTGGCGACTTCATCCTCCTCCTCTTCCTTTGTCTTGTGCCTTGACTGAGCCACCGCTATCAGGCTATCGGGATAATTTTTCAGGAACCTCTGCACCACCAAATTCAGCACATGCGCCAGGCAAGGGATGTGTGTCAAACCGGCTAGGCCCGGAGCTTCTACAAAACTTCACCTGTTATCGCACACCACCAGGCTGGGCTCGAGGCTCAGTGGTACCAACCACTCATCGGTCTGTTCTTCTATGCCCATCCACAGCTCCTGTCATAGATGCAATGCAGGTGTATCTCACACCAAAAATGGGTTTATGTTACCCACAGAACTATTTTATTTCCCTGTCACGGATGCAATGCAGGAGTATCTCACACCAAAAAATTTTTTTTTATCACCCACAGAATAGATTAACTATTTTATTTTCCTGTCACGGATTCAATGCAGGGGTATCACCAAAAATGGGTATATTTCACCCATAGAATTAACAAACAGATTACCTACTGTATTTCCTGTCACAAATGCAATGCAAGTGTATGTCACACCAAAAATTGGGTCTCTGTCACCCACAGAGCTAACATACATATTAACTATTGTATTTCCCTGTCACAAAGGCAATGCAGGTGTATTTGAAGCCAAAAAAGGGTTTGTCACCCACAGAATTAATAGACAGATTAAGTATTATATTTCTGTGTCAGGGGTGTAAAGATGGTGCATTGCAACCACAAAAAATCACTATAGGTCACCCACAGAATTAATAGCCAAATGAGATTCCTAACACTCTCCCTCAGTTCAGCTGTCTGCTTCCTGTCCCTGCACTACTCAGAGCTGATGGGCGGTGCTAAACATGACCCAGCATATATACAGTCTGGGCCACATAATGCACTGGCCAATCAAAGCCATGCCATTACTAGGCATGGCTGTGGTGGCTTCTAAGTGCCCAAAGCCTAAAAGCTTGTTGATTGGCTTCTCTGCAGCCTTTCAACAAGCTTTATTAAATGCCTGAACACCAAAACCAAACTTTTGCAGCAAAATTCGGGTACCTCAGCGAGTCCGCAACATAGCTTCCAGCCTGACCTCCCAGCCAGTGTTCCCTCTAAGCCTTGGCAGCTGCTGAGCGGGGTCGGCTCAGAGCTGGGCACAGCGCCATCAAAGGTGGGCGATAGGAAAACCTAAGATAATTGTCACTTCAAAGAGCATACAAACCTTAGCGCCATCCCATACAATACAGTATAACCCCTGCACCATCCCGTACAATATACAGTATAGTCCTCTCTGTGATCACTGGACATTGCTCTCCATATAAAAACCATACAGGGAAAAAAAAATCTTTGATCCAGAGAACTTACATAGAAAAACTAATAACCAAGAGGCTAAACAAAACCCAGTTTCTGACCCTTATGTTAAAACATAACTTTCATTGTATTGCTCTAATACCTAAACACCTAAAGGAAAAAAATAATTTAAAAAAGCTGCTGTTTCTCTAGATGACCTTATGTTGATAGTAGTGGTAATAGAGTCTCAAGGGGTCTATAAAAGCATCTACACTATTTTTACAAATAATTGAGACTCTATTAACACTACTATCAACATAAGGTCATCTAGAGAAACAGTAGGTTTTATTTTTTTCCTTTCTCTTTAGGTGTTAAAATAGAACTTTAATTAGATTGCTCTAACACCTAAAGGGGGAAAAAAGAAAGACTGTGCTGGGCTGGCGGCGCTGCTGTTGCTGTGGGCTGTGGCAGGGCCGGGGGTGAAAAGGGGAGAAAAATACGTTATAAAAAAGTCTGATAAATACCAGTGTGAATGAAGGACTGTTAAAAGGGGTTAATGACTACTGAAGGCCCTTCACAGTAGTTATTAACCCCTTTAAGCAGTCCCCCAGTCACAGTATTTATTAACCACTTCAGCAGTCCCCCATTCACAGTATTTATTAACCACTTCAGCAGTCCCCCATTCACAGTATTTATTAACCCCTTCAGCAGTCCCCCCTTCACTGAAGAGGGGACTAGTGAAAGGGGTTAATAAATACTGTGAATGGGGGACTGCTGAAGTGGTTAATAAATACTGTGAATGGGGGACTGCTGAAGTGGTTAATAAATACTGTGACTGGGGGACTGCTTAAAGGGGTTAATAACTACTGTGAAGGGCCTTCAGTAGTCATTAACCCCTTTTAACAGTCCTTCATTCACACTGGTATTTATCAGACTTTTTTATAACGTATTTTTCTCCCCTTTTCACCCCCGGCCCTGCCACAGCCCACAGCAACAGCAGCGCCGCCAGCCCAGCACAGTCTTTCAATTTCTTTCAGACCAGACACGGCCACTACCTCAGCGAACTCTGTGGCCACGCTCCTCAGAGTTCCCTTCCTTCTCCCACGAATCCTGCAGCGCCAATAAGTGCGCGAACAGCGGTGTGTGTGTGTGACGTCTGACGTTAAAGAACACAGTGACGACTGACGTTATGTAGGCGGCGCCCCGCTGTGCTGAGCCGCACAAGACTACGAGGAGGACGTCGGCGCCGTCACGCACATAAGTCTGACGAGTGACGACAAGAGCTGGCATTTTGCCAGCAGCGTTAGCGAACTAGGCTGAGTGAGCGGGCATTATAAAATTGTGAGCGGGGCCACAATAATTGCTGCGCGGCCGCCCACCCGCGCAGCTTAGAGGGAACACTGCTCCCAGCGCTGCTGGGGGTCACATAGCATTATATTCCTTTATGATGCTAAGTAAGTAACCCTTACAGTTCTGGAATATATTGGATATCATAATGCGGCCAGTGTTATCCAATACATTCCAGAACTGTAAGGTCTGTTTCACACGAGCGAGTCCATTGTGGGAATCGCGCTCCGTGTGTGTGTGATCCCCTGCTCTGGACTTGCAAGAGCGCACAGCATTATCATGATTTGTAATGCTATGTGTCTCTGCTTGGCCTTTTTTCCACAGAATCAGTGACATAAAGCTGTCAGTATGATTCTGTAGAGATAAGGTCAAGCAGAGGCACATAGCATTATGAATAATGATAATGCCGTGCGCTCCTGCAAGTCCAGAACAAAAGAATCACACTCACACACGGAGCATGATTCCCGCAATGGACTCGCTCGTGCAAAACAGCCCTATGGGTTACATAGCATCATAAATCAATATAATGCTATGTGAATCCCGTCAGTGCTGGGAGGTGAGGCCGGGTGCTGCGCTTCGGACTCGCTGCGGGAGGAACGCTCGTCTACAAGGGGCCTAAGTTTAGTTTAAAATGTGGTTTTACCTCCATTGATTTCAACAGCAAATATGCACCCTCTGGCACCTGCTGTTTTACAAATACTTCCTAAGTTTCAGGAGTTGGCAGAAATCTGCATAAGGGTATACATTCCTACCCCCTCTCAGTTGGAGTTCCTGAGAGCATGTGATAAGGTGAGCTTTGACAACTGTTCACATGGTGCGGTGCTGTGCGGCGGCCATTGTTGCTGTGGTGCTGTGCTGGCGGGTTGGTGGGGCCCAGTTCCAGGGTGGCTTTGCCAGACAACGGGGGTGGTGTTTGGCGGATGGGTCCAGCTGCCTGTTGGTGCGGTGCTGCGGCGCCGGTGGTCACCGCACAGCGCCGCATAAAATTTAGAGTAGGTTCCCACTCAAGGAGGCAACGTCATGTGAGTGGGCCTATGCTTTTTGTTCAAATTGTATACTAATGCCTCATAGGGGTAGGTATACGATCAACTGCGCTGAGAAGCGATGTTAATTATGCTGAGAAGCAGTTATTAGATAAAAGCATAGTATTGAGGATGTGTGATCCAGTTTCACTCTCACATTTTACATACTTCATAAGTTTCAGGTCACTTCTTTGAAGCATATTTAGTAGTGTACCTCATTACATGTGATGGTATAGGGATGAAATACATTGCCTCTTGTTTGGTGTATTTGGCGCCATTTTCGCTGTGAAAAATGACTTGTTTTCAAAAGTTAACTCCTGATCTGACACAGATTTTTCTCCACATGTATTTTATTCCTTAAAGGGGTTCTGCAGTTTGTTTTAACTGCTGATCTATCCTCTGGATAGATAATCAGCATCTGATCGGCGGGGGTCCGACACCCGACACCCCCACCGATCAGCTGTTTGAGAAGGCAGCAGCGCTCCAGCAGCGGCGCAGCTTTCTCACTGTTTATCGCTGGCCGAGTGACGTCACGACTAGTATCAATGTCTTGGACAGTGCTGAGCTCTGTTCAATTTGCAACACGCCAGACCTGCAGGGTATAGCAAAGTGAGGTCACGGTTATGGGCAATCGAGGGTTGCTCACTGTATTGGAGAACCCTGGGCAGGCATGTAGCAGTGAAGGAGAGGTAGACACGGTTCCTCTGGGGCACACTCTGTATGTGGGGACCAGGCCTGATGGTGGATGAGGTGCCCTGGATGTTACGGGTGTTTTGAGTGCCTGGGGCAAGGTCCCTTTAAGGTTCGTGACACCAGTGCCTGTGACGGTGGCACACCGGTTGATAGTTGGAATAAGTGAGGTACACAGGTGGTGTAGTGAACCAAACGTTGCTTTACTTAACAGTCCAACTTTGTACATACAGATGGTAACACAGTCTTTTAGATCACAGCTTTACAAGCAGGCTTATTCCACAAGATGGCAGGTATTGGTTATGCAAGATACTCAGAGGGTAAATCCACAATGCACTCAGAATCAGGTTGTACCTTTCCTCAGAAATAGCGTAAACTGTTCTTTCTAGAACTCCTGTCTGGCACACAGGCGCGCACGTTCACAGGAACGGAAGGTAAGCGAGTGGATCTCCAGCCTGCCAGCGGCGATCGCTCGCTGGCAGGCTGGAGATGCGATTTTTTTTTTTTTAACCCCTAACAGGTATATTAGACGCTGTTTTGATAACAGCATCTAATATACCTGCTACCTGGTCCTCTGGTGGTCCCTTTTGCTTGGATCGACCACCAGAGGACACAGGTAGCTCAGTAAAGTACCACCAAACACCACTACACTACACCCCCCCGTCACTTATTAACCCCTTATGAACCCCTGATCACCCATGATCACCCCATATAGACTCCCTGATCACCCCCCTGTCATTGATCACCCCCCCCTGTCATTGATCACCCCCCTGTAAGGCTCCATTCACACGTCCGTATGATTTTTACGGATACATGGATCAGATACGCAAAACACATACGGACGTCTGAATGGAGCCTTACAGGGGGGTGATCAATGACAGGGGGGTGATCACCCATATAGACTCCCTGATCACCCCCCTGTCATTGATCACCCCCCTGTAAGGCTCCATTCAGACGTCCATATGATTTTTACGGATCCACGGATACATGGATCGGATCTGCAAAACACATAAGGACGTCTGAATGGAGCCTTACAGGGGGGTGATCGCCCGTATAGACTCTCTGATCACCCCCCTGTCATTGATCACCCCCCTGTAAGGCTCCATTCAGACGTCCGTATGATGTTCTTCGGATCCACGGATACATGGATCGGATCCGCAAAACACATACGGACGTCTGAATGGAGCCTTACAGGGGGGTGATCACCCATATAGACTCCCTGATCACCCCCCTGTCATTGATCACCACCCTGTAAGGCTCCATTCAGACGTATCCGTGGATCAGCAAAAATCATACGGACATGGATCGGATCCGCAAAACACATAAGGACGTCTGAATGGAGCCTTACAGGGGGGTGATCAATGACAGGGGGGTGATCACGCATATAGACTCCCTGATCACCCCACTGTCATTGATCGCCCCCCTGTAAGGATCCATTCAGACGTCCGTAAGATTTTTACGGATCCACGGATACATGGATCAGATCCGCAAAACACATACGGATGTCAGAATGGAGCCTTGCAGGGGGGTGATCAATGACAGGGGGGTGATCACCCCATATAGACTCCCTGAACACCCCCCTGTCATTGATCACCCCCCTGTAAGGCATCATTCAGACATTTTTTTGGCCCAAGTTAGCGGAAATTATTATTTTTTTTTCTTACAAAGTCTCATATTCCACTAACTTGTGTCAAAAAATAAAATCTCACATGAACTCACCATACCCCTCACGGAATCCAAATGCATAACATTTTTTAGACATTTATATTCCAGACTTCTTCTCACGCTTTAGGGCCCCTAAAGTGCCAGGGCAGTATAAATACCCCACATGTGACCCCATTTCAGAAAGAAAACACCCCAAGGTATTCCGTGAGGGGCATATTGAGTCCATGAAAGATTTTAATTTTTGTCCCAAGTTAGCGGAAAGGGAGACTTTGTGAGAAAAAAAATTAAATAAATCAATTTCCACAAACTTGTGCCAAAAAAAATATATCCAGGGATATCCTGGTGCTGAACTGACAGCATCTTCAGCTGGCGTTTGAAAGGGTTTGTCGAGGACACCTTTGATAAACTGCTCCCTGAGAGTCTGATCTTGTCCCTCAGCTTCATGAGGATCTAGGTGTATAACTGCCCGCAAAGCTTCTTGCAGGGATAGGGCAAAGTCTCTTAATGACTCTGTGGGCTGCTGTCATTTACCAAAGAAACGCATCTTTAGTTCAGAGGCGGTCCTAGTGTCAAAGGTGGTACCGAGTCGGTCTAGGATCTGCTCAGCTATTTTGCACTCTAGCTGGGACTAGGATTTGACCTCTCAGAGCACAGCTCCCTGTAACTGACCAATCAGGATTTCCACTTTCTGGTCCTGAGATACTGGATATAGCTTAAACGTAGTCAGCATTTTATCACAAAATTCCGAGTGAATGGGATTCTCCTGCATAAAGTGGGAGCAAGGGTGCTCAAAAGTAATATGGAATAGTAAGAGGCATGATGCATGCGGCTGCGGCTGCTGCAGGTGGATCACTGCGGTCCAGCTAGTTGTCAACTTCACTGTCAGACATAGCTTTCGGCTATTTTCTACCAGACTAGAGCGGTAAATGTAGTCCCAAACAGTCTTTAATAACATAACATAACTTTCCCCAGTACTACTCACCTGAGATCTCGGGACATAGTTTCTCGAGGTCCGGTGAAGAGAGAACTGCCTTTGCCCTTTTCCAAGATTGCCATTGCTTCACTTCCTGTAAGGGCGCAGTCGATTTTCTTAGCCTTCCCTGATGCAGTCATGAGTTGAAGACAAAGGAGGAGCTTTGGGGACGGAACTGTCACTTACCTTCTCTTTACTGTGAAGTCGCTCCCTGTAGGCAGTGCTTTTCCCGCTACGGAGAGGGCGTTTCTTGTCTTTCCCGCTTCAGGACTGGACAAGAAGCAGTGCCATCAAGGTGACGATGGCTGATTAACCCTTTGGGTGCCAGCGCAAATTCAATAAAGTCACTTTTAAAGTTTTGTTTTTTTTGTAAATCCTGTAGGCTTTAATATTTATATGGCACACAGTTTTGCATTATCAGATGCTGTTTGTGATGCCAAATAATGCAACGGACGGGTTCAGTGTTTGGGGTATCCCTTACCCTTTAAGAGGTTTTTACGATTATATGTCCCTCTGACAGATAAGCTGTCTGTCGGAATATTTATGCTGTCTCCGATTGACAGTCTATATGATTTATGTGAATAAATTAAAATCGGTAATAAAGGAGATTCTAACTTATTATCATAAATATCAAGCTAAAACAAGCTCGTGATCTGCGTTGAATTGAAGACAAAACCCAGTTACAGACAAAATATATATGTAATTTATTAATACAATTTATAGTGCAAAATAATATATATAATAAAATTGGCGGTAATAAAATTCACTCAATGATATGCAAAATAGTGGTAAAGACAAAAATAATTGAGAACATATATATATATATATATATATATATATATATATATATATATATATACACAATTATGCCTTCTTATAATAATACCCCTCACTTATTTTAAAAGTCAATTTAATACTTGATTTCTCTCAGCCGACAAATGTCCGATTAAACCCAAATCTGGTTTATCTTTTATCTATATAAATATATATATTATCAACCATACTGGTCTAGAACTGAATTCAGTTCCTTGGAGATAATATCGTGTTTTCACTAGTATATTTTTAATCTCCCTGTATTGGATTAATTTTCAGGATGATGCTGCAGGTACACCCCAATCTTATTCCAAAACAGATACTATACACAAAGTATGGTTAATTGAATATATATATATATATATATATATATAGATATGTATTATATTAATTAATTATCCTATAAAATATAGGTAAGGTTATACTATACCAAAATGTCAGCTAGCAGAAATCAGTTTCAATGGTTCTAAGATGGCTGCCTCCAATGACTGGCAAGGTGGTCAGGGTTGGATCTGGTCTTTTGATGATGTTCAGAGAGAGAGAGAGAGCTCACCCTTCTGTCAGCCCATACCATCTTTTTATCCTATCTTAGAAAGGGCTTGGCCAAGTTTTATCATTAACTAGTGACCTCACTTTATAATTAATAGAACCTCCCTCTAGGGAAAAATATACCCTAGATCTTTGTTACCTTCCATACAAAAATCGAAGCACTCACTTATTTCTCTTATTTATATAATAGCAATAAATGTTATCTAAGGTTTCAGACAAAACCTTGAGAAGATCTTGAAGAGACAATGACTTTTATACTTGGTCAACTACCTTGTGTATCCTTAAGTCTTTTGACCAGACTTAATTAAATGAAGATAAATAGGGCTATCTCAATTCATTGTTCTTGGAGGAGACAGGTGTCCACATTTCTCCATTCAAGGAAAGAAATAATTAATTTGTGTGTTACACTGAGACAGATTCTAAACATGACAGAGGAGTTTATACCTCGTTTCTAATCTTAAAACTGAATATATCTATGAGGACTATACTCTTATATATATATACTATATATTCAGCACACCTATTAAAATTGATAATATAAAATCAATCTACTCCTATATTGATTAATATAAAAACCACAAAGAAAGATTAGAGTCTTTCTATTCACTAAAATCATCAGAACTCAAATACATTGTCTTATCTAGGCCTTGGGACATCTCCTTCTCACAAAACAGACCTAGGTAAACACTTTGGTATACCATATATACCATATATTTCGTAAACCTTAGGTTAGCAATTTCAGAGTAAAAAAAAAATCCTGAATTCACTCTGCTTTAAAATAAGACAAAATGGTTGTCCCTTAGGCTCATGTCCATACTCTTATATAGGCCTTATAATTATGGACTTTATTCATACCCAATAGTTCTGACAAATCCCCCCCCTTCTTCCCACGTTAGTCAAGGATCCCCTTAAGACTAGGGATGAGCGAACTCGAACTGTATAGTTCGGGTTCGTACCGAATTTTGGGGTGTCCGTGACACGGACCCGAACCCGGACATTTTCGTAAAAGTCCGGGTTCGGGTTCGGTGTTCGTCGCTTTCTTCGCGCTTTTGTGACGCTTTCTTGGCGCTTTTTGAAAGGCTGCAAAGCAGCCAATCAACAAGCGTCATACTACTTGCCCCAAGAGGCCATCACAGCCATGCCTACTATTGGCATGGCTGTGATTGGCCAGAGCACCATGTGACCCAGCCTCTATTTAAGCTGGAGTCACATAGCGCCGCCCGTCACTCTGCTCTGATTAGCGTAGGGAGAGGTTGCGGCTGCGACAGTAGGGCGAGATTAGGCAGATTAACTCCTCCAAAGGACTTGATTAACTGATCGATCTGCAGCTGTGGATCATTGAGCTGCTGATCCTCAATTGCTCACTGTTTTTAGGCTGCCCAGACCGTTTGTCAGTCACATTTTTCTGGGGTGATCGGAGGCCATTTTGTGTCTTGTGGTGCGCCAGCACAAGCTGCGACCAAGTGCATTTAACCCTCAATGGTGTGGTTGTTTTTTGGCTAAAGCCTACATCAGGGTGAAGCTGTCACACCAAGTGCATTTAACCAGCAATAGTCTGTTTATTTTTTGGCCATATACTACATCAGGGGCAAGCTGCGCCTGTCACCAAGTGCATTTAACCCTCAATGGTGCGTTTGTTTTTTGGCTAAAGCCTACATCAGGGTGAAGCTGTCACACCAAGTGCATTTAACCAGCAATAGTCTGTTTATTTTTTGGCCATATACTACATCAGGGGCAAGCTGCGCCCGTCACCAAGTGCATTTAACCCTCAGTAGTGTGGTTGGTCAAGCTATCACACCAAGTGCATTTAACCAGCAATAGTCTGTTCATTTTTTGGCCATATACTAAATCAGGGGCAAGCTGCGCCCGTCACCAAGTGCATTTAACCAGCAATAGTCTGTTCATTTTTTGGCCATATACTACATCAGGGGCAAGCTGCGCCCGTCACCAAGTGCATTTAACCCTCAGTAGTGTGGTTGGTCAAGCTGTGACACCAAGTGCATTTAACCAGCAATAGTCTGTTCATTTTTTGGCCATATACTACATCAGGGGCAAGCTGCGCCCATCACCAAGTGCATTTAACCAGCAATAGTGTGGTTATTTTTTGGCCATATCCCAGGCTAATTCTGTCACTAAATCCATACCGGTCACCCAGCGCCTAAATACTAGGCCTCAAATTTATATCCCGCTAAATCTCTCGTTACCGCTGTCCTGTTGTGGCTGGGAAAGTTATTTAGTGTCCGTCAAAGCACATTTTTTGTTCTGGGTTGAAATACAATTCCCAATTTAGCAATTTAAAAATTTAGTGGTTTCTGCTGTATCAGAGCTATTTGAAATCTATCCCTAAAAGGGTATATAATATTCAAGGTGCACATAGGGTCATTCAGAATAACTTCACACACCCGCTACTGTGCATTTCCAAGTCTAATTCTGTCACTAAACCCATACCTGTCACCCAGCGCCTAAATACTAGGCCTCAAATTCATATCCAGCTAAATCTGTCGTTAGTGCTGTAGCTGGGCGAGTTATTTAGTGTCCGTTCAAGCACATTTCTTGTTCTGGGTTGAAATACAATTCCCAATTTAGCAATTTCATAATTTAGTGGTTTCTGCTATATCAGAGCTATTTGAAATCTATCCCTAAAAGGGTAGATCATATTGAAGGTGCACATAGGGACATTCAGAATAACGTCACACACCCGCTACTGTGCATTTCCAAGTCTAATTCTGTCACTAAACCCATACCTGTCACCCAGCGCCTAAATACTAGGCCTCAAATTTATATCCAGCTAAATCTGTCCTTAGTGCTGTAGCTGGGCGAGTTATTTAGTGTCCGTTCAAGCACATTTCTTGTTCTGGGTTGAAATACAATTCCCAATTTAGCAATTTCATAATTTAGTGGTTTCTGCTATATCAGAGCTATTTGAAATCTATCCCTAAAAGGGTAGATCATATTGAAGGTGCACATAGGGACATTCAGAATAACTTCACACACCCGCTACTGTGCATTTCCAAGTCTAATTCTGTCACTAAACCCATACCTGTCACCCAGCGCCTAAATACTAGGCCTCAAATTTATATCCAGCTAAATCTGTCCTTAGTGCTGTAGCTGGGCGAGTTATTTAGTGTCCGTTCAAGCACATTTCTTGTTCTGGGTTGAAATACAATTCCCAATTTAGCAATTTCATAATTTAGTGGTTTCTGCTATATCAGAGCTATTTGAAATCTATCCCTAAAAGGGTATATAATATTCAAGGTGCACATTGGGTCATTCAGAATAACTTCACACACACCCGCTACTGTGTATTTCTAAGTCTAATTCTGTCACTAAACCCATACCTGTCACCCAGCGCCTAAATACTAGGCCTCAAATTTATATCCTGCTAAATCTCTCGTTAACGCTGTCCTGTTGTGGCTGGGAAAGTTATTTAGTGTCCGTCAAAGCACATTTTTTGTTCTGGGTTGAAATACAATTCCCAATTTAGCAATTTCATAATTTAGTGGTTTCTGCTATATCAGAGCTATTTGAAATCTATCCCTAAAAGGGTATATAATATTCAAGGTGCACATTGGGTCATTCAGAATAACTTCACACACACCCGCTACTGTGTATTTCTAAGTCTAATTCTGTCACTAAACCCATACCTGTCACCCAGCGCCTAAATACTAGGCCTCAAATTTATATCCTGCTAAATCTCTCGTTAACGCTGTCCTGTTGTGGCTGGGAAAGTTATTTAGTGTCCGTCAAAGCACATTTTTTGTTCTGGGTTGAAATACAATTCCCAATTTAGCAATTTCATAATTTAGTGGTTTCTGCTATATCAGAGCTATTTGAAATCTATCCCTAAAAGGGTATATAATATTCAAGGTGCACATTGGGTCATTCAGAATAACTTCACACACACACGCTTCTGTGCATTTCCAAGTCTAATTCTGTCACTAAATCCATACCGGTCACCCAGCGCCTAAATACTAGGCCTCAAATTTATATCCTGCTAAATCTCTCGTTAACGCTGTCCTGTTGTGGCTGGGAAAGTTATTTAGTGTCCGTCAAAGCACATTTTTTGTTCTGGGTTGAAATACAATTCCCAATTTAGCAATTTCATAATTTAGTGGTTTCTGCTATATCAGAGCTATTTGAAATCTATCCCTAAAAGGGTATATAATATTCAAGGTGCACATTGGGTCATTCAGAATAACTTCACACACACACGCTTCTGTGCATTTCCAAGTCTAATTCTGTCACTAAATCCATACCGGTCACCCAGCGCCTAAATACTAGGCCTCAAATTTATATCCTGCTAAATCTCTCGTTAACGCTGTCCTGTTGTGGCTGGGAAAGTTATTTAGTGTCCGTCAAAGCACATTTTTTGTTCTGGGTTGAAATACAATTCCCAATTTAGCAATTTCATAATTTAGTGGTTTCTGCTATATCAGAGCTATTTGAAATCTATCCCTAAAAGGGTATATAATATTCAAGGTGCACATTGGGTCATTCAGAATAACTTCACACACACACGCTTCTGTGCATTTCCAAGTCTAATTCTGTCACTAAATCCATACCGGTCACCCAGCGCCTAAATACTAGGCCTCAAATTTATATCCTGCTAAATCTCTCGTTAACGCTGTCCTGTTGTGGCTGGGAAAGTTATTTAGTGTCCGTCAAAGCACATTTTTTGTTCTGGGTTGAAATACAATTCCCAATTTAGCAATTTCATAATTTAGTGGTTTCTGCTATATCAGAGCTATTTGAAATCTATCCCTAAAAGGGTATATAATATTCAAGGTGCACATTGGGTCATTCAGAATAACTTCACACACACACGCTTCTGTGCATTTCCAAGTCTAATTCTGTCACTAAATCCATACCGGTCACCCAGCGCCTAAATACTAGGCCTCAAATTTATATCCCGCTGAATTTGAATACAATACATTGGGCCAAATAATATATTTGTTGTTGTGGTGAACCATAACAATGAGAAAAACATCTAGTAAGGGACGCGGACGTGGACATGGTCGTGGTGGTGTTAGTGGACCCTCTGGTGCTGGGAGAGGACGTGGCCGTTCTGCCACATCCACACGTCCTAGTGTACCAACTACCTCAGGTCCCAGTAGCCGCCAGAATTTACAGCGATATATGGTGGGGCCCAATGCCGTTCTAAGGATGGTAAGGCCTGAGCAGGTACAGGCATTAGTCAATTGGGTGGCCGACAGTGGATCCAGCACGTTCACATTATCTCCCACCCAGTCTTCTGCAGAAAGCGCACAGATGGCGCCTGAAAACCAACCCCATCAGTCTGTCACATCACCCCCATGCATACCAGGGAAACTGTCTCAGCCTCAAGTTATGCAGCAGTCTCTTATGCTGTTTGAAGACTCCGCTGGCAGGGTTTCCCAAGGGCATCCACCTAGCCCTTCCCCAGCGGTGAAAGACATAGAATGCACTGACGCACAACCACTTATGTTTCCTGATGATGAGGACATGGGAATACCACCTCAGCATGTCTCTGATGATGACGAAACACAGGTGCCAACTGCTGCGTCTTTCTGCAGTGTGCAGACTGAACAGGAGGTCAGGGATCAAGACTGGGTGGAAGACGATGCAGGGGACGATGAGGTCCTAGACCCCACATGGAATGAAGGTCGTGCCACTGACTTTCACAGTTCGGAGGAAGAGGCAGTGGTGAGACCGAGCCAACAGCGTAGCAAAAGAGGGAGCAGTGGGCAAAAGCAGAACACCCGCCGCCAAGAGACTCCGCCTGCTACTGACCGCCGCCATCTGGGACCGAGCACCCCAAAGGCAGCTTCAAGGAGTTCCCTGGCATGGCACTTCTTCAAACAATGTGCTGACGACAAGACCCGAGTGGTTTGCACGCTGTGCCATCAGAGCCTGAAGCGAGGCATTAACGTTCTGAACCTGAGCACAACCTGCATGACCAGGCACCTGCATGCAAAGCATGAACTGCAGTGGAGTAAACACCTTAAAACCAAGGAAGTCACTCAGGCTCCCCCTGCTACCTCTTCTGCTGCTGCCGCCTCGGCCTATTCTGCTGCTGCCGCCTCGGCCTCTTCCTCCGCCTCTGGAGGAACGTTGGCACCTGCCGCCCAGCAAACAGGGGATGTACCACCAACACCACCACCACCACCTCCGTCACCAAGCGTCTCAACCATGTCACACGCCAGCGTTCAGCTCTCCATCTCACAAACATTTGATAGAAAGCGTAAATTCCCACCTAGCCACCCTCGATCCCTGGCCCTGAATGCCAGCATTTCTAAACTACTGGCCTATGAAATGCTGTCATTTAGGCTGGTGGACACAGACAGCTTCAAACAGCTCATGTCGCTTGCTGTCCCACAGTATGTTGTTCCCAGCCGGCACTACTTCTCCAAGAGAGCCGTGCCTTCCCTGCACAACCAAGTATCCGATAAAATCAAGTGTGCACTGCGCAACGCCATCTGTAGCAAGGTCCACCTAACCACAGATACGTGGACCAGTAAGCACGGCCAGGGACGCTATATCTCCCTAACTGCACACTGGGTAAATGTAGTGGCAGCTGGGCCCCAGGCGGAGAGCTGTTTGGCGCACGTCCTTCCGCCGCCAAGGATCGCAGGGCAACATTCTTTGCCTCCTGTTGCCACCTCCTCCTTCTCGGCTTCCTCCTCCTCTTCTTCCACCTGCTCATCCAGTCAGCCACACACCTTCACCACCAACTTCAGCACAGCCCGGGGTAAACGTCAGCAGGCCATTCTGAAACTCATATGTTTGGGGGACAGGCCCCACACCGCACAGGAGTTGTGGCGGGGTATTGAACAACAGACCGACGAGTGGTTGCTGCCGGTGAGCCTCAAGCCCGGCCTGGTGGTGTGTGATAATGGGCGAAATCTCGTTGCAGCTCTGGGACTAGCCAATTTGACGCACATCCCTTGCTTGGCGCATGTGCTGAATTTGGTGGTGCAGAAGTTCATTCACAACTACCCCGACATGTCAGAGCTGCTGCATAAAGTGCGGGCCGTCTGTTCGCGCTTCCGGCGTTCACATCCTGCTGCTGCTCGCCTGTCTGCGCTACAGCGTAACTTCGGCCTTCCCGCTCACCGCCTCATATGCGACGTGCCCACCAGGTGGAACTCCACCTTGCACATGCTGGACAGACTGTGCGAGCAGCAGCAGGCCATAGTGGAGTTTCAGCTGCAGCACGCACGGGTCAGTCGCACTACAGAACAGCACCACTTCACCACCAATGACTGG
This sequence comes from Bufo gargarizans, assembly GCF_014858855.1. Lineage (NCBI taxonomy): Eukaryota > Metazoa > Chordata > Amphibia > Anura > Bufonidae > Bufo > Bufo gargarizans. The sequence goes on along the minus strand of NC_058080.1, from coordinate 522,976,547 downwards.
GCCTCCATGCGAGACCTGTGTGCCCTGTTGCGCTGTTTCGAGTACTCCACCAACATGGCCAGTGGCGATGACACCGTTATCAGCGTTACAATACCACTTCTATGTCTCCTTGAGAAAACACTTAGGGCGATGATGGAAGAGGAGGTGGCCCAGGAGGAGGAGGAGGAGGAGGAAGAGGGGTCATTTTTAGCACTTTCAGGCCAGTCTCTTCGAAGTGACTCAGAGGGAGGTTTTTGGCAACAGCAGAGGCCAGGTACAAATGTGGCCAGCCAGGGCCCACTACTGGAGGACGAGGAGGACGAGGATGAGGAGGAGGTGGAGGAGGATGAGGATGAAGCATGGTCACAGCGGGGTGGCACCCAACGCAGCTCGGGTCCATCACTGGTGCGTGGCTGGGGGGAAAGGCAGGACGATGACGATACGCCTCCCACAGAGGACAGCTTGTCCTTACCCCTGGGCAGCCTGGCACACATGAGCGACTACATGCTGCAGTGCCTGCGCAACGACAGCAGAGTTGCCCACATTTTAACCTGTGCGGACTACTGGGTTGCCACCCTGCTGGATCCACGCTACAAAGACAATGTGCCCACCTTACTTCCTGCACTGGAGCGTGATAGGAAGATGCGCGAGTACAAGCGCACGTTGGTAGACGCGCTACTGAGAGCATTCCCAAATGTCACAGGGGAACAAGTGGAAGCCCAAGGCCAAGGCAGAGGAGGAGCAAGAGGTCGCCAAGGCAGCTGTGTCACGGCCAGCTCCTCTGAGGGCAGGGTTAGCATGGCAGAGATGTGGAAAACTTTTGTCAACACGCCACAGCTAACTGCACCACCACCTGATACGCAACGTGTTAGCAGGAGGCAACATTTCACTAACATGGTGGAACAGTACGTGTGCACACCCCTCCACGTACTGACTGATGGTTCGGCCCCATTCAACTTCTGGGTCTCTAAATTGTCCACGTGGCCAGAGCTAGCCTTTTATGCCTTGGAGGTGCTGGCCTGCCCGGCAGCCAGCGTTTTGTCTGAACGTGTATTCAGCACGGCAGGGGGCGTCATTACAGACAAACGCAGCCGCCTGTCTACAGCCAATGTGGACAAGCTGACGTTCATAAAAATGAACCAGGCATGGATCCCACAGGACCTGTCCGTCCCTTGTCCAGATTAGACATTAACTACCTCCCCATAACCATATATTATTGGACTCCAGGGCACTTCCTCATTCAATCCTATTTTTATTTTCATTTTACCATTATATTGCGAGGCTACCCAAAGTTGAATGAACCTCTCCTCTGCCTGTGTGCTAGGCCTAAATATATGCCAATGGACTGTTGCAGTGGTGGCTGACATGAAGCCTGATTCTCTGCTATGACATGCAGACTAATTCTCTGCTGACATGAAGCCAGATTGTCTGTTACGGGACCTCTCTCCTCTGCCTGGGTGCTGGGCCTAAATTTATGACAATGGACTGTTGCAGTGGTGGCTGACGTGAAGCCTGATTCTCTGCTATGACATGCAGACTGATTCTCTGCTGACATGAAGCCAGATTGTCTGTTACGGGACCTCTCTGCTCTGCCTGTGTGCTAGGCCTAAATATATGCCAATGGACTGTTGCAGTGGTGGGTGACGTGAAGCCTCATTCTCTGCTATGACATGCAGACTGATTCTCTGCTGACATGAAGCCAGATTGTCTGTTACGGGACCTCTCTGCTCTGCCTGTGTGCTAGGCCTAAATATATGCCAATGGACTGTTGCAGTGGTGGGTGACGTGAAGCCTCATTCTCTGCTATGACATGCAGACTGATTCTCTGCTGTCATGAAGCCAGATTGTCTGTTACGGGACCTCTCTGCTCTGCCTGTGTGCTAGGCCTAAATATATGCCAATGGACTGTTGCAGTGGTGGGTGACGTGAAGCCTCATTCTCTGCTATGACATGCAGACTGATTCTCTGCTGACATGAAGCCAGATTGTCTGTTACGGGACCTCTCTCCTCTGCCTGTGTGCTAGGCCTAAATATATGCCAATGGACTGTTGCAGTGGTGGCTGACGTGAAGCCTCATTCTCTGCTATGACATGCAGACTGATTCTCTGCTGACATGAAGCCAGATCGTCTGTTACGGGACCTCTCTGCTCTGCCTGTGTGCTAGGCCTAAATATATGCCAATGGACTGTTGCAGTGGTGGGTGACGTGAAGCCTCATTCTCTGCTATGACATGCAGACTGATTCTCTGCTGACATGAAGCCAGATCGTCTGTTACGGGACCTCTCTGCTCTGCCTGTGTGCTAGGCCTAAATATATGCCAATGGACTGTTGCAGTGGTGGGTGACGTGAAGCCTCATTCTCTGCTATGACATGCAGACTGATTCTCTGCTGACATGAAGCCAGATTGTCTGTTACGGGACCTCTCTCCTCTGCCTGTGTGCTAGGCCTAAATATATGCCAATGGACTGTTGCAGTGGTGGCTGACGTGAAGCCTCATTCTCTGCTATGACATGCAGACTAATTCTCTGCTGACATGAAGCCAGATTGTCTGTTACGGGACCTCTCTCCTCTGCCTGGGTGCTGGGCCTAAATTTATGACAATGGACTGTTGCAGTGGTGGCTGACGTGAAGCCTGATTCTCTGCTATGACATGCAGACTGATTCTCTGCTGACATGAAGCCAGATCCTCTGTTACGGGACCTCTCTCCTCTGCCTGGGTGCTGGGCCTAAATTTATGACAATGGACTGTTGCAGTGGTGGCTGACGTGAAGCCTGATTCTCTGCTATGACATGCAGACTGATTCTCTGCTGTCATGAAGCCAGATTGTCTGTTACGGGACCTCTCTGCTCTGCCTGTGTGCTAGGCCTAAATATATGCCAATGGACTGTTGCAGTGGTGGGTGACGTGAAGCCTCATTCTCTGCTATGACATGCAGACTGATTCTCTGCTGACATGAAGCCAGATTGTCTGTTACGGGACCTCTCTCCTCTGCCTGTGTGTGTGCTGGGCCTAAATATATGCCAATGGACTGTTGCAGTGGTGGCTGACGTGAAGCCTCATTCTCTGCTATGACATGCAGACTAATTCTCTGCTGACATGAAGACAGATTCTCTGTTACGGGACCTCCCTCCTCTGCCTGGGTGCTGGGCCTAAATATATGCCAATGGACTGTTGCAGTGGTGGCTGACGTGAAGCCTCATTCTCTGCTATGACATGCAGACTAATTCTCTGCTGACATGAAGACAGATTCTCTGTTACGGGACCTCCCTCCTCTGCCTGGGTGCTGGGCCTAAATATATGCCAATGGACTGTTGCAGTGGTGGCTGACGTGAAGCCTCATTCTCTGCTATGACATGCAGACTATTTCTCTGCTGACATGAAGACAGATTCTCTGTTACGGGACCTCTCTCCTCTGCCTGGGTGCCGGGGCCTAAATATCTGAGAATGGACTGTTCCAGTGGTGGGTGACGGGAAGCCAGATTCTCTGCTATGGAACCTCTCTCCAATTGATTTTGGTTAATTTTTATTTATTTAATTTTTATTTTAATTCATTTCCCTATCCACATTTGTTTGCAGGGGATTTACCTACATGTTGCTGCCTTTTGCAGCCCTCTAGCTCTTTCCTGGGCTGTTTTACAGCCTTTTTAGTGCCGAAAAGTTCGGGTCCCCATTGACTTCAATGGGGTTCGGGTTCGGGACGAAGTTCGGATCGGGTTCGGATCCCGAACCCGAACATTTCCGGGATGTTCGGCCGAACTTCTCGAACCCGAACATCCAGGTGTTCGCTCAACTCTACTTAAGACCTAACTGGGAGAAGGTCGGAAGAATTTTCATGTTCATCAATATTGTATCTGAGTCTTTTATCGCATCATAACGTCAATCCTGGAAAAGTATATTATCACAGAGATCCTGTGTCCAATGGTTTTAGCATGTGAGAAAAATGCAAAACTTGGCACCAATCATGCCATTATTGCTGTGACTTTGTTCTCATGCATAATGTACCAATTTGGTTCCTTTCCCAAGCTAAAATGGTGATATCCGGTATCTTCATCCAATGAATGTCCTTGGATCCAGTTTCGCAAAGATTCTTGAAGTATAATCTTCTTAGCCATCATTTACAATCCTGGGACATCTGAAACACGACTGTAGATTCGGGTTGATGATTAGTTCCATCTTTAATTGGACCTCTTGAATCAACACCATCTGCACAATATCTGTATCTTTGTTGTCATCATCATCGCCAGGAATCACGTCTGGTTCCGCCCGTCCTTTTTCTATAAAGGAAAATGAAAGTATGAATACAGTGTGTGTATGTGTATTATATATATATATATATATATATATATATATATAATTTTTTATTTATTTTTTTGAGATATACAGTTTCCCTAGCGTTGCTATGTAAAATGCTTTATATGGAAACCCCAGAATTGGAACATCTGTGAACTGAGAGAAATCAGATTAGCGCATCCTTATTCATTCTCCTATTCAGCGTCATCTTCTATGATTCTCAGTTCTGATCTTGGATGACATACTCGCAATTGATTTACATGGACCCATTTTTCGATGAAACCATCTTTGGTATTAATTTTCACCTTATAAACTACAGGTGATATTTTATCAATTACATCATACGGACCTTTCCATGATGGGAGAAATTTTCTTTCTTTTACCCGATCCCGGGCAAAGTTATAGAGATACACTCTATCTCCTACCTCATATTCCTTTTTGTTCGTTTTCAAGTCATAATAAGTTTTGTTACTAACGGCGGCTTTCTCAATATTCTTCTGCGCGAAAGCAAACGCGTGTTGAAGATACTTACGAAGGTCCTCCACATACTGATCTGTCGTGGCTGCATTGATCAGGTTATGATCCGATGTGCGATACAACAGATGTTGAGGAAGTACCATTCTTCTCCCTGTCATCAGCTCAAAAGGTGACATCTGGGTAGCCGTACTTGGAGTAGCTCTAATGGCCATGAGTACTAATGGTAACCTTATATCCCAGTCTTTACCCGACTCCTTAACATATTTCTTAAGGATGTTGACAATAGACTGGTTATAGCGCTCAACGGATCCGCTAGATGTTGGACGATAAGCAATGTGTAATTTTCTCTTCACACCCAACATCTTCCACATCTTCGCCATTACCTCACTTACAAAGTGTGATCCACGATCTGAATCAATCCTTAACGGTAACCCAAATCTGGAAAATACATGGTTAATCAACAAAAATGCACAGGTCTCGGCTGTGTTATTGCGGGCCGGTAGACACTCTACCCATTTTGTAAACACACAAGTGACGGTTAACATGTATTTATTTCCTCGGGATGACCGGGTAACAGGACCAATAAAATCGATTTGGATGTCAGACCATGGTAATGAAAAACCTTTCTTCTGAAGTGGAGCACGATGTTTAGGACCTTGTGGTTGAAATTGCGCACATACCAAACAACCTTGACAATAACTCTGGACATGCTTTAACATATGAGGCCAGTAGGCATAATCACGTAGTGACTCATATGTAATCTTTTCTCCACGATGACCAGCTGTAGGTGCATCATGGGCATGCTGTAACATTAAACCTCTAAATGTAGTAGGAACTACCCACTGCTGAATACCATTTTTAGAGGTTCTCATTAATAACCCATCCTGAATACTAAATTGGGATTTGGATTTCATAAGTAATCAGAGGTCTTCTTTTTGGGTATAATTATCCTCCGATATGGGATTATTATTAGGATCCTCAATATGTTTATAAAAGATTCCCAATATAACATCTTCCTTCTGGCTTTTGATCAGATCCTCACTAGAAGATTCTTGGCTCCATTGAACTATACTATTTTCAGTTTGGGCCTTAGCCTGTTGTCTAGTGATAGCGTCAATGGGAATCATCTCTAGTAGATAATCTATATTCACATGATCACCATTTATGGCTCCTTGTTTGGCTAGTTTGTCAGCTAGGTCATTACCCTCTTTATCTTTATTTTGGGTTTTGGAATGACCTTTAGTCTTTTTCCCATAAATGGTTAGATCATTATGTCGGACTAGCTCATCTATGGCACAAAACAACTCGGCGTGTTTCACTGGTTTGTTATTGGACCGTAACATATGACTCCTCTTCCATGTGGGCATATATTCTACAAAACTGTTCCGCACATAATTTGAATCTGTAACTATGACGAATTCCTTTATATTGTGCTCTATAGCAATTTTAACGGTTTGGTAGACAGCTGCTAATTCGGCTACCTGGCTACTCTTAGCCCCAATACTATAACCTATTGAAATACTCGGGCACCCATCTATCCACGTGATACCAATTCCTGCCACTAGTTTTCTTTCGTCCCCTACAATGGTGTGGTAAGCACAACCATCTATGTACGCACAAGGGAGTAGAGAGCAATAGTCGTCTTCATACGCTTTGTAAGGGGAAGATTTTTGTTCCTCTAGAAAATCATCTACCAGCTCTTCTGTTTGAGAATTAGCGGCACAATCATGCAATTCAGCAAGTCCTTGGGCTACTGGACACTTTTTATTTTGCTTATACTGAACTTCCAACGGCCATCCTTGTAAAGACAAGGTCCAAGCAGTGATCCTGCTGTTAGACAAGTTACCATCCCTAATTTTATCACTCTGTAGATATTGTAGGGGTTGATGGGCCGTTTCAACAATGATTTTCTCAGCCTGTACAAAACTTCTAAAGTTTTGAAGTGCCCAGACTGTGGCTAGTAAAGCTTTTTCACAGTCGCTAAACTTTATTTCTACTGGTGACAGTGATTTACTTGCATAAGCTATAACTTTATGCAATTTATCCTGTTTTTGGCATAGGACAGCACTAATACTAAGATTTGTAAAACCAGTTTCCAGATAAAAGGGTTTACCCCCCTCTGGATAAGCTAGACATGGGGCTTGGGTGAGTCTCTTTTTAAGCTCAGACATAGCTTGTTCATGATCCTCCCCCCATGTCCAGGGTATACCTTTCTTTAACAATGTCAGCAATGGTTTACTAATCTCAGCATAGTTATCAATGAATTTACGGGAGTAATTCATCATACCCAGAAATGATCTTAATTCACTAATGTTGGTAGACGTTTTAGATTTCATAACAGCCTCCACCTTTTTCTTCTGGGGATTCAGGCCTTCACAGGTAACCTCATGTCCAAGGAAATATACCTTAGTTCGACACCACTGGGCTTTCTGTAAAGAAATTTTTACACCTGCCTCTTTCAACTGATTCAGTACATGCCTAATTTCTTGAATATGCTGGTCAAATGAAGTACTTTTCATCAAAATGTCATCTACATAAGTTAAATTTCCTCTTTCTGTGGCATCAGGCATAGCCTTATGTAAAAATACAGCAAATTCATGACCTGAATTTATGTACCCAAATGGTAGTCTAGTCCAGGCAAACTGTTCTTTACCAAAAGTAAAGGCTAATTTGTATTGATCTTCAGGGCTCACTTTGATGGTCCAATATCCCTGAGCGCAATCTAAGGTGGTAAAGATCCTAGCGCCTTGCATTTGTACCAAGCATTGGTCTATATATGGCACGGGCCAGCCGGACATATATACACGTTTATTTAGCTGACGAAGATCAGCACGTAAACGCCATTGACCATTCGGTTTAAGAATTCCAAGAATAGGGTTGTTATAAGAACTGTGCACTGGTCTTATAATACCTCTCTCCTTGAGATTTTGGATTATTTCCGCTAGCGAGTCGTAACAAGCTAGTGGAAGACGATATTGCTTGATATAAACGGGAGGTGCCTCAGGATCAGTCTGGATCCTGGCAATGTGTATGTCAGTCAGACCACAATCAAAGGAATCTTTAGCAAAGATATCCTTGAATTCTAAGAGAACTTCCTTTAGTTGCTGTCGCTCTGGGTCATTGGAGCATCCATCAGCTAATGAGATTTGTTGCTGGACCATTTCCATAAACCCTGGAAAAACTTCTGGTTGACCTATTTCATAGGTTTCCTCCAACCTGTCAGTGAGGTCATGATTTGACTTACCTGCTTTTTCAGCAAACTCATGATATTCCTGGGCTTCCTGCTCATTGATTGTATGATCAAAGGTAAGAGAGGATTCCTCTACCTTACAGGTACCTTCTTCAAGATTAAAAAGATATACTGAACTAATGGTGAACAATCCTTCAGGAGAAGAATAAAATGTTTGTTCAACCAATTGTTCTTCTGTTAGATACGATTTAGGTATTAGGCCAATAATTATATTCTGAAACCCAAAAGTATAATAATCTGAATCTAATGCCATACCAATGATGGTGTCTTTAGACAAATGAACTTCATTTGGCATACCATTATTCACAATTATTTGGGTTTTAAAGGTTTGTAAATTCACCATAGGGGTATGATTTACTGAAATACCTAATTGTTGCATTCTGTTTGATAGGCATATCAATACATCACCATTCTTTAATTTTTGGCCTTTTGACACCTGAATGGGTAACAGGAAATTATTAGTACCTGGAGAGATGATTATATCTCGTGGCACTAATACACTGACTGCATAAGGCAGTATCTGGGATGACTTGAGTGCTTCATGTTCAGCCATAAAACCTTCAGGATTCCCTTTTAATCTTGTCCACAATGTGGAATTCACTATATCCACATGGATAGCAAAACGATGCAAAATATCGTTGCCAATGTACATAGGATATCTGGGTTCATCAAGCACCAGGAATAAATGAGTAGCCGATTTTCCTGCAATAGAAATGGTTAATATACATTTAGCAATTATATTATGATCATCAGAATCATTATCTAAGTCATGTATCCAATTATCTTGTGGATTTGGATATCGAATCACTTTAGAATTGGCCACTTGATTTAGTAGATCCCTACTAATATAACTGTTTTCATGGCGCAAATCCAATTTAGCCCTCTTAGTTCTTCCTAAGTCATTCACCTGTACTGGGAAGAACATCTCATCATCCACCTTTTCCATTCCAACTAGGAATTGTTCGTGACCATTAAACCCAATAAGGTCAATAGTTTCTGGGTGTAGGTGTATTGTAAGAACATCCCCTTCCAAACAGACATCTTTTACTCGTTCAGGAGACACACATATGGTGTTATCTTCCTGTTCACCTATAGTGGAATTTGGAGTGATTTGCAGGAAAGAGATATCAGGGACTTGGCTATTTCGGAAATGTACCTCAATGGAATCCGGCCTTTCCTCTATCATATGGCAGTTACGCCTATTGTGATAGGATTGTGATTGTTCATAATTAATGGGCATCCTCACTTGAGACCATATCACCTTATTAACAAAATCAATAACTGGACTTAATCTTTTCAGGAAATCAATGCCAATAATTAATCTATCAATGGGCATATTCACGATCAATGTAGGATGGCTAATTACTTTGTTTCCTACTTTAAAATCCAGCCAAGCTTTACCTAAAACCTTGAGGGCATTGCCTGAGACAATTACCAGGTTAGCATTAAAACTTTTTAACTTATACCTGTTAGAAGATACATCCTGCAATTGTTGGAAATACTTTAAAGATAATAAAGTTGCTTGGCTACCTGTATCTATCAATGCTATTATTGGCGAGAAATTATCAAATAATTCAACTTTCATATAATATCTATCTATTTCCTGTATGGAACAAAGATATTTGGAATGATTATTGAAATGGTTTTCCTGCTCAGCAGTTATACTTGTCCTCAACTCCTCCTCCTTCCTTTTATGAGCAGGATCGCATGTCTTCTTCTGTGCAGCTGAAGACTTTATGTGCTGTAAGACAGAACAAACAGGTTTCCCCTCCCCCTTGCCATGTGGCTTTGTAAGGGTTAAATTCCTTTTAAAGGGAAGGACAACTATGTTAGATTGCTCCACTTTACATACATTTAAGTCATCAACCTCTGCAACATTTGACATACTCACCTGCTTCTCCCCCTTTTATATTTGGGGAGGATTCTCTACAGGAGGGGTTACCCCTAAAAAAGGATTTTTAGGGTTAGCAGTGATTGTTTTAGACAATTCCTCCATGCGTTGCATTAACATACCAAACTGATCTTGGATTTGATCCATTCGATCATATAGGTTACTTCTTTCTCCCATAATCTTTGGGAGATTGATTTTGGTACCGACATGATTGTGATCTCCCAGAACCATCTGACTCATAACCACTTTGAGCCCTTTCTGGCCTACTTTGATATCCCCTATAATAATTATTTTGATATCTTTGAAAAGGAGGGAACCGTCTATTTCTAAACTCCTTCTGGTGGTTTTGGTTCTTTTCAGCAACATTTGGACCCTTATTCCCATCTGGCCTAGGCTGAATTTTATTTGGCTGGGAAGGTCTAGGAGTTTTTAACACATCAGCATAACTTCTTTTAGGTCTTTCAAATTTTCCTTGATCTCTTTTTATGTGAGTTTCTGCTATTTCCTCACTCGCTCTTTTAAATTTTCTATCAGGAGACTCATCACAATTTTGTATTGCAGCGTACAGAGTTGTACTCTCAGTGAGTAACCAATCCAGAGTCTTTCTGGGATGGTAATCCCTGGCCAAAATAAATTTTATTTTATTGGGCAAAGCGTCATAAAATAACTGGATAAATTCACTACCTTCAAAATTGGGATCTTTTTCGGATAAACTATAGGCATTTTTGAGGACTGACAAAAATTCCCTGGGACTTTGATTATGTCTACATTTCAGGGTAAATAAGGCCCTCCTTGCAGCAGTAGCGGACTTATAGGGACCAAATTCAGTTTTTATTTCTGCGACCACATCTGACCAAGAATCCCTACCCATATCTCTAAGGGAATTAAAGAAATACCGGTGTTTTGGTTCGAATACCCAGGTAATAAATTCAAGTTTCCGTATGTCCTGTTCTAAATGTAAAGTTTTCATGGCCTCCTCATATATTTCCAAATGACTTATTATGGAGGGTGATCCCTTTTTTGCAAATTGACCCACAGTTTCCTTGAGAAACTTGATCACTTTAGTAGTGTCTATCATGGGTTGATAAGATCTCTGTACTGAACTTTTAAAGGACCTAGGAGGTGAAATCGGTCTTAATTTAGGAAGAGAATGTTCTCTCAGAGCCATTAATTCTTCTCCATTAAAGGGGTTGTCATATTTACTTTCTGCATCTGATTCCCCCCTGGAATATTTTACCTGCACTCTATTAGAATCCTTAGGCTGTCTGAATTGAAGAGGGTCAAGATCCCGGTTATCTAACTCTGTTTGTAAATTTCTATTGTCCTTATACAACTTTTTACATTCCTCATCTAGATCCACCATAGACAATTGACATTTAGACAATTCATTAGTAGCCTGACTTAATTTCCATTCCAGAGTCCTAATAACCTCTTGCTGTTGACTGTCTCTGTCATTATATTCTGATAATTTAGCAGACCATTGTGCTAATTCACCAGAAACCATGGCCGCCTTATTTTCCATTTCAGATAAATCTTTTTGAAATTTATCAATTTCATATGCCTGTTCAACATTTTTATATTTTGCTTTTTTTAATTGCTTTGCTATTTCAATAACTAAATATACAAATTCAGGCCAAGATTGAAGGATTAATGAATCCTTATCTTTCTTATGTTTAGCTTGGGAAATGTGACAGAGATAATCAGCAAACCGGGATTTATCAGACCAGACATCATCTGCATATTCTACAGCTCTCTTTTCCAATTCAACCCTCCAATCCTTTAACTCTCTCTTAATATCCAACCATCATGCATATGACCCAACACAATATATTCAATTAATTCTTGAATCTTTCTATCATGCATATCAGTCTTTACCACTGCAGCAGCAGCCTGCATGCCTTGGCTAGCCTCGCCATTGTTATCAGACATATTTTTACTTGTTGCACTACAAGTACCACAATAACTTTATCAAATATATATTTTGCACCCCAAAATTTTGTTTCTATTACAAGCAGATCTCGGTGGGATCTCCAAATTAATGTCGGAATATTTATGCTGTCTCCGATTGACAGTCTATATGATTTATGTGAATAAATTAAAATCGGTAATAAAGGAGATTCTAACTTATTATCATAAATATCAAGCTAAAACAAGCTCGTGATCTGCGTTGAATTGAAGACAAAACCCAGTTACAGACAAAATATATATGTAATTTATTAATACAATTTGTAGTGCAAAATAATATATATAATAAAATTGGCGGTAATAAAATTCACTCAATGATATGCAAAATAGTGGTAAAGACAAAAATAATTGAGAACATATATATATATATATATATATATATATATATATGCACAATTATGCCTTCTTATAATAATACTCCTCACTTATTTTAAAAGTCAATTTAATACTTGATTTCTCTCAGCCGACAAATGTCCGAGTAATCAGTTCCTTGGAGATAATATCGTGTTTTCACTAGTATATTTTTAATCTCCCTGTATTGGATTAATTTTCAGGATGATGCTGCAGGTACACCCCAATCTTATTCCAAAACAGATACTATACACAAAGTATGGCTAATTGAATATATATATAGATATGTATTATATTAATTAATTATCCTATAAAATATAGGTAAGGTTATACTATACCAAAATGTCAGCTAGCAGAAATCAGTTTCAATGGTTCTAAGATGGCTGCCTCCAATGACTGGCAAGGTGGTCAGGGTTGGATCTGGTCTTTTGATTATGTTCAGAGAGAGAGAGAGAGCTCACCCTTCTGTCAGCCCATACCAACTTTTTATCCTATCTTAGAAAGGGCTTGGCCAAGTTTTATCATTAACTAGTGACCTCACTTTATAATTAATAGAACCTCCCTCTAGGGAAAAATATACCCTAGATCTTTGTTACCCTAACACTAGATGGCACTAGTATTCCATACAAAAATCGAAGCACTCACTTATTTCTCTTATTTATATAATAGCAATAAATGTTATCTAAGGTTTCAGACAAAACCTTGAGAAGATCTTGAAGAGACAATGACTTTTATACTTGGTCAACTACCTTGTGTATCCTTAAGTCTTTTGACCAGACTTAATTAAATGAAGATAAATAGGGCTATCTCAATTCATTGTTCTTGGAGGAGACAGGGTTTGTTCATGATCACCTGTGTCCACATTTCTCCATTCAAGGAAAGAAATAATTAATTTGTGTGTTACACTGAGACAGATTCTAAACATGACAGAGGAGTTTATACCTCGTTTCTAATCTTAAAACTGAATATATCTGAGGACTATACTCTTATAAATATACTATATATTCAGCACACCTATTAAAATTGATAATATAAAATCAATCTACTCCTATATTGATTAATATAAAAACCACAAAGAAAGATTAGAGTCTTTCTATTCACTAAAATCATCAGAACTCAAATACATTGTCTTATCTAGGCCTTGGGACATCTCCTTCTCACAAAACAGACCTAGGTAAACACTTTGGTATATATCGTAAACCTTAGGTTAGCAATTTCAGAGTAAAAAATAAATCCTGAATTCACTCTGCCTTAAAATAAGACAAAATGGTTGTCCCTTAGGCTCATGTCCATACTCTTATATAGGCCTTTTAATTATGGACTTTATTCATACCCAATAGTTCTGACATGTCATGACACCAGTTGCCTTCTAGCAATGGAAGCACAAAGCTCCCTTTAAATGAAGTGTTGGTACCCAGGTGTAGGATTGCCACGGGTGGTGTAGAAGTGGCCACAATATCCCTGAAGATGTTGTCTTGCGCGTGTCACAGTGCTCCTTACCTGGATACAGTTGGATCCCGGACAGTGCAAAAGGGTAGTTAACTTGGATCGTGTAGAAATAAAGTTGAGTCCAGACATGGTTATATGGTTCATATAGTGGGACCGCGCTGCTCCTTAGTCACACACAACGCTTTTGCATTTAACATTTTGCATTTGTGAAGAACCCACTTCACATGGAGACTAGCAAGTGCCGTTGAAACCTAGTAACTCATTTTATTTCATTTTTATTGCATGGTTATATGGTTCAACAGTTGCTTTACTTTGCATAAACAATAATCCAAACAATCCACAGAAATTGTCTTGGTTTCCAACAGGTTTTAGCAGGACTTTGGAAGGCAAACAAGTTCTGCAAAACAAACTTCTCTCTGCTGAATCTGTAGTGTACTCTATCAGTATTGCTATGTCAACAATATTAAATAGGAATGCTTTCCTTTCTGCTTGATTCTGTTGTTCTAAGTCTGTCTCCCACTGTGATCCTAGGAACTTCTTGTCCCGGTTGGCTTTAAGAGAGAACTCGGTCCCACCAGGGAGCGTCTGCTTTCGTCCCTATAGCACGGAGTACAGGAACTAACTGGTTCTACCAAGAATGTTCTTGCTCCTTGGAGGAGAGTATAAGAGAGCTGGAAAACCAGGTTTCACCCTCTGTAAAGTAGCACTGCCAAGTCTGCTGCCACCTGCTGGGGAACCAGGTTATTGCATGAACATTACAAATGCATAAGAAGAAATGCACACTACGTGGAGGACCTGGAATAAAGGCATAAGATGACATGGGTATTTCAGAAACAAACAAAAGCAGGGTGTAGGAGTGGTGATGCCACTTTTGGGCGTCACACATGTCTTTCATGGCCCACTGGGTCAATGTTTTTCAGGTGAGGCTGCACCACAGCAAGAAAGCTAGATCCTGTTGACACCGTCACATTTGTATCAGTCTGGTTCCCACTTCAGGCACTTATCTTAGCCTCCTCTATCTATCCCTCCATAGAAAGCCTCCTCCCTAACAGCAGCAAGGAAAAACATCTCTCCCACTCACCCTATTTCCTATCATATGTGTAAAATAAAGCATTGCCATGTGGTGTTAGAGATAATTGGCTTTGCAGAGAGAAGCCACACAGCCGACCACTTACTAAAATTAATCAATCAGCAAACATCCCACTGGCTGTCTCACCCTCATCTCTAATTGAGCAAGGTGGACAGCGACTTATAGCAGGAACATCATGGCTGCGCTAAATTTGGGGGAAATAACACGTGTTTACTGCATAGTACGCATGATCAATTTATTCATTATAATTCTTTTTGAAGGAGTACTCTAGCTTTCAGAGAATACAGGCCATGCCCAGAAGACTGTCCTCAGATTTTAGCCATTCTTATGTGGCAAGGAATGTCCTCCTGGACTTGCAGAGAAAAAACGGTCTGCCGTTACACCGCTTATCCGCAGCTGTAATTGTACTTTGCAGATGCTAAAGTGTCTGTGTGAGCAGCATGGTTGATTGATTTTGTCATGCAGAAGACCACTTCAGTAGGGAGCATGTATTGTTTCGGGGTGAGACCAAGGCACCTTATCAAAGACGCTTATCATGTGCTGAAGAGGCCACAAAATTTGTCAGTAGGGACAATTACGGCATAAACAATGTTATTCCCCGGTTATTTATCTTAGAGCAGACACTCATGCTGATGCAACAAATGAGTGTTGAAGCAGAACAGATTATGCATTTTGCTGGTCGCCCTGTAGCTGTTGGGGGCCACAATCATTGTAGAGAAGAATGATTATGAGTTGCCGCCACCAGAGGAGGTGGTGGAGGAGCAGAAGGATGATAATGATGATGACAACTCTAGCCACTATGACCAATCATCTCAGTGGATCAGCGTAACCAGAAATATCTGGGTCCTCTGGTATGCTGATGTCACAACCTTTTGTGTGTGCTGTGAAAATTTTGCCACACTTGCTGTTGCCTGCGGCAACATGTTGTTGTTTCAGCATGCGGGGGCGTGTCATGGCCTTTGTGATGTGTGCTGTTACTTGGTTGCCTTGCATGTTGTTGCCTGCAGGATCGTGAAGCTTTTTATACTGGTGTGTTCACTTCCCCTTTAAGTTGTTTCCTCCTTAGTCCAGTGCTGGAGGGGTTAACCACTTTGTTCGGTGTCGTCACTAGGTGCTTCAACCTACCTGTGGCTAGAGGCCAGGAGTCAATGGTACTCCAGCCATGGTGTGTCCTGGTCTTTGTTTCATCTCCCAGAGTGAGGGCCTCCTAGTGGGACATTGAGGTCTTTAGCGATGTCTTCCCTCCCTTACATGTGTTGTATGTTTGGTGTGGGGTTATGATTTTGGTGTGTTGTAATGTCTAGCTTGGTCTTCCATGTCTGGTATGTTTAGTGATATCTTCCAGCATGGTTGCTTGAAATTTCCCCTGTTTGTTGTGTACCTCCGGAAGGGGGCTGGTTCCCGGGGGCTGGTTCCCCGGAGGGGTGAACCATAAGCCTGTATGCAGCGTTGCCTGCGACTGTTGTACACCTTGCGGTATGGGGGTCCTGGCGGACTCTGTTATGCTGGATACCTGTGTGTTGGTGTTGTTGGTACGCCGGTCTCATGTTTGGTGTGTGGGCTCCTGTACTTTTGCACGGGTTCCCATTATGGTGGCTGAGGTAGGTAAGTGTGTTTCTGTTTACTTACCTGACGATTTAGTTACTGCATATGGTCTTTTCCTTTCCCTGCTTCCAAACCTTATGAGACTCTGTTCTTCCGTGTCCTGGAAGAACAGGTTGTCTCTCCATTGCTCCTATGATAGGGATTATCAGGGCGACTCAGGGTCAAAGGTATCCTGGGTATGAGCCGTACTACCATCCAGGTCCGCTCATACGGTGAGGAGTTAGGGCGAGGATTAGGGATGCTTTAGGAGGTGACCTGCTCCCTGATCGTGGTGTCCTGGCCTAGCTTCTTCCCCTTTATACCCAACAATGTATGGTGGGGGATTTCCCCCACTCCCCACCATGACAGTATGTCCCACTAGGCCGTTTTGCTCTGTTGGTGCCTACGGAAAAGGGCCCAACATGTGTCGCCTGCCATTTTCTCGCACACATCCCTATCCTCCGGAGTGAGAGTGTATGGAGTGAGATGCTATTAACGGTGTGGTTCTCTGTGACAGTGGTTGCAGCAGGGGTGAACCAGCACTTGTGTTTGTGTCTCCCCTCATCCATTCCTCAATTGTTTCTGTGTGAACTGGGTCTGAGGAGGACGCAGAGTTCAATGTGGTCTCTCCAAGCTGTTTGTTGGCTGGCTGGCCAGTTCCTAGTTGGTGGTTCTGGCGTGCTGGCTGCAGTCTTGGAGATACTGCCTTGCACTGATGCTAATTCTGCTATTCCCCCCCCCCCCATTGTTGTTTTGGTTTCCGTTTAGTTTCCCCTTTTTCTTTTTCTGTTGGGGGCGCTTTGAGGGGTGTGAGTGTCATGGCCTTTGGTGTGCGCTGTGACACTTTTGCCACGCTTGCTGTTGCCGGCGGCAAAGTGTTACTGTTTCAGCATGCAGGGTCAGTGTCTCGGCCTTTGTGTTGTGTGCCGTGACATGGTTGCCTTGCATGTTGCTGGTGTGTGGACGTCCCCTTTAAGTTGTTTCCTCCTTTTCTCGGTGCTAGTGGGCTTAACCACCTTATTGGGTGTGGTCACTAGGTGCTTCAACTTACCTGTGTCTAGAGGCCAGGAGTCAATGGTACTCCAGTCATGGTGTGTGCTGGAGTTATGCTCCTGGTCTTCATGTTTCATCTCCCAGAGTCTTCCCTCCCTTTCATGTGTTGTATGTTTGGTGTGGGGTTATGATTTGGTGTGTTGTAATGTCTAGCTTGGTGTTACATGTCTGGTATGTTTGGTGATATCTTCCAGCATGGTTGCTTGACATTTCCCCTGTTTGTTGCTAACCCAGGAAGAGGGCTGGTTTCCCAGAGGGGTGAACCATAAGCCTGTATGCAGCATTGCCTGGGGCTGCCATGCACCTTGCGGCATGGCGGTCCTGGCGTAGTCTATTGTACTGGATAACTTTGTGTTGGTGTTGTTGGTATGCCGGCGTCCTGTTTGGTGTGTGGGCTCCTGTACTTTTACACAGGTTCCAGTTATGGTGGCTGCGGCAGGCAAGTGTGCTTATGTTTACTGACCTGCCGATTTAGTTACTGCATATGGTCTTTTCCTTTCCCTCCTTCTAGGCCTTATGAGACCCCTGTTCTTCTGTGATCTGGAAGAACAGGTTGTCTCTCCCTTGCTCCTATGATAGGGATTATCAGGGCAACTCAGGGTCAAAGGTATCCTGGATATGAGCCGTCCTACTATCCAAGTCCGCTCATACGGTGAGAAGTTAGGGCGAGGATTAGGGATGCTTTAGGAGGTGACCTCCTCCCTGATCCCGGCGTCCTGGCCTAGCTGCTTCCCCTTTATACTCGAGATTGTATGGTGGGGTTTCCCCCACTCCCCACCGTGACATCTGGCCAGAATGGCAAGTTCTATGCTTGCTTGCTAACATAATGACATGTATCAGTCACATGAAGCAATCTCCTTTCTGGATAGACATGCTTTTAGACCCTTGCTACAAAAGAAAAATGTGAAAATGTTTTTCTGTCACTCTATAGGATGCCAAATTATTGCCAGGTGAGAAACACAGTCAACACAGCTTGCCGCAGCTTTCGTGAAGCAGAGATCTGCCGCCCACGTGTGCAGAGTCACCAATTTCTACCGTCTCTGCTATGACAAGCAGCGGTATCTTCAGCAGTCATTTTAATATCATCAACATGATGGATTAATGTTTTCATGTGCCACTACAGGCAGTGGTAAAATAGCAAATGGGGATATACTAATTCAACACCCAGGTTTAGTCCTACCTGGACTCTAGCCTTTCTCTGGTGCATACTGTACCTTGTTACCTGACTTCATAGAATTCTGGGCAGGCAGACTGGAGCACTGGCCCAAACTAGTCCAGTATGTTCTCTCTGTTCTCTCTTGCCCATCCTCCAGTGTCATATCTGAGAGGGTTTTCAGCAAGGCAGGGGGTGTTTTGACACCGAAAAGGACCCAGTTGTCCATTGCCAGTGTACAAAAAAAATCACTTTTATCAAAATAAATAAGGCATGTATCCATGAGAATTTTCACACTCCACACTGAGGCTGATAGTTCTGCCCTTGCTGATAGTGTACAATCATGCCACTGATGCTGTCTGCCCGCTTACCATCAAGTTCTGTACCATATGGCTGCTGCTGTTGCTATTGTGCTACTATGTTGTTTTTCTTTTTCTTTTTTTTTTTATATTGAAAATTTTTATTGTTTTCAATTTTTCAGCGCATAGACATTTCCAATAAGTAAAGTATACAACAATCCATGTGACATAAACAGAAGCGACAATCACATATTTCAAGATGTCACAGATACATTTAACATAAGGGCGATTAAGCCCAACAAGACAGGCATTGGCAAAAGAATAAGAGGGTCAAAGAAACCTTGTTCTTATGTCAGACTAAATCCGATCTCATGGGTACCCAAGCTAGGGGTCTGTGATGAGAGCGAATAATTAGGAGGGGGGGAGAGGATATGTTAGTATGAATAAATAGATCTCAATCCTAGGAGGGACAGGGGAGACATGGCAGTAAAAGGTTGTCGTTAAGCCCAGTACCTAAGGAAAGTGTCTATATTGCTTCCAAGGTAACCACGTTTTGATGAAAGAAGGTCTGGAATGCGACTCCCAATGTGAAATCTCCTCTAGTCTGTAAATCTGGTCAACCTTGTTGGACCAGTGTTCAATGCTGGGGACATCAGAGGATAACCAGAGGGTTGGTAAGAGTAATCTGGCTGCTGCTAACAGGAGGGTAAAAAGAGCTTTTTTGAATGGGCCCAGGCCCTCTAATCCAAGTGACAATAAGACCAACTCGGGAGAACAGGTGAGAGATGACTGACAAATCTGGTTACCTAATTGGGTTATAGTGTGCCACCAAGGGTTAATCAGGGCACATGCCCACCATACGTGTATGAAAGTTCCCTTAGCTTTATGACATCTCCAACATAGATCACTGGCTGTCTTATTATATCTGTAGGTTTTGTCTGGGGTCCTGTACCATTGCATAAGGATCTTATAGCTGTTTTCTTGGATGCGTATGCATCTAGATAGCTTGTGTGGGAGAATCAGCATTTTAGAGATTTCTTGAGGTGTTAGGGATCTCTGGAGATCCTTCTCCCATTTGCCCACTATTGCAGGTTTAATGAAGGAGGCAGGGGACTTCAAATGTTTATAAATCTTGGAGATAGCTTTAGGCGGGTATCTCATACTGTTCAGCATTTCCACAAACCAATTTGAATCTGCAGGTGGAGGAGGACTCTTCATTTTGCTAAGTAGCTCTGTTTTAATGAAATGTAGCAGGGTGGGGTTATGGATCTGCGTCCCCAGAGTTTTGCATATCTGAGTCAGGGAGAATGCAGCCGTCTGGGTCTAAGAACTGGGCGATGGGGATCTCTGATGTTCTAATACATAGCGGGCAGCTTTCTCTCAGATCTTTGGGGGCCAGATTGATTATGTCTTTAACATGCAAAAGTGAAGCAAAAGGCGACGGGGCCCCAAAACTGGTCGAGAAACCCCCCCAGACCCTCAGGGTATTGCGTATAAGAGGATTAGATATTGTGCTTAGGGTCGGGGGTGGCCCGTCAGCCAGCAAGAGGGCCCTAGGAGAGAAGGGGAGGAGAGCAGTCTCCAATGAGAGCCAAGATTTATGGGGGGGTTCTCTAATCCAATCAATGGCCCTAGAAAGCTGGATGGCAAGCATATATGAATTAGGGTCAGGGAGGCCAATACCACCTCTACTCCTAGGTTTGGTCAAGGTATCAAAAGAGATACGAGGGCTTTTGGCTTGCCAAATGAACTTACGAATGTGTTTGTTTAAAGAAGCAAAGTATGACCTGGGAATATCAATAGGGAGAACCTGCATCATATACGTAAGCTTTGGCATGATCAGCGACATGAAAATGTTCTTCCTTCCGAACCAGGAGAGATAGGGAGAGTCTAGGGAGTCCATCTGAGCTGTCATAGAGGCTAGAAGGGGTTTGTAGTTCAGTTGAAACAGATCGGGCAAGTGGGGGGATAATTTGATCCCTAGGTAGGTTAATTGTTGGGTCTGCCAATTAAAAGGTGAGTTAATTTGGAGGGAGGCGATAGTGGCGGCGGAGAGACCGATATGTAAAACCTGGGATTTGGAGGGATTGACTTTAAAATTGGAAAGGGAGCCAAAAAGGTTGAGTGTTGAGAGAATCTTGGGCATGGATCTCTGCGGGTTAGTGGTAACAATCAGAAGGTCATCGGCAAAGGCCGCCAATTTAAATTCATGGCTCCCCACTTTCAAACCTCTGATTTCACTGTCCTGTCTAAGGGCTTGGAGAAGGGATTCCATTACTAGGACAAAAATGAGTGGGGAAAGGGGGCATCCCTGCCTCGTTCCATTTCTAATGGGAAAGAGGGAGGAAAGAAGACCATTTACTGACACGGACGCCGAGGAGCAGGTGTACATGGAGAAGATAGAGTTGATATACTGCTCTGGGATTTTAAATTTAGCCAGGGCTAATCTAATATAGGTCCAGTCCACTCTATCAAATGCCTTCTCGGCGTCCGTGCCCAGTAAGACCAGTGGAGAAGATTTATGAGAAGCGTAAAACAGGACGTCTAGGATTTTAGTGGTATTGTCCTTACCCTCCCTACCTCTAACAAAACCGACCTGATCAGGGTTAATTAATTCAGGGAGAAGACTTTGTAGCCTAGTGGCTAGCATTTTGGCTAGAAGCTTAAGGTCGACATTAAGTAAAGAGATAGGACGATAGTTGGGGCAGAGTGTGGGATCTTTACCCTCTTTAGGGATTATTGTGATGACTGCTTTGGTCATGTCAGAAGAGAGTGGGTGGTTGGACAGTGATAAATTGCAAATTGGGAGCAGGTGTGGTAGCAGGGTACTTTGAAAGGCCGAATAGTAAGTTATGGGGAGACCGTCCGGGCCAGGGCATTTGCCTCTAGGGGTAGATTTAATCGCGGCAGTTAGTTCCGGGATAGTGAACGGTGTGGTCAGGGATTCTTGTTGTGCCAAGTTTAAAGTGGGAAGGTTAAGAGTCTCTAGGAAAGTACTGATATTACTTTTTCTATCCAGGGAAGGATTAGGAAGGTCAGGGGCTGGGAGATTATATAGAGATTGGTAAAATAATTTAAATTGTTCAGCTATTTCTTCAGCCTTAAATAATTGGACCCCTTGGGAAGATTTAATGGACTGAACATAGCGGGAGTTTCTTCTCTGTTTAATTCGGCTCATGACAAATTTAGAAGCTTTGTTACCATGGGCATAAATCTTCTGTTGAGCGGACAGAAAGAATTTAGCTGAGCGCTCATTCAGAAGATTTTTCAGTTGGGTTCTAAGAGAGGAAAGTTCTGATAGTTTCTGTGCCATTAAAGATTGCTTATGAGCTTTTTCTACTTGATGAATTTGTGAAAGCAGGGTGTTAAGTTTTTTCTCTGACTCTTTCTTTAGAAAAGAGCAGAGACTGATCAGTCTACCTCGTATATATGCCTTGTGAGCATCCCAGATGACTTGGGGGGTTAGAGGAGTAAAAAGAATAGTCAATTGTGTCAGGGTTGAGACACCGCCATACGTCTATAATTCCCAGGTTGTGCAATTTCGTGTGAAGCTGCCTGAGGGTCTTAGCAGAGATGGGGGATTTTTTAGAGGATGTGTCTATTAAAGGATTAAAAGCTACATTGAAGTCCCCTGCGACAATTAGGAAACCCTCCCTATGCTGCTCAATTAAGGAAAAAACATTAATGAGCCAGCTAAGCTGGTCGGTATTTGGGGCATAAATGTTCACAAATGTGAACACAGATAGTCCCACCTGACCTTTAAGGATCAAATATCGGCCCTCTGGATCTTGGACGTGAGATTTGTATTGGAAGGGTAGGCCTCTGCGGAAGCCTATACTAACTCCCCTCGAGGCCGCACCCCCAGCCCCACAATGGTACCAGCAAGGATACCTGGAGTGGGAGAGATTGGGGTAATTGTTGTGTTTGAAGTGTGTCTCCTGAAGAAAGATCACCGAGCAGTTTTCTCTGTGCAGGAGAGATAAGATCTGGCATCTCTTGGAAGGGGATCTCAGCCCCTTGACATTGTATGAGGCTAATTTAAAATCTGCCATACTTTTTTGGTAAGGTGAGAAGCCCAAAGGCTATAAAAGACACTGCAGAAAAGAGTTTGACAAACCAGATACATCGTGGGGAGGAGAGTGCGGCCACGAGAGGATCCAGAGGGGCCATCACAATTTCGGATTGAGAGGGATGTTGAAGTTTCTCTTGCGTACCTGTCAGAACATGAACAAATAGAACAAAAACCAACAAAGAAGAAAAAGTAAATAAAAGCAAAAAGTGAACGAGTATCATTCAGACAAGGCAGGGTATTAAAACTTTGCCTATCCGGGGCAATAAGAAATAGGGGGGTAAAGGGTATTATACCCTGAAGCATTTCCCTCTGCGACAGCAGAAGTACTGCAGCTTAGTGGATATTATAATCCTAATGAAGGAGTAAAAGGTGGGGGTCATTAGGATAATTGAGATAACGTACAAATGATCGCTTTTCTACAGCAATTAAGGGCAGAATGATGCATCTATCCTCAGCCCTCAGGGGTAGCATCCCATATTGCCCTAAGAAGGATGTTAGTAGGCAATGGTATTACACTTAACCCCTTCAGTGCAGCGTGGCAGAGAAAAGGTGAAAAATCATCAAAACAACAGTTAGGTTATTTAAACAGATCATGACTGGTCGTGCTTTAAAACAGACGGGAAGACTCGAGAGAGAAGTCCCAACTAGTCTCCACGTCCAATGCTAGGAGAGGAGCAAGGCCCGAGTATAAGGCGAGCCCCGCCACTCCCCCAGCACATAGCATGTAGTCAGTATTTCAAATACTTATCAAAAGCATAACAATAGTATGTCCCATCAGACAGCTTTCTTGTTCATCCAGAACTGGGGATGAGAAGGGGAAATCTGCTACTTGTCCACCAAGGAGAGGCGTTTTGGGGTGGAAAAGGAGTCTCTTCTTCTGCTGCTTCTTTGAGGCTTTGGGGTGCGTTGGGGCTCCCAGGGGATTGGCCTGGGTAAATCAGGTAGAGAGTTGAGGTTTTGGGCCATGTCCCAATTTGCAATAGGCAATGGAGGTATTTGAAGAAGGTCGTAAGTTTTATCCAGGTCTGCGTATGAGGAAACATGGATGCGACGGCCCTCATATAGGAAGGATAATCCGAAGGGAAATGTCCATCTGTAGAGGATTCTCTGCTGCCTTAGCCAATCAGTAAGGGGTCTCAAAGCTTTACGCTTCTTGAGGGTCGATTGTGACAGGTCCTGGTAAATGGAGATGCTGTTATTATCCCACTCAACAGAGTTGGAGTTCCTGGCCCCTGCCAAAATGGCTTCCTTCACAGGGAAGTGTAAAAATTTACATATAACATCCCTAGGCGGTTCGTTCGCCTGCGGTTTGGGCCTGAGGGCTCTGTGTGCACGTTCAAGCAGGACCTCATGTGCCGAGTCAGAGCCTAGAATCTTGAGGCATATCTTAGTCACTGTTTCCGGAATGTCCACAGCTGGGATGGTCTCAGGTATCCCTCTAAAGCGCAAATTATTTAGCCTGCCTCTATTCTCTTGGTCTTCCAAGGCAGTATATAGGGCGTTTATATGGCACTGCGCTAGGGACATGCTAGAGGACACTTCTCCCTGGTGCTGGAGGATCGCAGCCTGCGTTTCTTCTAAGGCCTCCACTCTCCTTCCCACATGTCTCAAATCTTCTTTTATTGAAGAAATGTCCACACTAATAGGACCCAGAGCTTCCGCTAGGGCTTCTTTTAGAAATGCCCTGGAGATCGGCAGGCAGTCCGCCTCATTCAGGTCGTCTCCTACCTTATCGCTGCTACATGCGGCAAGCTGTTTGTGTCCGGAGCGCGGGGTGCCGGGTGCCATCTTAGGTTCTCGGCTCACTTGTGGAGCGGCGGCTTTTTTCATAAATTTCTCTATTTCCCCAGCTTGACTTTGGGAGCGATTGCCTCCAGGCTGGTCTGTGGGCTTTTGGCCCCCGATCTTCACCATTTCAGCTGGCAGTAAGCTTATGAATCTGTGCTGAGAGGGATATGCAGACAGGAGAGCAGCGCTTCACACGTCCATCCCGATCAAGCGCTGGCTCCGCCCCCCTACTATGTTGTTTTTCTACCTACCGTACAATGTTTAGTACAGTATGACTGCTGCTACCACCACAGCTACTAATCCCCTACTGCTCCAGTAAAAAAAACTTATAACCGTCACTACTGCTCACTTTAATGGATATCCTCAGACTTGTGGTTCCACAATGTCCATGGGTGCTCTCTGCTCAGTGCTCAATAGAAGATAATGCAATATGTAAGTAGGTTAGAAAGAAACAGCACAGCACTTGCCTTGGGGGAAATTCACATTATTCTATTTGATCCACAGTGGGTATATATCATGGGTATAACTTGATACACACAAATGCAAGGTTATGCACATGGGAAGGAATAATGCAAGTCACCCGTACATACTAAATGGTAAAACACTTGGTAACACTGACATGGAAAAGGACCTAGGAATTTTAGTGAAGAGCAAACTAAGCTGTAGAAACCAGTGTCAGGCAGCTGCTGCCAAGGCCAATAAGATAATGGGTTGAATCAAAAGGGCAATAGATGCCCGTGATGAGAACATAGTCCTACCACTTTACAAATCACTAGTCAGACCACACATGGAGTACTGTGTACAGTTCTGGGCTCCTGTCAACAAGGCAGACATTGTAGAGCTGGAGAGGGTCCAGAGGATGGCAACTAATGTTATAACTGGAATGGGGCAACTACAGTACCCTGAAAGATTATCAAAATTAGAGTTATTCACTTTAGAAAAAAGACGACTGAGGGGCGATCTAATTACTACGTATAAATATATCAGGAGACAGTACAGAGATCTCTCCCATCATCTATTTATCCCCAGGATTGTGACTGTGATGAGGGAACATCTATTGCGTCTGGAGAAAAGAAGGTTTATACACAAACATAGAAAAATATTATTTACAGTAAGAGCAGTGAGACTATGGAACTCTCTGTCTGAGGAGGTGGTGATGGTGAGTACAATAAAATAATTCAAGAGGGGCCTGGATGTATTTCTGGAGTGTAATAAAATTACAGGCTATAGCTACTAGAGAGGGGTTGTTGATCCAGGGAGTTATTCTAATTGCCTGATTGGAGTCGGGAAGGACTTTGTTCCCCCTTAAGTTTTTTGCCTTCCTCTGGTTCAACTTGCAGGATAACAGGCCGAACTGGATGGATAAATGTATTTTTTCAGCCTTATATACTATGTTACTATGTTACAAAGTGGCCTACGGCTGTTTCACATCAGTAGACATTTTTGTAAGACCTATGGAGTGAATAAAAGAATTTTAATTTGTCCCAAGGCAAGAGTCATGCAGTTTCTTGGATGCAATCCACTACTGCCACTTTCATTACTTCTACTATCAGTACTATTACCCTTCTCGGTCACCACTGCTACTACTAATACTACTACCCCTAAGAAGCTGCGCACACATGTCTTGTCTGTTCAATGAGGTGCTGCAACTGCTGCCACTACTATTGCGGCCACATGCCACTATTACCATACCCTTTCCATATCCACACTTAATAGCTGCTGCTCCCAATTAAAAGTGAGAATCACCTAAAAAGATACCTTTTTTTTAAAGGGGTTGTCCGAGAGTTTTGGAAAAAATATATATAGCACTGAAAATCTGATGGGCAGCAATATATAACTAAGCTAAGCAAGTTTTATGCAAAATATATATATATATATATATATATATATATATATATATTTCCTAAATTTCCCTGGTTCTTTTCTGGCACTTTGTTTACATGCAATACAAACAATCTCTGCCCCTCCCCCTGCTCTGCTAAGGGAGTGAATACAAGAGCTGCCCTGAGTGCTGGGAGAATCAACAGCAGCTTGTATGTGTATAACTGCAAGTCCCAGCTGTATAATGACACTGCTAAGGGAGTGAATACAAGAGCTGCCCTGAGTGACATGTCTGCCTGCTGGGAAACTCAGCAGCATGTTGTATGTGTAGGACTACAAGTTCCAGTTGTATAATGACACTGCCAAGGGAGTGGATCAAAGAGCTGCCCTGAGTGCTGGGAGAATCAACAGCAACTTGTAAGTGTAGAACTTCAAGTACCAGCTGTATAATGACACTGCCAATACACACAGGATCTTCTCCCTACCATCTTGTGCAATGCTCTCTCTAGTCTGTCAGCTCCTGTGCCCAGAATTGTGACTGCCTGCTGCTACCCAGTCTGTGCAGCTGAAGAGGTTAAGAATCCTAGGAGAGAGAGAGCAGAAGGGGGCGTGGACAGCACAGTGACATCTGGTTTACAGGCTTGTAAACAAACTTTATCAGAGCAGGGAGAGAAGCTGACATCACAGGTCATGTGACCCTCAGTCAAATCTGAGAAACCAGCCACTGCAGATAAAGTGAGTTAATTGTAAAGTTGTTATATTTGCCTAGTTAGGAACATAGAAAGAACACAAAAATAAAGAAAACAAAATGAGTTAATGTCTGACTTTTTCAATTGTCTTGTTGAGACCCTCCGGCATCTAAGTACAAAGTCGGAAGGTATAATAAGCTTCTCTATGGACGAGTCTTGTAAAACGATTCCTGGTGATTTCTGGTATCTGTTTTAAAATTGTTAATCTTAATGGAGATTGATTCTTATTGTGAGTATTTGCAAAATGTCTTGAGAAATATGATTCAGTTTCCCAAGATTAATACTGATGTCTATTAAGTCTTTTTTTCATAGGATGAATAGTGTGTCCAACATATTGTAATCTACATGAGCAGGAGAGAAGATAAATGACAGACAAATGAGCAGTTTAGATAACCTTTAATATCGAACTGCTCACCTGTAATCTCAGATATAAAAATAGATTATTGTGGTTCCTGTAGTTTTAGATCTGAGATTATGGGTGAGTGGTTCAAAATTAAGGGATATCTGAACGGCTCATCGGTTTACATATACCAAAATCAGTGGGATAATGCACCATCCCGACAGTATAACTGGGTAACAACTTTAATCTTTAAACGTTTTGCACATAATTAAACTAAGCCAGCGCGATAAGCTAGTGGGCTAAAAGTCCAGGTATGACTTTAATGCTGGCTACATCCATCTGTATGTCATTTACTTCTCTCCTATTCGTGTAGCCGGTATTCAGGGTGGTTTGGAGGAGAGTATACACAGAGAGAGAGAGAATTTGAAGATTTTAGTTAGCTGTGTGACAGCTGGGGAGAAAGACTAAAGAAGGTGTGAAGGAATAGGGTCAGTAGTGTATGTGGTAGGTCAAGAACAAGGGATCCTGAAAACCTCTTCTGTGACTTGGCCAAAGGTGGAAGAGGATGAGGGGCTCAATGACACTTAGAGACTGGGAACTAATTTTCGGCAGGATGTTTTCAATTTTCTCTTTGAAGTAGGTGACCAGATATTTAGCTCTGAGGTCTGTAATAGGCACCTGCACTTTTGGACTGAGGAGGGAGTGAAAAGTGTCAAAGCGTTTTTCGTTGTTTATTGGATAGTGTGAAGATCAAGGTTGTGAAATGGGTCTGTTTGGATAGGTGGATGGCAGAGTTGCAAGTTCTCAACATAAATTTGCAATGAAGGAAATCTTCTGGTGTGTGAGTTTTTACTTCAGAGGGTATCATTATTAGGCCTCTTTCACATGGGTGTCGTGTGTGAGGGCCGGATAGGATGCGGGTGCATCGCGGGAAAATGCACAATTTTTCTGTACGGGTGCAAAGCGTTTTAATGTGTTTTGCACGCACGCGAGAAAAATCGGCATGTTTGGTACCCGGACTTTTTCACAGAAGTTCGGGTTTGGGTTAGGTGTTGTGTACATTTTATTATTTTCTATTAGAACATGGTTATAAGGTAAAATAATAGCATTCTTAATACAGAATGCAAAGTAAATTAGGGATGGAAGAGTTAAAAAAAATAGAAAATATTAACTCACCTCATCCACTTGTTTGAGCTGCCCAGCTTCTCTTCTTTTTTTCTTCTTTGATGACCTGGGAGGAAAAGGACCTGGTGACGTCACTGCGCTCATCACATGGTCCATCACATGATCCATCACCATGGTGATGTATGTGATAAGCTCAGCGACGTCACCAAAGGTCCTTTTCCTCCCAGGTCATCAAAGAAGAAGACAGAAGACTAGCTGGGCTGCGCAAACAAGTGGATGAGGTGAGTTAAATTATTATTATATTTTTTTAACCTCTTTATCCCTAATTTACTTTGCATTCTGTATTAAGAATGCTATTATTTTCCCTTATAACCATGTTATAAGGGAAAATAATAATGATTGTCTCCTAGAAACCAAGCGTGAAAATTGCACCGCATCCGCACTTGCTTGCAGATGCTTGCGATTTTCACGCAGCCCGAATCACTTCAATGGGGCCCGCGTTTGAAAAACGCACAATATATAGCATGCTGCGATTTTCACGCAATGCACAAGTGATGCGTGAAAATCAATGCTCATGTGCACAGCTCCATATAAATGAATGGGTCAATATTCAGTGCGGATGCAATGCGTTTACCTCACGCATTGCACCCGCGTGGAAAACTTGCCCGTGTGAAAGAGGCCTTAGTGTTGAGTGAAGAGCATGCTGCTACTATCTTGATTGAAGAAATCCAGCAAACTTTTGCACGGTTTTGATGATGTAATCATGTCGGCGTGGTGATGTCATACGCGGACTTTGATCCGAATTTCAGGGAAAATTTGATTCCCCGCGAAGCTGAATTTCCTCGTGCTTTGTGGTAACGAATCAATTTTTCCTGAAATGGGGTAGACAATTTTTTAAAAATCATACTTAACTCATCCATTTGAGCGTGAAGAGCTTACTGCTGCCATCTTGATTGAAGATCACCATGCCGGCTGATGTGATTATATCATCATAGTCGCACAAGATTTTGCTGTAGATCTTCAATCAAGATGGTGGAGGCAAGCGTTTCATGATCAAATGGATGAGGTATGAGTTTATCCATTTTTTATTGCAGACTTAAATATTAAAGTCAGACGCCACGATCAGTGATGAACGCATGCATATGAGGGGTACAATTATGGTGAGCGGCGCAATCACCGCTCCCTGTCGCTGCACCACTAAAATTGCCTTCTTTATGTGTCTGAGAGTAAGAAGTTTGTCAAGAAAGGAGGTTAGAGATAGACGCAGGAAGGCAGATGGGAAAATTGGGCTGTCTATGGGGATGTTAAAGACTCCCAAAATGAGAGTTGGTATTTCTAAGGACAGGAAGTGTGTCAGCCATGCAGCAACGTGGAAAGGAAATTGGGTGGGTGAGCCATAGGGCTGGTATAAATTTGCTACTCTCAGGGAGAAAGGATGGCAGAGTCTGAGGGTGTGGACCTCAAATGATGAGAATGAGAGTGATCGTACTGGGGGAATAACTTGGAAAGCGCATTGTGAGGAAAGAAGTATGCCAACCATGTTTGTTTCAGTTCTAGTGATAGGAGAAAAGTGTAAGCCACCTTAAGAAAGAGCAACAGGGAAAGCAGTGTCAGAATGCTGATTCCAAGTTTCGGTGGGAGTCGGAAGGTGAAGAGAATTAGAAAGAAATAAGTTGAGAATGTAGGATTGTTTGTTGCACCCTGCAGTAGGATTCAGAGGGCATCATTAAAAGAGGGAAGCGAGGTCACACAACAAATGTTTATGATATTAGTAGGGTATGTATGTATGTTAAATGGGGAAGGGGTTGAAATTAGAAAAATGTGAAGTTAGATTCAAAAACGTAAAGAGAGAGCAAATTGATCTGCAATTTGTAAGATTGCTTATTGTGCTGCACCCTGGAACATGATGTGTTGAAATGATTCAGGAAGGTGAATACAGCATGTGTGCTGTGCATGGGAGAGAGAAGGGACTTATGTGCAAAAAAAGCAATGGACTGGTAATTGGTATGTGAATGTGGAGGAAAAGAGCATATAAAGTGGCATCAACAGTGCCACCATAACAGTGACATCCATAGTGCCCCCATAACAGTGAAATCCACAGTGCTCTCATAGAAATATAGAATGTGTTGGCAGATAAGAACCATTTGGCCCATCTAGTCTGCCCAATATACTGAATACTAAGAATAGCCCTTGGCCCTATCTTATATGAAGGATGGCCTTCTGCCTATCCCATGCATGCTTAAACTCCTCCACTGTATTTGCAGCTACCACTTCTGCAGGAAGGCTATTCCATGCATCCACTACTCTCTCAGTAAAGTAATACTTCCTGATTAGAGTTGAGCGAACACCTGGATGTTCGGGTTCGAGAAGTTCGGCCGAACATCCCGGAAATGTTCGGGTTCGGGATCCGAACCCGATCCGAACTTCGTCCCGAACCCGAACCCCATTGAAGTCAATGGGGACCCGAACTTTTCGGCACTAAAAAGGCTGTAAAACAGCCCAGGAAAGAGCTAGAGGGCTGCAAAAGGCAGCAACATGTAGGTAAATCCCCTGCAAACAAATGTGGATAGGGAAATGAATTAAAATAAAAATTAAATAAATAAAAATTAACCAAAATCAATTGGAGAGAGGTTCCATAGCAGAGAATCTGGCTTCCCGTCACCCACCACTGGAACAGTCCATTCTCAGATATTTAGGCCCCGGCACCCAGGCAGAGGAGAGAGGTCCCGTAACAGAGAATCTGTCTTCATGTCAGCAGAGAATTAGTCTGCATGTCATAGCAGAGAATGAGGCTTCACGTCAGCCACCACTGCAACAGTCCATTGGCATATATTTAGGCCCAGCACCCAGGCAGAGGAGGGAGGTCCCGTAACAGAGAATCTGTCTTCATGTCAGCAGAGAATTAGTCTGCATGTCATAGCAGAGAATGAGGCTTCACGTCAGCCACCACTGCAACAGTCCATTGGCATATATTTAGGCCCAGCACACACACAGGCAGAGGAGAGAGGTCCCGTAACAGAGAATCTGGCTTCATGTCAGCAGAGAATCAGTCTGCATGTCATAGCAGAGAATGAGGCTTCACGTCAGCCACCACTGCAACAGTCCATTGGCATATATTTAGGCCCAGCACACACACAGGCAGAGGAGAGAGGTCCCGTAACAGAGAATCTGGCTTCATGTCAGCAGAGAATCAGTCTGCATGTCATAGCAGAGAATGAGGCTTCACGTCAGCCACCACTGCAACAGTCCATTGGCATATATTTAGGCCCAGCACCCAGGCAGAGGAGGGAGGTCCCGTAACAGAGAATCTGTCTTCATGTCAGCAGAGAATTAGTCTGCATGTCATAGCAGAGAATGAGGCTTCACGTCAGCCACCACTGCAACAGTCCATTGGCATATATTTAGGCCCAGCACACACACAGGCAGAGGAGAGAGGTCCCGTAACAGAGAATCTGGCTTCATGTCAGCAGAGAATCAGTCTGCATGTCATAGCAGAGAATGAGGCTTCACGTCAGCCACCACTGCAACAGTCCATTGGCATATATTTAGGCCCAGCACACACACAGGCAGAGGAGAGAGGTCCCGTAACAGAGAATCTGGCTTCATGTCAGCAGAGAATCAGTCTGCATGTCATAGCAGAGAATGAGGCTTCACGTCAGCCACCACTGCAACAGTCCATTGGCATATATTTAGGCCCAGCACCCAGGCAGAGGAGGGAGGTCCCGTAACAGAGAATCTGTCTTCATGTCAGCAGAGAATTAGTCTGCATGTCATAGCAGAGAATGAGGCTTCACGTCAGCCACCACTGCAACAGTCCATTGGCATATATTTAGGCCCAGCACCCAGGCAGAGGAGGGAGGTCCCGTAACAGAGAATCTGTCTTCATGTCAGCAGAGAATTAGTCTGCATGTCATAGCAGAGAATGAGGCTTCACGTCAGCCACCACTGGAACAGTCCATTCTCAGATATTTAGGCCCCGGCACCCAGGCAGAGGAGAGAGGTCCCGTAACAGAGAATCTGTCTTCATGTCAGCAGAGAATTAGTCTGCATGTCATAGCAGAGAATGAGGCTTCACGTCAGCCACCACTGCAACAGTCCATTGGCATATATTTAGGCCCAGCACCCAGGCAGAGGAGAGAGGTCCCGTAACAGACAATCTGGCTTCATGTCAGCAGAGAATCAGTCTTCATATCATAGCAGAGAATCAGGCTTCACGTCACCCACCACTGTAAGAGTCAATTTTCATAAATTTAGGCCCAGAACCCAGGCAGAGGAGAAAGGTCCCGTAACAGACAATCTGGCTTCATGTCAGCAGAGAATCAGTCTTCATATCATAGCAGAGAATCAGGCTTCACGTCACCCACCACTGTAAGAGTCAATTTTCATAAATTTAGGCCCAGAACCCAGGCAGAGGAGAAAGGTCCCGTAACAGACAATCTGGCTTCATGTCAGCAGAGAATCAGTCTTCATATCATAGCAGAGAATCAGGCTTCACGTCACCCACCACTGTAAGAGTCAATTTTCATAAATTTAGGCCCAGAACCCAGGCAGAGGAGAAAGGTCCCGTAACAGACAATCTGGCTTCATGTCAGCAGAGAATCAGTCTTCATATCATAGCAGAGAATCAGGCTTCACGTCACCCACCACTGTAAGAGTCAATTTTCATAAATTTAGGCCCAGAACCCAGGCAGAGGAGAAAGGTCCCGTAACAGACAATCTGGCTTCATGTCAGCAGAGAATCAGTCTTCATATCATAGCAGAGAATCAGGCTTCACGTCACCCACCACTGTAAGAGTCAATTTTCATAAATTTAGGCCCAGAACCCAGGTAGAGGAGAAAGGTCCCGTAACAGACAATCTGGCTTCATGACAGCAGAGAATCAGTCTGCATGTCATAGCAGAGAATCAGGCTTCACGTCAGCCACCACTGCAACAGTCCATTGTCATAAATTTAGGCCCAGCACCCAGGCAGAGGAGAGAGGTCCCGTAACAGACAATCTGGCTTCATGTCAGCAGAGAATTAGTCTGCATGTCATAGCAGAGAATCAGGCTTCATGTCAGCCACCACTGCAACAGTCCATTGGCATATATTTAGGCCTAGCACACAGGCAGAGGAGAGGTTCATTCAACTTTGGGTAGCATCGCAATATAATGGTAAAATGAAAATAAAAATAGGATTGAATGAGGAAGTGCCCTGGAGTCCAATAATATATGGTTATGGGGAGGTAGTTAATGTCTAATCTGGACAAGGGACGGACAGGTCCTGTGGGATCCATGCCTGGTTCATTTTTATGAACGTCAGCTTGTCCACATTGGCTGTAGACAGGCGGCTGCGTTTGTCTGTAATGACGCCCCCTGCCGTGCTGAATACACGTTCAGACAAAACGCTGGCTGCCGGGCAGGCCAGCACCTCCAAGGCATAAAAGGCTAGCTCTGGCCACGTGGACAATTTAGAGACCCAGAAGTTGAATGGGGCCGAACCATCAGTCAGTACGTGGAGGGGTGTGCACACGTACTGTTCCACCATGTTAGTAAAATGTTGCCTCCTGCTAACACGTTGCGTATCAGGTGGTGGTGCAGTTAGCTGTGGCGTGTTGACAAAAGTTTTCCACATCTCTGCCATGCTAACCCTGCCCTCAGAGGAGCTGGCCGTGACACAGCTGCCTTGGCGACCTCTTGCTCCTCCTCTGCCTTGGCCTTGGGCTTCCACTTGTTCCCCTGTGACATTTGGGAATGCTCTCAGTAGCGCGTCTACCAACGTGCGCTTGTACTCGCGCATCTTCCTATCACGCTCCAGTGCAGGAAGTAAGGTGGGCACATTGTCTTTGTAGCGTGGATCCAGCAGGGTGGCAACCCAGTAGTCCGCACAGGTTAAAATGTGGGCAACTCTGCTGTCGTTGCGCAGGCACTGCAGCATGTAGTCGCTCATGTGTGCCAGGCTGCCCAGGGGTAAGGACAAGCTGTCCTCTGTGGGAGGCGTATCGTCATCGTCCTGCCTTTCCCCCCAGCCACGCACCAGTGATGGACCCGAGCTGCGTTGGGTGCCACCCCGCTGTGACCATGCTTCATCCTCATCCTCCTCCACCTCCTCCTCATCCTCGTCCTCCTCGTCCTCCAGTAGTGGGCCCTGGCTGGCCACATTTGTACCTGGCCTCTGCTGTTGCAAAAAACCTCCCTCTGAGTCACTTC
The DNA here is from genome assembly GCF_014858855.1 of Bufo gargarizans. Taxonomy (NCBI): domain Eukaryota; kingdom Metazoa; phylum Chordata; class Amphibia; order Anura; family Bufonidae; genus Bufo; species Bufo gargarizans. The sequence continues at coordinate 522,941,632 of NC_058080.1, read as the reverse complement.
GAAGAGACTGGCCTGAAAGTGCTAAAAATGACCCCTCTTCCTCATCCTCCTCCTCCTCCTCCTGGGCCACCTCCTGTTCCATCATCGCCCTAAGTGTTTTCTCAAGGAGACATAGAAGTGGTATTGTAACGCTGATAACGGTGTCATCGCCACTGGCCATGTTGGTGGAGTACTCGAAACAGCGCAACAGGGCACACAGGTCTCGCATGGAGGCCCAGTCATTGGTGGTGAAGTGGTGCTGTTCTGTAGTGCGACTGACCCGTGCGTGCTGCAGCTGAAACTCCACTATGGCCTGCTGCTGCTCGCACAGTCTGTCCAGCATGTGCAAGGTGGAGTTCCACCTGGTGGGCACGTCGCATATGAGGCGGTGAGCGGGAAGGCCGAAGTTACGCTGTAGCGCAGACAGGCGAGCAGCAGCAGGATGTGAACGCCGGAAGCGCGAACAGACGGCCCGCACTTTATGCAGCAGCTCTGACATGTCGGGGTAGTTGTGAATGAACTTCTGCACCACCAAATTCAGCACATGCGCCAAGCAAGGGATGTGCGTCAAATTGGCTAGTCCCAGAGCTGCAACGAGATTTCGCCCATTATCACACACCACCAGGCCGGGCTTGAGGCTCACCGGCAGCAACCACTCGTCGGTCTGTTGTTCTATACCCCGCCACAACTCCTGTGCGGTGTGGGGCCTGTCCCCCAAACATATGAGTTTCAGAATGGCCTGCTGACGTTTACCCCGGGCTGTGCTGAAGTTGGTGGTGAAGGTGTGTGGCTGACTGGATGAGCAGGTGGAAGAAGAGGAGGAGGAAGCCGAGAAGGAGGAGGTGGCAACAGGAGGCAAAGAATGTTGCCCTGCGATCCTTGGCGGCGGAAGGACGTGCGCCAAACAGCTCTCCGCCTGGGGCCCAGCTGCCACTACATTTACCCAGTGTGCAGTTAGGGAGATATAGCGTCCCTGGCCGTGCTTACTGGTCCACGTATCTGTGGTTAGGTGGACCTTGCTACAGATGGCGTTGCGCAGTGCACACTTGATTTTATCGGATACTTGGTTGTGCAGGGAAGGCACGGCTCTCTTGGAGAAGTAGTGCCGGCTGGGAACAACATACTGTGGGACAGCAAGCGACATGAGCTGTTTGAAGCTGTCTGTGTCCACCAGCCTAAATGACAGCATTTCATAGGCCAGTAGTTTAGAAATGCTGGCATTCAGGGCCAGGGATCGAGGGTGGCTAGGTGGGAATTTACGCTTTCTATCAAATGTTTGTGAGATGGAGAGCTGAACGCTGGCGTGTGACATGGTTGAGACGCTTGGTGACGGAGGTGGTGGTGGTGGTGTTGGTGGTACATCCCCTGTTTGCTGGGCGGCAGGTGCCAACGTTCCTCCAGAGGCGGAGGAAGAGGCCGAGGCGGCAGCAGCAGAATAGGCCGAGGCGGCAGCAGCAGAAGAGGTAGCAGGGGGAGCCTGAGTGACTTCCTTGGTTTTAAGGTGTTTACTCCACTGCAGTTCATGCTTTGCATGCAGGTGCCTGGTCATGCAGGTTGTGCTCAGGTTCAGAACGTTAATGCCTCGCTTCAGGCTCTGATGGCACAGCGTGCAAACCACTCGGGTCTTGTCGTCAGCACATTGTTTGAAGAAGTGCCATGCCAGGGAACTCCTTGAAGCTGCCTTTGGGGTGCTCGGTCCCAGATGGCGGCGGTCAGTAGCAGGCGGAGTCTCTTGGCGGCGGGTGTTCTGCTTTTGCCCACTGCTCCCTCTTTTGCTACGCTGTTGGCTCGGTCTCACCACTGCCTCTTCCTCCGAACTGTGAAAGTCAGTGGCACGACCTTCATTCCATGTGGGGTCTAGGACCTCATCGTCCCCTGCATCGTCTTCCACCCAGTCTTGATCCCTGACCTCCTGTTCAGTCTGCACACTGCAGAAAGACGCAGCAGTTGGCACCTGTGTTTCGTCATCATCAGAGACATGCTGAGGTGGTATTCCCATGTCCTCATCATCAGGAAACATAAGTGGTTGTGCGTCAGTGCATTCTATGTCTTTCACCGCTGGGGAAGGGCTAGGTGGATGCCCTTGGGAAACCCTGCCAGCGGAGTCTTCAAACAGCATAAGAGACTGCTGCATAACTTGAGGCTGAGACAGTTTCCCTGGTATGCATGGGGGTGATGTGACAGACTGATGGGGTTGGTTTTCAGGCGCCATCTGTGCGCTTTCTGCAGAAGACTGGGTGGGAGATAATGTGAACGTGCTGGATCCACTGTCGGCCACCCAATTGACTAATGCCTGTACCTGCTCAGGCCTTACCATCCTTAGAACGGCATTGGGCCCCACCATATATCGCTGTAAATTCTGGCGGCTACTGGGACCTGAAGTAGTTGGTACACTAGGACGTGTGGATGTGGCAGAACGGCCACGTCCTCTCCCAGCACCAGAGGGTCCACTAACACCACCACGACCATGTCCACGTCCGCGTCCCTTACTAGATGTTTTTCTCATTGTTATGGTTCACCACAACAACAAATATATTATTTGGCCCAATGTATTGTATTCAAATTCAGCGGGATATAAATTTGAGGCCTAGTATTTAGGCGCTGGGTGACCGGTATGGATTTAGTGACAGAATTAGACTTGGAAATGCACAGAAGCGTGTGTGTGTGAAGTTATTCTGAATGACCCAATGTGCACCTTGAATATTATATACCCTTTTAGGGATAGATTTCAAATAGCTCTGATATAGCAGAAACCACTAAATTATGAAATTGCTAAATTGGGAATTGTACTTCAACCCAGAACAAAAAATGTGCTTTGACGGACACTAAATATCTTGCCCAGCAACAACAGTACAACGGTGGGTAACGAGAGATTTAGAGGGAATTAAATTTGAGGCCTAGTATTTAGGCGCTGGGTCACCGGTATGGATTTAGTGACAGAATTAGACTTGGAAATACACAGTAGCGGGTGTGTGTGAAGTTATTCTGAATGACCCTATGTGCACCTTCAATATTATATACCCTTTTAGGGATAGATTTCAAATAGCTCTGATATAGCAGAAACCACTAAATTATGAAATTGCTAAATTGGGAATTGTACTTCAACCCAGAACAAAAAATGTGCTTTGACGGACACTAAATATCTTGCCCAGCAACAACAGTACAGCGGTGGGTAACGAGAGATTTAGAGGGAATTAAATTTGAGGCCTAGTATTTAGGCGCTGGGTCACCGGTATGGATTTAGTGACAGAATTAGACTTGGAAATGCACAGAAGCGTGTGTGTGAAGTTATTCTGAATGACCCAATGTGCACCTTCAATATTATATACCCTTTTTGGGATAGATTTCAAATAGCTCTGATATAGCAGGAACCACTAAATTATGAAATTGCTAAATTGGGAATTGTACTTCAACCCAGAACAAAAATGTGCTTTGACGGGCACTAAATAACTTTCCCAGCTACAACAGGACAACGGTAACGAGAGATTTAGAGGGATTTAAATTTGAGGCCTAGTATTTAGGCGCTGGGTGACAGGTATGGGTTTAGTGACAGAATTAGACTTGGAAATACACAGTAGCGGGTGTGTGTGAAGTTATTCTGAATGACCCTATGTGCACCTTCAATATTATATACCCTTTTAGGGATAGATTTCAAATAGCTCTGATATAGCAGAAACCACTAAATTATGAAATTGCTAAATTGGGAATTGTACTTCAACCCAGAACAAAAAATGTGCTTTGACGGACACTAAATATCTTGCCCAGCAACAACAGTACACCGGTGGGTAACGAGAGATTTAGAGGGAATTAAATTTGAGGCCTAGTATTTAGGCGCTGGGTCACCGGTATGGATTTAGTGACAGAATTAGACTTGGAAATACACAGTAGCGGGTGTGTGTGAAGTTATTCTGAATGACCCTATGTGCACCTTCAATATTATATACCCTTTTTGGGATAGATTTCAAATAGCTCTGATATAGCAGGAACCACTAAATTATGAAATTGCTAAATTGGGAATTGTACTTCAACCCAGAACAAAAAATGTGCTTTGACGGGCACTAAATAACTTTCCCAGCTACAACAGGACAACGGTAACGAGAGATTTAGAGGGATTTAAATTTGAGGCCTAGTATTTAGGCGCTGGGTGACAGGTATGGGTTTAGTGACAGAATTAGACTTGGAAATACACAGTAGCGGGTGTGTGTGAAGTTATTCTGAATGACCCTATGTGCACCTTCAATATTATATACCCTTTTTGGGATAGATTTCAAATAGCTCTGATATAGCAGAAACCACTAAATTATGAAATTGCTAAATTGGGAATTGTACTTCAACCCAGAACAAAAAATGTGCTTTGACGGACACTAAATATCTTGCCCAGCAACAACAGTACAGCGGTGGGTAACGAGAGATTTAGAGGGAATTAAATTTGAGGCCTAGTATTTAGGCGCTGGGTCACCGGTATGGATTTAGTGACAGAATTAGACTTGGAAATACACAGTAGCGGGTGTGTGTGAAGTTACTCTGAATGACCCTATGTGCACCTTCAATATTATATACCCTTTTTGGGATAGATTTCAAATAGCTCTGATATAGCAGGAACCACTAAATTATGAAATTGCTAAATTGGGAATTGTATTTCAACCCAGAACAAGAAATGTGCTTGAACGGACACTAAATAACTCGCCCAGCTACAGCACTAGGGACAGATTTAGCTGGATATAAATTTGAGGCCTAGTATTTAGGCGCTGGGTGACCGGTATGGATTTAGTGACAGAATTAGACTGGGATATGGCCAAAAAATGAACAGACTATTGCTGGTTAAATGCACTTGGTGTGACAGCTTCACCCTGATGTAGGCTTTAGCCAAAAAACAACCACACCATTGAGGGTTAAATGCACTTGGTGACAGGCGCAGCTTGCCCCTGATTTTGTATATGGCCAAAAAATGAACAGACTATTGCTGGTTAAATGCACTTGGTGTGACAGCTTCACCCTGATGTAGGCTTTAGCCAAAAAACAACCACACCATTGAGGGTTAAATGCACTTGGTGACAGGCGCAGCTTGCCCCTGATTTTGTATATGGCCAAAAAATGAACAGACTATTGCTGGTTAAATGCACTTGGTGTGACAGCTTCACCCTGATGTAGGCTTTAGCCAAAAAACAACCACACCATTGAGGGTTAAATGCACTTGGTGACAGGCGCAGCTTGCCCCTGATTTTGTATATGGCCAAAAAATGAACAGACTATTGCTGGTTAAATGCACTTGGTGTCACAGCTTCACCCTGATGTAGGCTTTAGCCAAAAAACAACCACACCATTGAGGGTTAAATGCACTTGGTCGCAGCTTGTGCTGGCGCACCACAAGACACAAAATGGCCGCCGATCACCCCAGAAAAATGAGACTGACAAACGGTCTGTGCAGCCTAAAAACAGTGAGCAATTGAGGATCAGCAGCTCAATGATCCACAGCTGCAGATCGATCAGTTAATCAAGTCCTTTGGAGGAGTTAATCTGCCTAATCTCGCCCTACTGTCGCAGCCGCAACCTCTCCCTACGCTAATCAGAGCAGAGTGACGGGCGGCGCTATGTGACTCCAGCTTAAATAGAGGCTGGGTCACATGGTGCTCTGGCCAATCACAGCCATGCCAATAGTAGGCATGGCTGTGATGGCCTCTTGGGGCAAGTAGTATGACGCTTGTTGATTGGCTGCTTTGCAGCCTTTCAAAAAGCGCCAAGAAAGCGTCACAAAAGCGCGAAGAAAGCGACGAACACCGAACCCGAACCCGGACTTTTACGAAAATGTCCGGGTTCGGGTCCGTGTCACGGACACCCCAAAATTCGGTACGAACCCGAACTATACAGTTCGAGTTCGCTCATCCCTATTCCTGATATCACTTTAAAACCTTTGTCCCTCTAATTTAAAACTATGTCCTCTTGTAGCAGTTTTTCTTCTTTTAAATATTATCTCCTCTTTTACCTTGTTAATTCCCTTTATGTATTTAAAAGTTTCTATCATATCCTCTGTCTCGTCTTTCTTCCAAGCTATACATGTTAAGGTCCTTTAATCTTTCCTGGTAAGTTTTATCCTGCAATCCATGTACTAGTACCAAAGTATCAATATTCTTCTGGAGATATGGTCTCCAGTACTGCGCACAATACTCCAAATGAGGTCTCACTAGTGCTCTGTAGAGCGGCATGAGCACCTCCCTCTTTCTACTGGTAATGCCTCTCCCTATACATCCAAGCATTCTGCTAGCATTTCCTGCTTCTCTAAGACATTGTCTGCCTACCTTTAAGTCTTCTGAAATAATGACCCCTAAATCCCTTTCCTCAGATACTGAGGTTAGAACTGTATCGCAGATTTTATATTCTGCTCTTGGGTTTTTACACCCCAGGTGCATTATCTTGCACTTATCAACATAAAATTTTAGTTGCCAGATTTTTTACCATTCCTCTAGTTTTCCTAAATCCTTTTCCATTTGGTGTATCCCTCCAGGAACTTCAACCCTGTTACAAATCTTTGTGTCATCAGCAAAAAGACACACCTTACCATCAAGGCCTTCTGCAATTTCGCTGATAAAGATATTAAACAATATGGGTCCCAGAACAGATCCCTGAGATACCCCACTGGTAACAACCCCCATGGTCTGAATATACTCCATTGACTACAACCCTCTGTTGTCTGTCCCTCAGCCACTGCATAATCCATTCAACAATATGGGAGTCCAAAGATTGCAATTTATCGATAAGCCTTCTATGTGGGACAGTATCAAAAGCCTTACTAAAGTCCAGATAAGCAAAGTCTACTGCACCTCTGCCATCTACTATTTTAGTCATCCAATCAAAAAAATCAAAAAGATTAGTTTAACATGATCTCCTGAAGTAAACCCATGCTGTTTTTCATTTTTCAATCCATGGGATTTTAGATGTACCACAATCCTCTCCTTAAGTATGGTTTCCATTAATTTACCCACTATTGATGTCAGACTTACTGGCCTATAGTTGCTCGATTCCTCCCTATTACCTTTCTTGTGAATGGGCACAACATTTGCCAATATCCAATGTTCTGGGGTGACTCCTGTTGCCAGTGATTGGTTAAATAAATCTGTTAATGGTTTGCTAGTTTGCCGCTGAACTCTTTTAATAGCTTTGGGTGTATCCCAACAGGCCCCTGTGACTTATTTGTATTAATTTTAGACAGCTGACTAAGAACCTCTTCCTCTATAAAGACACATGCATAAAAAGATTCATTAGTCCTCTTTCCTAACTGAGGTCCTTTTCCTTCATTTTCCTTTGTAAAAACTGAACAGAAGTATTCATTGAGGCAGTCAGCTAGTTCTTTATCTTCTTACATATACCTTCCTTCTTTTGTTTTTAATTTGGCAATTCCTTGTTTTAGTTTTCCTTTTTCATTTATGTATCTGAAGAATGCCTTATCGCCTTTTTTCACTGACTGAGCTAATTTCTCTTCTGCCTGTGCTTTAGAAGCTCTTATAACTTGTTTGGCCTCTCTCTGCCTAATTGTACAAATTTGCCTGTCATCCTCATTTTATTTTGTGTTTTTTTTTATTACTAAATGCGATCTTTTTGTTTTTAATGATTTTGGCCACTTCTGCTGAGTACCACAGTGGTCTCTTCCTTTTTTTTTGCTTTTACTGACAAGCCTAATTCAATTTTCTGTTGCCTTCAATAGTGCCACTTTTAAGTAGTCCCATTTCTCCTGGACTCCATTGAAACTGTTCCAATCTAATAGGGATGTATACCACTAATCTAATTTTAGAAAAGTCAGTTTTTCTAAAATCTAAAACTTTTGTTTTTGCGTTGTGTGACTCAGTCAGTTACATAGTAATCCCAAGCTTTCCCCTACAGTAATATCAGATAACAAATTCCCATTTGTGAATACTAAATCTATAATTGCCTCCTTCTGGGTTGGTTCCTCAACTACTTGCTGTAGAGATAATCCCAGTAGGGAATTTAGAATATCTGTACTCCTGGCAGAACTAGCTATTTTGGTTTTCCAAATAAGAGACATAGTCACATCTCCTCCATAACATAAAATATCTGTACAGTACCACCTGCTGCTTGATATTTTCCTTATTTATTTTGTCCACCGCAGGAAAATCACTGATGTGGGCACACATACTCTGCTCCAACATTCAACTGTCACCAGCTGCATAGACTGTTAGAAGCTGTGACAGGCCTCTTTCACACATCAGTCAGTGATGATGTCCATGACAAGACGGTCAGTGTTTCATCTGTGAAGATGCCCGTGCAGTGTATATGTGTGTTTTTGTCCTCCATGTTTCATCTGCATTTTTTTTGCACTGCTATTGTAAGTGTAAAAAATAGATTTTTAGAGTGTCTCCTAAAAATGTTTAGTAAAAAACCACTGACAGAACATGTTTTCATGGACCTATGAACTTCAGTGGGCATATTTGGTCCATATCATGGACCAGCATAGTGCATGTCTCAATTTTTTGACCCATGGTCAGTGGAAAACCACTGATGTGTGAATAAACACTTTAAACCCAAAGCGTCTGTGTGCTCTCCGTGCTGGACAGCATACAGCACTATTCACTCAAGTGTGAAAGTGACCCCTCAGTATATGGGTCAGGTAACTGGACATCTTCTGGAGTTCGTACTCTGGGAGATGTTTTTGACAGTACTGTTCTATTGTCCTTTACAGATCTAACAAATAAATATGATATTTCTAGAACTCTTTTATTTTCATACTTGCAGTTAAGATCATCTCTTCGGGCTCAAATACTGCAATTGGACTTGGAGTTTTCAAGATACCCTTGATTGAGATTACAAACACAAGGTCCTAAGGCCTGATATCAACAATATATTCTCATCTGTTACAATCCAGGCCATTGTCTATTCCCCTGGCAGTGCTTAATATATGGAAAGGACAAATTCCCACACTTACAGACAATATGTTAGATGGTTTATTGGAACCACATCTTACAGTATCACCGTCCATTAATAATCAACTTACAATATACAATTATACGTTATACCAAACATTTGACTCCCATTAGACTATACAGGATGGTCAGGTTCATGGCATGACCCAGATGTCAAACGTTTGAAGCTGACTTCTGGTAAATGATGTGGGTGTGCTCTCCTATAGCTCAATTATGGCAGGATGTCTAAATTTTTCTTTCAAATTTACGGTCTATTCCGGTTCCTTGAACCCCATAAGTGTGCCCACTGGGTTAATTGGATGGGGAATTGGACCATTATGTGAGGATTCTTCTCCCGAGTATTCCTGTTCATGGTATAGAAATTGGTATTACATTAAGAAGGTACAGTCCTAATACTCCTACGATAAGGATGTGGCAATTAAAAATTAACCAGAAATTGGTATGAATTTCAATGGTATATAAACACCATGGTGTGGTATGGGGAATGTTGTGTAGGTCATCGCATACCCAGTACTCTTGTGATAGACTCTGTAGAGCATCAAATAATGTCCGTGGATGAGCTTCCCAACCTACCATATCAGGACCTGGATGATTCACTGTACCTCCAAGTGTCTATATCTGTTAGTTCCCATTTGGCTTTGTGCAATTGTTTTATAACTGCTTCATTCTATGTTTATTGTTTACACTGTTTATTGTTAAAACAACATGTCTTGATAAATGGCCATCTTTATGTCTACAGATTGTAACTGTATTTGTAGTTTGTCATAACTAGTACATTTAACTCTAAATGCTTGAAATATCTGATGGTATTAAATTTCATTTTACTGTTCTTTACGCAATAAAAAAATTGTTAAAAAAAGAAAGGGCAAGCCCCATGACCTACCAGTTTGAAATAAATATAGCAGAACAAATAAGCTTTGAATAGGGTAAGCTCTAGATCTATGTGAGATACATGGTTGATTCTAATCTTGTTTGAAAAAGATTGTCATGTACTATATAATATCTGATTTTCATTGTTTACATTAATCAAGAGATATCGACCTTAGCATGCCAGTTTTCACTGTACAGTGAATGTTGTAAAAACAAAATCCATAAAACAATGCAGAATTGCATTTTCCCCAGTTTATTCCCCATTTTTTCCAGCTTCCTAGTACTTCCTAGTACTCCCAGGCTGTGAGCTCTGCAATGTGATTGGCCAGCGCTACAGCACAACAAGGGCAGACTCCGCCTACCATAACTTAGTGACTGAAATCTCTGCCTACTATAACTTAGTGAGCGAAGATACCGGAGGGCATAGCAGGAGAACGGAGTGGCGCCCAGGGATAATAGTAAGTGCAGTCAGATCAAGTGCAGTTCACATTGTCATAATCGGTGAAAGGCCCTCTTTAATGTTGCACGGAAACAGCATTACAAATTAAGTTTTTACATAATTACATAGTTGTTAAGGTTGAAAAAAGACGAAAGTCCATCAAGTCCAACCTGTAATCCGGCTATATCAATCCACCGATTGATGCCTGGATCAGTGTCCATCTTCCTTTTAAAAAACGGTTGGGCCAAAGGGAAAGGGTGTTTTAGAACAAGGGTTCATACGCCTCAATGTTATTTTGAATTAAAAAGTAATCTAAACCTTTTTTGAAGCCATCCACTGTATTTGCTGTGACCAGCTCCTGCGGCAGGCTATTTCAGAGATTCACAGATCTTACTGTAAAGAATGCTTGTCGCTTCTTACGACAGAATCTTTTTTTCTCCAGGCATAGGGAGTGGCCCCTTGTTTTTTGAGGGGGTTTAACACAGGATAGCTTCCCTTGATATTTTTTGTATGGTCCGTTTATTTTTGCATAGGTTAATCATGTGCCCCTTAGATGTCTTTTTTCAAGGCTAAACAAATTCAGTTCATTTAATCTTTGCTCATAGCTAAGATCTTCCAGGCCCTTTATGAGTTTAGTTGCTCTCCTCTGTACTTTTTCTAACTCCAGGGCATCCTTTTTATGGACAGATGCCCAGAACTGAACTGTGTATTCCAGTTGAGGACACTTTGTATAGTGGCAATATTATATGTCTGTCCTGCGAGTCCATACCTCATTTTACACAAGACAAAATTCTGTTGAACTTAGAGGTCTTTTTGAATGAATTGACTTTGAATCTTAGAAAAGTGTGTAAAACAGTTGATAAATTGGGTGCAGAGCATGTACACTAGTTAAACTGGGGCAATTTCAATAATAAATCTGCCCCATTTTCTTCTAGTCCCTGCTCAAGTATGATTCAAGGACCACCATTGTTGCAAGGCAATAGTGCGAACCACCTAGCCTCCAACCTGTTACATTTTCCTTGTATATGATTTTCAAAATAGTAGCAGTAATTAACATACTTTAATATAATTATCCCCCATGGTATATATACATTTCTGTAGCTATGATTATTTAGTGAGTAGATCTGTGCATAATCTACCTTTGTAGAGATGTTCATTGACCAATCAGATTCATTGCATGTCTATATATTGTCTTCTAATGAAACAGCATTTGTTACAAAGAGTAACAAACAGTCTGAATTAGCTTTGCAATGAACATAAAAAGGTTTGACTTGCCATAGCTTTCTCTGCCTTCTTGTGTGTCTGCCTTTTGGAAGAATTTTAAGAATTTGATATTTAATTGCTTTTGTTTTGTATTTCTGTTCCTGTGATACTGAGTTACTACTTGAATAAGAAGATGAAAGTGTCTTGCGCCAATCACTCCTGCCCTCCATATCTGTTCAGCAATACAAGGAACAGCACTTTTATTTCTGAGTTTATTCTGTTGGGCTTTCATTTGGTGCCACATATGAGAACATTTGTGTTCTACTTAATATTATTATCTTACACTTTCACAGTGGTGGGCAACATTCTCATTTTATACTTAGTCATCTCTGACCCAAGACTTCACTTCCCCATGTATTATTTCTTGTGTAATTTAGCTGCCATGGACCTCTGTTTTATCAACACTGTGGTACCCGGTATGCTGAAAGGATTTGTGCATCAAGGAGTTCACATTTCATTAGGACTGTGCCTCATTCAATCTTATATTTACTTCTTAGTTGGGACTGCAGAATTCCTCCTTTTTGCAGTGATGTCATTTGACCGATACTTAGCTATATGCCACCCTCTGCGTTACACTATGATTATGAACAGACGCATGTATAATCGGCTCATAGCTGGAGTGTGGCTCGGATCATTTTTCATCATTGCTTTGCCTTCTGTTTTAGTATTGAACCTGAAGTTCTGTAATCATTTAATTGACAATTTCTTCTGTGATACAGGTCCTCTTCTGAAAAATTCTTGCACAGATACAACTTTGATTGAATTGCTATCAGTTTTTGCAGCAAGCTCATTATATATTTCTGTCCTTGTCACAATTATCTCTTATATTAAGATAGTTCTAGAAATACAGAAAATTAAATCAGCTGATGGAAGAGGAAAGGCTTTGTCCACTTGTTCTTCACATGCTATAGTGGTGACTCTGGTATACAGCAGCTGTATATTCTTATATGCGAAGCCTGCAACAGGTCAGGGTGCTAATTATAATAAAGAAGTTGCCATCCTGAATACAGTGGTGGTTCCTTTACTCAATCCATTCATCTACACATTAAGAAATCAGATTGTTAGAAAATCACTCTCTGATATATTTCAATCACATGTTGCAAAGGATGTGCAAGATTAGAAAATCATGGCAGTTGGCATATTCAGCCTGCAAAAATGGGCGACATTAAAGGTGCTATTCAGGAGTTTTATACTGATGACCTATCCTCTAGATTAGTCATCGGTATCTGATCGGTGGGGGTCTGACATCCAGGACCCCTGCTTATCAGCTGTTTGAGAAGGCATCAATGCTCCTGTAAGCACTGCGGCCTTCTCTCTGCAAACCAAACACAGCGCCGTACATTGTATAGCGGCTGTGCTTGGTATCACAGCTCAGCCCCATCTACTTCAATGGGGCTGAGCTGTGCCTAGGCAATGTGACTGATGAACATAATGTCACATGGCCTAGGCGAAGCTCAGAGAAGGCTGCAATGCTTCTGAGAAAAAGTGAAGATGGCTTATCTAAAAACTGATCAGTGGGGGTCCTGAATGTTAGACCCCATCGATCTTATACTGATGACCTATCCAGAGGAAACATTCTTAACTGTTTTGCCTGAGTCCAGTCTGGCTTTATCATCATTGTACTGACTCACATAATATAGTTATGTTAATTATACCACACAGTGACCGTCGTAAATTAATTCCGCAAAATAATTCAAAAATTGCAGTTTTTTTTATCTTTCCCCCTAATATTAAATAATATTTTTATTATAAGTTATTTAATACACAATATACCTCAAAATGTCACTATACTATACCTCAAAATGTTTCCTAAAAAATCTACAGCTCAACCTGCAAGGTAAAAAAATAACAAATTTGAAGAAAAATTAAAAGTTATGACTGGTGGAACACAAAGGACATGTTACTTGTACTTAATGGGGTATTCCTATCTCAGAGAAATGGGGCATATCGCTACTATATGCCCCCATTGTCTAATAGGTGCAGGTCCCACCTCTGGCCGGGACCCACAGCTATCTCATAAAATGATCCAGCAAAGTGAAATCTCACCACGCTTGCGTGGCTGCCCTCCATTCAACTCTATGGGGCCGCCGAAAATAGCTGAGCACTGGCTCAGCTATTTCCCTAGGCCCCATTATAGTGAATAGAAGAGGTGACCGTGCAAGCGTTATGCGCCCTCCTTCACTTGGCCGGCTCATTTAAGAACACAGAACAGGTACAAATCTTTCCATAATATCTGATCTCTAAGTAGGCTTCACTACTGGTATTGGCTCACAATAACTGATGGAAATAACTGAAGTATGAATTCAGCCTAAGGCTACATGCACACGAACGTTGTTTGTTTCCATGTCCGTTTCCATTTCAATGGGTCCGCAAAAAGTGTGGACAGCACACCGTATGCTGTCCGCATCAGTATGTCCATTCCGTAGCTGCGCAAAAAAAATAGAACATGTCCTATTCTTGTCCGTTTTAGGCATTGTTACAATGGATCAACACAAAAAAATGGATGGCATACAGCATTTTTTTTTTTTGCAGATCCGTAATTTGCGGACCGCAAAACACTTACGATCCTGTGCATGTAGCCTAAGTCTAAAATGAATTATGTCACTAAGGGTGGTTCACATCTGCTTTCTGGATTCCGTTATGGCTTTCCATCATAACATGTTATAACGAAATCCATGAGACGGATGTCAAAACGGAAGCCTTTAAGAGGCATTTCGTTTTGATCCGTCACCATAGAAGTCTATGGGAATCATAACGGATCCGTCTGGTTCCTGTTATGCAAGACGGAAAGCAAACTTCTGTCGACAGAACTTTTTTCTCCGTTCTGCATAACGGAAACCAGGACGGATCTGTTCTGCTGCCCATAGACTTCTATTAGGAAGGAAGCAAAACGGAATGCCTTATAAAGGCTTCCATTTTGACTTCAGTACTAATACAAGTCTATGGGAAGCAGAACAGATCCGTCCTGGTTTTTGACGTCCGTCTCATGGATTCCGTTATTCTCTGTTATACCCTTAGGGGTTAAAAATGCAATTGTGTGCAACCCAAAAAAAAATCTGACACATTTTAAAAATCTACAATAAAAAAGTGACATTTTTGGGAGTGTTTTTCCAACTTTAATGTGACTGTGAGTAATGTGACCGGTCCTGAGGATTGGTCATCATGATATATTGCCTGCACAAGCCCATTAAAGTTTAAAGTGTTAAAAAAGCACCCCGTTGCCTTAATCAAGTCATTAGAAATTGAAAAAAATAGACATACAGTATTTGGTGTCGCTGCTTCTGCAATGACCGTCTGTCTAAAAAAAAATTACATTATTTTCCCCATTAGATGAACACCGTAAAAAAAAAAGGAATACAAATTATGCCAAAACTATTTTTTGTCACCTTGCCTCCCATAAAAGACAATATCAAATGATCATAAATTTGCATGTACCCTAAAATGGTGCCAATGAAAACATCACCTCATTCCGCAAAGAAATGAGCCATCACACAAGACCATTGCCAGAAAAATAAAAAAATACGGCTCTAAGAAAATAGAGACACAAAAACATGATTTTTTTTTTTCCAAAATGGTCTTGTGTAAAACTTAAAAAATCTCAAAATAAAAATAGACATATTTGATATTGTCGCATCTGTAACGACCAGCTCTATAAAAAATATGACATGATCTACCCTATTGAGTGAATGCTTTAAAAAAAAAAAAAAAAACACTATCCCAGAACAGCTTTTTTGTCACCTTGCTTCCCAAAAAGCAAAATATCAAGTGATCAAAAAGTCATATGTACTTTAAAATGGTACTGATAAAAATGTAATTCTGTCCTGCAAAAGGCAAAGCCTCAGCCATCTACATTGGTATAAAGGTAACATTTTATAGATATTAGTATATGGCACTGCAAAATAAAACAGATTTTTATCAAAAAGTGATTTTATGATGCAAAAGTGTAAAACATGTAAAAGACTGTGGGTGTCATATATTAAGACTAGAGTTGAGCGAACACCTGGATGTTCGGGTTCGAGAAGTTCGGCCGAACTTCCCGGAAATGTTTGGGTTCGGGATCCGAACCCGATCCGAACTTCGTCCCGAACCCGAACCCCATTGAAGTCAATGGGGACCCGAACTTTTCGGCACTAAAACGGCTGTAAAACAGCCCTGAAAAGGGCTAGAGGGCTGCAAAAGGCAGCAACATGTAGGTAAATCCCCTGCAAACAAATGTGGATAGGGAAATGAATTAAAATAAAATAAATAAATAAAAATTAACCAAAATCAATTGGAGAGAGGTCCCATAGCAGAGAATCTGGCTTCCCGTCACCCACCACTGGAACAGTCCATTCTCAGATATTTAGGCCCCGGCACCCAGGCAGAGGAGAGAGGTCCCGTAACAGAGGATCTGGCTTCATGTCAGCAGAGAATCAGTCTGCATGTCATAGCAAAGAATCAGGCTTCACGTCACCCACCACTGCAACAGTCTATTGTCATAAATTTAGGCCCAGCACCCAGGCAGAGGAGAGAGGTCCCGTAACAGAGGATCTGGCTTCATGTCAGCAGAGAATTAGTCTGCATGTCATAGCAGAGAATGAGGCTTCACGTCAGCCACCACTGCAACAGTCCATTGGCATATATTTAGGCCCAGCACCCAGGCAGAGGAGAGAGGTCCCGTAACAGAGGATCTGGCTTCATGTCAGCAGAGAATCAGTATGCATGTCATAGCAGAGAATCAGGCTTCACGTCACCCACCACTGCAACAGTCCATTGTCATAAATTTAGGCCCAGCACCCAGGCAGAGGAGAGAGGTCCCGTAACAGAGGATCTGGCTTCATGTCAGCAGAGAATTAGTCTGCATGTCATAGCAGAGAATGAGGCTTCACGTCAGCCACCACTGCAACAGTCCATTGGCATATATTTAGGCCCAGCACCCAGGCAGAGGAGAGAGGTCCCGTAACAGAGGATCTGGCTTCATGTCAGCAGAGAATCAGTCTTCATGTCATAGCAGAGAATCAGGCTTCACGTCACCCACCACTGTAAGAGTCCATTTTCATAAATTTAGGCCCAGCACCCAGGCAGAGGAGAGAGGTCCCGTAACAGAGGATCTGGCTTCATGTCAGCAGAGAATCAGTCTGCATGTCATAGCAGAGAATCAGGCTTCACGTCACCCACCACTGCAACAGTCCATTGTCATAAATTTAGGCCCAGCACCCAGGCAGAGGAGAGAGGTCCCGTAACAGACAATCTGGCTTCATGTCAGCAGAGAATTAGTCTGCATGTCATAGCAGAGAATGAGGCTTCACGTCAGCCACCACTGCAACAGTCCATTGGCATATATTTAGGCCCAGCACCCAGGCAGAGGAGAGAGGTCCCGTAACAGACAAACTGGCTTCATGTCAGCAGAGAATCAGTCTTCATATCATAGCAGAGAATCAGGCTTCACGTCAGCCACCAGTGCAACAGTCCATTGGCATATATTTAGGCCCAGCACACAGGCAGAGGAGAGAGGTCCCGTAACAGAGGATCTGGCTTCATGTCAGCAGAGAATTAATCTGCATGTCATAGCAGAGAATGAGGCTTCACGTCAGCCACCACTGCAACAGTCCATTGGCATATATTTAGGCCCAGCACCCAGGCAGAGGAGAGAGGTCCCGTAACAGAGGATCTGGCTTCATGTCAGCAGAGAATCAGTCTTCATGTCATAGCAGAGAATCAGGCTTCACGTCAGCCCACCACTGTAAGAGTCATTTGCATATATTTAGGCCCAGCACCCAGGCAGAGGAGAGAGGTCCCGTAACAGACGATCTGGCTTCATGTCAGCAGAGAATCAGTCTGCATGTCATAGCAGAGAATCAGGCTTCACGTCACCCACCACTGTAAGAGTCCATTTGATGAATTTAGGCCCAGCACCCAGGCAGAGGAGAGAGGTCCCGTAACAGAGGATCTGGCTTCATGTCAGCAGAGAATTAGTCTGCATGTCATAGCAGAGAATGAGGCTTCACGTCAGCCACCACTGCAACAGTCCATTGGCATATATTTAGGCCCAGCACCCAGGCAGAGGAGAGAGGTCCCGTAACAGATAATCTGGCTTCATGTCAGCAGAGAATCAGTCTTCATGTCATAGCAGAGAATCAGGCTTCACGTCACCCACCACTGTAAGAGTCCATTTTCATAAATTTAGGCCCAGCACCCAGGCAGAGGAGAGAGGTCCCGTAACAGAGGATCTGGCTTCATGTCAGCAGAGAATCAGTCTGCATGTCATAGCAGAGAATCAGGCTTCACGTCACCCACCACTGCAACAGTCCATTGTCATAAATTTAGGCCCAGCACCCAGGCAGAGGAGAGAGGTCCCGTAACAGAGGATCTGGCTTCATGTCAGCAGAGAATTAGTCTTCATATCATAGCAGAGAATCAGGCTTCACGTCACCCAACATTGGAACAGTCCATTGGCATATATTTAGGCCCCGGCACCCAGACAGAGGAGAGGTTCATTCAACTTTGGGTAGCCTCGCAATATAATGGTAAAATGAAAATAAAAATAGGATTGAATGAGGAAGTGCCCTGAAGTCCAATAATATATGGTTAAGGGGAGGTAGTTAATGTCTAATCTGGACAAGGGACGGACAGATCCTGTGGGATCCATGCCTGGTTCATTTTTATGAACGTCAGCTTGTCCACATTGGCTGTAGACAGGCGGCTGCGTTTGTCTGTAATGACGCCCCCTGCCGTGCTGAATACACGTTCAGACAAAACGCTGGCCGCCGGGCAGGCCTGCACCTCCAAGGCATAAAAGGCTAGCTCTGGCCACGTGGACAATTTAGAGACCCAGAAGTTGAATGGGGCCGAACCATCAGTCAGTACGTGGAGGGGTGTGCACATGTACTGTTCCACCATGTTAGTGAAATGTTGCCTCCTGCTAACACGTTGCGTATCAGGTGGTGGTGCAGTTAGCTGTGGCGTGTTGACAAAAGTTTTCCACATCTCTGCCATGCTAACCCTGCCCTCAGAGGAGCTGGCCGTGACACAGCTGCCTTGGCGACCTCTTGCTCCTCCTCTGCCTTGGCCTTGGGCTTCCACTTGTTCCCCTGTGACATTTGGGAATGCTCTCAGTAGCGCGTCTACCAACGTGCGCTTGTACTCGCGCATCTTCCTATCACGCTCCAGTGCAGGAAGTAAGGTGGGCACATTGTCTTTGTAGCGTGGATCCAGCAGGGTGGCAACCCAGTAGTCCGCACAGGTTAAAATGTGGGCAACTCTGCTGTCGTTGCGCAGGCACTGCAGCATGTAGTCGCTCATGTGTGCCAGGCTGCCCAGGGGTAAGGACAAGCTGTCCTCTGTGGGAGGCGAATCGTCATTGTCCTGCCTTTCCCCCCAGCCACGCACCAGTGATGGACCCGAGCTGCGTTGGGTGCCACCCCGCTGTGACCATGCTTCATCCTCATCCTCCTCCACCTCCTCCTCATCCTCGTCCTCCTCGTCCTCCAGTAGTGGGCCCTGGCTGGCCACATTTGTACCTGGCCTCTGCTGTTGCCAAAAACCTCCCTCTGAGTCACTTCGAAGAGACTGGCCTGAAAGTGCTAAAAATGACCCCTCTTCCTCCTCCTCCTCCTCCTGGGCCACCTCCTCTTCCATCATCGCCCTAAGTGTTTTCTCAAGGAGACATAGAAGTGGTATTGTAACGCTGATAACGGCGTCATCGCCACTAGCCATGTTGGTGGAGTACTCGAAACAGCGCAACAGGGCACACAGGTCTCGCATGGAGGCCCAGTCATTGGTGGTGAAGTGGTGCTGTTCTGTAGTGCGACTGACCCGTGCGTGCTGCAGCTGAAACTCCACTATGGCCTGCTGCTGCTCGCACAGTCTGTCCAGCATGTGCAAGGTGGAGTTCCACCTGGTAGGCACGTCGCATATGAGGCGGTGAACGGGAAGGCCGAAGTTACGCTGTAGCGCAGACAGGCGAGCAGCGGCAGGATGTGAACGCCGGAAGCGCGAACAGACGGCCCGCACTTTATGCAGCAGCTCTGACATGTCGGGGTAGTTGTGAATGAACTTCTGCACCACCAAATTCAGCACATGCGCCAAGCAAGGGATGTGCGTCAAATTGGCTAGTCCCAGAGCTGCAACGAGATTTCGCCCATTATCACACACCACCAGGCCGGGCTTAAGGCTCACCGGCAGCAACCACTCGTCAGTCTGTTGTTCTATAACCCGCCACAACTCCTGTGCGGTGTGGGGCCTGTCCCCCAAACATATGAGTTTCAGAATGGCCTGCTGACGTTTACCCCGTGCTGTGCTGAAGTTGGTGGTGAAGGTGTGTGGCTGACTGGATGAGCAGGTGGAAGAAGAGGAGGAGGAAGCCGAGAAGGAGGAGGTGGCAACAGGAGGCAAAGAATGTTGCCCTGCGATCCTTGGCGGTGGAAGGACGTGCGCCAAACAGCTCTCCGCCTGGGGCCCAGCTGCCACTACATTTACCCAGTGTGCAGTTAGGGAGATATAGCGTCCCTGGCCGTGCTTACTGGTCCACGTATCTGTGGTTAGGTGGACCTTGCTACAGATGGCGTTGCGCAGTGCACACTTGATTTTATCGGATACTTGGTTGTGCAGGGAAGGCACGGCTCTCTTGGAGAAGTAGTGGCGGCTGGGAACAACATACTGTGGGACAGCAAGCGACATGAGCTGTTTGAAGCTGTCTGTGTCCACCAGCCTAAATGACAGCATTTCATAGGCCAGTAGTTTAGAAATGCTGGCATTCAGGGCCAGGGATCGAGGGTGGCTAGGTGGGAATTTACACTTTCTCTCAAATGTTTGTGAGATGGAGAGCTGAACGCTGCCGTGTGACATGGTTGAGACGCTTGGTGACGGAGGTGGTGGTGGTGTTGGTGGTACATCCCCTGTTTGCTGGGCGGCAGGTGCCAACGTTCCTCCAGAGGCGGAGGAAGAGGCCGAGGCGGCAGCAGCAGAAGAGGCCGAGGCGGCAGTAGCAGAAGAGGTAGCAGGGGGAGCCTGAGTGACTTCCTTGGTTTTAAGGTGTTTACTCCACTGCAGTTCATGCTTTGCATGCAGGTGCCTGGTCATGCAGGTTGTGCTCAGGTTCAGAACGTTAATGCCTCGCTTCAGGCTCTGATGGCACAGCGTGCAAACCACTCGGGTCTTGTCGTCAGCACATTGTTTGAAGAAGTGCCATGCCAGGGAACTCCTTGAAGCTGCCTTTGGGGTGCTCGGTCCCAGATGGCGGCGGTCAGTAGCAGGCGGAGTCTCTTGGCGGCGGGTGTTCTGCTTTTGCCCACTGCTCCCTCTTTTGCTACGCTGTTGGCTCGGTCTCACCACTGCCTCTTCCTCCGAACTGTGAAAGTCAGTGGCACGACCTTCATTCCATGTGGGGTCTAGGACCTCATCGTCCCCTGCATCGTCTTCCACCCAGTCTTGATCCCTGACCTCCTGTTCAGTCTGCACACTGCAGAAAGACGCAGCAGTTGGCACCTGTGTTTCGTCATCATCAGAGACATGCTGAGGTGGTATTCCCATGTCCTCATCATCAGGAAACATAAGTGGTTGTGCGTCAGTGCATTCTATGTCTTTCACCGCTGGGGAGGGGCTAGGTGGATGCCCTTGGGAAACCCTGCCAGCGGAGTCTTCAAACAGCATAAGAGACTGCTGCATAACTTGAGGCTGAGACAGTTTCCCTGGTATGCATGGGGGTGATGTGACAGACTGATGGGGTTGGTTTTCAGGCGCCATCTGTGCGCTTTCTGCAGAAGACTGGGTGGGAGATAATGTGAACGTGCTGGATCCACTGTCGGCCACCCAATTGACTAATGCCTGTACTTGCTCAGGCCTTACCATCTTTAGAACGGCATTGGGCCCCACCATATATCGCTGTAAATTCTGGCGGCTACTGGGACCTGAGGTAGTTGGTACACTAGGACGTGTGGATGTGGCAGAACGGCCACGTCCTCTCCCAGCACCAGAGGGTCCACTAACACCACCACGACCATGTCCACGTCCGCGTCCCTTACTAGATGTTTTCCTCATTGTTATGGTTCACCACAACAACAAAAATATTATTTGGCCCAATGTATTGTATTCAAATTCAGCGGGATATAAATTTGAGGCCTAGTATTTAGGCGCTGGGTGACCGGTATGGATTTAGTGACAGAATTAGACTTGGAAATGCACAGTAGCGTGTGTGTGAAGTTATTCTGAATGAACCTATGTGCACCTTGAATATTATATACCCTTTTAGGGATAGATTTCAAATAGCTCTGATATAGCAGAAACCACTAAATTATGAAATTGCTAAATTGGGAATTGTATTTCAACCCAGAACAAAAAATGTGCTTTGACGGACACTAAATAACTTTCCCAGCCACAACAGTACAGCGGTAACGAGAGATTTAGCGGGATATAAATTTGAGGCCTAGTATTTAGGCGCTGGGTGACCGGTATGGATTTACTAACAGAATTAGACTTGGAAATGCACAGTAGCGTGTGTGTGATGTTATTCTGAATGACCCTATGTGCACCTTGAATATTATATACCCTTTTAGGGATAGATTTCAAATAGCTCTGATCTAGCAGAAACCACTAAATTATGAAATTGCTAAATTGGGAATTGTATTTCAACCCAGAACAAAAAATGTGCTTTGACGGACACTAAATAACTTTCCCAGCCACAACAGTACAGCGGTAACGAGAGATTTAGCGGGATATAAATTTGAGGCCTAGTATTTAGGCGCTGGTTGACCGGTATGGATTTACTAACAGAATTAGACTTGGAAATGCACAGTAGCGTGTGTGTGAAGTTATTCTGAATGACCCTATGTGCACCTTGAATATTATATACCCTTTTAGGGATAGATTTCAAATAGCTCTGATATAGCAGAAACCACTAAATTATGAAATTGCTAAATTGGGAATTGTATTTCAACCCAGAACAAAAAATGTGCTTTGACGGACACTAAATAACTTGCCCAGCCACAACAGTACAGCGGCAACGACAGATTTAGCGGGATATAAATTTGAGGCCTAGTATTTAGGCGCTGGGTGACCGGTATGGATTTAGTGACAGAATTAGACTGGGATATGGCCAAAAAATAACCACACTATTGCTGGTTAAATGCACTTGGTGTGACAGCTTGACCAACCACACTACTGAGGGTTAAATGCACTTGGTGATGGGCGCAGCTTGCCCCTGATGTAGTATATATATGGCCAAAAAATGAACAGACAATTGCTGGTTAAATGCACTTGGTGTGACAGCTTCACCCTGATGTAGGCTTTAGCCAAAAAAACAACCACACCATTGAGGGTTAAATGCACTTGGTGACAGGCGCAGCTTGCCCCTGATGTAGTATATGGCCAAAAAATGAACAGACTATTGCTGGTTAAATGCACTTGGTGACGGGCGCAGCTTGCCTCTGATTTAGTAAATGGCCAAAAAATGAACAGACTATTGCTGGTTAAATGCACTTGGTGTGACAGCTTCACCCTGATGTAGGCTTTAGCCAAAAAACAACCACACCATTGAGGGTTAAATGCACTTGGTGACAGGCGCAGCTTGCCCCTGATGTAGTATATGGCCAAAAAATGAACAGACTATTGCTGGTTAAATGCACTTGGTGTGACAGCTTGACCAACCACACTACTGAGGGTTAAATGCACTTGGTGACGGGCGCAGCTTGCCCCTGATGTAGTATATGGCCAAAAAATGAACAGACTATTGCTGGTTAAATGCACTTGGTGACGGGCGCAGCTTGCCCTTGATTTAGTATATGGCCAAAAAATGAACAGACTATTGCTGGTTAAATGCACTTGGTGTGATAGCTTGACCAACCACACTACTGAGGGTTAAATGCATTTGGTGACGGGCGCAGCTTGCCCCTGATGTAGTATATGGCCAAAAAATGAACAGACTATTGCTGGTTAAATTCACTTGGTGTGACAGCTTCACCCTGATGTAGGCTTTAGCCAAAAAACAACCACACCATTGAGGGTTAAATGCACTTGGTGACAGGCGCAGCTTGCCCCTGATGTAGTATATGGCCAAAAAATAAACAGACTATTGCTTTTTAAATGCACTTGGTGTGACAGCTTGACCCTGATGTAGGCTTTAGCCAAAAAACAACCACACCATTGAGGGTTAAATGCACTTGGTCGCAGCTTGGATGCACTTGGTCGCAGCACCGCACAAGACACAAAATGGCCGCCAATCACCCCAGAAAAAAGTGACTGACAAACGGTCTGGGCAGCCTAAAAACAGTGAGCAATTGAGTATCAGCAGCTCAATGATCCACAGCTGCAGATCGATCAATTAATCAAGTGCTTTGGAGGAGTTAATCAGCCTAATCTCGCCCTACTGTCGCAGCCGCAACCTCTCCCTACGCTAATCAGAGCAGAGTGACGGGCGGCGCTATGTGACTCCAGCTTAAATAGAGGCTGGGTCACATGGTGCTCTGGCCAATCACAGCCATGCCAATAGTAGGCATGGCTGTGACGGCCTCTTGGGGCAAGTAGTACGACGCTTGTTGATTGGCTGCTTTGCAGCCTTTCAAAAAGCGCCAAGAAAGCATCACAAAAGCGCCAAGAAAGCGACGAACACCGAACCCGGACTTTTACGAAAATGTCCGGGTTCGGGTCCGTGTCACGGACACCCCAAAATTCGGTACGAACCCGAACTATACAGTTCGAGTTCGCTCATCCCTAATTAAGACCCTTTTTTTTTTTTACCTGGTGTGAGTGGGGAAAAGTCTCAGATTGTGTCGCAAATAACTTTTGCACTTCAATTTACGCCAGAAATACAATACATTTTGTATTACCATAATAGCTTCAACCTGCAGAATAAAGTTTGATCACGTATATCATACAGTGAACCATATAAAATATATACACAGAATGGCAATTTTTTCCCAGCTCACCTCCTAAAAAAATTTGATAAAAAAATCGATCAGAAAGCCCAATGTGCCCTAAAATGGTGAAAATAAAAACTATAGCTTGTCCCACAAAAAGTCAACAAAAATAGTTAATAGACTTAAAAACCATTTTAGTAAATTCCATGTTACAAAACTCAGATGCTGCTCCTTCCTTTCTGAGCCCTGGCATATTCCCAAACAGTTTATGAGCACATATGGGGTGTTGCTGTATTCAAGTGAAAACGGGGTAGCAAATTGTAGGGTGATATTCTTCTGTTATCCCTTATGAAAAAGAAAGTCTGGGCCTAATGAACCATTTTCTTGAAAAAAAATTTTTTTTTTCATTTTCATAGCCAAGTGTTTCGAAATTCTATGAAATGCCTGTTGGGTCAATGTGCTCACTACAACCCATTCCTCTGGTGGTGTAGTTTCCAAAATGTGGTCACTTTAAGTGGGCACCCAAACACCATTCCAGCAAAATCTGTTCCTTCCCTTCAGATCCCTGTTCTGTACCCATACAACAGTCTACAAGCACATTTGGAGTGTTTCTATAAACAGACAAATGAGGGTAATAAAGATTGTGTCTTGTTTTGCTGTTAACCCTTGCTGTGTTACAGGAAAAAAATGATTAAAAAAAGGTAACATTTTTACATTTCACATCCATTTTGTTTTCATTTCTATGGAACAAACACTTCTAAAATAATTTTTGAAAAAGGCCTCATGCACACAACAGTTGTTTTTTGCGTCCGCAAATTGTGCGTCCGCCAAAAAAAACGGATGCAGCATCTGTTTTTTTTTTTTTAGAGGATCTGTTTTTTTCCCACAGATCCCTAGTAATAAATGCCTATCCTTGTCCGCAAATGTAAAAAAAAAGTAGGACATGCACTATTTTTTTTGCTGAAGGGAAACAGGGACAACGGACGCGGAACACAAACGGATGAACTATCAGGTCTAGTTTCTAAAATTAGGTAATCTATGGGTGGTAAGGCCCTTAATGTCACATCAGAACTGAATTGGTCCTTAAAAAGTATGTTTTGGAAATTTTATGGATTTTTTTATGGTCTTTTAACACTCTAAAAAAAAAAAAATGCTATTTACAATATGATGCCAACATAAAGTAGACATACAGTGAATGTTAAAGGGGTTGTCTCATCTTGCTAATCCCCTTTCAATCTATTCCTTCCCCTCCAATAATCATTTCTTCGATATATTTATATTATCTAAACAGGATGTAAATCCTGTTATTGACCGTTTTATACCCCATTTTTACATGCTCATTTCTAGGAGTTACGGCCAGCGCTACTATGTTAGTAGCAGTGGCCGTGCTGTTACCTCCGACTCTTCTCCTCCTCTCCGGCTGCCGAAGTGGCCGGGTTTCACGGGAGCGAGCATGCACAAACAATGGAGCATGCGCAGTCACTCCTGGCCCCGGCCCCCTCGCCCTCGCATGGATGATTATCCCAGTTACAGGGCGTTCGCTACAGCCCTATAACTATGATAAAGAAACTTGATTCTATGCACTTACTACAGGCCAATGGCAGCTGTCTCCAAACAACCTCATCTGGAGACGGTTGCCTTACCCAATCCCCACCTGTCATCCCCTTATACAAATATATAAGGAGACAACAGTTGTTATTCACATGATCACAAGCGTGTAGCAGGCAAGGTTTATGTAAGTCATCAATATTGTCCCCAAAATTCCTCCACTATATTTTCCCCTAAATTCCATGAGCAGGGGTGGAGGGGGCAGAGCATAATACTAATAGGAATAATAGAGGAGGCTCGGAGAGCATTATGCAGACATCAGCAAAGGTGGAGGGGGGAGTCTAATACTAATAGGAATTATAGAGGAGGCTGAGAGAGAATTATGCAGACATGAGCAGTGGTGGAGGGGGGAGCATAAGGCCCCTTTCACACGGGCGAGTATTCCACGCGGGTGCGATGCGTGAGTTGAACGCATTGCACCCGCAATGAATCCTGACCCATTCATTTCTATGGGGCTGTTCACATGAGCGGTGATTTTCACGCATCACTTACGCGTTGCGTGAAAATCGCAGCATGTTCTATATTCTGCATTTTTCACGTAACGCAGGCCCCATCGAAATGAATGGGGTTGCGTGAAAATCGCAAGCATCCGCAAGCAAGTGCGGATGCGGTGCGATTTTCACGCATGGGTTCTAGGTGACAGTCTATTCACTGTATTATTTTCCCTTATAACATGGTTATAAGGGAAAATAATAGCATTCTGAATACAGAATGCTTAGTATAATAGTGCTGGAAGGGTTAAAAAAAAATAAAAAAGTTAACTCACCTTCTCCTCTTGATCGCGTAGTTCCCGGTCGGTCTCTTCATTAGCTGTGGGCTAAAGGACCTGTGGTGATGTCAGATCACATGCTCCATCACCATGGTCCATCACCGTGGTGATGGACCATGTGATCTGACATCACCACAGGTCCTTTAGCCCACAGCTAAAGAAGAGACCGACTGGGAACTACGCGATCAAGAGGAGAAGGTGAGTTAACTTTTTTATTTTTTTTAACCCTTCCAGCACTATTATACTATGCATTCTGTAGTCAGAAAGCTATTATTTTCCTCTATAACCATGTTATAAGGGAAAATAATACAATCTTCAGAACATCAATCCCAAGCCCGAACTTCTGTGAAGAAGTTCGGGTTTGGGTACCAAACATGCGCAATTTTTCTCACGCGAGTGCAAAACGCATGACAATGTTTTGCACTCACGCAGAAAAATCGCGCATTTTCCCACAACGCACACGCCTCTTATCCGGGCCAAAAAAATGACGCCCGTGTGAAAGAGGCCTAATACTAATAGGAATTATAGAGGAGGCTGAGAGAGAATTATGCAGACATGAGCAAAGGTGGAGGGGGGAGTCTAATACTAATAGGAATTATAGAGGAGGCTGAGAGAGAATTATGCAGACATGAGCAGTGGTGGAGGGGGAAGAGCATAATACTAATAGGAATTATAGAGGAGGCTGAGAGAGAATTATGCAGACATGAGCAAAGGTGGAGGGGGGAGTCTAATACTAATAGGAATTATAGAGGAGGCTGAGAGAGAATTATGCAGACATTAGCAAAGGTGGAGGGGGGCCTAATACTAATAGGAATTATAGAGGAGACTGAGAGAGAATTATGCAGACATGAGCAAAGGTGGAGGGGGGAGTCTAATACTAATAGGAATAATAGAGGAGGCTGGGAGAGAATTATGCAGACATGAGCAGTGGTGGAGGGGGCAGAGCATAATACTAATAGGAATTATAGAGGAGGCTGGGAGAGAATTATGCAGACATGAGCAAAGGTGGAGGGGGGGAGTCTAATACTAATAGGAATAATAGAGGAGACTGGGAGAGAATTATGCAGACATGAGCAGTGGTGGAGGGGGCAGAGCATAATACTAATAGGAATAATAGAGGAGGCTGGGAGAGAATTATGCAGACATGAGCAGTGGTGGAGGGGGCAGAGCATAATACTAATAGGAATAATAGAGGAGGCTGGGAGAGAATTATGCAGACATGAGCAAAGGTGGAGGGGGGGAGAATAATACTAATAGGTATAATAGAGGAGGCTGAGAGAGAATTATGCAGACATGAGCAAAGGTGGAGGGGGGGAGCCTAATACTAATAGGAATTATAGAGGAGGCTGAGAGAGAATTATGCAGACATAAGCAGTGGTGGAGGGGGCAGAGCATAATACTAATAGGAATTATAGAGGAGGCTGAGAGAGAATTCTGCAGACATGAGCAAAGGTAGAGGGGGGGAGAATAATACTAATAGGAATAATAGAGGAGGCTGAGAGAGAATTATGCAGACATGAGCAAAGGTGGAGGGGGGAGTCTAATACTAATAGGAATTATAGAGGAGGCTGAGAGAGAATTATGCAGACATGAGCAGTGGTGGAGGAGGCAGAGCATAATACTAATAGGAATTATACAGGAGGCTGAGAGAGAAATATGCAGACATGAGCAAAGGTGGAGGGGGGCCTAATACTAATAGGAATTATAGAGGAGGCTGAGAGAGAATTATGTAGGCATGAGCAAAGGTGGAGGAGGGGGGCTAATACTAATAGGAATTATACAGTAGGCTGGAAGAGAATTATGCAGACATAAGCAGTGGTGGAGGGGAGAGCCTAATACTAATAGGAATAATAGAGGAGGCTGGGAGAGCGTTATGCAGACATGAGCCTTGGTGGAGGGTGGGGGGGATTAATACTAATAGGAATAATAGAGGAGGCGAGGAGAGTGTTATACAAACATGATCGGGGGAGAGCATAAGAGGAGGAGGATAGGAGAGTATAATAATGACATGAATAATGGAGGAGGTGGGGAGAGCATTATACAGACATGAGCAGGGGGGAGAGCCTAATACTGTTAGGAATATTGGATAGGAGAGCATAATAATAATGACATGATCAGTGGGGGAGGGGTGGAGAGCATAATACAGACATGAATAATGGAGGGGGAGCATAATAATTACATGATCAGTGGGGGAGGGGTGCAGACCATAATACAGACATAATTAATGGAGGGGGAGCATAATAATGACATGATCAGTGGGGGAGGGGTGGAGACCATAATACAGACATAATTAATGGAGGGGGAGCATAATAATGACATGATCAGTGGGGGAGGGGTGGAGACCATAATACAGACATAATTAATGGAGGGGGAGCATAATAATGACATGATCAGTGGGGGAGGGGTGGAGACCATAATACAGACATGAATAATGGAGGGGGAGCATAATAATGACATGATCAATGGGGGAGGGGTGGAGACCATAATACAGACATAATTATTGGAGGGAGAGCATAATAATGACATGAATAATGGAGGAAGGGGCCAATACATCTAAGTATACAGAACATACATAAAACGACATTGCAGGGAGGCAGTGACAGGGAAAATAGAAAATAAGCAGAGTAACGGTGTGTTGATTACAGGAGGGGCAACTGTTAGGCCTCTTTCACACGAGCAGATAAAAAAGCCGTGGCACTCAGATGGATCAATTTCAATTTCTTTTATTTCACCTCTTGTGGATATAAAAGAAATTTAAATTGATCCATCTGAGTGCCACGGCTTTCTTATCTGCTGCTGTAAATTACGGGAACCCCCAGACCGGGATCCAGCGCTGCGCGCACTACCACGAACCGGAACACTGAGATAACAGTGAGTAGTGCTGACCTAATATTTTTTTTAACACGAGCGTGACGGATTAGGTCCGGATGCGTTCAGTGAAACTCGCACCATTTTGCAAGCAAGTACAGTCAGTTTTGTTTGCGATTGCGTTCAGTTTTTTTCGCGTGGGTGCAATATGTTGTGATGCGTTTTTCACGCGCGTCATAAAAAACAGAAGGTTTACAAACAACATCTCTTAGCAACGATCAGTGATAAACACATTGCATCCGCACTTGCTTCCGGATGCAATGCGTTTTTCACTGAAGCCCCATTCACTTCTATGGGGCCTTTGCTGCGTGAATATAGAACATGCTGTGATTCTCACGCAATACAGAACTGATGCGTGAAAAAAAATGCTCATGTACACAGACCCATTGAAAATGGGTCAGGATTCAGTGTCGGTGCTGTGTGTTCACGTCACGCATTGCACCCGCATAGAAAACTCGCTCGTGTGAAAGGGGCCTTACACAGAACAGATCATGACAAGCAACTTACCATTGGATGTCACTGCTCTGCAGTAGAGTTGAGCGGACACCTGGATGTTCGGGTTCGAGAAGTTCGGCCGAACTTCCCGGAAATGTTCGGGATCCGAACCCGATCCGAACTTCGTCCCGAACCCGAACCCCATTGAAGTCAATGGGGACCCGAACTTTTCGGCACTAAAAAGGCTGTAAAACAGCCCAGGAAAGGGCTAGAGGGCTGCAAAAGGCAGCAACATGTAGGTAAATCCCATGCAAACAAATGTGGATAGGGAAATGAATAAAAATAAAAATAAAATAAATAAAAATTAACCAATATCAATTGGAGAGAGGTCCCATAACAGAGAATCTGGCTTCACGTCACCCACCACTGGAACAGTCCATTCTCAGATATTTAGGCCCCGGCACCCAGGCAGAGGAGAGAGGTCCCGTAACAGAGAATCTGGCTTCATGTCAGCAGAGAATCAGTCTGCATGTCATAGCAGAGAATCAGGCTTCACAACAGCCACCACCGCAACAGTCCATTGTCATATATGTAGGCCCAGCACACAGGCAGAGGAGAGAGGTCCCGTAACAGAGAATCTGTCTTCATGTCAGCAGAGAATCAGTCTGCATGTCATAGCAGAGAATCAGGCTTCACGTCAGCCACCACTGCAACAGTCCATTGGCATATATTTAGGCCCAGCATCCAGGCAGAGGAGAGAGGTCCCGTAACAGAGAATCTGTCTTCATGTCAGCAGAGAATAAGCCTGCATGTCATAGCAGAGAATCAGGCTTCACGTCACCCAACATTGGAACAGTCCATTGGCATATATTTAGGCCCAGCACCCAGGCAGAGGAGAGAGGTCCCGTAACAGAGGATCTGGCTTCATGTCAGCAGAGAATCAGTCTGCATGTCATAGCAGGGAATCAGGCTTCACGTCAGCCACCACTGCAACAGTCGATTGTCATATATTTAGGCCCCGGCACCCAGACAGAAGAGAGGTTCATTCAACTTTGGGTAGCCTCGCAATATAATGTTAAAATGAAAATAAAAATTGGATTGAATGAGGAAGTGCCCTGGAGTACAATAATATATGGTTAAGGGGAGATAGTTAATGTATAATCTGCACAAAGGATGGACAGGTCCTGTGGGATCCATGCCTGGTTCATTTTTATGAACGTCAGCTTGTCCACATTGGCTGTAGACAGGCGGCTGCGTTTGTCTGTAATGACGCCCCCTGCCGTGCTGCATACACGTTCAGACAAAACGCTGGCCGCCGGGCAGGCCAGCACCTCCAAGGCATAAAAGGCTAGCTCTGGCCACGTGGACAATTTAAAGACCCAGAAGTTGAATGGGGCCGAACCATCAGTCAGTACGTGGAGGGGTGTGCACACGTACTGTTCCACCATGTTAGTGAAATGTTGCCTCCTGCTAACACGTTGCGTATCAGGTGGTGGTGCAGTTAGCTGTGGCGTGTTGACAAAACTTTTCCACATCTCTGCCATGCTAACCCTGCCCTCAGAGGAGCTGGCCGTGACACAACTGCCTTGGCGACCTCTTGCTCCTCCTCTGACTTGGCCTTGGGCTTCCACTTGTTCCCTGTGACATTTGGGAATGCTCTCAGTAGCGCGTCTACCAATGTGCGCTTCTACTCGCGCATCTTCCTATCACGCTCCAGTGCAGGAAGTAAGGTGGGCACATAGTCTTTGTACCGTGGATCCAGCAGGGTGGCAACCCAGTAGTCCACACACGTTAAATTGTGGGCAACTCTGCTGTCGTTGCGCAGGCACTGCAGCATGTAGTCGCTCATGTGTGCCAGGCTGCCCAGGGGTAAGGACAAGCTGTCTTCTGTGGGAGGCGTTTCGTCATCGTCCTGCCTTTCACCCCAGCCACGCACCAGTTATGAGCCCGAGCTGCGTTGGGAGCCACCCGGCTGTGACCATGCTTCATCCTCATCCTCCTCCACCTCCTCCTCATCCTCGTCCTCCTCGTCCTCCAGTAGTGGGCCCTGGCTGGCCACATTTGTACCTGGCCTCTGCTGTTGCAAAAAACCACCCTCTGAGTCACTTCGAAGAGACTGGCCTGAAAGTGCTAAAAATGACCCCTCTTCCTCCTCCTCCTCCTCCTGGGCCACCTCCTCTTCCATCATCGCCCTAAGTGTTTTCTCAAGGAGACATAGAAGTGGTATTGTAACGCTGATAACGGCGTCATCGCCACTGGCAATGTTGGTGGAGTACTGGAAACAGCGCAACAGGGCACACAGGTCTCGCATGGAGGCCCAGTCATTGGTGGTGAAGTGGTGCTGTTCTGTAGTGCGACTGACCCGTGCGTGCTGCAGCTGAAACTCCACTATGGCCTGCTGCTGCTCACACAGTCTGTCCAGCATGTGCAAGGTGGAGTTCCACCTGGTGGGCACGTCGCATATGAGGCGGTGAGCGGGAAGGCCGAAGTTACGCTGTAGCGCAGACAGGCGAGCAGCAGCAGGATGTGAATGCCGGAAGCGCGAACAGACGGCCCGCACTTTATGCAGCAGCTCTGACATGTCGGGGTAGTTGTGAATGAACTTCTGCACCACCAAATTCAGCACATGCGCCAAGCAAGGGATGTGCGTTAAACCGGCTAGTCCCAGAGCTGCAACGAGATTTCGCCCATTATCGCACACCACCAGGCCGGGCTTGAGGCTCACCGGCAGCAACCACTCGTCGGTCTGTTGTTCTATACCCCGCCACAACTCCTGTGTGGTGTGGGGCCTGTCCCCCAAACATATGAGTTTCAGAATGGCCTGCTGACGTTTACCCCGGGCTGTGCTGAAGTTGGTGGTGAAGGTGTGTGGCTGACTGGATGAGCAGGTGGAAGAAGAGGAGGAGGAAGCCGAGTAGGAGGAGGTGGCAACAGGAGGCAAAGAATGTTGCCCTGTGATCCTTGGCGGCGGAAGGACATGCGCCAGCTGCCACTACATTTACCCAGTGTGCAGTTAGGGAGATATAGCGTCCCTGGCCGTGCTTACTGGTCCACGTATCTGTGGTTAGGTGGACCTTGCCACAGATGGCGTTGCGCAGTGCACACTTGATTTTATCGGATACTTGGTTGTGCAGGGAAGGCACGGCTCTCTTGGAGAAGTAGTGCCGGCTGGGAACAACATACTGTGGGACAGCAAGCGACATGAGCTGTTTGAAGCTGTCTGTGTCCACCAGCCTAAATGACAGCATTTCATAGGCCAGTAGTTTAGAAATGCTGGCATTCAGGGCCAGAAATCGAGGGTGGCTAGGTGGGAATTTACGCTTTCTCTCAAATGTTTGTGAGATGGAGAGCTGAACGCTGCCGTGTGACATGGTTGAGATGCTTGGTGACGGAGGTGGTGTTGGTGGTACATCCCCTGTTTGCTGGGCGGCAGGTGCCAACGTTCCTCCAGAGGCGGAGGAAGAGGCCGAGGCGGCAGCAGCAGAAGAGGCCAAGGCGGCAGCAGCAGAAGAGGCCGAGGCGGCAGCAGCAGAAGAGGCCGAGGCGGCAGCAGCAGAAGAGGCCGAGGCGGCAGCAGCAGAAGAGGCCGAGGCGGCAGCAGCAGAAGAGGCCGAGGCGGCAGCAGCAGAAGAGGCCGAGGCGGCAGTAGCAGAAGAGGTAGCAGGGGGAGCCTGAGTGACTTCCTTGTTTTTAAGATATTTACTCCACTGCAGTTCATGCTTTGCATGCAGGTACCTGGTCATGCAGGTTGTGCTAAGGTTCAGAACGTTAATGCCTCGCTTCAGGCTCTGATGGCATAGCGTGCAAACCACTCGGGTCTTGTCGTCAGCACATTGTTTGAAGAAGTGCCATGCCAGGGAACTCCTTGAAGCTGCCTTTGGGGTGCTCGGTCCCAGATGGCAGCGGTCAGTAGCAGGCGGAGTCTCTTGGCGGCGGGTGTTCTGCTTTTGCCCACTGCTCCCTCTTTTGCTACGCTGTTGGCTCGGTCTCACCACTGCCTCTTCCTCCGAACTGTGAAAGTCAGTGGCACGACCTTCATTCCATGTGGGGTCTAGGACCTCATCGTCCCCTGCATCGTCTTCCACCCAGTCTTGATCCCTGACCTCCTGTTCAGTCTGCACACTGCAGAAAGACGCAGCAGTTGGCACCTGTGTTTCGTCATGATCAGAGACATGCTGAGGTGGTATTCCCATGTCCTCATCATCAGGAAACATAAGTGGTTGTGCGTCAGTGCATTCTATGTCTTCCACCGCTGGGGAAGGGCTGGGTGGATGCCCTTGGGAAACCCTGCCAGCGGAGTCTTCAAACAGCATAAGAGACTGCTGCATAACTTGAGGCTCAGACAGTTTCCCTGGTATGCATGGGGGTGATGTGACAGACTTATAGGCTTGGTTTTCAGGCGCCATCTGTGCGCTTTCTGCAGAATACTGGGTGGGAGATAATGTGAACGTGCTGGATCCACTGTCGGCCACCCAATTGACTAATGCCTGTACCTGCTCAGGCCTTACCATCCTTAGAACAGCATTGGGCCCCACCAAATATCGCTGTAAATTATGGCGGCTACTGGGACCTGAGGTAGTTGGTACACTAGGACGTGTGGCTGTGGCAGAACGGCCACGTCCTCTCCCAGCACCAGAGGGTCCACTAACACCACCACGACCATGTCCGCGTCCTTTACTAGATGTTTTCCTCATTGTTATCGTTCACCACAACAACAAAAATATTATTTGGCCCAATGTATTGAATTCAAATTCAGGACTTTTTTTTACAGACACCTAACACTATCTGGCTATCTATTTAGGTGCCGTATTACACTAATACAGGCACAGCAGTAACCACAGATTTAGCTGAATATAAATTTGAGGCCTAGTATTTAGGCGCTGGGTGACAGGTATACGTTTTACGGACAGAATTAGACTGGGATATGCACAGTAGCGTGTGTGTGAAGTTATTCAGAATGACCCTATCAGCACCTTGAATATTATATACCCTTTTAGGGATAAATTTAAAGTAGGCCTGATACAGCAGAAACCACTAAATTAGGAAATTGCTAAATTGGGAATTGTATTTCAACCCAGAACAAAAACTGTGCTTTGACGGACACTAAATAACTTGCCTAGCCACAACAGTACAGCAGTAACAACAGATTTAGCTGGATATAAATTTGAGGCCTAGTATTTAGGCGCTGGGTGACAGGTATAGGTTTACTGACAGAATTAGACTTGGAAATGCACAGTAGCGTGTGTGTGAAGTTATTCAGAATGACCCTATGTGCACCTTGAATCTGATATACCCTTTTAGGGATAGATTTAAAATAGCTCTGATACAGCAGAAACCACTAAATTAGGAAATTGCTAAATTGGAAATTGTATTTCAACCCAGAACAAAAACTGTGCTTTGACGGACACTAAATAACTTGACCAGCCACACCAGTAACGACAGATTTAGCTGGATATAAACTTGAGGCCTAGTATTTAGCCGCTGGGTGACAGGTATACGTTTACTGACAGAATTAGACTGGGATATGGCCAAAAAATAACCACACTATTGATGGTTAAATGCACTTGGTGTGACAGCTTGACCAACCACACTACTGAGGGTTAAATGCACTTGGTGACAGGCGCAGCTTGCCCCTGATGTAGTATATGGCCAAAAAATAAACAGACTATTGCTGGTTAAATGCACTTGGTGTGATAGCTTCACCCTGATGTAGGATTTAGCCAAAAAACAACCACACCATTGAGGGTTAAATGCACTTGGTGACAGGCGCAGCTTGCCCCTGATGTAGTATATGGCCAAAAAATAAACAGACTATTGCTGGTTAAATGCACTTGGTGTGACAGCTGCACCCTGATGTAGGCTTTAGCCAAAAAACAACCACACCATTGAGGGTTAAATGCACTTGGTGACAGGCGCAGCTTGCCCCTGATGTAGTATATGGCCAAAAAATAACCAGACTATTGTTGGTTAAATGCACTTGGTGTGACAGCTTCACACTGATGTAGGAATTAGCCAAAAAACAACCACACCATTAAGGGTTAAATGCACTTGGTCGCAGCTTGCGCTGGCACACCAAGAGGCACAAAATGGCCGCCGATCACCCCAGAAAAAAGTGACTGATAAACGGTCTGGGCAGCCTAAAAACAGTGAGCAATTAAGTATCAGCAGCTCAATGATCCACAGCTGCAGATCGATCAATTAATCAAGTCCTTTGGAGGAGTTAATCTGCCTAATCTCGCCCTACTGTCGCAGCCGCAACCTCTCCCTATGCTGATCAGAGCAGAGTGACGGGCGGCGCTATGTGACTCCAGCTTAAATAGAGGCTGGGTCACATGGTGCTCTGGCCAATCACAGCCATGCCAATAGTAGGCATGGCTGTGATGGCCTCTTGGGGCAAGTAGTATGACGCTTGTTGATTGGCTGCTTTGCACCCTTTCAAAAAGCGCTAAGAAAGCGACGAACACCGAACCCGGACTTTTACGAAAATGTTCGGTTCCGTGTCACGGACACCCCAAAATTCGGTACGAACCCAAACTATACAGTTCGGGTTCGCTCATCCCTACTCTGCAGCTGTGCAGCTCTCCCTGAGGCTGAATCTCCTCCCACAGCCTCAGTAGCTGTGCTCAGACAAGGGGAGGGGGGTTACTTCCTCCCTGCCAGGCTTACCTTGCTTTGCATCACAGACTTCAGCTCTGCCCCCAGCAAGCAGGGAGGCAGCCAGCAACTAGGGAGGTGAGACAATTTAATATGGTATTACTCTCTTTAACCACTTAAGGACCACAGGTTTATACCCCCCCTAATTACTAGGCCCTTTTTTACAAATCGGCACTTCACAACTTTGGCGATTTATTGCTCAGTCGAGCAAATTGGCACCCAAATGAATTTTACCTCCTTTTCTTCTCACAAATACAGCTTTCTTTTGGTGGTATTTGATTGCTGCTGAGATTTTTCATTTTTTCTGATATTAATCAAAATAGACTGCAATTTTTTCCCAAAAAGTGTATTTTTAACTTTTTCTGGTAAAATTGTTCAAATATAATTACATTTCTATACAAGTTTGTGTCAGAATTTATTGTGCTACATGCCTTTGATAAAAAAAAAATCCAATAAGTGTATATTTATTGGTTTGCACAAAAGTTATAGCGTTTACAAACTATTGTACAAAAATGTGAATTTCCACATTTTGAAGCAGCTCTGACTTTCTGAGCACCTGTCATGTTTCTTGAGGTGCTAGAATACCAGGATAGTATAAATACCCCCCAAATGACCCCATTTTTAGAAAGAAGACACCCCAAAGTATTCGCGGAGGGGCATGGTGAGTACATGTATGATTTAATTTTTTTTCCCACAAGTTAGCGGAAAATAACACTTTCTGAGGAAAAAAAATAAATAATAAAGTTTCCATTTCTGCAAACTTCTGGCAAAAAAAATTAATCTCCCACGGACTCACTATGTCCCTCATGTGTGACACTTTTTTGCAGCCTAGATGCACAAAGGGGCCCAAATTCCAATGAGTACCTTTAGGATTTCACAGGGCATTCTAACGCATTTGGATTCCAAACTACTTCTCACGCTTTAGGGCCCCTAAAATGCCAGGGCAGTATAAATACCCCACAAGTGACCCCATTTTGGAAAGAAGACACCCCAAGGTATTCCGTGAGGGGCATGGCGGGTTCATAGAAGATTATTTAATTTTTGGGGCACAAGTTAGCGGAAAATTATTTTTTATTTTTATTTTTTTCTCATATTCCACTAACTTGTGAAAAAAATAAAATTTTATATGAACTCACCATGCAAGAGGTTAAAGCAGATAAATTCAAATTTAGAAAACAGTGAATTTTTCAAAATTTTCAGTAAATTTGGGATTTTCTTTATAAATAAAAGGTAAAACATTTTAAAAACCAGAACATAACAAGTACAAGGTGGGATACGTAAAAGCATTTCAAAGTTATTACCACATAAAGTGACACATCAGTTGTTTCACACAAGTGAGTCCATTGCGGGAATCGTTCTCAGTGTGTGAGTGTGATCCTCATAAAGCTGTCAGTATGATTCTGTAGAAGTAGGGCCAAAGCATTATAAATCATGATAATGCCATGCGCTCCTGCAAGTCCAGAACGGAGAATCACACTTTCACATTGACTTATAGAGTGTTTTTTTTATGCTATTACAGGAAAGTAGGCCACAGCACTCTATTCATAGAATGGCGAGGGTGGGTGCACGTCCGGGTTGTGTTCTAAAGCTCCATCTCCAGAACTTGTAAGTGTCACCAATATTTAGACAGCACTCCTTTGTTGGTGATAATTAAATGATTTTATTTCATGTTATTTCAGCCGGAATAGGTGGTTTGTCAGTTGCAACGTTTCAGGCTTAATAATCGCCCTTCATCAGGGACTCTGAGGACCACACTAGGTATATCATATCCCCTCAGCTCGATTCAGAGGAATTATTTTCCCATCCATTCCAAGACCTAACCGTTGCACAGCCATTCTTGGCATCGGATCAGGAAGAGGAGGTATCAATGGTTGCCATCCAGCAGTCTGATGACAGATCCCAGATCAGCCAAAGGAGGGTGGTCCCACTGTTGCTGCCTACACTGAGATCTCTAATGTCAGTTGTGGTAAAGGTGGTGATGACGTGTCGATGGACGTCACGTGGATTCCCACAAGAGAGGAAGAGAAGTGGAGTTCAGAGGGAGTGACGGAGCAGCAGATGGGGAGGAGAAGCAGGCAGAACTTACAGTGCACAGGAGGGAAAATGCTAATGTATCTGGCACGAGCCATCGACCATGCACGGTAACATTTGGCGCTCCTAAGACGCCGGCACATGGCTCCGCAGTGTGAGGTTTTTTTACCGTGTCCGCTGCTGCCATCTGCAGCCTGTGCTGTCAACACATAAGTCATGGTAAGCCCAACACTCACCTAGGGACAACTGCCTTAAGAATGCACCTAGCCTCCCATCACCGTGCCCAGTGGGAACAACACCGTCAGTACCCACAAAGTCACACTCCCGGCGCTCCACATCCTGCCTATTCTTCTCTCTCCTCCCATTTGTCCTCCACCTTCCACCGTGCCGTTGTCGCACTTATCTGGCAAACGGCAGGCTTCCATGGCCCAAATATTAGAGTGAAAAAAGATGATGACGCTGGATAACCCTCTTGCCCAATAGCTGACTGTTGGCTTGTTGGAACTGCTAGCCCGCCAACTACTGCCATATAAACTGGTGTACTCAGAGGCCTTTAGAATTATTGTGGCCATTGGCACACCAGGGAGTGGCACTTTCAAGTGTGAATGTGCTCCTATTTCATCTTGGGAGTAGCATTCCTGTGCATTTTTGCCCTTCCTATTAAAAAGACTGCTTGATTAGGTGGTACATATAGGTGTGCTTACTCCTCCAGCCATTGGTTGCTTGATGCACATAGAGGTTTCTAGGAGAAGCACACTATGTGCGGAGTCTGCGCTCCTGAACATAGAAGCCCAATGGCTTAGGTAGGAATAGCATAGGACCTGCCTGCCCTGAGACCACCTTGGCGCTGGGTAGGTGGGCACAGATGTGTTTTGATCAAAAAATATCTCAGAGTCTCAGATTTTATTACATCAGAGTGAGGGCTTGGTCCATATATAATGCTTGATTGTTAGTGCATTATAATATTTTTTATAATTTTTAATTTTTTTTCTGTGATTTTTTTTTTCCGTGAATGTAGCCAGGGACATCCACATATTTAGGAAAAAAATTTGACTATTTATTTTTTTCTTCTCATTTTGGCACCATATTCTGACCCCTATAACTTTTATTTAGTTATGCGTTGGATCACTTTTTATAAAAAATTTTGTGAGAGGTAAAACGACCAAGAAATGGTGAATCATTCAAGTTGACTTTTTGTGCAGCCATTTTGTGCCTTGTGGTGCGCCAGCAGAAGCTGCCACCAAGTCCATTTAACCATCAAATAGTGTGGTTATTTTTTAGCTATATCCTACATCAGGGGCAAGCTGCCACAAAGTCCATTTAACCATCAATAGTGTGGTTATTTTTTGGCTATATCCTACATCAGGGGCTTGGCTGTCCTTGCTATTTTATTGAGCGGTGAAATACAGCTGATAGGGTCATCCACAATAACTTCACACGCTACCGTGCATTTCCAAGTCTAATTCTGTCCGTAAACGTATACCTGTCATCCAGCGCCTAAATACTAGGCCTACAATTTATATTCAGCTAAATCTGTCGTTACTGCTGTGCCTGTATTAGTGTAATACGGTACCTAAATAGATAGCCAGATAGTGTTAGGTGTCTGTAATAAAAGGCCTGAATTTGAATTCAATACATTGGGCCAAATAATATTTTTGTTATTGTGGTGAACGGTAACAATGAGGAAAACATCTAGTAAGGGACACGGACGCGGACACGGTCGTGTTGGTGTTAGTGGACCCTCTGGTGCTGGGAGAGGACGTGGCCGTTCTGCCACAGCCACACGTCCTAGTGTACCAACTACCTCAGGTCCCAGTAGCCGCCATAATTTACAGCGATATTTGGTGGGGCCCAATGCCGTTCTAAGGATGGTAAGGCCTGAGCAGGTACAGGCATTAGTATTGGGTGGCCGACAGTGGATCCAGCACGTTCACATTATCTCCCACCCAGTCTTCTGCAGAAAGCGCACAGATGGCGCCTGAAAACCAAGCCCATCAGTCTGTCACATCACCCCCATGCATACCAGGGAAACTGTCTGAGCCTCAAGTTATGCAGCAGTCTCTTATGCTGTTTGAAGACTCTGCTGGCAGGGTTTCCCAAGGGCATCCACCTAGCCCTTCCCCAGCGGTGGAAGACATAGAATGCACTGACGCACAACCACTTATGTTTCCTGATGATGAGGACATGGGAATACCACCTCAGCACGTCTCTGATGATGACGAAACACAGGTGCCAACTGCTGCGTCTTTTTGCAGTGTGCAGACTGAAGAGGAGGTCAGGGAGGAAGACTGGGTGGAAGACGATGCAGGGGACGATGAGGTCCTAGACCCCACATGGAATGAAGGTCGTGCCACTGACTTTCACAGTTCGGAGGAAGAGGCAGTGGTGAGACCGAGCCAACAGCGTAGCAAAAGAGGGAGCAGTGGGCAAAAGCAGAACACCCGCCGCCAAGAGACTCCGCCAGCTACTGACCGCCGCCATCTAGGACCAAGCACCCCAAAGGCAGCTTCAAGGAGTTCCCTGGCATGGCACTTCTTCAAACAATGTGCTGACGACAAGACCTGAGTGGTTTGCACGCTGTACCATCAGAGCCTGAATCGAGGCATTAACGTTCTGAACCTTAACACAACCTGCATGACCAGGCACCTGCATGCAAAGCATGAACTGCAGTGGAGTAAACACCTTAAAAACAAGGAACTCACTCAGGCTCCCCCTGCTACCTCTTCTGCTGCTGCCGCCTCGGCCTTTTCCTCCGCCTCTGGAGGAACGTTGGCACCTGCCGCCCAGCAAACAGGGGATGTACCACCACCACCTCCGTCACCAAGCATCTCAACCATGTCACACGGCAGCGTTCAGCTCTCCATCTCACAAACATTTGAGAGAAAGCGTAAATTCCCACCTAGCCACCCTCGATCCCTGGCCCTGAATGCCAGCATTTCTAAACTACTGGCCTATGAAATGCTGTCATTTAGGCTGGTGGACACAGACAGCTTCAAACAGCTCATGTCGCTTGCTGTCCCACAGTATGTTGTTCCCAGCCGGCACTACTTCTCCAAGAGAGCCGTGCCTTCCCTGCACAACCAAGTATCCAATAAAATCAAGTGTGCACTGCGCAACGCCATCTGTGGTAAGGTCCACCTAACCACAGATACGTGGACCAGTAAGCACGGCCAGGGACGCTATATCTCCCTAACTGCACACTGGGTAAATGTAGTGGCGGCTGGGCCCCAGGCGGAGAGCTGTTTGGCGCACGTCCTTCCGCCGCCAAGGATCGCAGGGCAACATTCTTTGCCTCCTGTTGCCTCCTCCTCCTACTCAGCTTCCTCCTCCTCTTCTTCCACCTGCTCATCCAGTCAGCCACACACCTTCACCACCAACTTCAGCACAGCCCGGGGTAAACGTCAGCAGGCCATTCGGAAACTCATATGTTTGGGGGACAGGCCCCACACCACACAGGAGTTGTGGCGGGGTATAGAACAACAGACCGACGAGTGGTTGCTGCCGGATGAGCCTGAAGCCCGGCCTGGTGGTGTGCGATAATGGGCGAAATCTCGTTGCAGCTCCCACCCTCCCACCCACCCTCCCACCTCCTAGCAAAAAGCAAGGACAGCATCCTTCTTAGATTCATTCGGAAGCTGCAGTGTCAGTGAGAGCAGGGACAGTGCAGCTGCTGCTGATTTAATAGGGAAATCGATAGATA
The DNA here is from genome assembly GCF_014858855.1 of Bufo gargarizans. Classification (NCBI taxonomy): domain Eukaryota; kingdom Metazoa; phylum Chordata; class Amphibia; order Anura; family Bufonidae; genus Bufo; species Bufo gargarizans. The sequence continues at coordinate 522,899,253 of NC_058080.1, read as the reverse complement.
GGCAAGTGTATTCATTGTCCACTCCAGTCCTGAAAGACTCATCTGATCTGCTTTAAGGACAGCGTCCTGACAGCACCCCAAAAAGCCATTTTTAGGGCTAGTACATCAGTCTGCTTTATTTTTTTCCCCTCTGTAATCTAATTGCAGTTGCATGCCAGCATGCATGTCAGGCCCACAGCGTATACTGTGCCCACTACTGCCAGTGCCACCACTCATATCTGGTGTCACAATTGCTTTCATTAAAAAAAAAAAAAACTTTTTTCACTGCAATATAATTGCAGTTGCCTGCTAGCGTGTGTGTCAGCCGTACAGCGTGTACTGTGCCCACTACTGCCAGTGCCCAGTGCCACCACTCATATCTGGTGTCACAGTAGCTTGCACACATAGTACAACTAATAAATAAAAAAAGGACAGGCAGAGCCAGGCCACCCCGCAGGGGCCGTCGTGGTCGTGGTGCTGTGATTTCCTTTGGCCCTAAAATAATGCGCAGTGTTTAGAGGCCACGTACCCTGAACTCGCAAAGTTCTGAGGACATAGTTGACTGGCTAACACAGGACACCCAATCTTCTACAGCTTCCGCTCCATCCTCCTCCAGCTCAGCTTTGGGCACCTCTCAAGTTACCACTCGCCCGCCTGCCGCCACCACCAACACTAGCACCACAGCTGCTTCACTTGATCTGTCAGAGGAGTAATTTACACATCAGTTGGAAGAAATGAGTGATGCGCAACCATTATTGCCAGAGGATGTAGATAACAGGGATATGTCTCAGTCAGGCAGCATTACACACATGGACGTACGGTGTGATGATGATGATGATGATGTTGTACCCGCTGCTGCTTCCTTTGCTGAGTTGTCAGATACAAGTGAAGCGGTTGATGATGACGATGTGTCCGTGGATGTCACGTGGGTGCCCGCTCGAAGACAAGTACAGGGGGAAAGTTCAGATGGGGAGACAGAGGAGGAGGAGATGAGTTGGAAGCAGGGGGAGGCTATCGCAAGGAGCTGGTGGCACAGTCAGACAGCAAGTATCGGCACCCGGGGTCAGCCAGACAGCACGCCAATCAACGTATGCTGTTGCCACGACCAGAATGCTGTCATTGCAAAGCTCAGCAGTGTGGCATTTTTTTGTGCGTCTGCCTCTGATAACAGCGATGCCATTTGCAACCTGTGCCAAAAGAAAATGAGTCGTGGGAAGTCCAACACCCACCTAGGTACAACTGCTTTGCGAAGGCACATGATCTCACATCACAAACGCCTATGGGATCAACACATGAGTACAAGCAGCACACAAACTCAAAGCCACCACCCTCCTCCTGGTCCAGCATCTTCAGCCACGTCAACCACTGTTGTCCTCCTTGCCTCCTCTCAACCATCCGCCACTCCACCTCTCACCTTGAGCAGTTCCATCTCATCTGCCCACAGTTAGGTTTCTGTCAAGGACATGTTTGAGCGTAAGAAGCCAATGTCACAGAGTCACCCCCTTGCCCGGCGTCTGACAGCTGGCTTGTCGGAACTCTTAGCCTGCCAACTTTTACCATACAAGCTGGTGGAGTCTGAGGCCTTAAAAAAATTTGTAACTATTGGGACAACGCAGTGGAAGGTACCCGGCCGAAATTTCTTTGCATAAAAGGCAAAGGAAGTCCTGACATGTATGGCACACAGTGTTGGGGCAAGGGTCCATCTGACCACTGATACCTAGTCTGCAAAGCACGGTCAGGGCAGGTATATCACATACACTGCACATTGGGTAAACCTGCTGAAGGCTGCCAAGCATGGAATGCGTGACTCTGCATAGGAGTTGGTGACACCGCCACGACTTGCAGGCAGGCCTGCTGCCACCTCCTCTACTCCTCCTACTCCATCCTCTTCGCTAACCTCCTCGGCTGAGTCCTCTTTTGCTGCTGCGTCTTGCTCCACATCAACTGCATCCCCCCAGCTCCCCAGGGGCTATTCCACATCCAGGATACGACCAGTGTCACGCCGTCTTGGGGTTGACTTGCCATAAATCAGAGAGTCACACCGGCCCAGCACTCCTGTCCTCCCTGAACGTACAGGTGGATCATTGGCTGACTCCGCACCAACTGGAGATCAGCAAAGTGGTGTGTGTCAACGGAAGCAATTTGTTGGCGGCATTGAATTTGGGCAAGTTGACACATGTGCCGTGCATGACACATGTGTTGAATATGATCGTACAAAGCTTTGTGCATAAGTACCCAGGCTTACAAGACGTCCTCAAGCAGGCCAGGAAGGTGTGTGGCCATTTCAGGCCTTCCTACACGGCCATGGCGCACTTTTCAGCTATTCAGCGGCGAAACAACATGCCAGTGAGGCACTTGATTTGCGACAGCCTGACACGTTGGAATTCAACACTACTAATGTTCGACTGCCAGCTCCAACAAGAAAAAGCTGAGTATTTGTATGACCGGAGTGCTAGGACAGCCTCTGCGGAGCTGGGTATTTTTTTTGCCACGTTACTGGACGCTCATGCGCAATGCCTGTAGGCTCATGCGTCCTTTTGAGGAGGTGACAAAGCTAGTCAGTCGTACCGAAAGCACCATCAGCGACATCATCCCATTTGTTTTCTTCCTGGAGCGTGCCCTGCGAAGAGTGCTGGATCAGGCCGTAGATGAGTGTGAAGAGGAAGAGGAAGAGTTGTCACCATTACCACCAGAAACAGCCTTATCAGCATCGCTTGCTGGACCTGCGGCAACACTGGAAGAGGAGTCCGAGGAAGAGGAGTCAGAGGAGGAATGTGGCTTTGAGGAGGAGGAAGACCAACCACAGCAGGCATCCCAGGGTGCTCGTTGTCACCTATCTGGTACCCGTGGTGTTGCACGTGGCTGGGGGGGAAGAACAGACCTTCAGTGAGATCAGTGAGGACAAGGAACAGGACATGAGTAGCTCGGCATCCAACCTTGTGCAAATGGGGTCTTTCATGCTGTCGTTCCTGTTGAGGGACCCTCGTATAAAAAGCCTGAAGGAGAACGATCTGTACTGGGTGGCCACGCTACTAGACCCCCGATATAAGCAGAAAGTGCCTGAAATGTTACCGAATTGCCGGAAGTCGGAAAGGATGCAGCAGTTCCAAAACAAGTTAAAAAGTATGCTTTACACAGCGTATAAGGGTGATGTCACAGCACAACGGGAATCTAACAGGGGAAGAGGTGAAAGTAATCCTCCTACCACGGCAAATACAGGATGCTTTACAGACGTGTTGTTGATGGAGGACATGTGGAGCTTTTTAAGTCCTACGCATCGCCACAGCCCTTCGGGGTCCACCCTTAAAGAACGACTCGACCGACAGGTAGCAGACTACCTCTCCTTAACTGCAGATATCGACACTCTGAGGAGCGATGACTACTTTGACTACTGGGTGTGCAGGCTTGACCTGTGGCCTGAGCTATCCCAATTTGCAATATAACTTCTGGCCTGCCCCGCTTCAAGTGTCCTGCCAGAAAGGACCTTCAGTGCAGCAGGAGGTATTGTCACTGAGAAGAGAAGTCGCCTTGATCCAAAAAGTCTATATTACCTCACCTTTATTAAGATGAATGAGGCATGGATCCCGAAGGGACTGACAGTGGGCGATACATTTGACTAAAAAAGGCCTGATGAGATGCCTCGGGCTAAAAATGGTCCACACGCTGCTGTATTTTATCTCTGCATGCCAGATGACTTGCGTGACTTCTCCGCCGCCAACTAGGGTTCAAGACGCAATGTTTTAGTGCACTTTCAGCGGCTGCAACAATACCCAATTTATCAGGCATGTGTACATGCCTAATTTTTCTGGCCTCTGGTGCTGCACTATGGCTGCAAAACAAAAAAAAAAAAAAAGGCACATACATGTGTCAATTCCCCTTCGTGATTGTTACCTTGTTGTGGTGAAGGGGCTTGCGTATCACAATAAAGCAATCACCTCTATGAGTGTGTTGGCAATGTTGGCACACCCCAGATGATAAGGTCGTTGCTTCATTGTGAACAGACCAAAAGCGATCGGCTGGATAATTTTGCATAGAAGAAACATTCATTTTCTTTGTGATCATCTAAGGTGATCATTAAAGCCTACTAGGCCAACAATGGGCCCACACTGCAGAATCATTGTTTTCTGGGTCACTTAACTGTCACTGAACTACCTCAGCACGACCACAGGCTTTGAAAAACCGCTATCGCCTGCAATCTCCCAAACGTGCGCACGAGCACAGTCATCACTACACCAATATTGACGCATAGAGGAATACAATTTATGTCATGAGTGTGTCAACTATTGACAACTCTTTGCGGTTGTCTAAAATCTATTTGATACATGTCCCCTAATAGGGGACGTAACAGGGATTAAACTGATAATAATTAGTACTACTTAACACACCACTCATATAGGGTGGCACAGTACATTGCACTGCGCACGCGCAGTGCCCCAAATTGGAAGTAGGAGAACCGACCAAGCATCTTTTTACATCTCCCGGTTCCTAAAATCTATTCCATACACCGGCCCCTGATAGGAATAGTACTACTTAACATACCACTGTCATGGCTGAGAATGGGGGAAACCCTCAGCCGTGAGATGCCAGGTGATGTAGTGGCTACTCGGCCATGAGAACAGGATAGGGAGCAGGTCACCTCCTCACGCATCCCTAACCTGACCCTAACTCCTAACCTGCATGGGCCGACCTTGATGGTAGGAGGACCCATGCGCAGGAACCTCGGAGTCCTGACTTACCCTCCGCAGGTCCCTGAGCTAGGAGCTGGGTAAGACGACCTACTCCTCCTAGGCACGGAGGAGCAGGAGTCTCAACGGCCAAGCTGTTGGGCAAAGGAGGACATAAACAGCTTTATGGGAATAGCAGGCAAACACCAAGTTACACCAACCTGCCACAGCCATGCTGACTGGATCCCTGAGCAGACAGGAATCCAGAACCGTGAGCTGCACCAAAACATAGGAAGGTCTCAACAGAACAACATACAACATCACCCACATAAAGACATCAACAACACGATAATACTTTAACATAGCAACAATACTTTATGACCACAGGGGTGGCTCTCACTGGCAAGGAAGATGGAGGTCACAGGAGGCTGCTCCAGCAAGCATGGCTGAAGCAACCCACTGAGCCATGATAATAGTGAGGCTTTATAGGCCAAGAAGCCACACCCCACAGTCAGACACACCCAGTGACATCACACACACACTGGGAAGGGAGTTAACCCTTCCAGCACCACAGGAAAGGGAAACTCAACATAAAGGGGAAGTGACCAAACTAAGATCACCCTGTGGCTGTTGCCGCAGGCAACAACATGGGTGGCAGCCGTCCTGGGAGACAGCCCGAAGGCCGGGACACTGCCACCACATGTACAACATTCCAAACGTTGCCACGGGCAGCCACAGAGAAAGGAAGATGTCAAAGTGCACACCAGACAACACAAAGTGCACACCAGACATACAAACGTGCATACACACGCACACAACTCCCAGGGAACCGCACACATCACTGTTGTCCGCGGCAACCGCACTTGAGGCAAACAACAACATGCCTCAAGCTGCAGTTGAAACAACTACCCAAACCGCGGGCAACTGTGTGCGGCTCCCAAGGAGTCACGGCCATGACCGTGGCCGTGACAACCACTCATATCTGGTAGCACAGTAAATTGCATGGCTCACGAGCAGTGCCCCAAATTGGAAGTAAGAGGACCGACCAAGCATCTTTTTCAATCTCCCGGTTCCAAAAATCTATTCCATACACCACACTGGCCCCTGATAGGGGACAAAACAGAGATTAAACTGGTAAGAACAGATTTTTTTAATAAAAAAAAAAAAAAGACGACAGCCTCTGCGGAGCTGGGTATTTTTTGGCCGCGTTACTGAAAGCTCATGCACAATGGCTGTAGGCCCATGTGTCCTTTTGCAGAGGTGACAAACCTGGTCAGTCAAACCCAAGGCAACATCATCAACCTCATCCCATATGCGCTTTTTCTGGAGCGTGCCCTGCGAAGAGTGCTGGATCAGGCCGTAGATGAGCATGAAGAGCAAGAGTTGTGGTCACCATCACCACCAGAAACAGCCTTGTCGTCTGTGCCGGCATAAATACATAATTCCTCTGGGTAGCCATCTTATATGCTTCTGGCCTATGTAAAAAACAGTGAACTCTCATCTTCCTGAAGCCTGGGTCACCTATGATATAGATGGACACTTTTATTACCACTACTCTGTGAGGCCGGCTATAAAAGGTCATAAAGGCTATACCAGGCCCAGCTCATCCTGTCCTATAAGATAAAGATCAGCTCGCTGTCAAGCCTGGCTGGAGCATGACGTCATTAATTTCCAGGTTTGGTTTCAGGAGAGCTAATAGCCCCTTAATTAGCTCTGGGCATAAAACCAGTCCACTTTCATATTTCCTTTATGAATCAACTTATGCCCTTTCTGACACCAGACCCAGGCTCTACAGAGTATTGTGGTTAATTGGGTATCAAATATGACTAGAGGATGTGATTACGTAGCTGACCTATGGGTGGTAGAAGAACTACAGGTCCCAGCATTACTGTGTGTGGTCTCATTATGTAGGTAAATAAATAAGGATCGCAAATATGTATTCTGCATAAAAATATGCCGATGTATCAAGGAGATACGGGCTTAAGTATAATCCTTATTAAAGGAACTGAACTTTCATGGGGTCATAAAACACTTGGAGGCCAATCCCTAGGCTTTACAGTCACTCTGCTGCCATTGGCTGACAGGAGTAAGTCTCCTGCCCATGGGGGAGTTCATAAAAATGCACAAGGACAGAGGAGAGAGACCCATGGAACATCACCAGACACTTAATTGGAAATTGACAGCATATCCCTGTATCAGAAGAACTTTGAGGGTCTCCCCTGATAGATACTGAAAAGGGGTTTGCAAGAATTCAAAAAGGACATATGAACGACCATCTGAAACCCTCCAGAGAAACTAAGTATTCTTTCATCTTTTTCCCTTTCATTTGAACTGTCGTGATTATTTATATTGTTATTATTATTATGTAGATTTATAGTCATTAGACTTGTATGCACTGCTTTTTACCACTTATTAAAGATTATAAAATCTAAATGGCCAAGTCTTCCATATTCTAAGCTGCTGAACAACGTACCTTGCCTTTGAAGAGACGTTACTAGGTAGTTAGTTCAATGGCATTTAGGAATTGTAGCTGGGGGTGATTGACTGCGGTTGGTCAGTAAGTGATATCCGGTTCATCCACTGATCTGTGTGATAGTGAATGACCCGGATAGTCGGCTCGTGGACCGGGAACCCACGTGATGGCAGTTACCGAAGTATAGTGGGGGGGGGTGTTAGCCGAGTGGTAATACCCCGGTCACGTGAGGTCTCTGTGTGTGCGCAGACTCCGTCACAGACCACTACGTCACAGCTGTGGGATCCGGAGCGATCGGATCCATAGTTTGTGACATCATCGTCAATTGCTGGACCTGCGGCAACGTAGAGAGAGGAGTCTGAAGAAGAGGAGTCAGAGGAGGAAGGTAGCTTTGAGGAAGTGGAAGACCAACCACAGCAGGCGTCCCAGGGGGCTTGTTGTCAGCTTTCGGGGACCCTTGGTGTTGTACGTGGCTGGGTGGAGGAAGAGACCTTCAATGACGTCAGTGAGGACAAGGAACGGGACATGGCTAGCTTGGTATCCAACCTTGTGCAAATGGATAGTTTGCGGTTGTGCAAATGGACTGTTTGCGGTGCGTTAAACGGGGAGTTTGGTCTGTCACTGTGAAGCGGGCGTAACCCTTACACTACCTGATCGATACAACATCATGCATCATACAATTTAGGAATGTTAGGTGATTTATGCCCTTTTATGGATTAAAACCCGACTCTGCGTCAACTACGTAATATTCCATGTGAGTTTTGCACGGATCCCCCTCCGGCATGCCACAGTCCAGGTGTTAGTCCCCTTGAAACAACTTTTCCATCACTATTATGGCCAGAAAGAGTCCCTGTGGGTTTTAAAATTTGCCTGCATATTGAAGTCTATGGCGGTTCGCCCGTTCGCGAATATTTGCGGAAGTTCGCTGTTCGCGAACGGAAAATTTTATGTTCGTGACATCTCTAGTCAGCACCTCCAAGGCTCACAAAGCTTTTCCACATTTGGTCCATGCTAGCCCTGCCTTCTCAGGTGCTGGTAGTGCCCCAGCTGCGTTGGCGACCTCTTCCTCCTCCTCTGCCTTCGCCTTGTGCTTCCACTGTGCTCCCGTTGTCAGGTGGGAATGCTATCATCAGCGTGCACTTGTAGTCTCGCATCTTCCAATCACTAACAGATGTTTTCACTAAATTTAGTTCCCTGTCAGCAATGCAGAGCAGGAGTTCATTAACGGCAAAATGGGGTTCATGTCACCCAGCAATAGAACAGAGGATTTTGAGAGATTTAGGCCCCTGTCACTCACGCACAGCAGAAGTTCGTTCACAGCAAAAGGTAGTTCATGTCACCCAGCAATACAACAGAGGATTTGGAGAGATTTTGGCCCCTGTCAGCAATGCAGGGCACTAAAATTGGCACTTTTTTAATGAAAAATGGATCTAAAATAGTCCTTGAAAAGGGTAGAGGGATGTAAAAAGCAGTAAAATGTGCTTAAGAGCATGGCAACTTCTCTGCAAACAAATGTGGATAGGGAAATAACTTAAAATGAAATAAAATAACTAAAAATTACAAATTATTAACCTGCAACTCAGAGAAGGAGGTGGATATGGAGTCGGAGGTTGAGGAGGCGGTGAATGTGGTGTTGTAGGTGGAGGCAGCAATGGAGAAGGAACAGGTAGCCAACAATGTTTTTTTTTATATATTTTTTTTTATTGTGTAGGTAGCCCACAAAATATTGGGACAAAAAAAACAAACAAAGAATCATTGCACTTGACTTGAGTACAAGAATGTATGTTTGATGGTGGTATAAATGTCTATTCTGCACAAGGTACAGACAAGTCTTGTGGGATCCAAGCCTGGTTCATTTTAATGAACGTGAGCTTGTCCACGTTGGCTGCGGACAGGCGGCTGCGTCTGTCTGGCCATGTGGACAATTTGGAGACCCAGAAGTTGAATGGGGCAGAACCATCAGTCAGTACGTGTAGTTGTGTGCACAGGTATTGTTCCAATATGTTGTTCAAATGCTGCCTCCGGCTAACACGCTCCATATCAGCAGTTGGGGCCGGTTGTTGCGGGGAGGTGACAAAGCGTTTCCACATGTCGGCCATGCTAACCCTGCCTTTTGAGGTGCTGGCGCTGACACAGCTGCGTTGACGACCTCTTCTTCTTCCCCTGCCTTCGCCTTGTGCTTCCACTTTTTCCCCGGCGTCAGTCGGGAATGCTCTCAGGAGCCTGTAGTCGCGCATCTTCTGATCACGCTCCAGTGAGCGAATTAAGGATGGCACATTGTCTTTGTAATGGGGATCCAGCAGGGTGGCCACCCAGTAGTCAGCACATGTTAAAATGTGGGCAACTCTGCAGTCGTTGCGCAGTCACTGCAGCATGTAGTCGCTCATGTGTGCCAGGCTGCCCAGAAGTAAGGACAAGCTGTCCTCTGCGGGAGGCGTATCGTCTGTGTCCTCCGTATCCCCCCAGCCACGCAACAGTGATGGGCCCGAGATGAGTTGGATGCCACCCCGCTGTGAACATGCTTTATCCCCATCCTCATCCTCCTCCTCCTCGTCCTCCAGTAGTGGGCCCTGGCTGTCCAAATTTGTACCTGGCCTCTGCTGTTGCAAAAATCCTCTTACTGAGCCACTTCTAAAAGACTGGCCTGAAAGAGATGGACCCCTCTTCCTCTTCCTTGTCCTGGGCCACATCCTCTTCCATCATCGCCCTAAGTGTTTTCTCAAGGAGACATAGAAGTGGTATTGTAAAGCTGATAATGGCGTCATCGCCACTGGCCATGTCGGTGAAGTACTCAAAACAGCGCAACAGGGCACACAGGTCTCACATGGAGGCCCAGTCATTGGTGGTAAAGTGGTGCTGTTCCGCAGTGCTACTCACCCGTGCGTGCTGCAGCTGAAACTCCACTATGGCCTGCTGCTGCTCACACAGTCTCTCCAGCATGTGCAAGGTGGAGTTCCACCTGGTGGGCACGTCGCATATGAGGCGGTGGGCAGGAAGGCCGAAGTTACACTGCAGCGCTGACAGGCGAGCAGCAGCAGGGTGAGAACGCCGAAAGCGTGCACAGACGGCCTGCACTTTATGCAGCAGCTCAGACATGTCGGGGTAGTTGTGAATGAATTTCTGCACCACCAAATTCAGCACATGCGCCAGGCAAGGGATGTGCATCAAACCGGCTAGCACCAGAGCTGCAACGAGATTTCGACCATTATGGCACACCACCAGGCCGGGCTTGAGGCCCACTGGCAACAACCGCTCATCGGTCTGTTGTTCTATACCCCGCCACAACTCCTGCGCAGTGTGGGGTGTGTCCCCCAAACACTTTCAGTGTTTCAGAACGGCCTGCTGACTTTTACCCCTGGCTGTGCTGAAGTTGGTGGTGAAGGTCTGTCGCTGACCGGATGAGGAGGAGAAAGCTGAGTAGGAAGAGGAGGCAACAGGAGGCAAAGAATGATGCCCTGCGATAATTGGCGGCGGAAGGACGTGCGCCAAACAGCTCTCCGCCTGGGGCCCAGCCCCACTACATTTACCCAGTGTGCAGTTAGGGAGATATAGCGTCCCTGGCCGTGCTTACTGGTCCACGTATCTGTGGTTAGGTGGACCTTGCCACAGATGGCGTTGCGCAGTGCACACTTGATTTTATCCGATACTTGGTTGTACAGGGAGGGCACGGCTCTCCTGGAGAAGTAGTGGCAGCTGGGAACGACGTACTGTGGGACAGCAAGCGACATTAGCTGTTTGAAGCTGTCCGTCTCCACCAGCCTGAATAACGGAATTTCAAAGGCCAGCAGTTTAGAAATGCTAGCATTCAGGACCAGGGATCGAGGGTGGCTAGGTGGGAATTTGCGCTTTCTCTCCAAGGTTTGTGAGATGGAGAGCTGAACGCTTCAGTGTGACATGGTGGAGATGCTTGGTGACAGAGGTGGTGTTGTTGGTGGCACACCCTCTGTTTGCTGGGAGGCAGGTGCCAACGTTCCTCCAGAGGCGGAGGTAAAGGCCAAGGCAGCAGCAGAAGAGGGAGCAGGAGGGGCCTCAGCCCTTTCTTGGTTTTGAAGGTGCTTACTCTACTGCAGCCCATGTCTCGCATGTAGATGCCTGGTCATGCAGGTTGTGCTAAGGTTCAGAACGTTAACGCCTCACTTCAGGCTCTGATGGCATAGCGTGCAAACCACTCGGATCTTGTCGTCAGCACATTGTGTGAAGTAGTGCCATGCCAGGGAACTCCTTGAAGCTGCCTTTGGTGTGCTCGGTCCCTAGTGACTGTGGCTAGTAGCAGAAAAACTGTTTTGGCGACGGCTGCTCTGCTTTTGCTCGGTCTCACCACTGCCTCTTCCTCCGAACTCTGAAAGTCAGTGGCATGACCTTCATTCCATGTGGGGTCTAGGACCTTATCGTCCCCTGCATCGTGTTCCACCCAGTCTTCCTCCCTTCTAGGTGGATGCCCTTGGGAAACCCTGCCAGCAGAGTCTTCAAACAGCATAAAAGACTGCTGCATGACTTGAGGCTTAGACAGGTTCCCCGATATGCATGGGGGTGATGTGACAGACTGATGGGCATGGGTTTCAGGCGCCACCTGTGTGCTTTTGCAGTAGGCCAGTCTCTTAGGGTGAGCGAATGTGAGGTCACAGGGGACAGTTAACAGACCGAGGGTTGCTATTGGTGCTCAAGATTTTTAATATACCCTGGGCAGGTGTACAGAAGTGATGGAGAGGCTGGCACGTGGATCCTCTGAGGCACTCTCTGTATATAGGGACCAGGCCAGGTGGTAGGTGAGGTGCCCTGGGTGTTGTAGGTTTAGTGTGCCTGTGGTAAGATCCCTTACAGGCCCGTATGCCCTATAGCTGGCTTTATCCTTGGGTAGGGAAACCTTCCTCTGGTATAATTCTTCTTGTTTTAAATATCCTTCTGCCCTTCAGTTTTTTACTTGGCTGGATAAAATTGCCTCTGCTCTGTCCTTTGCAAGATGCTAGATATCTTCAGGAGGCAACTTCTTCACCTGGATGCAAGCTAGGAACCTGGGCTGTCTAGCTGCATGTTAGAAGCTGATCTTCAGCTACTCTCTAGCTAAAGTGTACAGTTGTGGCCAAAAGTTTACGTTTCAAAGGCATTTATCGACAATTACATGACATTTATGCAAAGAGTCAGTATTTGCAGTGTTGGCCCTTCTTTTTCAGGACCTCTGCAATTCAACTGGGCATGCTCTCAATCAACTTCTGGGCCAATTCCTGACTGATAGCAACCCATTCTTTCATAATCACTTTTTTGTGATTATCAGAATTAGTGGGTTTTTGTTTGTCCACCCGCCTCTTGAGGATTGACCACAAGTTCTCAATGGGATTAAGATCTGGGGAGTTTCCAGGCCATGGACCCAAAATGTCAACATTTTGGTCCCCGAGCCACTTAGTTATCACTTTTGCCTTATGGCACGATGTTCCATCATGCTGGAAAATGCATTGTTCTTCACCAAACTGTTGTTGGATTGTTGGAAGAAGTTGCTGTTGAAGGGTGTTTTGGTACCATTCTTTATTCATGGCTGTGTTTTGGGGCAAAATTGTGAGTGAGCCCACTCCCTTGGATGAGAAGCAACCCCACACATGAATGGTCTCAGGATGCTTTACTGTTGGCATGACACAGAACTGATGGTAGCGCTCACCATTTATTCTCTGGACAAGCCTTTTTCCTGATGCCCCAAACAATCGGAAAGAGGCTTCATCGGAGAATATGACTTTGCCCCAGTCCTCAGCAGTCCTTTTACCATATTTTCTGCAGAAGATTAATCTGTCCCTGATGTTTTTTTTGTTTTTTTTTGGAGAGCAGTGGCTTCTTTGCTGCCCTTCTTGACACCAGGCCATCTTTCAAAAGTCTTTGCCTCACTATGCGTGCAGATGCGCTCACACCTGCTTGCTGCCATTCCTGAGCAAGCTCTGCACTGGTGGCACTCCGATCCCACAGCTGAATCCTCTTTAGGAGACTATCCTGGTGCTTGCTGGACTTTCTTGGACGCCCTAAAGCCTTCTTAACAAGAATTGTTCTTGATGATCCTACAAATTGTTGATTGAGGTGCAATCTTAGTAGCCACAATATCCTTGCCTGTGAAGCCATTTTTATGCAACGCAATGATGGCTGCATGCGTTTCTTTGCAGGTCACCATGGTTAGCAATGGAAGAACAATGATTTCAAGCATCACCCTCCTTTTAACAGGTCAAGTCTGCCATTTTAACCCAATCAGCCTAACATAATGAACTCCATCCTTGTGCTCGTCAACATTCTCACCTGAGTTAACAAAACGATTGCTGAAATGATCTCAGCAGGTCCTTTAATGACAGCAATGAAATGCAATGTAAAGTTTTTTTGGGGATTAAGTTAATTTTCTTGGCAAAGAAGGACCATGCAATTCATCTGATCACTCTTCATAACATTCTGGAGTATATGCAAATTGCTTCTATAAAAACTTAAGCAGCAACTTTTCCAATATTTATGTAATTCTCTAAACTTTTTGCCACGACTGTACACTGGCTTTAAACTACATACTGCCTCACCCTGGACTGGACCTGACTATATATACTAGGGGGTTCCCTAGCGCCCTCTACTGCCAAGGAGGAGGAACTACACCCCTAACAGGCCTGGTACACAGGAGATAACATGACAACATACATTAAAATGCAATACAAAATACCATGACCATGTTCCACAAGAGGTGGGGAACAACGTGACCCAATTGACCCTTGAGTAGTGCCCACAGTTACGTAGTGGGCCACTACATACCCCGCTGCTTTGAGGTTGCCCGTCCTCGGTGCAACACAGGGGGCCCACCCAGCTGGAAACTGTGACCTGAAAGACAAAAATGCAAAGCAGGCATATACGACAATCACTGCTTTTGCAATATAAATATATCGGGCAGCTCCACTGGCAAAGTAACAAATGCGGTGAAAAGGGGCGTCGTTCTCTACGCAGGATGGTACATGGAACAGGGGCTCTGACCTGGTACAGCGTATCAGAAATAACCAGGATAGTCCATAATAATAAAAATACAATAGTCCCATAAAACAGCATCTCAGAGGCCCACATGCATTGTGGTCATCTCTGGGCACAGTTCTTGAATTTAATATTGCACAAAAAAGTCACAGCACAGAACTCTACATCTCAGGGATACTTTCCCCTGGCAAGTCCTGGTATATAAAAGTAGTACTGTAATATCCCCTACTCAACCTGAAACGGGGGTTAAAAAGGGTAAAGGTGCAAAACAGCAGGCACAACTGGGAATGGCACTTAAAGCAGGCAGGATGTACTGGAAAACAACATGGCTGAAGAGCAATTGGAATACTCAGTGGCCTTACAACCACCACTGGGCCGTGGGAAAACTGGCAGGAGCTCATTGGGCCAAAACATAGGACTCCTGTCCTGAAACAGTTAAAATCACTGTAAGGGTCCTTCAGCAATTATGGCCTAGCAGGCCTACTCACAGGTATGTGTCCAGTTCGTCCTGATCATCTGACATGGTGCAACCTGGTTCTGCTCTAAGTCTCGGCCTGGAACGTGGACTAACACTTTGCTGGGCCCACAAAATAGTATTATCAGGCAACTTAAATGCAAATGGGCCTGTCAGTTGTACAAGCTCCGCAAGTCTGGGGGTTAATGATGTAGGAGGCTCCATAGGTCTGGGTGTCGCCTGTTTTATACGACGGACCCGACTTCTGGCATAACAAAGTTTCTCTGCTGGCGCAATCATGGTGGTCGCCGAACTGGTGGCAATGGGATCTTTCACTGCAGGCCCGGGGACACCAGAGTTCATGGATGAATCGCCAGGTGGTATTGGTGCCACTCTGGACGCAGCAATTTGACGCAGGCCATCAAGGTGGACTTCTAGCCTGGCGATCTGTTCCTCCAGAGTCTCATGTGATGCTCCGCTGCAGGGATCCGGTGCTGAGTCACGACTCTTTCCACACCACAGGACGTCAAGGGCCTCATGGAACTTGTGCATGTTCTCCATTTCCACTTGTGTCTTTTCCCTGCGGGGTAATTCAGGTCAGGGATAGGGACTTACCTTTTCTCTAACAACGTAGGCTGCCAGAAGATATTGGGGCCTGTGAACGAACCCCTCTCCTTGTAAGTATTGCGAGCAGGCTCCGCCGGGTTCTCTGATTCACAATCTGGACTGGTGGGCTCCTCAGGCTCTTCCCAATCCTCCAGTGCCAACTTGGGACGGGTTACTGCCATTGCATAAGGACCCCTCAGGCACTCGGCAGGGGTAAATTCAACTTCTTCTCCTTCTCGGCGGTTGTGCCAATATTCGGGTAAGTAGCTGCGCTTCACAGACCTCCGATTTACATAAAGATCTCGGCCGGTGGAGAAGTCCTTGATAAACCTGAAACCTTGGCCTTTATCGAAAGTCACAACTACTCCCATCCTTCTCTCCAGACGGGGCTGGGTATTCGCATGGTGCTCGTATACCATCTTCGCGAGCTCCTCAAAGCAGATCTTATTTGCGGTAGTCTTACATATTGCATATCAGCAAAGGCCATTGCGCAGTAGGCTGGACAAATCCACCCCGCGAGCCAGTGCACGTCTCGGGCTGCGACCGCGGTGGGGAGCAAGGTAGCCTCTCCGGTCCCGGAGTATAGGCGGGTGGTGCTTCTCTCTCTCCGATCATTTCAGGCTCTGGGGTCTTGTCCACGGGTGATGCCATTCTGTCAGAAGAATCTTCACTCTTTGACATGCCCGATCCCTCTACTGCACATAACAGGGCGGCGCGCAGTACTTTGCACAAGACCTCCCACTGCTCCAGGAGGCCGCCCCCTAGGTACTCCAACATGGGGGAGGCAGAGTCAATCTGGGCATAATATGCAAATTAAAGGTGGTGGCACTCTCAGCAGAAGGCACCAAATTATTTCCACCATCAATTCTGGGGTCCGGGTTATGCCGTGCTGCCGCTACTCTGCAGCCCGGCCGCACTGGGAGGTGCATCTGGCATGCCGGCACTTCCTGACAGTGTTCAGGCGGCCCGGGGCCTCCCTCTTCCGTAGGCATCTGAGAGGGCCGAAATCTCGCGGGACAGGCGAGAACCGGAGGTACGCTTCATGACTTCCGGTGTTTGGAACGCACGCAGCGTGCGTTCCAGGAAGTAGCAAGTAAAAATCCTACTAAAGGCCGCAGATAGCTCCAGCAGGACCCGACCGAGGAATTTTTCACCCACAGGAGGCGCACGGTCAGAAGCGGCCCAGCCAGCCTACTAAGAACCCGGATCTTTTTCTGGACTACACTCTATCCTACAGTGCCATGGAGGATGAGAGTCCCCAGCGCGCTGAAGAAGCAGGAGGGTCATGAGAACAGACCAGTACTCCTGGTGGGGTAAGGAGGATCATTCCCCATCCTGTTTTTTTTTTCCTTAGTCATGCTAAACGTCCTTTCCCTTTGTCTTGCTTTTTAGACTATAAAAGAGAGGCCCAGAAGGGCGGACTAAAAAACCAGAGGGAAGGAATGTGCCATCTGTAAAAAGAAGTTTGCACCCTCTTGGCCAAAATTGTTATGTCAACGTTGTGTTGAGAAAGTAGTGGAAGAAGAGTCCCCATCCCTACTTCAGAATATTAGGGATATGGTGAAGTCAGAAGTTTCTGATTCCTTGAAGATTTTCAAAAAGAGCCTCCCTTCCGTAGTCTCTGGCAGACCAGGCATGGATAATAAAAAATCTGATTCAGATTCATCAGAAGAAAGTGAACCAGGGGAGATCCTAGATAGCTCAGACTCGCCGCAGGACGAAGAGTCCACTGGCAGACCACATTTTTCCCCTGATGATACGGAAGCTTTATTAAAAGCGATCCGTGCTACCATGAAGGTAGATTAAGCCAGATACCCGAAATCCGTTCAGGATATCATGTTTGGCGACCTAGGTCAGAGAAAATCCAGAGTTTTTCCCGTGAATGAGAATATAACACTTTTGATACAAAAGGAATGGAAAAACCTGATAAAAGGAAGTGTCCTTTTGATGAGGCGGACTCAGTTAATTGGGACAGGCCTCCTAAGTTGGATGCACCTGCTGCGAAAATTTCCCAAAAAATCGGCCTTACCGTTTGAGGACTTGGGCACTCTTAAAGACCCTATAGATAGGCGAGCGGAGGTTTACCTCAAAATGGTGTGGGAGACCTCAGCTCAAGCCTTTAAGCCAAATATTGCCGCCACATCCACTGCTAGGTCTTTAAAGTTATGACTACAGGAATTAGAATCTCACATTCAGAATAAAACTCAGAGAGATCAATTATTAACCGTCTTTCCCACTATACTTAAAGCAGTAGATTTTATTTCTGACGCCTCAGCTGATGCGTTAAAATTGAACGCTAGGTCAGCTGCACTCTCTAATTCAGCCAGGCAAGCTATTTGGCTCAAAGGGTGGTCGGGAGACACTGGATCAAAAAATAAACTTTGCGCAATTCCTTGTCAGGGTGATTATCTTTTTGGTTCCATTTTGGATGAACGTTTAGTTAAGGCTTCAGACAATAAAAAAGGATTCCCTGTCTCCAGACCCCCCAAGAAACAGCGTTTTTTTTTGTAAGAGCAAAAAGGATTTTTATAAAGGACAGAGAAAAGACTTCAGAGCAGACAATAAGAATAGGAAAGGAAAGGGTTTCTTGTTCGGTTCCCAATCCTCCTCAGCTTCTAAACCCACTCAGCAATGACGGTTTCTCTAATGTGGGCGGCAGACTTACCTACTTCCTTCACGCTTGGGAGAAAATCTCCTCAAGCCCCTGGATTTTAAGCATCATAAGGGAAGGGTTTTGCCTAGAGTTTGTCTCTCGCCCACCGGACAGATTCAAAATCTCAAGTTTCCTAGGATATTCGGAAAAAAAAATAGCTTTACAACAGGAGATTGCATCTTTACTATGAAAAAATGTTCTGGTTCCAGTGCCAAAGTCAGAGAAAGGCAGGGGCTTCTACTCTTCCCTTTTTCTGGTTCCCAAACCAGATGGAACATTCAGAACCATCATAAACTTAAAAGATCTAAATCAGTTTTTCTCTCTTACAAAAAGTTCAGAATGGAGTCAATCCAGTCAGTTTTAAAACATCTTTTCGGGGGCTGTTTCATGGCTACAATAGACATAAGAGATACATACTACCACATCCCAATTCATGTAGACTGTAAAAAAATTCTCAGACTCTCAGTTTCAATAGAAGGTCACATTCATCACCTACAATATACGGCCCTTCCTTTCGGAATTCTCAGGCTCCCAGGCTATTCACAAAAGTCATGGCAGAGGTCATGGCTCATAAGAGAAAGAGACATTCTGGTAATTCCTTATCTAGACCAGTGTTTCCCAACCAGTGTGCCTCCAGCTGTTGCAAAACTACAACTCCCAGCATGCCTGGACAGCCTTTGGCTGTGCGGGCATGCTGGGAGTTGTAGTTTTGCAACAGCTGGAGGCACACTGGTTGGGAAACACTGATCTAGACGATCTCTTGGTGGTAGCGGAGTCAAAGAACCTTCTCGAGTTGCTTCTCAAAGAAGTAGTGCAGATCCTAGAATCACTCGGCTAGCAAATAAACTGGGGGAAATCACATCTAATACCCTCCCAAGAATGTGTCTTTCTAGGAATGATCCTGAATTCGCAGAATTTTCTCTGTATCCTTCCCCAAGACAAGATTCAGAAATTAACACTGGGAGTTCAATCTCTGATATCTACAAAAAAAAACTACTATCAGGCAAGCAATGGCGGTGTTGGGCAGGATGACTTCCACTATACCAGTGGTCAGTTGGAGCCAACTTCACTCCAGACCCCTTCAGTGGCAAATCCTGAAGGAATAGCAGGGTGCCCTCTGCCGAATAGATACACCTCTCACACTCACCTCCCAGGTGATTCAATCTTTTCGCTGGTGGCTGAATCCTGTAAATCTGTCCCAGGGGCTCCCTTGGAACCAACAGAACAAATCAGAAAATCTTATGCAGTTTGCCGCAGACATTTTTTCCCTTACAATTCCTTGTGTTCCGTCCCTTATGGCAGTACATCTAAAGGGTACGGAAAACAAGGTAGCAGATTTCTTAAGCAGAAACGCACTAGACCAAGGGGAATGGTGTCTAAATCAAATGGTCTTCAATCAAATAACTCAACTCTGGGATCGTCCACATCTGGATTTATTTGCTACCAGGGAAAACAGAAAATGTATTGTCTTTTCCCTCAGCGTGAGAGATTCACCAATGGGGATAGATGCCTTCTCCCTCCATTGGCAGAACCAGCTCCTCTACGCCTTTCCTCCACTAAGACTTCTTCCAAGGTTCCTCCAAAAGTTAAGACAAGAACGAACGAGAGTGAACCTTATTGCTCCATTTTGGCCCCGAAGAACCTGGTTCACCTGGTTGTGGAAACTATCCCTGGCAGACCCTTGGATTCTCCCGGAGAGGCAAGATCTTCTGTCTCAAGGACCTGTCATCCATCCAAGCGTGAGGCAGTTACATCTAACAGCATGGCTCTTGAGGGGGAAATCCTAGAAAGTAGAGGTCTCTCCAAGAAAGTAGTTTCCACCTTGCTATCCTGCAGAAAGGAGATCACCTCTTCCATTTACCTCAGAATTTGGAACACTTTCCAGAAGTTTACCAAGGATCTGGTGAATCCTTTAAACCCTCCGCCTATGTGTAAGATCTTAGATTTCCTGCAAGCCGGTCATGAAAAGAATCTGAGGCCGAATACTCTCAAGGTACAGGTATCCGCTCTAGGTGCCTTTTTTGATTCCCCATCACTAACCACCCCTGGGTTAGAATATTTTTCAAAGCCATCAGCAGACTTAGACCAATACTTGGTCCTTCAGTTCCCCCCCTGGGACCTCAACTTAGTCCTCACTAGCCTCATGGAGCCTCCTTTTGAACCATTGCAAGAATTGCCCATAAGACTCTTGTCCTTCAAAACTGCTTCCTCGTGGCAATCACCTCAGCCAGGAGGGTCAGTGAAATTTCAGCCTTTTCTATTTCTTCACCTTATACTAACATATTAGATGACAGGGTGCTCATTATCCTTCCTTCCCTGTGCCAAAATCCGAGCAATGAAAAGGAGAAGAAGTTCCTTTGCTTGGATGTAAAAAGATGCCTATCCCATTATCTGGACGTTACTAGTCAATGGAGAAAAACCTCTAAGCTTCTCATTCAATTTAGTGGAAAAAATAAGGGTCTTGCAGCCTCTACTAAATCTCTTTCCAGATGGATTGTGAGCGCCATTACTTTGGCATATTCTTCAGCCGGAAAGACTCCCCAGAAGGGTTTTAGTGCTCATTCCACTAGATCAGTTTCCACCTCTTGGGCAGAAAGGGCTGATGCTAGCTTAGAACAGATTTGTAGAGCAGCCACATGACAGTCACCCTGTACCTTCTTTCGTCACTACAAACTAGACCTAGGCTCTAGGGAACAATTAGCTTTCAGTAGAAAAGTCCTCCAGGTGGTAGTCCCCCGCCTAAATGTGACAGTCACTTATGCACTTGTAAACCCAGATGTGCAGTATATTAGAGGGTTTTTTCACCCTTACCAAAAATCTGTATTTCTGTCCTAAATGTGACAGTCACTTATGCTTGTCTAATCAGAGATGTGCAGTATATCAGAGGGTTTTTTCACCCCAGTAAGAAAAAAGCTGTATTTCTGTCCAAAATGTGAAAGTCACTTATGCTTGTCTAATCCCAGATGTGCAGTATATTAGAGGTTTTTTTTTCACCCTAACCAAAAAGCTGTATTTATGGCCTAAATGTGACAGTCACATATGCAAGTGTAATCCCAGTTACGCAGTATATGAGAGGCTTTTTTCACCCCTGTATGCCAAAGCCATATTTATGGCCTAAATGTGACAGACACTTAAGCATGTGTAATCCCAAATGAGCAATATATTAGATGCTTTTTTCAACCCAGTAACCAGAAAGCTGTATTTATGGCCTAAATGTGACACTCACTTATGCTTGTCTAATCCCAGATGTGCAGCATATTAGAGGGTTTTTTCACCCCAGTAATCAAAAAGCCGTATTTCTGTCCAAAATGTGACAGTCACTTATGCAAGTGTAATCCCAGATGTGCAGTATATGAGAGGCTTTTTTCACCCCAGTATGCCAAAGCCGTATTTATGGCCTAAATGTGACAGTCACTTATGCACTTGTAAACCCAGAGATGCAGTATATTAGAGGGCTTTTTCACCCTAACCAAAAATCTGTATTTCTGTCCTAAATGTGACAGTCACTTATGCTTGTCTAATCAGAGATTTGCAGTATATCAGAGGTTTTTTTTACCCCAGTAAGAAAAAAGCTGTATTTCTGTCCTAAATGTGACAGTCACTAATGCACATGTAATCCCAGATGTGCAGTATATAAGAGTTTTTTTTCACCCCAGTATGCCAAAGCCGTATTTCTGTCCTAAATGTGACAGTCACTTATGCATGTGTAATCCCAGATGTGCAGTACATTAGAGGGTTTTTTCACCCTAACCAAAAATCTTTATGTAACGGTCGCGTACACACACACACACAGGGGGGAGGGTAGTGACCACTGCACTCCACCCTTACCCCTGGCCCTGCCTACTTGCCTCGCAAGTCCTAATGACAGGGGACAACTGGACGGCAATCCCTAGCTTGAACTAAGTGCAGGAATGACAGACAGACAAACAGAATGTGAACGGACCGAGTCAATACCAGGAAAGCTACAAAGTACAAATGGAGCAAGCAGAGAATAGTCAGGAGAAGCCGGGGTCATAAATACCAGGAGAGTCGTGAAGTAACAAAGGAGTAAGCAGAGGATCGTCAGGAGGAGGCCGGGTTCAGAATACCAGGAGAGCAGCAAAATTCACAAGGAGCAGGCAGAGGATCGTCAGGAAACAGCAGGACGTAAGTGCGCCAGGAAATAGAACATCATAGATGGAACCTAAATTAACAGGCAACCTGTGGCCAGCAGGCGGCCTGTATTTATAGTGGGGAGTGAGGGTCATATGACGTGGCCAGCGTCACATGACCGACAGACCAACCAGTCGAGCACCGAGTGATAAGCTTGGCGCTCAAGGCAGACTTAGGAGAAGGGAACCTCCCAGCTAGCAACGCCGCCCTGGGAACGAGGTCAAGCACAGATCCTCACTCCCGAAGCTAAGCAGCAGGTCTGTGGCTAATGGGAGACCGAGTGCACCTTCGGAACCCCGTTACAGTACCCCCCCTTTTACGAGGGGCCACCGGACCCAAGACTTCAGGCGATGGCCTTTCAGGGTGTTCTAAATGAAATTTTCAAACAAGTCTAGGAGCATGAACCTCCCTGGCAGGTACCCAAGATCTCTCTTCAGGTCCATACCCCTTCCAGTGAATCAGGTACTGCAAGGAATTACGCACCTTCCTAGCCACTCAACAGCATCATTAACAAGAACCAGTGGAGGTGAGGCTTTCGATGGTACTATCGGTTCAACATATTTTTTAATTAGAGATTTATGGAACACATTATGAATGTGGAATGACTCGGGCAGCTCCAACCTAAATGATACTGGGTTATTCACCTCCGTGATCTTATATGGTCCAATAAAACGAGGAGCAAACTTTTTAGAATCTACCTTAAAAGAGAGATTCTTGGAGGACAACCATACCTTATCCCCAATCTGAAAATTCTCCCCCCTTGAACGTCTCCTATCGGCCTTGAGTTTCTAAGAACTTTGAGCCTTTTTTAAGTTCGATTGAACCCGGGCCCAAACTGTACACAGTTCAGAGGAGAGTTTATCCGCCTCAAGGTTAGAGGAGGAGGCTGATGACCCAGAATGAAAACGGGGATGGAAACCATGGTTACAAAAGAAAGGTGAAACCCCAGCAGATTCAGCCAATGGAAGAAATTTCACCCATAATTGCTGGTCATCAGCTACATACAATCTCAAGAATTGTTCCACAGACCGATTAAGGTGTTCAGTCTGCCCATTACTCTCAGGGTGGTAGGCAGAAGAAAAAGACAATGAAATTTGACATTTTTTACAGAAGGTCCCCCAGAATTTGGACACAAACTGCACACCCCTGTCAGAAACAATATTTTCTGGGATACCATGCAATCGAACAATTTCTTTAAAAAAAATAGACGCCAGGGTTTTAGCATTCGGAAGTTTAGCCAGGGGAATGAAATGGACCATCTTGCTAAACCTATCGACCACTACCCAAACTACAGTCTTACCCTCCGCCGGCGGTAGGTCAGTTATAAAGTCCATCGACATATAGGACCAGGCTCTACTGGGAATGGGTAGGGGTAGTAGGTTACCAGCAGGGCGAGTCCTAGGTGTCTTGGACCTGGCGCAAACCTCACAGGCTGACACGTAGGACTTGACATCCCTAGTTAGAGTGGGCCACCAATAAGACCTAGAAACCAGATCCTTAGTGCCCTCAACACCCGGATGTCCACAAAAGGCAGAATTGTGACACTCACCCAACAGCTGGAGACGAAATTGTACGGGAACAAACAACTTATCTGTTGGGGTGGATACCGGTGCCAGATGTTGTTCAGACCTAATGCGAGCCGAGATATGCTGGGTTTGAGCTGCTATGAAGATTTTTGCTGGTAGGATGGATTCAGGTGGTACCTCAGTAGGTTGAAAAGCATGGAAGCTCCGAGATAATGCGTCCGCCTTCACATTTTTACTTCCCGGCCTGAACGTAATGGAATAATCAAAACTAGTAAAAAGCAGAGCCCATCTGGCTTGACTGGGATTCAACCTCTTAGCAGACTCGAGAAACATAAGGTTTTTATGGTCAGTGACAACAGTTACACAATGCTTTGCCCCCTCCAGAAAATGCCTCCACTCCTCAAATGCCCATTTAATGGCCAGCAGCTCCCTATTCCCTATGTCGTAGTTTCTCTCTGTGGGAGAGAATTTCCTGGAGAAGAAGGCACATGGTCTCAGGTTAGTGAGGCTAGCAGGACCTTGTGAAAGGACTGCTACTGCGCCGTCCTCGGACGCATCCACCTCCACAATAAAAGGTCTCTCCTGATCAGGCTGGATCAGAATGGGAGCTCTACTGAATGCCTTTTTTAATTTTTCAAATGAAGAAATGGCCTCAATAGACCAATTCTTCAAATCCGCCCCTTTCTTAGTAAGGTCGGTCAACGGTTTAGCAATTACGGAAAAATTCATAATACATTTACGATAATAATTGGCGAAACCTAAGAATCGTTGTAACGCCTTTAAGGATGAAGGTCTTACCCATTCCGTAATTGCTAGCACCTTACCAGGATCCATCTTGAAGGCGTGAGGAGTCAGAACACACCCTAAAAACAGAATCTCCTGTACACCAAAGACACATTTCTCTTGCTTAGCGGATAGCTG
Source organism: Bufo gargarizans (assembly GCF_014858855.1). Taxonomy (NCBI): domain Eukaryota; kingdom Metazoa; phylum Chordata; class Amphibia; order Anura; family Bufonidae; genus Bufo; species Bufo gargarizans. The sequence goes on along the minus strand of NC_058080.1, from coordinate 522,874,853 downwards.
ATTCTCTCTCAACACCCCTAATACTTGTCTAACATGAGACACATGGGATTCGAAGTCAGGAGAGAATATCAAAATGTCGTCAAGATAGACAATAACAAATTTACCTAAGAACTCCCTAAGAATGTTGTTCATGAAGTTTTAGAACACAGCTGGGGCATTGCTGAGTCCAAAAGGCATCACCTGATATTCAAAGTGTCCTACCGGAGTATTGAACGCCGTCTTCCATTCGTCTACCTCCTTGATTCGGATTCGATTGTATGCCCCTTTCAGGTCAATTTTGGAAAACCAGGTTGCCCCCAGAACCTGGTTAAATAAATCCGGAATCAATGGGAGGGAATATCTATTCTGGACAGTGATTTTATTTAATCTCCGGTAATCGATACATGGCCTAGGACCACCATATTTTTTCTTAACGAAGAAAAACCCCGCCCCCATAGGAGAGACAGAAGGTCTAATATGCCCTTTACTAAGGCTCTCCTTAATATAATCTTCCATGGCCTTGCGTTCAGGCTTAGAAAGATTATAATTTCGCCCCTTAGGAAACTTGGCCCCCTCTACTAGCTCTATAGTACAATCATAAGGTCTATGGGGGGGTAGAACCTCCGGGGTTGGTGATGAGAATACATCAGAATACTCCCTAACAGTGGGTAAAGTATCTGACTTTACTGAGACCCCAGCCTGTACCACGGACAAGCATGAGTCACACTTAGGCCCCCATCTCACCAACTCCCCATTGGACCAATCTATAGTGGGGTTATGTAGTCGGAGCCAAGGCAACCCTAATACCACCTCAGCCGGTAGGTTCTCCAGGAAAAAAAGGGAACATCTCTCTGAGTGACACACACCCACGGTTCGAGAAATCTCTGAGGTACATGAGCTCACCTTACCACCAATAAGAGGAGTAGCATCAATAGCCATGACATGGATAGGAGTTGGTAAAGCAAACATTGGAATACCCAATCTTACAGCATACTCAGTCAATAAAGCTGGCCGCTGAGCCAGAATAGATAAACGCCTTACCCGGCCATTTATCTACTCCCAGAGAAATCGTAATGGGTACCAAAATCTTCTATTTAGAAAAATCAGGGTGTACCTGGTCTTTAGGTTGCCTTGCCTTAGGAGACTTGACAGAGAGGACCTTCTTAGGACACTGGTTGGTCCAATGGTCAGGATCTCCACAGTAAAAGCATTCTCCACGTCTGCGGCAAAGATTCATTCGGGTCATGCCAACCTGCATGGGTTCCTTGGTGGAGACCTCAGCATTGTCTCTGGGATAGGCCTCTGGGTGGACCACCATCTAGGAAGAAAACTGTTGTTCCTGTTGTCTCTCTCTAACCCGTCGGTCAAGTCGGACAACAAGGGACATCATCTCCTCTAAGGTCTCTGGAGGTTGATAACTGATCAGCAGATACTTTAAATTATCAGACAGACCTGACTTGAACTGACTCTTCAGGGCTGGTTCGTTCCACCCTGAGGGGACACACCACCTTCTGAATTGGGTGCAATAATCCTCCGCAGGTAGATTGCCATGAACCAGCACCTCTAGTAGCCGAGACGGCTCTAAAGCCCTGTCTGGTTCATCATAGAGGGTACCCAGGGCCTGAAAGAACCCCTCCACAGAAGATAAACAACTTGCGCCAGCAGGTAAAGAGAACGCCCAGTCCTGTGAATCACCCTGTAGTCGGGAAATGATAATGCCCACGCGTTGACTCTCGGGGCCAGAGGACACGGGGCGCAAACGGAAGTAAAGTTTGCAACTCTCCTTAAAGGAGAGAAACTTCCTCCGGTCTCCAGAAAAGGGTTCTGGGAGCTTAATCTGGGGCTCAAAATGCGGAGTGGAGGCCTGAGGAGTGGAAGAACCTTGCCCTAACTCAAAAGAACTGAGTTTTTCCCCTAACTCCTGCACCATCTAACTCCTGCACCAGGGATGACAGCAGACAAACAACAGAACGTGAATGGACCGAGTCAATACCAGGAAAGCTACAAAGTACAAATGGAGCAAGCAGAGAATAGTCAGGAGAAGCCGGGGTCATAAATACCAGGAGAGTCGTGAAGTACCAAAGGAGTAAGCAGAGGATCATCAGGAGGAGGTCGGGGTCAGAATACCAGGAGAGCAGCAAAGTACACAAGGAGCAGGCAGAGGATCGTCAGGAAACAGCAGGAGGTAAGTACGCCAGGAAATACAACATCACAGGTGGAACCTAAATTAACAGGCAACCTGTGGCCAGCAGGCTGCCTATATTTATAGTGGGGAGTGAGGGTCATATGACGTGTCCAGCATCACATGACCGACAGACCAACCAGCCGAGCACCGAGTGATCAGCTTGGCGCTCAAGGCAGACTTAGGAGCAGGGAACCTCCCAGCTAGCAACGCCGCCCTGGGAACGAGGTCAAGCACAGATCCTCGCTCCTGAAGCTAAGCAGCAGGTCAGCGGCTAATGGGAGACCGAGTGCACCTTTGGAACCCCGTTACACTGTATTTCTGTCCTAAATGTGACCATCACTTATGCTTGTCAAATCCCAGATGTGCAGTATATTAGAGGGTTATTTCACTCTAACCAAAAAGCTGTATTTCTGTCCTAAATGTGACAGTCACTTATGCAAGTGTAATCCCAGATGTGCAGTATATGAGAGGCTTTTTCACCCCAGTATGCCAAAGCCGTATTTATGGCCTAAATGTGACAGTCACTTATGCATGTGTAATCCCAGATGTGCAGTATATTAGAGGCTTTTTTCACCCCAGTAACCAAAAAGCCGTATTTCTGTCCTAAATGTGACAGTCACTTATGCTTGTTTAATCCCAGATGTGCAGTATATTAGAGGGTTTTTTCACCTTAACCAAAAAGCTTTATTTCTGTCCTAAATGTGACAGTCACTTATTCATGTGTAATCCCAGATGTGGAGTATAAGAGAGGCTTTTTTCACCCCAGTAACCAAAAAGCCGTATTTATAGCCTAAATGTGACAGTGACTTATGCATGTGTAATCACAGATGTGCAGTATATCAGTCTTTTTTCCCCCCAGTATGCCAAAGCTGTATTTATGGCCAAAATGTGACAGTCACTTATGCATGTTTAATCCCAGATGTGCGATATATTAGAGGCTTTTTTTACCCCAGTAACCAAAAAGCCGTATTTATGGCCTAAATGTGACAGTGAATTATGCACGTGTAATCACAGAAATGCAGTATATTAGAGGCTTTTTTCACCCCGTATGCCAAAAAGCTGTTTTTCTGTCCTAAATGTGACAGTGACTTATGCATGTGTAATCACAGATGTGCAGTATGTTAGAGGCTTTTTTCACCCTAACTAAAAAGCTGTTTTTCTGTAATAAATGTGACGGTCACTTATGCTTGTCTTATCCCAGATGTGCAGTATATTAGAGGCTTTTTTCACCCTAACCAAAAAGCTGTATTTCTGTCCTAAATGTCGGTGCAAACCAGTTGCTGTAGGCCATGCCTTCCTAGCGCATGTGCTCTTGCGATTAATACTTTGACTAAATTTTGCAGATAAATAATGCTTGTCGATCGCAGATTTGCTTAATACTTCTGGTATGTCAGTGTCCATGTTGTGGGTCTATGTGTGCACATCTAGTAAGTATTTTGTGGCCGCGAACCGCCGCAAACATTTGATCGCGTTTGCGCACCGTCCCAGCAAATGTTTGTCCATCACTACTCCCAGACAGCAGTTTGGTTGCAAATAAAGAAAATTTGCATTTGGTCAGTGTCAGTAGTACAGTGTAACACTAACTGATGCAAAAAGGCATGATATGTACCTTTGTCTGACTTTGAAAAAATGGAATGGAATAAATGGAATTTTTATAACATTTTCAACATTTCTTTTTAAATAATTGAACAATTGGACAGTCCGCAGTAAACATTTATACTGACTTTGATGCTGAAAAAAATGAAGAAACTTGAATAAATTTTGCAATAGCTTAAAGAGAAAATTGCTTGACAGTTTCCAGAGCAACTACAGTTCCTAAAAAATTGGCAGCATGTATATAAGCTTCTTTAGATACACTGTATGTTGGGCTGCTAGCTGACTCCTGAACATTAGAAAAAAAGCAAGATTGGCAATGGCAGTAGCAAGTATCAAACATTAAACTAAATTATACTTCTGGTATTGCACAGTTTTGTTCATCCTCTCCACCATAGGAATGAGAGATGAGAAATTCTCATTGTAGTGGGGGTCGAGAAGGGTGAACAACCAGTAATCCGTGTTGTCTATAATGCGTATAATGCACGGGTCGCGGGAAAGGCAGCCTAACATGAAGTTAGCCATGTGTGCCAACAGGCAAGACTTCGCTGTCATCATCAGGAGGATTACTCTCAATCTCCTCATCCTCCTCTTCTGCCCACCCACGTAGAACAGATCGAATTAAACTTCCATGGTTACTACTCTGTGGCAGAGGAAACCATCTTCTGCTCCTCCTCTTCATCGTCCAATTCGCGCTAAGAGGAATCGAGGGTGGTCTGGCTATCATCCTGTGTAATGTCTTCCCCCATTTCCACCTCTTACACATGCAAAGCGTTGTCCTTAATTGATTGTAAGCAGCGAGCGTTTGAGCTGACACAGAAGTGGGATGGTTTACGCTGATAATAGATTTTATTATACTCACAAAGTTATAAAATCAGTTGGCATAAAACAGAATAAAATCTACATAGTTATAACACCGCTTGACCCAGGTTTCGCTACACCAGCTTCATCAGGAGCGCTCCTGATGATGCTGGTGTGGCGAAACCTGGGTCGAGCGGTGTTATAACTACAGAGATTTTATTCTGTTTTATGCCTACTGATTTTATACCTTTGTGAGTATAATGAAATCTATTATCACTGGAAACATTGGTGGACCTTCACTATGTGCCTTAATCTTTATATCTACAGAGGGGTGGTTTTGTGACCGAGATTATCCTCCTGTGGAACCTCGTTTGGCATCACCAAAAAGCTGTTGTATTCTATCCTGATCAGGACTCTTGAAATATAGCCAAGTGAGGTAGTGCGACGCCTTCTTTGAACTAATAAATTGAGTGTAGTGCTAGTAGGAGTAATATACACTACGTGCAGAATTATTAGGCAAATGAGTATTTTGACCACATCATCCTCTTTATGCATGTTGTCTTACTCCAAGCTGTATAGGCTCGAAAGCCTACTACCAATTAAGCATATTAGGTGATGTGCATCTCTGTAATGAGAAGGGGTGTAGTCTAATGACATCAACACCCTATATCAGGTGTGCATAATTATTAGGCAACTTCCTTTCCTTTGGCAAAATGGGTCAAAAGAAGGACTTGACAGTCTCAGAAAAGTCAAAAATAGTGAGATATCTTGCAGAGGGATGCAGCACTCTTAAAATTGCAAAGCTTCTGAAGCGTGATCATCGAACAATCAAGCGTTTCATTCAAAATAGTCAACAGGGTCGCAAGAAGCGTGTGGAAAAACCAAGGCGCAAAATAACTGCCCATGAACTGAGAAAAGTCAAGCGTGCAGCTGCCAAGATGCCACTTGCCACCAGTCTGGCCATATTTCAGAGCTGCAACATCACTGGAGTGCCCAAAAGCACAAGGTGTGCAATACTCAGAGACATGGCCAAGGTAAGAAAGGCTGAAAGACGACCACCACTGAACAAGACACACAAGCTGAAACGTCAAGACTGGGCCAAGAAATATCTCAAGACTGATTTTTCTAAGGTTTTATGGACTGATGAAATGAGAGTGAGTCTTGATGGGCCAGATGGCTGGATTGGTAAAGGGCAGAGAGCTCCAGTCCGACTCAGACGCCAGCAAGGTGGAGGTGGAGTACTGGTTTGGGCTGGTATCATCAAAGATGAGCTTGTGGGGCCTTTTTGGGTTGAGGATGGAGTCAAGCTCAACTCCCAGTCCTACTGCCAGTTTCTGGAAGACACCTTCTTCAAGCAGTGGTACAGGAAGAAGTCTGCAAGGTAAGAAAAACATGATTTTCATGCAGGACAATGCTCCATCACACGCGTCCAAGTACTCCACAGTGTGGCTGGCAAGAAAGGGTATAAAAGAAGAAAATCTAATGACATGGCCTCCTTGTTCACCTGATCTGAACCCCATTGAGAACCTGTGGTCCATCATCAAATGTGAGATTCACAAGGAGGGAAAACAGTACACCTCTCTGAACAGTGTCTGGGAGGCTGTGGTTGCTGCTGCACGCAATGTTGATGGTGAACAGATCAAAACACTGACAGAATCCATGGATGGCAGGCTTTTGAGTGTCCTTGCAAAGAAAGGTGGCTATATTGGTCACTGATTTGTTTTTGTTTTGTTTTTGAATGTCAGAAATGTATATTTGTGAATGCTGAGATGTTATATTGGTTTCACTGGTAAAAATAAATAATTGAAATGGCTATATATTTGTTTTTTGTTAAGTTGCCTAATAATTATGTACAGTGATAGTCACCTGCACACACAGATATCCCCCTAAAATAGCTAAAACTAAAAACAAACTAAAAACTACTTCCAAAAATATTCAGCTTTGATATTAATGAGTTTTTTGGGTTCATTGAGAACATGGTTGTTGTTCAATAATAAAATTAATCCTCATAAATACAACTTGCCTAATAATTCTGCACTCCCTGTAGAAATTTGCAGCAGAAATTGAGATCCAGACCTTGGGTGAAGTTCAAACTTGTCTTTACTGATTGTTTCTTTCATCCAAGCAAGATACAGCTTTAGTATTAGGTCACAGCAGGTATTGGCAATGGTTGGCAGGAATTTATCTTCTGCTCTCTCGTGTACCTGAAGCTTGCAGGAAAAGACGTCTGCTTGTTAGCTCTATACTGTGGCAGGAATTTGACTTCTGCACTCTCTATCTTCTGCTGCATGGGGACTGACTAGCTGAAGAGGAATATGGTTTCTCCTGGGTCTCTGGACTTTACTCACAGTTATCTTCACAGGGTATGCTTTCTTCCTGGAATTCTGGAGTTTGTCTGCTTGCTTCATCCAGCAGGGCTCAGGCTGGGGATGATGATCAATGTCTCAGCCGAGACAGGATCCTGGCTTGGCTCCCTCTGCAGGTGGACTCCTGAAGACTAACACACAGCCTTCCCCAACAGGGGTGGCTGGCACACTGCCTCTAACTTCCTTCTCTCACCATGCTGCAGGATATGGGCACAGCCTACTCTGCTCACAGAGGTGGAGTTAAGCTGGAATGAACTATTCCAGCCTAGATGTACTAAACTGAACATAAGTCCTTACTAACACATTAACGGCATCTGCAAAAGTTGTGACACGTGGGACGCCGAGTGCATCCAACGAACAACAAATAAAGGGGATACAAGTTTGCACTACTAAGATGTTCAGAGAAAATATCGATCATACGAATCATTCAAGTAAGGCAATACTAACCGGTCACCTCTACTTGGCCTTATACATTCATCGAGGTAAGCTCATTCCACGTGGGATGCCACGAATGAACGCCATTGCCTCAACTGTGAGTAAAACAACTAAGATTGTTGAAATATTGATCTATCACTGAATTATCTTTATTTGATTAACTCTCAAAATATTGATTCAATAAGAATTAATATACTTAACTCACCGTATATAAGAATATTCCAAGGACTATGTTTAGATTGTCTTACTCCATAACAGAGACCAATATATAACAACCAGACCTACTACTGAATTTTGTATGTGAGTGCTTCACAACATTTGAAGCAACCAGTACAGCGAAATAACGCCTCATTGCGATCATACTCATTTTCATATATCGACTATACAGCACGATATCACTAGCGCAGTTTCGTAAACTAGTATTCCTTCTTATTCCTAGTATACCTGTTTTATATTTTTATTTACCTCTGTATGTTTTTTATGCTGATTTGAATTGCAATAAACGCTTTTATTCACCCTATGTGATACATTTAACATGGTTTACAATGCACAGTTGTGAGGATATAATGTAAAATTACATCAGATGACAAAGTTAATGTTCTTAGGAGATTGTAGTGGGGTAAAAGAGTTTAGTAACACAACTCTGGGGTGTTACATTCACCCTTACTTCGAGTTAAGCCGCCCTTAGCTTATGCTTAGGAGGGGAGAGGAACCAGCTCTGGTGTACCCAATAAATACAAAGTGCTACATGTTTTAAATACAAGACATACAAAGACTAACACGTAATGGCTACCCTGAGGTTCCTGCCCGCAATAGTAGGGTGTCCTAATTAACAGTTTCCCTCTTGGTATAACCAGTGAACCAAAGGTCTTCACTAAGCACTAACTACTGACTGACTTTGAAGTGTTCCGGATCCTAACACCAAAGAAAGCATGGGGGTGTCTTTACTCTGTAGTCCTGCCATTATGTAATGAAATGCCCGCAAATGGAAGGGTGGCTTTATCATGTATTCCTATTCCTGCACCAAAGTCAAAATATAAGGCTTACGGCACGATCACTATGGTAACTATGGGTAGCTAAAATGGGACTAAGGCTTGAGGCGCCATACCTTAGGCAAAGGCACAGAAGGGAAGGAATTAGCGTCTCCATGCACTTCTGGCAGTCACAGGAGGCGGGTATAGTAATCCCATGAAACTCCTGGAAGACACCTCAGGATGGGAGCAATCCAGAAAACCTAACAAGCGGGAAGGAGGGTTTAAAAACTCCTTTAACCATTCCCGAAGCAGCGGGGTTACCCATATAGTTACTAGACCTGCCAGGACTTAACACTTGGTCCTACCCTGGGTACCTATGGGTATATAACACCGGGTGTAGGCCATTAGTATTAAGCATACGCAGAGGCAGTCCATATGAAGGGGGGAGAGAACAAGAGCTGTAAAGCAAGGCACACAAGAGTAAGTTGCTAAATATCTGGTTAAGTGCAAAAGTTAAGTGCATGAGGTCACAATGCGGCACCTAGAACAGAATACACACAATGGGCATATTATACTTGAACATTGCTTAACCTGTAAACTGGTAATGAAATGCAAAAACATTATGCAAATATCAGTGCAATCAATATTATCATTATACTGTAAGCTAAAATATAACTTGAGTCCTTTTTCTTGAAGTGCTTAACTGTGGACAGGAACATAAGTCCATAAGTCACTTGTATACCACCTAAACAGGTATAAGTCAATTGTAATCCACAGGAACAATAAAGTTAATTATAATTCACACAAGGTATTGATTAATTTCCACAATAGGTAGTTTTCCTCACAGGAATGTCTGGAAATCTTCCTCTTGGGTCCCATATTTGAGGACGCAAAAGTTATTCTTTAAACTGTGTGCTCTCAGCAGCTGTAACTCCAGCAGAAACTTCATCTGCAATCTCCTGGTGGCATTCTGTAGCAGATCTTGGAACTGCAACTTCACCCTCTTCTGGAGGATCCTCTGTAGCCTTGGCCTTTTCCTTGTAGGTGACAGGTTCTCTGGACAGCAATAAAGGACGGACCCTTGGTCTTTTATAGCAAGGAGCAAGGAGCTCCGGATTCGGTGGTGGCTCTGGAGGGCGTGAAGGATCAGTGGAGTCCTCACTGGTAGGTAGGTCACTTTCAGTGGCTGCCGGATCTGATAGAGTCATATAAAGTGTGCTGTCTTCAGCAGGTGGCTGAGAAGAAGACTGTTTCCTCCACAATTTCTTTATATGTTTTTATGCATTTTCTTCTTTCTGACAAGTCATCTTCTCCACTAATAGATTTGAGCAGACACCTGGATGTTCAGGTTTGACCGATTCAGCCGAACTTCGGCAAAAAGTTCGAGTTCGGGACCCGAACTTGACCCCGAACACCATTGAAGTCAATGGGGATCCAAACTTTTGAGCACTAAAATGGCAGTAAAAATGTCATGGAAAGGGCTAGAGAGCTGCAAATGGCGTCAAAATGTGGTTAAGAGCATGGCAAGTGCTCTGCAACCAAATGTGGATAGAGAAATGACTTAAAATAACATAAAATATGTAAAAATAAAAAATAATAATCTTGATCTAGGAGGACCAGGTCCATATGGAGAAGGAGGTTGAGGAGGCGTTGGATGTGGGGGTGTAGGTGGAAGTGGCGGTGGAGGAGGTAGCCTACACTGCTTTTTGGTTTTAAATTTTTTTAAATTTTTTTTTAATTGGGGTACACCCCAAAACATTGGGAAATATAACCCTCCAGTTGTGCTAAACACACGTTCAGACAATACACCGGCTGCAGGGCAGGCCAGCACCTCCAAGGCGTAAACGGCAAGCTCAGGCCATGTGCCCAATTTGGAGGCCCAGAAGTTGCAGGGGCTGACCTCTGTCAGTTAGTTCGTGTAGGCATGTGCATACTTACTGCCCCACCCACCATGTTGCACTTCCCCATGATGTTCACGATCCAATTTGATATCTGCTCTATCAACTTTTGATGTTCTTTTATGCGCCTAACATGGTGATCACGGGTGGCGGGGAATCAGGGTTCCAGGCCGGAGAAAAAGAGACCAAATTTAAGGGAGATAAATTTATTGAAAAAATTTGGGATCAAGAAGAAATGTGTGAAAAGTTATTGAGGCGCAAATATGGGACAAATTACAGAAGCCCAAATGTGGGCCAAAAGAGTCAAGCGGAATTGTGGGAAAAGCTATTGAGGCGCAAATGTTGGCCAAAAGAGTATAGTGGAAAAGTGGGACCAAGTATTGAAGCTTAAATGTGGTACAACTTGCTTAAGTTTAAGCATTGAATCAAAGGAGGTGGCGTGCATCAATTAAAGAAACATTTCAGAAATTGTATTCCCTGTCACCTATGCAGAGCAGGGGTTTATTCACGTCTAAAATTGTATAAGGTCAACCCAAGAATGTAACAGAAAAATTACAGAAATGAATTAACCTGTTTATTGTCACTCGAAAAAGTAAAATAAAAATTATTGAAATTTATTAAGCTGTCAACTAGGTAGAGGAGGGGTATATTACACCCAAAAATTGGTGAATTTGACCCTAAAATGTAACTGACAAATATTTTTTTTTTACCTGTCCAATAGGTATAGCAGTGGTACATCACACCAAAAAATTGCTAAATTTCACTATAAAATGTAACTGCCATTTTTTTTTTATTTTTTTTTTAGCGGTCTACTAGGTATAGCAGTGGTACTTCACACCAAAAAATTTGTGAATTTCACCATATGTAAGACAAATTTTTTATTGTTTAACCCATCTTCTAGGTATAGCAGTGGTACTTCACACCCCAAAATTGTTGAATTTCAACTAAAAATGTAACTGACAAATATATATATATATATATATATATATATATATATTTTTTTTTTTTTAACCGGCCTACTAGGTATAGCAGTGGTACTATACACCCAAAAATTGGTGAATTTCACCTGAAAATGTAAATGACAAAGTAGTTAAATGATATAAAGTAAAAAACGTACAAAAAAATTTATTTATAAGGTGAAGTTCCATATGGAGTAGGAGTTTGAGGAGGCGGTGAAAGTAGCGGAGTAGGTGGAAGGGGCGGTGGAGGAGGACAAGATAGCCAACACAGGTTTTTGGTTTCAATTTAATTTTGTAAAATTAAGGTACACTCCAAAAGAGTGTGAAATATCCAAAATACAAACATGAGCAATTGTGCTGCAGTATAACAATGGCTGCTTAGTGCCGGTATACATATCTATTCTGCACAAGGTATGGACAAGTCTTGAGGGATCCATACCTGGTTCATTTAATGAACGTGAGCTTGTCCACATTGGCTGTGGATAGGCGGCTGTGCTTGTCTGTGATTACGCCCTCTGCCGTGCTAAACACACGTTCAGATAATACACTGGCTGCAGGGCAGGCCAGCACCTCCAAGGCGTAAAGGGCAAGCTCAGGCCATGTGCCCAATTTGGAGACCCAGAAGTTGAAGGGGGCAGACCCGCCATTCAGTATGTGTAGGTGTGTGCACACATACTGCTCCACCATGTTGGTGAAATGCTGCCACCTGCTAAGACGTTCTATATCAGCTGGTGGTGCTGGTTGTTGTGGCGTGCTGACAAAGCTTTTCCACATGTCGGCCATGCTAACCCTGCCTTCTGAGTTGCTGGCAGTGCCCCAGCTGCGTTGGCGACCTCTTCCTCGTCCTCTGCCTTCGCCTTGTGCTTTCACTGTGCCCCCGCTATCAGGTGGGAATGACACCAGCAGCTTCTCTAACAGCGTGTGCTTTTACTCGCTCATCTTACGATCACGCTCCAGTGATGGAATTAAGGACGGTACGATGTCCTTGTAACGGGGATCCAGCAGTGTGGTCACCCAGTAATCAGCACAAGTTAGAATGTGGGCAACTCTGCGATCGTTGTAGAGACACTGCAGCATGTAATCGCTCATGTGCCAGGCTGCCCAGAGGCAACGAAAAGCTGTCTTCTGTGGGAGGTGTATCGTCTGTGTCCTCTGTATCCCCCCCATCCACACACGAGTGATGGCCATGAGCTGGTCTGGGTGCCACCCTGCTGTGAACATGGTTTCTCCTCCTCCTCATCCTCAAGAACTGTGCCCTGGCTGGACAATTGTGTACCTTGGGTTTGTGGGTGCAGGAACCCACCCTCGAAACCACTTGGGAATGACTGGCCGGAAACCCTACGAAATGATCCCTCTTCCTCCTCCTGTGCCACAACCTCTTCCATCATTGCCAGGAGCGGTTTTTCAAGGAGGCATAGAAGTGGGATAGTAACGCTGAGAACGGCTGTTGATGGAGTACTCGAAACAGCGCAACAAGGGACACAGGTCTCGCATGGAGGCCCAGTCATTGGTGGTGAAGTGGTACTGTTCCGCCGAGTGACTCACCCGTGCGGGCTGCAGCTGAAACTCCATTATCGCCTGCTTCTGCTCGCACAGTCTGGCCAGCATGTGCAAGGTGGAGTTCCACCTTGTGGGCATGTCGCATATGAGGCGGTGAGTGGGAAGGCCAAAGTTACGTTGCAGCGCTGACAGGCTAGCAGCAGCAGGGTGAGAATGCCTACAGCGCGCACAGACTGCCCGCACTTTATGCAGCACTTCTGACAGGTCGGGGTAATTTTTAAGGAATCTCTGCACCACCAAATTCAGCACATGTGCCAGGCAAGGGATGTGCGTCAAACCGGGTAGTCCCAGAGCTGCTACGACATTTCGCCCATTATCACACACCACTAGGCCGGGCTTGAGGCTGACTGGCACAAACCACTCATCGGTCTGTTGTTCAAGGCCCGTCCACAGTTCCTGCGCAGTGTGTGGTTTGTCCCCCAAACAGATAAGTTTTAAAACTGCCTGCTGTCGTTTACCCCTGACTGTGCTGAAGTTGGTGGTGAAGGTGTTATGCTGGTAGAGGATGAGGAAGCGGAGTAGGAAGCAACAGGAGGCAAACTGAAGCGCCCTGCAATCCTCGGTGGTGGAAGGACATGCGCCAAAGTGCTATCCGCATCAGGCCCAGCCGCCACTGCATTTACCCAGTGTGCTGTTATGGAGATATAATGGCCCTGACTCTGCTTAATGGTCCACGTATCCGTAGTCAGGTGCACCTTGCCACAGATGGCGTTGCGCAGTGCAAACCTGATTTTGTTCCCTACTTGGTTGTGCAGGGAAGGGATACTTGAAAAGTAGTGGTGGCTGGGCACGACGTACTGTGGAACAACCACCGCCATAAGGCCTTTAAAACTATTTGTCTCCACCAGACGGAATAACAGCATTTCAAAGGCCAGTAATTTTGAAATGCTGGCATTTAGGGCTAGGGAGGTACTTCCTCTCCAGCGTTTGGGATATGGAGAGCTAAACGCTTGCGTGGGACATTGTGGAGAGGCTTGGTAACCCGGGTGTTGGTGTTGCTGGCAGATACTCTGTTTGCGGGGTGCCAGTTGGCACTGTCACTCCAGAGGTGGATGAAGAGGCCGCGACTGCAGCAGAAGAGGAAGCAGGAGGAGCCAGAGACCTTTCTTGGTTTTTGAGGTGTCTACTCCACTGCAGCTCATGCTTTGCACTTAAATGCCTGGTCATGCAGGTTGTGCTTAGGCTGAGAACGTTTATGCCTCGCTTTAGGCTCTGATTGCACAGTGTGCAAACCACTGGTGTCTTGTCGTCAGCACATTGTCTGAAGTACTGCCACGCCAGTGAACTTGGAGCTGGATTTGGTATGCTCAGTCCCTTGCTGTGGTGGGCAGTAGGAGGCACACTGTCTAGAGGACGGCCGCTCCGCTTTTGCACCCTGCTCTCTCTTCTGCTGTGCTGGTGGCTCTGTGCGACCACCGCCTCTTCCTCTGAACTTCATAGGTCACTCGCATGACCTTAATTCCATGTGGGGTCGAGGACCTCATTGTCCTTCACATCATCTTCGACTCAGTCTTCACCCCTGCCTTCCTTGTCGGTCTGCACACTATCGAAAGCCCCAGCAGTTGGCACCTGTGTTTCGTCATCATCCGGGACGTGCTGCGATGGTTCTCCCATGTACTCATCTTGAAAGATAAGTGGTTGGGCATTGGCCACTTCTGGGGCAGGGCTAGGTGGATGGCCATGGGAAACCCTGCTAACAGAATCATCAAAAAGCAGAAGAGACTACTGCATGACTTGGGGCTCAGACTGCTTGGCTGATTTGCAAGGGGGTGAGGTGAAAGACTGAAGGACATCGGCTGCTGGTGCCAACTGTGGTCTTTCAGCAGGAGACTGGGTCGTAGACAATGTGAAGGAACTAGATCCACTGTATGCTACCCAATCTACTATCGCCTGTACTTGTTCAGGCCTCACCATTCGTAAGGGAGCAGCATTAGGCCCAACCAAATACGGCTGTAGGTTTTGTCGCCTACTCGCACCTGAGGTAGGGGTTTCACTTGTGCTTGTAGCTGGCACAGATCGACCACATCCTCTCCCTGCAACAGGAGCTCCACCAGCAGCACCATGACCTGGGCTACATCACTTATTTGACGCTATCCTCATATTTTTAAAATTTAGGATTTTGCCCTAAATTGGTGTTTAATAGTAGAATAGAACGACAGTATGTAAAGGGTGTATCTCACACGGCCTGAACCAGACTAGGCCTCAATAAAATATTTTTTTGCCCAAAATGGCTGTATTTCAAATGCTTAATTCAAACCCCTGTATGTAGTAGCGGTAGTATCTCACAGGGCCTGAACCTCTGTAGGCCTGAAGTAAATATATCTTTGCACAAAAAGGCTGTATTTCAAATGGCTGTATTTAAAATGCCTAATTCAAACCCCTGTATGTAGGTGGGTATCTCACACGGTCTGAACCAGTGTAGGCCTGAAGTAAATATATTTTTGCGCATAATGGCTGTATTTTAAATGGCTGTATTTCAAATGCCTGATTAAAATCCCTGTATGTAGGGGGGTATCTCACACCGTCTGAACTAGTGTAGGCCTGAAGTAAATATATCTTTGCACAAAATGGCTGTATTTCAAATGGCTGTATTTCAAATGCCTAATTTAAACCCCTTTATGTAGAGGTGGTATCTCACAGTGCCTGAACCTCTGTAGGCCTGAAGTAAATATATTTTTGCACAAAATGGCTGTATTTCAAATGCCTAATTCAAACCACTGTATGTAGAGGTGGTATCTCACAGGGCCTGAACCTCTGTAGGCCTGAAGTAAATATATCTTTGCACAAAATGCCTGTATTTCAAATGGCTGTATTTCAAATGCCTAATTCAAACCCCTGTATGAATATGAAAGCTGTATATATTAAACTTGAAACCAAGGTCTGGATCTCAATTTGGAAAAAAAGCTGTTTTTTCAAACCCCAGAAAATGATGGTGTATTTCTACCTTAAATTGCGCACTGACTAATACAGATTTTGTAGATTGCCAATAAAGTCTATTTTTTTTGCTAACCGAATATGAAAGCTGTATATATTAAACTTGAATTTAACACTTGCAGATCTGGAAAATACTGTTTTTTGAAAAAAAATTGTGTGTTTTTAAAACCCCAGAAAATGATGGGTGCATTTCTACCTTAAATTGCACACTGACTAATCCAGATGCTGTAGTTTGCCCCCAAAAAATGGTGATTTGCAATGTCCCAAAAGCTCAGATGCAGTGCTGGTGCACTGAGCATGCATAAAATGTCTGAAGCCGCCACCCACCTAACTAACAGAATTCTAAAAGTTAGTATTTTTTGGTCAGTGAGCTCAGGGCAGGGTAAAATGATAGTGCCCTGCACCCACACAACTATTTGTCTGTAGATCGCTGAGTTATATTCTCTCCTATTCTCTCTCTGAAATCATAAGTCCAGCAGCATCCTCTCCCTACACTTGCAACAGCAGAGTGATGTGCACCGCTATGTGACTCAAGCTTATATAGAGCCTGGGTCACATGCTGCTCTGGCCAATCACAGCCATGCCATTAGTAGGCATGGCTGTGATGGCCTATTAGGGCAAGTAGTATGAAGCTTGTTGATTGGCTGCTGTGGAGCCTTTCAAAAAGCGCCAAGAAAGTGGCAAACACCGAACCCGAACCCGAACTTTTACGAAAATGTTCGGGTCCGGGGTAAAAAAATCCTAAAGTTCGGTAAGAACCCAAACTTTACAGTTCGGGTTTGCTCAACACTATCCACTAAACATTCTCTCTATCTTTTTCAGTTCTTACTCTCTCTTTAGCAAGTCCTGTAATATACTCCACCTGTGGATTTTCCATCGGACAAGGTCATCCTGCCAGGTGACCTTCTTATCACTGATGGAACTGTTGAGGGTGCTCCTGCATCTTGTAGTTTAGGCAGGCTGCTGTGATGGAGCTCCACTGACCTCTTGTGGCGGTTCCTGGTACTGTCTGGGTAGTGAGGCTGGTCAAAGCTGCGGTGAGCTGCGTACATCCGGAACTCCTGCTGGGGCAGAAGGACTCAGAACTCCTGACTGTAGTGGCTCTGGCAAAAGTATTGCCAGTAGTGGTGATGGCAGGGAAGGAGCGTTCTCTCTGGGCCTAGTAGGTAAGTTAGGTACTACCAGTTGGGGCGCAGGGGCAGCTACGGGTTGGACCGGGGTCTCAGGGAACAGGACTGCTACTACCTGATGTCACGGTCGGGCGGCTGGTTCCGGTCCCTCCTGCAGATCATCGGCGGCGGTCGCGGCTGTTTTCAGAACTTGCTGTCTGCACTTTCCTCAAAAAAGCTCCATACTGCGGAACATCTACCACTTGGCAAGGGAGATTTTCGCAAGTGGGTGCTCCATGGAACAGTTCCAGGCCTGTTTAGTGTGGCCCACCTTCCCCCTTTTGGCACCCCACTGCTTCTTCCAGCCTGCTGCGGTGCTGCAGATCCCTCCCTCTCTGTACTGCTGTCTTTGCCAAGCTTTCCACCTTCCCAGGTTGGGTCAGTGACCTTGTCGTCCTCCACCTCCTCTTCCACTTCCTCACTCTGATCATCCTCCTGATTTGTTGACCTAACCACAACCTCAGTGATTGACAACTGTGTCTCATCCTCTTCATCAATCCCTTGAGATAATAATTGCGGTTGACTCATTGGCAAATGTCATCATCATCATTCACCTCATTAAACACTAATTGCCGTTCACCACCGTCATGTTCATGTGACTATGGATGCTCAAGAGTTTTCAAACCAGGGCACAAGATCTCATGTCCCTATTCAAGAGTGCTTGGCAAGAGGGCCAAATCAAGTAATGGTGATGAAAAGAGGTCCTCGGAATATCCGAATGTGGGATCACTTGTTTGGCCAGACTGTACATGGTGGGAGGAAGGAGGATAAGGGTGAGGATTGTGTTGACCAGACTCCTGGCTACTGAGACTGAACTTGGTGGAAGACAGGGAGGTGCTTAACCAACTGGAAGCATTATCTGCTGCAATCCAACTGGCCACCTGGCCGCACTCGTCTGACTTCAAGAGTGGTGTCCTGCGCTGCCCTGCAAACTGGGACATGAACCTAGGTATCTTGGATCATTGTTTTTCTTCTGTTCTGGCCGCAGGCACTGTTTCTCCATGCCCAGGGCCATAGCCTCTGCGTGCATCATCAGCATCACGGCCACTTCCCTGTCCCTTACTGCTTGCGTCTTCATTTTAAATGTGATATATGCTTGAAAGTATGTCACATGTACAGTAGAGTAGGATTTGGAAGTGTATGTGCAATTTTTTTTTACCAAGGTATCAGTGATTAGAAAATGTCATACAGGACAACATCTACGTAAAAAGTTCACAGGATGTCACTAATATTTTAGGGATGCACACACTTTAAACAGGAGATGTGGCGAGGATAATTTAACTGTCCGCAGAGGACACCGTCTACGGAAAAAGTGCAGTGGATGTCACTGATATTTTAGGGATGTGCATAGTTTACACAGGAGATATGGTGCAAATAATTTAACTGTCCGCAGTGGCCTATTACACGTTATTTAGTGCAGGATATATTGCTGCTGTCACACACAATAGTCCTTAAAATTACTTTTGGGTCTCTGAAAAGTTTTTTTTGTATAAAAATCTATTTCTATTACACTCCCTACACTGTCTGTCCTTTCCTATGCACAGCTCTCCCTAACCCTGAGCAATTTAGCGCAGATTGCGCTATAAACATATATTGCTGCTGTTACAATGAGTAGGATATGGGTATACGCTGACACCAAAAATGCAATGGCTGGGTCAGGTGAAGATGATAGTCTATGTTTCGTTTGTGACGCCAATTGCAGCTTGCGCAGGGTACTATCACAGGGCCCTTCCAAGATGTTATAACTCACGCCCCAGGTTAGGAATGCCAGAGTGGTGTGATTGCCTATAAGGTCCCTGTATGGTGATTATAATGGTGTCAACGGTGTCTCCTACCTGGGTACAGCTGGGCACCTGGCTCCTGGTTCACTTGCAATAAATTGAGTGTAGTGATAGTAGGAGTAATAGAGGTTCAAAATAAATATTTATTTCAAACCTACACTGGTTTCAGGCTCTGTGAGATAGTCCCTCTACATACAAGTGTTTGATTCAGGGATTTGAAATACAGCCATTTGAAATACAGCAATTTTTTGCAAAGATATATTTACTTCAGGCCTACACTGTTTCAGACCGTGTGAGATACCCCCTCTACATACAGGGGTTTGATTTACTTCAGGCCTACACTTGTTCACACCATGTGAAATAAGATTTTGCAGCAGAAATTGATGTCTAGACCTTTAGGGGAAGTTCAAACTTGTCTTTACTGAAGATAGCTTTCATCCAAGCAATGTACAGCTTTGGTCTTAGGTCCCAGCAGACTTTGGCAATGGTTGGCAGGAATGAATCTTCTGCTCTATAAATCTGGAGCTTGCAGGAAAGAAAGTCTGCTTAGTAGCTCTGTAACTGTGGCAGGAATTTGGCTTCTGCACTTCTTTATAGCTTCTGCTTTATGGGGACTGACTAGCTGAGAAGGAATATGGCTTCTCCTGGGTCTCTGGACTTTACTCACAGATATTTTCTCAGGGAATGCTTTTGTCCTGGAACTCTGGAGGTAGTCTACTTTCTTGTCATCCAACTGAGGCTGCAGGGCTCAGTCTGGGTATTTGATCAATGGCTCAGCCGAGACAAGATCCTGGCTTTATTCACTATATCGGGGAGCTCCTAACACACACACCCTACCCCTAGCAGGGGGTGGGCTACCCTCCTTTCTAACTTCCTTCTCCACCAAAATGCAGGATGTGGGAACAGTCCACACCTCCACAGAGGTGGAGCTAAGCTGGAATGGACCATTCCAGCTTAGATATACTAAACTATACTAATTCCTTAGCAATCCATTGCTGCCACCTGCTGGTGAACATAGAAAATTACAAGGAAATTTAAAATTAACATAGTTTTAAATGCACATTTGTGAAGACATGAGCAAAATCATATCATATGACAAGGTAAAGGCTCTTAGGAGATAGTAGCGGGGTAGAGGCGTGTAGTAACGCAACTCTGGGGTGTTACACTGGCACACACAATAGTCCTTACAAGGACTTTTTGTCCTCTGAAATGTTTTTGTACAAAAAAATATTCAATTAAACTCCCTACACTCTTTGTCCCTTCCTATGCTCAGCTCTCCCTGACTACAAATGAGCCGAACATGCGTCATAGGGTGCTATATAGCACCAGATGACACATTCTGGCCAGCCAATCACTGTGATTCCAGTAGCCAACATGGCTACTGGCATTATAGTGAGGGCAGTACTTACCTGCACAATTTTTGGGCTGCGTAGTAGCCAAGAAACATGCGGGGAGGAGACTCGAGAATGGCACTCGAGCACATGCGGCACTCGGCTGAGTTCTGCCATGTGCCGAGCATCGAAATGCTCGAGCCGAACAGGTGTTCGGCCGAGCATGCTCAATCATCACTACTAATTATCAATTCATTAAAGCAATATAAGTCCCTAAATATTTCTTTGTAAGACCCTAAACTCACTGTATTGCATGTGAGTCTAAAAATAACTGTCTTTCTTTGCTTTATGTTTGGCAGAGAGGTCCAAATTCACAATTATATAATTTCTTTGTTTCAGATCACAATGCCTATGAGACATGTCCTTCCTCATTGACTCTCATGTGATCCTCTGTCTTCATCTTCCCTGGAAGGCAGTGCTCACTACTGTACTGTGATACGTACAATAGAAGATGTCATTGTAAGTAATTTTAACAAATTTATTTGCAAAAAGTTCAGCTTTGTTTGGAAAACTGATTTGTTGTAAGAATATCTTTTTATTTACTTTGTAAAAATAATTAGTCCCCATGGTACATATTATTTCTATTGCTGTGATTACTCATTGAGTGGTCCCGTGAGTAGCTATTTAAAGACCATTGATTTCAAATCTCCTGTCACTAAGCTATTTATTATCCATTCTGATTCATAGCGTTTGTGGAATATATGTTGTTTTTAAATGCAATAACATTTACGGTAACACATGAACCAGCTTTGCAAACAAATATTAGTTGAACTGATATTCAAGCTTTTATTTTATTTTATTGTAATTCTGTTCCTGTGATACGGAGTTGCTACTTGAATAAGAAGATGAAAGTGTCTTGCTCCAATCACTCCTGCCCTCCATATCTGGAGTTTATTCTATTGGGTTTTCATTTGGTGCCACATATGAGAACATTTGTGTTCTACTTAATATTATTATCTTACACTTTCACAGTAATGGGCAACATTATCATTTTATACTTAGTCATCTCTGACCCAAGACTTCACTCCCCCATGTATTATTTCTTGTGTAATTTAGCTGCCATGGACCTCTGTTTTATCAACACTGTGGTACCCGGTATGCTGAAAGGATTTGTGCATCAAGGAGTTCACATTTCTTTAGAATCATGTCTTGCTCAATTCTTTACTTACTTCTTAGTTGGGACTGCGGAATTCCTCCTTTTTGCAGTGATGTCATTTGACCGATACTTGGCTATATGCCACCCTCTGCGTTACGCTATGATTATGCACAGACGTATGTACATTCAACTCATTGCTGGAGTGTGGCTCGGATCATTTTTCACCATTGCTTTGCCTTCTGTTCTAGTATTGCAATTAAAGTTTTGTAATAATATAATTGACAATTTCTTTTGTGACTTAAGTCCACTTCTTAAGAATTCCTGCACAGATACAACTTTGATTGAATTGCTATCTGTTTTTGTAGCAAGCACATTATATATTTCTGTCCTTGTCACATTAGTATCTTACATTAAGATAGTTTTAGAAGTACTGGAAATTAATTCATCTGATGGAAGAGGAAAGGCTTTGTCCACTTGTTCTTCGCATGCTATAGTGGTGACTCTGGTATACAGCAGCTGTATATTCTTATATGCAAAGCCTGCAACAGGTCAGGGTGCTAATTATAATAAAGAAGTTGCCATCCTGAATACAGTGGTGGTTCCTTTACTCAATCCATTCATTTACACATTAAGAAATCAGACTGTTAGAAAATCACTCTCTGATATTTTACTGATTATGTTCTGTTAACAATATCAGATTGGATATTCTTGGGCCTATGGTACAGAATAATTTTGAGTGCCCACCATTAGTGTATAACTAGAACATGCAGACATACACTACTTATTTTAAAGGTGTTATCTGGGTAAATATTTTGATGACCTATCCATAGGATAGATAATCTATGTTACATTGGAAGGGGTCAGAGTCCCAGGACCCCCACGGATGAGCTGTTTCAGGGAGCTTCAAAGCTCGCTGCAGTTATGTTGAGCGTGGCAGTGTCCCGGGTTCTTACCGAGCACAGTGCTGAACATTAAAAGTGGCTGTGCTTAGTATTGCAGCTCAGTCCCAATGACTTGAATTGACAAGAAATGAATAGGAAGCAGTGCTAAGCTACCCTTACTCAAGATTCCCAGGAGGTCTGATCATAAAGTGATCACATATTCTAGAAACACCATTATTTTATAAGGGGATCACCTGCTTAGGCACATCATGATACCTCAACTACTCATCACTGCTGCTGCCTCCATGCTTTTGCCTTGTGCTTTGCTACTGACTCATTAGGGCACCAATGAGTTATGGGACACTAAGAATTTAAAGCACCCTCCATAGTCAGAGGGTGTCACAGCTTTAGGTTCCCTGGTGACCAACAAAGGTGTTATGAAATTTGTGCTGTTGTTATTTTTTTTTTTATTGGCTTCAAATTTAGGCTACTTTCACACTTGCGTTTGATCGGATCCGTTCTGAACGGATCCGATCATATTAATGCAGACGGAGGCTCCGTTCAGTACGGATCCGTCTGCATTAATAACTTAGAAAAATTTCTAAGTGCGAAAGTAGCCTGAGCGGATCCGTTCAGACTTTCAATGTAAAGTCAATGGGGGACGGATCCGCTTGAAGATTGAGCCATATGGTGTCATCTTCAAGCGGATCCGTTCCCATTGACTTAAATTGTAAGTCTGGACGGATCCGCGCGCCTCCGCACGGCCAGGCGGACATCTGAATGCTGCAAGCAGCGTTCAGCTGTCCGCCTGTCCGTGCGGAGGCGAGCGGAGCGGAGGCTGAACGCCGCCAGACTGATGCAGTCTGAGCGGATCCGCATCCATTCAGACTGCATCAGGGCTTGACGGAAGCGTTCTGCTCCGCTCGTGAGCTCCTTCAAACGGAGCTCACGAGCGGACAGCAGAACGCTAGTGTGAAAGTAGCCTTATTCTGCTGCAGCACAATGATTACAAATATAGAGCAAATGTCATTAATAACTATCTTTAGCATAAAGAAGAACAAGGAGTCCTGGAAGTGATGATATGGCCCTCACAGGGCCTTGAACTCAACATCATCAAGTCTGTCTGGGATTACAAGAAAAGATATAAGGATTTGAGCAAACCTACAGAAGATCTGTGGTTCGCTCTCCAAGACATTTGGAACAGCCTCCCTGCTGAGTTCCTCCTAAAACTGTGTGCAAGTGTACGTAGAAGTCTTGATGAGGCTTGTTTTGGAGGCAGAGGGTGGTCATCTTAAATACCGATTTGATTTAGATATATTTTGTTAATTTTTTTTTTTTTTTTTTTTAACCACTTCCCATCTGGGCCATTTTCCCCCTTCCTGACCAGGCCTAATTTTGCAAAACTGACATATCTCACTTCATGTGGTAATAACTTTGGAACGCCTTTATTTATCCAAGTCATTCAGAGATTGTTTTCTCGTGACACATTGTACTTCATGATAGTCATAAATTTGAGTCAAAATATTTCACCTTTATTTATGAAAACATCCCAAATTTACCCAAAAATTTGAAAAATTCGCAATTTTCTAAATTTCAATTTCTCTGCTTTTAAAACAGAAAGTGATACCTCATAAAATATTTATTATTTAACATTCCCCATATGTCTACTTTATGTTGGCATCATTTTGGAAATGTTATTTTATTTTTTTAGGACGTTAGAAGGCTTAGAAGTTTAGAAGAAATTCTTCAAATTTTTAAGAAAATTGCCAAAACCCACTTTATAAGGACCAGTTCAGGTCTGAAGTCACTTTGTGGGGCCTACATAGTGGATACCCCCATAAATGACCCCATTGTAGAACTACACCCCTCAAGTTACTCAAAACTGATTTTACAAACTTTGTTAACCCTTTATGCGTTCCACAAGAATTAAAGGAAAATGGAGATCAAATTTTTAAATTTCACTTTTTGGGCAGATTTTCCATTTTAATCCAATTTTTTCTTTAACACATCGATGGTTAACAGCCAAACAAAACTCAATATTTATTACCCAGATTCAGCGGTTTACAGAAACACCCCACATGTGGTCATAAACTGCTGTATGGGCACACGGCAGGGCGCAGAAGAAAAGGAACTCCACATGGTTTTTAGATGCCATGTCCCATTTGAAGCCCCCTGATGCACCCTTACAGTAGAAACTCCCAAGAAGTGACCCCATTTTGGAAATTAGGGGATAAGGTGCCAGTTTTATTAGTACTATTTTTGGGTACATATGATTTTTTGATCATTCATTATAACACTTTATGGGGCAAGGTGACCAAAAAATTGGTTGTTTTAGCACAGTTTCTATTTATTTATTTTTACAGCGTTCACCTGAGGGGTTCAGTCAAGTGACATTTTTATAGAGCAGATTGTTACGGACGTGGCAATACCTAATATGTATACTTTTTCTCATTTATTAAAGTTTTACACAATAATAGCATTTTTGAAACAAAAAAATTATGTTTTAATGTGTCCATGTTCTGATAGCTATAGTTTTTTTTATTTTTTGAGAGATTTTCTTATGTAGGGGCTCATTTTTTGCGGGATGAGGTGACTGTTTTATTGGTACCATTTTGTGGGACATACGCGTTTTTGATCACTTGGTGTTGCACCTTTTGTGATGCAAGATGACAAAAATTGCTTGTTTTGACACAGTTTTTTTTTTTTTTTTATGGTGTTCATCTGAGGGGTTAGCTCATGTGATATTTTTATAGAGCTGGTTTTTACGGACGCGGCAATACCTAATATGTATACTTTTTTTATTTGTTTCACTTTAACACAATAATAGCATTTTTGAAACCAAAAAATGATGTTTTAGTGTCTCCATGTTCTAAGAGCTATATTTTTTTATTTTTTTGAGAGATTTTCTTATGTAGGGGCTCATTTTTTGCGGGATGAGGTGACGGTTTTATTGGTACCATTTTTTGGGACATACGCATTTTTGATCACTTGGTGTTGCACCTTTTGTGATGCAAAGTGACAAAAATTGCTTGTTTTGACACAGTTTTTTTTTGGTTTTTTTTACGGTGTTCACCCGAGGGGCTAGCTCATGTCATATTTTTATAGAGCTGGTTTTTACGGACCTGGCAATACCAAATATGTCTATTTCATTTTATTTTTTCAATTTTTTTTTTATTTTTTTTATTCCTTACTTGGGGACCTTTTTTTTTTACATGTGAAACTTTTTTTTATTTTATTTTTTTCAACCCTTTATTTTTTTTATTTCATTTTACACTTTTCGTCCCCCATAAGGTCATACAAGACCTCTGGGGGACATTTGCTTCACTTTTTCTTTTTTTTTTCACTGTTGATTTCTCCTGTAACTGGGGCTGACATAGTAGCCCCAGTTACAGAAGAAATGCACCCCCCAGAGAGGCTGTACAGCGTGATTCTGTGCTGTACAGCCTCAGAGCAGGGCTGATCAAGGTCTCTGTAAGACCTCACACAGCTCCTGCACGCTCCGGTCCCGGCGGTCACATGACCGCCGGGCCGGAACAGGAAGCGCATAGCGCTTCCTGCTCTGCATACACAGCGCTCGGTGAGCGCTGTGTCTGCAGCGATCCGGAAGGCAGGGACACCTGGGAACTGTCCCTGACTTATCTCTGGGTTGCCCTGCTGTCACTGACAGCGGGCAACCCCATCAGCAGCTGCACGATTAGCGTGCAGCTGCTATTTCTGAAAGGACGTTTTAAAACGTGCTTTCAGAAATAGAGGTCCACCCATAGGACGTTTATATCCTATGGGCGGACTTAAAGCGGTTAATATCTCTTTATTTCCATCATCTCAACAAGAATAGAAAAAATTCAACATGATAAAAAATTACATTTTTAGTATATTACAAAAAAACATACCAATTTTTCCTATATATAAACATATGACTTCATTCCCCATTTACCCACCCAAAACCCTTATGGTGGGGGGGAGAGGAAGACGCAAGGGGAAAAAAAATAAAAATTCCATCTATCTAGCCCTAAAGCAACCAGTTCTTCCATAATTCATCAACACTTTTTACTTTTCTAGCGTGGCCCTCCATCGCTCGTTCTTCTTTAATCAGGTTGTCTACTGCTTTTCTCCACTGTCCCGCTGTTGGAGGGTCCGCCCCTACCCATTTCTTTAGAATAAGGAGTCTGGCTTGAAATAACACCTTACTCAAGACCATTCGTGTATCTCTATTCAACCTCAGATGTTCGGTTGCCCCCAAAATACAAATCATGGGGTCTTCTGATATTTGGACCTTCAAGGTTAAATATACAGTGTCCGTTATTTCTGTCCAGTATCTGAACAATCTTGGGCATCTCCAAAAACAATGTATTAAGTCAGCATTCTCTCCCCCACATTTCGTACAGTTATCCGAAATTCTAACACCCATTTTTTTCAATATCTGTGGGGATCGATGGAGCCTATGAACTACAAAAAATTGTGAGATTTTATGTGAGCCCCTATTAGAGACAACTGCATAGTTTTTTAAAGCGTCATTCCATTTTTCTTCCGTAAAAGATTGTAGTTCATTTTCCCATTTTATCCTGGCAGGAATTATAACCCGTTTCTTTTTTCCCCTCATCAATATCCTATATCTTTTAGCCGTTGCTCCTCCTCTTTCACCCGCATTAATAAAGTTATACAGTGTGTCAGATCTTTCCATCTTATATTTATCCTCTTGCAAAACTGTATGCAAAGCGTTCCTAAGCTGAAAATATTTATATATATCTTTTTGTGGTATACCGAACTCTCTAACCATTGTATTGAAGTCTTTCAATTTGCCCTGCTCAAATATCTGGTTTATATATTTCACCCCGTTTTTTTCCCAATCTATATACACCTTAATCCCCTGCAATTCCTTAAGATGGACATTTTTCCAAATAGGTGTATAATACAAAAACCCTTTAATCTCCAGTATTTTTTTAATTTCCACCCATATGTATTCTAATAGATTTAAAATTCTATTTCCAGTATTATTTCTACCAAGTGTACCTGATTCCAGCACCTCTAAATAATTCCATTCTTCTTTCCAACCCAATCTATTTAGTACCTGCTTACCCACTAAACCATTTAAACTAACTTTTAAATGACCATATTGTGTAATTAAGTAATACAAAAACCAATTCGTAACAGCTAGTCCACCTTCACTCACTGGGAACTGAAGTATCTCTCTCTTTATTCTGGGGGTCATACCTTTCCAGAGGAAATCTCCCATTAAGCTATCCAATAGTCTAAAAGTACCCTGCGGCAACCTAACTGGGGCATTTTGAAGGACATAGAGTATTTTAGGGAGGAAAACCATTTTTATTAAATTTACCCGGCCCTGTATTGACATCGGTAATCTTCCCAGATATGTATTTTGGTCCTAAGTGGGAGTACATTTAATTTTTCATATTCCCCAACATTTCCAGAAATTTGTATCCCTAAATATTTAAAGTTTTCCAGTTTACCAAGCACCTGTACCTTTAGAACCCCCTGTGGTTGTACATCTCCCAGCATCATCATATATGATTTACCCCAATTAATATTTAGTCCAGAAAAAAAGCCAAACCTATCAATTATATCTATAACTTTATTGAACTGATCCCCAGTATTGTGCATAAATAGGAGAATATCATCTGCGTACATTAGCAGTTTTTCTTCCTCACCCTCATAGTGAAAACCTTTAATCTCCCTATCACTTCTTATTATACATGCCAAAGGTTCAATCGCAATAGCAAACAATAGTGGAGATAGAGGGCACCCCTGCCTAGTGCCCCGATATAGGGCAAGGGGCAGGGACAAGCTCCCATCCACCATCACTCTGGCCCTAGGGTTGGAGTATATTAACTGTACCCACCTTATAAATCCATCCCCTATACCAAATCTTTTTAATACTATCCATAAATATTCCCATTCAATACAGTCAAATGCCTTTTGGGCATCCAATGAGAGTACCGCTTTTCCCCCCGCTTCTAATCTATTGGCTTCAATATTTAAAAACAACCTTCTTTGAATATATCGTTCTTCCAGGTATGAATCCAGTTTGATCTTCATTAATTACACTTTTAATCACTTTTGATAGCCTTTCGGCCAAAATTTTGGCTAAAATTTTAACATCCGTATTTAAAAGCGATATTGGCCTATATGATCCAGGGTCTAATTGTTCTTTACCCTTTTTTGGGATTAGTGTAATAATTGCCTCTTTCATGGAATCTGGTAAATCCCCAATTTTTTTGGCCTCATCCAATGTTATTTTTAATTCGGGTACTAACACCTGGGAGAAAGTTTTATATATTTCAAAAGGTATCCCATCACATCCTGGTGCTTTTTCAGGTTTTACCCGTCCCAGAACCTCGTTTATTTCCGCCATTGATATTTATTTTTCTAAAAATTATTTTTGGGCATGCGATATCTCTCTGAGGGGAATCTGATCTACAGTCATGTGAAAAAATTAGGACACCCTTTGAAAGCATGTGGTTTTTTGTAACATTTTTAATAAAAGGTTATTTCATCTCCGTTTCAACAATACAGAGAGATTAAAGTAATCCAACTAAACAAAGAAAACTGAAGAAAAGTCTTTTCAAGATCTTCTGTAAATGTCATTCTACAAAAATGCCTATTCTAACTGAGGAAAAAGATAGGACACCCTTGCCCCTAATAGCGAGTGTTACCTCCTTTGGCTGAAATAACTGCAGTGAGACGGTTCTTGTAGCCATCTACCAGTCTTCGACATCGGTCTGAGGAAATTTTACCCCACTCCTCAATGCAGAACTTTTTCAGCTGTGAGATGTTTGAGGGGTTTCTTGCACGTACAGCCCTTTTCAAGTCACCCCACAGCATCTCAATGGGATTCAAATCTGGACTTTGACTTGGCCATTCCAGGACTCTCCATTTCTTCTTTTTCAGCCAATCTTTGGTTGATTTACTAGTATGTTTTGGGTCATTGTCATGTTGCATGGTCCAGTTCCGCTTCAGCTTTAATTTTCTAACTGATGGTCTCACATGTTCTTCAAGCACCTTCTGATACACAGTAGAATTCATCGTGGATTCTATGATGGTGAGCTGACCAGGTCCTGCTGCAGCAAAGCAGCCCCAAACCATGACACTTCCACCTCCATGCTTCACAGTTGGTATGAGGTTCTTTTCTTGGAATGCTGTGTTTGGTTTACGCCAAACATGTCCTCTGCTGTTGTGTCCAAATAATTCAATTTTGGACTCATCTGTCCAAAGAACATTATTCCAGAAGTCCTGGTCTTTGTCAACTTTATCTCTGGCAAATGTCAGTCTGGCCTCGATGTTTCTCTTGGAAAGCAAAGGTTTCCTCCTTGCACACCTCCCATGCAAGTTAAACTTGTACAGTCTCTTTCTGATTGTAGAGGCATGTACTTCTACATCAACAGTAGCCAGAGCCTGCTGTAGTTCTCGAGATGACACTTTAGGGTTTTTGGAGACCTCTTTTAGCATCTTGCGGTCTGCTCTTGGGGTGAACTTGCTGGGGCGACCAGTCCTGGGCATGTTGGCAGTTGTTTTGAAAGCCCTCCACTTGTAGACTATCTTCCGGACAGTGGAATGGCTGATTTCAAAATCTTTTGAGATCTTTTTAAATCCCTTCCCAGACTCATAGGCTGCTACAATCTTTTTTCTGAAGTCCTCTGACAGCTCTTTTGCTCTCACCATGGTGCTCACTCTCACTTCAACAGTCAGGAGCACACCAAACTAAATGTCTGAGGTTTAAATAGGGCAAGCCTCATTCAACATGCAGAGTAACGATCTACTAATTATGTGCACCTGGTGTGATATACCTGTGTGAGATCTGAGCCAATTTAAGAGGGAATACATGTGAGGGTGTCCTATCTTTTTCCTCAGTTAGAATAGGCATTTTTGTAGAATGACATTTACAGAAGATCTTGAAAAGACTTTTCTTCAGTTTTCTTTGTTTAGTTGGATTACTTTAATCTCTCTGTATTGTTGAAACGGAGATGAAATAACCTTTTATTAAAAATGTTACAAAAAACCACATGCTTTCAAAGGGTGTCCTAATTTTTTCACATGACTGTAGGTAAAGCTCTAAATCTTGTATTGAGTATTGTACCCTAGACTTATATAACTCCTGGAAATATTCCAGGAACACTTCTTTAATTCCTTCAGGTGTGTTAGTTACTATACCCCTTTTATCTTTAATCGCCCCTATCCAAGATTTCCCTCTTTGGTTTCTCACTATGCTTGCCAGAAGTTTACCAACTTTTTCTCCCTCTGAGGCTAACCGAATCCCTTGGAAAAGTAATTCTTTCCTGCTTCTATCCATTTGATATAACTTTAACTTTTCCTGTTCTTCCTCCCATATTTTCTTATTCAGTTCAGTAGGGTATTTTGCACATGTTATTCCTGCTTCTTGAACTTTTTTCTCCAATACGGTCCCCCTTTCCCTAGTGTTTTTTTTTCCAGTAGTTCACTTTTTTGAAAAGCAGTCCTCTCAAATATGCTTTAGCAGTATACCAAACGATTAGCCTACTCGCGGAGTGGTTATTCTCCCTAAAAAAGATTTTTAAAACTTCAGTTATACTCTCTTAATTTTTCTAGGTAAATTTTTATTTTTATTCAATTCTAGTTCCATTACCACCGTGTTGTGATCTGATAGGGCCATGGGCAAGTACTTTATTTTAATCCTATTATAGGACATTATTTTTTTATTTCCCAGGACCATATCTATTCTAGACCAAGTTTGACGTGTTTTTGAATAGCAGGAATACATACTTTCATCCGGGTTCTGGAAACGCCAGACATCAACCCAATTAAATTCATGGGCTAGTTTATAAAAATCTACATTCTGAGTTCTTCCCCCTCCGCTAGATGTTCTATCCCTGAGTGGATCCATTACCGCATTATAGTCTCCTATCGCTATCATTATAGATTCCTGTCTATTCAGCATAAATCTATACAGTTGATACAAAACATCTGACTTATATGGCGGGGGAATATATATATTTGCAATTACCATCTTAACCCCTTCTATATTACAATATAGAAAGAGGTACCTGCCATAGTCATCAGCCTCGCATGACAAACACTCCCATTTAATTTTATTATGGATCAAAATTGAGACCCCTCTTGAATAAGTGGTATATACAGAATGGTAACTTTCCCCTATCCATTTTTTCTCCAACCATCTCAAAGATTCCTTATCTAAGTGTGTCTCCTGTAGGCAAATGATGGCTGGCAGAAACCTCTTCATCCACTCAAGGATAGCATATCTCTTTATTTTCTCACGTAAACCTCTAACATTCAATGAAACAATCCTGACCATCTAGCAGAGGGGTAAGAAAAAAAGAAAAAGAAAAAAAAAAAAAGAAAAAGGAAAAAATATATAATAACAGCGTCTCCCTTCCTC
Source organism: Bufo gargarizans (assembly GCF_014858855.1). Taxonomy (NCBI): domain Eukaryota; kingdom Metazoa; phylum Chordata; class Amphibia; order Anura; family Bufonidae; genus Bufo; species Bufo gargarizans. The sequence continues at coordinate 522,843,463 of NC_058080.1, read as the reverse complement.
CCAACCCCTACATACCCACCCCCCTTGAATAGCCCCCCCCCCCCCCCGCTAACCAGCAGTCGGGGTGACTCCATATCTTAACATATTGACTCCTTTCCCCTCCACGACCCCCCCAGCTTCAAAGGCCCACTCCGTCCGCCCAGTCACTGACCTCCTCCGGACTCAGAAAAAAACCCGTCTTGCCTTTATATTCTACCCTTAATTTTGCCGGGAACAATAAACTGTACTTTAGGCCTGCTTCCCTTAGTCTCTTTTTAACAGCAATATATTCTTTCCTATGGGCGTTAGTCTGAGCTGAATAATCTGGGAACAACCTTATCTTTACACCCTGTATCTGATATTTTTCGGAAATCCTTGCGTCAGATATAATTATATCACGATCCTTAGCCAATAAACATTTGACCAATATCTGTCTGGGAAGTTCCCCTGGAGCCCGCTTTTTTGTAGGGACCCTATGCGCTCTTTCAATAGTAAAGAATGGGGAGAGAATGCCCTCCTTACAGTTTTCCCTTATCCATCTATCCATATATTCCGCGCAGGTATCGCCCTCTGCACGCTCTGCGATCCCTACTAGAGTTGAGCGGACACCTGGATGTTCGGGTTCGAGAAGTTCGGCCGAACTTCCCGGAAATGTTCTGGTTCGGGATCCGAACCCGATCCGAACTTCGTCCCGCACCCGAACCCCATTGAAGTCAATGGGGACCCGAACTTTTCGGTACTAAAAAGGCTGTAAAACAGCCCAGGAAAGGGCTAGAGGGCTGCAAAAGGCAGCAACATGTAGGTAAATCCCATGCAAACAAATGTGGATAGGGAAATGAATTAAAATAAAAATAAAATAAATAAAAATTAACCAATATCAATTAGAGAGAGGTCCCATAGCAGAGAATCTGGCTTCACGTCACCCACCACTGGAACAGTCCATTCTCAGATATTTAGGCCCCGGCACCCAGGCAGAGGAGAGAGGTCCCGTAACAGAGAGTCTGTCTTCATGTTAGCAGAGAATCAGTCTGCATGTCATAGCAGAGAATCAGGCTTCACGTCAGCCACCACTGCAACAGTCCATTGGCATATATTTAGGCCCAGCACCCAGGCAGAGGAGAGAGGTCCCGTAACAGAGGATCTGGCTTCAAGTCAGCAGAGAATCAGTCTGCATGTCATAGCAGAGAATCAGGCTTCATGTCAGCCACCACTGCAACAGTCCATTGGCATATATTTAGGCCCAGCACCCAGGCAGAGGAGAGAGGTCCCGTAACAGAAGATCTGGCTTCATGTCAGCAGAGAATCAGTCTGCATGTCATAGCAGAGAATCAGGCTTCACGTCAGCCACCACTGCAACAGTCCATTGTCATATATTTAGGTCCAGCACACAGGCAGAGGAGAGAGGTCCCGTAACAGAGAAACTGTCTTCATGTCAGCAGAGAATCAGTCTGCATGTCATAGCAGAGAATCAGGCTTCACGTCAGCCACCACTGCAACAGTCCATTGTCAGATATTTAGGCCCAGCACCCAGGCAGAGGAGAGAGGTCCCGTAACAGAGAATCTGTCTTCATGTCAGCAGAGAATCAGTCTGCATGTCATAGCAGAGAATCAGGCTTCACGTCACCCAACATTGGAACAGTCCATTGGCATATATTTAGGCCCAGGCACCCAGGCAGAGGAGAGAGGTCCCGTAACAGAGAATCTGTCTTCATGTCAGCAGAGAATCAGTCTGCATTTCATAGCAGAGAATTAGGCTTCACGTCACCCAACATTGGAACAGTCCATTGGCATATATTTAGGCCCAGGCACCCAAGCAGAGGAGAGAGGTCCCGTAACAGAGAATCTGTCTTCAAGTCAGCAGAGAATCAGTTTGCATGTCATAGCAGAGAATCAGGCTTCACATCAGCCACCACTGCAACAGTCCATTGTCAGATATTTAGGCCCAGCACCCAGGCAGAGGAGAGAGGTCCCGTAACAGAGAATCTGTCTTCATGTCAGCAGAGAATCAGTCTGCATGTCATAGCAGAGAATCAGGCTTCACGTCACCCAACATTGGAACAGTCCATTGGCATATATTTAGGCCCAGGCACCCAGGCAGAGGAGAGAGGTCCCGTAACAGAGAATCTGTCTTCATGTCAGCAGAGAATCAGTCTGCATGTCATAGCAGAGAATTAGGCTTCACGTCACCCAACATTGGAACAGTCCATTGGCATATATTTAGGCCCAGGCACCCAAGCAGAGGAGAGAGGTCCCGTAACAGAGAATCTATCTTCATGTCAGCAGAGAATCAGTTTGCATGTCATAGCAGAGAATCAGGCTTCACGTCAGCCACCACTGCAACAGTCCATTGTCAGATATTTAGGCCCAGCAAACAGGCAGAGGAGAGAGGTCCCAAAACAGAGAATCTGTCTTCATGTCAGCAGAGAATCAGTCTGCATGTCATAGTAGGGAATCAGGCTTCACGTCAGCCACCACTGCAACAGTCCATTGTCAGATATTTAGGCCCAGCACACAGGCAGAGGAGAGAGGTCCCGTTACAGAGAATCTGTCTTCATGTCAGCAGAGAATCAGTCTGCATGTCATAGCAGAGAATCAGGCTTCACGTCAGCCACCAGTGCAACTGTCCATTGTCATATATTTAGGCCCAGCACCCAGGCAGAGGAGAGAGGTCCCGTAACAGAGGATCTGGCTTCATGTCAGCAGAGAATCAGTCTGTATGTCATAGCAGAGAATCACGCTTCACGTCACCCAACATTGGAACAGTCCATTGGCATATATTTAGGCCCAGGCACCCAGGCAGAGGAGAGAGGTCCCGTAACAGAGGATCTGTCTTCATGTCAGCAGAGAATCAGTCTGCATGTCATAGCAGAGAATCAGGCTTCACGTCAGCCACCACTGCAACAGTCCATTGTCAGATATTTAGGCCCAGCACACAGGCAGAGGAGAGAGGTCCCGTAACAGAGAATCTGTCTTCATGTCAGCAGAGAATCATTCTGCATGTCATAGCAGAGAATCAGGCTTCATGTCAGCCACCAGTGCAACAGTCCATTGTCATATATTTAGGCCCAGCACCCAGGCAGAGGAGAGAGGTCCCGTAACAGAGGATCTGGCTTCATGTCAGCAGAGAATCAGTCTGCATGTCATAGCAGAGAATCAGGCTTCACGTCAGTCACCACTGCAACAGTCCATTGGCATATATTTAGACCCAGCACACAGGCAGAGGAGAGAGGTCCCGTAACAGAGAATCTGTCTTCATGTCAGCAGAGAATTAGTCTGCATGTCATAGCAGAGAATCAGGCTTCACGTCAGCCACCACTGCAACAGTCCATTGTCAGATATTTAGGCCCAGCACCCAGGCAGAGGAGAGAGGTCCCGTAACAGAGAATCTGTCTTCATGTCAGCAGAGAATCAGTCTGCATGCCCTAGCAGAGAATCAGGCTTCACGTCAGCCACCACTGTAACAGTCCATTGGCTTATATTTAGGCCCAGCACACAGGCAGAGGAGAGAGGTCCCGTAACAGAGAATCTGGCTTCATGTCAGCAGAGAATTAGTTTGCATGTCATAGCAGAGAATCAGGCTTCACGTCACCCAACATTGGAACAGTCCATTGGCATATATTTAGGCCCCGGCACCCAGACAGAGGAGAGGTTCATTCAACTTTGGGTAGCCTCCCAATATAATGGTAAAATGAAAATAAAATTAGGATTGAATGAGGAAGTGCCCTGGAGTACAATAATATATGGTTAAGGGGAGGTAGTTAATGTCTAATCTGCACAAGGGACGGACAGGTCCTGTGGGATCCATGCCTGGTTCATTTTTATGAACGTCAGCTTGTGCACATTGGCTGTAGACAGGCGGCTGCGTTTGTCTGTAATGACGCCCCCTGCCGTGCTGAATACACGTTCAGACAAAACGCTGGCCGCCGGGCAGGCCAGCACCTCCAAGGCATAAAAGGCTAGCTCTGGCCACGTGGACAATTTAGAGACCCAGAAGTTGAATCGGGCCGAACCATCAGTCAGTACGTGGAGGGGTGTGCACACGTACTGTTCCACCATGTTAGTGAAATGTTGCCTCCTGCTAACACGTTGCGTATCAGGTGGTGGTGCAGTTAGCTGTGGCGTGTTGACAAAATTTTTCCACATCTCTGCCATGCTAACCCTGCCCTCAGAGGAGCTGGCCGTGACACAGCTGCCTTGGCGACCTCCTCTGCCTTCGCCTTGGGCTTCTACTTGTTCCCCTGTGACATTTGGGAATGCTCTTAGTAGCGCGTCTACCAATGTGCGCTTGTACTCGCGCATCTTCCTATCACGCTCCAGTGCAGGAAGTAAGGTGGGCACATTGTCTTTGTACCGTGGATCTAGCAGGGTGGCAACCCAGTAGTCCGCACACGTTAAAATGTGGGCAACTCTGCTGTCGTTGCGCAGGCACTGCAGCATGTAGTCGCTCATGTGTGCCAGGCTGCCCAGGGGTAAGGACAAGCTGTCCTCTGTGGGAGGCGTATCGTCATTGTCCTGCCTTTCCCCCCAGCCACGCACCAGTGATGGGCCTGAGCTGCATTGGGTGCCACCCCGCTGTGACCATGCTTCATCCTCATCCTCCTCCACCTCATCCTCATCCTCCTCGTCCTCCAGTAGTGGGCCCTGGCTGGCCACATTTGTACCTGGCCTCTGCTGTTGCAAAAAATCTCCCTCTGAGTCACTTCGAAGAGACTGGCCTGAAAGTGCTAAAAATGACCCCTCTTCCTCCTCCTCCTCCTCCTCCTCCTCCTCCTCCTGGGCCACCTCCTCTTCCATCATCGCCCTAAGTGTTTTCTCAAGAAGACATAGAAGTGGTATTGTAACGCTGATAATTTCGTCATCGCCTCTGGCAATGTTGGTGGAGTACTCGAAACAGCGCAACAGGGCACACAGGTCTCGCATGGAGGCCCAGTCATTGGTGGTGAAGTGGTGCTGTTCCGCAGTGCGACTGACCCGTGCGTGCTGCAGCTGAAACTCCACTATGGCCTGCTGCTGCTCGCACAGTCTGTCCAGCATGTGCAAGGTGGAGTTCCACCTGGTGGGCACGTCGCATATGAGGCGGTGAGCGGGAAGGCCGAAGTTACGCTGTAGCGCAGACAGGCGAGCAGCGGCAGGATGTGAACGCCGGAAGCGCGAACAGACGGCCCGCACTTTATGCAGTAGCTCTGACATGTCGGGGTAGTTGTGAATGAACTTCTGCACCACCAAATTCAGCACATGCGCCAGGCAAGGGATGTGCGTCAAACCGGCTAGTCCTAGAGCTGCAACGAGATTTCGCCCATTATCGCACACCACCAGGCCGGGTTTGAGGCTCACCGGCAGCAACCACTCGTCGGTCTGTTGTTCTATACCACGCCACAACTCCTGTGCGCTGTGGGGCCTGTCCCCCAAACATATGAGTTTCAGAATGGCCTGCTGACGTTTACCCCGGGTGAAGGTGTGTGAAGGTGTGTGGCTGACTGGATGAGCAGGTGGAAGAACAGGAGGAGGAAGCCGAGAAGGAGGAGGTGGCAACAGGAGGCAAAGAATGTTGCTCTGCGATCCTTGGCGGCGGAAGGACGTGCGCCAAACAGCTCTCCGCCTGGGGCCCAGCTGCCACTACATTTACCCAGTTTGCAGTTAGGGAGATATAGCATCCCTGGCCGTGCTTACTGGTCCACGTATCTGTGGTTAGGTGGACCTTGCTACAGATGGCGTTGTGCAGTGCACACTTGATTTTATCGGATACTTGGTTGTGCAGGGAAGGCACGGCTCTCTTGGAGAAGTAGTGGCGGCTGGGAACAACATACTGTGGGACAGCAAGCGACATGAGCTGTTTGAAGCTGTCTGTGTCCACCAGCCTAAATGACAGCATTTCATAGGCCAGTAGTTTAGAAATGCTGGCATTCAGGGCCAGGGATCGAGGGTGGCTAGGTGGGAATTTACGCTTTCTCTCAAATGTTTGTGAGATGGAGAGCTGAACGCTGCCGTGTGACATGGTTGAGATGCTTGGTGACGGAGGTGGTGGTGGTGTTGGTGGTACATCCCCTGTTTGCTGGGCGGCAGGTGCCAACGTTCCTCCAGAGGCGGAGGAAGAGGCCGAGGCGGCAGCAGCAGAAGAGGCCGAGGCGGCAGCAGCAGAAGAGTCCGAGGCGGCAGCAGCAGAAGAGGTAGCAGGGGGAGCCTGAGTGACTTCCTTGTTTTTAAGGTGTTTACTCCACTGAAGTTCATGCCTTGCATGCAGGTACCTGGTCATGCATGTTGTACTAAGGTTCAGAACGTTAATGCCTCGCTTCAGGCTCTGATGGCACAGCGTGCAAATCACTCGGGTCTTGTCGTCAGCACATTGTTAGAAGAAGTGCCATGCCAGGGAACTCCTTGAAGCTGCCTTTGGGGTGCTCGGTCCCAGATGGCGGCGGTCAATAGCAGGCGGAGTCTCTTGGCGGCGGGTGTTCTGCTTTTGCCCACTGCTCCCTCTTTTGCTACACTGTTGGCTCGGTCTCACCACTGCCTCTTCCTCCGAACTGTGAAAGTCAGTGGCACGACCTTCATTCCATGTGGGGTCTAGGACCTCATCGTCCCCTGCATCGTCTTCCACCCAGTCTTGATCCCTGACCTCCTGTTCAGTCTGCACACTGCAGAAAGACACAGCAGTTGGCACCTGTGTTTCGTCATCATCAGAGACTTGATGAGGTGGTATTCCCATGTCCTCATCATCAGGAAACATAAGTGGTTGTGCGTCAGTGCATTCTATGTCTTCCACCGCTGGCGAAGGGCTAGGTGGATGCCCTTGGGAAACACTGCCAGCAGAGTCTTCAAACAGCATAAGAGACTGCTGCATAACTTGAGGCTCAGACAGTTTCCCTAATATGCATTGGGATGATGTGACAGACTGATGGGGATGGTTTTCAGGCGCCATCTGTGCGCTTTCTGCAGAAGACTGGGTGGGAGATAATGTGAAAGTGCTGGATCCACTGTCGGCCACCCAATTGACTAATGCCTGTACCTGCTCAGGCCTTACCATCCTTAGAACGGCATTGGGCCCCACCATATATCACTGTAAATTCTGGCGGCTACTGGGACCTGAGGTAGTTGGTACACTAGGACGTGTGTATGTGGCAGAACGGCCACGTCCTCTCCCAGCACCAGAGGGTCCACTAACACCACCACGACCATGTCCACGTCCACGTCCCTTAATAGATGTTTTCCTCATTGTTATCGTTCACCACAACAACAAAAATATTATTTGGCCCAATGTATTGAATTCAAATTCAGGCCTTTTTTTACAGACACCTAACACTATCTGGCTATCTATTTATGTACCGTATTACACTAATACAGGCACGGCAGTAACCACAGATTTAGCTGACTATGAATTTGAGGCCTAGTATTTAGGCGCTTGGTGACAGGTATACGTTTTACGGACAGAATTAGACTGGGATATGCACAGTAGCGTGTGTGTGAAGTTATTGAGAATGACCCTATCAGCACCTTGATTCTGATATACCCTTTTAGGGATGTATTTAAAGTAGGCCTGATACAGCAGAAACCACTAAATTAGGAAATTGTTAAATTGGGAATTGTATTTCAACCCAGAACAAAAAATGTGCTTTGACGGACACTAAATAACTTGCCCAGCCACAACAGTACAGCAGTAATGACAGATTTAGCTGGATATAATTTTGAGGCCTAGTATTTAGGCGCTGGGTGACAGGTATACGTTTTACGGACAGAATTAGACTGGGATATGCACAGTAGCATGTGTGTGAAGTTATTGAGAATGACCCTATCAGCACCTTGATTCTGATATACCCTTTTAGGGATGTATTTAAAGTAGGCCTGATACAGCAGAAACCACTAAATTAGGAAATTGCTAAATTGGGAATTGTATTTCAACCCAGAACAAAAAATGTGCTTTGACGGACACTAAATAACTTGCCCAGCCACAACAGTACAGCAGTAACGACAGATTTAGCTGGATATAAATTTGAGGCCTAGTATTTAGGCGCTGGGTGACAGGTATAGGTTTACTGACAAAATTAGACTTGGAAATGCACAGTAGCGTGTGTGTGAAGTTATTCAGAATGACCCTATCAGCACCTTGATTCTGATATACCCTTTTAGGGATGTATTTAAAGTAGGCCTGATACAGCAGAAACCACTAAATTAGGAAATTGCTAAATTGGGAATTGTATTTCAACCCAGAACAAAAAATGTGCTTTGACGGACACTAAATAACTTGCCCAGCCACAACAGTACAGCAGTAAAGACAGATTTAGCTGGATATAAATTTGAGGCCTAGTATTTAGGCGCTGGGTGACAGGTATAGGTTTACTGACAGAATTAGACTTGGAAATGCACAGTAGCGTGTGTGTGAAGTTATTCAGAATGACCCTATGTGCACCTTGAATCTTATATACCCTTTTAGGGATAAATTTAAAGTAGGCCTGATACAGCAGAAACCACTAAATTAGGAAAATTGCTAAATTGGGAATTGTATTTCAACCCAGAACAAAAAATGTGCTTTGACGGACACTAAATAACTTGACCAGCCACAACAGTACAGCAGTAACAACAGATTTAGCTGGATATAAATTTGAGGCCTAGTATTTAGGCGCTGGGTGACAGGTATAGATTTACTGACAGAATTAGACTTGGAAATGCACAGTAGCGTGTGTGTGAAGTTATTCAGAATGACCCTATGTGCACCTTGAATCTGATATACCCTTTTAGGGATAAATTTAAAGTAGGCCTGATACAGCAGAAACCACTAAATTAGGAAATTGCTAAATTGGGAATTGTATTTCAACCCAGAACAAAAAATGTGCTTTGACGGACACTAAATAACTTGCCCAGCCACAACAGTACAGCAGTAACGACCGATTTAGCTGAATATAAATTTGAGGCCTAGTATTTAGGCGCTGGGTGACAGGTATAGATTTACTGACAGAATTAGACTTGGAAATGCACAGTAGCGTGTGTGTGAAGTTATTCAGAATGACCCTATGTGCACCTTGAATATTATATACCCTTTTAGGGATAGATTTAAAATAGCTCTGATACAGCAGAAACCACTAAATTAGGAAATTGCTAAATTGGGAATTGTATTTCAACCCAGAACAAAAACTGTGCTTTGACGGACACTAAATAACTTGCCCAGCCACAACAGTACAGCAGTTACGACAGATTTAGCTGGATATAAATTTGAGGCCTAGTATTTAGGCGCTGGGTGACAGTTATAGGTTTACTGACAGAATTAGACCACCTCTTTTTTTAATTTCTGTACTGAGTGTTCTAAAGCAGGGACCTTTTCCTCTATCGCATGTAGGCGCTGCCTTATTTTCTCCATCTCGTCTCGTATTACACTGACATCCGTTTGCACTGCCCCGATCTGGGTCACTATATTCCCCATTACATTCTCCATCCTCGAGACAGTGCAAAATATATCTTTCATCATCTTCGCATCAATTTCTGTAAATGTCGGTACTGTTCCCCTTTCCCCCCCTTCACCTGCAATCCCACTATCCTGTACCGAACCTTGGGACTCCGGTTCTATCGTTCTCTCCTTCTGTGGAGATCTACAGCCTGGTGAATTAGGAGCCAGAAAATTATTTAATCTCTGCTGTTTAGGCCCACTCTCTAACCCTGTAACTGATCTCCTGCTCCCACCATCCATAGGACCTTTCTTGGGAGGCATTTTTTTTTTTTTTTAGTTCCCCCTTATCTCACCTTCCCTCTTCCCCTTTACCCTTCCACCCAACCACCACAAAGCAGGGAAAAAAAAATAATAAAATACCACAGTATCAACAATTTGGACGAGAGGAGATGAATGGTAATACAGAACAGAGACCATCAAGTACGTTATAAATAGTATCCTTATTTTCCGTAGGACTAATCAGAATATCTCTACACACAAAAAAAAATGGTAATTTTCCACCATAAAGTAGAATTCAACAGCAAAAAAAAACAATATTTGGTCCCAGTTTATCCAAGAGGGGTTTACAGATGAAGGTATTAGAAATGTTAGATGGATTAGGTGTTAAACGGGACAGAGATTTACTCCAGGGCGAGACCAGGAACCGCGACTACCAGAAGGTACGGCTTTTTAGCCCAAATACAGGTTTTCAGTGGGAGATGAAGAGGAAAAAAAATATCTGGTTTTCCAAAACGAAAGAGCACACAAGATAACGTAAGTCTTAATCCGGGCAATATCCACTAATCTTCAAATATACGGGTGAAGGCGGGGAGGAGAGAGAAAAAAAAAACTAAAACCAAATGGATTAGTCATTAATAATTAGTCCTTTATATCCCCGTTGAATCGAGAGTTTTTCAGAAATGTTTTTTTTTTTTCTTTTTTTTTTAAAGGGATTCTGGGGCCTAGTCTTCTTTTTTTCCCCCCCTTCTTTCCCTCCTCCTCCCCCCTCCCAAGGGTTAGTCACAGGATTAGTGATGGCCACTTGCCGGCCCTGCTGTTGTTATTTACTTGTTTGTATCCTATGTTTATTTCTGTCCTGTGTGTGTTCCAGCACTTCTAGTTTCAGTTTTAGGTCTGCTTGCATTTACATTACCCTGTCTGTCTTCCTCGTCTGTATTCCTGCCAAGTGTCCAGCTTGCCTGCTTCATCTGTATCTTCACTATCACATGCCTGCCTGTTTTTTCTGTATTTCTTTTTTGTGTTTGTGCTGCATTTTCTGTATCCTGAGCTTCTGGTGCTTCAATAGAATCCCTGACCACTGTGGATCAGTTGCCAACTATATCTGGAATATCCCAGGAGGTAATGGTCAGGTTGCTTCCACGCAGCAAAGGGCAGATAATATAATAATAATGTCCTTAGGGTTTAGTCCATAGCTAAACCAGCACCCTTATGGTTGCCCTGCAGCAGAGTCCAGATCACTATATAAGCGTTAAATGGTGAAAATCGGTGGGGCCACTTAGATAACACTCTTAGTAGTAGCCCCAAGGCATATCTTTTCATTGGGACAGTGGACCTTCCATAACAGTTATGATTAGGGTTGAGCGAACCCGAACTGTAAAGTTTGGGTTTATACCGAACTTTAGGATTTTTGGACCCCAGACCCGAACATTTTAGTAAAGGTTCGGGTCCGGTGTTCGGCGAGTTAATGGCGCTTTTTGAAAGGCTGAAGAGCAGAGAATTAACAAGCGTTTAACTCGTGTGCCCTTAGAAGCCATCACAGCCATGCCTACTAATGGCATGGCTGCAATTGGCCAGTGCAGCATGTGACCCAGCCTCTATATAAGCTGGAGTCACATAGCAATGCATGTCACTCTGCTCTGATTAGTGTAGGGATAGAATGCTGCTGCTGTGAAGGAGAGAATAGGACAGAATATTTTATCATAAGTGCTTGTTATCTCAGTGATCTAGCTAGATTTTGATTTGTGTGTGCAGTGCACAATCTTTTTACCCTGCCCTGAGCCCAGTGGCCCAGAAAAATAACTTTTATCAGTCTGTTAGTTAGGTGGGCGGTGGCCATTTTATGCAAGTTCTGTGCACCATCACAGCATATGTGTATTTGTGACAGTCAAATAGAAGTTTGAAATACTGCAATTATATTCTGGGTTTTAATTCCAAACATTTTTTATTGAATTTTCATAATTCAAAAGTGCAAACACATGAGATAGCAGTTTACAATTGTCATTGTGTGCATGCATATCATCATATACATTGAACAAAGTCATCTCAGAGGAACCTTAACATGAAAGTCCAGAATACAGTTGTCAATAAAGGCATGCATGTCATAGAAAAATGGCAATTTACAGTTGTCAGTATAGGCATGAATGACGACTTGAAAGTGCAGACCTATGAGGTAACAACTCACAATTGTCAATATAAGTACGGCTGGCTTTAATACAATATGCAAAATTGTCACAGAAACGCCATACTATGAGAATTACGTTTATAATTTTCAGTGCAGGCATACATGACATCTTGTATGTTTTACGACTTCTACTTGCACCTGAAGCCAAAAGTGATATATGCATTGTTATAACACATCAACCAAAATAGAGAAATACCAAGAAATAAAAAGGGGGGGGGGAAAGGGGGGAAAGGAGAGATAGGGATGGGGGGAAGGTGAATGATTGCAGCACACATTTCGGCACCTCCTGAAAAATTTTACCTCACTCTCTAAGACATTGAGAAAGAAGGTGGATAAGCTACCTTAAGTGGATTGGGTCCCATACTTTTTGGAACATATGAGTGGATCTATTCTCCCAACCTGCTATCTGTTCCATTCTATATATATCGTCACATCTAATTTCCCAATTCCCCAATGGAGGGGGGAGTGTTTTCCGCCAATTAACTGCAACTAGTACTCTAGCTGCTGCCAGTAGTTGCGTGATGAGGCGTTTGGTAGCTACCGAACATTTTATCTGGTCTAATAAGTTAAGTAAACAGATCTGTGGAGAAGGCTGCAAATTAGTCTTGCATACCTTTGTGATAACTAAGCAGATCTGTTCCCAATACGTTTTGATTATCTCACATTTCCACCATATATGTAGAAAGGTGCCTTTCCCTCTTTCACATCTCCAGCATCTCTCACTTACCTCGGGGTACATTTTATGTAAAACTTCCGGCGTGTAGTACCATCTGGTTAATATTTTAAAATAGTTTTCTTGCAACCGCACGCAAGTTGAAATCTTTGGGGTCAGTGAGAGACACCTGTGTAGAGACTTTTGACCCTTATCTAAGCCTAAATCCAATTCCCATTTCTGTAAATAAGGGTTAACATCCGGGTTTGTAAGTGCGAGTATCATAGATACAAAGTGGAGATTTGTTTTAACAGGTTCCTGTCTCTGAAGGACTAGTTTCTCAAACCTCGTTGGATCCGACTTGTTAATAGGTGTAAGTAACTTTAAGTAATCCCTGACATAAGATTTTTGTAGAAAAGATAAACAGGAAACATTTTCCCCTCTATCCCACTCTTTTCTCAGCGTGCCCCATTCGTCTAAAACATCCACTATTGGCTTAGTGATAGCTTTAGCCTCTTCTGAGAGAGTTTGTATAAATTGCGGTGATGCATCTTGTAGGATATCCCTCAGTTGTGTCAAGGGGGAGAGTGTAGCAGTGAGAAAGTCATTTTTCATTTTTTGTCTCCATATCCGTGTCGTATTTTTAGTAATGGGATTCCCAATATTTGTTTCATTAACACACTTGTCGTGTAAAAGTAAGGGTCGTATTGAAGATCGACTAATGGCAAACTCAGACTGAATATCAAGTCTATCCCCTTGATAGCGTAGCCACTCTAGACACCTCATCCCCTGAACTGCCAAGTAATATCCATAAAAGTCCGGCATCCCCATACCTCCTCGTTTGACGGGTAAAGTAGTGTATTGTTTAGTAAGCCTGGGTTTCTTCTTGTTCCATAAAAACTTAGTGAGAGTTGACTCTATTCTGGTAAAAAATGAGCGGGGTATAAAAATAGGTAGGGTTTGAAGAAGGTATAGAACTTTAGGTAATATAATAGTTTTGATAAGTGATCGTCTGCCAAACCATGATGTAAATGGTATCTCCCATGAGTCCAATGTACGTCTAACATCCTCGGAAACGCCTTGATAGTTTTCCTCAAATATCCGAGCAGGATCGGATGTGAGCTTAATGCCCAGAAACTTAAGGCTTGAAGCCGACCATTGATATGGGGTATTGAGCTCCAGTCTTTTCTGCCACTGCGTGTCCAACGTCACATTTAAAACTTGAGACTTTGTGGGATTAATCAGGAAGTTAGATAAATCCCCAAAAAGATCAAATAAGGATTGTATAGCCATAAAGGCTACCTCCGGGTTCGAAATCAACAAATGCCGCCAACTAGCTCAATACCCTGTATTCTGTCGTCTTGCCTTATAGCCTGAAATAGGCATTCAACTGTCAGGACAAATAGCAGGGGTGACAAAGGACAACCCTGTCGCGTCCCATTAGAAATTTGCAGAGGGGGAGAGAGCGTACCATTGACCACTACCTTAGCAGATGGCTTGGAATACATGGCCATGATAGCATTGACAAAATCTGCAGGAATTTTGAATTTCGTCAAGGCTTTTTGCATGAACATCCAGTCTATACGGTCAAACGCTTTTTCGGCGTCTGTCCCCATCAATACCAGAGGCACAGAACGGCTACGTGCGTGATGTATAATGTTGATAAGGCGAACAGTATTCATTCTACCCTCTCTTCCCGCTACAAATCCCACTTGTTCGCTATTTATAAGGTTTGGCAATAGTGGTTTTAGCCTGATCGCCAGAAGTTTGGCGAACATTTTTAAATCATTATTTAAAAGAGATATGGGTCTATAACTAGCACACATCGTTTCATCTTTTCCTTCTTTAGGTATAATAGTAATGTGAGCCATTAACATCTGTTCTGGCAGAGATTTCCCTTTAAACGTATCATTACATAATGCTAGGAATTGAGGAAGAAGGACTGTTTGAAACTTTCGGTAATAAACCATTGGGAGGCCGTCAGGGCCTGGACTCTTATGCATCGGGATCGATTTAACCACTTCTGTCAATTCCTGCATTGTAAATGGTTTTAATAGAGAGGCAACCTGTTGGTCTCCAAGTGTGGGAAGATTTAAAGAAGCTAACCAATCATCAATCCTTCTGGATCTCTTTTCTCTATCTTGCAATGTATCATTGGAACGGATATTATATAATGACTCATAGAATTCCTTGAACTGTATTGCTATCTCTTCTGTATTTCTAGCTAATGAGGATGTTGTACGTATCTTTTGAATGTATGACTTAGCTTTCCTCTTTTTGATCTGTGCGAGTAAGAATTTCGAAGCTTTGTCTCCATGCGCATAGTATTTAAAGCGTGCTGAAAGAAAAAGCTTAGCTGTTCTCTGGTTCAAGAAATTTTTGAGGGAGGAGCGTGTTTGATTCAGAAGGATTAGATCTTCCTCAGATCGGGTTTTTTTGTGTGAAGTTTCTAAAACTTGTATTTTTTTTGTGAGGGATAGTACCTGTTCTTCCCTTTTCTTTTTAAGGAAGGAACCCAGGCTTATAAAGTGGCCTCTGATCACGGCCTTATGGGCCTCCCAGATTATGCCTTGTGCCACATCAGGGGTAGCATTAATCTGAAAAAATTCCTCAAATTTTTCCGCAGCCTTCTGAACATGATCCGGTGAGTCCAGCAACGTTTCATTGAGTCTCCAATTCGACATTGGCTTAGGGACAGACTTAAAACCCATTTCTAGAAAAACCGGAGCATGATCCGACAGCAGTAAATTTCCTATAGAGGCATCAATACACAAGGTCAGATTATGAGCAGGAACGAATAGATAATTAAGTCTTTGTTATGACCTGTGGGCTACCGAGTAATGAGAGTAATCTTTAACAGTGGGATTTAGTGTCCTCCATACATATACCAATCCTAAAGAACTAATAGCTGAGTGAACTCTTTTCAAGGCCATTCGCGAAGTGGATGAGGTGCCCGTAGAGGAGTCTAGTAGTGGGAACAATGTGATATTTAGGTCTCCACCTAAAATCAAGGTACCTTCCGTAAAGTCCTTCAAAAGGTTCAGAGTAGCACCTATCCATTTAGTTTGCACAGTGTTTGGCGCATACAGATTGCCAAATGTATAAGTGCTATTCCCTATCACACCTTTTATAAAAATGAATCGCCCCTCCGGATCCACTAATGTGGAGCTGACATCCAAAGGGAAGTTTTTGTGTAAAGCAATTGAAGCCCCTTTTGAGGCTGAGGAGGGCCATGTACTGTGGTACCACCTATTATAAGTAAGATGACTCAGCCGCGGCACATGGTCCTTCTTGAAATGTGTTTCCTGTAGCATTAGTACGCTCACCTTTTGTTTACGCATAAGCTGAATTACCTGACTTCTTTTGGCAGGTGAATTTAATCCTCTAACATTGAAGGAACATATCTTTATAGTAGCCATTTCATCTCATCTGGTAGGTTCATTGAGCAGCCAGTATGGCCTGAGAGTGAAGAACGCCGAAACGTCTGCTGCAGGAAAAAGGGTGGGACGGAAAGAAGGGAAACATGGAAAGTGCAATCCAAAAAAGAAAAAAAAAGGTAAAGAGTAACATTAGTAAGTAAATCCAATGACACATCTAAACTTGTGTCATGGTCTTACCTCCTTGCTGTTCTCCTTCGTTTGACATGTGCTGGCGGCCATCTTGGTTTCTGGGTTTCTTGTAGCCTCCCACCCTGCGGCTCCTCCTTCCCACTGGGAGGAGCTGGATGCCTAGCTCATATATATAGGAGGTCTGTGGCTTCAGTTCCTTGCTTGGTCCTCCTGTGCTCACATGCTTCTAAGACTGCTGCTGCTTCTGGTTCCTGATCCTGGCTTCGTCTGACTACCCTGCTGGTTCCTGATCCAGGCTTCATCTGACTACCCTTCTGGTTCCTGATCTCTGGTTTCGCAAGACCCTGCTTCGGTTTAGCCATCCGTTTTGGACTTTTGCCTTACAGCTTTATTTTCAATAAAGCCTTCTTATTTCCACTCATCTCTTGTTGTACGTCTGGTTCATGGTTCCATGACATTAGGACCAAGCCATGAATTCTGTCGGTACAGGGCCATCCTCGCTACCTACGCTGGTTGCCAGACTTGATCAGCAGGATCACCTGTTGGGTCGGTTCGCTGTGGCGTTGCAAACCCTGCTTGAACGCACGGCTCATTTAGCTTCCGTTGCCGATGGGTCGGTTGTCGCTCCTGGGCCCGCTCCTACTGCCGCTCCGGTTGTTGCGCCAGAGTCTACCCCGACACCTGTTGCTGCGCCTGCGGTGTTTCGGGGTATGACCGGTTCTGCCCCCCTTCCACAGCGCTTTGGGGGAGAGCCAACTCAGTGCCGAGGTTTCCTTAACCAGGTGGGCATTTACTTCGAGTTGCTGCCACATGCCTTTCCTACTGAGAGATCAAAGGTGGGCTTCTTGATCTCGCTGCTCTCGGACAAGGCCTTGGCCTGGGCCAGCCCTTTATGGGAGAACAACAATCCGGTGGTTGCCGAGTTTTCCGGTTTTGTTGCTTCTCTTCGGAAGGTATTCGATGTGCCGGCTCGTGCTGCCTCTGCTGCGAAGCTCCTTATGTCCATCAGACAGGGTTCACGATCCGTAGCTGAATACGCCATTGAGTTTCGTACCCTGGCAGCAGAGGTGGGCTGGAATAATGAGGCTCTGGTCACTGCTTTCTCTCATGGTCTCTCGGATGCCTTGAAGGATGAGGTTGCAGCTAAGGACCTACCAGTGGAGCTCGAGTCTCTTATTTCTTTCCTGATTTTGATTGACACCAGACTCAGGGAGAGACCTTCCTTTAAGGAGAGCCTGCGGAGGCCTTCTAACAGATTGGCGCCTACGTTTGCTGTCCCACCCGTGCCTCCCTCTCCTCCCACGCCTCCTGGGGATGACTTGTCTGGGGGTGAACCCATGCAGCTGGGGTTTGCTCGCCTGTCCGAGGGGGAGAGGGTACTCCGGAGACGCGAGGGCCGATGCATGTACTGTGGTCTCGGTGGGCATTTTCGGTTGGCATGCCCGAACCGTCCGGGAAACGCTCGCACCTGAGATCCTGTCGGGGGCAGATCTTGGGTGGAGTCTCCTCGTCCCCGGTTTCCCGTGTTGACAAACCACTGATTACTGTTGTCCTCTCCTGGGTCGGGGGCTCGGTGACGACCCAGGCGTTGGTGGACTCTGGTGCTGGTGGTTTGTTCATTGATAGTGTGTTCGCTGCCGCCAATTCCATTCCTCTGCAGCCTCGAGGTTCCCCACTGGCTCTTGAGGCGATAGACGGCAGACCCCTTCTGCCGCCACACGTGACTCATGAGACCCTTCCAGTGGGGATGGCCATTGGTGCCGTTCACAGAGAGTCGGTCTGTCTCCAGGTTATTTAGTCTCCACACTACTCGGTGGTCTTGGGGTACCCCTGGCTCCAGAAGCATAATCCGACTTTCGATTGGAAATCGGCCGAGATCCTCTCGTGGTCACCGCAATGTGGGGCTAGTTGCATCCATGGGCCTGTCAAGTTGCTGTGTACTTCCTCGGACTCTCTGTTGCCTCCTGAATACGAGGAGTACCGGGATGTATTCGATAAGGTGCGTGCGGTTGCCCTACCTCCGCACCGCCCATACGATTGTGCCATAGAGTTACAATCTGGTGCCGTTCCTCCTCGTGGCAAAGTCTATCCACTGTCGGTAGCGGAGAATGAGGCCATGGAGGAGTACGTGAGGGAGGCGCTTTCACGCGGACACATTCGCAAATCCTCGTCCCCGGCAGGGGCTGGATTTTCCTTTGTGAAAAAGAAGGGCGGTGAGTTGAGGCCTTGCATCGATTACAGGGGTCTCAATCGCATCACGATCAAGAACGCTTACCCGATACCCTTGATTTCCGAGCTGTTCGATCGCCTCAAAGGGGCCACGGTCTTTACCAAACTCAACTTGAGGGCGGCATATAACCTGGTAAGGATCAAGGCGGGCGATGAGTGGAAGACCGCGTTTAACACCAGGACCGGTCATTATGAATCCTTGGTTATGCCCTTTGGGTTGTGCAATGCGCCCGCAGTCTTCCAGGAATTCATCAACGATGTTTTCCGTGACCTGTTGCAGCAGTGTGTGGTGGTCTATTTGGATGACATCTTGGTATATTCTGAATCCATGGAGGCCCACATTCTGGATGTCAGACGAGTGTTGCAACGGTTACGAGAGAACAAGCTGTTCGGTAAGCTTGAGAAATGCGAATTTCACCGATCCCAGGTAACCTTCTTAGGTTACATCATTTCCGCTGAGGGGTTCTCCATGGATCCTGAGAAGGTTTCGGCTGTCTTACAGTGGCCCCAGCCCAGTGGTCTTCGTGCCCTGCAGCGCTTTTTGGGCTTCGCCAATTATTATCGGAAGTTCATCAGGGACTTTTCCATGCTAGCCAAGCCTCTCACGGATCTGACCAGGAGGGGCAGTAATTCCCAGGTCTGGCCGCCCGAGGCCATCCGAGCTTTTGAGGCTCTAAAGTCCGCCTTTGTGTCGGCTCCGATTCTGTCGCATCCCAACCCTGGGTTGCCGTTTGTCCTCGAGGTGGACGCGTCTGAGACGGGAGTAGGCGCCCTCCTGTCTCAGCGTAGAACACCAGAGGGTCCTCTGCTTCCTTGTGGGTTTTACTCCCGGAAACTGTCTTCCGCGGAGTGCAACTATCAGATTGGTGACAGGGAGTTATTGGCCATCGTGCAGGCCCTTAAAGAATGGAGGCACTTGCTCGAGGGCTCGGTGGTTCCGGTTCTCATCCTGACGGACCACAAGAATCTGACCTAACTCTCTGAGGCCAAGAGATTGACACCACGTCAGGCCAGATGGGCTCTGTTCTTGTCACGTTTTAATTACGTGGTCTCCTACCTACCCGGTTCCAAGAACATCAGAGCGGATGCCTTATCACGGCAGTACTCCGAGCTGTCCGGGGAGGAGTCGATTCCGACTTCGGTCATACCTCCGAATCAGATCCTGGCCGCCATTCGCACCAGCCTGACCTCTCCCCTGGGTGAGCAGATTTTGGCGGCTCAATCTGGTGCTCCCTCTGGGAGACCCAACGGCAGGTGTTTTGTGCCTGAGGAGTTGCGCACTCGGTTGTTGCGAACCTACCATAACTCCAAGGCCGCGGGGCATCCTGGAAAGAATCAGCTGTCCTGGGCTGTTTCACGTCTGTTCTGGTGGCCTTCTCTACGTTCCGACATCGCCGCATATGTAGCGGCATGCTCCGTTTGTGCCCAGAGTAAGTCCCCTCGGCACCTTCCGTTGGGCCTTTTGCAACCCATAGCCACCGGGGAGCGTCCATGGTCACACCTGGGGATGGATTTCATTGTGGACCTCCCTGCATCCCGAGGCCATACGGTCAATCTCATGATAGTGGATCGGTTTTCCAAAATGTGCCACTGTGTTCCTCTCAAGAAGTTACCCTCTGCACAAGAGTTGGCCTCGATTTTTGCCAGGGAGGTCTTCCGGTTGCACGGTTTGCCCAAGGAGATTGTGTCGGATCGGGGGAGTCAGTTTGTGTCCAGGTTCTGGCGCGCCTTTTGCTCCCAGTTGGGGATTCATCTCTCTTTCTCCTCGGCCTACCACCCTCAGTCCAATGGGGCCGCAGAACGATCCAATCAGGCCTTGGAGCAATTCCTTTGTTGCTATGTCTCCGATCACCAAGACAATTGGGTTGACCTCCTGCCTTGGGCTGAGTTTGCCAGGAACACGGCGGTGAACTCTTCCTCTGGGACGTCTCCCTTCATGGCCAATTATGGGTTCCAACCTGCCGTGTTACCGGAGGTATTCTCTCCCCTGGATATTCCGGCTGTGGAGGATCACCTTTCCGTCCTACGTGCTTCTTGGGTACAGATCCAGAGGTCCCTTGAGGTCTCTGCGCAGCGCCAGAGACTCCAGGCTGATCGCAGACGAGCGCCCGCTCCTTCCTACCAGGTCGGAGACCGCGTATGGTTGTCCACCCGCAACCTCAACCTTCGAGTGCCCACTCCCAAGCTGGCGCCTCGCTTTGTTGGTCCCTTCCGAGTGCTTCGCAGGGTAAACCCGGTAGCCTATGCCCTTGCGCTTCCTCCTGGCATGCGGATCTCCAACGTGTTTCATGTCTCCCTGTTGAAGCCACTGGTGTGTAATCGTTTCACTTCCTCGATTCCTCGGTCCTCGTCCGGTCCAAGTGGGCAATCGTGAGGAGTATGAGGTGAGCAATATCCTGGACTCACGCCTGGTCCGCGGCCGGGTGCAGTTTTTGGTCCATTGGCGTGGTTATGGTCCAGAGGAGCGTTCCTGGGTTCCCTCCGCAGATGTCCATGCTCCTGCCTTGCTCCGAGCCTTCCACGCACGCTTCCCTCAGAAACCGTTCCTTACTCCACGGAGGAGGGGCCCTTGAGGGGGAGGTACTGTCATGGTCTTACCTCCTTGCTGTTCTCCTTCGTTTGACATGTGCTGGCGGCCATCTTGGTTTCTGGGTTTCTTGTAGCCTCCCACCCTGCGGCTCCTCCTTCCCACTGGGAGGAGCTGGATGCCTAGCTCATATATATAGGAGGTCTGTGGCTTCAGTTCCTTGCTTGGTCCTCCTGTGCTCACATGCTTCTAAGACTGCTGCTGCTTCTGGTTCCTGATCCTGGCTTCGTCTGACTACCCTGCTGATTCCTGATCCTGGCTTCGTCTGACTACCCTGCTGGTTCCTGATCCTGGCTTCGTCTGACTACCCTGCTGGTTCCTGATCCAGGCTTCATCTGACTACCCTTCTGGTTCCTGATCTCTGGTTTCGCAAGACCCTGCTTCGGTTTAGCCATCCGTTTTGGACTTTTGCCTTACAGCTTTATTTTCAATAAAGCCTTCTTATTTCCACTCATCTCTTGTTGTACGTCTGGTTCATGGTTCCATGACAACTTGTAGCACATATGGTGGGTACTGATAAGTTAACCATATTAATAAAAGAGTCTCCTCAAGAAGGAGATAGTTTGAGGGGAGAGAATTGGTCCGAAAACCCAGCTGATCTGCGCACACTAGCAGATAGAGCTTTCTTATGTCACAACTAGAGATAGCAATATAGTTACAGGTAAACAGATCAATGGATAATAGGCATGTCTAATAAATCCAACATAACTATAAAGGGATCTGAGCGCATCGGCCCATTTAAGAGGATCTGCAGGCGATAGGGGAACGTGGGAGATGTATACTTCCTATGTCACTTACGTTTTAGTAAGACATTTATAGATAATCATCCTTTTTAAACTAGCTTAGAGGACATACGAAAAACACATTAACAACAGTATAACATATCCCCTAGTTACTCTCTATATAAGTATAGTGCTCTCCGGCGCCCCTTTGCATAGATGTAAACGCAGCAGCAGAAATCACCATACAGTTTCAATCTGGATGCAATGTTAGCCTCTTTGGAGTCATCTTAGGAGGATTCCTCTTGTGCCGTGGAAGTCTGGAGGACGAGGCAGGGGTCCAAGCAGCTAACACGGGAACAGCAGGGAGGTCTGTAAGGTTCCTTACAGTGGTCCAGTCCTGGATCTCCAGTGGCTCTATTTCCAAGGTATTGTAGATCTGTATGAGGTCTGCAGGAGACCTTATCACCGCCTTACGACCTGGGGTATTCACCAGCAGTCCAAATGGATGGAGCCAACGGTAAATGATGTTCCTACTTCGCAGGATTTCCAGGAGCGGCTTCAAAGCTCGCCTTTTCTGCAATGTCATAGGTGACAAATCTTGGAATAAGGTGATTGTGGAGCCAAAGCAAGATATTGGGTGTTTATCTCTTGCCATTTTAAGCAACTTCTCTTTAGTGCTGAAGCTGGTGAGACGGCATATTATGTCCCTTGGAGCTTCTTGAGGCTTAGGGGGAGGGCGCAACGCTCTATGGGCCCTGTCCATTGTGAAATCCTCAGTGGCATCTGGGCCTAGTATCTTGTGAAACAGTTCCACCATTGATAACATGATGGTGTCTGAGGGCAAGGTCTCCGCAAGTTATTCCTACGCCCGCGGTTGTCTTGATCTTCAATAAGATTGTACAGCTGATTGATATGGGCTTGGGCATGGTCAAAGCTGTTAGTAACCGCTGAGTTAAAAGCTAGAGTCCCTTCCCAGCCCGCTTCCAGGGATTCAACCCTGTCTCCAACCTGCTTCAGGTCGGATTTAATGTCCTGAAGGTCCTGTCTCAACGGAGCCAATGCCGCTCCTAATGCTTTTGTGATAAAGTCCCTAGACACTGGGAGGTTATCTCCGGGACATCTGGAACCAGCCTCACTGTCCCTACCTCCATCGGAGTCGACCGAGGCGTCTGTTTGCTCTCCTTGTTCGGAGGCTTCTTTTTCCGGCGCCATCTTGGATTCGGCCCGAGTCGGCCCGGCTCCTCTTCTTAAGAATTTCTCCATTTCTCCTTGAGAATGGAGGGATCCACGTGTGCCCGGGGTATCTCTGGCCTTATCCCTTCCGATTTTCCCCATTTCTGGGCTCTCATTGTGTCTTTAAAAGCTTGTGTGCACGCAGCCGATAGCAGAGCTCACACAGACATGTGCGTCTCGCTCTGCAGCCAAGCTCCACCCCCATATTCTGGGTTTTAAAAAAACACCCATTTAGGGCAAAATCCTAATTTTGTGGTGTTTGCTGCATCTGTCATTGTTAAAAACAAGCTTAAAAAACGTCAATATTTTTCTGGGTTTTAAAAAACACCCATTTTTGGCAATAACCTCGATCTGGGGCCTATGCCACATTAGTGAGTGTGCGATTTAAGCTAGAAATACATCTGTCAGTGTAAAATTCTAGCGTTATATACTGCTGTAATTTTCTGTTATTAAAAAACACCCTTTTTGGGCAAAATCCTAATTTTGCAGCGTTTGCTGCATCTGTCAGTGTGAGATACAGCTTGAAATACAGTTATTATATTCTGGGTTTAAAAAAACACCCATTTCTGGCAAAAAACTAAATTTGCGGCCTTGTCTGCATCTGTCAGTGTGAGATACAATCTTGAAATACAGCAATGATATTCTAGGTAAAAAAAAAAAACAGCCATTTTTGGCAAAGTACTTAATTTTGCTGCCCTTTCTGCATTTGTCATTGTAAGATACATGCGTTAGAAACTGGTGTTCTATTCTGTTATTAAAAAAACACCTATTTTGTGTAAAAATAATAATAATTTGGTAGCCTTTGCTGCATCTGTCACTGTGAGATACACCCTTTAGATACTCTTGTTCTATTCTGTCACTTTGCGAATGGTGAGGCAATAACAAGTACAGGCGATAGTAGATTGTGGGACGTCACGCAGGTCCTTGCACAACGGAAGACATCGTAATAGATGAAGAGTGGTAAAGTAAAGTAAAATATACCCTTTACTGTTCCTCCGTATTACAATATGTATGCGTGGTCAACAATAACGACTAGACAAAATAACAATATTGGGAAAGTTTGCATCTGAATTCAAGTGAATTGGAAACCTGCCAGGAGAGTCACTCTCTCTTTTAAAGGCGGGTGTCCAACACTTGGAAACCTGGCGAACATAAGACTTATTACTGCTGTATCCACACCAGCAACTATTTTGCAGTGTCCTAGTATAGGAAGACTACCTATATGATATTTGTTTCACGGTCTTTTAAGAACACCTGTATGCTAACCAATTTTTGTTGTGCACAACATATTTTATTCAACTGAGCACCATTTCATGTTCCTAATTTTTGCACGGCTTTTTGGTTTATAATATATTGGACCTTTTTTTGCAAGTATTTTGCACATCTGTGAAGAACATCACTACCTCACAAAAGTGAATCAACTTATTCTGTTCGATCTGAGTGACTTTATATTCCAGGATCCATTGAACAAACTCTTTGAACAGTTTGGACTCTAGGGACACTTAAAATTTGTCCAACATCATCTCAAATAGATTTTATACCCAAAAACACCCCGAGTTGTTACTCCACTTTACTATATAATTTTATATATATTAATATTTATTTTTATTTTATCACCATACATTTTTTATCAAAATTCCGTACTATTTAATGATCTATATATAGACAGATAATATCTCAATTGAATATTTTAACTAAAAACATTAAATACTTTTAATTTGAACCAAATGTGAGTGTGCCATCACAATTCTTTCTTCCAAAGTACAGGCAATAGTAGATTGTGTTGCTGACAGTGGCTCCAGTGCCTTTACATTGTCTCCCACCCAGTCTAAGATCAGAGTTGGCACCTGCAGCCGATGTCCATCAGTCTTTACCTCACCCCCTTGCAAATCAGCCAAGGAGTCTGAGCCCCAAGTCATGCAGCAGTCTCTTCGGCTTTTTGATGACTCTGTTAGCAGGGTTTGCCAGGGCCATCCACATAGCCCTGCCCAAGAAGTGGAAGAGATTGAATGCACCGATGTCCAACCACTTATGATTCAAGATAAGTACATGGGAGGACCACCGCAGCACGTCTCGGATGATGATGAAACACAGGTGCCAACTGCTGTGGATTTCGAAAGTGTGCAGACCGACAAGAAGGGAAGGGGTGAAGACTGGGTGGAAGATGATTTGGAGGACGATGAGATCCTTGACCCCACATGCCATGCAAGTGACCTTTGTAGTTCGTAGAAAGAGGCAGTGGTCGCACAAAGCCACCAGCACAGCAGAAGAGGGAGCAGAGTGCAAAAGAGGAGCGGCCATCCGCTAGACACGACGCCTGCTATTGCCCACCGCAATGCCTCCTCCTCCTACTCTGCTTCCTCCTCCTCTTCTTCCACCTGCTCATCCAGTCAGCCACACACCTTCACCACCAACTTCAGCACAGCCCGGGGAAAACGTCAGCAGGCCATTCTGAAACTCATATGTTTGGGGGACAGGCCCCAAACCGCACAGGAGTTGTGGCGGGGTATAGAACAACAGACCGACGAGTGGTTGCTGCCGGTGAGCCTCAAGCCAGGCCTGGTGGTGTGCGGTAATGGGCGAAATCTCGTTGCAGCTCTGGGAGTAGCCGGTTTGACGCACATCCCTTGCCTGGCGCATGAGCTGAATTTGGTGGTGCACAACTACCCTGACATGTCAGAGCTGCTGCATAAAGTTGCGGGCCGTCTGTTCGCGCTTCCGGCATTCACATCCTGCCGCTGCTCGCCTGTCTGCGCTACAGCGTAACTTTGGCCTTCCCGCTCGCTGCCTCATATGCGACGTGCCCACCAGGTGGAACTCCACCTTGCAAATGCTGGACAGTCTGTGCGAGCAGCAGCAGGCCATAGTGGAGTTTCAGCTGCAGCACGCACGGGTCAGTCGCACTGCGGAACAGCACCACTTCACCACCAATGACTGGGCCTCCATGCGAGACCTGTGTGCCCTGTTGCGCTGTGTCAAGTACTTCACCAACATGGCCAGTGGCAATTACGCCGTTATCAGCGTTACAATACCACTTCTATGTCTCCTTGAGAAAACACTTAGGGCGATGATGGAAGAGGAGGTGGCCCAGGAGGAGGAGGAGGAGGAGGAGGAGGAAG
Source organism: Bufo gargarizans (assembly GCF_014858855.1). NCBI lineage: Eukaryota > Metazoa > Chordata > Amphibia > Anura > Bufonidae > Bufo > Bufo gargarizans. Next base: position 522,817,539 of record NC_058080.1, on the reverse strand, counting down.
AGGGGTCATTTTTAGCACTTTCAGGCCAGTCTCTTCGAAGTGACTCAGAGGGAGGTTTTTTTGCAACAGCAGAGGCCAGGTACAAATGTGGCCAGCCAGGGCCCATTACTGGAGGACGAGGAAGAGGAGGAGGTGGAGGAGGATGAGGATGAGGATGAAGCATGGTCACAGTGGGGTGGCACCCAACGTAGCTTGGGCCCATCACTGGTGCGTGGCTGGGGGGAAATGCAGGACGATGACGATACGCCTCCCACAGTGGAAGCCCCAGGTGAAGGCAGAGGAGGAGCAAGAGGTTGCCAACGCAGCTGTGTCACGGCCAGCTCCTCTGAGGGCAGGGTTAGCATGGCAGAGATGTGGAAAAGTTTTGTCAACACGCCACAGCTAACTGCACCACCACCTGATACGGAACATGTTAGCAGGAGGCAACATTTCACTAACATGGTGGAACAGTACGTGTGCACACCCCTCCACGTACTGACTGATGGTTCGGCCCCATTCAACTTCTGGGTCTCTAAATTGTCCACGTGGCCAGAGCCTTTTATGCCTTGGAGGTGCTGGCCTGCCCGGCGGCCAGCGTTTTGTCTGAACGTGTATTCAGCACGGCAGGGGGCGTCATTACAGACAAACGCAGCCGCCTGTCTACAGCCAATGTGGACAAGCTGACGTTCATAAAAATGAACCAGGCATGGATCCCACAGGACCTGTCCATCCCTTGTGCAGATTAGACATTTATAACTACCTCCCCTCAACCATATATTATTGTACTCCAGGGCACTTCCTCAATCAATCCTCTTTTTATTTTCATTTTACCATTATATTGCGGCGCAACCCAAAGTTGAATGAACCTCTCCTCTGTCTGGGTGCCCGGGGCCTAAAAATAGCTGACAGTGGCCTGTTTCAGTGTTGGGTGACAGGAAGCCTGATTCTCTGCTATGACATGAAGCCTGAATCTCTGCTATGGACCTCTCTCCTCAGTCTGGGTGCCGGGGCCTAAAAATATCTGACAGTGGCCTGTTCCAGTGTTGGGTGACATGAAGCATGATTCTCTGCTATGGGACCTCTCTCTTCTGTCTGGGTGCCGGGGCCTAAATATCTGACAATGGCCTGTTCCAGTGGTGGGTGACGTGAAGCCTGATTCTCTGCTATGACATGAAGCCTGATTCTCTGCTATGCCGTGAAGCCTGATTCTCTGCTATGACATGAAGCCTAATTCTCTGCTAAGACATGAAGCCTGATTCTCTGCTATGGGACCTCTCTCCTCTGTCTGGGTGCTGGGGCCTAAATATCTGACAATGGCCTGTTCCAGTGGTGGGTGACATGAAGCCTGATTCTCTGCTATGACATAAAGCCTGATTCTCTGCTATGACATGAAGCCTTATTCTCTGCTATGACATGAAGCCTTATTCTCTGCTATGACATGAAGCCTGATTCTCTGCTATGACATGAAGCCTCATTCTCTGCTGACATGAAGCCTGATTTTCTGCTATGACATGAAGCCTGATTCTCTGCTATGACATGAAGCCTGATTCTATGCTATGGGACCTCTCTCCTCTGTATGGGTGCCGGGGCCTAAAAATATCTGACAGTGGCCTGTTCCAGTGTTGGGTGACATGAAGCATGATTCTCTGCTATGACATGAAGCCTGAATCTCTGCTGACATGAAGCCTGATTCTCTGCTATGACATGAAGCCTGATTCTCTGCTATGACATGAAGCCTGATTCTCTGCCATGAGACCTCCCTCCAATTGATATTGGTTAATTTTAATTTATTTTTATTTTAATTCATTTCCCTATCCACATTTGTTTGCAGGGGATTTACCTACATTTTGCTGCCTTTTGCAGCCCTCTAGCCTTTTCCTGGGCTATTTTACAGCCTTTTTAGTGCCGAAAAGTTCGGGTCCTCATTGACTTCAATGGGGTTCGGGTTCGGGGCGAAGTTCGGGTCAAGTTCGGATCCCGAACCCGAACATTTCCGGGAAGTTCGGCCGAACTTCTCGAACCCGAACATCCAGGTGTTCGCTCAACTCTATTTAGAAGCAAATCTTGAAATTTTTCTGAACTTTTCAAAAAAACTATTTTTATGGACCTGTTCAGGTCTGAAGTCACTTGGCGAGGCTTACATAATAGAAACCACCCAAAAATGACCCCATTCTATAAATAAAACCCTCAAGGTATTCAAAACTGATTTTACAAACGTCGTTAACCCTTTAGGTGTTCCACAAGAATTAATGGAAAATAGAGATACAATTTCAAAATTTTACTATTTTGACAGATTTTCCATTTTAATTTTTTTTTCAGTTACAAAGCAAGGGTTAACCACCAAACCAAACTCAATATTTATTGCCCTGATTCTGTAGTTTACAGAAATATCCCATATGTGGTTGTAAACTACTGTACGGGCACACGGCAGGGAGCAAAAGGAAAGGAATGCCGAACGGTTTTCGGAAGGCAGATTTTGCTGCACTGGTTTTTTTGACACTATGTCCCAATTGAAGCCCCCCTGATGCAACCCTAGAGTAGAAACTCCATAAAAGTTACCCCATCTAAGAAACTACACCCCTAAAGGTATTCAAAACAGATTTAACAAATGTCGTTAACCCTTTAGGTGTTCCACAAGAGTTATTGGCAAATGGAGATGAACTTTCAGAATTTCAATTTTTGTGCAAATTTTCCATTTTAATCTATTTTTCCCAGTAACAAAGCAAGGGTTAACAGCCAAACAAAACTGAATATTTATGGCCCTGATTCTGTAGTTTACAGAAACACCCCCATATGTGGTCATAAACAGCTGTACAGGCACATGGCAGGGTGCAGAAGGAAAGGAATGCCATACGGTTTTTGGAAGGCAGATTTTGCCGGACTGGTTTTTTTGACACCATGTCCCATTTGAAGCCCCCTTGATGCACCCCTAGAGTAGAAACTCCAAAAAGTGGCCCCATTTTAGAAACTACAGGATAGGGTGGCAGTATTGTTGGTACTAATTTAGGGTACATATGATTTTAGTTTTTTTCTATATTACACTTTTTGTGAGGAAAGATAACAAGAAATAGCTGTTTTGGCACCGTTTAAATTTTTTGTTATTTACAACATTCATCTGACAGGTTATATCATGTGATATTTTTATAGACCAGGTTGTCACGGATGCAGCAATACCTAATATGTATACTTTTTTCATTTATGTAAGTTTTACACAATGATTTCTTTTTTGAAGCAAAACAATCATGTTTTAGTGTTTCCATAGTCTGAGAGCCATAATTTTTTTAGTTTTTGGGTGATTACCTTGGGTAGGGTATTATTTTTGAGGGATGAGATGACTGTTTTATTGGCACTATTTTGGGGTGCGTGTGACTTTTTGATCGCTTGCTATTACACTTTTTGTGATGTAAGGTGACCAAAAATTGTTTATTTAGCACCGTTTTTATTTTTTATTTTTTATGGTGTTCATCTGAGGGGTTAGGTCATGTGATATTTTTATAGGGCCGGTCGATACAAATGCGGCAATACCAAATTTGTATACTTTTTTTTTATTTATGTATGTTTTACACAATAACAGCTTTTTTAAAACCAAACAAATTATGTTTTAGTGTATCCATATTCTGAGCCATAGTTTTTTACATTTTTTGGGCGATTGTCTCAGGTAGGGGCTCATTTTTTGTGGGATGAGGTAATGGTTAGATTGGTACTATTTTGGTGTACTATGCCTTTTTGATTGCTTGCTGTTTTACTTTTTGTGATGTAAGGTGTAATAAAAATGGTTTATTTAGTACAGTTTTTATTTTTTACGGTGTTCATCTGAGGAATTAGGTGATGTGATATGTTTATAGAGCCGGTTGATATGGACGCGGCGATACCTAATATGTATAAAAAAAATTTCCTCCTATTCTTTATTATCTTTAATTTTTTTTAACTTTATTTGGGCAAAATGACGTTTTTGTTTATTTTTACTTGAAACTTTAAATTTTTGGGGGGGAAAACTTTGACAATGGCCTGTGACAATGGCCTTTGACAAAACTCTGATTTTTTTTAAAACTTTTTTTCCCCCCAAATTGGGACTTGAACTATTGGGGGGTCTAACCCTTTACAATGCATTCCAATACTTCTGTATTGGAATGCATTGGCTGTATGAGTGATACTGTGTGTTCTGTGTGTATTACTCATACAGCTTCCGGCCTGTGAGATCCAGGGGGCTGGATCTCACAGGCTCTTCACCTGAAGGCAGTGCGATACCTCAGGAAGGCATCGCGCTGCCTTCCATGCCATCGGGTCCCCACCACAGCCCCATGGGGACCCGATGGCACTGCCGAATACCGCCGCCGCACTAGGTAAAAGCCACAAACCGCAGGTCTGAATTGACCTGCGGTTTGCGGCGATTGCCGACACGGGGGGTCACGGGACCCCCAAGCGCATTTAGCTATGGTTCCTGCTCAACCATTTGAGCAGGCACTGTGTTCCGATCACCGCCCGCAGGGCGGCGGTGATCGGAACTATAGATGACTTACCGGTACGTCATGGGTCCTTAAGGACTCGGGAACCATGCCATACGGGTACGTCATGTGTCCCTAAGGGGTTAATTGATGCGCGCCCCCTCCTTTCATTAATGCTTAAACTTTACCAACTTGCCCCACATTTGCGCTTCAATAATTTGTCCCACTTTTCCTCTCAATCATATTTAATTTTAAAAAATTAACCTCCCTTGGATGTGGTCTCTCTTTCTCACGCTCTCTCTCCGTCGTGGAACCCTGATTCGCTGATAACCATGAAAAACATGGTAGGCTCAGAAAAGAACATCGGAAGTCGATAGAGAAGATATCCAAATGGATGGTGGACGTCACGTTGACGAGCTATCAGGCAGAAGTTATCTAGAGTCAACAAAGCGGCAGCAGGGCCTCTCCTGTCTTATGTTTTCAAATCCTAAATACCCCAGTGACATTCCCTATAATTTTTTATTAATCATTCCAATAACAGGGCATCTTAAGAGTCCTGTATTGTTATTTATCGTCACTACCTCCCTGTGTCGGGAGTGGGTAATTGTCGGGAGCCCCCTTTCCCCACATTTCCGCTCTATCACAATTAATTTTCATCCATTGATCTCCCTTGGATGTGCTATACCTTTCTCACGCTCCCTCTCCGGCGTGAAACCCTAATTCGCCCCTAACCGTGATCAACATGGTGGGCGCAGAAAAGAACATCAAAAGTTGATAGTGAAGATATCCAATTGGATAGTGAACATCACGGGGACGTGCGACATGGTGGAGAAGTATATGTGCACACGCCTACACAAACTGACTGATGGGTCTGCCGCCTTCAACTTCTGGGTCTCCAAATTGGGCACATGGCCTGAGCTTGCCCTTTACGCCTTTGAGGTGCTGGCCTGCCCTTCAGTGTATTGTCTGAACGTTTGTTTAGCACGGCTGGAAGGGGTTATCACAGGTTTTATTTAAAACTGTGGTGCACTAAAATGGCTGTAAAATAGTCGTTAGAGATGAGCGAATTGAAGTTGACGAAGTGGAATTAAATCCGAATTTCAGGAAAAATTAGATTTGCACTGGATCCGAATTTCCTCACGCTTCGTGGTAAAATGGCTTGTGCATGTGTGAGGACATGGAGAAAGGAACTCTGGGAAGGCGGGATCACCCATAATGCCATGCATACAGCCAATCAGCAGCCAGCCAGCCCTGTGATGTCACAGTCCTATAAATAGCCTCAGACATCTTGGATTCTGCAATTTTCCAGTGTACTTAGTGCAGGGATAGACATCAGAAGGCGCTAGGGACTGTGCTAGGAAAAACTTATTTGTGCAAAAAAAATTATTTGCAGGTGCAGGGAAAGATTATTTAAGGTGTAGGGAAAGGATAGAGAGGAATGATTCCACAGCATTTATGTTGAACAGGGTTCAGTAGGGGAGGTTACAGCCTGGGTAATAGGAATAATCCTGTTACACCTTGCTGCACTGAATGGGGACCTAAATTGCCATTATGCAGCTCTGTAATTCAAGCAAACTTTTCTTGTTATTGGGGTGCAAGTGCAGTTTGATACAGCCATTAACAGGGTTTATTGCAATGAGATATTTCAAAGTCTTATTTGCCCTTGTGCGGTGCCATTATATGTTCTAAAGCATTTTTTGTCTTGTATTAGTCGGGAAAAAAGGGCTTATTATGGCACTTTATGTCGTGTATTAGTGCCAAAAGAAAAATATATTTGCCGTTCAACGGTGCAGTTATATGCTCGAAAGGCCTTTATGTTGCGTATTAGTGGCAAAAGCAAAATATATTTGCCGTTCAGCGATGCAGTTATATGTAGGGTTGAGCGAACCCGAACTGTAAAGTTCGGGTTCGTACCGAACTTTAGGATTTTTGGACCCCGGACCCGAACATCTCAGTAAAAGTTTGGGTTCGGTCTTCGGCACTTTCTTGGCGCTTTTTGAAAGGCTGTAGAGCAGCCAATCAACAAGAGTTTGACTATGTGCCCTTAGAAGCCATCACAGCCATGCCTATTGATGGCATGGCTGTGATTGGCCAGTATAGCATGTGAACCAGCCTCTACATAAGCTGGAGTCACGTAGCGCTGCACGTCACTCTGCTGTGCTCAGTGTAGGGAGAGGATGTGGCTAGTGATTTCAGGGAGAGAATAGGACTGAATCTTTGTTCAAAATGTGAATCTAACTCAGTGATCTACATACATTTTGTTGTGTGAGTGCAGGGCACAATTTTTTTTATCCACTTGCCATGTGGGCCATTTGCCCCCTTCCTGACCAGGCCTAATTTTGCAAAACTGAACGCCTTTACTTATCCAAGTCATTGAGAGATTGTTTTCTCGTGAAACATTGTACTTCATGATAGTCATAAATTTGAGTCACTATATTTCACCTTTATTTATGAAAAAATCCCAAATTTACCCAAAATTTTGAAAAATTCGCAATTTTCTACATTTCAATTTCTTTCCTTTTAAAACAGAAAGTGATACCTCATAAAATTTTTATTACTTAACATTCCCCATATGTGAACTTTATGTTGGCATCATTTTGGAAATGTAATTTTATTTTTTTAGGACGTTAGAAGGCTTAGAAGTTTAGAAGCAATTCTTAAAATTTTTAAGAAAATTGCCAAAACCCACTTTTAAGGACCAGTTCAGGTCTGAAGCCACTTTGTGGGGCCTACATAGTGTATACCCCATAAATGACCCCATTGTAGAAACTACACCCCTCAAGTTACTTAAAACTGATTTTACAACCTTTAGGCGTTCCATAAGAATTAAAGGAAAAGGGAGATCTAATTTTTTAATTTCACTTTTTTGGCAGATTTTCCATTTTAATCAAATTTTTTCTTTAACACATCGATGGTTAACAGCCAAACAAAACTCAGTATTTATTACCCAGATTCTGCGGTTTACAGAAACACCCCACGTGTGGTCATAAACTGCTGTATGGGCACATGGCAGGGCGCAGAAGAAAAGGAACTCCACGTGGTTTTTAGATGCCATGTCCCATTTGAAGCCCGCTGATGCACCCTTACAGTAGAAACTCCCAAGAAGTGATCCCATTTTGGAAACTAGGGGATAAGGTGCCAGTTTAATTGCTACTATTTTTGGGTACATATGATTTTTTGATCATTCATTATAACCCTTTATGGGGCAAGGTGACCCAAAAATGGGTTGTTTTAGCACAGTTTCTATTTATTTATTTTTACAGCGTTCACCTGAGGTGGGTTCAGTCAAGTGACATTTTTATAGAGCAGATTGTTACGGACGTGGCGATACCTAATATTTATACTTTTTCTTATTTATTAAAGTTTTACACAATAATAGCATTTTTGAAACAAAATTTTTTTGTTTTATTGTGTCCATGTTCTGAGAGCTATATTTTTTTTTATTTTTTGAGAGATTTTCTTATGTAGGGGCTCATTTTTTGTGGGATGAGGTGACGGTTTTAGTGGGACATACGCATTTTTGATCACTTGGTGTTGCAGTTTTTGTGATGTAAGGTGACAAAAATTGTGACAAAAATTGTTTTGACACCGTTTTTTTTTTTTTTTTACGGTGTTAACCCGAGGGGTTAGGTCATGTGATATTTTTATAGAGCTGTTTTTTACGGACGCGGCAATACCAAATATGTCTATTTTATTTTATTTTTTCTATTTTTAACATTTTTTTTATTCCTTACTTGGAGAATTATTTTTTTTTACATGTGAAACTTTTTTTTGTTTTATTTTTTCAATACTTTATTTTTCTATTTTACACTTTTCATCCCCCATAAGGTCATACAAGACCTCTGGGGGACATTTACTTCACTTTTTATTTTTATTTTTTCACTGTTGATTTCTCCTGTAACTGGGGCTATATAGTAATATACAACATCTGGTGCATTTGCAGGAATAGTCAGTGTGCAATTTAAGCTAGAAATACAGCCATCATTTTCAGTGTTTTTAAAAACACACTTTTTTGTGCAAAATACACAATTTTTCAGGCCTTGCAGCATCAAGACGTTTTAAATTTCAGGGTTATATACTGCTGTTGTATTCAGTTAATAATCAAATACCCATTTTTGCCACAAATCTTTAATTGCAGCCAAGTGTGGGTCAGGGCGTGTAAGATACACCCTTTATATACAGGTGTTCTATTCAGTTATTTGAAATAAAGGCATTTTGAGCACAAATATTTAATTGCGGCCTAGTGTGGGTCAGGGCCAGTGGTGTATCTATCACGAGGCAAACAAGGCATTTGCCTAGGGCGGCACCTGCCAATGGGGGGGAAAAATGCCTTGTTTGCCCCCTTGTCCCATCCGTCTTCTATGTCGGTATACTCAGAAGATCTTATGGTATATTCTAACCCCCAGGCGTTCCCATGGTGACAGGGACACTTGCCTGGGGGTTAGAGTATACAGGGCCACGCCACTCACAGGAGTACATTTATAAACTAATCAGTAACTTTAACTTTAATCATTGCCAATCTCTCTTTATTTGGATACATTACTCTGTCTTATCTCCGGTAACAGCAGGCAGTGCGGGCGGCGCTCACTCACTGACGTCACGCGCCTGCTCCTCCCACTAGGCGGTGCAGCGCATGACGTCAGTGAGTGAGAACCGCCCACGCGCACTGCCTGCTGTTACCGGAGCTAAGACAGAGTAAGGTCTCCAAGTAAAGAGATCAGCAATGATTAAAGTTAAAGTTACTGATTAGTTTATAAATGTACTCCTGTGAGTGTCGGGGAGGGGGATCTGTGGATGTTACTGTTTAGGGGAGGGGGATCTGTGGATGTCACTGTTTAGGGGGGATCTGTTGATGTCACTGTTTAGGGTGGAGATCTGTGGATGGCACTGTTCAGGGGAGGGGGATCTGTGGATGACACTGTTTAGGGGAGGGGGATCTGTGGATGGCACTGTTTATTTATTTTTTATTTTTACGTATTTTATGTCATTTTAAGTCATTTCCCTATCTACATTAGCCCTTTCCCTGACATTTTTACAGCCATTTTAGTGCTCAAAAGTTTGGGTCCCCATTGACCTCAATGGGGTTTGGGGTCAGGTTCGGGTCAAGTTCGGGTCCCGAACTTGAACTTTTTTGTGAAGTTCAGCCGAACCTGTTGAACCCGAACATTCAGTTGTAGGTGGAAGCGGCGGTGGAGTAGGAGGAGGTAGCCTACACTGCTTTTTGGTTTAATTTTAATTTTAATTTTTTTTAAATTAGGGTACACCTCAAAACATTGGGAAATAAAACCTGGGATAACCCCCTCCAGTCATGCTAAACACACGTTCAGACAATACACTTGCTGCGGGGCAGACCAGCAACTCCAAGGGGTAAAGGGCAAGCTCAGGCCATGACCCCAATTTGGAGACCCAGAAGTTGCAGGGGCTGACCCCTGTCAGTCAGTTTGATCACGGTTATCAGCGAATCAGGGTTCCTGGAGAGGTAACATGAGAAAAAGAAACCAAATTTAAAGGAGATAAATTTATAAAAAAATTTATAACAATTTTTGGGGATCGAGCGGAAATATGGGAAAAGTTATTGAGGCGCAAATGTGGGCCAAAAGAATTAAAGCGGAAATGTGGGACACATTATTGAAGTGCAAATGTGGTACAGCTTGTTAAAGTTTAAGCATTGAATGAAAGGAGGTGGCGCGCATCAATTAAAGAAGAATTTCTGAAATTTGATTCCCTGTCACCTATGCAGAGCAGGGGTTTATTCACTTCTAAAATTGCAAAATGTCAACCCAAGAATGTAACAGAAAAATTACAGAAATGTATTAACCTGTCTACTTGGTAAAGCAGGGGTGTATGACAGAAAAAAATTGTTTATTGTCACCCAAAAATTTTAAAGAAAAATTATTGAAATTTATTAAGTTGTGAACGAGGTAGAGGCGGGGTAAATTACACCTAAAAATTTGTGAATGTCACCCAAAAATGTAACAGACAATTTTTTATTTTTTTTTTACCTGTCTACTAGGTATAGCAGTGGTACATCACACCCAAAAATTGGTGAATTTCAACTGAAAATTGAACTGACAATTATTTTTATTTTTTTTACCGGTCTAATAGATATAGCAGTGGTACATCACACCCAAAAATTTAACTGAAAAAGTAGTGAAATGACAAAATAAAATACGTCCAAATAAAAAGAAAAAATGTATTTATGAGGTATAGATCCATGTGGAGTAGGAGGTTGAGGAGGAGGTGGATGTGGTGGTGTAGGTGAAAGTAGCCGTGGAGGAGGAGGCGATAGCCTACAAAGTTTTTTGGTTTTAAATTTATTTATATTTTTTTAAATTAGGGTACGCCCCAAAACATTGGGAAATGTACCCTGTGATAATCCCCTCCAGTCGTGCTAAACACACTTTCAGACAATACACTGGCTGCAGGGCAGTCCAGCACCTCCAAGGATTAAAGGGCAAGCTCAGGCCATATGCCCAATTTGGAGACCCAGAAGTTGAAGGGGGCAGACCCATCTTTCAGTATGTGTAGGTGTGTGCACATATACTGCTCCACCATGTCGCACATCCCTGTGATGTCCACGATCCAATTGGATATCTTCTCTATTAACTTTCAATGTTCTTTTATGCGCCTACCATGGTGACCACTGGTGGCGGGGATTCAGGGTTTCAGGCCGGAGGGGGAGCCTGAGAAAAGGATATCACATCCAAGGGAGGTCAATGGATGAAATTAAATGTAATCGAGCGGAAATATGGGACAAAGTATGGAAGCATAAGCTTCCAAGTTAAGGAGGGGGCGCGCGGCAATTACCCACTCCCGACTCGGGGAGGTAGTGACGATAAATAACAATACAGGACTCTTAAGGTGCCCTGTTATTGGAATGATTAATAAAAAATTATAGGGAATGTCACTGTGGTATTTTGGATTTGGAAACGTTAGCCAGGAGAGGCCCTGCTGCCACTTTGTTGACTCTAGATAACTTCTGCCTGATCGCACGTCCCTGTGACGTCCACCATTTATTTGGATGTCCTCTCTATCACCTTTCAATGTTCTTTTCTGAGCCTACCATGTTGATCACGGTTATCGGCGAATCAGGGTTCCACGCCGGAGAGAGAGCGTGAGAAAGAGAGACCACATCCAAGGGATTTGAAATATGGGACAAAGTAATGAAGCGCAAATGTGGGACAACTTGTTAAAGTTTAAGCATTGAATGAAAGGAGGTGGCACGCATCAATTAGAGAAGAATTTCTTAAATTTTATTCCCTGTCACATATGCAAAGCAGAGGTTTCGTTCCGGCAAAATTTTAAAAATGTCACCTGACAATGTAACAGATGATTTTATTAAATTTATGTTCTTGTCACCTATGCAGAGGTGCCCCAGTGACATCCACCATCCATTTGAATATCTTCTCTATCAACTTTCGATGTTCTTTTCTGAGCCTACCATGTTGATCACGGTTTTCAGCGAATCAGGGTTGCACGTCAGAGAGGGAGTGTGAGAAAAAGAGACCACATCCAAGTGAGATAAATGGATTACATTTTTTGGGGATCGAGCGGAAATATGGGAAAATTTATTGAGGCGCAAATGTGGGACAAATTATTGAAGCACAAATGTGGGACAAATTATTAAAGCGCAAATGTGGGACAAATTATTGAAGTGCAATTGTGAAAAACCTTGCTAAAGTTTAAGCATTGAATGAAGGGAGGTCACCTATGCAGAGCAAGGGTTTATTAACGTCTAAAATTGTAAAATATCAACTAGGGTTGAGCGAACCCGAACTATAAAGTTCGGGTTCGAACGAACTTTAGGATTTTTGGACCCCGGACTCGAACCTGAACATTTCAGTAAAAGTTTGGGTTCGGGTTTGGAAGCAGCTTGGAGGAGCTCTGCAGACAGTGTGAGAAAACTAGAGATAATTTCAGTACAACCTAGACTAACTACGCTGAAAAGTACAGATTCTGGTCCAGTACATCGTCTGAAACCTAGCGAGACAACTCTTGGAGAGATCCGAGGTGGTTGGTAGCTGAGGCCTACACCACACCGTGAAGCACGGCAGTTTATTTTGGTGCCTAGCCACAGAACATAAGCGGATTCCCGGCGATCCCTGGTGCTATTGCCGCTCAACCTACCAGCGGTCCTTCCTGACTGCCTTATCATCGGCAGAGACCGACATCATAAAGGTGAACCCAGCCCGCTTATGAAGAAGGGACATAAAGAACACAGCGGCGCACAGCGGAGATAAAGAAAGCCGCCCGGAGTCGAACATTAGTCCTCCCCTCACCCCTAGCTGACCGGACAACAATCTAAGGTCAGTGAACACAAGCGGCCCCTACGGTATCACACGGCCGGACCGCTATACATACTACACAGCTGCGAAGGAACTGCCTACGGTAGGAATTTAATCGCAGTATACAGGGGTGAAAAAGCTGCTTCGGTCATTTATCAATAGGCAGCAGCTAGCTTTGCATCGGTGTGTTGCTGATTGATTCCCTGTTGTGCTAAATCGCTTAAGTCTGGACCTGGTGCGGTGACGAGGGAGACAGAGAAGCCATCTTAGTTTCTCGCTGATAACGCGGTCCATTACTAATTATACAGACCCTGAAGATTTATGCAACTACGCATCGCACCTGAACACTAATCAGGAAGAAACTCCGGCTAGAGGCAGATACCTTATAAGTTGCTTCTTAAAACTGGAAGTGTCTGCATATACTACAACTTTTTGATAAAATCTCAGAGTTTCATCCACTATAAGTTCTATAAAGTAAAACTGAAGCTTCTGTGATAAAGATAAAAAAATACACTCGAACTATCCAGTAGGTGGTGACAATCATCTGCTTGATGAACTTTCAATACAATACAATGCACCATTCTCTGTAATAGAGATCTCTATGAAACCGAAATAATGCTGTAATAAACACATCACCTTCATTAGGTTATGTGAGAAGAAGAATCTACCTGCGGAGGCCAATTAAAGACATTCTTATGGTGAAGATCGGAAGATACCCTGGTTCTAGACCAGATCCACCTAAAAAACGCCAACTTTCACTTACGCACCAATCTTGTCTTGACAAATACATGATGAAAAAATCCAATACTAACGCATCTAACATTAAATCAGCTGCTTCCAAATCGCCCCATTTTCAAGCAGATAATGAGAGTGACCCTGAAGACGCAATGGAAACATCATCCAAACTGGAAAACACCCATCTCCAGATCCTTTATCTCACAAGCTCTCACCTGTCAATCCTATATTGGAAGAACTTGCTGACCTCAAAAAAGAAATACAACAAGTGGGCCATAGAGTTGAGAGTCTTGAAGCTACCCAATTGGTACTAGTGAAGCTATACAAAAACAAATTCAGAAGCGCTTTATACATACCAGCAGCATATCAACTACCTCTACGACCATATAGAGGACCAAGAGAATTGAGGACGCCGCAATAATATAAGCTTCAGAGGTGTACCAGAGTCAGTAGCTAATGAAGCGGTTTCCAAAGCCGTACAAGAAATATATCCAATAATACTTGAAAGAGCTCACTGGGCTTTAAGACCAAAGCCAAAACCAACTGACCCACTTAGGGACATTATGTGCAGGTTCCTGAATTATTCTCAAAAAGAGTTGGTGATGAAAAAAGCAAGAGAATGTGACGCTATAGAGTATCAAGGAGCGAAAATAATGCTGTTCCAAGATTTCGCCCCCGCCACTCTGCAGAAAAGACTCCTGCTAAAACCCTTTGCTGACCATCTCAAACACCAGCATATTGCCTTCAGATGGCTATTCCCTTTTGGACTATTGTTTCAATGGAAAGAAAGGAGATTGGTTATTAAAACACATGGAGATCTTCAAGAAGCTCTGAAAATTATGGACATTGACAACTTAGATGTCCCTGACTGTTCAATGACTTCTGACATCTGCATCCCTTCGGAAATCACACCTCCAACCCCATGGGAATTGGTCAGCATGGGGAAACCATCAAGACAGAGGAAAAGACAAGGCAAATTGACACCTCGCCGTATCTTATCAGAAGAAGATGGCTGAAAATACCTGTTCTTCTCTTCTGAGCTGATATTATACTCACTTTGAAGACCTTTGCTCTACTTCTCTTCCTTTTCCTAATTATTTATATACTCTTCTCGATGGTATTGGCCCCTCTCCGACTCACACTAAGCTCTTCAACAATTCCTCCGTAGAGGTTTACAATCTGAAACTTCAGATAGGTGTGGGCGGAGAGGGCGGGCGCGATCGTGGAGAGAAGTCCAATATATTCTTTACCTCTCCTTCCGAATAATTTTTATACTTTTTCTTCTTTTCATTATAAATATTCAGTCTTTATACTTAATACCTTATTCTTCTCACAAACCTATTTTTCCTTTATTCCTTACTTCACCTATTATATCACCACATAACAAGAGGTACTGAGGGCACTGTCCTCTCACCTGGGAATTTGAGGAACACAATCCTGGCCTAATCCGACCATCCAAGAAATCGGGGTGCAAGGCTTAAACAGAATGAAGTAGAAAACAAGATGCAAAGATAAGCCGCACTCACCATTCGTGTTCACACTTCGTTATTGTAGGGCATATAGTGGAGGCAGACTCACATGGAGTATCAATCCACAGCGACGGCCGTTTCGCTGTATGACCGCTTCCTCCGGCTGTTTGATCCACTCTGGGAAACAAGTGTGTGCTAGTTTATAGCGTCAATAGGGGGAGGGGTCAGCTGACCCATCACTCAATCACCCTCGACGCTGCACCACCTGCACACACCTGAAACACAGGTGCATCGATACATTAGTGCATGTTTCAGTTTAAAAACAATACTGACACAGACGAAACAATAGTTACAAAAAGTGACACATCGTCTGCGAATAGTATCTAAACACATGGAAGGGTACATAAATATACATGAAAGGGATGCAAAAGTTAATGCAATAATATATAAATACAAAAACGTATAAATATATATACAGTGACAGATAATCTAAAGTGTATTCATAAGAGAATCATATTTACATAGCGTCCTATTCAATGAATGCTGCCAAATCATTGCGTTCGTTCAAGCCTAAACAACCTGTGGCATCAGTCTTAATAATGTACAGAGCTTCTTTCTGGAGCAAGGTACGGTGTCTATCACCTCCCTGAACTGGTGGGGGGGCATGTTCTAGGCCCACAAATCGCAAGACACTTGCGTCTCCCCCATGTTGGCATCGTACATGCTCAATAAGACGAGTACGTCCCTTGCCTGTTTTAATTGAGTTACGTTGTTCTCGTACCCGCTCCATTAAGGATCTCTTGGTTTTTCCTATATAAAAGGATCCACATACACAAATTAATACATAGACTACGTACGTCGTTCTACAGTTAATAAATTGATGCACACAGTGTTCCAGACCTCCAAAGAAAAAATGGCGGCCTCTAGACATGTATCCGCACAGGGAGCAGTCACCACAGCGATGGTTGCCAACCAGCTTACCGAGTGACAACCAATCGCGCGGTTTCTGCTCGCTGTAGCGGCTACGCACCAAAATGTCCCTAAACGTGCGACATCGTTTGAAGGCTAATATGGGTTTCTTATCTGTAAATTCACCTAAGTCATCCTCTGCCTTTAAGATTTCCCAATTATTTAATATTGCTTTCTTTATATAGTCTGCTATAGGGCTGTGCTTGAACACAAACACAAATCTGTCCTTTTTCTCTGCGCCACTATCCATCCCACTTTTTCTCTTTCTGCGTTTTATTAGTGATTGTTGTGTGTAGGTTTTGGCCCTCTCTAGGGCTGTATCTAACTACTCTGATGGACATCCACGCTGGATCAATCTGTTTCTCAGTTCATACGCCTGTCTCAGGAATATTGTATCCTGACTATTAATACGTCTCAGTCTTAAAAACTGGCCATAGGGGACTGATTTTATTACGCTACGTGGATGATAGCTCTCATGGTGCAGCAGGGTATTTGTGGCAGTGGGTTTGCGATACCCTTCGGTACATAAGGCACCATCCTCTACAACAACACGAACGTCCAAGAACTCGACGGTCCCACCCCCAGTCACCTATTATATGTCTTACCATTTTTTCCTCCATATACAGTCGTGGCCAATAGTTTTGAGAATGACACAAATATTAGTTTTCACAAAGTTTGCTGCTAAACTGCTTTTAGATCTTTCTTTCAGTTGTTTCTGTGATGTAGTGAAATATAATTACATGCACTTCATACGTTTCAAAGGCTTTTATCGACAATTACATGACATTTATGCGAAGAGTCAGTATTTGCAGTGTTGGCCCTTCTTTTTCAGGACCTCTGCAATTCAACTAGGCATGCTCTCAATCGACTTCTGGGCCAATTACTGACTGATAGCAACCCATTCTTTCATAATCACTTCTTGTAGTTTGTCAGAATTAGTGGGTTTTTGTTTGTCCACCAGCCTCTTGAGGATTGACCACAAGTTCTCAATGGGATTAAGATCTGGGGAGTTTCCAGGCCATGGACCCAAAATGTCAACATTTTGGTCCCCAAGCCACATGGTTATCACTTTTGCCTTATGGCACGGTGCTCCATCGTGCTGGAAAATGCATTGTTCTTCACCAAACTGTTGTTGGATTGTTGGAAGAAGTTGCTGTTGGAGGGCGTTTTGGTACCAATCTTTATTCATGGCTGTAATTTGGGGCAAAATTGTGAGTGAGCCCACTCCCTTGGATGAAAGCAACCCCACACATGAATGGTCTCAGGATGCTTTACTGTTGGCATGACACAGGACTAGAGTTGAGCGAACACCTGGATGTTCGGGTTCGAGAAGTTCGGCCGAACATCCCGGAAATGTTCGGGTTCGGGATCCGAACCCGATCCGAACTTCGTCCCGAACCCGAACCCCATTGAAGTCAATGGGGACCCGAACTTTTCGGCACTAAAAAGGCTGTAAAACAGCCCAGGAAAGAGCTAGAGGGCTGCAAAAGGCAGCAACATGTAGGTAAATCCCCTGCAAACAAATGTGGATAGGGAAATGAATTAAAATAAAAATTAAATAAATAAAAATTAACCAAAATCAATTGGAGAGAGGTTCCATAGCAGAGAATCTGGCTTCCCGTCACCCACCACTGGAACAGTCCATTCTCAGATATTTAGGCCCCGGCACCCAGGCAGAGGAGAGAGGTCCCGTAACAGAGAATCTGTCTTCATGTCAGCAGAGAATTAGTCTGCATGTCATAGCAGAGAATGAGGCTTCACGTCAGCCACCACTGCAACAGTCCATTGGCATATATTTAGGCCTAGCACACAGGCAGAGCAGAGAGGTCCCGTAACAGAGAATCTGGCTTCATGTCAGCAGAGAATCAGACTGCATGTCATAGCAGAGAATGAGGCTTCACGTCACCCACCACTGCAACAGTCCATTGGCATATATTTAGGCCTAGCACACAGGCAGAGCAGAGAGGTCCCGTAACAGACAATCTGGCTTCATGTCAGCAGAGAATAAGTCTGCATGTCATAGCAGAGAATGAGGCTTCACGTCAGCCACCACTGCAACAGTCCATTGGCATATATTTAGGCCTAGCACACAGGCAGAGCAGAGAGGTCCCGTAACAGACAATCTGGCTTCATGTCAGCAGAGAATCAGTCTGCATGTCATAGCAGAGAATCAGGCTTCACGTCAGCCACCACTGCAACAGTCCATTGTCATAAATTTAGGCCCAGCACCCAGGCAGAGGAGAGAGGTCCCGTAACAGACAATCTGGCTTCATGTCAGCAGAGAATTAGTCTGCATGTCATAGCAGAGAATCAGGCTTCATGTCAGCCACCACTGCAACAGTCCATTGGCATATATTTAGGCCCAGCACCCAGGCAGAGGAGGGAGGTCCCGTAACAGAGAATCTGTCTTCATGTCAGCAGAGAATCAGTCTGCATGTCATAGCAGAGAATGAGGCTTCACGTCACCCACCACTGCAACAGTCCATTGGCATATATTTAGGCCTAGCACACAGGCAGAGCAGAGAGGTCCCGTAACAGACAATCTGGCTTCATGTCAGCAGAGAATCAGTCTGCATGTCATAGCAGAGAATCAGGCTTCACGTCAGCCACCACTGCAACAGTCCATTGGCATATATTTAGGCCTAGCACACAGGCAGAGCAGAGAGGTCCCGTAACAGACAATCTGGCTTCATGTCAGCAGAGAATCAGTCTGCATGTCATAGCAGAGAATGAGGCTTCACGTCAGCCACCACTGCAACAGTCCATTGGCATATATTTAGGCCTAGCACACAGGCAGAGCAGAGAGGTCCCGTAACAGACAATCTGGCTTCATGTCAGCAGAGAATCAGTCTGCATGTCATAGCAGAGAATCAGGCTTCACGTCAGCCACCACTGCAACAGTCCATTGTCATAAATTTAGGCCCAGCACCCAGGCAGAGGAGAGAGGTCCCGTAACAGACAATCTGGCTTCATGTCAGCAGAGAATTAGTCTGCATGTCATAGCAGAGAATCAGGCTTCATGTCAGCCACCACTGCAACAGTCCATTGGCATATATTTAGGCCCAGCACCCAGGCAGAGGAGGGAGGTCCCGTAACAGAGAATCTGTCTTCATGTCAGCAGAGAATCAGTCTGCATGTCATAGCAGAGAATGAGGCTTCACGTCACCCACCACTGCAACAGTCCATTGGCATATATTTAGGCCTAGCACACAGGCAGAGCAGAGAGGTCCCGTAACAGACAATCTGGCTTCATGTCAGCAGAGAATCAGTCTGCATGTCATAGCAGAGAATCAGGCTTCACGTCAGCCACCACTGCAACAGTCCATTGGCATATATTTAGGCCTAGCACACAGGCAGAGCAGAGAGGTCCCGTAACAGACAATCTGGCTTCATGTCAGCAGAGAATCAGTCTGCATGTCATAGCAGAGAATGAGGCTTCACGTCAGCCACCACTGCAACAGTCCATTGGCATATATTTAGGCCCAGCACCCAGGCAGAGGAGGGAGGTCCCGTAACAGAGAATCTGTCTTCATGTCAGCAGAGAATCAGTCTGCATGTCATAGCAGAGAATGAGGCTTCACGTCACCCACCACTGCAACAGTCCATTGGCATATATTTAGGCCTAGCACACAGGCAGAGCAGAGAGGTCCCGTAACAGACAATCTGGCTTCATGTCAGCAGAGAATCAGTCTGCATGTCATAGCAGAGAATGAGGCTTCACGTCAGCCACCACTGCAACAGTCCATTGGCATATATTTAGGCCTAGCACACAGGCAGAGCAGAGAGGTCCCGTAACAGACAATCTGGCTTCATGTCAGCAGAGAATCAGTCTGCATGTCATAGAAGAGAATCAGGCTTCACGTCAGCCACCACTGCAACAGTCCATTGTCATAAATTTAGGCCCAGCACCCAGGCAGAGGAGAGAGGTCCCGTAACAGACAATCTGGCTTCATGTCAGCAGAGAATTAGTCTGCATGTCATAGCAGAGAATCAGGCTTCATGTCAGCCACCACTGCAACAGTCCATTGGCATATATTTAGGCCCAGCACCCAGGCAGAGGAGGGAGGTCCCGTAACAGAGAATCTGTCTTCATGTCAGCAGAGAATCAGTCTGCATGTCATAGCAGAGAATGAGGCTTCACGTCACCCACCACTGCAACAGTCCATTGGCATATATTTAGGCCTAGCACACAGGCAGAGCAGAGAGGTCCCGTAACAGACAATCTGGCTTCATGTCAGCAGAGAATAAGTCTGCATGTCATAGCAGAGAATCAGGCTTCACGTCAGCCACCACTGCAACAGTCCATTGGCATATATTTAGGCCTAGCACACAGGCAGAGCAGAGAGGTCCCGTAACAGACAATCTGGCTTCATGTCAGCAGAGAATCAGTCTGCATGTCATAGCAGAGAATGAGGCTTCACGTCAGCCACCACTGCAACAGTCCATTGGCATATATTTAGGCCTAGCACACAGGCAGAGCAGAGAGGTCCCGTAACAGACAATCTGGCTTCATGTCAGCAGAGAATCAGTCTGCATGTCATAGCAGAGAATCAGGCTTCACGTCAGCCACCACTGCAACAGTCCATTGTCATAAATTTAGGCCCAGCACCCAGGCAGAGGAGAGAGGTCCCGTAACAGACAATCTGGCTTCATGTCAGCAGAGAATTAGTCTGCATGTCATAGCAGAGAATCAGGCTTCATGTCAGCCACCACTGCAACAGTCCATTGGCATATATTTAGGCCCAGCACCCAGGCAGAGGAGGGAGGTCCCGTAACAGAGAATCTGTCTTCATGTCAGCAGAGAATCAGTCTGCATGTCATAGCAGAGAATGAGGCTTCACGTCACCCACCACTGCAACAGTCCATTGGCATATATTTAGGCCTAGCACACAGGCAGAGCAGAGAGGTCCCGTAACAGACAATCTGGCTTCATGTCAGCAGAGAATCAGTCTGCATGTCATAGCAGAGAATCAGGCTTCACGTCAGCCACCACTGCAACAGTCCATTGGCATATATTTAGGCCTAGCACACAGGCAGAGCAGAGAGGTCCCGTAACAGACAATCTGGCTTCATGTCAGCAGAGAATCAGTCTGCATGTCATAGCAGAGAATGAGGCTTCACGTCAGCCACCACTGCAACAGTCCATTGGCATATATTTAGGCCCAGCACCCAGGCAGAGGAGGGAGGTCCCGTAACAGAGAATCTGTCTTCATGTCAGCAGAGAATCAGTCTGCATGTCATAGCAGAGAATGAGGCTTCACGTCACCCACCACTGCAACAGTCCATTGGCATATATTTAGGCCTAGCACACAGGCAGAGCAGAGAGGTCCCGTAACAGACAATCTGGCTTCATGTCAGCAGAGAATCAGTCTGCATGTCATAGCAGAGAATCAGGCTTCACGTCAGCCACCACTGCAACAGTCCATTGTCATAAATTTAGGCCCAGCACCCAGGCAGAGGAGAGAGGTCCCGTAACAGACAATCTGGCTTCATGTCAGCAGAGAATTAGTCTGCATGTCATAGCAGAGAATCAGGCTTCATGTCAGCCACCACTGCAACAGTCCATTGGCATATATTTAGGCCCAGCACCCAGGCAGAGGAGGGAGGTCCCGTAACAGAGAATCTGTCTTCATGTCAGCAGAGAATCAGTCTGCATGTCATAGCAGAGAATGAGGCTTCACGTCAGCCACCACTGCAACAGTCCATTGGCATATATTTAGGCCTAGCACACAGGCAGAGGAGAGGTTCATTCAACTTTGGGTAGCCTCGCAATATAATGGTAAAATGAAAATAAAAATAGGATTGAATGAGGAAGTGCCCTGGAGTCCAATAATATATGGTTATGGGGAGGTAGTTAATGTCTAATCTGGACAAGGGACGGACAGGTCCTGTGGGATCCATGCCTGGTTCATTTTTATGAACGTCAGCTTGTCCACATTGGCTGTAGACAGGCGGCTGCGTTTGTCTGTAATGACGCCCCCTGCCGTGCTGAATACACGTTCAGACAAAACGCTGGCTGCCGGGCAGGCCAGCACCTCCAAGGCATAAAAGGCTAGCTCTGGCCACGTGGACAATTTAGAGACCCAGAAGTTGAATGGGGCCGAACCATCAGTCAGTACGTGGAGGGGTGTGCACACGTACTGTTCCACCATGTTAGTGAAATGTTGCCTCCTGCTAACACGTTGCGTATCAGGTGGTGGTGCAGTTAGCTGTGGCGTGTTGACAAAAGTTTTCCACATCTCTGCCATGCTAACCCTGCCCTCAGAGGAGCTGGCCGTGACACAGCTGCCTTGGCGACCTCTTGCTCCTCCTCTGCCTTGGCCTTGGGCTTCCACTTGTTCCCCTGTGACATTTGGGAATGCTCTCAGTAGCGCGTCTACCAACGTGCGCTTGTACTCGCGCATCTTCCTATCACGCTCCAGTGCAGGAAGTAAGGTGGGCACATTGTCTTTGTAGCGTGGATCCAGCAGGGTGGCAACCCAGTAGTCCGCACAGGTTAAAATGTGGGCAACTCTGCTGTCGTTGCGCAGGCACTGCAGCATGTAGTCGCTCATGTGTGCCAGGCTGCCCAGGGGTAAGGACAAGCTGTCCTCTGTGGGAGGCGTATCGTCATCGTCCTGCCTTTCCCCCCAGCCACGCACCAGTGATGGACCCGAGCTGCGTTGGGTGCCACCCCGCTGTGACCATGCTTCATCCTCATCCTCCTCCACCTCCTCCTCATCCTCGTCCTCCTCGTCCTCCAGTAGTGGGCCCTGGCTGGCCACATTTGTACCTGGCCTCTGCTGTTGCCAAAAACCTCCCTCTGAGTCACTTCGAAGAGACTGGCCTGAAAGTGCTAAAAATGACCCCTCTTCCTCCTCCTCCTCCTCCTCCTCCTGGGCCACCTCCTCTTCCATCATCGGCCCTAAGTGTTTTCTCAAGGAGACATAGAAGTGGTATTGTAACGCTGATAACGGTGTCATCGCCACTGGCCATGTTGGTGGAGTACTCGAAACAGCGCAACAGGGCACACAGGTCTCGCATGGAGGCCCAGTCATTGGTGGTGAAGTGGTGCTGTTCTGTAGTGCGACTGACCCGTGCGTGCTGCAGCTGAAACTCCACTATGGCCTGCTGCTGCTCGCACAGTCTGTCCAGCATGTGCAAGGTGGAGTTCCACCTGGTGGGCACGTCGCATATGAGGCGGTGAGCGGGAAGGCCGAAGTTACGCTGTAGCGCAGACAGGCGAGCAGCAGCAGGATGTGAACGCCGGAAGCGCGAACAGACGGCCCGCACTTTATGCAGCAGCTCTGACATGTCGGGGTAGTTGTGAATGAACTTCTGCACCACCAAATTCAGCACATGCGCCAAGCAAGGGATGTGCGTCAAATTGGCTAGTCCCAGAGCTGCAACGAGATTTCGCCCATTATCACACACCACCAGGCCGGGCTTGAGGCTCACCGGCAGCAACCACTCGTCGGTCTGTTGTTCTATACCCCGCCACAACTCCTGTGCGGTGTGGGGCCTGTCCCCCAAACATATGAGTTTCAGAATGGCCTGCTGACGTTTACCCCGGGCTGTGCTGAAGTTGGTGGTGAAGGTGTGTGGCTGACTGGATGAGCAGGTGGAAGAAGAGGAGGAGGAAGCCGAGAAGGAGGAGGTGGCAACAGGAGGCAAAGAATGTTGCCCTGCGATCCTTGGCGGCGGAAGGACGTGCGCCAAACAGCTCTCCGCCTGGGGCCCAGCTGCCACTACATTTACCCAGTGTGCAGTTAGGGAGATATAGCGTCCCTGGCCGTGCTTACTGGTCCACGTATCTGTGGTTAGGTGGACCTTGCCACAGATGGCGTTGCGCAGTGCACACTTGATTTTATCGGATACTTGGTTGTGCAGGGAAGGCACGGCTCTCTTGGAGAAGTAGTGCCGGCTGGGAACAACATACTGTGGGACAGCAAGCGACATGAGCTGTTTGAAGCTGTCTGTGTCCACCAGCCTAAATGACAGCATTTCATAGGCCAGTAGTTTAGAAATGCTGGCATTCAGGGCCAGGGATCGAGGGTGGCTAGGTGGGAATTTACGCTTTCTATCAAATGTTTGTGAGATGGAGAGCTGAACGCTGGCGTGTGACATGGTTG
This sequence comes from Bufo gargarizans, assembly GCF_014858855.1. Lineage (NCBI taxonomy): Eukaryota > Metazoa > Chordata > Amphibia > Anura > Bufonidae > Bufo > Bufo gargarizans. The sequence continues at coordinate 522,793,546 of NC_058080.1, read as the reverse complement.
AGACGCTTGGTGACGGAGGTGGTGGTGGTGGTGTTGGTGGTACATCCCCTGTTTGCTGGGCGGCAGGTGCCAACGTTCCTCCAGAGGCGGAGGAAGAGGCCGAGGCGGCAGCAGCAGAATAGGCCGAGGCGGCAGCAGCAGAAGAGGTAGCAGGGGGAGCCTGAGTGACTTCCTTGGTTTTAAGGTGTTTACTCCACTGCAGTTCATGCTTTGCATGCAGGTGCCTGGTCATGCAGGTTGTGCTCAGGTTCAGAACGTTAATGCCTCGCTTCAGGCTCTGATGGCACAGCGTGCAAACCACTCGGGTCTTGTCGTCAGCACATTGTTTGAAGAAGTGCCATGCCAGGGAACTCCTTGAAGCTGCCTTTGGGGTGCTCGGTCCCAGATGGCGGCGGTCAGTAGCAGGCGGAGTCTCTTGGCGGCGGGTGTTCTGCTTTTGCCCACTGCTCCCTCTTTTGCTACGCTGTTGGCTCGGTCTCACCACTGCCTCTTCCTCCGAACTGTGAAAGTCAGTGGCACGACCTTCATTCCATGTGGGGTCTAGGACCTCATCGTCCCCTGCATCGTCTTCCACCCAGTCTTGATCCCTGACCTCCTGTTCAGTCTGCACACTGCAGAAAGACGCAGCAGTTGGCACCTGTGTTTCGTCATCATCAGAGACATGCTGAGGTGATATTCCCATGTCCTCATCATCAGGAAACATAAGTGGTTGTGCGTCAGTGCATTCTATGTCTTTCACCGCTGGGGAAGGGCTAGGTGGATGCCCTTGGGAAACCCTGCCAGCGGAGTCTTCAAACAGCATAAGAGACTGCTGCATAACTTGAGGCTGAGACAGTTTCCCTGGTATGCATGGGGGTGATGTGACAGACTGATGGGGTTGGTTTTCAGGCGCCATCTGTGCGCTTTCTGCAGAAGACTGGGTGGGAGATAATGTGAACGTGCTGGATCCACTGTCGGCCACCCAATTGACTAATGCCTGTACCTGCTCAGGCCTTACCATCCTTAGAACGGCATTGGGCCCCACCATATATCGCTGTAAATTCTGGCGGCTACTGGGACCTGAGGTAGTTGGTACACTAGGACGTGTGGATGTGGCAGAACGGCCACGTCCTCTCCCAGCACCAGAGGGTCCACTAACACCACCACGACCATGTCCACGTCCGCGTCCCTTACTAGATGTTTTTCTCATTGTTATGGTTCACCACAACAACAAATATATTATTTGGCCCAATGTATTGTATTCAAATTCAGCGGGATATAAATTTGAGGCCTAGTATTTAGGCGCTGGGTGACCGGTATGGATTTAGTGACAGAATTAGACTTGGAAATGCACAGAAGCGTGTGTGTGAAGTTATTCTGAATGACCCTATGTGCACCTTCAATATGATCTACCCTTTTAGGGATAGATTTCAAATAGCTCTGATATAGCAGAAACGACTAAATTATGAAATTGCTAAATTGGGAATTGTATTTCAACCCAGAACAAAAAATGTGCTTTGACGGACACTAAATAACTTTCCCAGCCACAACAGGACAGCGGTAACGAGAGATTTAGCGGGATATAAATTTGAGGCCTAGTATTTAGGCGCTGGGTGACAGGTATGGGTTTAGTGACAGAATTAGATTTGGAAATGCACAGTAGCGGGTGTGTGAAGTTATTCTGAATGACCCTATGTGCACCTTGAATATTATATACCCTTTTAGGGATAGATTTCAAATAGCTCTGATATAGCAGAAACCACTAAATTATGAAATTGCTAAATTGGGAATTGTATTTCAACCCAGAACAAGAAATGTGCTTGAACGGACACTAAATAACTCGCCCAGCTACAGCACTAGGGACAGATTTAGCGGGATATAAATTTGAGGCCTAGTATTTAGGCGCTGGGTGACAGGTATGGGTTTAGTGCCAGAATTAGACTTGGAAATACACAGTAGCGAGTGTGTGTGAAGTTATTCTGAATGACCCAATGTGCACCTTGAATATTATATACCCTTTTAGGGATAGATTTCAAATAGCTCTGATATAGCAGAAACCACTAAATTATGAAATTGCTAAATTGGGAATTGTATTTCAACCCAGAACAAGAAATGTGCTTGAACGGACACTAAATAACTCGCCCAGCTACAGCACTAAGGACAGATTTAGCGGGATATAAATTTGAGGCCTAGTATTTAGGCGCTGGGTGACAGGTATGGGTTTAGTGACAGAATTAGATTTGGAAATGCACAGTAGCGGGTGTGTGAAGTTATTCTGAATGACCCTATGTGCACCTTGAATATTATATACCCTTTTAGGGATAGATTTCAAATAGCTCTGATATAGCAGAAACCACTAAATTATGAAATTGCTAAATTGGGAATTGTATTTCAACCCAGAACAAGAAATGTGCTTGAACGGACACTAAATAACTCGCCCAGCTACAGCACTAGGGACAGATTTAGCGGGATATAAATTTGAGGCCTAGTATTTAGGCGCTGGGTGACAGGTATGGGTTTAGTGCCAGAATTAGACTTGGAAATACACAGTAGCGGGTGTGTGTGAAGATATTCTGAATGACCCAATGTGCACCTTGAATATTATATACCCTTTTAGGGATAGATTTCAAATAGCTCTGATATAGCAGAAACCACTAAATTATGAAATTGCTAAATTGGGAATTGTATTTCAACCCAGAACAAGAAATGTGCTTGAACGGACACTAAATAACTCGCCCAGCTACAGCACTAAGGACAGATTTAGCGGGATATAAATTTGAGGCCTAGTATTTAGGCGCTGGGTGACAGGTATGGGTTTAGTGCCAGAATTAGACTTGGAAATACACAGTAGCGGGTGTGTGTGAAGTTATTCTGAATGACCCAATGTGCACCTTGAATATTATATACCCTTTTAGGGATAGATTTCAAATAGCTCTGATATAGCAGAAACCACTAAATTATGAAATTGCTAAATTGGGAATTGTATTTCAACCCAGAACAAGAAATGTGCTTGAACGGACACTAAATAACTCGCCCAGCTACAGCACTAGGGACAGATTTAGCGGGATATAAATTTGAGGCCTAGTATTTAGGCGCTGGGTGACAGGTATGGGTTTAGTGCCAGAATTAGACTTGGAAATACACAGTAGCGGGTGTGTGTGAAGTTATTCTGAATGACCCAATGTGCACCTTGAATATTATATACCCTTTTAGGGATAGATTTCAAATAGCTCTGATATAGCAGAAACCACTAAATTATGAAATTGCTAAATTGGGAATTGTATTTCAACCCAGAACAAGAAATGTGCTTGAACGGACACTAAATAACTCGCCCAGCTACAGCACTAAGGACAGATTTAGCGGGATATAAATTTGAGGCCTAGTATTTAGGCGCTGGGTGACAGGTATGGGTTTAGTGCCAGAATTAGACTTGGAAATACACAGTAGCGGGTGTGTGTGAAGTTATTCTGAATGACCCAATGTGCACCTTGAATATTATATACCCTTTTAGGGATAGATTTCAAATAGCTCTGATATAGCAGAAACCACTAAATTATGAAATTGCTAAATTGGGAAATGTATTTCAACCCAGAACAAGAAATGTGCTTGAACGGACACTAAATAACTCGCCCAGCTACAGCACTAGGGACAGATTTAGCTGGATATAAATTTGAGGCCTAGTATTTAGGCGCTGGGTGACAGGTATGGGTTTAGTGCCAGAATTAGACTTGGAAATACACAGTAGCGGGTGTGTGTGAAGTTATTCTGAATGACCCAATGTGCACCTTGAATATTATATACCCTTTTAGGGATAGATTTCAAATAGCTCTGATATAGCAGAAACCACTAAATTATGAAATTGCTAAATTGGGAATTGTATTTCAACCCAGAACAAGAAATGTGCTTGAACGGACACTAAATAACTCGCCCAGCTACAGCACTAGGGACAGATTTAGCTGGATATAAATTTGAGGCCTAGTATTTAGGCGCTGGGTGACAGGTATGGGTTTAGTGCCAGAATTAGACTTGGAAATACACAGTAGCGGGTGTGTGTGAAGTTATTCTGAATGACCCAATGTGCACCTTGAATATTATATACCCTTTTAGGGATAGATTTCAAATAGCTCTGATATAGCAGAAACCACTAAATTATGAAATTGCTAAATTGGGAATTGTATTTCAACCCAGAACAAGAAATGTGCTTGAACGGACACTAAATAACTCGCCCAGCTACAGCACTAAGGACAGATTTAGCGGGATATAAATTTGAGGCCTAGTATTTAGGCGCTGGGTGACAGGTATGGGTTTAGTGACAGAATTAGATTTGGAAATGCACAGTAGCGGGTGTGTGAAGTTATTCTGAATGACCCTATGTGCACCTTGAATATTATATACCCTTTTAGGGATAGATTTCAAATAGCTCTGATATAGCAGAAACCACTAAATTATGAAATTGCTAAATTGGGAATTGTATTTCAACCCAGAACAAGAAATGTGCTTGAACGGACACTAAATAACTCGCCCAGCTACAGCACTAGGGACAGATTTAGCGGGATATAAATTTGAGGCCTAGTATTTAGGCGCTGGGTGACAGGTATGGGTTTAGTGCCAGAATTAGACTTGGAAATACACAGTAGCGGGTGTGTGTGAAGTTATTCTGAATGACCCAATGTGCACCTTGAATATTATATACCCTTTTAGGGATAGATTTCAAATAGCTCTGATATAGCAGAAACCACTAAATTATGAAATTGCTAAATTGGGAATTGTATTTCAACCCAGAACAAGAAATGTGCTTGAACGGACACTAAATAACTCGCCCAGCTACAGCACTAAGGACAGATTTAGCGGGATATAAATTTGAGGCCTAGTATTTAGGCGCTGGGTGACAGGTATGGGTTTAGTGCCAGAATTAGACTTGGAAATACACAGTAGCGGGTGTGTGTGAAGTTATTCTGAATGACCCAATGTGCACCTTGAATATTATATACCCTTTTAGGGATAGATTTCAAATAGCTCTGATATAGCAGAAACCACTAAATTATGAAATTGCTAAATTGGGAATTGTATTTCAACCCAGAACAAGAAATGTGCTTGAACGGACACTAAATAACTCGCCCAGCTACAGCACTAGGGACAGATTTAGCTGGATATAAATTTGAGGCCTAGTATTTAGGCGCTGGGTGACAGGTATGGGTTTAGTGCCAGAATTAGACTTGGAAATACACAGTAGCGGGTGTGTGTGAAGTTATTCTGAATGACCCAATGTGCACCTTGAATATTATATACCCTTTTAGGGATAGATTTCAAATAGCTCTGATATAGCAGAAACCACTAAATTATGAAATTGCTAAATTGGGAATTGTATTTCAACCCAGAACAAGAAATGTGCTTGAACGGACACTAAATAACTCGCCCAGCTACAGCACTAGGGACAGATTTAGCGGGATATAAATTTGAGGCCTAGTATTTAGGCGCTGGGTGACAGGTATGGGTTTAGTGCCAGAATTAGACTTGGAAATACACAGTAGCGGGTGTGTGTGAAGTTATTCTGAATGACCCAATGTGCACCTTGAATATTATATACCCTTTTAGGGATAGATTTCAAATAGCTCTGATATAGCAGAAACCACTAAATTATGAAATTGCTAAATTGGGAATTGTATTTCAACCCAGAACAAGAAATGTGCTTGAACGGACACTAAATAACTCGCCCAGCTACAGCACTAAGGACAGATTTAGCGGGATATAAATTTGAGGCCTAGTATTTAGGCGCTGGGTGACAGGTATGGGTTTAGTGCCAGAATTAGACTTGGAAATACACAGTAGCGGGTGTGTGTGAAGTTATTCTGAATGACCCAATGTGCACCTTGAATATTATATACCCTTTTAGGGATAGATTTCAAATAGCTCTGATATAGCAGAAACCACTAAATTATGAAATTGCTAAATTGGGAATTGTATTTCAACCCAGAACAAGAAATGTGCTTGAACGGACACTAAATAACTCGCCCAGCTACAGCACTAGGGACAGATTTAGCGGGATATAAATTTGAGGCCTAGTATTTAGGCGCTGGGTGACAGGTATGGGTTTAGTGCCAGAATTAGACTTGGAAATACACAGTAGCGGGTGTGTGTGAAGTTATTCTGAATGACCCAATGTGCACCTTGAATATTATATACCCTTTTAGGGATAGATTTCAAATAGCTCTGATATAGCAGAAACCACTAAATTATGAAATTGCTAAATTGGGAATTGTATTTCAACCCAGAACAAGAAATGTGCTTGAACGGACACTAAATAACTCGCCCAGCTACAGCACTAAGGACAGATTTAGCGGGATATAAATTTGAGGCCTAGTATTTAGGCGCTGGGTGACAGGTATGGGTTTAGTGCCAGAATTAGACTTGGAAATACACAGTAGCGGGTGTGTGTGAAGTTATTCTGAATGACCCAATGTGCACCTTGAATATTATATACCCTTTTAGGGATAGATTTCAAATAGCTCTGATATAGCAGAAACCACTAAATTATGAAATTGCTAAATTGGGAATTGTATTTCAACCCAGAACAAGAAATGTGCTTGAACGGACACTAAATAACTCGCCCAGCTACAGCACTAGGGACAGATTTAGCTGGATATAAATTTGAGGCCTAGTATTTAGGCGCTGGGTGACAGGTATGGGTTTAGTGCCAGAATTAGACTTGGAAATACACAGTAGCGGGTGTGTGTGAAGTTATTCTGAATGACCCAATGTGCACCTTGAATATTATATACCCTTTTAGGGATAGATTTCAAATAGCTCTGATATAGCAGAAACCACTAAATTATGAAATTGCTAAATTGGGAATTGTATTTCAACCCAGAACAAGAAATGTGCTTGAACGGACACTAAATAACTCGCCCAGCTACAGCACTAGGGACAGATTTAGCTGGATATAAATTTGAGGCCTAGTATTTAGGCGCTGGGTGACAGGTATGGGTTTAGTGCCAGAATTAGACTTGGAAATACACAGTAGCGGGTGTGTGTGAAGTTATTCTGAATGACCCAATGTGCACCTTGAATATTATATACCCTTTTAGGGATAGATTTCAAATAGCTCTGATATAGCAGAAACCACTAAATTATGAAATTGCTAAATTGGGAATTGTATTTCAACCCAGAACAAGAAATGTGCTTGAACGGACACTAAATAACTCGCCCAGCTACAGCACTAAGGACAGATTTAGCGGGATATAAATTTGAGGCCTAGTATTTAGGCGCTGGGTGATCGGTATGGATTTAGTGACAGAATTAGACTGGGATATGGCCAAAAAATAAACAGACTATTGCTGGTTAAATGCACTTGGTGTGACAGCTTCACCCTGATGTAGGCTTTAGCCAAAAAACAACCACACCATTGAGGGTTAAATGCACTTGGTGACAGGCGCAGCTTGCCCCTGATTTAGTATATGGCCAAAAAATGAACAGACTATTGCTGGTTAAATGCACTTGGTGTGACAGCTTCACCCTGATGTAGGCTTTAGCCAAAAAACAACCACACCATTGAGGGTTAAATGCACTTGGTGACAGGCGCAGCTTGCCCCTGATTTTGTATATGGCCAAAAAATGAACAGACTATTGCTGGTTAAATGCACTTGGTGTGACAGCTTCACCCTGATGTAGGCTTTAGCCAAAAAACAACCACACCATTGAGGGTTAAATGCACTTGGTCGCAGCTTGTGCTGGCGCACCACAAGACACAAAATGGCCGCCGATCACCCCAGAAAAATGTGACTGACAAACGGTCTGGGCAGCCTAAAAACAGTGAGCAATTGAGGATCAGCAGCTCAATGATCCACAGCTGCAGATCGATCAGTTAATCAAGTCCTTTGGAGGAGTTAATCTGCCTAATCTCGCCCTACTGTCGCAGCCGCAACCTCTCCCTACGCTAATCAGAGCAGAGTGACGGGCGGCGCTATGTGACTCCAGCTTAAATAGAGGCTGGGTCACATGGTGCTCTGGCCAATCACAGCCATGCCAATAGTAGGCATGGCTGTGATGGCCTCTTGGGGCAAGTAGTATGACGCTTGTTGATTGGCTGCTTTGCAGCCTTTCAAAAAGCGCCAAGAAAGCGTCACAAAAGCGCGAAGAAAGCGACGAACACCGAACCCGAACCCGGACTTTTACGAAAATGTCCGGGTTCGGGTCCGTGTCACGGACACCCCAAAATTCGGTACGAACCCGAACTATACAGTTCGAGTTCGCTCATCCCTACACAGGACTGATGGTAGCACTCACCTTTTCTTCTCCGGACAAGCCTTTTTCCTGATGCCCCAAACAATTGGAACGAGGCTTCATCGGAGAATATGACTTTACCCCAGTCCTCAGCAGTCCACTCACCATATTTTCTGCAGAAGATCAATCTCTCCCTGATGTTTTTTTTGGAGAGAAGTGGCTTCTTTGCTGCCCTTCTTGACACCAGGCCATCTTTCAAAAGTCTTCGCCTCACTGTGCATGCAGATGCGCTCACACCTGCCTGCTGCCATTCCTGAGCAAGCTCTGCACTGGTGGCACTCCGATCCCGCAGATGAATCCTCTTTAGGAGACAATCCTGGCGCTTGCTGGACTTTCTTGGACGCCCTGAAGCCTTCTTAACAATAATTGAACCTCTTTCCTTGAAGTTCTTGATGATCCTATAAATTGTTGATTGAGGTGCAATCTTAGTAGCCACAATATCCTTGCCTGTGAAGCCATTTTTATGCAACGCAATGATGGCTGCACGCGTTTCTTTGCAGGTCAACATGGTTAACAATGGAAGAACAATGATTTCAAGCATCACCCTCCTTTTAACAGGTCAAGTCTGCCATTTTAACCCAATCAGCCTGACATAATGATCACCAGCCTTGTGCTCGTCAACATTCTCACCTGAGTTAACAAGACAATTACTGAAATGATCTCAGCAGGTCCTTTAACCCTTTCATGACCAAAGGTCATTAATGCCCCACGGTCCAGGTCAAAATTTACAAATCTGACATGCGTCACTTAATGTGGTAATAGCTTTGGAACACTTTTACTTATCCAAGCCATTCTGAGATTATTTTCTCGTGACACATTGGACTTCATGACAGTCATAAATTTGAGTCAATATATATCACCTTTAGTTATGAAAAAATCCCAAATTTACCAATTTTTTTTTTAAAAATTAGCAATTTTCTAAATTTCAATTTCTCTGCTTCTAAAACAAAGTGATACCTCATAAAATATTTATTACATAACATTCCCCATATGTCTACTTTATGTTGGCATCATTTTTGAAATGTTATTTATTTTTATTTTTTTAGGACGTTACAAGGCTTAGAGGTTTAGAAGCAATTCTTAAAATTTTTAAGAAAATTTCCAAAACCCACTTTTTAAGGACCAGTTCAGGTCTGAAGTCACTTTGTGGGACTTACATAGTGGAAACCCCCCATAAATGACCCCATTGTAGAAACTACATCCCTCAAGTTACTTAAAACCAATTTTACAAACGTTATTAACCCTTTAGGTGTTCCACAGGAATTAAAGGAAAATGGAGATGAAATTTCTAAATTTCACCTTTTTTGCAGATTTTCTATTTTATTACATTTTTTTCTTTAACACATTAAGGGTTAACAGCCAAACAAAACTCAATATTTATTACTCCGATTCTGTGGTTTACAGAAACACCCCACATGTGGTCGTAAACTGATGTAAAGGCGCACGGCAGGGCGCAGAAGGAAAGGAACACCGTATGGTTTTTGGAAGGCAGATTTTGCTGGATTGGTTTTCTGAACACCATATGTTTTTTTTTATTTTTCTACCGATCGTCTTGTGCAGGGGCTCGTTTTTTGCAGAAAGAGTTGAGGTTTTTATCTGTACAATTTTTGGGTACATATGATTTTTTGATCATTCGTTATTACACTTTATGGGGCAAGGTGGCTGTTTTGGAACAATTATTATTATTTCTTTTATAGCATTCATCTGAGGGGTTAGGTCATGTGACAGTTTTATAGAGTAGATCATTACGGACGTGGCAATACCCAATATGTATACTTTTTCTTATTTATTTAAGTTTTACACAATAATAGCATTTCTGAAACGAAAAAAATGATGTTTTAGTGTCTCCATAGTCTGAGAGCCATAGCTTTTTTATTTTTTGGGCGATTGTCTTAAATAGGGGCTCATTTTTTGCGGGATTAGGTACCGGTTTGATTGGTACTATTTTAGGGTATATACGCCTTTTTTATCGCTTGGTGTTGCACTTTTTGTGATGTAAGGTGACAAAAATGGCTTATTTTTTTACACCGTTTTTATTTTTTATGGTGTTTATTGGACCGGGTTGATGATGTTATATATTTATAGAGATGATCGTACCGGACGCGGTGACACCTAATATGTGTTTGTTTTTTTTATAGGAAAAGGCAATTTATTTTTTACATTTTTATTTATTTATTTTTACTTTTATTATTTTCACTTTTTTTTTAATCAGTTCCCTCTTGGATCTTGAAGATCCAGTGGGGCTGATGGTTGTACTATACTTTGCAATGCTCTTGCATTGCAAAGTATAATACGATCAGATGCCCTGTAGGTGGCAGCACCGGACGCCTATGCCATGGCAACCGGACACCTTTGCAAAGCATCTGGTTGCCATGGCAACCATCGGGCGCTGCAATCGCAGCAGCCCTGATGGTTGAGAGAGGGAGCCCCCTCCCTCTATTAACCCCATGGATGCTGCTACTGCGGCATCTATGGGGTTACAGCAGTGTCAGCATAGAGCTGACACACGCTGCTGATGGCGGCAGATCAGGAATAGAGCAGCCGCCATCACACACAGAAGGGGGACCAATCGGGGGCAGCACTGGAAAGGGGGGAGGACCGCATTCACAAATTACAGTTTGGGGCAGGAGGGGGCCGACTGCATCAGGGGCAGCGCTGGAAAGGGGGGAGGACTGCATTCACAAATTACAGATCGGGGCAGGAGGGGGCGGACCGCATCGGGGGCAGGATACATGGATGGGGCGGGGACTGATGCCATAGGCAGGGCTCACGATGGTGGTGGTGGGGGGTTGGAGGCACACAAGAAGGGGGCACAGATCAGGGGCTTCAAGAAGGGGGCACAGATCGGGGGCTTCAGGACTCATTACCTGATTTCAGGCTCTGATCTGCAGAGCGCAGATCAGAGCCTGAAACCGGCATTTTAACACTGCCGCAATCCGATTGGTTAGTCTGCACAGACTAACCCATCGGATCGATCGCCGGCAAGGGGCCACTCTGATTGGTCCCTTTCCGGCATTACTAGACTGTATGCTGTCCGTGACAGCAGCAGGACACGGGCAGAAGCTTTAATCCAAGCGCTTTGCAGCGTTTGTATTAAAGAACTGCAATGACGTCTATACACATGATAGCTGCACGGGGCATGTGCAGCTATCACGCATATATACGGAATGCAGTCGTGAATGGGGTTAATGACAGCAATGAAATGCAGTGGAAAGGTTTTTTGGGGATTAAGTTAATTTTCATGGCAAAGGAGGACTATGCAATTCATCTGATCACTCTTCATAACATCCCTGGAGTATATGAAAATTGTTATTATAAAAACTTAAGCAGCAACTTTTCCAATTTCCAATATTTATGTAATTCTCAAAACTTTTGGCCACGACTGTACATCGGAATATAACATTCTGGTGTATAGACCAATTTTGGTCTCTACCGGAGACAAAAGATCTCCCATACATTTACTTCCTATTGAGGATATTTTGTGACCCTGTTCTGTGTTTAGTTCCTTATGTTGAAGATTGCCAGTTAATGGTTTTTGTTCTTTTCTTCCTTCTAGACATCCTTCCTCAATTTAGACTCAGAGACTTTCATACAGACGGGTCAACCCAATTAATGCCTTATCACCCAGACTACGTGGTAAGAATCGCTATTGCAAGCATCACTCCCTACTCATCACATGGCTAATTTACAGGTAGTGACATATAATGTCAGAGGACTAAGATCCCCAATAAAAAGAAGTCAAATTTTATGACACTTTCACAAGGAAAAAGTGCAAATAGTGTTCCTACAAGAAACTCATTTTAAACATCATAAGACACCGGACCACACACAATTCCCCTATAACTTATGGTTTCACAGTACTTTGGATTTCGCTAACAAATTGTGTACAAGCGTGGGCATCCATAAACATACTAACTTTTCTTTAGTGGAAACCAAAATAGATCCCAAAGGTAGATTTGTTTTCATAAAAGGGTACATTGATTCCCAACTTTCCACACTGGCTAATTTCTACGCCCCTAATTCTTCCCATAGGCAGTGGTATGAAACGGTTAATGAATTAGAGATATTTAGAGAAGGTTTGATCATCGTAGCAGGAGATTTCAATGTTTCATTTCAACCTTCTCTTGACTGTTCCATGGGAAAAACTACAGTGCCTTTTAAAACATTGGCTGCTATTAACAAATTAATACATAAACACTCCCTAGTTGATATCTAGCGCACCTTTCATACAGACACAAAAGATTACACATTTTATTCAGCTCCACACAATTCTTATCACAGAATTGATTATATTCTCTTCCCGGCTGCTCTCTCACACCTTTGTATAGAGGTTCGTATCAGCTCTATGATCCATTCTGACCACTTCCCAGTTTTCATGTCCTTTAAAGTCCCGGACAATCGCCCCAAAGTATTCCACTGGAGGCTGAACAAGACAATTCTTGACAACTCTATAATCACAGATCGCGTTGAGACCATCCTGAAAGAATATTTTCTTTTAAACAATGTCGAAGACATATCTCCCCATATTTTATGGGAATCTCACAAATCGGTTATCAGTTTTTTTCTTATATCTATAATTTCTCATCTAAACAAAACTCTGAAGGAACAAATGACGTCTTTAAATAGTAAAATACAGAAAATAGAATATATACATAAACAATCTCTGTCAGCAAAACACCTGAAAGAACTGATCAAGCTGAGAGAAGAACTAAGAAGCCTACTTAACGTCCAGTCAGCAACATCCAGTCAGCTAAATTCTACCTCTCCCTAAGACAGAAATTCTTTGCTCATGGCAAAAAAAAAAAACTAAATTTATGTTGGCCATGTTGAAACAGAGGAAAACGAGATCTAGAATTATGGCCATTAAGCATCAGAACAATTCTCTTTCCTCGGACGATGTTGGCATTGCAAAGGCTTTTCATGTCTATTATTCTGACCTTTACAGCATCAACATCTCTGACACAGAAGAGGCAAAAAAGAAAAAGGAGGAACTTACGGCTTCATTTTTGGAAAGGCTCAAACTTCCTTCCCTCTCGGCTGATCAGGCTCTATCTCTGTGTAAACCAATCACAGAATCCGAACTACTGACTTCCATGAAAAACATGGCCGAAGGAAAAGCACCCGGACCTGACGGCCTTCCGCTATCATACTACAACACATTCTCTAAGATTTTAATACCATATCAATTAAATTCTTATAATCACGCTGTCAGAGGATCAGCATTTTTACTCCAAACGCTTTCAGACCATATTTCACTAATTCACAAACCTAGTAAGGATCCTACCTTGTGCTCTAATTATCGTCCCATTTCATTGCTAAACCTCAATGTTAAAATATTTGCCAAAATATTAGCCTCGAAGATAAGAACCCTATTACATTCACTCATTCATTCAGACCAGTGTGGCTTTGTCCCTATTAGAGAAGGAAAGGATGATACTTTTAAAGTGATTAATGCCATATCTCTCACTAAGAAAATAAATTTCTCGCTTGTACTATTGAGTACTGACGCAGAAAAGGCTTTCGACAGGGTGTCTTGGCCCTTTTTGCGAAGCACCCTGTCAAAGTTTGGCTTTCATGAAACATTTATAGACACCATTTTTACAATGTATGCTTCACCCAGTGCCCAAATAAGAGTTAATGACACACTGTCACCTACAGTTCATATAAACAATGGTACAAGACAGGGCTGTCCCCTATCACCAATTATTTTTATATTATCATTGGAACCTTTACTCTAACATATACGCCAATCTCCTGATATAGTTGGTTTAAAATGTAAAAAGATAGAAATAAAACAAGCTGCTTATGCAGATGACCTTCTTATGTTGCTCTCCAACCCACTGCAAGCATTTCCCATCCTTCTACAGGTCTTCGACTCATTCAGCTTTATTTCCAACTATAAAATAAATCCTACAAAATCCCAAGCAATGGGTATTAATGTACAATCTACAGTCATAAGCAAATTGCAAAATACTGCCCCTTTCCTTTGGACAAAGGAACACATTAATTTTTTGGGGATCAACATCAACCCCAACCTAGATCAATTATTTAATGCTATGTACCGTCCCCTACTAAAAAGTATCCCCAGATATACTAAAATCCTGGTCACCTACTTTTATCTCATGGTGGGGCAGGAGGAACATTTTTAATTCTTTAGTGATACCTAAGATCAATTATTTCCTACAGACGTTACCTATTAAACTTCCCCGTGAGTTTTTTTTTATCAATTCCAGAAAATAAGTTCTAGATATACACGCATATGGGGTAACGTCAAACCTAGGCTGGCCTTTAAGATTTTACAACTGCCTTATGATAAAGGTGGAATAAATCTACCCTCTATACAGAGGACATATAATGCTATACAACTAGGTAGGGTTATGGATTGGGTAAGAAAACCCCTACATAAGCAATGGATATTACTAGAAGAAGAACAGATCAATAAGCCTCTGAGATCCCTGGTCTTTTCTCATCCAAAAGAACTCCATGTTCCTAGAGATTGTTCCCTACTTACAAACACTTTATAAACCTTATGTAATGTGAAGAGCAGACAATACTGCTTAGAATTTCCCTCCCCCTTAACAACAGTGTCTGACTGCATACATAGAGACAGAGAAGCTTCACAAACATTAACCCGCCAGTGGTCTGAGTGCAAAGTGAGACTGGATGAATTATTAGATGATACCGGAATATTTATAAGCAAATCTGAATTATCTTCCAAGCTATCCATAAACGAACTGCATACAATGAAGTATGAAAATCTAAAAGCACAAGCTAGGATTTTTCTTGCCCATCCTAGGTCCACTTCTGACCTCTCATGGTATGAGAAACTCCTAACTCATACAAAATCCCCTAAAAAAGTAATTGCCAATATAACGAGACATCTCAGTTCAATAGACAAACCCAGTTCTCTATACTACATTCGGGAATGAGAAAATGATTTAAACCGGACATTCTCGGACACTGAAGTCAACACTCTGTTATCTGCTCCAAAACAGATATCTAGATGCATTACAATACAAGAAAATGCTTATAAACTTCTCACTAGATGGTACTTGACGCCACACAAATTGAGCAAAATATATACCCTCACTTCCAATAAATGCTGGAGATGCCTTACACAAGTGGGAGACTTCCTCCATATTTTGGTGGTCTTGTTTTAAGATAACAAACTTCTTGAAGGATATCTTTTCCCGGATTAGAAAGATTTTATGCTTATCAATTGATTAGCTTCTCTACCTTCCAGAAATAGCTCTGCTCTCCCTTTTACCTCCTTCCCTGTCAAACATGAAAAGAGCCTAATAAGAATTCTACTGGCTTCTGGTAGATTACTTATAGCAACGAAATGGAAATCTGGTGACATCCCCTCTGGACTTCAATGGTCCGCTGAAGTCAACGACATAGCCAGATTGGAGGAACTTTCACACTGGGAACTTAGGAATCATTCCAGATTTGAAAAGATTTGGAAGCCAAGGAAAACAAGGACATATCCTGATGATCCTAACTACATTTCTAATGTCTAGATTACTACAAACCTTTTACAGTAGTCTTTGACAAAATAACATAATAGAAGGTTGGGCGTGTCTGAAATGGAGTCTCTGAGTCATAAATTTATAATTCAAGAAACCATGATTTCGAGCGGTTTTTAACTGCTTGAATATATCCAAAAACTGTTTTGTTTTTTCTTTTAATTATTTGAATGTCTAGAGGAACTACTGTTGTTCCCCCCCCTCCTAAAACATTTGACCCTTCCTCTTTCCTCCCCCCTCCCTTCAGTTCTCTCTTCCCTCCCTCCCCTCCTGCGTTTCTTCCCTTCTCCTTCCATCTTCCCTTAATCATTCTTAAAAGACATTATATTTTCTATTATGGTCTAGATAATGGAGGTTCCTCCTTATTTTGAATACCATAAAACTTTGTGGACAATTATACAGCAACTGTTATCTCAATGCTATAAGTCTTTTTTATTAAGATCTGTAAACAACTGCAAACTGATTTACTTATATTGTCCAAACGCTATCATATCTTGTTATACAATATGGCAAGTGCATATCTCCTTACTGTAAGTCACTTTAGACCACTTTCTATTTTGACTGCTGACTTATTTACTTAATAATAATAAAAATAATTTTGAAAGCTAGAAATACAGCCATCATTTTTTGGGACTTTAAAAACACACTTTTTTTTTCCAAAAAAAGTATTTTCTTGATCTGCAAGTGTTAAATTCAAGTTTAATATATACATCTTTAATATTCTGTTACCAAAAAAACATCTTTTTGGCAATATACTACATCTGGATTACTCAGTGTGCAATTTAAGTTAGAAATACAGCCATCATTTTCTTGCCAAAAAACCTGTATTTTCCTGATCTGCAAGTGTTAAATTCAAGTTTAATATATACAGCTTTCATATTCTGTTATAAAAAAAAACTTTTTTGGGCAATATACAACATCTGGATTAGTCAGTGTGCAATTTAAGCTAGAAATACAGCCATCATTTTCTGGAGTTTTATAAACACACTTTTTTGTAAAAAAAAAAAAAACCTGTATTTTCCTGATCTGCAAGTGTTAAATTCAAGTTTAATATATATAGCTTTCATATTCTGTTATAAAAAAACAACAACACTTTTTTGGCAATACACTATATCTGGATTAGTCAGTGTGCAATTTAAGCTAGAAATACAGCCATCATTTTCTGGGGTTTTAAAAACACACTTTTTTGCCCAAAAAAATGTATTTTACTGAAACGCAAGTGTTAAATTCAAGTTTAATATATACAGCTTTCATATTCTGTTACCAAAAAAAACACTTTTTTGGCACTATACAACATATTGATTAGTCAGTATGCGATTTTAGCTAGAAATACAGCCATCATTTTCTGGGGTTTTAAAAACACACTTTTTTGCCAAAAAAAATGAATTTTTCTGATCCGCAAGTGTTAAATTCAAGTTTAATATATACAGCTTTAATATTCTGTTACCAAAAAACACGTTTTGGGCAATATACTACATCTGGATTAGTCAGTGTGGAATTTAAGCTAGAAATACAGCCATCATTTTCTGGGATTTTAAAAACACGTTTGTTTTTTTTGAATAAATCGTTTTTATTGGCATTTTCTGTGAATCATCAAATCACGCCATAATTCGCAATATTTCAGTGTATAACAATATATTCCTATACAATAGGCCTGCTTGTAGAGCAAAAGTATACATAAGTAGTTTGCATATTTAATAAGGTCTGTAACACATAGACCATAACATTGAAGGGTAAAGAGGGGGGAGGGAAACAAGGGGAGGGAAGAAGGGGATGTGGGGTAATAGCTGTCGCAGTGTACCATAGATTGAAGGGCCTGTTCCCACTTGGTTTCCATTATTTCACTCTCGTCCCAGGTGCAGGAATCTCTCAGTAATTCAGGGGGAATAGTTGGAATTATGGAGCCATGGACCCCAAGTGAGTAGCCTGGACTTAAGGGGGATAATCGTGGGTGGCATTGAGCTTTCATATCTACATGACTTGTTAACCTCTTGTATAACCTCTGCTATGGTTGGTGAAGCAGATTGCTTCGAATAACGTGTAATAATCAGCTTAGCGCTAAGTAAGATGTGTCCTACTATGTTCCTGCGGTCTGGGGGGATGTTGTGTATACCCAGGAACAAGAGAGCCAGTTCAGGACAAGGGTCTATACTCTGGGCTAATATCCCAGAAATCAAGTCAAAAACACTGTGCCAGTAAGGGGTGATTACGGGGCATGGCCACAAAATATAAAGTAAAGAACCTCTAGCCCTCATTCTCTCCAGCAATTGGGGGAGGATGAGGGGTAGATTGTATTCAGTCTCTGTGGAGTAAAGTACCAATGTAGGTGGGTCTTCAGCCCCGCTTCGTAATGGGTAACACATTTGAAGTTAGAAACCAGGAATCTGATAGCTTGAATGAACCAGCAGCAACAACATCCACTTCTCTGTCCCAGTGCAGCGTCCAAATGTCCATACCACAGTCATTTGAACGCAAGCGCAAATACCCACCCACCCACAAGCCATAGCACTTAATTGCCAACTTTCTAAATTACTGTCCCTTGAAATGTTGCCATAAAGGCTTGTGGACACTGAGGCCTTCCGCAGCCTGATGTGGGCCGTGGTCCCTCGGTATGCTGTCCCCAGCAGCCACTATTTTTCACGGTGTGCCGTGCCCGCCTTACACCAACATGTGTTCCAGAACATCACCTGTGCCCTGAGCAACGCAGTTACTGGGAAGGTCCACTTAACCTCGGACACATGGACAAGTGCTGGTGCCAGGGACGCTACATTTCCCTGACCGCACACTGGGTGAATGTGGTGGAGGCCGGGAGTGAGTCGTACCCTGGGATGGCACAGGTGCTCATCACGAACAGGATTGCGGGACCTACGTCCATCAGGGTCTCCGCAAGCAGCTATGTTACTGGCTCCAACCCCCACTTCTCCTCTTCTGACTCAGCCTCCTCCACATTCACCTCCAGCAGCCATCAGTCGCTAGCTGGAAGCAGTGTAGCACTGCTGTGGGTAAGCGTCAACAGGCTGTGCTGAAGCTGATTTGCTTAGGGGGCAAACGGCACACCGCCGCAGAGCTTTGGCAGGGTATAAGGGACCAGACCGAGCTGTGGCTCTCTCCACTCAACCTACAACCAGGCATGGTTGTTTCTGACAATGGCCGTAACTTGGTGGCGGCTTTGGAGCTTGGCAACCTGACACACATCCTATGCCTAGCCCACATCTTAAACTTAGTGGTTCAGCGGTTTATCAAAACATACCCCAATTTGCCATAGCTACTAGTGAAGGGGCGCCGTATGTGTGCCCATTTGCGCAAGTCATCCACAGCTTCAGCCGGCCTGTCAACGTTGCAGCAGCGCTTGCGGCTTCCAGCTCACCGACTGTTGTGCGACGTGAGCACGCACTGGAACTCTACGTTCTATATGTTGGCAATGCTTTGTGAGCAGCAAAGGGCAGTTGTGTAATACCAGCTGCAACATGGTTGTCGCCTTTCAAGTCAACTGCCACTATTCACAAGCGAGGAGTGGGCATTGATGTCAGACCTGTGTGAGGTTTTAAAAAACTTTGAAGAATCCACACAGATGGTTAGTGGCAATAACACTATTATCAGCGTAAGCATCCCACTGCTGTGTCTACTCAAACAATCGCTGCTTACAATTAAGGACAATGCTCTGAATGTGGCAGACAAGGTACTGGGGGAGGACATCTCACAGGTTAATACCCAGACCACCCACAGTTCGGCTTTTCAGCATGAATTGGACTGTGAAGAGGAGGAGGTGGAGAAGATTGAGACTGTTGCCTCTGCTTCTGAGGCTAGTACCCATGGAACTTTAATTCCATCTGTTCAACGTGGAAGGACCGAAGAGGAGGAGGAGGAGGAGGTAGAGGAGATGGAGAGTCATCATGATGTCGACATCTTGCCTGTTGGTACTCTGGCTCACATGGCTGAATTCATGTTAGGCTGCCTTACCCGTGACCCTCACGTTATACGCATTTTAGATGACATGGGTTACTGGTTGTTCACCCTTCTCGACCCCCGCTACAAAGAAAACTTCTCATCTCTCAATCCTGTGGTGGAGAGGACGAGTTTAATGGTGCAATACCAGAAGGTACTTGTTGAGAGATTGCTCCGAAATGTTCCATCTGACAACGGTGGCGGCAGAGTCCATACTTCCTTAGGAAACCGGGGAAGGGAGACAATGGGAACACACAGCAGTTCCAACAAAGGCAGGACAACACTCTCCAAGGCATGAGACACTTTAATGACACCCCATCAGCAACCTCACCCTGAAGCACGGCATAGTAGTACAAGGAGGGAAACGTTTTGGAAAATGGTGAAGGAATACATAGCAGACCGTGTCAGCATCCTAGATGATCCCTCAGTGTCTCACAACTACCGGGTGTCCAAGCTGTATCCGCTTGTCCACTGGCAATGCTGACATGTTGACTCAGATAAAAATGAACAAGGAACTCTGATCTAATGAGGAACAAACACGCAATTTAAAAGTATGCTTTACAATGTACTCAATCCACAAGATTTAGATGCACCCTTTTCGCCTCCAAAAAAAGGTATATGTTTTGAATCTTGTTTACTCCTCCTCCTCCTGTTCCATACCATATATATGCCCTCAGTCACTTGCGTACATACAGGAGTCGCAGCCCTCCAGGCCGCTGGCAGGGGCCCCGCTGTACTCACATGTAATAGAATGCTCTGATGGGGCCCAGCATAAAGTACAGCAGCAATTTCAGGCCCTATCAGAGCGCTCCATGCCTCCATTACATGTATAATATGGGGGGGAAAGCGCTCACTCACTCACTTACACCCGGCCAGGCAGTTTCATTTGCATAGTGAAGCAGGGAAACCTCTCTGCTCCCTGCTTCACTGATCTTCAGAGCTTAGGAGCTCCCCCTGCTGGCCCCACATCGCGTTGCTGGCTGTGGGAGGAGAGCTGAAAGCCCGGGAATCTGCACCCGTGTCATCAGGGGAGAAGGTAAGTATGTGTGTTTTTTTTCCCTAACACTGCAGACTGGGAAATGGGGGCGGAGGGTGTTTGATGGGCACAACTACAGTGAGGGAGCACAAAAGTGGGCATCGCTACTGAGGGGCACCTAATCTGCCATAACTAATTTGAGGGGGCACCTAATCTGGCAGAACTACTGTGATGGGGGAACATATGAAGGCATAACTACTGTGAAGGGGCATGTAATCTGGCATAACCATTGCGAGAGGGCACATATCTGGGCATATCTACTTTGAGGGGGTAGTCAATAATGTTACTGCTCCGTGTCTCGCTGTCCAGAATGGGGCTTCGCACTCATTCACGCAGCAGATTAGCCACATGGAAAGAGCCCTTAGTAAGAAAATCTGCCGCTTATTTGTAAAAATGCTTGCAATGTGGCCCATAACATTATAGTTACACCACTGGTAGGGGAGGTAGTGGTCGGGGGGGGGGGCCAAGGAGAGGGAGATGCATGGATCAGTTTTACAACGGGACCCCATGGATCGTGCGAACGCCACTGCCCTCAGTACAATGTTTCATACGGTCTTCTCACCTGTAGGCCCTCACCTCCAATGTTTCATACAGTCTGCTCAGCTGTAGGCCCTCACTACAATGTTTTCTGGGGTTTGCTCACCATAAAGCCCTCACTACAATGTTTTATGGGGTTTGTTCACCTGTAAGCCCTCACCTCAAATGTTTCATATGGTCTGCTCAGCTGTAGGCCCTCACTAAAATGTTTTATGGGGTTTGCTCACCATAAGGCCCTCACTACAATATTCTATGGGATTCGCTCACCTGTAACCCCTCACCTCCAATGTTTCATACGGTCTGCTCAGCTGTAGGCCCTCACTATTTTATGAGGTTCGCTCACCTTCAGGCCCTCACCTCCAATGTTTTCCAGGGTCAGCTCCCAAGCAGGCCCTCAACCAAAATGTTTAAGAGGGTCAGCTGAGCAGCAGGCCCTCACCCGTAATGTTTTAATGTGTAACCAGCTGGCCCTTGCTCCTAATGTTTTTTGAGGGTCAGCAGCAGGCTATTATTAATTTTTAAAGGGTGTGTATGATGCCTCCCTTTATGTGTAATAAAAGGTGCATTGGAGTGCCTGTTCCTTGCAATTTTTGGCAGGCCTTTTACTTAGCGCATAGGCTGTATGAGTGTAGTAGTCCCACTACCTGAAAAATTGTAGCACCATGTGAATGAGGCCCTTCTTTATGTGATATAGAGGCTGTATCTCTTTTTCCTTGTAATTTTGGGCAGCACTTGCACTGTATATACAATTGAATCTACAGGAAAGAATTTTTCCTAACAATTTTTCCTCTAAAAAGGAATTTTTTTATTTGTGGGGACGTGGTTTTGGGCTTTTTTTGTCAGTCTGTAAAAGTGGCGTACAACTCGGACAACATGGTTCCCAGCAGTAACATTGGTGTCCAAGATGCATCCAGACGTCCTACTGCTGTTCCTGATCGATTTCAGAGGTGTTTCCATCACTTTCAGACGTTTTCCTATGAACCAGGCACCCTCCCCTCATCCGAGCAGGGGGTGTTTGGTCGCCTCCCATTGACTACCATTATACTCGGGTGCTCGGCCGAGCGCACGAATATTGCGATGTGTTCGGACCGAACACACAAACACTTTGATGTTCTCTCATCACTAGTGGTGATCCTTGGATTCTTTTTCACCTTTCTAATTATCCTCCTGGCCAGCACAGGTGTCACTTTTGGCTTCCGACCACATCCTCTGAGATTTTCCACAGTGCGGAACATCTTGTATTTTTTAATAAAACTTTGCACTGTAGCTACTGGAACTCAAGAACATTTAGAAATGGCCTTGTAGCTCTTTCCTGACTTGTGAGCAGCCACAATGTGCGCAGATGCAGGTCCTCACTGAGCTCCTTTGTCTTAGCCATGACTGTCCACAAACCAACTACAGAGAGCTGCTCTTTTTCACCTGTTGAGTTGATTAAAACAGCTGTTCCCAATTAATCAGGGTAATTAGGATGCTTTAGAACAGCTTGGACTATTTGAAATGGTATAGAACTTTTGATTTTCCCACAGACTGTGACAGTTTGTGAAGGGTATGAATAATTTTTGACTGGACACTTTTTGCTCAAATGTAAATAAAAGCTGAGGCATGGTTTTTTTTTCCACAATAATGCCTCTTGTACATCGTCTTATTATCTTTTGGGAGACACCTATGTCATTTCCCGTCAACAAATTACTTGCTGGTTAAATAAAAGTAACTTTAAGTCAAAATTTGCCTGGGGTATGAATAATTATGGGCAGCACTGTAACTGCTGAAAGGCAAATATATTTTTCTTTTTTCCACTTATACACTCCACAAAAGGGCTTCAGAACATAAAACTGCACCACTGAACGGCAAATATATGTTTCTTTACCCACTAATACATGGCAAAAGGGCTTTAGAACATATAACTACACTGCTGAACGGCAAATATATTTATCTTTTGCCAATATTACATGACAAAAAGGGCTTTAGAACATTTTTTTTTTGCCACTAATACACTCCAAAAAGGGCAGTAATTTTCGCAATTCACCACAAAACGACTAATAAGACCTTTTTTTTTTCCCACTAATACAAGTCAAAAAATGCTTTAGAACCTTTAACTTTAAGGGCAAATAAGACTTAGTAATTAACTCTGTTAATGGCTGTATAAAAAATCACTTGCACAACAATAACAAGAATGGTTATTGTTGTGTATAATGGCAATTTGGATCCCCAGTTTGTGCAGCAAGGTGTAATAGGATTGTTCTTATTACCCAGGCAGTATCCTCCCCTACTGAACCCTGTACTACATAAATGCTGTGGAATAATTCCTCTCTATCCTTTCCCTACACCTTGAATAATCTTTCACTGAACTTGTAAATTTTTTACAAGTTTAGCACATTTCTTCCAAATTTAGCACAATGAAGTCTTTCCTAGCACTGTCCCTAGCGCCTGCTGACATCTCTCCGTGCACTAAGTACACTGGAAAATGTCAGAATGCTGAGGCTATTTATAGGGATGTGACATTACAGGGCTGTCTGGCTGCTGATTGGCTGCATGCATGGCATTATGGGTGATCCCATGTTCCCAGAGTTCCTTGCAAAATGTCCTCAAAAGTGCATCAGCCATTGTACGAAAAAATTTGATTTGTTACCACAAAGCGTGAGTAAATTCTGATATGGTGCGAATCAAATTTTTCCTAAAATTTGGATCGAATTCCACTTTGTCAACTTCGATTCGCTCATCTCTGGAGGTGAACATGGTAATTTGCTGAATCTGGGGGCAGAAGGTGAAGCGTGGGCAGGGTGCCAATGTTGGCACCACGGTCGTGCGTCAACATATGCAGTGTCACCATAAAGTGGCCTGGGAGTACCGTGGCTCCAATGTGGTGGTCAAGCTTGCCGCAGCAACCGCTGCATCACCCAGTGGAACACACCCGATTTCAGGCTGTCAAGACTCCACCACCCCAGCCGAAGGGAACTGTCTGTCCTTCACATTATCTACCAGTCCTGATGCTCCTGCTCCACGTCTTCCTACTCCTCGTCAGTCATTTTATCAGCAGTCAATCACCTAAGCGATTACCAAGAGACAACAATACGCATGTGGTCATCCTATGGCGCAGAAGCTGAACATGCTCCTGGTCAAGTTGCTGGTACTGCAATCCCTCCCTTTCCAAGTGGTGTACTCTGCACCTTTCACAGAAATGGTATCTTGTGCCGAACCGAGGTAGAAAGTCCCAAGCTGTCATTTATTTGTGAAAAAGACAGTACCAGTCCTGCTCAAACATGTGGAACAGAAGATGGGCCAGTTCTCGAGCCTGTTGGTGTCTGCCAAAGTGCATGGCAGTGCTGATGTGTGGAGCAGTAACTACAGTCAGGAACAATATATGTTCGCCTCTGTGTTCTGACGCCGTGGTCAATGACAATGTCCGCCTCTGCCTCCTTATCCACCACTGTGTCCTCAGCCTCCACTGCAGGGACAATTCATAGTGCTCCTCTACCATACCACATGTGCAGGGCACGGAGATGTCACGCTATTCTACACCTCGTTTGCTTGGGTGAATTGAGTCACACAGGGGAGGAACTGCTCTGTGTCCTTCATCAAGAAGGGAAGAACATGGTGTTGGTGTTGCATCAAGGAGGGCTGAGCCATGTGTCCTCCATGACGCACTTGTAATCTGGTTGTCAAGCGGTTCCTGATATCTTCCACCCATCTGCAAGACATCCTAAAAATGGCCAGGAAACTTTGCATGCACTTCAGCCACTCGTACACCGCAAAGCACACCCGGACTCCTTTTGGTACTTCTTGACTCTCCTGGTATTTATGACCCCGGCTTCTCCTGACCTTTCTTTGCTTATCCCTCTGTACTGCGTTGTCCTCTTGGTTTTGACCCGGTCCGTTCACTATCCGTTATTTGTCTTGTCTGTCCTTCCCGCACGTATCCTAAGTTAGGGACTGCCGTCCAGTTGTCCCCTGTCATCAGGACTCGTGAGGCAAGTAGGCAGGGCCAGGGGTGAGGGTGGAGCGCAGTGGTCACTATCCTCCCCCTGTTTGTGTGTGTACGTGACCGTTACACAATTTCTTGAGGATCCAAGTGGACAGGAGTACTCCTCTGTGTAACTTTGATGTCAGCCAGTGGCAGCTCATGCGTGACAACTGGCGTTTGCTCAGGCACTTTGAGGATGGAACGTTATTTGTCAGTCGCCAGGACTACGTATTGAACAATGACATTCCACTGCTTCATAACCTGGAACAGATGCTGGTAAATCTGGCAGGTCAGGGGACTGGAGATGTGGCGCCTACATCTCATGGCCACATGAGTCACTTGCACAAATGGCCTGATGCATGCTCACTTGCTTGTGTAATAACAGCATTATTGTCAACATTCGCCAGATGGATGACTTCTGGCTCTCCACCTTTTTAGACCATCGACTATTGGTCCAAAATGGGGGCCTTTTTTTTACATGCACTGAGATGGAGGACAAACTGAACTACTATAGAGACATCCTATGTAGTCAGTTGGCCGCTGCCTATCTGAACTATCGTCATCCCTCTTGTAGGTCTGCCCGGGGGGCCCTCTGTGCTCATGTTCCTCTGCCATGGCTGCTGTGGCAGGGTGGGGAAGAACGAGCAGCAGCAACAACTTGAGTCTAGAGTCGCTGATGAGCAGCTTTTTTTCACCCGCCTAGTGAAAAAACTACTCACCAGCAGCACTTAGACCTGGAACAGGACCTGAACCAGCAGGTGGTGGCATACTTAGAAAGCACACTGCCACATTGAAGATCCGCTGGACTACTGGGCAGCCAAACTGGATTTGTGGCCACAACTGGCAGATTTTGCCCTGGAAAATCTGTCCTGTCCGGTCAGTAGTGTGGCATCAGAGCGGGTGATTAGTGCAGCGGGTTAATGTGGTCTCCTCCTTCTGCTTCCAAGTCACCACTCTGTGGTCTCCTCATGCTGCTGCTTCCTCAACACTGGGCTACTCTGTGGCCTCCTCATGCTGCTGCTGTTGCCACCTCCACACTATTTCACCTTGCCACTCTGTGGTCTCCGGATGCTGCTGCTACCACCTCCACACTATGTGCCACTCTGTGGTCTCCTCATGCTGCTGCCACTTCACCATTCTGTGGTCTTCTCCTGCTGCTGCAACATCACTACTCTGTTGTCTCCCCATGCTGCTGCTACCTCAATTCTATGTCACTAGTCCACTCTGTAGTCTCCTCATGTTGCTGATAACTCCAAACTGTCTCTCTGCGCCACTCTGTGCCCTCCTCATGCTGCTGCTGCCACCTCCACACTATGTCATTGTGCCACTCTGTGGTCTCATCATGCTTCTGCCACTTCACTACTATGTGGTCTTCTTATGCTGCTGCAACATCACTACTCTGTGGTCTCTTTATTCTGCTGCTACCTCAACACTATGTCACTCGGCCACTCTGTTGTCTCCTCATGCTGCTGTCACCTCACCACTATATCATAGGGCCACTCTGTGGACTTCTCATGCTGTTCCCAACCCCCCCACTCTGTGGCTGGGCCACTAGAGTCCCTGTTTAGGCTTGTTGACATCATCATTTATTTAACCCTTCTTCTGATCTGTCAGAAGGAAGTAAAAATGAGATGCAAAATTGATCCTGTCAATGTAGCAGCTGTAAGGCTTCTGATTTGATAGCTAAACGCAGGAGTTGGTACAAAACACGGAAGACATGCAAATAATCCTTTCATATGTCATCTTTGTTTTGGATCCACTCCAGTTTTTTTGGGCTTTAGCAATACACTACTGATGGACTACTGACCAAATGCTCACCGAGTGAAGGCAGATGTTCAACATACAGGATCAATTTTTTGGGAGTTATTGTTCTGATGGCTCAGAGGAAGGACAAAATAATCAGTGTCGTCAATACAAACTTAGTGCTGACACCCTCTCCACTCTGTCGGGGGCTCTACTTGTATAAGCATTTAATAGAACAGGTTCTGCAGACATTTATTTGGAATCAGCTGACGGCAGTGTAAAAGGAGTGCGCTCTTTCACACTATAGTAGGTTCTTGGGCCTCTGCGCAGTTCTTAGACCTTGCTCTAACATTGACCTGTGAGGCTGAGTTCACACTTGAGCTATTTGGTCAGATTTGGCCCCATAACTCCCAAAATAAGTGAAGTGTGCAGTGATTCTAAGAGCGACACCGGTCATGTGCATGTCATACTGAATCACAGTATTCTTTCACTACCACAGCAGACTCCCTATACGTGTTACTACAAGGCACAGTGTTCTAAACCAATATATAGGCTCTCTGCAGTCTTGAAATAGCAGTTTTTTTTTAACATGATTCTCCATTAATAATTTTAGATTGAATCAAATCTTTTTAGAAAATTCGGCAAACTGGCCGAAACACTCATTTTAACTAGAGTTGAGCGAACACCTGGATGTTCGGGTTCGAGAAGTTCGGCCGAACATCCCGGAAATGTTCGGGTTCGGGATCCGAACCCGATCCGAACTTCGTCCCGAACCCGAACCCCATTGAAGTCAATGGGGACCCGAACTTTTCGGCACTAAAACGGCTGTAAAACAGCCCAGGAAAGGGCTAGAGGGCTGCAAAAGGCAGCAACATGTAGGTAAATCCCCTGCAAACAAATGTGGATAGGGAAATTAATTAAAATAAAAATTAAATAAATAAAAATTAACCAAAATCAATTGGAGAGAGGTTCCATAGCAGAGAATCTGGCTTCCCGTCACCCACCACTGGAACAGTCCATTCTCAGATATTTAGGCCCCGGCACCCAGGCAGAGGAGAGAGGTCCCGTAACAGAGAATCTGTCTTCATGTCAGCAGAGAATTAGTCTGCATGTCATAGCAGAGAATGAGGCTTCACGTCAGCCACCACTGCAACAGTCCATTGGCATATATTTAGGCCTAGCACACAGGCAGAGGAGAGAGGTCCCGTAACAGAGAATCTGGCTTCATGTCAGCAGAGAATCAGTCTGCATGTCATAGCAGAGAATGAGGCTTCACGTCAGCCACCACTGCAACAGTCCATTGGCATATATTTAGGCCCAGCACACACACAGGCAGAGGAGAGAGGTCCCGTAACAGAGAATCTGGCTTCATGTCAGCAGAGAATCAGTCTGCATGTCATAGCAGAGAATGAGGCTTCACGTCAGCCACCACTGCAACAGTCCATTGGCATATATTTAGGCCCAGCACACACACAGGCAGAGGAGAGAGGTCCCGTAACAGAGAATCTGTCTTCATGTCAGCAGAGAATTAGTCTGCATGTCATAGCAGAGAATGAGGCTTCACGTCACCCACCACTGCAACAGTCCATTGGCATATATTTAGGCCTAGCACACAGGCAGAGCAGAGAGGTCCCGTAACAGACAATCTGGCTTCATGACAGCAGAGAATCAGTCTGCATGTCATAGCAGAGAATGAGGCTTCACGTCACCCACCACTGCAACAGTCCATTGGCATATATTTAGGCCTAGCACACAGGCAGAGCAGAGAGGTCCCGTAACAGACAATCTGGCTTCATGTCAGCAGAGAATCAGTCTGCATGTCATAGCAGAGAATGAGGCTTCACGTCACCCACCACTGCAACAGTCCATTGGCATATATTTAGGCCTAGCACACAGGCAGAGCAGAGAGGTCCCGTAACAGACAATCTGGCTTCATGACAGCAGAGAATCAGTCTGCATGTCATAGCAGAGAATGAGGCTTCACGTCACCCACCACTGCAACAGTCCATTGGCATATATTTAGGCCTAGCACACAGGCAGAGCAGAGAGGTCCCGTAACAGACAATCTGGCTTCATGTCAGCAGAGAATCAGTCTGCATGTCATAGCAGAGAATGAGGCTTCACGTCACCCACCACTGCAACAGTCCATTGGCATATATTTAGGCCTAGCACACAGGCAGAGCAGAGAGGTCCCGTAACAGACAATCTGGCTTCATGACAGCAGAGAATCAGTCTGCATGTCATAGCAGAGAATGAGGCTTCACGTCACCCACCACTGCAACAGTCCATTGGCATATATTTAGGCCTAGCACACAGGCAGAGCAGAGAGGTCCCGTAACAGACAATCTGGCTTCATGTCAGCAGAGAATCAGTCTGCATGTCATAGCAGAGAATGAGGCTTCACGTCACCCACCACTGCAACAGTCCATTGGCATATATTTAGGCCTAGCACACAGGCAGAGCAGAGAGGTCCCGTAACAGACGATCTGGCTTCATGTCAGCAGAGAATCAGTCTGCATGTCATAGCAGAGAATCAGGCTTCACGTCAGCCACCACTGCAACAGTCCATTGTCATAAATTTAGGCCCAGCACCCAGGCAGAGGAGAGAGGTCCCGTAACAGACAATCTGGCTTCATGTCAGCAGAGAATTAGTCTGCATGTCATAGCAGAGAATCAGGCTTCATGTCAGCCACCACTGCAACAGTCCATTGGCATATATTTAGGCCTAGCACACAGGCAGAGGAGAGGTTCATTCAACTTTGGGTAGCATCGCAATATAATGGTAAAATGAAAATAAAAATAGGATTGAATGAGGAAGTGCCCTGGAGTCCAATAATATATGGTTATGGGGAGGTAGTTAATGTCTAATCTGGACAAGGGACGGACAGGTCCTGTGGGATCCATGCCTGGTTCATTTTTATGAACGTCAGCTTGTCCACATTGGCTGTAGACAGGCGGCTGCGTTTGTCTGTAATGACGCCCCCTGCCGTGCTGAATACACGTTCAGACAAAACGCTGGCTGCCGGGCAGGCCAGCACCTCCAAGGCATAAAAGGCTAGCTCTGGCCACGTGGACAATTTAGAGACCCAGAAGTTGAATGGGGCCGAACCATCAGTCAGTACGTGGAGGGGTGTGCACACGTACTGTTCCACCATGTTAGTGAAATGTTGCCTCCTGCTAACACGTTGCGTATCAGGTGGTGGTGCAGTTAGCTGTGGCGTGTTGACAAAAGTTTTCCACATCTCTGCCATGCTAACCCTGCCCTCAGAGGAGCTGGCCGTGACACAGCTGCCTTGGCGACCTCTTGCTCCTCCTCTGCCTTGGCCTTGGGCTTCCACTTGTTCCCTGTGACATTTGGGAATGCTCTCAGTAGCGCGTCTACCAACGTGCGCTTGTACTCGCGCATCTTCCTATCACGCTCCAGTGCAGGAAGTAAGGTGGGCACATTGTCTTTGTAGCGTGGATCCAGCAGGGTGGCAACCCAGTAGTCCGCACAGGTTAAAATGTGGGCAACTCTGCTGTCGTTGCGCAGGCACTGCAGCATGTAGTCGCTCATGTGTGCCAGGCTGCCCAGGGGTAAGGACAAGCTGTCCTCTGTGGGAGGCGTATCGTCATCGTCCTGCCTTTCCCCCCAGCCACGCACCAGTGATGGACCCGAGCTGCGTTGGGTGCCACCCCGCTGTGACCATGCTTCATCCTCATCCTCCTCCACCTCCTCCTCATCCTCGTCCTCCTCGTCCTCCAGTAGTGGGCCCTGGCTGGCCACATTTGTACCTGGCCTCTGCTGTTGCAAAAAACCTCCCTCTGAGTCACTTCGAAGAGACTGGCCTGAAAGTGCTAAAAATGACCCCTCTTCCTCATCCTCCTCCTCCTCCTCCTGGGCCACCTCCTGTTCCATCATCGCCCTAAGTGTTTTCTCAAGGAGACATAGAAGTGGTATTGTAACGCTGATAACGGTGTCATCGCCACTGGCCATGTTGGTGGAGTACTCGAAACAGCGCAACAGGGCACACAGGTCTCGCATGGAGGCCCAGTCATTGGTGGTGAAGTGGTGCTGTTCTGTAGTGCGACTGACCCGTGCGTGCTGCAGCTGAAACTCCACTATGGCCTGCTGCTGCTCGCACAGTCTGTCCAGCATGTGCAAGGTGGAGTTCCACCTGGTGGGCACGTCGCATATGAGGCGGTGAGCGGGAAGGCCGAAGTTACGCTGTAGCGCAGACAGGCGAGCAGCGGCAGGATGTGAACGCCGGAAGCGCGAACAGACGGCCCGCACTTTATGCAGCAGCTCTGACATGTCGGGGTAGTTGTGAATGAACTTCTGCACCACCAAATTCAGCACATGCGCCAAGCAAGGGATGTGCGTCAAATTGGCTAGTCCCAGAGCTGCAACGAGATTTCGCCCATTATCACACACCACCAGGCCGGGCTTGAGGCTCACCGGCAGCAACCACTCGTCGGTCTGTTGTTCAATACCCCGCCACAACTCCTGTGCGGTGTGGGGCCTGTCCCCCAAACATATGAGTTTCAGAATGGCCTGCTGACGTTTACCCCGGGCTGTGCTGAAGTTGGTGGTGAAGGTGTGTGGCTGACTGGATGAGCAGGTGGAAGAAGAGGAGGAGGAAGCCGAGAAGGAGGAGGTGGCAACAGGAGGCAAAGAATGTTGCCCTGCGATCCTTGGCGGCGGCAGGACGTGCGCCAAACAGCTCTCCGCCTGGGGCCCAGCTGCCACTACATTTACCCAGTGTGCAGTTAGGGAGATATAGCGTCCCTGGCCGTGCTTACTGGTCCACGTATCTGTGGTTAGGTGGACCTTGCTACAGATGGCGTTGCGCAGTGCACACTTGATTTTATCGGATACTTGGTTGTGCAGGGAAGGCACGGCTCTCTTGGAGAAGTAGTGCCGGCTGGGAACAACATACTGTGGGACAGCAAGCGACATGAGCTGTTTGAAGCTGTCTGTGTCCACCAGCCTAAATGACAGCATTTCATAGGCCAGTAGTTTAGAAATGCTGGCATTCAGGGCCAGGGATCGAGGGTGGCTAGGTGGGAATTTACGCTTTCTATCAAATGTTTGTGAGATGGAGAGCTGAACGCTGGCGTGTGACATGGTTGAGACGCTTGGTGACGGAGGTGGTGGTGGTGGTGTTGGTGGTACATCCCCTGTTTGCTGGGCGGCAGGTGCCAACGTTCCTCCAGAGGCGGAGGAAGAGGCCGAGGCGGCAGCAGCAGAATAGGCCGAGGCGGCAGCAGCAGAAGAGGTAGCAGGGGGAGCCTGAGTGACTTCCTTGGTTTTAAGGTGTTTACTCCACTGCAGTTCATGCTTTGCATGCAGGTGCCTGGTCATGCAGGTTGTGCTCAGGTTCAGAACGTTAATGCCTCGCTTCAGGCTCTGATGGCACAGCGTGCAAACCACTCGGGTCTTGTCGTCAGCACATTGTTTGAAGAAGTGCCATGCCAGGGAACTCCTTGAAGCTGCCTTTGGGGTGCTCGGTCCCAGATGGCGGCGGTCAGTAGCAGGCGGAGTCTCTTGGCGGCGGGTGTTCTGCTTTTGCCCACTGCTCCCTCTTTTGCTACGCTGTTGGCTCGGTCTCACCACTGCCTCTTCCTCCGAACTGTGAAAGTCAGTGGCACGACCTTCATTCCATGTGGGGTCTAGGACCTCATCGTCCCCTGCATCGTCTTCCACCCAGTCTTGATCCCTGACCTCCTGTTCAGTCTGCACACTGCAGAAAGACGCAGCAGTTGGCACCTGTGTTTCGTCATCATCAGAGACATGCTGAGGTGGTATTCCCATGTCCTCATCATCAGGAAACATAAGTGGTTGTGCGTCAGTGCATTCTATGTCTTTCACCGCTGGGGAAGGGCTAGGTGGATGCCCTTGGGAAACCCTGCCAGCGGAGTCTTCAAACAGCATAAGAGACTGCTGCATAACTTGAGGCTGAGACAGTTTCCCTGGTATGCATGGGGGTGATGTGACAGACTGATGGGGTTGGTTTTCAGGCGCCATCTGTGCGCTTTCTGCAGAAGACTGGGTGGGAGATAATGTGAACGTGCTGGATCCACTGTCGGCCACCCAATTGACTAATGCCTGTACCTGCTCAGGCCTTACCATCCTTAGAACGGCATTGGGCCCCACCATATATCGCTGTAAATTCTGGCGGCTACTGGGACCTGAGGTAGTTGGTACACTAGGACGTGTGGATGTGGCAGAACGGCCACGTCCTCTCCCAGCACCAGAGGGTCCACTAACACCACCACGACCATGTCCACGTCCGCGTCCCTTACTAGATGTTTTTCTCATTGTTATGGTTCACCACAACAACAAATATATTATTTGGCCCAATGTATTGTATTCAAATTCAGCGGGATATAAATTTGAGGCCTAGTATTTAGGCGCTGGGTGACCGGTATGGATTTAGTGACAGAATTAGACTTGGAAATGCACAGAAGCGTGTGTGTGAAGTTATTCTGAATGACCCAATGTGCACCTTGAATATTATATACCCTTTTTGGGATAGATTTCAAATAGCTCTGATATAGCAGGAACCACTAAATTATGAAATTGCTAAATTGGGAATTGTACTTCAACCCAGAACAAAAAATGTGCTTTGACGGGCACTAAATAACTTTCCCAGCTACAACAGTACAGCGGTAACGAGAGATTTAGAGGGATTTAAATTTGAGGCCTAGTATTTAGGCGCTGGGTGACAGGTATGGGTTTAGTGACAGAATTAGACTTGGAAATACACAGTAGCGGGTGTGTGTGAAGTTATTCTGAATGACCCAATGTGCACCTTCAATATTATATACCCTTTTTGGGATAGATTTCAAATAGCTCTGATATAGCAGGAACCACTAAATTATGAAATTGCTAAATTGGGAATTGTACTTCAACCCAGAACAAAAAATGTGCTTTGACGGACACTAAATATCTTGCCCAGCAACAACAGTACAGCGGTGGGTAACGAGAGATTTAGAGGGATTTAAATTTGAGGCCTAGTATTTAGGCGCTGGGTCACCGGTATGGATTTAGTGACAGAATTAGACTTGGAAATGCACAGAAGCGTGTGTGTGAAGTTATTCTGAATGACCCTATGTGCACCTTCAATATTATATACCCTTTTAGGGATAGATTTCAAATAGCTCTGATATAGCAGAAACCACTAAATTATGAAATTGCTAAATTGGGAATTGTACTTCAACCCAGAACAAAAAATGTGCTTTGACGGACACTAAATATCTTGCCCAGCAACAACAGTACAGCGGTGGGTAACGAGAGATTTAGAGGGATTTAAATTTGAGGCCTAGTATTTAGGCGCTGGGTCACCGGTATGGATTTAGTGACAGAATTAGACTTGGAAATGCACAGAAGCGTGTGTGTGAAGTTATTCTGAATGACCCTATGTGCACCTTCAATATTATATACCCTTTTAGGGATAGATTTCAAATAGCTCTGATATAGCAGAAACCACTAAATTATGAAATTGCTAAATTGGGAATTGTACTTCAACCCAGAACAAAAAATGTGCTTTGACGGACACTAAATATCTTGCCCAGCAACAACAGTACAGTGGTGGGTAACGAGAGATTTAGAGGGATTTAAATTTGAGGCCTAGTATTTAGGCGCTGGGTCACCGGTATGGATTTAGTGACAGAATTAGACTTGGAAATGCACAGAAGCGTGTGTGTGAAGTTATTCTGAATGACCCTATGTGCACCTTCAATATTATATACCCTTTTAGGGATAGATTTCAAATAGCTCTGATATAGCAGAAACCACTAAATTATGAAATTGCTAAATTGGGAATTGTACTTCAACCCAGAACAAAAAATGTGCTTTGACGGACACTAAATATCTTGCCCAGCAACAACAGTACAGTGGTGGGTAACGAGAGATTTAGAGGGATTTAAATTTGAGGCCTAGTATTTAGGCGCTGGGTCACCGGTATGGATTTAGTGACAGAATTAGACTTGGAAATGCACAGAAGCGTGTGTGTGAAGTTATTCTGAATGACCCTATGTGCACCTTCAATATTATATACCCTTTTAGGGATAGATTTCAAATAGCTCTGATATAGCAGAAACCACTAAATTATGAAATTGCTAAATTGGGAATTGTACTTCAACCCAGAACAAAAAATGTGCTTTGACGGACACTAAATATCTTGCCCAGCAACAACAGTACAGCGGTGGGTAACGAGAGATTTAGAGGGATTTAAATTTGAGGCCTAGTATTTAGGCGCTGGGTGACAGGTATGGGTTTAGTGACAGAATTAGACTTGGAAATACACAGTAGCGGGTGTGTGTGAAGTTATTCTGAATGACCCAATGTGCACCTTCAATATTATATACCCTTTTTGGGATAGATTTCAAATAGCTCTGATATAGCAGGAACCACTAAATTATGAAATTGCTAAATTGGGAATTGTACTTCAACCCAGAACAAAAAATGTGCTTTGACGGACACTAAATATCTTGCCCAGCAACAACAGTACAGCGGTGGGTAACGAGAGATTTAGAGGGATTTAAATTTGAGGCCTAGTATTTAGGCGCTGGGTCACCGGTATGGATTTAGTGACAGAATTAGACTTGGAAATGCACAGAAGCGTGTGTGTGAAGTTATTCTGAATGACCCTATGTGCACCTTCAATATTATATACCCTTTTAGGGATAGATTTCAAATAGCTCTGATATAGCAGAAACCACTAAATTATGAAATTGCTAAATTGGGAATTGTACTTCAACCCAGAACAAAAAATGTGCTTTGACGGACACTAAATATCTTGCCCAGCAACAACAGTACAGCGGTGGGTAACGAGAGATTTAGAGGGATTTAAATTTGAGGCCTAGTATTTAGGCGCTGGGTGACAGGTATGGGTTTAGTGACAGAATTAGACTTGGAAATACACAGTAGCGGGTGTGTGTGAAGTTATTCTGAATGACCCAATGTGCACCTTCAATATTATATACCCTTTTTGGGATAGATTTCAAATAGCTCTGATATAGCAGGAACCACTAAATTATGAAATTGCTAAATTGGGAATTGTACTTCAACCCAGAACAAAAAATGTGCTTTGACGGACACTAAATATCTTGCCCAGCAACAACAGTACAGCGGTGGGTAACGAGAGATTTAGAGGGATTTAAATTTGAGGCCTAGTATTTAGGCGCTGGGTCACCGGTATGGATTTAGTGACAGAATTAGACTTGGAAATGCACAGAAGCGTGTGTGTGAAGTTATTCTGAATGACCCTATGTGCACCTTCAATATTATATACCCTTTTAGGGATAGATTTCAAATAGCTCTGATATAGCAGAAACCACTAAATTATGAAATTGCTAAATTGGGAATTGTACTTCAACCCAGAACAAAAAATGTGCTTTGACGGACACTAAATATCTTGCCCAGCAACAACAGTACAGCGGTGGGTAACGAGAGATTTAGAGGGATTTAAATTTGAGGCCTAGTATTTAGGCGCTGGGTCACCGGTATGGATTTAGTGACAGAATTAGACTTGGAAATGCACAGAAGCGTGTGTGTGAAGTTATTCTGAATGACCCTATGTGCACCTTCAATATTATATACCCTTTTAGGGATAGATTTCAAATAGCTCTGATATAGCAGAAACCACTAAATTATGAAATTGCTAAATTGGGAATTGTACTTCAACCCAGAACAAAAAATGTGCTTTGACGGACACTAAATATCTTGCCCAGCAACAACAGTACAGTGGTGGGTAACGAGAGATTTAGAGGGATTTAAATTTGAGGCCTAGTATTTAGGCGCTGGGTCACCGGTATGGATTTAATGACAGAATTAGACTTGGAAATGCACAGAAGCGTGTGTGTGAAGTTATTCTGAATGACCCTATGTGCACCTTCAATATTATATACCCTTTTAGGGATAGATTTCAAATAGCTCTGATATAGCAGAAACCACTAAATTATGAAATTGCTAAATTGGGAATTGTACTTCAACCCAGAACAAAAATGTGCTTTGACGGACACTAAATATCTTGCCCAGCAACAACAGTACAGCGGTGGGTAACGAGAGATTTAGAGGGATTTAAATTTGAGGCCTAGTATTTAGGCGCTGGGTGACAGGTATGGGTTTAGTGACAGAATTAGACTTGGAAATACACAGTAGCGGGTGTGTGTGAAGTTATTCTGAATGACCCAATGTGCACCTTCAATATTATATACCCTTTTTGGGATAGATTTCAAATAGCTCTGATATAGCAGGAACCACTAAATTATGAAATTGCTAAATTGGGAATTGTATTTCAACCCAGAACAAGAAATGTGCTTGAACGGACACTAAATAACTCGCCCAGCTACAGCACTAGGGACAGATTTAGCTGGATATAAATTTGAGGCCTAGTATTTAGGCGCTGGGTGACCGGTATGGATTTAGTGACAGAATTAGACTGGGATATGGCCAAAAAATGAACAGACTATTGCTGGTTAAATGCACTTGGTGTGACAGCTTCACCCTGATGTAGGCTTTAGCCAAAAAACAACCACACCATTGAGGGTTAAATGCACTTGGTGACAGGCGCAGCTTGCCCCTGATTTGTATATGGCCAAAAAATGAACAGACTATTGCTGGTTAAATGCACTTGGTGTGACAGCTTCACCCTGATGTAGGCTTTAGCCAAAAAACAACCACACCATTGAGGGTTAAATGCACTTGGTGACAGGCGCAGCTTGCCCCTGATTTTGTATATGGCCAAAAAATGAACAGACTATTGCTGGTTAAATGCACTTGGTGTGACAGCTTCACCCTGATGTAGGCTTTAGCCAAAAAACAACCACACCATTGAGGGTTAAATGCACTTGGTGACAGGCGCAGCTTGCCCCTGATTTTGTATATGGCCAAAAAATGAACAGACTATTGCTGGTTAAATGCACTTGGTGTGACAGCTTCACCCTGATGTAGGCTTTAGCCAAAAAACAACCACACCATTGAGGGTTAAATGCACTTGGTCGCAGCTTGTGCTGGCGCACCACAAGACACAAAATGGCCGCCGATCACCCCAGAAAAATGAGACTGACAAACGGTCTGTGCAGCCTAAAAACAGTGAGCAATTGAGGATCAGCAGCTCAATGATCCACAGCTGCAGATCGATCAGTTAATCAAGTCCTTTGGAGGAGTTAATCTGCCTAATCTCGCCCTACTGTCGCAGCCGCAACCTCTCCCTACGCTAATCAGAGCAGAGTGACGGGCGGCGCTATGTGACTCCAGCTTAAATAGAGGCTGGGTCACATGGTGCTCTGGCCAATCACAGCCATGCCAATAGTAGGCATGGCTGTGATGGCCTCTTGGGGCAAGTAGTATGACGCTTGTTGATTGGCTGCTTTGCAGCCTTTCAAAAAGCGCCAAGAAAGCGTCACAAAAGCGCGAAGAAAGCGACGAACACCGAACCCGAACCCGGACTTTTACGAAAATGTCCGGGTTCGGGTCCGTGTCACGGACACCCCAAAATTCGGTACGAACCCGAACTATACAGTTCGAGTTCGCTCATCCCTAATTTTAACTAAATGTTTACTAATACACTGATATGAATATAAAAAAGGCAAAAGGTTTGAGCAGCTCTCACCTGCCGAGGATTCCACTGTCTAGCACGGAACAACTCCTTCATCCGAATCAGGAGAAATACAAAGTATGAAGAAAAAAGGGGATTTTGTCCAGCTTGTAGTTGTGGTAATCCAAAGGCTTTTATTCAATAATCACGTAAGTATAAAATCCAGGTACAAGAAAGCAGGTCTACATGTTTCGGGCACAATTCAATTTTAGCCCTTACTCATGACAAATTTCAAATACACTGTGAGTTGTTCTTATAGGGAGGAGGGAGAGGATCCCACACCTTAAGCAATCAGGCTGAGAGTCAATAACTCCTCTCCACAAGTGTGCACATAGTTAAAAACCTACCAAAATTAGATAATATAGTCTGTATAAAACAAATGTTTAAAGGAATAGAGCGAACAGGGAAGGAAGGAAGAGGAAGAAAAGAGAAAAAAAAATTTAGTAAATAAATAAAAAGCTGAATATACAATTAATACTGTAGAATGAGATTCAGCCTTTTATTTAGGCGCTGTGGTTGGCGACTTTCTAATCGGAAAATCCAATAAGATTCTCTATTTAAGAGTTTCCTTTTTCTATCGCCACCTCTTATTGGTTTTTTAACCTTATCAATACCCTGTACTGACATATAGGAGACATCACCACTAGGGATGAGCGAACCCGAACTGTATAGTTCGGGTTCGTACCTAATTTTGGGGTGTCCGTGACACGGACCTGAACCCGGACATTTTCGTAAAAGTCCGGGTTCGGGTTCAGTGTTCGTCGCTTTCTTGGCGCTTTTTGAAAGGCTGCAAAGCAGCCGATCAACAAGCGTCATACTACTTGCCCCAAGAGGCCGTCACAGCCATGCCTACTATTGGCATGGCTGTGATTGGCCAGAGCACCATGTGACCCAGCCTCTATTTAAGCTGGAGTCACATAGTGCCGCCCGTCACTCTGCTTTGATTAGCGTAGGGAGAGGTTGCAGCTGCGACAGTAGGGCGAGATTAGGCTGATTAACTCCTCCAAAAGACTCCATCCATTGATCGATCTGCAGCTGTGGATGATTGAACTGCTGCTATTGAATTGCTCACTGTTTTTAGGCTGCCCAGAGCGTTTTTCAGTCACTTTTTTCTGGGGTGATCGGCGGCCATTTTGTGTCTTGTGTTGCGCCAGCACAAGCTGCCACCAAGTGCATTTAACCCTCAATGGTGTGGTTGTTTTTTGGCTAAAGCCTACATCAGGGTCAAGCTGTCACACCAAGTGCATTTAACCAGCAATAGTCTGTTTATTTTTTGGCCATATACTACATCAGGGGCAAGCTGCACCTGTCACCAAGTGCATTTAACCCTCAATTATGTGGTTGTTTTTTGGCTAAATCCTACATCAGGGTGAAGCTGTCACACCAAGTGTTTTTAACCAGCAATAGTCTGTTTATTTTTTGGCCATATACTACATCAGGGGCAAGCTGCGTCCTGTCACCAAGTGCATTTAACCGTCAGTAGTGTGGTTGGTCAAGCTGTCACACCAAGTGCATTTACCAGCAATAGTCTGTTTATTTTTCTGGCCATATACTACATCAGGGGCAAGCTGCGCCTGTCACCAAGTGCATTTAACCCTCAGTAGTGTGGTTGGTCAAGCTGTCACACCAAGTGCATTTAACCAGCAATAGTCTGTTTATTTTTTGGCCATATACTACATCAGGGGCAAGCTGCGCCTGTCACCAAGTGCATTTAACCCTCAGTAGTGTGGTTGGTCAAGCTGTCACACCAAGTGCATTTAACCAGCAATAGTCTGTTTATTTTTTGGCCATATACTACATCAGGGGCAAGCTGCGCCTGTCACCAAGTGCATTTAACCATCAATAGTGTGGTTATTTTTTGGCCATATCCCAGTCTAATTCTGTCAGTAAACATATACCTGTCACCCAGCGCCTAAATACTAGGCCTCAAGTTTATATCCAGCTAAATCTGTCGTTACTGGTGTGGCTGGTCAAGTTATTTAGTGTCCGTCAAAGCACAGTTTTTGTTCTGGGTTGAAATACAATTCCCAATTTAGCAATTTCCTAATTTAGTGGTTTCTGCTGTATCAGAGCTATTTTAAATCTATCCCTAAAAGGGTATATCAGATTCAAGGTGCACATAGGGTCATTCTGGATAACTTCTCACACACGCTACTGTGCATTTCCAAGCCTAATTCTGTCAGTAAATCTATACCTGTCACCCAGCGCCTAAATACTAGGCCTCAAATTTATATCCAGCTAAATATGTCGTTCCTGCTGTACTGTTGTGGCTGGTCAAGTTATTTAGTGTCCGTCAAAGCACATTTTTTGTTCTGGGTTGAAATACAATTACCAATTTAGCAATTTCCTAATTTAGTGGTTTCTGCTGTCTCAGAGCTATTTTAAATCTATCCCTAAAAGGGTATATAATATTCAAGGTGCACATAGGGTCATTCTGAATAACTTCACACACACGCTACTGTGCATTTCCAAGTCTAATTCTGTCAGTAAATCTATACCTGTCACCCAGCGCCTAAATACTAGGCCTCAAATTTATATTCAGCTAAATCTGTCGTTACTGCTGTACTGTTGTGGCTGGTCAAGTTATTTAGTGTCCGTCAAAGCACATTTTTTGTTCTGGGTTGAAATACAATTCCCAATTTAGCAATTTCCTAATTTAGTGGTTTCTGCTGTATCAGAGCTATTTTAAATCTATTCCTAAAAGGGTATATAATATTCAAGGTGCACATAGGGTCATTCTGAATAACTTCACACACATGCTACTGTGCATTTCCAAGTCTAATTCTGTCAGTAAATCTATACCTGTCACCCAGCGCCTAAATACTAGGCCTCAAATTTATATTCAGCTAAATCTGTTGTTACTGCTGTACTGTTGTGGCTGGTCAAGTTATTTAGTGTCCGTCAAAGCACATTTTTTGTTCTGGGTTGAAATACAATTCCCAATTTAGCAATTTCCTAATTTAGTGGTTTCTGCTGTATCAGGCCTACTTTAAATTTATCCCTAAAAGGGTATATCAGATTCAAGGTGCTGATAGGGTCATTCTCAATAACTTCACACACACGCTACTGTGCATATCCCAATCTAATTCTGTCCGTAAAACGTATACCTGTCACCCAGCGCCTAAATACTAGGCCTCAAATTCATAGTCGGCTAAATCTGTGGTTACTGCTGTGCCTGTATTAGTGTAATACGGTACCTAAATAGATAGCCAGATAGTGTTAGGTGTCTGTAAAAAAAGGCCTGAATTTGAATTCAATACATTGGGCCAAATAATATTTTTGTAGTTGTGGTGAACGATAACAATGAGGAAAACATCTAGTAAGGGACGCGGACGTGGACATGGTCGTTGTGGTGTTAGTGAACCCTCTGGTGCTGGGAGAGGACGTGGCCGTTCTGCCACATCCACACGTCCTAGTGTACCAACTACCTCAGGTCCCAGTAGCCGCCAGAATTTACAGCGATATATGGTGGGGCCCAATGCCGTTCTAAGGATGGTAAGGCCTGAGCAGGT
The DNA here is from genome assembly GCF_014858855.1 of Bufo gargarizans. Classification (NCBI taxonomy): domain Eukaryota; kingdom Metazoa; phylum Chordata; class Amphibia; order Anura; family Bufonidae; genus Bufo; species Bufo gargarizans. The sequence goes on along the minus strand of NC_058080.1, from coordinate 522,751,442 downwards.
ACAGGCATTAGTCAATTGGGTGGCCGACAGTGGATCCAGCACGTTCACATTATCTCCCACCCAGTCTTCTGCAGAAAGCGCACAGATGGCGCCTGAAAACCAACCCCATCAGTCTGTCACATCACCCCCATGCATATCAGGGAAACTGTCTCAGCCTCAAGTTATGCAGCAGTCTCTTATGCTGTTTGAAGACTCTGCTGGCAGGGTTTCCCAAGGGCATCCACCTAGCCCTTCCCCAGCGGTGAAAGACATAGAATGCACTGACACACAACCACTTATGTTTCCTGATGATGAGGACATGGGAATACCACCTCAGCAAGTCTCTGATGATGACGAAACACAGGTGCCAACTGCTGCGTCTTTCTGCAGTGTGCAGACTGAACAGGAGGTCAGGGATCAAGACTGGGTGGAAGACGATGCAGGGGACGATGAGGTCCTAGACCCCACATGGAAAAAAGGTCGTGCCACTGACTTTCAAAGTTCGGAGGAAGAGGCAGTGGTGAGACCGAGCCAACAGCGTAGCAAAAGAGGGAGCTGTGGGCAAAAGCAGAACACCCGCCGCCAAGAGACTCCGCCTGCTACTGACCGCCGCCATCTGGGACCGAGCACCCCAAAGGCAGCTTCAAGGAGTTCCCTGGCATGGCACTTCTTCAAACAATGTGCTGACGACAAGACCCGAGTGGTTTGCACGCTGTGCCATCAGAGCCTGAAGCGAGGCATTAACGTTTTGAACCTTAGCACAACCTGCATGACCAGGCACCTGCATGCAAAGCATGAACTGCAGTGGAGTAAACACCTTAAAAACAAGGAAGTCACTCAGGCTCCCCCTGCAACCTCTTCTGCTGCTGCCGCCTCGGCCTCTTCTGCTGCTGCCGCCTCGGCCTCTTCCTCCGCCTCTGGAGGAACGTTGGCACCTGCCGCCCAGCAAACAGGGGATGTACCACCAACACCACCACCACCTCCGTCACCAAGAATCTCAACCATGTCACACGGCAGCGTTAAGCTCTCCATCTCACAAACATTTGAGAGAAAGCGTAAATTCCCACCTAGCCACCCTCGATCCCTGGCCCTGAATGCCAGCCTTCCCTGCACAACCAAGTATCCGATAAAATCAAGTGTGCACTGCGCAACGCCATCTGTAGCATGGTCCACCTAACCACAGATACGTGGACCAGTAAGCACGGCCAGGGAAGCTATATCTCCCTACCTGCACACTGGGTAAATGTAGTGGCAGCTGGGCCCCAGGCGGAGAGCTGTTTGGCGCACGTCCTTCCGCCGCCAAGGATCGCAGGGCAACATTCTTTGCCTCCTGTTGCCACCTCCTCCTTCTCGGCTTCCTCCTCCTGTTCTTCCACCTGCTCATCCAGTCAGCCACACACCTTCACCACCAACTTCAGCACAGCCCGGGGTAAACGTCAGCAGGCCATTCTGAAACTCATATGTTTGGGGGACAGGCCCCACACCGCACAGGAGTTGTGGCATGGTATAGAACAACAGACCGACGAGTGGTTGCTGCCGGTGAGCCTCAAGCCCGGCCTGGTGGTGTGCGATAATGGGCGAAATCTCGTTGCAGCTCTGGGACTAGCCGGTTTGACGCACATTCCTTGCCTGGCGCATGTGCTGAATTTGGTGGTGCAGAAGTTCATTCACAACTACCCCGACATGTCAGAGCTGCTGCATAAAGTGCGGCCCGTCTGTTCGCGCTTCCGGCGTTCACATCCTGCCGCTGCTCGCCTGTCTGCGCTACAGCGTAACTTCGGCCTTCCCGCTCACCGCCTCATATGCGACGTGCCCACCGGGTGGAACTCCACCTTGCACATGCTGGACAGACTGTGCGAGCAGCAGCAGGCCATAGTGGAGTTTCAGCTGCAGCACGCACGGGTCAGTCGCACTGCGGAACAGCACCACTTCACCACCAATGACTGGGGCTCCATGCGAGACCTGTGTGCCCTGTTGCGCTGGTTCGAGTACTCCACCAACATGGCCAGTGGCTTTGACGCCGTTATCAGCGTTACAATACCACTTCTATGTCTCCTTGAGAAAACACTTAGGGCGATGATGGAAGAGGAGGTGGCCCAGGAGGAGGAGGAGGAGGAAGAGGGGTCATTTTTAGCACTTTCAGGCCAGTCTCTTCGGAGTGACTCAGAGGGAGGTTTTTTGCAACAGCAGAGGCCAGGTACAAATGTGGCCAGCCAGGGCCCACTACTGGAGGACGAGGAGGATGAGGATGAGGTGGAGGAGGATGAGGATGAAGCATGGTCACAGCGGGGTGGCACCCAACACAGCTCAGGCCCATCACTGGTGCGTGGCTGGGGGGAAAGGCAGGACGATGACGATACGCCTCCCACAGAGGACAGCTTGTCCTTACCCCTGGGCAGCCTGGCACACATAAGCGACTACATGCTGCAGTGCCTGCGCAACGACAGCAGAGTTGCCCACATTTTAACATGTGCAGACTACTGGGTTGCCACCCTGCTGGATCCACGGTACAAAGACAATGTGCCCACCTTACTTCCTGCACTGGAGCGTGATAGGAAGATGCGCGAGTACAAGCGCACGTTGGTAGACGCGCTACTGAGAGCATTCCCAAATGTCACAGGGAACAAGTGGAAGCCCAAGGCCAAGGCAGAGGAGGAGCAAGAGGTCGCCAAGGCAGCTGTGTCACGGCCAGCTCCTCTGAGGGCAGGGTTAGCATGGCAGAGATGTGGAAAAGTTTTGTCAACACGCCACAGCTAACTGCACCACCACCTGATACGCAACGTGTTAGCAGGAGGCAACATTTCACTAACATGGTGGAACAGTACGTGTGCACACCCCTCCACGTACTGACTGATGGTTCGGCCCCATTCAACTTCTGGGTCTCTAAATTGTCCACGTGGCCAGAGCTAGCCCTTTATGCCTTGGAGGTGCTGGCCTGCCCGGCGGCCAGCGTTTTGTCTGAACGTGTATTCAGCACGGCAGGGGGCGTCATTACAGACAAACGCAGCCGCCTGTCTACAGCCAATGTGGACAAGCTGACGTTTATAAAAATGAACCAGGCATGGATCCCACAGGACCTGTCCATCCCTTGTGCAGATTAGACATTAACTACCTTCCCTTAACCATATATTATTGTACTCCAGGGCACTTCCTCATTCAATCCTATTTTTATTTTCATTTTACCATTATATTGCGAGGCTACCCAAAGTTGAATGAACCTCTCCTCTGTCTGGGTGCCGGGGCCTAAATATATGCCAATGGACTGTTCCAATGTTGGGTGACGTGAAGCCTGATTCTCTGCTATGACATGCAGACTAATTCTCTGCTGACATGAAGCCAGATTCTCTGTTACGGGACCTCTCTCCTCTGCCTGTGTGCTGGGCCTAAATTTATGCCAATGGACTGTTGCAGTGGTGGCTGACGTGAAGCCTGATTCTCTGCTATGACATGCAGACTGATTCTCTGCTGACATGAAGCCAGATCCTCTGTTACGGGACCTCTCTCCTCTGCCTGGGTGCTGGGCCTAAATATATGACAATGGACTGTTGCAGTGGTGGCTGACGTGAAGCCTGATTCTCTGCTATGACATGCAGACTGATTCTCTGCTGACATGAAGACAGATTCTCTGTTACAGGACCTCTCTCCTCTGCCTGGGTGCTGGGCCTAAATATATGCCAATGGACTGTTGCAGTGGTGGCTGACATGAAGCCTGATTCTCTGCTATGACATGCAGACTGATTCTCTGCTGACATGAAGCCAGATCCTCTGTTACGGGACCTCTCTCCTCTGCCTGGGTGCTGGGCCTAAATATATGCCAATGGACTGTTGCAGTGGTGGCTGACATGAAGCCTGATTCTCTGCTATGACATGCAGACTGATTCTCTGCTGACATGAAGCCAGATCCTCTGTTACGGGACCTCTCTCCTCTGCCTGGGTGCTGGGCCTAAATATATGCCAATGGACTGTTGCAGTGTTGGCTGACGTGAAGCCTGATTCTCTGCTATGACATGCAAACTGATTCTCTGCTGACATGAAGACAGATTCTCTGTTACGGGACCTCTCTCCTCTGCCTGGGTGCCTGGGCCTAAATATATGCCAATGGACTGTTGCAGTGGTGGCTGACGTGAAGCCTGATTCTCTGCTATGACATGCAGACTGATTCTCTGCTGACATGAAGCCAGATTCTCTGTTACAGGACCTCTCTCCTCTGCCTGGGTGCCGGGGCCTAAATATCTAAGAATGGACTGTTCCAGTGGTGGGTAACGTGAAGCCAGATTCTCTGCTATGGGACCTCTCTCCAATTGATATTGGTTAATTTTTATTTATTTTATTTTTATTTTAATTCATTTCCCTATCCACATTTGTTTGCATGGGATTTACCTACATGTTGCTGCCTTTTTCAGCCCTCTAGCCCTTTCCTGGGCTGTTTTACAGCCTTTTTAGTGCCGAAAAGTTCGGGTCCCCATTGACTTCAATGGGGATCGGGATCGGGACGAAGTTCGGATCGGGTTCGGATCCCGAACCCGAACATTTCCGGGAAGTTCGGCCGAACTTCTCGAACCCGAACATCCAGGTGTCCGCTCAACTCTAATCACCACCATGTATTGTAGCAAAATGAAGGCTTGCCCCAGATATATTGCGGTTATCATGGTGCGGTATGTCTGATATGTTTTATGATGCATGTTTTTATTGCATTAGTCGTACATCCTACATATTGCAACTTGCACCTTGTGCATGTTATACAATAAATTGCATAGGTAGTATTGCAGTTAAGGAAAGATTGTATTTTAAAAACCTGGCCATTAACGCTGGACTCAAAACTTTGACAGATTTTGATATGTCTACAGCAAGTGCAAATGGAGTGGCCACATTTATAATTCCCTTTTGTTGACAACCAGGTATTTTGAAGTGTACGGGAGTTATCATTTTTAAAGAGAGATGGACTCACAGAGCTGGCTATGGTAGGTGCCTTTCTGGCTGCACATTTTATGCCTTTTTGTGCCATTGCTGCCCATTTTTTGTCACACTCTAGCACTGGGAAGTGCTTTTTGACGATGTTACAAATTTGATTGTATTCATTACTATATTGTGTGACAAAAATATTTTTTCTTTCATGATTGGATGTCTCTCTAATATTTTGTCCCTTTATTTTTACTTGTGTGGCCAATAATAAGTTCCTGTTCATGTTTAGAATATCTCTGTTGCATTTTTCCATCATTTTTTGTGAATATGCTCTGTGTGTCAATCTTCTTATAATATTTTGAGCCTCCGCTGCATAGGCTGAATCATCACTGCAATTTATTTTAGCCCTAATTAGTTCTCCTTTAGGTATATTTCTTATGGTATGTATAGGGTGGCATGACTGGACATGCAATTGGAATATGTGGTGGCTGTGGTGGACTTCCTCCTGAGGCGGAATTATTTTATGTTTGATGGAAAGTTTTTCCTGCAGACATCGGGGGTGTCGATGGGGGCCAAGTTCTCTCCCTCCATTGCTAATATATTTATGGCATGGTGGGAGAGGAGCTTTCTCCTCATCGGCACCAACCCCCTTTTCAGACTGCGTGGAGTGGTATGGCCGTTACATCGATGACCTGATCTTCATTTGGTCTGGTGATGTGGCGGCCATACCAGTCTTTGCTGAATATCTAAATGCATGTGTGAACGGTATCCAATTTACCGTTCAACACAGCACCAGTAACACTGAGTTCCTGGATCTCCGCCTCAGGGGGGACTCCGCCACGGCCTCCATATACACCAGCACATACAGAAAACCAACAGCAGGTAATACATTATTGCATGCCCAGTCATGCCACCCTATACATACCATAAGAAATATACCTAAAGGAGAACTAATTAGGGCTAAAAGAAATTGCAGTGATGATTCAGCCTATGCAGCGGAGGCTCAAAATATTATAAGAAGATTGACACACAGAGCATATTCACAAAAAATGATGGAAAAATGCAACGGAGATATTCTAAACATGAACAGGAACTTATTATTGGCCACACAAGTAAAAATAAAGGGACAAAATATTAGAGAGACATCCAATCATGAAAGAAAAAATATGTTTGTCACACAATATAGTAATGAATATAATCAAATTTGTAACATCGTCAAAAAGCACTTCCCAGTGCTAGAGTGTGACAAAAAATGGGCAGCAATGGCACAAAAAGGCATAAAATGTGCAGCCAGAAAGGCACCTACCATAGCCAGCTCTGTGAGTCCATCTCTCTTCAAAAATGATAAGTCCCGTACACTTCAAAATACCTGGTTGTCAATAAAAGGGAATTATAAATGTGGCCACTCCATTTGCACTTGCTTTAGACATATGAAAATCTGTCAAAGTTTTAAGTCCAGCGTTAATAGCCAGGTTTTTAAAATACAATCTTTCCTTAACTGCAATACTACCTATGCAATTTATTGTATAACATGCACAAGGTGCAAGTTGCAATATGTAGGATGTACGACTAATGCAATAAAAACTAGCATCAGAAAACATATATCAGACATACCGCACCATGATAACCGCAATATATCTGGGGCAAGCCTTCATTTTGCTACAATACATGGTGGTGATGTCTCCCATATGTTAGTACAGGGTATTGAAAAGGTTAAAAAACCAATAAGAGGTGGCGATAGAAAAAGGAAACTCTTAAATAGAGAATCTTATTGGATTTTCCGATTATAAAGTCGCCAACCACAAGGCCTAAATAAAAGGCTGGATCTCATTCTACAGTATTAATTGTATATCCAGCTTTTTATTTATTTACTAATTTTTTTTTCTCTTTTCTTCCTCTTCCTTCCTTCCTTCCTTCCCCGTTTGCTCTATTCCTTTAAACCTTTGTTTTATACAGACTATATTATCTAATTTTGGTATGTTTTTAACTATGTGCACACTTGTGGAGAGGAGGGATTGACTCTCAGCCTGATTGCTTCAGGTGTGGGAGCCTCTCCCTCCTCCCTAAAGGAACAACTCACAGTGTATTTGAAATTTGTCATGAGTAAGGGCTAAAATTGAATTGTGCCCGAAACATGTAGACCTGCTTTCTTGTACCTGGATTTTATACTTACGTGATTATTGAATAAAAGCCTTTGGATTACCACAACTACAAGCTGGACAAAATCCCCTTTTTTCTTCATACCTGATATGAATATGGTTTAAACTAATGAACAAATGAAAAATGATTTTAGTGTAAAATGAGTAAAATGCAATTGTAAAGCAAAATTACTCCCAAAAGTATTTATAGCCTTAAAAATGCAATGTTCTACTAATCTACAGTATTAATTTGCTAAAGCTTTAAATGAATTCCCATAGAGGAAACTAAGTAGCAATTTAAAAAAGAATATAGCAACACATGAAATCCCTAGGTATATATGTTTTTGTAAAGCACAATCATATAAAAATGCAGTAGAGATTCAGTGGTTTATTTTTTTATTATTTTTGTCTGTGATGTGAGTTATGAAACTATTAATTTTTACAAACAATAAGAACAATAAAACATGATATACAGGTAATGTATTACTCAATCTTATAATTATCTATCTATCTATCTATCGTTAGGTGTAGTTATACAATAAACATTTAACAATTTTATGGTTCTTTTTTTCCTCTAAAATAAGGATTTTCTTTATTTATTATGTATTTGTTCTCTGTAATCTGTTTAGTCATATGTTTAAAAAAAAAATATCTTCAATATGATACCTTTTTTATGCCCTCAATTTAAATTGCAAAGCAATAGTTCAAATGGAGAATAATATGTAATGACTTAAGTAATATGTCATCCAATGAAATGTGGAACCATTTCCCTCTCATGTCTCAGAGCACTGTATAGATACACTATGGACAAATAGCAAGCTATAGTTTCCCTATTATCTATGTTAGATGTAAACAGTTTCAAAACAAAATAAATTATTTGACATTTTACATAATTTTCATACCCTTATTATAAAAGACGTAACTAGAGTTGAGCGGACACCTGGAAGTTCGGGTTCGATGGGTTCGGCCGAACTTCGCAAAAAAGTTTGAGTTTGGGACCCGAACTTGACCCCAAACCCGAACTACATTGAAGTCAAAAGGGGACCCGAACTTTGGAGTACTAAAATGGCTCTAAAAAGTCATGGAAAAGGCTAGAGGGCTGCAAAAGGTAGCAAAATGTGGTTAAGAGCATGGCAAGTGCTCTGCAAACAAATGTGGATAGGGAAATTACTTTCAAATAACATAAAATAAATTTAAAAAAATTAAAAAAATAATAATCTTGATCTAGGAGGACGAGGTCCATATGGAGTAGGAGGTTGAGGAGGCGGTGGATGTGGCGGTGTAGGTGGAAGCAGTGGTGGCAGAGGAGGAGGAGGTAGCCAACACTGGTTTTTGGTTTTGTTTTTTATTTTAATATTTTTTTATTATTTTTTAAATTTGGGTAGACCCCAAAACATTGGGAAATATAAAAAATAAAACAAAGAGAAGTATGTGTTTGTTTGTTTTCTAACGCTGCAGACTGGGGGCAAAGGGGGTGTTTGATGGGCACAACTAGAGTAAGGGGGAACAAAAGTGTGCTTCTCTACTGAGGGGCACCTATTCTGCCATAACTAATTTGAAGGGGCACCTATTCTGGCATAACTACTGTGAGGGGGGCACATATGAAGGCATAACTACTCTAAGGGGGCATGTAATCTGGCATAACCACTGTGAGGGGCACATATGTGGGCATATCTAATGTGAGGCGGGTTAGTCGTTAGTTGGTCATATACCACAGAAAGGGTGTCCCTGCTACCTCTGAAGTTCTGAACCCAATATAGCTGTCTTTTGTGACAAAGAAAGCAGAAGAATCAAAAACTGCAAAGATTTCGGCACAAAAACACAACTATGCCAATAGTGTAATTCTTTAATAAAATGTTCAATGTCTCTCTTAGAACATTAATTTATTTAGTATCTATCTATTGTTATGTGTAGTTATACCATAAACTATGCCAATAGTTTTCTATGATACAAAAAAAGTGTAATTCTATAATAAAATGTTCACTATCTCTCTTAGAACATTCCTTTATGTAGTAGTCTGACTGGTAGTCAGACTGCTATTATAGTAGTGAGCATCATCTGCACAATAGCAATGCTGAAAAATATTACAGAGGTAACAGAGTTCATTCTCCTAGGTTTTTCTACACCTCTGCATTTGTGTCTGCCTCTTTTCTTCCTGGGGCTGTTATCATATATCACTGCAACAGCAGGAAATTTTGTCATTATCACCTTGATCTTGTTTAATAGTAAGATCCAAAGTCCAATGTATTTTTTCCTGTTTAATTTAGCAGTTATTGACATCTGTTCTATCAACACGACAATTCCCATCCTTTTAAAGAATATCTTGACTAAGAAAAAGTCCATATCTGTGCCCTCCTGCTTAGCTCAGTCATATGTTTTCTTTCTTATTGGAACTGCAGAATATCTTCTTTTGGGTATAATGTCTTCAGATCGGTACTTAGCAATATGCTACCCTTTGCATTATGCATCCATTATGAAAAGGAGTGTATGTATTCAGCTTATAGCTGGGATCTGGATAGGTTCATTCCTCCTAACATGTTTTTCATCCTATCTTGTAATGAGTCTCCAGTTCTGCTCCTCTGAAATTGACCATTTTTTCTGTGATGTTGGACCTATTCTTAGAAATTCCTGCACAAACACAGAACACATTAAGAAGTGGATATTTTTGTCATCTTTTATAATGATTTTCTCTTTTTTGGTAACATTAGCCTCTTATTTCAATATAATAAAGACAGCATTAAAAATTCATTCTGCTGAAGGCAAACAAAAAGTTTTTTCAACATGCTCGTCTCATGCTATAGTTGTGTCCCTCGCTTTTGGTAGTTGTATATTTCTGTATTCTATACCAGATCAAAGTCAAGAGTCATCTTTTAACAAAAAAGTGTCTATTCTGAATACAATAATTGTTCCTTTAATAAACCCATATATTTATACGTTAAGGAACCAAAATGTTAAAGATGCATTTTATGATGTGTTCTTGAAATTAACCAAGAGCTAATCAAATAGAATTATATTACATTTTCAAAAAATTACGAACACAAGTTCATCTTACAATTCACGGCATCTCATTAAGCTCGAGGCCAGTTCCACATAAGGGTGTTACAGCCCTGTACAGCAGTCATATATTTTCACCAAGTAATGGATGGGTTCCTGTTCTATGAGATCAAGGAAAGCCTTTTGGCAAACTTGTTTTGTTTGTATCATCAAAGCATTATAATGATCCTGCTGTGACTTTGACTTTATGCTTCTTACAAGGAGTTGTATTATGCTTGTGTAAAATGCGGAACAGAATTGCGGACGTGTGAATGGACCCTAACATTGTACAATACATTCTTTTGTCTAGTGGGTTTAAAGAAGAACTCCCACAAAAATATTCTCCTACCTGCTAGAAAGGTACAGGTACATTATTTAATCTGTAGTGAAAGTAATTTTCTTACCAGTGGCTGTATTTGTGAGCTGTAACCTCCTTCTGCTTCTGGGCTGTGTCATGTGACCAGAAATCAGACTCTCCAAATCATACAACATCTTATGCGTGGACAGGAAGTCAATTTTTCTATGTATGCCTATGGGAGCCTCACTCTCAGTCTCATAGGAATGAATAGAGAAATAGTTGACTTCCTGTCCTGTGTCAGTTGAAGATCAGAGATTTGGTCACATGACACAGCTAAAAAGGGAGGGGATAACTTACAAATACAGTCACTGGTGAGTATAAAAATTATTGCGGGATTTATTCTTTAACTAGTTTCCCAGTTTTAAACACTTGATCTATGCCAATTTCTAAATGTCATAGACAAGTATATAAAACATACTTGTAAGGGTATAGAATCAGGAATACAGTCCAAAAACAAAAGTTGATACTGCTGTAATGGCTTAAGTTTTGAAACAACCCATGGTGGGTATGACAGATCAATTTTTATCTATTTAGTAAATGATCCTAATATATCTCATTGATTAAAAATTGTTCTGTCAGTTTTATTTTATTATAAATCTTTATTAACAAATAAAAAATACAATTACAAAATACATACTGTATGAGAATCCCTATTAAATCTCTTACACAATACCCTCCATTCTCAAAAGAAAAACTCTTATCCTACTCAACAAATCTCTCCTACTCTTTAACGTTCCTCAAGTAGCATATGTTTATTGACCCATAGCTTTCACACTGACATACACTTATGCAATTTTTGTCTTTTGGCAAAAGCATATCTTTCACAGTGTCTGGTGCGGATAGGGTCCTCTTTATTAATCCACTCTTTAACAATACATAGTTTTCTGATCACCAAAAGATCCTTATATTGTTTTTTTTTCTGCGCTTACAAACTCCAGAATATAAATTTTCAAATGAATATCTATCTTAATACTGAAGACCTGAGGTATATGATCCACCAACAATAACCCAAAACCTGCCTATGAAAGGAGAAGACAATAAAAGATAAATATGATCTGCCTGCTCCGCTCCGCATCTAGGGCAACACAAATCTCTTCCAGGGAAGAACTTAGCGAGCTTCTTGGGGAGTAGTATAGATGATGTACAATAAATAATTGTGATACCCTCAGAGTAAAGTTTAGCGATTAAAGACCATGCAATCTGATTCCAATGATTCTGCATAGATGAATCTACATACTGATTCCAAAGTCTGTGGGCCAATAAGAGTTTTCTCTAGCTTCTTATTATGAGTAGTGTTGAGCGCGAATATTCAAATTGAACATTTTTTTCTTGAATATAGTAACTTCGAGATTTTGCGAATATTTAGAATAGTTTAGAATGTTTTTTTTTTTTTTTCATCTGAAACTATGATTTCTCCCTGCTTCTTGCTTGTGGGTCAATAAGCCATTGGCCCACAAGCAACTTAAGCAGGGGAGAATCATGTTTTCATATGGAAAATAAAATTACCAATATTCTAAAAAACTAATACTCAGCAATATAGTGAATATATTCGTTATTTAGAATTTTGGCATTATTTTTTTCCTATCTGTACAGTTGTTTGCATACTCCTCCCTGACAAGCGTCCCCGTCACTATGGGAACGCTTGTGGGTTAAAAAATACCATCGAATCTGAGTTTTCCCTGAGATCGTGAAAGCTCAGATCCAATGGTATATTCTAACGCACAGGTGTTCCCATGGTTATGGGGACGCTTGTCCGGGAGCAGTATGCCAAAGTGGAATAACAGTACACATAAATTACAGTCTATATGTGTATTTTGCGAATATTCATAATATTGCTCTAACTTCGTCTTTTAGAATATTCGTAATATTCTAAAAGACGAAGTTAGAGCAATATTACGAAAATTCGTAAAATGCACATATAGACTGCAATTTAGCTAATATAGTGCTATAGTAATTTTTTTTATAGTGTATATATTTTCCAAAACTGAAGTTCAGAAGAGGCAAAAAAAAATTGACAAAAAAAAAAAGATTATAGCACTATATTAGTTAAATTACAATCTATATGTGTATTTTACGAATATTCTTAATATTGCTCTAACTTCGTCTTTTAGAATATTACGAATATTCTAAAAGACGAATTTAGAGCAATATTAAGAATATTCGTAAAATACACATATTAGCCTAGCCATATTCATACGAACGTTGCCTTATACAGGAAAAAATAATAATTGCACGATTAATTTAATCGCATATTATTTGCGATAAATGAAATAATTATGAATATTTGATTTCGACGAATATAATACGAATATTCAATAGAATATTCGTGAAATATCGCGAAGTCGAATATGGCACCTCCCGCTCATCACTAATTAAGAGACCTAATATATAAAGCTGAGTGTATGTACATGTATGTGTGCATGTCCGCTAAATAAATCTGCACTGTTTACAATCACAAAATTTGACACACAGGTACATCAGGTGTCCGGGAAGCTTTTAGACCAGGTCTCAGCTTTCTAGCGCGTACCATTCATGAGATATTTTTTTTAAAAAATGCAAATATGTCCCCATCACATGACCTACATTGGCCAATAGAAGCCTGCAGGTCTTTCTCCTCATATTCCAACTGCCATACAAAAGGTCACATGACCCTTATCAGCCACTAGAAGCTCGCAGGCCCTTAGTGTCCACATACACACAGCTTTACACCAGGTTTCTATAACAACCCAGCCATTTTTCTTTACTGTTGTAGGTCAGCTTTAAAGGGGCATGGCGCTGTGGATGACACTGTTAACTCCTTAAGGACACAGCCTTATTTCACCTTAAGTACCAGGCCATTTTTTGCAAATATGACCAGTGTCACTTTAAATGGTGAGAACTTTAAAACGCTTTGACTTAGTCAGGCCAATCTGAGAATCTTTTTTAATCACATATTATACTTCATGATACTGGTTAAATGGAGTCAAAAAAATGTATTTTTATTTATAAAAAAATACCACATTTGCAAAACATTTGGAAAAATTAGCAAATTTCCAAGTTTCAATTTCTCTACTTCTATAATACATAGTAATACCTACAAAAATAGTTATTAATTTACATTCCCCATATGTCTAATTCATGTTAGGATCATTTTGGGACTGACATTTTATTTTGGGGGGATGTTACAAGGCTTAGAAGTTTAGAAGTAAATCTTGAAATTTGTCAGAAATTTTCAGGTCTGAAGTCACTTTGTGAGGCTTGCATACTAGAAACCACCCAAAAATGACCCCATTCTAGAAACTACACCCCTCAAGGTATTCAAAACTGATTTTACAAATGTCATTAACCCTTTAGGTGTTCCACAAGAATTAATGGAAAATAGAGATACAATTTCAAAATTTAACTTTTTGGGCAGATTTTCCATTATTATTATTTTTTTCCAGTTACAAAGCAAGGGTTAACAGCCAAACAAAACTTAATATTTATGGCCCTGATTCTGTAGTTTACAGAAACACCCCATATGTGGTCGTAAACTGCTGTACAGGCACATGGCAGAACGAAGAAGGAAAGGAATGCCATACGGTTTTTAGAAGGCAAATTTTGCTAGACTGTTTTTTTTTTTTACACCATGTCCCATTTTAAGCCCCCCTGATGCACCCCTAGAGTAGAAACTCCATAAAAGTGACCCCATCTAAGAAACTACACCCCTCAATGTATTAAAAATGGATTTTACAAACGTCATTAACCCTTTAGGTGTTCCACAAGAGTTATTGGCAAATAGAAACTCCAAAAAAGTGACCCCATTTTAGAAACTACGGGATAGGGTGAAAGTTTTTTTGGTACTAGCTTAGTGTACATATGATTTTTGGTTGCTCTATATTACACTTTTTGTGAGGCAAGGTAACAAGAAATAGCTGTTTTGGCACTGTTTTTATTTTTTGTTATTTACAACATTCATCTGACAGGTTAGATCATGTGGTATTTTTATAAACCAGGTTGTCATGGACGTGGCGATGCCTAATAAGTATAGTTTTTTATATTTATGTAAGTTTTACACATTGATTTCATAAAAAAATATAAAAAATCATGTTTTAGTGTTTCCATAGTCTGAGAGCCATAGTTTTTTTTCAGTTTTTGGGCGATTATCTTGTGTAGGGTATAATTTTTTGCGGGATAAGATGAGTTTGATTGGCACTATTTTGGGGTGCGTGTGACTTTTTGATCGCTTGTATTACACTTTTTGTGATGTAAGGTGACAAAAAAAGAAAAACTGTGCTAAATATACAATTTTTATTTTTTACGGTGTTCATCTGAGGGGTTAGGTCATGTGATATTTTTATAGAGCCAGTCGATATGGATGCAGCGATACCTAATATGTATACTTTTCTATAATTTATGTAAGTTTTGAACAATAACAGCTTTTTTTTATTTTAAAAAATGATGTTTTAGTGTCTTCATATTCTAAGCCATATTTTTTTTATTTTTTGGGGCGAATCTCTCAGGTAGGGGCTCATTTTTTGAGGGATGAGGTGACGGTTAGATTGGTACTATTTTGGTGGGCATACGCCTTTTTGATCGCTTGCTGTTGTACTTTTTGTGATCTGAGTTGACAAAAAATAGTTTATTTAGCACAGTTTTTATTTTTTATTTTTTATCGTGTTCATCTGAGGGGTTAGGTCATGTGATATGTTTATAGAGCCGGTCGATACAGACGCGGCGATACCTAATATGTCAATTTTTTTTCTCCCCTATTTTTTACCAATTGTTTTTTACTTTATTTGGGGAAAATAATGTTTTTGTTTATTTTTACTTGAAACTTTAAATTTTTGGGGGAAAACTTTATTTTTTCACTTTATTTTTTGTCCCACTTTTGGACTTCAACTTTTGTGGTCTAATCCTTTACAATGCATTCCAATACTTCTGTATTGGAATGCATTGGCTGTATGAGTAATATTGTGTGTATTAATCATACAGCTTCCTGCCTGTAAGATCCAGGGGGCTGGATCTCACAAACTCATCACCGGAAGGCAGCATGATGCCTTCCATGCCGTCGGGTCCCCCCTACAGCCCCACGGGGACCCGATGGCATTGCCGACCGCAACCACCGCCGGATGCAAAAGCCGCAAACCGCAGGTCTGAATTGACCTGCGGTTTGCGGCGATCGCCGACACGGGGGGGGGGGACATGATCCCCCTGGGCATTGAGCCAAGGTGCCTGCTCAATGATTTGAGCAGGCACTTTGTTCCGATCATCGCCCTCCGGTGCGTCATGTGTTCTGAAGAGGTTAAGAGAGCAGAGTGCTGTTGAGTAGGGATGAGCGAACTCGAACTGTATAGTTCGGGTTCGTACCGAATTTTGGGGTGTCCGTGACACGGACCCGAACCCGGACATTTTCGTAAAAGTCCGGGTTCGGGTTCGGTGTTCGTCGCTTTCTTCGCGCTTTTGTGACGCTTTCTTGGCGCTTTTTGAAAGGCTGCAAAGCAGCCAATCAACAAGCGTCATACTACTTGCCCCAAGAGGCCATCACAGCCATGCCTACTATTGGCATGGCTGTGATTGGCCAGAGCACCATGTGACCCAGCCTCTATTTAAGCTGGAGTCACATAGCGCCGCCCGTCACTCTGCTCTGATTAGCGTAGGGAGAGGTTGCGGCTGCGACAGTAGGGCGAGATTAGGCAGATTAACTCCTCCAAAGGACTTGATTAACTGATCGATCTGCAGCTGTGGATCATTGAGCTGCTGATCCTCAATTGCTCACTGTTTTTAGGCTGCACAGACCGTTTGTCAGTCACATTTTTCTGGGGTGATCGGCGGCCATTTTGTGTCTTGTGGTGCGCCAGCACAAGCTGCGACCAAGTGCATTTAACCCTCAATGGTGTGGTTGTTTTTTGGCTAAAGCCTACATCAGGGTGAAGCTGTCACACCAAGTGCATTTAACCAGCAATAGTCTGTTCATTTTTTGGCCATATACAAAATCAGGGGCAAGCTGCGCCTGTCACCAAGTGCATTTAACCCTCAATGGTGTGGTTGTTTTTTGGCTAAAGCCTACATCAGGGTGAAGCTGTCACACCAAGTGCATTTAACCAGCAATAGTCTGTTCATTTTTTGGCCATATACTAAATCAGGGGCAAGCTGCGCCTGTCACCAAGTGCATTTAACCCTCAATGGTGTGGTTGTTTTTTGGCTAAAGCCTACATCAGGGTGAAGCTGTCACACCAAGTGCATTTAACCAGCAATAGTCTGTTTATTTTTTGGCCATATCCCAGTCTAATTCTGTCACTAAATCCATACCGGTCACCCAGCGCCTAAATACTAGGCCTCAAATTTATATCCAGCTAAATCTGTCCCTAGTGCTGTAGCTGGGCGAGTTATTTAGTGTCCGTTCAAGCACATTTCTTGTTCTGGGTTGAAATACAATTCCCAATTTAGCAATTTCATAATTTAGTGGTTTCTGCTATATCAGAGCTATTTGAAATCTATCCCTAAAAGGGTATATAATATTCAAGGTGCACATTGGGTCATTCAGAATAACTTCACACACACCCGCTACTGTGTATTTCCAAGTCTAATTCTGTCACTAAACCCATACCTGTCACGCAGCGCCTAAATACTAGGCCTCAAATTTATATCCAGCTAAATCTGTCCCTAGTGCTGTAGCTGGGCGAGTTATTTAGTGTCCGTTCAAGCACATTTCTTGTTCTGGGTTGAAATACAATTCCCAATTTAGCAATTTCATAATTTAGTGGTTTCTGCTATATCAGAGCTATTTGAAATCTATCCCTAAAAGGGTATATAATATTCAAGGTGCACATTGGGTCATTCAGAATAACTTCACACACACCCGCTACTGTGTATTTCCAAGTCTAATTCTGGCACTAAACCCATACCTGTCACCCAGCGCCTAAATACTAGGCCTCAAATTTATATCCCGCTAAATCTGTCCTTAGTGCTGTAGCTGGGCGAGTTATTTAGTGTCCGTTCAAGCACATTTCTTGTTCTGGGTTGAAATACAATTCCCAATTTAGCAATTTCATAATTTAGTGGTTTCTGCTATATCAGAGCTATTTGAAATCTATCCCTAAAAGGGTATATAATATTCAAGGTGCACATTGGGTCATTCAGAATAACTTCACACACACCCGCTACTGTGTATTTCCAAGTCTAATTCTGGCACTAAACCCATACCTGTCACCCAGCGCCTAAATACTAGGCCTCAAATTTATATCCCGCTAAATCTGTCCTTAGTGCTGTAGCTGGGCGAGTTATTTAGTGTCCGTTCAAGCACATTTCTTGTTCTGGGTTGAAATACAATTCCCAATTTAGCAATTTCATAATTTAGTGGTTTCTGCTATATCAGAGCTATTTGAAATCTATCCCTAAAAGGGTATATAATATTCAAGGTGCACATTGGGTCATTCAGAATAACTTCACACACACCCGCTACTGTGTATTTCCAAGTCTAATTCTGGCACTAAACCCATACCTGTCACCCAGCGCCTAAATACTAGGCCTCAAATTTATATCCCGCTAAATCTGTCCTTAGTGCTGTAGCTGGGCGAGTTATTTAGTGTCCGTTCAAGCACATTTCTTGTTCTGGGTTGAAATACAATTCCCAATTTAGCAATTTCATAATTTAGTGGTTTCTGCTATATCAGAGCTATTTGAAATCTATCCCTAAAAGGGTATATAATATTCAAGGTGCACATTGGGTCATTCAGAATAACTTCACACACACCCGCTACTGTGTATTTCCAAGTCTAATTCTGGCACTAAACCCATACCTGTCACCCAGCGCCTAAATACTAGGCCTCAAATTTATATCCCGCTAAATCTGTCCTTAGTGCTGTAGCTGGGCGAGTTATTTAGTGTCCGTTCAAGCACATTTCTTGTTCTGGGTTGAAATACAATTCCCAATTTAGCAATTTCATAATTTAGTGGTTTCTGCTATATCAGAGCTATTTGAAATCTATCCCTAAAAGGGTATATAATATTCAAGGTGCACATTGGGTCATTCAGAATAACTTCACACACACCCGCTACTGTGTATTTCCAAGTCTAATTCTGGCACTAAACCCATACCTGTCACCCAGCGCCTAAATACTAGGCCTCAAATTTATATCCCGCTAAATCTGTCCTTAGTGCTGTAGCTGGGCGAGTTATTTAGTGTCCGTTCAAGCACATTTCTTGTTCTGGGTTGAAATACAATTCCCAATTTAGCAATTTCATAATTTAGTGGTTTCTGCTATATCAGAGCTATTTGAAATCTATCCCTAAAAGGGTATATAATATTCAAGGTGCACATTGGGTCATTCAGAATAACTTCACACACACCCGCTACTGTGTATTTCCAAGTCTAATTCTGGCACTAAACCCATACCTGTCACCCAGCGCCTAAATACTAGGCCTCAAATTTATATCCCGCTAAATCTGTCCTTAGTGCTGTAGCTGGGCGAGTTATTTAGTGTCCGTTCAAGCACATTTCTTGTTCTGGGTTGAAATACAATTCCCAATTTAGCAATTTCATAATTTAGTGGTTTCTGCTATATCAGAGCTATTTGAAATCTATCCCTAAAAGGGTATATAATATTCAAGGTGCACATTGGGTCATTCAGAATAACTTCACACACACCCGCTACTGTGTATTTCCAAGTCTAATTCTGGCACTAAACCCATACCTGTCACCCAGCGCCTAAATACTAGGCCTCAAATTTATATCCCGCTAAATCTGTCCTTAGTGCTGTAGCTGGGCGAGTTATTTAGTGTCCGTTCAAGCACATTTCTTGTTCTGGGTTGAAATACAATTCCCAATTTAGCAATTTCATAATTTAGTGGTTTCTGCTATATCAGAGCTATTTGAAATCTATCCCTAAAAGGGTATATAATATTCAAGGTGCACATTGGGTCATTCAGAATAACTTCACACACACCCGCTACTGTGTATTTCCAAGTCTAATTCTGGCACTAAACCCATACCTGTCACCCAGCGCCTAAATACTAGGCCTCAAATTTATATCCCGCTAAATCTGTCCTTAGTGCTGTAGCTGGGCGAGTTATTTAGTGTCCGTTCAAGCACATTTCTTGTTCTGGGTTGAAATACAATTCCCAATTTAGCAATTTCATAATTTAGTGGTTTCTGCTATATCAGAGCTATTTGAAATCTATCCCTAAAAGGGTATATAATATTCAAGGTGCACATTGGGTCATTCAGAATAACTTCACACACACCCGCTACTGTGTATTTCCAAGTCTAATTCTGGCACTAAACCCATACCTGTCACCCAGCGCCTAAATACTAGGCCTCAAATTTATATCCCGCTAAATCTGTCCTTAGTGCTGTAGCTGGGCGAGTTATTTAGTGTCCGTTCAAGCACATTTCTTGTTCTGGGTTGAAATACAATTCCCAATTTAGCAATTTCATAATTTAGTGGTTTCTGCTATATCAGAGCTATTTGAAATCTATCCCTAAAAGGGTATATAATATTCAAGGTGCACATAGGGTCATTCAGAATAACTTCACACACACGCTTCTGTGCATTTCCAAGTCTAATTCTGTCACTAAATCCATACCGGTCACCCAGCGCCTAAATACTAGGCCTCAAATTTATATCCAGCTAAATCTGTCCCTAGTGCTGTAGCTGGGCGAGTTATTTAGTGTCCGTTCAAGCACATTTCTTGTTCTGGGTTGAAATACAATTCCCAATTTAGCAATTTCATAATTTAGTGGTTTCTGCTATATCAGAGCTATTTGAAATCTATCCCTAAAAGGGTATATAATATTCAAGGTGCACATAGGGTCATTCAGAATAACTTCACACACCCGCTACTGTGCATTTCCAAATCTAATTCTGTCACTAAACCCATACCTGTCACCCAGCGCCTAAATACTAGGCCTCAAATTTATATCCCGCTAAATCTCTCGTTACCGCTGTCCTGTTGTGGCTGGGAAAGTTATTTAGTGTCCGTCAAAGCACATTTTTTGTTCTGGGTTGAAATACAATTCCCAATTTAGCAATTTCATAATTTAGTCGTTTCTGCTATATCAGAGCTATTTGAAATCTATCCCTAAAAGGGTAGATCATATTGAAGGTGCACATAGGGTCATTCAGAATAACTTCACACACACGCTTCTGTGCATTTCCAAGTCTAATTCTGTCACTAAATCCATACCGGTCACCCAGCGCCTAAATACTAGGCCTCAAATTTATATCCCGCTGAATTTGAATACAATACATTGGGCCAAATAATATATTTGTTGTTGTGGTGAACCATAACAATGAGAAAAACATCTAGTAAGGGACGCGGACGTGGACATGGTCGTGGTGGTGTTAGTGGACCCTCTGGTGCTGGGAGAGGACGTGGCCGTTCTGCCACATCCACACGTCCTAGTGTACCAACTACCTCAGGTCCCAGTAGCCGCCAGAATTTACAGCGATATATGGTGGGGCCCAATGCCGTTCTAAGGATGGTAAGGCCTGAGCAGGTACAGGCATTAGTCAATTGGGTGGCCGACAGTGGATCCAGCACGTTCACATTATCTCCCACCCAGTCTTCTGCAGAAAGCGCACAGATGGCGCCTGAAAACCAACCCCATCAGTCTGTCACATCACCCCCATGCATACCAGGGAAACTGTCTCAGCCTCAAGTTATGCAGCAGTCTCTTATTCTGTTTGAAGACTCCGCTGGCAGGGTTTCCCAAGGGCATCCACCTAGCCCTTCCCCAGCGGTGAAAGACATAGAATGCACTGACGCACAACCACTTATGTTTCCTGATGATGAGGACATGGGAATACCACCTCAGCATGTCTCTGATGATGACGAAACACAGGTGCCAACTGCTGCGTCTTTCTGCAGTGTGCAGACTGAACAGGAGGTCAGGGATCAAGACTGGGTGGAAGACGATGCAGGGGACGATGAGGTCCTAGACCCCACATGGAATGAAGGTCGTGCCACTGACTTTCACAGTTCGGAGGAAGAGGCAGTGGTGAGACCGAGCCAACAGCGTAGCAAAAGAGGGAGCAGTGGGCAAAAGCAGAACACCCGCCGCCAAGAGACTCCGCCTGCTACTGACCGCCGCCATCTGGGACCGAGCACCCCAAAGGCAGCTTCAAGGAGTTCCCTGGCATGGCACTTCTTCAAACAATGTGCTGACGACAAGACCCGAGTGGTTTGCACGCTGTGCCATCAGAGCCTGAAGCGAGGCATTAACGTTCTGAACCTGAGCACAACCTGCATGACCAGGCACCTGCATGCAAAGCATGAACTGCAGTGGAGTAAACACCTTAAAACCAAGGAAGTCACTCAGGCTCCCCCTGCTACCTCTTCTGCTGCTGCCGCCTCGGCCTATTCTGCTGCTGCCGCCTCGGCCTCTTCCTCCGCCTCTGGAGGAACGTTGGCACCTGCCGCCCAGCAAACAGGGGATGTACCACCAACACCACCACCACCACCTCCGTCACCAAGCGTCTCAACCATGTCACACGCCAGCGTTCAGCTCTCCATCTCACAAACATTTGATAGAAAGCGTAAATTCCCACCTAGCCACCCTCGATCCCTGGCCCTGAATGCCAGCATTTCTAAACTACTGGCCTATGAAATGCTGTCATTTAGGCTGGTGGACACAGACAGCTTCAAACAGCTCATGTCGCTTGCTGTCCCACAGTATGTTGTTCCCAGCCGGCACTACTTCTCCAAGAGAGCCGTGCCTTCCCTGCACAACCAAGTATCCGATAAAATCAAGTGTGCACTGCGCAACGCCATCTGTGGCAAGGTCCACCTAACCACAGATACGTGGACCAGTAAGCACGGCCAGGGACGCTATATCTCCCTAACTGCACACTGGGTAAATGTAGTGGCAGCTGGGCCCCAGGCGGAGAGCTGTTTGGCGCACGTCCTTCCGCCGCCAAGGATCGCAGGGCAACATTCTTTGCCTCCTGTTGCCACCTCCTCCTTCTCGGCTTCCTCCTCCTCTTCTTCCACCTGCTCATCCAGTCAGCCACACACCTTCACCACCAACTTCAGCACAGCCCGGGGTAAACGTCAGCAGGCCATTCTGAAACTCATATGTTTGGGGGACAGGCCCCACACCGCACAGGAGTTGTGGCGGGGTATAGAACAACAGACCGACGAGTGGTTGCTGCCGGTGAGCCTCAAGCCCGGCCTGGTGGTGTGTGATAATGGGCGAAATCTCGTTGCAGCTCTGGGACTAGCCAATTTGACGCACATCCCTTGCTTGGCGCATGTGCTGAATTTGGTGGTGCAGAAGTTCATTCACAACTACCCCGACATGTCAGAGCTGCTGCATAAAGTGCGGGCCGTCTGTTCGCGCTTCCGGCGTTCACATCCTGCCGCTGCTCGCCTGTCTGCGCTACAGCGTAACTTCGGCCTTCCCGCTCACCGCCTCATATGCGACGTGCCCACCAGGTGGAACTCCACCTTGCACATGCTGGACAGACTGTGCGAGCAGCAGCAGGCCATAGTGGAGTTTCAGCTGCAGCACGCACGGGTCAGTCGCACTACAGAACAGCACCACTTCACCACCAATGACTGGGCCTCCATGCGAGACCTGTGTGCCCTGTTGCGCTGTTTCGAGTACTCCACCAACATGGCCAGTGGCGATGACACCGTTATCAGCGTTACAATACCACTTCTATGTCTCCTTGAGAAAACACTTAGGGCGATGATGGAAGAGGAGGTGGCCCAGGAGGAGGAGGAGGAGGAGGAGGAAGAGGGGTCATTTTTAGCACTTTCAGGCCAGTCTCTTCGAAGTGACTCAGAGGGAGGTTTTTGGCAACAGCAGAGGCCAGGTACAAATGTGGCCAGCCAGGGCCCACTACTGGAGGACGAGGAGGACGAGGATGAGGAGGAGGTGGAGGAGGATGAGGATGAAGCATGGTCACAGCGGGGTGGCACCCAACGCAGCTCGGGTCCATCACTGGTGCGTGGCTGGGGGGAAAGGCAGGACGATGACGATACGCCTCCCACAGAGGACAGCTTGTCCTTATCCCTGGGCAGCCTGGCACACATGAGCGACTACATGCTGCAGTGCCTGCGCAACGACAGCAGAGTTGCCCACATTTTAACCTGTGCGGACTACTGGGTTGCCACCCTGCTGGATCCACGCTACAAAGACAATGTGCCCACCTTACTTCCTGCACTGGAGCGTGATAGGAAGATGCGCGAGTACAAGCGCACGTTGGTAGACGCGCTACTGAGAGCATTCCCAAATGTCACAGGGGAACAAGTGGAAGCCCAAGGCCAAGGCAGAGGAGGAGCAAGAGGTCGCCAAGGCAGCTGTGTCACGGCCAGCTCCTCTGAGGGCAGGGTTAGCATGGCAGAGATGTGGAAAACTTTTGTCAACACGCCACAGCTAACTGCACCACCACCTGATACGCAACGTGTTAGCAGGAGGCAACATTTCACTAACATGGTGGAACAGTACGTGTGCACACCCCTCCACGTACTGACTGATGGTTCGGCCCCATTCAACTTCTGGGTCTCTAAATTGTCCACGTGGCCAGAGCTAGCCTTTTATGCCTTGGAGGTGCTGGCCTGCCCGGCAGCCAGCGTTTTGTCTGAACGTGTATTCAGCACGGCAGGGGGCGTCATTACAGACAAACGCAGCCGCCTGTCTACAGCCAATGTGGACAAGCTGACGTTCATAAAAATGAACCAGGCATGGATCCCACAGGACCTGTCCGTCCCTTGTCCAGATTAGACATTAACTACCTCCCCATAACCATATATTATTGGACTCCAGGGCACTTCCTCATTCAATCCTATTTTTATTTTCATTTTACCATTATATTGCGATGCTACCCAAAGTTGAATGAACCTCTCCTCTGCCTGTGTGCTAGGCCTAAATATATGCCAATGGACTGTTGCAGTGGTGGCTGACATGAAGCCTGATTCTCTGCTATGACATGCAGACTAATTCTCTGCTGACATGAAGCCAGATTGTCTGTTACGGGACCTCTCTCCTCTGCCTGGGTGCTGGGCCTAAATTTATGACAATGGACTGTTGCAGTGGTGGCTGACGTGAAGCCTCATTCTCTGCTATGACATGCAGACTGATTCTCTGCTGACATGAAGCCAGATTGTCTGTTACGGGACCTCTCTCCTCTGCCTGTGTGCTAGGCCTAAATATATGCCAATGGACTGTTGCAGTGGTGGCTGACGTGAAGCCTGATTCTCTGCTATGACATGCAGACTGATTCTCTGCTGACATGAAGCCAGATCCTCTGTTACGGGACCTCTCTCCTCTGCCTGTGTGTGTGCTGGGCCTAAATATATGCCAATGGACTGTTGCAGTGGTGGCTGACGTGAAGCCTCATTCTCTGCTATGACATGCAGACTAATTCTCTGCTGACATGAAGACAGATTCTCTGTTACGGGACCTCCCTCCTCTGCCTGGGTGCTGGGCCTAAATATATGCCAATGGACTGTTGCAGTGGTGGGTGACGTGAAGCCTCATTCTCTGCTATGACATGCAGACTAATTCTCTGCTGACATGAAGCCAGATTGTCTGTTACGGGACCTCTCTCCTCTGCCTGTGTGTGTGCTGGGCCTAAATATATGCCAATGGACTGTTGCAGTGGTGGCTGACGTGAAGCCTCATTCTCTGCTATGACATGCAGACTAATTCTCTGCTGACATGAAGACAGATTCTCTGTTACGGGACCTCTCTCCTCTGCCTGTGTGTGTGCTGGGCCTAAATATATGCCAATGGACTGTTGCAGTGGTGGCTGACGTGAAGCCTCATTCTCTGCTATGACATGCAGACTAATTCTCTGCTGACATGAAGACAGATTCTCTGTTACGGGACCTCCCTCCTCTGCCTGGGTGCTGGGCCTAAATATATGCCAATGGACTGTTGCAGTGGTGGGTGACGTGAAGCCTGATTCTCTGCTATGACATGCAGACTAATTCTCTGCTGACATGAAGACAGATTCTCTGTTACGGGACCTCTCTCCTCTGCCTGTGTGTGTACTGGGCCTAAATATATGCCAATGGACTGTTGCAGTGGTGGCTGACGTGAAGCCTCATTCTCTGCTATGACATGCAGACTAATTCTCTGCTGACATGAAGACAGATTCTCTGTTACGGGACCTCCCTCCTCTGCCTGGGTGCTGGGCCTAAATATATGCCAATGGACTGTTGCAGTGGTGGCTGACGTGAAGCCTCATTCTCTGCTATGACATGCAGACTGATTCTCTGCTGACATGAAGCCAGATCGTCTGTTACGGGACCTCTCTGCTCTGCCTGTGTGCTAGGCCTAAATATATGCCAATGGACTGTTGCAGTGGTGGGTGACGTGAAGCCTCATTCTCTGCTATGACATGCAGACTGATTCTCTGCTGTCATGAAGCCAGATTGTCTGTTACGGGACCTCTCTGCTCTGCCTGTGTGCTAGGCCTAAATATATGCCAATGGACTGTTGCAGTGGTGGGTGACGTGAAGCCTCATTCTCTGCTATGACATGCAGACTAATTCTCTGCTGACATGAAGACAGATTCTCTGTTACGGGACCTCCCTCCTCTGCCTGGGTGCTGGGCCTAAATATATGCCAATGGACTGTTGCAGTGGTGGGTGACGTGAAGCCTCATTCTCTGCTATGACATGCAGACTGATTCTCTGCTGACATGAAGCCAGATTGTCTGTTACGGGACCTCTCTCCTCTGCCTGTGTGTGCTGGGCCTAAATATATGCCAATGGACTGTTGCAGTGGTGGCTGACGTGAAGCCTCATTCTCTGCTATGACATGCAGACTAATTCTCTGCTGACATGAAGACAGATTCTCTGTTACGGGACCTCTCTCCTCTGCCTGGTGTGCTGGGCCTAAATATATGCCAATGGACTGTTGCAGTGGTGGCTGACGTGAAGCCTCATTCTCTGCTATGACATGCAGACTAATTCTCTGCTGACATGAAGACAGATTCTCTGTTACGGGACCTCCCTCCTCTGCCTGGGTGCTGGGCCTAAATATATGCCAATGGACTGTTGCAGTGGTGGGTGACGTGAAGCCTGATTCTCTGCTATGACATGCAGACTAATTCTCTGCTGACATGAAGACAGATTCTCTGTTACGGGACCTCTCTCCTCTGCCTGTGTGTGCTGGGCCTAAATATATGCCAATGGACTGTTGCAGTGGTGGCTGACGTGAAGCCTCATTCTCTGCTATGACATGCAGACTAATTCTCTGCTGACATGAAGACAGATTCTCTGTTACGGGACCTCCCTCCTCTGCCTGGGTGCTGGGCCTAAATATATGCCAATGGACTGTTGCAGTGGTGGCTGACGTGAAGCCTCATTCTCTGCTATGACATGCAGACTGATTCTCTGCTGACATGAAGCCAGATCGTCTGTTACGGGACCTCTCTGCTCTGCCTGTGTGCTAGGCCTAAATATATGCCAATGGACTGTTGCAGTGGTGGGTGACGTGAAGCCTCATTCTCTGCTATGACATGCAGACTGATTCTCTGCTGTCATGAAGCCAGATTGTCTGTTACGGGACCTCTCTGCTCTGCCTGTGTGCTAGGCCTAAATATATGCCAATGGACTGTTGCAGTGGTGGGTGACGTGAAGCCTCATTCTCTGCTATGACATGCAGACTAATTCTCTGCTGACATGAAGACAGATTCTCTGTTACGGGACCTCCCTCCTCTGCCTGGGTGCTGGGCCTAAATATATGCCAATGGACTGTTGCAGTGGTGGGTGACGTGAAGCCTCATTCTCTGCTATGACATGCAGACTAATTCTCTGCTGACATGAAGCCAGATTGTCTGTTACGGGACCTCTCTCCTCTGCCTGTGTGTGTGCTGGGCCTAAATATATGCCAATGGACTGTTGCAGTGGTGGCTGACGTGAAGCCTCATTCTCTGCTATGACATGCAGACTAATTCTCTGCTGACATGAAGACAGATTCTCTGTTACGGGACCTCTCTCCTCTGCCTGTGTGTGTGCTGGGCCTAAATATATGCCAATGGACTGTTGCAGTGGTGGCTGACGTGAAGCCTCATTCTCTGCTATGACATGCAGACTAATTCTCTGCTGACATGAAGACAGATTCTCTGTTACGGGACCTCCCTCCTCTGCCTGGGTGCTGGGCCTAAATATATGCCAATGGACTGTTGCAGTGGTGGGTGACGTGAAGCCTGATTCTCTGCTATGACATGCAGACTAATTCTCTGCTGACATGAAGACAGATTCTCTGTTACGGGACCTCTCTCCTCTGCCTGTGTGTGTGCTGGGCCTAAATATATGCCAATGGACTGTTGCAGTGGTGGCTGACGTGAAGCCTCATTCTCTGCTATGACATGCAGACTAATTCTCTGCTGACATGAAGACAGATTCTCTGTTACGGGACCTCCCTCCTCTGCCTGGGTGCTGGGCCTAAATATATGCCAATGGACTGTTGCAGTGGTGGCTGACGTGAAGCCTCATTCTCTGCTATGACATGCAGACTGATTCTCTGCTGACATGAAGCCAGATCGTCTGTTACGGGACCTCTCTGCTCTGCCTGTGTGCTAGGCCTAAATATATGCCAATGGACTGTTGCAGTGGTGGGTGACGTGAAGCCTCATTCTCTGCTATGACATGCAGACTGATTCTCTGCTGTCATGAAGCCAGATTGTCTGTTACGGGACCTCTCTGCTCTGCCTGTGTGCTAGGCCTAAATATATGCCAATGGACTGTTGCAGTGGTGGGTGACGTGAAGCCTCATTCTCTGCTATGACATGCAGACTGATTCTCTGCTGTCATGAAGCCAGATTGTCTGTTACGGGACCTCTCTGCTCTGCCTGTGTGCTAGGCCTAAATATATGCCAATGGACTGTTGCAGTGGTGGGTGACGTGAAGCCTCATTCTCTGCTATGACATGCAGACTGATTCTCTGCTGACATGAAGCCAGATTGTCTGTTACGGGACCTCTCTCCTCTGCCTGTGTGCTAGGCCTAAATATATGCCAATGGACTGTTGCAGTGGTGGCTGACGTGAAGCCTCATTCTCTGCTATGACATGCAGACTAATTCTCTGCTGACATGAAGCCAGATTGTCTGTTACGGGACCTCTCTCCTCTGCCTGGGTGCTGGGCCTAAATTTATGACAATGGACTGTTGCAGTGGTGGCTGACGTGAAGCCTGATTCTCTGCTATGACATGCAGACTGATTCTCTGCTGACATGAAGCCAGATCCTCTGTTACGGGACCTCTCTCCTCTGCCTGTGTGTGTGCTGGGCCTAAATATATGCCAATGGACTGTTGCAGTGGTGGCTGACGTGAAGCCTCATTCTCTGCTATGACATGCAGACTGATTCTCTGCTGACATGAAGCCAGATTCTCTGTTACGGGACCTCTCTCCTCTGCCTGTGTGTGTGCTGGGCCTAAATATATGCCAATGGACTGTTGCAGTGGTGGCTGACGTGAAGCCTCATTCTCTGCTATGACATGCAGACTAATTCTCTGCTGACATGAAGACAGATTCTCTGTTACGGGACCTCCCTCCTCTGCCTGGGTGCTGGGCCTAAATATATGCCAATGGACTGTTGCAGTGGTGGCTGACGTGAAGCCTCATTCTCTGCTATGACATGCAGACTAATTCTCTGCTGACATGAAGACAGATTCTCTGTTACGGGACCTCTCTCCTCTGCCTGGGTGCCGGGGCCTAAATATCTGAGAATGGACTGTTCCAGTGGTGGGTGACGGGAAGCCAGATTCTCTGCTATGGAACCTCTCTCCAATTGATTTTGGTTAATTTTTATTTATTTAATTTTTAATTTAATTCATTTCCCTATCCACATTTGTTTGCAGGGGATTTACCTACATGTTGCTGCCTTTTGCAGCCCTCTAGCTCTTTCCTGGGCTGTTTTACAGCCTTTTTAGTGCCGAAAAGTTCGGGTCCCCATTGACTTCAATGGGGTTCGGGTTCGGGACGAAGTTCGGATCGGGTTCGGATCCCGAACCCGAACATTTCCGGGATGTTCGGCCGAACTTCTCGAACCCGAACATCCAGGTGTTCGCTCAACTCTACTGTTGAGGTCAAAGTTAAGGGGACAGTCCGCCATGGAGGTCAGTGTTAAGGGGCAGATTGCTGTAGAGGCCACTGTTAAGGTAGCAGGGTGTTATGGAAAACACTATTAAGGAGATGCACCCCTAGAGTAGAAACTCCATAAAAGTGACCCCATCTAAGAAACTACACCCCTCAATGTATTAAAAAGTGGAGGTCACTAATAAAGGGGCCGCTGCGAAGGTCACTGTTAAAGGGGCGGGCTGCTGTGGGGGTCACAGTTAAGGGGACGGTCCGCTATGGAGGTCAGTGTTAAGGGGTAGGGTGCTGAAGGGATTACTGTTAAGGGGGCAGGGTGTTGTAGAGGTAACATTTTAAGGAAACAGAGCACTATGGAGGTTATTGTGGAAATCATTGTTAACTAGTCGGGGTACTGTGGAGGTCAGAAATTAAGCAAATACGCGTAATACTGTGGCCGTGAACAGCAAATTATATATTTTTTTTAGAACATATATAAAACTGCACCGCACAAGGGCTAATAAGACCACAATTACAAAAACTGTTTGCTGGAAATACAGAGGTTTTGAGGCTGAGGCTATTTAAAGGGCTGTGACATCAAAGGGCTGGATGGCTGCTGATTGGCTGCATGCATGGCATTGTGGGTGATCCCTCATTCCCAGAGTTCCTTGCTCCATATCCTAACATGTGCAGCAGCCATTTTAGCTAAAAATGCAATTTGTTACCACGAAGAATGAGGAAATTCGGTGCAAATAAAGTAATTCCTGAAATTTCGATCGAATTCCACTTTGTCCTCTGCTCCAGTGCTCTTTTTCCTCCTCCTCCATCGGCAGTGCTGTGATCTGAAACGCACAGCGTGAGGTCACAGAGAGCACTCACGCCATGTTCAGCCACTGCATTGCCGACAGCCGAGGACCATGAAGCAGTGAGTACAGAGCCTTCACCGCTTCCTGGTTCTCCAGTACTAATGAGCACTTCCATAATGAAAGCGTTCCTTAGTATTCACCCCTTAATACTCAGGGACATTTTTACCCATTTTTTGGGAATAGAAAAGCTTATGAGGTGAAAAATACAGTACATAATTACATTTTTCTGTGTTAAAAAATAAAAACTTTAAGAAGCATCATTTTTTATATTTACAGTAAATCTACAGACCTCTGAGAGATTTTTTTTTGTGTGAGACAAGATATTATTTTTATTGTTACCATTTTGGGGTACATACGATTTTTTTGATCACCTTTATTTTATGGCCAAAAAACTGTGATTTGATCGTTTAGCTTAACCTTTAGGATACTTTATTTTTATTTAAAGGCATTTTCTGGGATTTTCGTATTAATGACCAATCCCCAGGGTAAGTCATCAATATAAAATCAGATGTCTAGCACACTCACCAAACCTTTGGATAGGGATCAGTATGAAAATCCCAGAAAACCCCTTTAAACCCCTTCTTGACATCCACCATACATGTACAGCACAGTGGAAAGTGACTGCCCGACTGCCGCCTTACAGGTACGGCGGGCTGATTGGCAGGGCCGGGACGACACAGAGGCTGGGGAGGCTCCAGCCTCTGGGCGGCAGGCAGGCCACTGATCACGTCGCTGCTGCTGCCTCGCCTGCCGGGCTGCTGGCCGCACTGGAGGACGGCGGCAGTAGTGAGCACTTGGCACTGACTTACGTGCTCCCTCCCGCTTTGCCTCCTGACTCGGTCGCTCTGCTGCTCTGGTCTCTGCTCAGTCGCTTGCCTGACCGGCTGCGTACACTTTGACCTGATGCGCTGTACGCAGTCAGGTCACATGTGCGCAATCTTGCGGCAAGGTAACAAGAAATAGCTTTTTTGGCATCGTTTTTTTTTATTGTTATTTACAACATTCATCTGACAGGTTAGATCATGTGGTAATTTTATAGAGCAGGTTGTCACGGACGCGGCGATACCTAATATGTATACAATTTTTTTTATTTATGTAAGTTTTACCCAATGATTTCATTTTTAAAACAATTTTTTTTTTTAGTTTCTCCATAGTCTAAGAGCCATAGTTTTTACAGTTTTGGGGCGATTATCTTAAGTAGGGTCTCATTTTTTGCGAGATGAGATGACGTTTTGATTGGCACTATGTTGGGGTGCATATGACTTTTTGATCGCTTGCTATTACACTTTTTGTGACGTAAGATGACAAAAAAATGCTTTTTCTACACCGTTTTTATTTTTATTTTTTTACGGTGGTCACCTCAGGGGTTAGGTCATGTGATATTTTTATAGAGCTGGTCGATACGGACGCGGCAATACCTAATATGTATACTTTTTTTATTTTATATAAGTTTGACAAAGTGATTTTATTTTTGAAACAAAAAAAATGATGTTTTAGTGTTTCCAAGAGCCATAGTTTTTTCAGTTTTTGGGTGATTATCTTAAGTAGGGTCTCATTTTTTGCGGGATGAGATGACGGTTTGATTGTTACAATTTTGGCATACATGCGACTTTTTTGATCACTTTTATTACCTTTTTTGGGGAAGTAAGGTGGGCAAAATTTCAATTTCATCATAGTTTTTTATTTTTTATTTTTATGGCGTTCACCGTTTGGGAAAAGTAACATGACCGTTTTATAGATCAGGTCGTTATGGACGCGGCGATACCAAACATGTGTAGGGAATTTTATTTTTCTCATGTTTAATCAGTGATAAATGTGTTTTTTGATTTTTACTTTTATTTTTTATTTTTTTTGACCCAGACCCACTTGGATCTTGAAGATCCAGTGGGTCTGATGTCTGTATAATACAGTATAGTACAATATATATTGCACTGTACTATATTTTACTTACACTGAACAGATCTATGCTTTCAGCATAGATCTGTTAAGCACCATGAACAGCAGGACGCCTGAGAAGGCGTCCTGTTGCCATGGGAACCTTCCCCGTCTGCTCAGTTATGTTCAGAACGGGGAAGGGTAAGGACAGGGCTCTGGGGGGGCTGTCTGGGGGCTCTCTCCCTCTCCATCGGGGGGCTGCAAAGGTACAGACCGCGGTATGGAAAGGGTTAAACGGCTGACATCGCATCACCGATGTCAGCCGTTTATACCAGGGTGCCAGCAATGTGCTGGCACCCTGGTATAACCCACTAGACGCCAACGATTATTATAATGGGAGGCGGGCATGGGATCGCGATCCCGCCTGCCGCACCTCCCGCACCGCCCCGCACCGCCCACAAACCGCCCCCCTGCACCCCGCCACATAAATGAATTCAGGGGTGCAGGGGGGGGGTAAAAAAAAAAACGATTTTTGGCAATTTTTAGGTTTCTGATCCCTGCGGTCCCTGACCGCAGGGATCAGAAACCTAAAAATTGCCAAAAATCGATTTTTTTAACTACTACAGAAACTACATAAAGCGCTGCAAACCGCAGGTCTGAATTGACCTGCGGTTTGCAGCGATCGCCGATACGGGGGGGTCACAGGACCCCCCTCGGCATTGAGCCTGAGTGCCTGGCTGTGTGTAACAGCCGGCACTCAGCGCTGTCACCATGTCTGCAGACATGGTGACAGTTAAATGCGATGAGGAGTATACTAGTCATGGAGCGCTAAGTAGCAGTGCTCCATGACTAGTATACATGTCATAGGTACAGTAGATTGTCACTCTCTCCTTCTCTGATCGCTTCCCTGACAGGAATGGGGACGATCAGAGAAGGAGATGCACACAGTCCCTCCCTAACCCCCCCTTACCTGTCCCGATGCGCTGCGATTGGTCCCTCTGCAGTATTGGACCAATCACAGCGATCGTGGGCGGGTCAGGGGTCCAATACAACTCCTTCTGGCTTCTCTGGTTGCCTAGCAACCCCAGCACGCCGGCTTCACTGAATCTTCAGCGCTTTGGTCCCTGCGCTGACAGTGAAAGCCGATCACGTACATGCGCGTGGGAATGCGGTGAGGCACCACATTCCCCCACGTACATGTATGTGATGTTGCGTGAAGGGGTTAAACACCCTTAATGGCCAGAAACTTTTTTACAATTCTGCACTATACTACTTTCACTGTTTATTGCTCGGTCATGCAACTTACCACCCAAATGAATTTTACCTCCTTTTCTTCTCACTAATAGAGCTTTTATTTGGTGGTATTTCATTGCTGCTGACATTTTAACTTTTTTGTTATTAATCAAAATTTACCGAAATTTTTGCAAAAAAATGACATTTTTCACTTTCAGTTGTAAAATTAAAAAAAAACTTCATCTATATATAAATTTTTCTCAAAATTTATTGTTCTACATGTCTTTTATTAAAAAAAATGTTTGGGTATAAAAAAAAATGGTTTGGGTAAAAGTTATAGCATTTACAAACTATGGTACAAAAATGTGAATTTCCGCTTTTTGAAGCAGCTCTGACTTTCTGAGCACCTGTCATGTTTCCTGATGTTCTACAATGCCCAGACAGTATAAAAACCTCACAAATGACCCCATTTCGGAAAGTAGACACCCTAAGGTATTCGCTGATGGGCATAGTGAGTTCATAGAACTTTTTATTTTTTGTCACAAGTTAGCGAAAAATGATATGTAAAAATGGGTACATGTAAAATGACACCCCAAAACACATTGCCCAACTTCTCCTGAGTATGGCGATACCACATGTGTGACACTTTTTTGCAGCCTAGGTGGGCAAAGGGGCCCACATTCCAAAGAGCACTTTTAGGATTTCACAGCATTTTTTACACATTTTGATTTCAAACTACTTCTCACGCATTAGGGCCCCTAAAATGCCAGGGCAGTATAACTACCCCACAAGTGACCCCATTTTGGAAAGAAGACACCCCAAGGTATTTCGTGATGGGCATAGTGAGTTCATGGAAGTTTTTATTTTTTGTCACAGGTTAGTGGAATATGAGACTTTGTAAGAAAAAAAAATCATATTTTTCCGCTAACTTGTGACAAAAAATAAAAAATTCTAGGAACTCGCCATGCCCCTCACGTAATACCTTGGGGTGTCTTCTTTCCAAAATGGGGTCACTTGTGGGGTACTTATACTGCCCTGGCACTTTAGGAGCCCTAATGCGTGAGAAGTAGTTTGAAATCAAAATGTGTAAAAAATGCCCTGTGAAATCCTAAAGGTGCTCTTTGGAATGTGGGCCCCTTTGCCCACCTAGGCTGCAAAAAAGTGTCACACATGTGGGTGAGATAAATATCTTGGTCAAATGCCAACTTTGTATTAAAAAAATGGGAAAAGTTGTCTCTTGCCAAGATATTTCTCTAGGCTGCAAAAAAGTGTCACACATGTGGTATCGCCGTACTCAGGAGAAGTTGGACAATGTGTTTTCGGGTGTCTTTTTACATATACCCATGCTGGGTGAGAGAAATATCTCTGCAAAAGACAACTTTTCCCATTTTTTTTATACAAAGTTAGCATTTGACCGAGATATTTATCTCACCCAGCATGGGTATATGTAAAATGACACCCCAAAACACATTGCCCAACTTCTCCTGAGTATGGCGATACCACATGTGTGACACTTCTTTGCAGCCTAGATGCGCAAAGGGGCCCAAATTCGTTTTAGGAGGGCATTTTTAGACATTTGGATCCCAGACTTCTTCTCACGCTTTAGGGCCCCTAAAATGCCAGGGCAGTATAAATACCCCACATGTGACCCCATTTTGGAAAGAAGACACCCCAAGGTATTCCATGAGAGGCATGGCGAGTTCATAGAAGATTATTTTTTTTTTGCACAAGTTAGCGGAAATTGATTTTATTTTAGTTTTTTTCTCAAAAAGTCTCCCTTTCCGCTAACTTGGGATAAAAAATTCAATCTTTCATGGACTCAATATGCCCCTCAGCGAATACCTTGGGGTGTCTTCTTTCCAAAATGGGGTCATTTGTGGGGTGTACTGCCCTGGCATTTGAGGGTCTCCGCAATCATTACATGTATGGCCAGCATTAGGAGTTTCTGCTATTCTCCTTATATTGAGCATACGGGTAATGAGATTTATTTTTTCATAAGCCTCGGCAAATCTTTTACTGCAGAGGAGAAATCTCGTCTTGCAGCGCCGCATACACCGACTTTTGTGTAATCTGACAGCAGCGCAATGCTTCTGTCAGAATGCACATCAGTGTTGCAGCTAGTCGATCAGTTGGTCCACCTGGAAGGTAAAAAAAAAGAAAAAAGAAAAAAACAGGCCGCAACGCAATAATTTTATTAAATTTATAATAGCATTTGAATGGAACATATAAACTTTATTTAACTTTTTGAACAGAACGTTAACTTTGTGGCGAAGTACAATTTGCACTTTGTCCCAGGTGAAAGGAGAGGTTTGCAGCAGCTCTGTGTGAATGGGCCCTAATAGCCCTGTGTGCCTGTCCTGTGAAACGCAATCCCTATGCTAAGTGTACCTGTGTGTGGTACTTCCGGAAACACTCCCCTAAGCATAGGGCAGGGTGGTCAGGGCAGTCAGGACAGAAATAGCGTGTGTCACGCCTTATTCCACTCCTGCTACAGACACAACATTTTTTTCAGGGTGGCGGTCGGTTTGAGGTACCAGCAACGACACTGGGGAAATGTCGCTCGTGTAGACGGCTCACTACACTGGTGGATGGGGCCACGGAACCTCCTGGATACAGGAGGTTCTCGATGATCTCTTTCTGAAATTTGAGGAAGGATCCTGTTCTTCCAGCCTTACTGTAGAGAACAAAACTATTGTACATAGCCAATTGAATTAAATATACAGACACCTTCTTATACCAGCGCCTGGTCCTGCGGGAAAGTAGATAAGGAGCCAACATCTGGTCATTGAAGTCCACCCCTCCTATGAGCGAATTATAGTCGTGGACACAGAGGGGCTTTTAATGACACTGGTTGCTCGTTCAATTTGGATTGTTGTGTCTGAATGGAGGAGAGCATGTAAACGTCACGCTTGTCACTCCATTTCACCGCGAGCAGTTCTTCGTTACACAAGGCAGCCCTCTCCCCCCTTGCAAGACGGGTGGTAACGAGGCGTTGGGGGAACCCCCGGCGACTAGGTCGTGCGGTGCCACAGCAGCCAACCTGTTCTAGGAACAAATGCCTGAAGAGGGGCACACTTGTGTAGAAATTGTCCACATAAAGATGGTACCCCTTGTCAAATAAGGGTGACACCAAGTCCCAGACTGTCTTCCCACTGCTCCCCAGGTAGTCAGGGCAACCGACCGGCTCCAGGGTCTGATCTTTACCCTCATAGATTCGAAATTTGTGGGTATAGCCTGTGGCCCTTTCACAGAGCTTATACAATTTGACCCCATAAGGCGCCCAGTAAAATGTATAAGGGACTCGTCTATGCAGATTTTTTGCTCAGGGGTATACAAATCTGCAAATTTGTTGTTGAAGTGGTCTATGAGGGGCCGAATTTTGTGGAGCCGGTCAAAAGCTGGGTGGCCTCTTGGACGGGAGGTGCTGTTGTCGCTAAACTGCCGGAAACGCAGGATGGTCTCAAATCGTGTCCTGGATATGGCAGCAGAGAACATGGGCATGTGATGAATTGGTTTTGTGGACCAATATGACCGCAATTCATGCTTTTTGGTTAAGCCCATGTTGAGGAGAAGGCCCAGAAAATTTAAAAATTTGGAAACTTGGACGGGTTTCCACCGGAAAGACTGGGCATAATAGCTTCCCGGGTTGGCGGCTATAAATTCAGTGGCATATCGGTTTGTTTCTGCCACAACTAAGTCCAAGAGCTCCGCAGTCAAGAACAGCTAAAAAAAAAAACTGTGCCGAACCGATCTGAGCTGTCTCAACCCGAACTCCAGACTGGGCGGTGAAAGGGGGAACAATTGGTGCGGCTGAAGTTGGGGGCTGCCAATCAGGGTTTGCCAGCACCTCAGGGACTCTAGGGGCTCTACAGGCCTGTCTATGCGGTGGCTGCGATGGGGGAACTAATGTACGTGCCACCGTACCAGCTTCAACTGCCCTTCTGGTGCTCGCCACTTCACCATGTTGTACGGCAGTGCTGGTACTAGGTCCAGGATGGGCTGCGCTGCTGGTGTATGCCTCACCACATAATCCGACAGCACCAGCCCCACTTTGCTGCCCTTGAAGCGGATCCTGCGCAACCTGTGATCTAGCAACACGGGGCCGGGTACACCTGGTGGTATCAGGGACCTCAACCTCCTCGTACGAAATTTGGGTCAGACTGCCACTGCTTTCTACAGGTTCATGTTCTGACCAGCTGGATTCGTCAGATGAGGGTTCCCATTCATCATCCAACTGGGTCAGAAGCCTGTAGGCCTCTTCAGAAGACTACCCCTTGTTTGCCATTTGGTCAACTAAATTTAGGGGTATTCCCTGAGACTACCCAAGAAAAAAAGCAAGCCTGTCTTACAAATGGGAGGCTAGCGAAGTACCGGAGGCCACTGCGATTGATAAAAAATATCAAAACTGCGCTTGTAAAGTGATTGTGCAGTGATAAAAATAAAAAAAAATTGTCACTGCGGCGGGGCGGGCGTGGGTGAATGCACGTGTGGGCCACCGATCAGGCCTGATAGGGCAAACACTGCGTATTGGGTGGAGGACGAACTAAGGTGACACTAATTCTATTATAGATTTGGCTGTGATCAGTTCTGATCACTTACAGATACTATAAAAGTACAAATGTTGATTAGCGATATTCTAATCAGCGAATCAGTGACTGTGGTGCGGTGGGCTGGGCGCTAAACGATCGCTAACTACCTAACCAAGGGGCCTAAACTATCAGTCAATACCAGTGGAAAAAAAAGTGACAGTTTACACTGATCACTTTTTTCCCTTTCACTAGGTGATTGACAGGGGCAAGAAGGGGTGATCAAGGGGTTAATTGGGGTGATGGAGGGTGATCTGGGGGCTAAGTGTTGTGTTGGGGTGTACTCACTGTGAACTGTGCTCCTCTGCTGGAACCAACCGACGAAATCTGCGTCTCGCGAGATGACGCCCCGGCGCGTCCACTCGGAATAACAGGGCCGCTGCAAAGACGCAATCCTGTGTACGGCGGTCCTGAGGAGGTTAAATAAAGATAATATTCTTTTCCGTCTGATCTGAGGACTGATGGGGTTCTGGATGGGGTAAAATTGCAAGGAACGTCCCGGGGGGGGGGGGGGGGGGTTGGGGTGGATGATGATTAATAACAAACATACATATCTAAATGGCAAATGGCGGGGGGGTGGGGCTTGACTTCAGTCAGCTACTGATCAGTGATCATCAGAGCATTAGAGCTGCAGGATTAAATAACATCTAAGGCTACTTTCACACTAGCGTTCGGGCGGATCCGTTCTGAACGGATCCGCTCATAATAATGCAGACGGAGGCTCCGTTCAGAACGGATCCGTCTGCATTAAAATGGCAAAAAAAAAAGCTAAGTGTGAAAATAGCCTCGGACGGATCCGTCCAGACTTTCAATGTAAAGTCAATGGGGGACGGATCCGCTTGAAGATTGAGCCACATTGTGGCATCTTCAAACGGATCCGTCCCCATTGACTTACATTGTAAGTCTGGACGGATCCGCACGCCTCCGCACGGCCAGGCGGACACCCGAATGCTGCAAGCAGCGTTCAGCTGTCCGCCTGTCCGTGCGGAGGCGAGCGGAGCGGAGGCTGAACGCCGCCAGACTGATGCAGTCTGAGCGGATCCGCTCCATTCAGACTGCATCAGGGCTGGACGGCTGCGTTCGGGTCCGCTCGTGAGCCCCTTCAAACGGAGCTCACGAGCGGACCAACGAACGCTAGTGTGAAAGTAGCCTAAAATGTCTGGTGGGGTAGATGGGGGAGGTCGAGGGCTGATGGGGGGGAGGGGGGGTTAGATGATCTAACCCAGCCCCCCTTCCCCCATCAGCCTTTGTACTACCACCCTATCTACCCGTACCCCTGCAAAACTTGCTGGTTTTTATTCTGTCTTGTTGACAGGATTATGTTTATTTATATTAAGATTATGTGGTTATTGTCTTATATGACTTGTTTTTGCACTTTATTTCTATCTTTATATGATCTAAAGAGGTTGTGCATGTGTTTACAGCTATAGTTAATTGGTACATTAAACTGTGCATATTTATTTGTGATTACAACAGTAAGGCCCCTTTCACACGAGCGAGTTTTCCGTGCGGGTGCAATGCGTGACGTGAATGCATTGCACCTACACTGAATCCTAACCCATTCATTTGAATGGGTCTGTGTACATGAGCATTGTTTTTCACGCATCAGTTCTGCGTTGCATGAAAATCGCAGCATGTTCTATAGGCTGGTTTCACACGGGCGTGACGGATTTGATCCGGATGCGTTCAGGGTGCGTTCAGTGAAAATGCTGCGATTTTGGCACTAAAACAAGTCAGTTTTGTCTGCGATTGCGTTTAGTTGTTCAGTTTTTTCCGCGCGGGTGCAATGCGTTTTGATGCGTTTTTCACGTGCGTGATAAAAAACTGAAGGTTTACAAACAACGTCTCTTAGCAACCATCAGTGAAAAACGCATCGCACCTGCACTTGATTGCGGATGCAATGCGTTTTTCACGCAGCCCCATTCACTTCTATGGGGCCTGTCCTGCGTTACAAACGCAGAATATAGAACATGCTGCGATTTCGAAGCATTGTAGAAGTGATGCGTGAAAAAAACGCTCATGTACACAGCCCCATTGAAATGAATGGTGCCAGATTCAGTGCGGGCGCTATGCGTTCACGTCACGCATGGCACCCGCGCCGAAATCACGCTCGTGTGAAAGGGACTTATTCTGCGTTTGTCACGCAGCCCTGGCCCCATAGTAGTGAATGGGGCTGCGTTAAAAACGCATTGCATCCGCAAGCAAGTGCAGGTGCGATTCGTTTTTCACTGATGGTTGCTAAGAGATGTTGTTTGTAAACCTTCAGTTTTTTATCACGAGCGTGAAAAACGCATCAAAACGCATTGCACCCGCACGGAAAAATCTGAACAACTAAACGCAGTCGCAGATAAAACTTGCCTGCTAAATAGTGCGAGTTTCACTGAATGCATCCGGACCTAATCCGTCACGCTCGTGTGAAAGAGGGCTAAGTATTTAGTAAAGACTCCACAAGTTGGGGGTTGGGGGGGCGCACTTGGGCAGCTCAGCCTCTGTTGGTGGTGGACCTTGTCCCAGCCCTGCTGATTGGGCAATTACTGGAGCTGTGCTCGTCTAATCAGTGGCAGGGGCCCGGCTGTTCCTGACAGCCGAACCCCCGCTGTATATACCGGCATCAGTGAATACACCCATGCTGGAGCTTTAACCCTTTGTATGCCACGTTCTGCGCTGACCACGGCATGTACAGGCTGTTTGAAGGACGGGGATCCGATGGCTGTGAAGACAGCCTGATGCTTTCACAGCCGTCAGGGCTTGCCTTCTATGGAAACCTGTGAGACCTAGCCCCCTGCAAAATGTATTACACTGGTAATACACTGACAGTCAATGCATTACAGTACACATGTATTGTAATGCATTGTAAAGGGGATCAGACCCCCAAAAGTCAATATCCCACAGTGGGAAAAAAGTAAAAAATAAAAGTTTTTTATTTTATTTATTTTTATATAAAAATAATAAAAGTTTCAAGTACAAAAGCAAAAGAAGTGCCCTTTCTCTTCATTAAGCCATATCCGATAAATAAATAGACATATTGGGTATTGCCGCATCTGGAATGACCGGCTCTATAAAAATATCACAAAATCTAGCCAAGCAGATGAACACTGTAAAAATAAATAACTAAAAGGTGTACCATTTTTTGGTCACTTTGCCTTACAAAAAGTATACTTGCAAGTGATCAAAAAGAACATTGTACCCCACAATGGTACCACTGAAAACATCACCTCATCCTGCAAAAAATTTGCTTCTACACAAGATAATTAACACAAAAGTAAAACAAAGTATACCACTCAGAAAATGGCAACACAAAAAGATTTTGTTTAAAATGCTTTTATTGTGTAAGATTGCAAATTTAAAAAAGAAATTAAAAAAAGGACACATTAGGTATTGCTATTAAGAATAGACGTATTAAGTATTGTGCGGCACTCCAGTTGTTGTGAAACTGCAATTCCCAGCATGCTCCATTTATTTCTATGAGAGTTCTAAGAATAGCTGAGAGTTCTAGTTTCACAACAGCTGGAGTGATGCAGGTTTCCCAGTCCTGGTTTACCCCTTCAGGTGAAAGCTGTAAAAAAAAATTATAATAATTAAGAGATGTAAAATAAAAAAAAAGAACAACAGCCATTTTGTGTCATCTTGCCTAACAAATAGCATAATAGTGAGTGGTCAAAGAGTACTATGTAACCCAAAATGGTACCAATGAAAATGTAAAACGTAAAAAAAATACCATATTTTTCGCCCCATAAGACGCACCCCCCACCCCAAAAGTGGCGGGAAAATGCCCCTGCGTCTTATGGGACGAATGCTGCCATTTTACATCACAGTCTGCGATGCTGCAGCGTCACAGACTGCAATGTATCAGCTGGACGGGGGAGGGAGGAGGAGCAATTGTATAATAATAGCTTTCATTGAAGTTCCAATCCCCAGCCCCATCTGTACTACTTACTAAATGTTCTGTAGCAGGCAGAGCAGGGCGGGCGGGCGGCACTGACTGGGCTGTCGGCCGGAACTTTCATAAAGTAGGCGGTGAAGGCACGTGACGTCAGTGACTGCCGGCCGGCCGCCCTGCTCTGCCTGCTACAGGATATTTAGTAAGTAGTACAGATGGGGCTGGGGATCGGAACTTCAATGAAAGCAATTATTATTAAATGTTTAGGTAATAAAGCAGTGAGTGAGCGGTGGGGCAGGAGTACAGTGACCGCACCGGCCCCTCCCACAGGTTATTAGGGCTCTTCTCAATCTACACTTTTGGCCTGGGACAGCTCATAGAGTCCCATGGCTTTCAGTATCACTCCTACGCTGACGACACACAAATCTACCTCTCTGGTCCAGACATCACCACCTTACTATCAAGAATCCCACAATGTCTATCTTCTATATCATCTTTCTTCGCCTCTCGCTTTCTTAAACTTAACATGGATAAGACAGAATTCATAATCTTTCCCCCATCTTGTTCAACCCCCCCAACAGACCTATCTATCACAATCAATGGCTGCACATTATCCCCAGTCAAAAAAGCCCGCTGCCTTGGAGTGACCTTAGATTCTGCCCTTTCCTTCCGACCGCACATCCAAGCCCTTTCCACCACCTGCCGCCTCCAACTCAAAAACATCTCCCGCATCCGTGCTTTCCTTAACTTCGAATCTGCGAAAATGCTCGTACATGCCCTCATTATCTCCCGCCTAGACTACTGCAACATTCTCCT
Organism: Bufo gargarizans; assembly: GCF_014858855.1. Taxonomy (NCBI): domain Eukaryota; kingdom Metazoa; phylum Chordata; class Amphibia; order Anura; family Bufonidae; genus Bufo; species Bufo gargarizans. The sequence goes on along the minus strand of NC_058080.1, from coordinate 522,708,783 downwards.
CTGTGGCCTTCCATCTAGCACCCTCGCACCCCTCCAATCTATCCTCAACTCCGCTGCCCGACTAATCCACCTCTCACCTTATTACTCCTCTGCCTCTCCCCTCTGCCAATCTCTTCACTGGCTCCCCATTGCCCAACGAATCCACTTCAAAGTACTGACAAACACATGCAAGGCCGTCCATAACCTGTCCCCTCCCTACATCTCTGAGCTACTTTCCCGATACATCCCCACACGCACTCTCCGATCCTCACAAGACCTCCTTCTCTCCTCTCCTCTTATCGCCTCTTCCCACAATCAACTCCAAGATTTCTCCCATGCATCCCCCATACTCTGGAACTCGCTACCCCAACATATCAGACTCTCACCTACAGTGGAATCCTTCAAAAGAAACCTGAAAACCCACCTCTTCAGACAAGCCTACAACCAATGACCCTGCTGCCTCTATACCGCCATGACCAACTCAACCCGCACCTACTGTGTCCTTCTCCCATACCATGTAGATTGTAAGCCCTCACGGGCAGGGCCCTCTCTCCTTCTGTACCAGTTTGTAACTCATCTTGTTTATGATTAGTACAATTGTCTGTGTTATGTATGTGCACCGCTTATCATATGTACAGCGCTATGGAATGAATGGCGCTTAAATAATAAATAATAATAATAATAATTTGTGAATGCCACTATTATGGGGTGGGGGATATGTGGATGGCACTTATATAGCAGTACCATCCACAGATCACCCCCCCCCCACAACAGTGCCATCCACAGATCACCCCCCCACAACAGTGCCATCCACAGATCACCCCCCCACAACAGTGCCATCCACAGATCACCCCCCCACAACAGTGCCATCCACAGATCACCCCCCACAACAGTGCCATCCACAGATCACCCCCCACAACAGTGCCATCCACAGATCACCCCCCCACAACAGTGCCATCCACAAATCACCCCCCCACAACAGTGCCATCCACAGATCCCCCCATAACAGTGCCCCCTCATATCCCCACATAACAGTGCCCCCCTCAGATCCCCCATAACAGTGCCCCCCTCAGATCCCCCCATAACAGTGCCATCCACAGATCCCACATAGTAGTGTCACGCACAGACCACCATTAGTTCAAAACCCACCAAAAGCACACCTTTTGGTTAAAAATATATTTTTTCTTATTTTCCTCCTCGAAAACCTAGGTGCGCCTTATGGGCCGGTGTGTCTTATAGGGTGAAACATACGGTATATTGTGGTAATGTGAACAGTTCTGGAAGGTGTGTTGCTCCACTTCAGGTACCTCAGATGGGTGAGACAGATAAAATCCAGAGAGTGGCAGTAATCTCAGCAAAGCTTGGTTGCTGAGACAATTTTGTATACATTTTCTGTGCTGGATTTTACTTGGACTGGTGGCTAGGCTTGGCAGAGGGAGTTGCCAGTCCACACCCTTCCAGTACGGATTTTCTTTTCTACCTGAGGTGATCAAAGGTGAGGCCTGCTGTAATCAGGCTGGCATAAAGCGCCTCAGAGTAGGTCAGTCTGGAGAGAGATACGCTGTGAGATACAGAGACCCAGAGCAGAGGCTCTGTGCGTGGTCTCAGATCGCCAGGCTGAGAGACCCCCGGAGCATTGTGACAGCCTGAAGTTTAGGGAACTCTGTGACGCCGGGATTCAAGGGTCACAAAGCTGGAGCCGGGAGGACTGTTGGGCTATACTTCCCCATACAGGTACGGGACTGATTACAGCCAGAGAGAGTGGGGAACTACGGGCTGAGAAAAAGCTACATATGGATTCCGTGTGTGAACAGGGTTCTGTAGCTGAGTCAGGGCCACGTTAACAGGTGTAGTGAGAGCCCAGCCGGGTAGGTATTTGTTTTGTTTTGATGTATGTGGGAACCTTACCACACCCAGTTATCATTAACTGGACTGTTCTTTGAATGAAAAATGTCCCAATACATGCAATGTTTGGCCCCAAAATCTGCGGTGGACGACGATTCTTGTGAGAATGACACCCCCCCCCCCCCCCAAGTACAGTGATCCCTTACAATGATTATATATATATATATATATATATATATATATAAAGTTTGGACACACCTTCTCATTCAAAGCGTTTTCTTTATTTTCATGACTATGAAAATTGTAGATTCACACTGAAGGCATCAAAACTGTGAATTAACACATGTGGAATTATATACATAACAAAAAAGTGTGAAACAACTGAAAATATGTCATATTCTAGGTTTTTCAAAGTAGCCACCTTTTGCTTTGATTACTGCTTTGCACACTCTGGGCATTCTCTTGATGAAATGGTTTTCACTTCACAGGTGTGCCCTGTCAGGTTTAATAAGTGGGATTTCTTGCATTATAAATGGGGTTGGGACCATCAGTTGCGTTGTGGAGAAGTCAGGTGGATACACAGCTGATAGTTCTACTGAAAAGACTGTTAGAATTTGTATTATCGCAAGAAGAAAGCAGCTAAGTAAAGAAAAACGAGTGGCCATCATTACTTTAAGAAATGAAGGTCAGTCAGTCCGAAAAATTGGGAAAACTTTGAATGTGTCCCCAAGTGCAGTCACAAAAACCATCAAGCGCTACAAAGAAACTGGCTCACATGTGGACTGCCCCAGTAAAGGAAGACCAAGACTCACCTCTGCTGCAGAGGATAAATTTATCTGAGTCACCAGCCTCAGAAATCGCAGGTTAACAGCAGCTCAGATTAGAGACCAGGTCAATGCCACACAGAGTTCTAGCAGCAGACACATCTCTAGAACAACTGTTAAGAGGAGACTGTGTGAATCAGGCCTTCATGGTAGAATATCTGCTAGGAAACCACTGCTAAGGACAGGCAACAAGCAGAAGAGACTTGTTTGGGCTAAAGAACACAAGGAATGGACATTAGACCAGTGGAAATCTGTGCTTTGGTCTGATGAGTCCAAATTTGAGATCTTTGGTTCCAACCACCGTGTCTTTGTGCGACACAGAAAAGGTGAACGGATGGACTCTACATGCCTGGTTCCCACCGTGAAGCATAGAGGAGGAGGTGTGATGGTGTGGGCTAGTTTATACCTGGTGCTGTGACCTCTCTTTCCCTGTTAGCTGAGTATTTGTGAGGGAGTTTGTATTTGACATCCCTACATGAGGTCTCCTCCCCCTCCTTCAACCTTGTGCCTTATGTCTTATATATTGTCTGTTTTTTGATCATGTCTTGATAAATTACATATATTTTATATGTGTGTCTCCAATCTTTCTTTGGGGTTATTGGTTTGCTTCTTATGTTGGTTCAGTTCACAAAATTTAGTTCCCTGTCAGCAATGCAGAGCAGGAGTTCATTCACGGCAAAAGGGGGCTCATGTCACCCAGCAACAGAACAGAGGATTTTGAGAGATTTAGGCCCCTGTCACCCAGGCACAGCAGGGGTTTGTATATGCAAAAAAATTTTAAAATGTCACCTGACAATTGAAAATGAGAATTTTTTCAATTTAGGGCACTAAAATTAGCACTTTTTTTTATTTAAAATGGCTCTAAAATAGTCCCTGAAAAGGCTAGAGGGATGTCAAAGGCAGTAAAATGACAGCATGGCAACTGCTCTGCAAACAAATGTGGATAGGGAAATAACTTAAAATGAAATAAAATAACTAAAAGTAATAAAGGAGGTGGATATGGAGTCGGAGGTTGAGGAGGCGGTGAATGTGGTTTTGTAAGTGGAGGCAGCAATGGAGGAGGAGGAGGTAGCCAACAATGTGTTTTTTTTTATTTAGGTAGGTAGCCCCCAAAATACTGGGACAAAAAAAAAAAGAAAAAAAAGAATCATTGCACTTGGCTTGAGTACAAGAATGTATGTTTGATGGTGGTATAAATGTCTATTCTGGACAAGGTACAGACAAGTCTTGTGGGATCCAAGCATGGTTCATTTTAATAAACGTGAGCTTGTCCAAGCACCTCCAAGGCATACAGGGCAAGCTCTAGCCATGTGGAAAATTTGGAGACCCAGAAGTTGAATGGGGCAGAACCATCAGTCAGTACATGTAGTCGTGTGCACAGGTACTGTTCCACCATGTTGTTAAAATGCTGCCTCCTGCTAATACGCTCCATATCAGCAGTTGGGGCCGGCTGTTGGGGCGAGGTGACAAAGCTTTTCCACATGGCCATGCTAACCCTGCCATCTGTGGTGCTGGCACTGAGACAGCTGCGTTGACGACCTCTTCTTCCTCCCCTGCCTTTGCCTTGTGCTTCCACTTGTCCCTCGGCATCAGTCGGGAATGCTCTCAGGAGCGCATCTACCAGCATGCGCCTGTAGTCGCGCATCTTCCGATCACGCTCCAGTGAGGGAATTAAGGACGGCACATTGTCTTTGTAATGGGGATCCAGCAGGGTGGCCACCCAGTAGTCAGCACACGTTAAAATGTGGGCAACTCTGCTCTGCTTTTGTACCCTGCTCCCGCTTTTGCTACGCTGTTGGCGCGGTCTCACCACTGCCTCTTCCTCCGAACTGTGAAAGTCAGTGGCACGACCTTCATTCCATGTGGGGTCTAGGACCTCATCGTCCCCTGCATCGTCTTCCACCCAGTCTTCCTCCCTGACCTCTTTTTTGGTCTGCACACTGCAGAAAGACGCAGCAGTTGGCACCTGTGTTTCGTCATCATCAGAGACGTGCTGAGGTGGTATTCCCATTTCATCATCAGGAAACATAAGTGGTTGTGCATCAGTGCATTCTATGTCTTCCTCCCCTGAGGAAGGGCTAGGTGGATGCCCTTGGTAAACCCTGCCAGCAGAGTCTTCAAACAGCATAAGAGACTGCTGCATGACTTGAGGCTCAGATAGGTTCCCCGATATGCACGGGGGTGATGTGACAGACTGATGGGCATGGGTTTCAGGCGCCACTTGTGTGCTTTCTGCAGAAGACTGGGTGGGAGATAATGTGAACGTGCTGGATCCACTTTAGGCCAACCAATTGACTAGCGCGTGTACTTGCTCAGGCCTTACCATCCTTAGAACGGCATTAGGTCTAACCAATTATCGCTGTCGATTCTGGCGGCTACTAGGACCTGAGGTAGTAGGTTCAGTAGGACGTGTAGCTGTGGCAGAACGGCCACTTCCTCTCCCTGCCCCAGAGGCTCCACCAACACCATGACCGCGTCCCTTATTAGAGGTTTGCCTCATAGTTAGCGTCACAAAGCAAAGTGGTTAAGTATGTTAAAAATAATTAACCGCCAATATAAACCCTGATGTAGGGTATTGCACTCTATTTTATTTTTTTAAACTCTATATGACAGCGGTATTTGTGGCCTAAATGTGACAGTCACCTATACACGTGTAATCACAGATGTGCACTATAGCAGAGGATTTTTTCACCACAGTATCTTATAGGCCTTAATTGTGGCCTAAATGTCACAGTCATTTATGCACGTCTAATCCCAGATGTGCAGTATATTAGAGGGTTTTTTCACCCTAACCAAAAAGCTGTATTTCTGTCCTAAATGTGACAGTGACTTATGCACGTGTAATCCCAGATGTGCAATATATTAGAGGCTTTTTTCACCCCATTATCCAAAAAGCCGTATTTATGGCCTAAATGTGTCACTTATTCACGGTGTAATATGGGGGTATGATTGCTCCAATAAACCAGGAGCATGAGCCAGCCCAGGGTTAAAGAAAACAGTTTAGTTCAGTACAACATAATCAATAGAACATTTTGTTCAAAAATAAAGGCGTAGTGATATATCGGGCAGGCCCTAATCTCTCAATTAATTTGTCTACCCGGGGCATCGGGTAGGCATCAAACTTTGAAACCTCATTTAGTTTTCTGAAGTCATTGCAGAATCGCAGTGTGCCGTTGGGCTTCGGTACCAACACAATCGGACTTGACCATTCACTCAGCGATTCTTCAATGACATCCAGCTCAAGCATTCTCTTTACTTCTTCAGATACCGCTTTCCTCTGGGCCTCTGGAACTTTGTATGGCTTCAGCCAGATTATCACATTGGGCTCTGTGACAATGTCATGTTTAACTACTAGTGAGCCCTGGCAAACCTGAGAACTTATCTCTGTTCATCTGAAGAAACTCTATCGTTTGTTGCCTTTGGGACTTGGACAGTGTGTCAGCCACAAATACCTGATCGGCTCCTACAGGGTCCTCTACCATGACACTTGCCATAGCGGTCACTTGATCCCGATCTTTCCAGGATTTCAACAGGTTTGCGTGGTAGATCTGGTAGGGTTTCCTCTTCCCAGACTGGTGTACCTTATAATTCACCTCACCTACCCTTTCTACCACCTCAAATGGACCCTGCCACCTGGCTAAGAACTTGCTTTCCACAGTGGGAATCAAAACCGCTACTCTGTCTCCTATTGAAAACTGCCTTAATTTAGCTGACCGGTTATATACCCACCTCTGGGCATCCTGGGACTTCTAGAGATGTTCCTTAATCAGCGGCATCACTTTAGCCACTCTCTCTCTCATTTGGGAGATGTGTTCTACCAGGGTCTGGTGCGGTGAGGACTCACCTTCCCAGGTTTCCTTCACCAATTCCAGAAGTCCACGGGGTCTCCGCCCATACAGGAGTTCAAATGGCGATAATCCCGTGGAGGTCTGCTGAACCTCCCGTATGGCGATCAACAAGGCTGGTAGCATCATGTCCCAATCTTTTCCATCCTTCTGGACTACTCTTTTTAACATGAGCTTTAAGGTTTTGTTGAATCGCTCTACAAGGCCATCCGTCTGTGGGTGATAGACGGACGTCCGCAACTGTCGGATCTGAAACAGCTTGCAGAGGTCCGCCATGACCTTCGACATAAACAGGTGCCCTGATCTGTCCAGATCTCCTTGGGCAGCCCCATGCGGGAGAACATCTGAAACAATTCCCGAGCTATGGCCTTAGAGGAGGTGTTCCTTAATGGGACCGCCTCTGGGTACCTAGTTGCATAATCTACCACGACTAGTATGTGCTGATGTCCCCGTGCTGATTTTACCAACGGCCCACCAGGTCAATGGCAATCCTCTCAAAGGGTAGCTCGATTATGGGCAAAGGAACCAGGGGGTGCCGATAGTGTGACACTGGGGTGGTTAGCTGCCTTTACCTCTGTCCAGTAGAACCTGTCTGTTATCCGGTGGTCCAGCTACAACGTAACCCTTACAAATAAATACATTTTAATATTACTACTTACAACAAACAATTTGTCCATTAGTGTCCAGGCGCATACCAATCCACAAAAATGCTAGCCAGGATTTGGGAAAAATGACCCTAATTACATGTCCTAAGACTAGGCCCTCAGCCCAGGGGCGACTCCTGATGGTGGAGGCCCCCTGTCCTCGAACCTACCTGGCAACTCCTAGTTTACCCTATTATGCATGGGCTGATAATCGTTGACGTAATGGTGGGCCGGTATAGGCATGGACAGAGAGGATCAAATACAAAGTGCACAGTGTATACAGCCCTGATGATATGAAATACCAAAAGGTATACGGTGCAACCAACTACAGATATAGAAGACACCTAATTACGATAACTACTGATACCACAGAAACAATCTGTGATCAAACCCAACGCGTTTCCCCCACGGTGTGGGATCATCAGGGGGTAAATGAATTGAGATATTTAAGTAGATACATGAATAAACAAATAATATTGGCGCATCCGTGATGTAGCCGTTCAACAAATGGTGTCAATAATAACGTTCAATAGTGGGATTAAAAAAAGTTTCTCCTCCCAGGGTCCAATATAATTTTATTGGACCCTGGGAGGAGAAACTTTTTTTCATTCCTTTACTGGAGGGATATGTCGTCTATAGGCACCAACAGGGACCCATAATAAATAGGCTCTTTACCCTAAGCGGCTGGTTTATCTGACCCAGAACGTATTCCAAGCCTATCGTTGCCACTTATACTTGTGAAGCCTCTGTGAACACCACTAACACTATTGGCCTCTGTGAACTCCATTATCTTGAAGGCTGTTTTTGGCATTGTTTGAGAGACCGATTGTGGCTATATATGTGTACTGAATTTCCCCTGGACACAATACCCACTCTGGTTGTCTCACGTGAGATATACGCGTCCTATACATCAAGACTGTTGGTATTTGTCCCTCCTTCTTTTCCTCCCAGGATTGTCATCTGGTCCAATCTTTTAATCCCACTATTGAACGTTATTATTGACACCATTTGTTGAACGGCTACATCACGGATGCGCCAATATTATTTGGGCCTCCCTCCGCTCGACAATTATGCATGTATCTACTTAAATATCTCAATTCATTTGCCCCGTGATGATCCCACACCGTGGGGGAAACACGTTGGGGTTGATCACAGATTGTTTCTGTGGTATCAGTAGTCTTCGTAATTAGGTGTCTTTTATATCTGTAGTTGGTTGCACCGTGTACCTTTTGGTATTTCATATCATCAGGGCTGTATACACTGTGCACTTTGTATTTGATCCTCTCTGTCCATGCCTATACCAGCCCACCATTACGTCAACGATTATCAGCCCATGCATAATAGGGTAAACTAGGAGTTGCCAGGTAGGTTCGAGGACAGGGGGCCTCCACCATCAGGAGTCGCCCCTGGGCTGAGGGCCTAGTCTTAGGACATGTAATTAGGGTCATTTTTCCCAAATCCTGGCTAGCATTTTGGTGGATTGGTATGCGCCTGGACACTAATGGACAAATTGTTTGTTGTAAGTAGCAATATTAAAGTTTATTTATTTGTAAGGGTTATGTTGTAGCTGGACCACATAAATTCTGACCTTTAACCAACTATTTAGACTCATATCCTATATTGCTGGATGTCGATGTCTGTTATCCTGGCCTCTGTCTTCTCTGCTCCCAGGTGTCCTCCTAATGCATCATTATGTGCCAAATCGAGGAGCTGTCTCCGATACGAGTGGGGCACCAGTAGCTGTTCAATAATTTCCCCTTGGATTTCTGCCACTCGGTACAGCAAGTCCCCGTCTAGTGCAAAATGAGGGAACCTGAGTTCTGCCTCGGGAACCTGTGAAACTCCTTTTATAACCACCACCTGCTCTCTAGCATGTGTTAAGGAGGGACCCTGTAACTGGGCGGAGCCAAACGCACCCTTGGGTACATTCAGGTCTGGGTACGTTAGTTCGGATGAGGTCTTCCCCTCGTCTTCCTCGACTGGGGTCTGTGGCGGGGAGAGTTCCTTTGGCCGGGAGATGGTTCACCCAAATTTACTAACTGATCGGCAGTTACATCAAGATGCGTGACGCATGCTCGCTGTGCGTACATTCTGCATTCCATGGGCTCATCCTGAAGAGGGCATGGGTCTGGGTATGTTCATAGGCTCAACAACGCCAACACTGTATGTCCCCCATCTTTCTTACAGTAGTTAGCCTCCACGGTTCTGAGGGCACTGTTGTAGGGACCTCTGTTCCAGAATCCGGGATGCCTCCCCTCCTGGGTGCGGTAACTGGTCGAACTGCTCTCGACGCGGATTCCTGGTGCTTGGCGGGTCCGAGCAAGTCCTCCACTACGGTGTACCGCTCTACTAGTTTCACCAACTGATTCGCCGTTGCAGGGTCCCCATGGCTTACCCAGCGCTGCAGGTCATGCGGCAACAATCGCAGGTACCGGTCCATGGCCACCCGTTCTACAATTTGCAGGCCCGTCAATTTCTCAGGCTGCAGCCACTTTTTTACTAGTTGCACCAGGTCATGCATTTGGGCTCTTTAGGCCAGTTGAGGGTCACCCGTAAGAAAGGGCGCGATGATGCTGGCCCATTGGTCCTGAGGCCACCCTTCTCTCTCTGCTACTCTCTCGAAAGTCAACAGGAAGGCCTCAACGTCATCACCAGATGTCAGTTTTTGTAATAGGTGGCTGGCTTTTACAGCAACTTGGGGCCCAGGGGCATTGTTCGATTACACTTGTCTTTGAGTCAACTGTTGTACAGCCTCCTTTAATGCAGCTACCTGAGCTTGTGTAGCTTCCTGATGTGCCGTAAGCTGAGCAATCAGCACACGGTTTGTCTCTTGCTGCGCCGCCATTGCTTCCTCATGGCGGCGGGTTGCCTCTACAGTGGCATGCTGCTGAGCCACCAAAGCTTTCTGCTGAGTTGCAGTGGCTTGCAGCAGGGCTTTCATAACTTCCTCCATGTCTTTCCCTGCAACTAGCAGAGATTTCACCTAAGACATGCAAAACAGGGTACTGTCTCTTTAAATGTCACTTTTTATGATTTAAACAGATTTTGTGGCTTTCATGCCCTGCCCGCATCTGACACCAATTGTAATATGGGGGGATGATTGCTCCAATAAACCAGGTGCATGAGCCAGCCCAGGGTTAAAAAAAACAGATGTTTATTTTCCAAAACGAAAATAGGTACAGCTTCCAGCAGCCAAGGTCCAAAGAAACCCAACTTAAAGTCCGCTTAGTTCAGTACAACATAATCAATAGAACAGTCTGTTCAAAAATGAAGGTATTTTTACCCTGGGTTCTTTTTAGTCCGTGGTAGATTCCAGTTGGCTTTCCTGCCAAACTTTCCACATGTCCTCAGTTTACAGCTCTGTTCACAGCCAGCCACAGCAGTATGTCCACCACACCACCCCCTCACTCACTTCCTTTTCCTCTTATCAGGAGAGTGAGTTAACCCTGTGGGTACCGGATCCCAGGTAGTGCTTTCTTAAAGGCACCACAACCCAAATAATGGTGATACATATCTGTCACTGAGGACCCAACCTTGGCGTCCTCTACAACGTGTAATCCCAGATGTGCAGTATATTAGAGGGTTTTTTCACCCTAACCAAAAAGCCGTATTTATGGCCTAAATGTGACAGTCACTTATGCATGTGTAATCCCTAGAGGGTTTTTTCACCCTAACCAAAAAACTGTATTTCTGTCTGAAATGTAACAGTCACTTGTGCACGTGTAATCCCAGATGTGCAGTATATTAGAGGTTTTTTTCACCCTAACCAAAAAGCTGCATTTCTGTCCTAAATGTGACAGTCACTAATGCTTGTCTAATCCCAGATGTGCAGTATATCAGAGGCTTTTTTCACCCCAGTATGCCAAAGCTGTATTTCTGGACTTGCATATAGCCTGTGCTGGTGCACTATCGTTGCATAAAATGGCTGCCGATCATGTATTGATATTGACTAACTGAAGAAAAAAAAGTTTGTTAACCCTACACTAATCCGAGCAGAGTGAAGGGCGGTGCTACGTGACTCCAGCTTAGAGGCTGGGTCACATGCTGCAGTTGGCCAATCACAGCCATGCCAAAAATAGGCATGGCTGTGATGGCCTTTTGGGGCAAGTAGTAGGACGCTTGTTGATTGGCTGCTGTGCAGCCTTTCAAAAAGCCCCATAAAAATCGCCGAACACCGAACCCGAACTTTTACGTAAATGTTCGGGTTTGGGTCCGGGTGCTGAAAACCCTAAAGTTCGGGTTTGCGGGGGCGTGGCTTGGCCGCTGAGAGGAATGGCCGCTTGATCTCACTGCTCCTGCACCTCAGCGTATACAGAGAAGCTTCCCAGGGCTACGGTCACTGCCTTCTCTAAATCCCTATCGGCAATAAAGCTGGACACCCTCCAGGACAAAATGGTAAAGTCAAAAAGGCAGCTTCCTAGGCTGCAGAGCGGAAACCCGGACGGCTTCTTTGAGCGGGGCCCAGCTAAAGATGGCGCAGGCTCCCGTGCCGGAATTCGTGCCTCATCTCCTTATGGCAGCGCATCGCCGAGAAGCACTTCAAGATCCTCCTCACCCCCGCTGGAGCCCGATACCTTCTCCCTAACAGAAGCAGAGTTTCCTTCACTCCCACCAACTCCCAGCGACCTGGGGACTCCAGGGGCTACAGATACACAGAACGGCGCCACTGCTAACCTGGCTGGGCTCTCTCCATCTTGCAGCCCCCAGAAACAGAAGCCGCGCCTGGACTCATCATGCTCTCCTGAGGTCAGTACGGGAACATGGGCACAAGCGGTGGAGACCCCCGCAGTAAATCCTATCAATGCATACCAGGCCTCAGATAAACCCTTATGTGAAGACTCCATGAAAAACATGCTATTGGCTTTGCACCAGTCCCTGCGCTCAGATATGGCAGGGTTGATTAACCCTCTGGCATCCAAAATTAAAGAAACTTCAGATAAAATTTTACATGTGGAGAGCAAGATGGCAGATTTTGCCACTTCACAAAATAACATTATAGATGCCCATAATGACTTAGCTGATGAACTGGAGATTATTAAGAGCAAATTAGCGGATATGGAGGATCGCTCCAGAAGGAACAATGTAAAATTTCGGGGCATTCCAGAAGAAATAGCGCCCCGAGATCTACAGTCGTATCTCAAAAGCCTCATAAAAGCGTTGTTACCAAGAATCCCTGTACCTGACATGATCATTGACAGGGCTCACAGACTTCCGAAGCCACCGCATCTCAGTGCTGATATTCCAAGAGACACGCTAGCTCGGATCCATTTTTTCCACACTAAGGAAGCCTTAATGTTAGCAGCTAGAAACTGCAACAAACTACCTGCTACTTTTCAAACGGTCAGGCTTTTTGCTGATCTTTCCATGGCGACACTGAGATAAAGGAGAGAAGTGCAACCGATCACCCTGGCCCTCAGGGATAATGATATTCAATATAAATGGGGTTACCCGCAAAAATTGCTGATCCGAAAAGATGGAAAAACCCACGTGGTGAAATCTGTATCAGATGGGCGAGAATTACTATTGTCTTGGGACATTCCTCCTCAGATGGAAAAAAGAGGGAATCGTAAACGGGATGATCAAGTACTTGTATCTGGAACTCAAGACGGTTGACTTCCTTAATTGGGACTTACAAAGATCCAAGTTGAACAAGACGGAGTTGTTACCAGTATAGTACCATAGATCATCAGAGGTTCATTGGAGTGGAGACAATATTGCATTGTTCATAAGGGGTCTATTGTCTAACCTTTATGTTTTAGGTGCGGTCTCTATACTGATGTACTCCGTATAGTTAAGTTACTCCTCTCAGCCTCACCAGTGGACTTACGCCACCATTACTGCACAGACAGATCTGATTGTCTGGTGTTACATAACTTTTTCTTTCCCCTGCTGTTTTCCCTTACCCACATATTTTCCCCACCACTTGCCACCTTAACCATCTTTTTGTGGCTATTTATATACTCTGCTTATTGTTAGGCAGTTGCCTATCGTTACTGAAGTTGGTTCGATAATTTTTGATTGTCTGTCTATCCGTGCTAACCTTGGTTCCTCACCCCACTCATATGGGTCTTAAAATTTTATCGCTAAACGCTAAAGGACTTAACTGTCCACAGAAGAGATCATATGTTTGGAGAGAGGCAACCAAAGCTGGAGCGGACCTTATCTGCATCCAGGAGACCCACTTACTACAGGCGGATGCTAAACGTGTGCATAATCGATCTTTTCCTTATGTATTGCATTCTCATTTTAGCAAGAAGTCTAGAGGGGTGTTCATAGCTGTCAAGAACTCAGTGGCCTTTACTACCATCTCCTCAAAGGTGGACTCCAACGGCCGATACATCATCCTGGTATGTTCTATCAACAACATCACATACACCATAGTTAATATTTAGGCGCCTAACAATCGCCAAATTACTTTCCTGCGAAAATTACTGAAACAGCTAAACTCCTTGAAACAAGGAAAAGTAATTGTCTGTGGGGACTTTAACTTGGTGATGGATCGGTCGTTGGACTCTACCAACTTGACCCGGCGCTCTGGGGGTGATATGGCCTCTCTCTTTCACGCAGAGTGACTCATTGGTGTGTGGAGAGCTCAACATAGTGTGGAAAGGGACTACACCTTTTTCTCCGCTCCTCACCTCTCATACTCGCGCATTGACATGTTTCTTGTAGATCAAGCCACCTTACTGCATACAATATCCTCTGACATTGGACTCATTCAATGGTCCGACCATGCCCCTATAATATTGACCCTAGAGGATCTATATCAGTTCCCTCGTGCTCCCATATGGCGTAATGATACGTATTTATTTTCCAATCCCGAAACAATTAGGGAGATATCTGCTGAATTGCGGGAGTTTTTCACCTTCAATGATAGCTCTGTCGTGGATAAATACATCCTGTGGCAGACCCATAAGGCATTTATTCGAGGCTCCCTGATTAGATTGAAATGCAAAATAAAGAAAGTTAAAGAAAGGGAAATATCTCAGCTGCTTAAATCTATTGCAGACCTTGAAAATCGAAATAAGCTGTCACCTACAACTCAAATATCCTCCTTACTGAAAAAAGAGAGGGACAAACTGGGAAGTCTGTTGTCACGTGACTATTCTAGATCCCTGCTCAGATTAAAGTCGAGGTATTATGCTCAGGGGAACAAGGCTGGCAAACTATTGGCTAATCAACTCAAGGCTCAGCAAACCAAATCTAAAATCTGATTCCTCATACACCCGACATCTAAAGCGAAGTTACTAGATCCTAGAGATATCGCAGAACAATTCCGCACTTACTATCACAGCCTTTATAACCTTAAAGATATGGTTGCCTTACACGATAATTACCCTGAATTGGTGGAGAACTTCCTGACTCAATCTGATTTACCTACCCTCTCTCCCGACCAGCTCCTCTCGTTAAATGCCCCCCTCACGTCCTTAGAACTCCAAAAACTAATAGCTACCCTTCCCTCTGGTAAATCCCCAGGCCCGGACGGTTTGTCTAATGAGTACTACAAACATTTTCTTCCCGTATTATCCCCCTATATCCTGGATATTTTAAATCGAGCTCTTGAAGGAACCCCATTCCCACCTGAGATGCTCAGGGCCCTTATAGTTACTCTACCAAAACCTGGAAAATCCCCAGACACTCCTCAAAATTTCAGACCAATCTCGCTACTGAATTCGGACATCAAACTTTTTGCCAAGTTAATAGCCAATAGATTGTCAGCTATACTCCCTTCCCTGATCAAAGATGACCAAACAGGATTTGTTAAGGGTCATATTTCATCAGATAATACTAGAAGATTGATCAATCTGTTTGATCATGCTGAGCGTAATAATCTCCCTATGTTGGCGGGGACTCTGGACGCTGAGAAGGCGTTCGACCGATTACATTGGTCGTTCGCGTTCTCGGTCCTCCGTAAAATGGGTTTTGAAGGCTGCATATTAAACGCTTTCTCTAGTCTATATGCCTCCCCTATGGCTAAAGTATGGGTTAATGGGGTGCTATCTGCTCCTTTCCAGATCACCAATGGTTCCCGTCAAGGGTGTCCTTTGTCACCCCTCCTGTTCATCTTGGCTCTGGAACCTTTGGCTCAGCATATTAGGAGAGCTCCCCTTATTCAAGGAGTGGATATTGGTGGGAGAGACCATAGAATTTCGCTATATGCAGACGACATTATCCTCACACTGTCAAGCCCCCTCCAGTCATTGAGATCAGCCTTTGATATAATAGCACATTTTGGCACACTTTCATATTACAAAATCAATAATTCCAAGTCGCAAGCTCTTTTACTTAATATCCCTCAGAAGGATGTTGGGGAGCTAAAGTCCCGATTTCCCCTAGACTGGCAGGATTTGGAACTTCCATATTTGGGAATCAAGTTGACGCACCCTTGCTCTCTCCTATATAAACAGAATTATGAGCCCCTCCTTGAAACTATGTCGTCCCATTTTTCCCTTCACTCCATGAAAGATATATCATGGGTTGGTAGAGTAGCAGCGTTTCAAATGATGACGCTCCCTAAGTTGATTTATATATTTAGAGCTCTCCCTGTCTCAGTTCCTGATCTGTTTTTTCGAAAAGCGCAGGCAATATTATCCAAGTATATTTGGAAATCGTCTAAACCCAGAATAGCCCAAAGACAGCTTTTCCTAAGGAAAAGGGCGGGAGGGTTGGGATTACCTTGTATAAGTGATTATCACAAGGCCATTGGTTTGTCACTGGCAAGAGAGTGGTGGGACAAGGAATGCAATAAAGCTTGGCATCAAATTGAATCTCACTCACTTAAGGAAGGCTCCTTAAGGGACTTGCTGATTAGTATCTTGTGGAGCAGGAAGGTTCCTGATCTTTCCCTCCGGACAGTAAAGCATGTAGGGAGACTCTGGTTACATTTTCACAACACATATGCAGACTCCACTGATGCCTTATTTTCCCACTTAGATACCCGCTCTCTGGAGTGGATTTTGAAGGACATCAATCTATGCAGATGGCGTGATCAGGGATTCGAGAGAGTTTCTCAGCTTATTTGTTCTGAGGGTGTTCTCCCGTTTAATATTGCCCAACAGATGTTTCAGCTCTCAGCTGGAGAGATATTCAATTACCTCAGGGTTAAGCATTTATTGGAGTCTATCATTTCTAAGCCCCCTCTCACACATGTAGGGATCCTTCAACTTTATTGCTCCCAGAATTTGCTAAGAAAAGGGGCAACAGGGCGTATATACGAATATATGGGGGATAAATCTAAGTTCGCCAAATCCAAATCATTCCAGAAATGGGAGCAAGAACTGGGCCGTACGTTTTCTGAGGATGACTGGTCCTCTGCAATAAGTTTCTTAACCTCTAACTTTAAATGTGTTACACATTATGAAGCTGGTGTTAAGACGCTCCTAAATTGGTACTTTACGCCCAAGAGACTGCACATCATTTACCCTACTTCTTCTCCCCTGTGCTGGAGGGGTTGTGGAAGTGTGGGCTCATTGCCCCATGTTCTGTGGGCGTGCCCAGTTATCACTGGTTTCTGGGAACAGGTGTTTGTATTGCTGGGGGAATTATCTGGTCATGACATCTCCCTGTCTCTAGATCTTGCTCTTTTATTTCTGGGCATCCAGCGCATTCATCCACCATATAGGCCCATTGCGGGACACGTTTTGCTTAGTGCTAAATTAGTCATAACCCGCCATTGGAAAAAAGTGATTTCTCCTGATATTTCAGAGGTGGTGGATTAGTTAAATAACACCTGCCGTTATGAGAGGATGATTCCACCCTCAATACTTTCTCCTGCAAAATATAGATGTACCTGGAATTCCTGGATGGTCCACTCGAAATTCTCCCATTAAGTGAACTTCATGACTCTTGCCTATGTGAGTAAGGGCAGATGGGCACACTCTTTGATACCCCTTATTTAGGTCCCTCCTGTAGCTCAGCCTACTGATATGACAGATCCGTTTACCATATTAGTTGTTTATGGTTTTTGTGTTCAAGTGAGAACTCTTAATACTTAGTAAAGGTATCATTATGCTTAGACTACATCTGATGACCATGCAATCGCCATGGACATTATGCGGTTTAGAGGTGATAGTGTACCTGACATGCCTCTGTCTGTTCTGTAATGATAATGTGATATCAGTCTCACTTACTTGATCCTGGTTTGTAACCTTTGTTTGTCACTGTTATGCCATACCTTCCATGATAATGGAAACTCTGTTAAAGGGATTCTGTCACCTCCCCTAAGCCAAAAAACGATTTTAAAGCAGCCATGAAGCACAGCTTACCTGGATTAGGCTGTGCTCTTTTATCTTGCAATCCGTCCAGCAGTTACTGCAAAAAACGACTTTTATTCATATGCAAATGTGTCCTGAAGGTGCCCAGAGGGGCGTTTTGTTCTTCTTAGAGCGCCCAGTACCGCCCCTCTTACAGTGCCCAGCCCGCCTTCCTTGCACTGTCTAACCTCCCCCAGCCTGCCACAGCCTCTCCTCCCTCTCCTCCCCCTCCCTCACGCCGAACGAACTTTCGCACAGGCGCAGTACCCACTGAGGGCTGCGCCTGTGCAATCTGCAGGAGACTGAGGGCAGGAGCTTCATCCTCGTCACTGGGCATGCGCCGAGCCCAGTGACGTCCGATGCTCGCTCTTCCCTGCTGACTGAGGGAAGAGCGAGCATCGGACGTCACTGGGCTCGGCGCATGCCCAGTGACGAGGATGAAGCTCCTGCCCTCAGTCTCCTGCTGATCGCACAGGCGCAGCCCTCAGTGGGTACTGCGCCTGTGCGAAAGTTCGTTCGGCGTGAGGGAGGGGAAGGAGAGGCTGTGGCAGGCTGGGGGCGGTTAGACAGTGCAAGGAAGGCGGGCTGGGCACTGTAAGAGGGGCGGTACTGGGCTCTCTAAGAAGAACAAAACGCCCCTCTGGGCACCTTCAGGACACATTTGCATATGAATAAAAGTCGTTTTTTGCAGTAACTGCTGGACGGATTGCAAGATAGAAGAGCACAGCCTAATCCAGGTAAGCTGTGCTTCATGGCTGCTTTAAAATTGTTTTTTGGCTTAGGGTAGGTGACAGAATCCCTTTAATGGAATTACCTTTTTGGTGGTTGTGTCCACCTTAATCTTTATATGTAATGTCATGCTATGCTGCTCCTTATATGAAAAATTTTCAATACAAATGTTGAAATAAAAAAAAAGTTTGGGTTCGCTTAACTCTACCCAGGACCCGACGGTCTTCCACTATCTTATTACAGATCCTTTTCAGAAACATTTCTACCTCATTTTCCTCTGGTATGTAATGGAGCATTACTCAATTCCCCTGTCTCTGCAGATATGTCTAGAGCCACTATAACAATTATCCCCAAACCTGGTAAAGATCCATCTTCCTGTTCTAATTACCGTCCCATTTCCTTAATAAACACTGACCTTAAACTTCTGGCCAAAATGTTAGCTAATAGATTGCAGCAACTACTACCCTCCCTGATCCATCCAGACCAGGTAGGATTTGTTAAAGGAAGAGAAGGTAAAGATAACGTAATGAAAATATTAAACGCCCTATACTTCTCATCTCATAAGGCGATCCCATTGGTCATGCTTGGCACAGATGCCGAGAAAGCCTTTGATAGAATTGATTGGTCATATATCAGGCTCACTCTTTCAAGGTTTGGTATCCCGGATCCATTCTCCAATGCAGTTGCGGCTATGTACCATTCTTCCTCGGCGTCTGTGTCAGTGAATGGCATCCTTTCTCCTTGCTTCCATATCAAAAACGGCACTAGGCAAGGTTGCCCCCTTTCCCCCCTTATTTTTGTACTGGTTATGGAGACATTATTGCAAGCCTTAAGACAACAGAATGATATTATTGGTCTTTGTGTTGGGGATCAGGAAATCTAACTGGCAGCTTTTGCTGATGACCTTCTAATCCTCACGACAAAACCCAAAAAAATCCCTCCCAACTATCTTATCCATACTAGAACTCTTCTGCTCCCTCTCCAATTTCAAAGTTAACCCGTCCAAATCCTAACTTCTTCACAGGGGATTCTACCCATCAGCTATTAGATCTCTCCAATCTCAATCTCCATTCAACTGGTCCACACAACTAACATATCTAGGTGTAAAACTTTCCCCCAACTTTGCGGACCTATATAAACTTAACTACCTTCCACTCCTACAATCTATGGTTGCCCAGCTGGACTTGTTGGACCTCCCGTACCGCTCCTGGTTTGGCAGAAAGAGCATGTTATATGCCCTAGTTCTACCCAGACTGACATACCTTATGCAATCCCTCCCAATTAAAATTCCAAAACCCTTTTTTATTACTTTCAATAGAGCAATTTGCAAGTTCATCTGGAAAGGTCGACGTCCTAGAATCTCCTTCAACACCCTCACTAAACCTAAACGGCTGGGCGGAATCGGACTTCCTGACCCAGAAATGTATTTGAGAGCTATACATCTAGCCAGAGTATTAGACTGGATCAGATCCCCTCCCCATAAAGTTTGGGTTTGCATGGAAAAAGCTTTTCTCCCCTCCGCTCTTCTGCTACCATGTAAACCTCCACCACCACTACAGAAAATTCCAAATCCCATGATACAGAGCACACTATTAGGCCTCATGCACACGACCGTTGTGTGCATCCGTGGCCGTTGTGCCATTTTACGTTTTTTTTCGAGGACCCATTGACTTTTAAAATGCACTGTTTTGCAGCCGAGACCGTGATCCGTGTATCCTGTCCGTCAAAAAAATATGACCTGTCCGTCAAAAAAATATGACCTGTCCTATTTTTTTGACGGACAACGGTTCACAGACCCATTCAAGTCAATGGGTCCGTGAAAGAACACGGATGCACACAAGATTGGCATCCGTGTCCGTGATCCGTGGCCGAAGGTTTCTTTCATACAGACAGATCCGAAGATCCATCTGCATAAAAGCTTTTTCAGAGCTGAGTTTTCACTTCGTGAAAACTCAGATCCGACAGTATATTCTAACACAGAGGCGTTCCCATAGTGATCGGGATGCTTCAGGTTAGAATATACTAAAAGAACTGTGTACATGACTGCCCCCTGCTGCCTGGCAGGTGCTGCCAGGCAGCAGGGGGCAGACCCCCCTCCCCCCTGTAGTTAACACATTGGTGGCCAGTGCCCCCCCCCTCCCCTGTAGTTAACTCATTGGCAGCCAGTGGCCCCCCCCCTCCCCTGTAGTTAACTCGTTGGTAGCCAGCTCCCCCCTCCCTCCCCTGTAGTTAACTCGTTGTGGCCAGCCCCCCCCTCCCCTGTAGTTAACTCATTGGTAGCCAGTGGGCCCCCCCCCTCCCTCCCCTGTAGTTAACTCATTGGTGGCCAGCCCCCCCTCCCTCCCCTGTAGTTAACTCATTGGTGGCCAGTGGGCCCTCTCCCTTCCCTCACCCTCCTAATTAAAATCTCCCCCCCCTATCATTGGTGGCAGTGGAGAGTACCGATCGGAGTCCCAGTTTAATCGCTGGGGCTCCGATCGGTAACCATGGCAACCAGGACGCTACTGCAGTCCCGGTTGCCATGGTTACTTAGCAATTTGTAGAAGCATTATACTTACCTGCGAGCTGCGATGTCTGTGTCCGGCCGGGAGCTCCTCCTACTGGTAAGTGACAGGTCTGTGCGGTGCATTGCCTAATGATCTGTCACTTACCAGTAGGAGGAGCTCCCGGCCGGAACAGACATCGCAGCTCGCAGGTAAGTATAGTGCTTCTACAAATTGCTAAGTAACCATGGCAACCGGGACTGCAGTAGCGTCCTGGTTGCCATGGTTACCAATCGGAGCCCCAGCGAATAAACTGGGACTCCGAGCGGTACTCTCCACTGCCACCAATGATAGGGGGGAGATTTTAATTAGGAGGGGGAGGGAAGGGAGAGGGCCCACTGGCCACCAACGAGTTAACTACAGGGGAGGGAGGGGGGGCTGGCCACCAACGAGTTAACTAGAGGGGAGGGAGGGGGGGCCCACTGGCTACCAATGAGTTAACTACAGGGGAGGGAGGGGGGGGCCCACTGGCTACCAATGAGTTGACTACAGGGGAGGGAGGGGGGCCCACTGGCCACCAATGAGTTAACTACAGGGGGGAGAGGGGGCCGGCCGCACTGGTCACCAATGAGTTAAAAACGGGGGGGGGGGGGGGCAGTCATGTACACAGTTTTTTAGTATATTCTAACCTGAAGAGTCCCCATCACCATGGGAACGCCTCATTGTTAGAATATACTGTCGGATCTGAGTTTCACGATCTAACTCATATCCGACAGTATATTCTAACATAGAGGCGTTCCCATGGTGATGGGGACGCTTCAAGTTAAAATATACCATCAGATTGGAGAAAACTCCGATCCGATGGTATAAAAGGGACTCCTGACTTTACATTAAAAGTCAATGGGGGACGGATCCGTTTGCAATTGCACCATATTGTGTCAACGTCAAACGGATCCGTCCCCATTGACTTGCATTGTAATTCAGGACGGATCCGTTTGGCTCCGCATGGCCAGGCGGACACCAAAACGACTTTTTTTTCATGTCCGTGGATCCTCCAAAAATCAAGGAAGACCCACGGACGAAAAAACGGTCACGGATCACGGACCTACGGACCCCGTTTTTGCGGACCGTGAAAAAATACTGTCGTGTGCATGAGGCCTTAGTCTGGAATTGGTTCTCCTCATATAACAAACTATTAACAACTCCCTCACCCCTCCCTACCCTGGGAGATTTGATTGATCTAGCCCTGAGTGCTTTGAAAGAGAGTTGCCCCCTTTCAATAAAACTCTCAACTACACCCCTTCCTGACCTGTTAGATAATGAAGGTTGTGCTAAACCCTTGCAGACTCTCATTGACGACTTGAGGAGCTCTGCAACTCTTACCTTCCTACAAAGGTTCCTCAACTCTGAAGTCATTTATTTGCTTAAAGAATCCCCGTTACCGCCCCTGTCCTCTTGGTTTGACATGACATTGGGTGCAAAGCAACCCCCTAAGATAACTATTTCAACTATATATAGTCACCTGAAATCACCTTTATCCCTTATTAAGCCAGCTATAATTGGTTCCTGGGAGAAAGATTTGGGACGCTTTCTGTCTCCTACAGAGATTTCTACAGCACTTACGAGCCCTTACAAGATATCTAGATGCATACGTAGCCAAGAAAACGCCTATAAAATCCTGACAAGATGGTATAAGACTCCCAAATCGATCTCTCTCTAATCCTCTAACTTCTCTGGCTTATGTTGGAGATGCCAGTTCTCTAAGGGTTCTTTCTTCCATATTTGGTGGAAATGCCAAACCATTAATGACTGATGGCACATTATAGTTAAAAAATGCAAACTTATATGCCAAACTACTCTTTCTTGCTCTCCTAACCTACCCTCCTAAATCTAGGCCTCAAGGGTTTAAACAAATGGCGAAGATCCTTGCTCCTCATGCTATTAGCTGCTGCCAGACTTCTAGTAGCGTCAAATTGGCTCTCCACTGAAGTCTCTGATGTGGCTAAATGGATCCAGAAAGTAGACCAGATCTATAGGTTAGAAGAGCTCTCTCATTGGGAACTCCGCTCGCGGTCTACCTTCCTAGCTATCTGGTCTCCCTGGAAAGAATATAGAGGTTTTCACTGACCCTTCCACATTACAACTACGTTTACATATCGTCCTGTTTATGTTCGATCAATCTCTCCTCTTGGTCGCATCTGTGACTACATGGCTTATACTGCATTATTCATGCCCCTTTGGTTATTTATTTTTGTTCATTTTATACTACATTTCTGTGTTCTTCAACAAGCTTAACTTAATTATGTAGTCTTCTATGTGACTTAAGTTTTAATCTACTCAATCTGATACTGCCATATCATTGCTCTTAAGTAATATATACTTAACAGTTGTATCTTATTGCTTACTATCATATGTCTTATGACTTTAAAAATACAATAAAAATAGTTAATAATTAAAAAATAAAAATAAAGTATAAATCTGAAGGTGTCGGCCCTTTAAAGAGTAATAAGGGGGGAGTCGCAGAGAGCAACGAGGAGAAAGCAAAGCTGTTAAATATTTTTTTCTCTAATGTATTCACTGAGGAAAATAAAATGTCAGATGAAATGCTGAATGTAAAAATAAATTCCCCATAAAAAAAGTGTCCTGTCTGACCCAGGAAGAAGTACAACAGCGACTAGATTAAAATAGACAAATCGCCAGGACTGGATGGCATACACCCCCGTATCCTAAGGGAATTAAGTAAGGTCATAGCCAGACTCTTATTTCTGATATTTGCAGACTCTATACTGACAGGGAATGTCCCACAGGATTGAGGATTGGCGCATAGCAAATGTGGTGCTAATATTCAAAAAGGGTCCAAAAACAGAGCCTGGAAACTATAGGCCGGTAAGTTTAACATCTGTTGAGGGTAAACGGTTTAAAGGTTTTCTAAGAGATGCTATCTTAGACGGAAATAAGCAAATAACGCCATATCAGCATGGCTTCATGAGGGATCGTTCATGCCAAACTAATTTAATCAGTTTCTATGAGGATTTAAGTTCTAGACTTGACAGCAGTGAATCAATGGATGTCGTATATCTGGACTTCTCCAAAGCATTTGACACTGTACCGCATAAAAGCTGTACCAGAATGCTCGTACTGAGAGAAAATGTCTGTATGTGGGCAAGTAACTGGCTGAGTGATAGAAAACAGAGGGTGGTTATTAATGGTACACACTCAGATTGGGTCACTGTCACTAGTGGGGTACCTCAGCGGTCAATATTGGGCCCTATTCTCTTCAATATATTTATTAATGATCTTGTAGAAGGCTTGCATAGTAAAATATCAATTTTCGCAGATTACACTAAACTGTGTAAAGTAATTAACACTAAAGAGGACAGTATACTGCTACAGATGGATCTGGATAGATTGGAGGCTTGGGCAGATAAGTGGCAGATGAGGTTTAACACTGACAAATGTAAAGTTATGCACATTGGAAGGAATATTGCAAGTCACCCGTACATACTAAATGGTAAAACACTTGGTAACACTGACATGGAAAAGGAGCTGCAAAAACCAGTGTCAGGCAGCTGCTGCCAAGACCAATAAGATAATGGGTTGCATCAAAATGGGCATAGATGGGCGTGATAAGAACATAGTCCTACCACTTTACAAATCGCTAGTCAGAACACACATGGAGTACTGTGTACAGTTCTGGGCTCCTGTGAACAAGGCAGACATAGCAGAGCTGGAGAGGGTCCAGAGGAGGACAACTAAAGTAATGACTGGAATGGGGCAACTACAGTACCTTGAAAGATTATCAAAATTAGGGCTATTCACTTTAGAAAAAAGACAACTGAGGGGAGATCTAATTACTATGTATAAATATATCAGGGGTCAGTACAGAGATCTATCCCATCATCTATTTATTCCCAGGACTGTGACTATGACGAGGGGACATCCTCTGCGTCTGGAGGAGAGAAGGTTTGTACACAAACATAGAAGACGATTATTTACGGTAAGAGCAGTGAGACTATGGAACTTTCTGCCTGAGGAGGTGGTGATGGTGAGTACAATAAAGGAATTCAAGAGGGGCCTGGATGTATTTCTGGAGCGTAATAATATTACAGGCTATAGCTACTAGAGAGGGGTCGTTGATCCAGGGAGTTATTCTGATTGCCTGATTGGAGTCGGGAAGGAATTTTTTATTCCCCTAAAGCTTCATGCACACCACCGTTGTTGTGATCCGTTTCCGTTTTTGTTTCCGTGTGTCTTCCTTTATTTTTGGAGGACCACCATACATAAAGGAAGGTAAAAGGTCTAAGACAGGTTTGCCATGCAAATGATAGTAATAAAACGGACGCGGGCGACAATCTTGTGTGCTATCGCGTTTTTTAACAGTCCCATTGACTTGAATAGGTCCGCGAACCGCTTTCCGCGAACAAGAATAGGACAGGTTATATTTTTTTGACAGACTGCAACCAATGATCAAGGACGTGGATGGCAAACAGTGCACTATCCGCATTTTCAACGGCTCCATTGAAATGAATGTGTCTGCATCTGAAACGGTAAAAATCTGCAGAACGGACGGGGAGATAAACAACGGTCGTGTGCATGAGGCCTAAAGTGTGGAGAATTGTTTTCTACCCCACAGTTTTATTTATTTTTTGCCTTCCTCTGGATCAAATTGCAGGATGACACGCCAAACTGGATGTCGGCCTTATGTGCTATGTTACTATGTAAAGCCAAAATAACTGCCTCCCCATTTAAATAAAACCTGCCTATTGTAGACCTATTATTACCTTGATGAAAGGTGAAATCCACATGATCTGGCTTATGCTGTAAATGGGCATCCACCAGACGAGCTTCCTCAACTATTCTAATCAAGGCGACGCCATCAGCATCTAGCCCACCTTTGGCGCCTCCCTTGTCACAGACTCTAGTGAGGGCCGGTGCAAGAATTTTTGCCAACACAAGCAAAGCACAATGGCTTCAAGGACTGAAACAGAGGAACTTTTATATACTTTTCATCCATTATACCTTTTATTTTAAAGGGGTATTCCCATCTTAATGATCACTGTTAAATCTGTTAATGATTTAACAGTGATAGTTAATTAAATATATTTAGAAAAATTAAGTCCCACCCCTTAGAAGAAAATAAACCTATACTTACCTAAATGTTATCTTCCGTCGCCCCTGGTTACGGCCACCGCTCTTCTCAGGAATCGCGGTGGCCGCGCTTGCACAGACGACTTCTTCTCTTTTCCTGGCCGGCCGTGCGCAGTCCTGAAAGCGCACGCTGAGGCCGCGCATGCGCTATGGTGATTTCTTTCTGGCCAGTATAGTATACTTGCCAGGAAGAAGTCACTAGGGCGCATGCGTGGCAGCGTGCGCGTTCAGTCCAGTGAGCGGCCCGGCTGGGAGAAGACTTCAATCAAGATGGAGCCCGCCTCCTGCCGAAACCAGGAGGTGGACAGCATGCCGGGAGGAGGTAAGTATGAAACTGCATGATGAGAATACCCCTTTAACTGTCGTGAATTACTATTACCTTGAATTATTATTATCTAGAATAGTAATTTTTCTGTAAATGTATATATGCACTGTTCTTCCTTTCACCTTTTATTAAATGATTGAAAAATCTTATTTGCCAAGTCTTCCATGTCCTAAGCAAAGGAATTAACGAATCCTGTCTCTGAAGAGAGTAACATTACCATTTTGTGTGAGAGAGGTCATTTTGATTGTTGCTTGGCTGAATGATTGCGATCGGTCAGCAATCGTTAGCTGGTTCATTCCCTGCTCTGCTTGAGGATGAGTGACCGGTAGTCGATTTGTGCGCCTTTAAAACACGTGGTGGCAGTATACCGAATTGTATCTATAAAGGGTTAACTGGAAGTTAACCGCTCCTTGTCAATGTCAAGGAAGGTGTACAGGAAACAAGACCATGCAAAATGAATATATGACTCACTGGATCCAAAACTAAGGAACAAAAGGGAGACCCCTGCATCAGACCTGGCTCTCTCCCTCTCTGCTCAGCCTATGCGAAAATCCCAATGGTGGATGATCGCATATCCATGTACCTCGATTATATATCACCTGAACACCCTACAATAGTGAGGGGACACGACCACCGGCTCCCTACACTAGACACGGAGGGAGTCAGGGTCACCTGGGATCCAGCAAACAGAAAATCACAAATAAATGTACAGCACTTATCTTGTAGAAGGCTGGAAGATAGGATCAGCATGCACACACACTCCAGGAAGTTGTATAAGCCGCACACTAATGCATTGTGGGGAGGAATTTAAAAGGATGCAATCAGTCCAACTACATGACAGCTGAGAGAGGCTAACGAGATGAGGAACTGAAATTCAAAACAAAGAAAACTCAAGGAGGAGGTTCTGAAAGGCTTCCGTCAGAGCTTCTCAGCTGTCTGGTTGTGACAGTCAAGTGCGGTATCCGTCTGCGTACATGTCCGCTCGTGACATACTCCACTGCAGCTTGTACTTTGCGCTTAAATGCCTGGTCATGCAGGCTGTGCTCAGGTTGAGAACGTTTATGCCTTGCTTCAGCCTCTGATTGCACAGCTTGCAAACCACTCGTGTCTTGTCGTCAGTACATTGTCTGAAGAACTGCTACGCCAGGGAACTCCTTGGAGCTGGCTTTGGTGTGCTCAGTCCATTGCTGCAGTGGGCAGTGGCAGGCGTACTGTCTGTGGGATGGCCGCCCCACTTTTGCACCCTGCTCCCTCTTCTGCTGTGCTGGTGGGTCTGTGCTACCACCGGCTCTTCCTCCGAATTACACAGATCACTCGCATGACCTTGATTCCATGTGGGGTTGAGGACCTCATCGTCCTTCACATCATCTTCCACCCAGTCTTCACCCCTGCCCTCCTTGTCGGTCTGCACACTGCAGAAAGCCACAGCCGTTGGCACCTGTGTTTTGTCATCATACGAAACATGCTGCGGTGGTCCTCCTATGTACTCATCTTGAAACATAAGTGGTTGGGCATCAGTGCACTCAATCTCTTCCACTTCTGGGGCAGGGCTATGTGGATGGCCCTGGGAAGCCCTGCTAGCAGAGTCATCAAAAAGCAGAAGAGACTGCTGCATGACTTGGGTCTCAGACTCCTTGGCTGATTTGCAAGGGGGTGACGTAAAAGACTCATGGCCATGGGCTGCAGGTGCCAACTATGATCTTCTGCAAGGGATTGGGTGGGAGACAGCGTGAAGGAACTGGAGGCACTGTCCACCCAATCTACTAGCAACTGTACTTGTCCTGGCCTCACCATTCATAGGCCTACTAAATAACAAAGGTTCTGTCACCTAGGCGCACCTGAGGAAGGTGTTTCATTTGGGCGTGTAGCTGCCACAGATCGACCACATCCTCTTTACAATTTTACAGTGACCTCCACAGTGACTACCCCTTTAACAGTGACCTCCACAGTGCCCTGCCCCTTTAATGCTAGGGCTACACGATGACATGCGTAATGCTAAATTCTGTCTGAACAATATTTATAATGATAGGCTATGGTGTCGCACTGCGACATGTGACATGACGCAACTGTGACAACAGTCACAAAAAAGCTATCTAAGATGGATTTTTCTGTGATTGTCGCGTCACAGTCGCAGCATGTAACATGTCGTGCGACACATGTAGCAGTGTAGTTGTGCCCTATGTGTCGTGCGACTTATTGTCGTGCGACACGTGTCGTCATGTAGCCCTAGCCTAAAGCTGACCTACAGCAGTAAAGAAAAATGGCTGGGTTGTTAAGGAAACCTGGAGAAAAACTGTGTGTATCTGGAGACTAAG
This sequence comes from Bufo gargarizans, assembly GCF_014858855.1. Lineage (NCBI taxonomy): Eukaryota > Metazoa > Chordata > Amphibia > Anura > Bufonidae > Bufo > Bufo gargarizans. The sequence continues at coordinate 522,680,393 of NC_058080.1, read as the reverse complement.
AGACTGCAAGCTTCTATTGGCTGATAAGGGTCATGTGACTGTGTGTATGGCAGTTGGGCTATGAAGAGAAAGACTTGCAGGTTTGTATTGGCTAATGCAGGTCATTTTTTGGGAATATCTCAAGAACGGTACAGCTGAGACTCGGTCTAAAATCTTCCAGGACACCTGATGTACCTGTGTTGCAAATTTGGTGAAGATCAGTTTAATCATTTAGTCACGCATAAAAAACAGACAGACAGAAACTCATTGTGTTCTGGCATGTTACCTCCACAGTATTCTTTCCAAGATAGTAAGTGATATGTGTGTGTGTTTTTAAGTAACACAGCAATATGTGTGTAACAAAAACTGTTGGAGCATACAAACTTCAGGAAGCTGCTGTGTAGGGGCGTATGACCCCCCCCCCCCCCCCCAAGATTTCTTTCCAGCTAAGCAAGAGATGAGTATACCAAGTTTAATTGAAATCGATGGTTACATACATACATACAGTCAGGTCCATAAATATTGGGACATCAAAACGATTCAAAATTTTTGGGCTCTATACACCACCACAATGGATTTGAAATGAAACAAACAATATGTGCTTTAACTGCAGACTGTCAACTTTAATTTGAGGGTATTTACATCCAAATTAGGTGAACAGTGTAGGAATTACAACAGTTTGCATATGTGCCTCCCACTTGTTAAGGGACCAAAATTAATGGGACAATTCTCTTCTCAGCTGTTCCATGGCCAGGTGTGTGTTATTCCCTCATTATCCCAATTACAATGAGCAGATAAAAGGTCCAGAGTTCATTTTAAGTGTGCTATTTGCATTTGGGATCTGTTGCTGTCAACTCTCAAGATGAGATCCAAAGAGCTGTTACTATCAGTGAAGCAAGCCATCATTAGGCTGAAAAAAACAAAACAAACCCATCAGAGACATAGCAAAAACATTAGGCATGGCCAAAACAACAGTTTGGAACATTCTTTAAAATAAGGAATGCATCGGTGAGCTCAGCAACACCAAAAAACCCGGAAGACGACGGAAAACAACTGTGGTGGGTGTCCGAAGAATTCTTTCCCTGGTGAAGAAAACACCCTTCACATCAGTTGGTCAGATCAAGAACCCTCTCTAGGAGGTAGGTGTATGTGTGTCAAAGTCAACAATCAAGAGAAGACTTCACCAGAGTGAATACAGAGGGTTTACCACAAGATGTAAACCATTGGTGAGCCTCAAAAACAGGAAGGCCAGATTAGAGTTTGCCAAACGACATCTAAACATCTAAAAAAGCCTTCATAGTTTTGGAACAACATCCTATGGACAGATGAGACCAATATCAACTTGTACCAGAGTGATGGGAAGAGAAGAGTATGGAGAAGGAAAGGAACTGCTCATGATCCTAAGCATACCACCTCATCAGTGAAGCATGGTGGTGGTAGTGTCATGGCTTGAGCATGTATGGCTGCCAATGGAACTGGTTCTCTTGTTTTTATTGATGATGTGACTGCTGACCAAAGCAGCAGGATGAATTCTGAAGTGTTTTGGGCAGTATTATCTGCTCATATTCAGCCAAATGCTTCAGAACTCATTGTATGGCACTTCACAGTGCAGATGGACAATGACCCAAAGCATACTGCAAAAGGAACCAAATAGTTTTTTAAGGGAAAGAAGTGAAATGTTATGCAATGGCCAAGTCAATCATCTGACCTGAATCTGATTGAGCATGCATTTCACTTGCTGAAGACAAAATTGGAGGGAAAATGCCCCAAGAACAAGCAGGAACTGAAGACAGTCGCAGTAGAGGCCTGGCAGAGCATCACCAGGGATGAAACCCAGCGTCTGGAGATGTCTATGCGTTCCAGACTTCGGGATGTAATTGGCTGCAAAGGATTTGCAACCAAGTATTAAAAAGTAAAAGTTTGATTAATGAGTATTATTATGTCCCATTACTTTTGGTCTCTTAACAAGTGGGAGGCACATGTGCAAACTGTTGTAATTCCTACACCGCTCACCTGATTTGGATGTAAATACCCTCAAATTAAAGCTGACAGTCTGCAGTTAAAGCACATCTTGTTTGTTTCATTTCAAATCAATTGTGGTGGTGTATAGAGCCAAAAATGTTAGAATTGTGTCGATGTCCCAATAATTATGGACCTGACTGGGGGCGTGGCATGGTCGTGTGAGCAGCTAATGTTCTGAGCTCCCGGACCCTGGGCCCGATTACCTGCATCTTATCAAAAGGGTATGATGAGATGATCTGGACGCCGAGGGACCCGCTTTGTCCCGGCGGAACCGCAGATATCGCTGTATTTTTCCCCACAAAAGTCTCTAGCTTCACCCTCCGGCGCTTTCAAGATGGTGCCGGTGGAGGGGACGGGACCGGCCGCGGCAGAGCAGGTGCAGCAATTATAAACACAAACCCTGCTTCACCTGCTTCCGGGATCTCCCACCTCTTCAGGAGTGCACTTTGGGGTGCCCAGTGCAGCCTCGTTCTCCTTCACACCGGGCACGTGGGCCCCGCAGCTTCCGGCCTCTTCACACTCTGCAGCGGTACCTGAAAGCGCGGGATTCATGATAAGATCGCCGCCTGTCTCTCCGGGTCACACTACGATGTGTGCACTGCCGCCCTCATCTCAATCTCCTCTCACAGGTATGTTGGGGAGCAATCTCCAGATGACATCTATCCCTGCTGCAGAGGGCCCCCAGTCGCCGCTTCCGCGGCCTAACCCTGATGAAGCCCCCACCTTGGCTCTAATGGAAGCCTTACCATCCATTGCTTTGGAGGCAGCAATAAGCCCAGCAGGACACACCGCTAATGGGCAGCAGTTGCCGCAAGATATGCCAGCTACTCCTGCTATTTTTTGCACTCAAACGGCCACAGAAGCCTCTGATTCCTCGTCCTCTACCTCCTCTTCTCCTAGCAAGCGCTCTAAAAGGCCTAAATTGAGAGACATCTGGTCGCTGCTTAGCTCTCTTCCTACTAAATCGGACTTAGAGTCAATGCTATTGAAGCTCGAAGCTAAACAGGACAAAGCCATTGCATCTGTTAAAACCGATGTTAGCGCAATTTCCACAAAATTGACCTCCCAGGAACAGGTTTCTAATTCTCTGGACTTACGCCTGACGCAGGTTGAGGCGAGCATGTAATCTCAGCAAGCCCTAAACAGACACTTGTTACTTCAACTTGATGACCAGGAGAATAGAGGGCGCCGTAATAATAATAAACTGCGAGGGATCCCAGAAGACATCGAACCTTCAGGAATGCGTAAATCAGTGTTGGCCATTTTTAATACCCTCCTCGACAGACCGGAAGAGTCCGAGATTGAATTAGACAGGGTCCACCGAGTGCTGGGACCCCGACGAACAGGTGCCTCCAACACAAGGGATGTGCTTTGTCGTGTCCATTTTCTCAGAGAGAAAGAGGAACTGCTACAGAGAGCCTGGAGGCTAGGTCCGGTACCTTTTTCAAATTCTCAAATCCACATCTTACCGGACGTGTCCAGGAGAACCTTGATGATGAGGCGCGCTCTGAAACTGATCCTTCAAGTTATTACTGAGACGGGGGCCTCGTATCGATGGGGACATCCCTTCCACCTGATTATTCGCAAGAACGGATCCACGTTTGCCCTTCACACGCTGGACCAGGCCGAGGACCAGCTCCAGATTAGTTGGCATGTGATAGGTCTTGAAGGCCTCCCTTAATATGGCAAATATTAGGCTCTCCTGGGGCCTCGATGTGGGTTTACTGTGCTCCAGCTCTCTCACCCCTGTTGTGAGGTTTTAACATCATGTTTTTTTTTATTGTCATGTTGCATTTGGTGACCACGCAGATTTCTTTGACCCGGGTACAGGGTCAGGGACGCATTTTTTGATTGCTCTCCCTCTCTCCAACTAGGTCAGCGAATCTTGGTCGACCCCTTTTGAGTTTCCCAAGACTTGCATAGTAGGGGGTTTTCTCACCTTTTTCTGTTGAGGTTGACTCCGCAGGTTTTGTTTCACCCTCTCTGGAGTAGCCGGATTGGGTTAGACTGTAAAGTCTTGCTGTGTATCAAAAAGCTTCTTCACACACATCAGTTAGTAGATGTATGGCGGGTACTGAACCCTGAGGTCAAAGACTTCACGTTTTACTCTAGCGAGGGATACTTACTCTAGACTAGACTATTTTTTACTTAGGCATTCAGCGGTATCCCTCCTGAATTCGTCAGCAATAGACCCGATGACCTTTTCAGACCATGCAATGCTTCATGTTTCTTTGAAGTGCCCACTCCACACTTCGAAGTCCTGGCAGTGGCGATTAAATGAGTCCCTACTGCAGGACTTTGTAGTAGCTCAAGAGGTTCACACGGCGATCTCTCAATACTTTGAAATTAATCAAAGTGCTGATATATCGCCTATCACAGTGTGGGCAGCCTACAAATGTGTAATCCATTGGGAGCTCATCAAGCATGGAGCGAGACGGAAAAAATAAAAGGCAGCTGAGATATCTCAGCTTCTAGCGGAAATTATTAACCTCGAGCAGGCCCATAAAAAATCCCATGCAACTGCTGTGCGAGCTTCCCTCCTCCTGGCCAAAAGTAAGCTTAAGGAGAAATCGGATGTACGTATGAAAACCATCTTAGCAAAGGGCCGCAGACATATTTTTGAGTTTGGAAACAAGAGTAGTAAATTGCTTGCCAGATTACTCAGGGACCAGAGAGCTAGGAATTATGTTCCTCGTATAGCCAATGCCAGAGGTTCCCTTCTTAATGACCCCACTGCTATTGCAGAAGCCTTTGCTCAGTATTATCAATCTCTATACAATCTCCCACAACCCAACGACGCCAGTGAGTCTTTGCGTTTTGCGATGGACAAATACCTTTCAAACTCAGGTATGCCGAAGATACGGGTAGACACCCTCCAAGATTTAGACAGGCCGATTTTAGCTAAGGAAGTGGCGGAGGCATTAAAAACCATGCAGCCCAGTAAGGCCCCAGAACCGGATGGCTTCCCGGCCTCCTACTATAAAAGATTCTTACCTCTTCTACAGACCCCTCTAGCAAAAGCACTAAATGTCCTCAATACAGGGCATTCACTCCCTGCAGTTATGTCTAACGCGCATATCACGGTCATACATAAGGAAGGAAAGGACCCCACCCTATGCGGTAACTACCGTTCAATTTCACTCCTAAATGTGGACCTCAAATTGCTCGCTAAAATTCTGGACTCACGTCTGGTTCCACTGCTATCTGAGCTCATACACAATGACCAGGTGGGTTTCATTCCATCGCGGGAGGCGAGAGATAACACCACCAAAGTGCTTAACCTGATTCACTACGCTAGGACCAGAAGCACCCCACTTTTTCTTTTATCTACTGACGCTGAAAAAGCCTTTGACAGGGTGGGATGGCCTTGGTTGTTTGCAGTGCTTCGCTATGTAGGAATTACAGGTCCTATGGCGACATGGATCCGAGCTCTATACGAGTCTCCGTCCGCAGCCACGAAGGTTAATGGTGTGCTTTCTTCGGCTTTCACAATCCGGAATGGGACCCGCCAGGGATGCCCCCTATCCCCACTTATATTTGTGCTTACTTTGGAACCACTCTTGAGGTCAATACGACAGAACCCGAATATTTCGGGACTTTCTGTGGAGGGCAGGGAAATTAAGATTGCGGCATATGCGGATGATTTATTGTTCACGCTTACTAACCCCAGGATCTCCTTTCCGAACCTAATGTCTGAATTCCACACATTTCACGACCTTTCTAACTTAAAAATCAACCTTCAGAAATCAGAGGCCTTGAATATATCACTACCGGATACTCTCTTATCCGATCTGGTCACATCCTTTCAATTCAAGTGGACTTCTGTGGCAGTGAAATAACTGGGCACCTATATCCCCTCAGATTTGAAAGAGGTATTCCAGAGAAATTATACCCCCATCAGAGATCGAATGAGAGAAGATCTTAAGCAGTGGTCGAAGATGTGCTATTTTCAAAATGAACATCCTTCCGCGTGTGTTATACCTCTTTCAGACCCTTCCCATTAGACTCCCAGCTAGCTTCTCTGATAGGATGCACAGTGATCTATTCAGATTTATCTGGGCTAGGGGCTAAAGGAGGGTTGGGCGTACCAGACTTATGTAAATATTACTCTGCCTCCCTGCTTCAAAGGATTGTAGACTGGTGTCGGCAGGCACAGTACAAACAGTGGGTATCTATCGAACAACTGTACTCAAGCTCTCCTCTGGCCTCCCTGCCCTGGGTAGATCAGAAACTCACATTAGCTCTCTCTAATCATCCCACAATAGGGCCCACCATTGCACAATTAGACAACTGGCACATATCATCTCTTCAATTCTGGCTTCCGCAGGGTATGACAGGTCACTTATTGTATTTGAGAAAGCATGTTTTGGCTCGGGCGCATATAGACATTCGTTATCTGAGTGCTATCAGACATTGGTGGCTCCTAGACAGGACTATCTTCCCCCTTATGCAACGAAGTGGTCGCATGATTTGGAAGTTGAGATCCCCCTGTCCATTGGCCCAAACTGTTCCAATGGACCAATAAGATTATGTCCAGATGGTATTATGACCCGGTCAGATTACAGAAAATGTTTCCTCCGCATCCCCAGCTTGCTGGTGCTGTGACTCAGCCCTGGGTTCGATGCTACACATTTTGGGGGATTGCCCCAGACTCAGTCTCTTCTGGCAGTTGATCCATAAAGCACTGTCCTCAATTTTTCAGTTTTCAATCCCTAACACGCCTGTTTTTTCCTATTATTTATATCAGATCTACCAATGAGCGTGCGACGTAAGTCTTGTCTGTGCTCTTTGGTGATTGCGGCTAGGTCTTGTATCCCTGCGAGTTGGAAATCCTCTTTGTCTCCGACAATTGGCTGCTGGATTCAAAAGGTAGAGGAGATCCGGAGAATGGAGGAACTTACTTCGCAGTTGCGATCTAAACACAAAGCATTTCTGGATCCTTGGGCCCCTTGGTTTGTCTTTCAGGACTCTCAGGATTTTCAGGGACTATTGTCGTGAGAAATTAGTCGACTCACTCTGCACCCTTTTATGCTCCCCCCCCTCCTGTGCCCCTCAGTGGCCTCATCATTATGCTGCCACCTCAAGATTCACACTGAAGGCATCAAAACTATGAATTAACACATGTGGAATTATATACATAACAAAAAAGTGTGAAACAACTGAAAATGTCATATTCTAGGTTCTTCAAAGTAGCCACTTTTTGCTTTGATTACTGCTTTGCACACTCTTGGAATTCTCTTGATGAGCTTCAAGAGGTAGTCACCTGAAATGGTCTTCCAACAGTCTTGAAGGAGTTCCCAGAGATGCTTAACACTTGTTGGCCCTTTTGCCTTCACACTGCAGTCCAGCTCACCCCAAACCATCTCGATTGGGTTCAGGTCCGGTGACTGTGGAGGCCAGGTCATCTGGCGCAGCACCCCATCACTCTACTTCATGGTCAAATAGCCCTTTCACAGCCTGGAGATGTGTTTGGGGTCATTGTCCTGTTGAAAAATAAATGATGGTCCAACTAAACGCAAACCGGATGGAATACCATGCCGCTGCAAGATGCTGTGGTAGCCATGCTGGTTCAGTATGCCTTCAATTTTGAATAAATCCCCAACAGGGCCACCAGCAAAGAACCCCCACACCATCACACCACCTCCTCCATGCTTCACGGTGGGAACTAGGCATGTACATCCGTTCACCTTTTCTGCGTCGCACAAAGACACGGTGGTTGGAAACAAAGATCTCAAATTTGAACTCATCAGACCAAAGCACAGATTTTCACTGGTCTAATGTCCATTCCTTGTGTTCTTTAGCCCAAACAAGTCTCTTCTGCTTGTTGCCTGTCCTTAGCAGTGGTTTCCTAGCAGATATTCTACCATGAAGGCCTGATTCACACAGTCTCCTCTTAACAGTTGTTCTAGAGATGTGTCTGCTGCTAGAACTCTGTGTGGTATTGACCTGGTCTCTAATCTGAGCTGCTGTTAACCTGCGATTTCTGAGGCTGGTGACTCGGATGAACTTATCCTCCGCAGCAGAGGTGACTCTTGGTCTTCCTTTCCTGTGGCCGTCCGCATGTGAGCCAGTTTCTTTGTAGCGCTTGATGGTTTTTGTGACTGCACTTGGGGACACTTTCAAAGTTTTCCCAATTTTTCAGACTGACTAACCTTCATTTCTTAAAGTAATGATGGCCACTCATTTTTCTTTACTTTATTCAGTAGGACTATCAGCTGTGTATCCAACTGATAGTCCCAACCCCATTTATGAGGCAAGAAATCCCACTTATTAAACCTGACAGGGCACACCTGTGAAGTGAAAACCATTTCAGGTGACTACCTCTTGAAGCTCATCAAGAGAATGCCAAGAGTGTGCAAATCAGTAATCAAAGCAAAAAGCGGCTACTTTGAAGAACCTAGAATATGACATATTTTCAGTTGTTTCACACTTTTTTGTTATGTATATATTCCACATGTGTTAATTCATAGTGTTGATGCCTTCAGTGTGAATCTACAATTTTCATAGTCATGAAAATAAAGAAAACTCTTTGAATGAGAAGGTGTGTTCAAACTTTTGGTCTGTACTGTATATAGATTAGCAATCCAACATTTCAAGTCTTAATCACCTATTTAACTCACCAGTACATTTTCTCTTATATCAGCATACTTTTTTAGTTTTCCCTGCTTCCCCCCTTTTTTCCGACGGGGTGGCTCAAGTAATATATTTATAGAACCAGTCTTTACGGACGCGGCAATACCTAATATGTGTGTTTTTTTCATTTTTTTCAATTTTTTATTATAAAATCAGGGGAAAGGGGTGTTTTTTTATTTTTTTAGCTTGAAACTTTATTTTTTTATTCAAAACCCTTTTTTTTATTTTTTTATTTTTTAAACTTTATTTCTGTCCCACTGTGTGACTTCAACTTTTGGGGGTCTGATCCCCTCTGCAATGAATTACAAGTCATACACTAATAGGTTGCCTAGGAGACCCACGCCTGAGGCTTGATCTCCTTTGCAACTGTAGAATTCAGGTTCCGATGCCGTGCAAGGCATCGAGCTGCCTTCAGACACATCGAGTCCCCGCCACAGCAGCGCGGGGACTCGATGAGCTCCCTCACTCGCCGGAAACAACTTCTATGTCACAGTCAGCGGGGACCGCGGCATAGAAGGGGTTAATCCACTGGCATCGCTGCAAACAGTGATGTCAGTGGATACAGCAGAGGCCCTGCTATCAGGCACTGCCAGACCCCTGCAGTGATCAGACGCGCACCGCTCCGGTGCCTGCCCGATCAGCCTGCCGTGCATGTACGGCAAAATGCATTCTATGCAGCGTCAGAATGGTATGCAGCAAGACCTTCCAATTTGCAACATTCCCACTGGAATTCAACATTGCACACGCTTGAGCATCTGTACAAGCAGCGGAAAGCCGTAAATGATTTTGTCATGTACACCTCATCAAGGAGCATGTGTTGTTTCCAGGAAGGGCAGTAGCAACTCATTCCGTTAATGCTGCATTTGTCCCTTGTCCCCCTCAAAACAGTATGTATTTTTGAAGAAACAGTGATGCTCAGGCAACTGGTGGTACGTGTAGCTGTCGGAGACCCACAATTAAAAACTCTCATGTAGGAGGAGGAGGTGCTGCCACTTGTAGAGGAGAAAAAGTATGATGCTGATGACACCGACACTGGCCACAACACCCAACTCTCAGTGGGGGGCGAAGGAGGAAAGAACAGGCTCCTGGGGCACACTGGGCAGAATGGTGATCTGTAGACTCTCTTGCTTTTGCAGTGGCAGGCGTATCGTTGACATGAAGTAGACTGATGCTTACTGGATAGTCATGCTTTTAGACCCTTGTTACCAGGGGAAATTGGGGGATTGTTTTCCTTTTGCAGAAATGGAGGACAAATTATGTTATTACGTGGAAACACTGTGTATGCAGCTTTCCTCAGCTTATTGCGGGCAGACGCCTGCTTCCAGCATGTCTGAAAGGGAGGCCTCTCTCTACCCCTGCAGAGTCAGCTCCCTCCTTCTTCCATGAGCAGCAGAAGCCACAGTAACAGCAGCAGCCGCATTCATTTCTGTCTCCTCAATGCGATGGAGTCGTTTTTCTATGTGCAACATCAAGAAGAGGCCAGTCAGCAAGAGACAGCTCCAGCCTCAATGCCCAGGTTCAGGCCTACCTAAACTATAGCCAGTCTCTGTTGTATAGCCTGTTTCCTGACCTCATGGATTTCTGGGCAGTTAGACTGGAACAGTGGTCCAAACTGGCACAGCATGCTCTCTGCCTTCTTTCTTACCCATCCTGCAGTGTCATCTTGGAGAGGATTTTCAGAGCCGCGGGGGACCTGCATCATGCTACTTATGCCACCTTCCAACCATCACTTCTGTACAGCTGCTGCAGCCACTGGCATCATCCCACTTCTGTCTGTCTGTTTACCTGCACATTCTGTATGGCTGCAGCTATGGCCTGCATCATGCCACTTATGCCACTTTCCAACCGTCACATTCTGCATGGCTGCTGCTACGGCCTGCATTGTGCCACTTTCTAACCATCACATTCTGTATGGCTGCTTCTGACACCGGCATCATGCCACTGATGTCTGTCTGTTTAGCTGCATGTACTGTGTGGCTGCTGCTGCAGCCTGCATCATGCCACTTATGCCATTTTCCAAACATCATGTTATGTATGGCTGCTGCTGCAGCCTGTATCATGCCCCTTATGCCACTATCCAACCATGACGTTCTGTAAGGCTGCCGCAGCCACCTCCATCATGCCACCGCCTCTACCAGGCTACTGCTGCCACTTGCCAACCATCATTTTCCGTAAGGCTGCTGTTGCTTCTATCATGCTGCTGCCTTTCTGCCAACATGTACCATATTGATGTTGCTACTATAGCCACCGCTGCCTCGGCTGCTGTTGTTCATCGCTGTAAATACCATACTGCCGCAACTATTAAGGCAAAGTATCTGCCGACACTATCACTACTACTACTATTGCTACTACTACTACCCATAGACAGCCTTGTATGTTCCATGCTATCCTGCTGTGGCCACTATTTTTGTACCGTACTCTTTCCACATCCACAATGCACTGCTGTTGCTCCCAATTAAAAAGGAGAATTTATTATGCTCGTTCATACTTGAATCAAACCTGCCAACTAATTCTTTAGAATCAGACCTGAATCAAATTTCAGGATATTTGCTCATCTCTAACATGGAGTGAAAGACAAAATCAATTAAATAAAATACTACTTTAAAACTCCAGTGTGTTGTCTCAAATATTGGCCGCTGCAGGTTCCAAAGGTGAAGTGGGCACAATTCACAGTTCAGTCAATGCGTTTTGTAGGACCGTGCGTTCCCTATCCGATCAGGAGAAAACCTCTTTAAGTTCAAACCATCCACTTCAATGTATATAGGCAAAGCATAAGATCCCACAGGTATCCTTTACCACCAGCGACACGCCCCTGACGAAGCTTGGAGTGAAACCGGGGTCGGGCAGGATCGCTAGACTAGTGTTTATCTTGTTTGCCTGTTTTTTATGTGTGCAATAAAAGTTCAAAACAATATAATATAATAAAGTACAATAAAATAATTCAGTAAAAGTTCGGGTTCGGTGTTCAGCGAGTTAATGGCGCTTTTTGAAGGGCTGCAGAGCAGCCAATCAACAAGCGTTTAACTTGTGTGCCCTTAGAAGCCATCACAGCCATGCCTACTAATGACATGGCTGTGATTGGCCAGTGCAGCATGTGACCCAGCCTCTATATAAGCTGGAGTCACGTAGCGCTGCACGTCACTCTGCTCTGGTTAGTGTAGGGATAGGATGCTGCTGCTGTGTTTTAATCTGAAGTGCTTGTTAATGCAGCGATCTACATAGATTTTGTTTTGTGGGTGCAGTGCATCTTTTTACCCTGCCCTGAGCCCAGTGACATAGAAAAATAACTTTTATCCGTCTGTCAGTTAGGTGGGCATCGGCTGCCATTTTATGCAAGTTCAATACACCAGCACAGCATATGTGCTATTGTGACAGTCAAATCCAAGCTTGAAATGCTGCAATTATATTCTGGGTTTCAAAAAAATCACCCATTTTTTGCAAGACCCAACATCTGGGGCCTTTGAAGCATTTGTCAGTGTGAAAAAAAAGTAAGAAATGCTGCAATAATATTCTGGGTTTAAAAAAACACTCATTTTTTGCAATACCCTACATCTGGGACCTATGCTGCATTTGTTAGTGTGAAATACAAGCTTGAAATACTGCAATAATATTCTGTTATAAAAGAAACACCAATTTTTGGCAATACCATACATCTGAGGCCTTTTCAGCATTTGTCAGTGTGAAATACAATCTTGAAATACTGAAAAAATATTCTGTTATAAAAAAAAAACACCAATTTTTGGCAATACCCTACATCAGGGGCCTTTTCAGCATTTGTCAGTTTCAAATACAAGCTTGAAATACTGCAATAATATTTTGTTATAAAAAAAAACACCCATTTTTGGCAATACCCTACATCTGGGGCCTATGCAGCATTTGTTAGTGTGAAATACAAGCTTGAAATACTGCAATAATATTCTGTTATTTAAAAAAGCACATTTTGGGCAATACCCTACATGAGGGGCCTATGCTGCATTTGTTAGTGTGAAATACAAGCTTGAAATACAGCAATTATATTCTGGGTTTAAAAAAAACACCCATTTTGGGCAAAATACTTAATTTGCGGCCTTTCCGGCATCTGTCAGTGTGAAATACACACGTTAGATACTGTTGTTATATTCTGTTATTAAAAAAAAAACATTTTGGTCAAGATCCTAAATTTGTGGAAAATGAGGAGAGCGTCAAATTAGGGACCTGGCCCGGGACGTGGTGCTGCTGGTGGAGCTCCTGTGGTAGGGAGAGGACGTGGTCGATCTGTGCTAGCTACACACACACAAGTGAAACACCTTCCTCAGGTGCGAGTAGACGACAGAACCTTCAGCATTATTTGGTCGGGCATAATGCGGCTCTACGAATGGTGAGGCAAGAACAAGTAGAGGCGATAGTAGATTGGGTTGCTGACAGTGCCTCCAGTTGCTTTACATTGTCTCCCACCCAGTCTCCTGCTGAAAGATCAGAGTTGGCACCTTCATCCGATGTCCATCAGTCTTTCAGCTCACCCCCTTGCAAATCAGCCAAGCAGTCTGAGCCACATGTCAAGTAGCAGTCTCTTCTGCTTTTTGATGACTCTGCTAGCAGGGTTTCCCAGGGCCATCCACATAGTCCTTCCCCAGAAGTGGAAGAGATTAAGTGCACTGATGCCCAACCACTTATGTTTCAGGATGAGTACATCGGAGGACCACCGCAGCACGTCTCGGATAATGACGAAAAACAGGTGCCAACTTCTGTGGCTTTCGAAAGTGTGCAGACCGACAAGGAGGGCAGGGGTGAAGACTGGATGGAAGATGATGTGGAGGACAATGAGGTCCTCGACCCCACATGGAATCAAGGTCATGCGAGTGACCTGTGTAGTTAGGAGGAAGAGGCGATGGTCACACAGAGCCACCAGCACACCAGAAGAGGGAGCAGGGTGCAAAAGAGGAGCAGCCGTCCCCAAGACAGTACACCTGCGACTGCCCACCGCAGCAAGGGACCGAGCACAAGAAAGCCAGCTCCAAGGAGTTCCCTGGTGTGGCAGTTCTTCAGACAATGTGCTGACGACAAGACACGAGTGGTTTGCCCTCTGTGCAATCAGAGCCTGAAGCAAGGCATAAACATACTCAACCTGAGCACAACCTGCATGACCAGGCATCTAAGTGCAAAGCACGAGCTGCAGTGGATTAGAGACCTCAAAAACCAAGAAAGGTCTATGGCTCCTCCTGCTTCCTATTCTGCTGCAGTCTCGGCCTCTTCATCCACCTCTGGATTGACAGTGCCACCTGCCAACCCATAAACAGAGGATCTGCCAGCGACACCACCACCTGGGTCACCAAGCATCTCCACAATGTCCCATGGAAGCGTTCAGCTTTCTATCTCCCAAACACTGGAGCGGAAAAGGAAGTACCCCCCACCCACCCGCGAACCCTGCCCCTGAATGCCAGGATTTCAAAATTACTGGCCTTTGAAATGCTGTAATTTTGTCTGGTGGAGATGGAGAGTTTTAAAAGCCTTATGTCGGAGGCTGTCCCACAGTACGTCTTGCCCAGCCACCACTAATTTTCCAGGCGAGCCATCTCTTCCCTGCACAACCAAGTGTGGGATGTTAGGTCAGGGATGTTATATCTTACTAACAGCACACTGGGTAAATGCAGTGGCCGCTGGGCCTGAGGCGGATAGCAGTTTGGCGCATGTCCTTCCACCATTGAGCATTGCCTCCTGTTGCTTCCTCCTCCTACTCCGCTTTCTCATCCTCTACCGCCTCCTCATCCGGTCAACATAACACCACCAAAGTCAGCACAGCCAGAGGTAAACAACAGCAGACAGTTTTAAAATGTATCTGTTTGGGGGACAAACCCCACACTGTGTAGGAGCTGTGGACTGGCATGGAACAACAGACCGATGAGTGGTTGGTGCCAGTGAGCCTCAAGCCCTGTTGGTGGTGTTCAATAATGGTTGAAATCTCATAGCAGCTCCGGGACTAGCCGGTTTGACGCATATGCCTTGACTGGCGGATGTGCTAAATTTGGTGGTGCAGAGGTTCCTTAAAAATTACCCTGATATGTCAGAGCTACTGCAGAAAGTGCAGGCCGTCTATGCACGCTTTTGGCACCAATGACTGGGCCTCCATGCAAGACCTTTGTGCCTAGTTGCGCTGTTTTGAGTACTCCACCAACATGGCCAGAGCCAATGACGCCGTTCTCAGCGTTACTATCCCACTTCTATGCCTCCTTGAAAAAATGCTTTGGGCGATGATGGAAGAGCATGTGGCACAGGAGGAGGAAGAGGGATCATTTCATAGGGTTTCAGGCCAGTCATTCACAAGTGGCTCCGAGGGTGGGTTCCTGCACCCACAAACGCCAGGTAAACAATTGTCCAGCCAGGGCACAGTTCTGGAGAATGAGGAGGTGGAAAATGAGGAGGAGGAGGAACCGTGCTCACAGAGGGTGGCACCCAAACCAGCTCATAGCCATCACTGGTGCGTGGCTGGGGGGGATACAGAGGACACAGACAATACACCTCCCACAGAGAACAGCTTTTCGTTGCCTCTGGGCAGCCTGTCACACATGAGAGTTTCCCTCAATCTAACTTGTGCTGATTACTAGGTGGTCACGCTGCTGTATCCCCAATACAAGGACAAAGTACCCACCTTATTTCCATCACTGGAACGTGATTGTAAGATGCGCGAGTAAAAGCGTACGCTGGTAGACTCGCTGCTGGTGGCATTCCCACCTGACAGCGGGGGCGCGCAGTTGAAGCACAAGGCGAAGGCAGAGGAAGAAGTCGCCAACACAGCTGGGGCACCACCAGCACCTCAGAAGGCAGGGTTAGCATGGCCGAAATGTGGGAAAGCTTTGTCAGCACACCACAGCAACCAGCACCACCAGCTGATTTGGAATGTCTTAGCAGGAGGCAGCATTTCACCAACATGGTGGAGCAGTATGTGTGCACACGCCTACACGTATTAAATGACGGGTTTGCCCCTTTCAACTTCTGGGTATCCAAATTGGGAACATGGGCTGAGCTTGCCCTTTACGCCTTGGAGGTGCTGGCCTGCCCTGCAGCCAGTGTATTATCTGAACGTGTGTTTAGCACTGTAGGGGGCGTCATCACAGACAAGTGCAGCCGCCTGTCCACAGCCAATGTGGACAAGCTCACATTCATTAAAATAAACCAGGCATGGATCCCTCAGGACTTGTCTGTTCCTTGTGCAGAATATACATGTATACCGGCACTAACCAGCCATTGTGATACTGCAGCGCAATTGCTCATTCTTGTATTTTGGATACTTCACAATCTTTTAGAGTGTACCCTAATTTAAAAAAATTGAATTAAAACCAAAAACCTGTGTTGGCTACCTCGTCCTCCTCCACCGCCGCTTCCACCTTCACTGCTACATCCACCGCCTCCTCAACCTCCTACTCCATATGGACCTCCACCTCATACATCAAGATTATTTTTTGTTAATTTTTACGTATTTTATTTTATTTTAAGTCTTTTCACTCATTTGTCTGATACATTGTTGGATTACATATCCCTAATTTCTGGCTTTGATATACCCCTGCTCTACCTAGTGGACAGTTTAATAAATGTCACCATTTTTTTGGGTTACAAAGTTAGGTGACATTCACAAAACATTTGCTGTGATATAACCCTGCTCTACCTAGTGGACAGGTTAATACATTTCACAAATTTTTCTGTTACATAGACGGGTGAGATTCACATTTTTGGATGTGATATACCCCTGCTCTACCTAGTGGACAGGTTAATAAATTTCACAAATTTTTCTGTTACATTGTCGGATGAAATTCAACAAATTTTTGGGCTGTGATATACCCCTGCTCTACCTAGTGGACAAGGAAATACATTTCACTAATTCGTCTGTTACATTCTTGGATGACATTTTACCATTTTTGTCGTGAATCAACCACTGCTCTGGACAGGTGACAAAGACCTAAATTCCAAAAAATTGTCTGTTACATTGTCAGGTGATATTTTACCAATTTTGCCGTATACAAACCCCTGCTCTGCATAGGTGAGTGGGACCATATTTTTTGTAAAATCGTTTGTTCAATTGGTGGGTGAGTTTGGTCAGTTTTGCCATGAATAAACCACTACTCTACATAGTTGACAGGGCCTGAAATTTAAAAAAATCATTTGTTCCATTGGTGGGTGACATTAACCCATTTTTGCTGATGAAAAACTCCTGCTCTGCATAGGTGACAGAAACTTAGATTTCTAAAATTTGTCTTTAATTGGCCCTTTCATTCAATCCTTCTGCTTTAATAACTTGTCCCACATTTACATTGCAGCCATTGACCTTCCTTTGGATGTGGTATCCCTTTCTCACGTTTCCTCTCTGGTGTGGAGCCCTGATTTGTCGCTAACTGTGATCAACATGGTAGGCGCAGAAAAGATCATCGAAAGTTAATAGAGAAGATATCCAATTGGATCTTGGACGTTACAAGGACGTGTGATCAGGTAGAAGTTATCTAGAGTCAACAAAGAGGCAGCAGGGCCTCTCCTGTCTAACGTTTCCAGATCCAAAATACCCCAGTGACATTCCATGTAATTTTTTATTAATCATTCCAATAACAGGGCATCTTAAGAGTCCTGTATTTTTATTTATCGTCACTACCCCCACCCCCCCCCCCCCCCCTCGAGTCGGGAGTGGGTAATTGCCGCGCGCCCCCTCCTTTACTTAGAAGCTTCGGCTTCAATAATTTGTCCCACATTTCCGCTCAATCACATTTAATTTCAAACATTGACCTCGCTTGGATGTGGTCTCCCTTTCTCACGCTCCCTCTCCGGCGTGGAACCCTGATTCGCCTCTAACCATGATCAACATGGTAGGCGCAGAAAATAACATCAAAAGTTGATAGAGAAGATATCCAATTGGATCGTGGACATCACGGGGACGCCTACACGTATTGACTGATGTGTCTGCCCCTTTCAGCTTCTGGGTCTCCAAATTGGGCACATGGCCTGTGCTTGCCCATTACGCCTTGGAGGTGCTGGACTGCCCTGCAGCCAGTGTATTGTCCGAATGTTTGTTTAGCATGGCTGTAGGGGGGTTATCACAGGTTATATTTCCCAATGTTTTGGGGCGTACCCTAATTTAAACAAAAAATGAATTAATTAATTAATTAAAACCAAAAACAAGTGTTGGCTACCTCCTCCTCCACCGCCGCTTCCACCTACACTGCCACATCCACCGCCTCCTCAACCTCCTACTCCATATGGACCTCGTCCTCCTAGATCAAGATTATTATTATTTGTTTTGCGTATTTTATGTTATTTTAAGTCATATTCCTATCCACATTTGTTTGCAGAGCACCTGCCATGCTCTTAACCACATTTTGATGACACTTGCAGCCCTCTAGCCCTTTCCATGACTTTTTTTGAGTCATTTTAGTGCTTCAAAGTTCAGGTCCCCATTGACTTTATTGGGGTTCGGGGTCAAATTCGGGTCACGAACTCAAACTATTTTGTGAACTTTGGCCGAACCCGTCGAACCCAAACATACAGTTCTCCACTCAACTCTAATCAAAGTGTGTCACTATTAGTTCGATTTCTGATATATCACAGGAATATCTGGTGGAAAAGGATACCTGCGGGACCTGATGTTTTGCCTATAAACATTGAAGTGATTTGAGCTTAAAGAGGACCTTTCACCAGAATTAAACTTCTAAAGTAACTATACAGGCATGTAGAGCGGCGCCCAGGGACCCCCCTGCACTTACTGTTATACCTGGGCGCCACTCCGTTCTCCCGTAATTGCCTCCGGTATCTTTACAGTTAGGCTCCACCTGGGGGAACCTGCCGTCGGCTCATTCTCCCATGCTGTAGCGCTGGCCAATCACAGCGCTCAGCTCATAGCCTGAGAGAGAAAAAAGCCTCTCAGGCTCTTTAAAGAGGTTTTCTCCTGATCGTATAGGGAACGTGCGTTCCTACAAAATGCATTGAGAGACAGAATTAATGTTTAGAGAGGAAAAGGGATTTGAATATGTGTGACAATTTGTCTGTTGTAGTGCTTTGTAGCTTACACTTAGAATTTGTTAAATGTTGTAAAGCTGATGTCAAACAATAGTAACTGATGAATTATTAGATCAGACTTAAGCAGTTACTGTTAATGGTAGCAATTAAGTAATTTGTTTTAAGAATGGCATTTGGGATTATACATTTTGAAGAGTCTTCTGAGAAGTAATATTGCTTGCAACTAATATTGCTATATATACAAGAGTATTTAATGATGCAATATTATCAGCATTCTCTGTAAATTTAAGATGATGCATGATGGTGAGATGTTTGTCTTGAAATTACCATAACAATTTTAAGCTGGTTTCAAACAAAAAAGCCTCAGTTTTATGGCAGTTTTAAAAGTGTATCTAAATCTTCACACAGGTTTCTTTTTTTGTCACAAATACTCTAATAATAATTTTAGTAAAATAATATATTTAGTGATTTTATGTTTTTCCTATCAAACAAGGACTCCAAAGTTCAGGCCTGTCTTGAAGACTGTTCAGTGCAGGGCATAAAGAACCCGTACACCCTAGCCATGTATGCGCTGTATGGATTCTGAGTTTTACAAGAGACACCCCATTCAGCACATGACGGGCTGAAGCACACATCGCTGCTCCTGCCTGTCCTCACTACGCTAAAAGCCTGGGATACCACATCTGCACGGATGTGCTATGTAGAGCTCCTGTCTGGCCTACTTCACTCAGCTAAAGCCTGCAGTAGATCCTTCATGAATGTGCTTTGCCAGGCTTTTAGCAGAGCAAGGACTGGCAGAAGCAGCGATGTTTGCTCCTGCCTGTCCTGTTCTCACTGCGTTGTCTATTGTAAAGCACAAAATCTGTACAGCACACACTTGGCTACCATGTACAGGTTGTGTATTCGCTGCAGTGAATAGTGGTCTAGACAGGCCCAATCTTTAGTGGCCTGTTTTGATAGGAAACATTTTTAATTAATTTAGATTCAATGCAATTTGATGGAGCCCAACAAAGTATCAGAGGCCTGCAGGAGAAGGAAAAGGAAACTGGCATCGGAAAACAGGTAAGGCTACTTTCACACTGGCGTTTTGGTTTTTCGTTTGTGAGATCCGGTCAAAAACTGATAAATTTTGCCCTAATGCGTTCTGAATGGAAAAGGATCCGCTCAGAATGCATCAGTTTGCCTCAGTTTGTCTTTGTTCTGTCTCCATTCCGCTTTGGAGGCAGACACTAAAACACTGCTTGCAGCATTTTGGTGTCCGTCTGACGAAACTGAGTCAAACGGATCTATTCTGACACACAATGCAAATCAATGGGGACGGATCCGTTTATTATGACACAATCTGGCACAATAGAAAACTGATCCGTCCTCCATTGACTTTCAATGGTGTTCAAGGCGGATCAGTCTTGGCTATGTTAAAGAAAATACAAACGGATCTGAACGGATGCGCTCCTAAAATACGGTTGTATTATCCATGACGGATCCGCACCAAACACGAGTGTGAAAGTAGACTAAGTCATCTTCCCTTTGCTGGTCTATCAGAGTAGGGGGGTTTCCCAACCCACCATTCTTGCACAACCCCTTTAAACATTTCTATCCATCTAGATCCACCACTGGTTTTGGCTTATGAATCTCAACCAAAAACTGCTCCAAAAAGAGTATATTTTTTGCCAGAAAAAAAGAATGTGCTAACGAGTTTGAAACATTCCCTTATAATGCTTTTTCAGTGTTTAACAGGACTGTATATTACATATTGTATGCCTTGCTCCTTCCGCATTCTGTATTACTTTTAGAGATTATCTTTCAACATTATCATTGCATATTTTGTATTCCTATTATTTTCTCCAATACCAGTTGTTCTTACAGTACATTCTTTGAAAACAATGAAATTTACAGAAAACATATTAAATATTCTGCCTCTTTTTTTGTTGCTTCCTTTTAATGTTGTTCATGCATTTGTGAAAAAATTATCTTACCCATTAAAGGGATTTCCAGGTTTCAAAAGGTGTCTGCTCTTCCTGGAAACACCAGACTTTTCAATGACTGCATTGTATTGCAGCTAGTCCAAATTTATGTGAATAGGAATGAGCTACAGTACAATGCGAGATATACAGTGCTGCCCATAATTATTCATACCCCTGGCAAATTTTGACTTAAAGTTACTTTTATTCAACCAGCAAGTATTTATTTTTTTTACGGGAAATGACATAGGTGTCTCCCAAAAGACAATAAGACGATGTACAAGATGCATTATTGTGGGGGGAAAAAAAAACATTTCTCAGCTTATATTTACATTTCAGCAAAAAGTGTCCAGTCCAAAATTATTCATACCCTTCTCAATAATCAATAGAAAAGCCTTTATTGGCTATCACAGCAATCAAATACTTCCTATAATTGCAGACCAGCTTTATGCATGTCTCCACAGCTATTTTTACCCATTCATCTTTAGCAATAAGCTACAAATCTTTCAGGTTGGAGGGTCTTCTTGCCATCACCCTGATCTTTAGCTCCTTAGCTCCTTCCACAGATTCTCAATTGGATTCAAGTCTGGACTCTGGCTGGGCCACTCCAAAACATCAATGTTGTTGTTTGCTAACCATTTCTTCACCACTTTTGCTGTGTGTTTTGGGTCATTGTCATGCTGATTGCTGAAATGTCCACTGGTGCCCAAGGCCAAGTTTCTCTGCAGACTGCCTGATGTTGTCATTGAGAATCCTCATGTATTGCTCTTTTTTCATGGTGCCGTTTACTGTGATTAGGTTCCCTGGTCCATTGGCTGAAAAACACCCCCAAAGCATTAGGTTCCCACCACCATGTTTGACAGTAAAGATGGTGTTCTTTAGGTTGAAGGCTTCTCCTTTTCTACGCCAAATGAAGGAAACATCATTGTGACCAAACAATTAAAAATAATTTTTTAATCTGACCATAACACAGAAGACCAGAAGTCTTCTTCTTTGTCCAGATGAGCTTTTGCAAAGGCCAAGCAGGCTTTTGTGTGCCTTATCTGGATAAGCGGCGTCCTCCTTGGTCTGCATTGTGCAGTGTCCGTTGGATTGTCTGCCTTGAGACATTGCCACCAGCAGAGCCCAGATTCACCAGGATGGCCTTGGTGGTGATCCTTGGATTTTTTTTCACCTCTCTAACTATCCTCCTAGCCAGCACAGGTGTCACTTTTGGCTTCCGACCACGTCCATTCCCCCCCCCCCCCACAATAGTGCATCTTATACATCGTCTTATTATCTTTTGGGAGACACCTATGTCATTTCCCATAAGAAATTACTTGCTTGGTTGAATAAAAGTAACTTTAAGTCAAAATTTGCCAGGGGTATGAATAATTTTGGGCAGCACTGTAAAAGGAATGGCAACAAGAGAGATATGGCTTATATTACAGACTCTTAAACATTCCTGGAAGTGTTGTATAATCACCAAGAAACAGGGGCGTAGCTATAGGGGGGGCAGAGGTAGCAGTCGCTACCGGGCCCAGGAGCCTGAGGGGCCCAAAGACCCTTGCGGTGCATAAGAAGACACATGTATTATAGAAAGTGCATGCTGGTCAAGTTACACCTCTGGCTGGAGAGAAGGGGTAAGGTCAAAAATTTGTTATGGGAAGGGGGGGGCTAGTGTGCCATTTTGATTTTTGCCTCAGGCAGCAGAAACGCTATGTGCTTCCCTGCCCCTGGCCAAAAAACACTGAGGGAAGGGGGCCCAAGCTGAACTCTTGCACCCGGGCTCATGCCCCTGCCTAGAAACAATACTAGAAAGCACTCAGATCTGTATTTTGGCCTTTTAGTTACAGGCATGATAAGACTGAATTCTACAGAATTTTATTTTATTCTATATTTCAGCACTTTCTCGTGGAATGACAATACCTTCTGTAAATAGAAGCATTGTAAATGAATTCATCCTAGTGGGGTTACCCATGTCATCACAATTAATTCCATTATTATTTTTCATATTCTTAGTGTCCTATATATTAACCATGACAGGAAATATTTTTATCCTTACATTGTACTTCTGTTATGAAAGTCTTCAGAAACCGATGTACTTCTTTATCTGTAATTTATCTGTTTTAGACATCATTTTCACCAATGTTATTGTTCCAATTCTCCTAAAGGGGATCATTATTCAATCAAATCAAATATCGGTAACTGGCTGTCTAGCACAGGGTTATTTTTACTTTTTGGTTGGAACAACTCAATTTTTCTTGCTTGATGCAATGTGTTTTGACAGATATTTAGCCATATGTCAGCCACTGCATTACCCAGCTATAATGCATAGAAGAACATGTGCTGGGCTTGTTGTAGGAGCATGGGTGACTTCTTTTGTCTTTAACCTTGTTCCTTCAATTCTCATTACCAAACTTGCATTTTGCTACAAGGAGATAAATCATTTCTTCTGTGATGTAGGGCCAGTTGTACGTAATGCATGCACTGATACCACCTCACTTCAGTTATTGTTGTTAATTAACTCTTGTTCACTATTTTTTTCTCTCCTCATTGCCATCATATCATATACTTATATCTTGTTAGCCATTTCTAAAATTAATTCAGTAGAAGGAGGGAAAATAGTGTTTTCTACTTGTTCTTCCCATGCACTGGTGGTTACTATTTTCTTTGGGAGCTGTATCTTTATGTATGTAAAGCCTGTTCAATATAAAGGTACAGATGAGTATGATAAAAATGTGGCCATTCTCAACACAGTGGTGGTTCCTTTGATTAATCCTTATATTTATACTTTAAGAAACAATGTAGTAAAGAATATTATCAAAGCAAGGCAAAACAAATAGCATGTTTTGTTTAGATTGAGGTTGGCTGCTGTCAAAAGTCTAGATTACATGGGCCAAAGACAAGGCAGCTATGGTGAAGGAGCTCTAACAGGAATGCCTTTTCTAATTGCCCTGTATAAAGGTACAGTGGTGATTGTGTGTCCCAACTCAGTGGAGAAGACTGATGCATGTAATATGTAATCAATACAGAACAGGACTACAATATCCAAGGTACGTTTACCTGCACCATGTCAAATGTGGTCTATCTTACTGTATATACCAAATGTCCTAGTGGAGGTCTCTATGTCAGTGAAGCTGGCCAGAAACTCAGAACAAGAATTAACTCTCATCCCCACACAATAAAAGAGGAAAGGAAACATTTGCCTGTACCTAAACACTTTTTGCAGCCATGACCACAACATCACAGACATGAAAGTATTGATATTAAAGGGAAATTTCAAATCACAGAGGGATTGGATAATTTAGGAATACAAGTTCATGATAACATTTGACACACTTAGATCAGGAATGAACGTGTTTTATGGATTTATGTCTGCCTACAACTCTTAAAGGAATTTGGTTCTCAGATCTCTTTTTTTTAATGGAATAATCTTTATTCTATCTTTTTACAGATAGATATTACAAAATCTAGAACAATTTTTAGTCTTAGTTTACATTATAATTGATATACATACATACATATAATTTGCATTCCCCTTCCCTCCCTCCACCCACTGCATGTTTTCCCTTTGGAAATAAAAATAAAAATAAATAAATAAATAAATAAAAAAGGGGGGGATCCTCCTCTCTCCCCTCCCCCCCCCCCCCCTCCAGGGCCCACAAACACAACGCCCCCACAATTAACAGCTATTTTGACCAAGGTAGATTTTTTCTTCTTAGTTACCAGGTGAAATTTCTCTCTAGCAATTGAAGTTTGGGTAAGATTTTCCCATTCCTTAACTGTGGGTGCAACACTATCTCCCCAGTGTTTTAACAATGCATTTCCTGGCCTGAAATAAGATTTTAGATGCTATATATCGATGATCATGTATCTTTATTTTGTCCATTACCCCCAAAATACATATTTGAAGGCATCCAGGGATTCTGAATCAGTGATATTCTTTTATTTGTTCATCTACCCTCTCCCAGAATTCCTGAGCCCCTGTGCACGTCCAGAGTATATGAACATCGTCTACACCTACTCTCCCGCATTTTTTACAGCAAAATTCTTTAGATTTATAGCATTTCATCAGAATCTTGGGAGAATAGTATATGCGTTATAGTATATTAAATTGAGTAATTCTATGGGAGCAGTTCTTTGATACTCCACTCTTTGCTTGTATAGCCAATTCCCAGAATTCCTCCGATAAGGGTAATAGGGTAAAAGGGATATAGGGTAATTAGAACATCTTGCCATTTATACCTTAAAGGATAACTGTCACATTTAGACCCTAATTTCAATTTTCATATATGTAGTTACTGATAACATGATATTCCAGAATCAATTACTATTAGACTGACTTACCCCATATTTAATACGATTCAGCCCTTAGCAACCAGTCTGCATAAAACTGCAATTTCACTATTCAGTTAAGATGGCCTCCACTGCCCTCACCCTGAGGCTAATCCTGCCTGCCCTCACTAGCCAGTAACAAATGCCCCCCAAAAGTGTCAGTAACCAGAGCCTTCCCCCCTAAAGGGTTAATCTCCTGCAGCACCAAGGGGTCCTCTTACCACATGTTGCTTTCATTTATACACTGAGCAGAGGGCAGATCTCCCTTCCCTGGTCTGCGCTGCTTCAACTCTGCATTATCCAGATCTGCTGAGTCAGGGAGAGTCTGCCAAGCGTAGGGACAGGGAAGTTTTGGCAAAAAGTTTTGAGAATGACACAAATATTAGTTTTCACAAAGTTTGCTGCTAAACTGCTTTTAGATCTTTGTTTCTGTAATCTAGTGAAATATAATTACACGCACTTCATACGTTTCAAAGGCTTTTATCGACAATTACATGACATTTATGCATATTCGGTATTTGCAGTGTTGGCCCTTCTTTTTCAGGACCTCTGCAATTTGACTGGGCATGCTCTCAATCAACTTCTGGGCCAATTCCTGACTGATCGCAACCCATTCTTTCATAATCACTTCTTGGAGTTTGTCAGAATTAGTGGGTTTTTGTTTGTCCATCCTCCTCTTGAGGATTGACCACAAGTTCTCAATGGGATTAAGATCTGGGGAGTTTCCAGGCCATGGGCCATGTCAAAGTTTTGGTCCCCGAGCCACTAATTTATCACTTTTGCCTTATGGCACGGTGCTCCATCGTGCTGGAAAATGCATTGTTCTTCACCAAACTGTTGTTGGATTGTTAGAAGAAGTTGCTGTTGGAGGGCGTTTTGGTACCATTCTTTATTCATGGCTGTGTTTTGGGGCAAAATTGTGAGTGAGCCCACTCCCTTGGATGAGAAGCAACCCCACACATGAATGGTCTCAGGATGCTTTACTGTTGGCATGACACAGGACTGATGGTAGCGCTCACCTTTTCTTCTCCGGACAAGCCTTTTTCCTGATGCCCCAAACAATTGAAAAAAGGCTTCATCAGAGAATATGACTTTGCCCCAGTCCTCAGCAGTCCATTCACCATATTTTCTGCAGAAGATCAATCTGTCCCTGATGTTTTTTTTTTAGAGAAGTGGCTTCTTTGCACCAGGCAATCTTCCAAAAGTCTTCGCCTCACTGTGCGCGCAGATGCGTTCACACCTGCTTGATGCCATTCCTCAGCAAGCTCTGCACTAGTGACACTCTGATCCTGCAGATGAATCCTTTTTAGGAGACGATCCTGGCGCTTGCTGGACTTTCTTGGATGCCCTGAAGCCTTCTTAACAAGAATTGAACCTCTTTCCTTGAAGTTCTTGATGATCCTATAAATTGTTGATTGAGGTGCAATCTTAGTAGCCACGATATCCTTGCCTGTGAAGCCATTTTTATGCAACACAATGATGGCTGCACGCGTTTCTTTGCAGGTCACCATGGTTAACAATGGAAGAACAATGATTTCAAGCACCACCCTCCTTTTAACAGGTCAAGTCTGCCATTTTAACCCAATCAACCTGACATAATGATCTCTAGCCTTGTGCTCGTCAACATTCTCACCTGAGTTAACAAGACGATTGCTGAAATGATCTCAGCAGGTCCTTTAATGACAGCAATGAAATTAAGTGGAAAGGTTTTTTTGGGATTAAGTTAATTTTCATGGCAAAGAAGGACTATGCAATTCATCTGATCACTCTTCATAACATTCTGGAGTATATGCAAATTGCTATTATAAAAACTTAAGCAGCAACTTTTCCAATTTCTCAAAACTTTTGGCAACGACTGTACATCAGCTGCTGGGGAGGACCTGGCATTAATCATTTGCTTACAGTCCCTGGCTGTCAGTAATGTAACCCTGCACGCTGCATGCTCCATCTATCAACAGATAGACGGACCATGCCTAGCAACCCTATTTTAAGCACAGGTAAAAGTAGGCAGTACAGGGAACAAAAAATGTGGAATTAAGGGGTAATTGAATACAGAGTGAAAAGTTGAAATAGGGCCACCAAGGAGATATTAATCACCACAATCCAATGCTCAAAAAAAAAAAAGACAGTTATACTTTAAATTTAAGTTTAATATATACAGTTTTCATATTCTGTTAGCAAAAAAAATACTTTTTGGGCAATCTACAACATCTGTATTAGTCAGTGTGTAATTTAAGGTAGAAATACACCCATCATTTTCTGGGGTTTGAAAAACACACTTTTTTTCTTTCAAAAAACAGTATTTTTCCAAATCTGCAAGTGTTAAATTCAAGTTTAATATTGTAAGGGATCTCTGTACTTGGGGGGGGGGGGGGGGGGGGTCAGGGGGTCATTCTCAAAAGAATCGTCGTCCACCACACCTTTCGGGGCCAAACATTGCATTTATTGGGACATTTTTCATACACGGAACAGTCCAGTTAATAATCACTGGTTGTGGTGAGGTTCCCACATACATCAAAACAAAACAAATACCTGCCCGGCTGGGCTCTCACTACACCTGTTACGTGGCCCTGACTCAGCTACAAAACCCTGTTCACACACGGAACCCATATGCGGCTTTTTCTCAGCCTGTAGTTCCCCAGCCTCTCCGGCTGTAATCAGTCCCATACCTGTATGGGGAAGTGTGGCCCAACAGTCCTCCCGACTCCGGCCTTGTGACCCTTGAATCCCAGCGTCACGGCGTTCCCCAAACTTCGGGCTGTCACAGTACCCCAGGGTCTCTCAGCTTGGCGAGCTGAGACCACGCACAGAGCCTCTGTTCTGGGTCTCTGTATATCACAGCGTATCTCTCCCCATACTGACCTACTCTGAGGCGCTTTATGTCAGCCTGATTACAGCAGGCCTCACCTGCGATCACCTCAGGTAGAAAGGAAAACCCGTACTGGTAGGGTGTGGACTGGCAACTCCCTCTACCAAGCCTAGCCACCTGTCCTAGTAAAATCCAGCCCAGAAAATGTATACAAAAATGTCTCAGCAAAATATGCTTTGCTGAAAATACTGCTACTCTCTGGATTTTATCTGTCTCACCCATCTAAAGTGCCTGAAGTGGGACAACACACCTTCCAGCAATGTTCACATTACCACAATATATAAAGCTTTCATATTTCTGTTAGCAAAAATACTAACTTTTAGAATTCTGTTAGTTAGGTGGGTGGCGGCGGCGGCGGCGTCCATTTTATGCACCAGCACTGCATCTGAGCTTTTGGGACAATGCAAATCACAATTTTGGGGGGCAATCTGCAACATCTGTATTAGTCAGTGTGTAATTTAAGGTAGAAATATACCCATCATTTTATGGGGTTTGAAAAACACAATTTTTTTCTTCTTCAAAAAATAGTATTTTCCAGGTCTGCAAGTGTAAAATTCAAGTTTAAAATATACAGTTTTTGTATTCTGTTAGCAAAAAAAAAAAAGACTTTTTGGGCAATCTACAACATCTGTATTAGTTAGTGTGCAATTTAAGGTAGAAATACATTTTATGGGTTTGAAAAACACACTCTTTTGACAAAAAAACACTATTTTCAGGCCTTGCAGCATCAGCAAGTGTGAAATTACAGGCTTATATACTGCTGTCAAATTCAGTTTTTAAACAAACACTCATTTGGGCACAAAAAATTTAGTTGGCAGCCTTTGATGCAGATGTCATTGTGAGATACACCCTTAATACATTAGGGTTACATTCAGACATTTTAAATACCGCCATTTGCTGCACCAATATTCAATTCAGGCCTACACTGGTTCAGGCCCTGTGAGATACACCCTCTACATACAGGGGTTTGAATTAGGAATTTGAAATACAGCCATTAGAAATACAGCCTTTTGGTGCAAAGATATATTTACTGCAGGCATACACTGGTTCAGGGCGTGTGTGATCACCCCTATGCATACAGGGGTTTGAATTAGGCATTTGAAATACAGGCATTTAAAATACAGCCATTTTGTGCAAAGATATATTTACTTCAGGCCTACACTGGTTCAGGGCGTGTGTGATCCCCCCTATACATACAAGGGTTTGAATTAGGCATTTGAAATACAGCCATTTAAAAATCAGCCTTTTTGTGCAAAGATATATTTACTGCATGCCTACACTGGTTCAGGGCGTGTGTGATTCCCTCTATACATACAGGGGTTTGAATTAGGCATTTGAAATACAGCCATTTGAAACACAGCCATTTTGTGAACAGATATATTTACTTCAGGACTACACTGGTTCAGGGCGTGTGTGATCCCTCAATACATACAGGGGTTTGAATTAGGCATTTGAAATACAGCCATTTGAAATGCAGCCATTTTGTGCAAATATATATAGATCCTAAATTCCAAAAATATGAGGAGAGCATCAAATAAAGGACATGGCCCAGGTCGTGGTGCTGCTGGTGGAGCTCCTGTTGCAGGGAAAGGACGTGGTAAATCTGTGCCAGCTACACGCACAAGTGAAACCCCTTCCTCAGGTGCGAGTAGGTGACAAAACCTGCAGCAGTATTTGGTCGGGCCTAATGCTGGTCTACGAATGGTGAGGCCTGAACAAGTACAGGCGATAGTAGATTGGGTTGCTGAAAGTGGATCCAGTTCCTTCACATTGATTCCCACCCTGTCTCCTGCTGAAAGACCACAGTTGGCACATGCAGCTGATGTCCATCAGTATTTCACCTCACCCCCTTCCAAATCAGCCTAGCAGTCTGAGCCCCAAGTCATGCAGCAGTCTCTTCTGCTTTTGATGACTCTGTTAGCAGGGTTTCCCAGGGCCATCCACCTAGCCCTGCCCCAGAAGTGGAAGAGATTGAGTGCACTGATGCCCAACCACTTATTTTTCAAGATGAGTACATGGGAGGACCATCGCACATCTCGGATGATGACAAAACACAGGTGCCAACTGCTGGGGCTTTCGAAAGTGTGCAGACCGACAAGGAAGTCAGGGGTGAAGACTGGGTGGAAGATGATGTGGAGGACGATGAGGTCCTCGACCCCACATGGAATCAAGGTCATGCGAGTGACCGATGTCGTTCGGATGAAGAGGAGGTGGTCACACAGAGCCACCAGCACAGCAGAAGAGAGAGCAGGGTGAAAAAGCGGAGCGGCCGTCCTCTAGACAGTACGCCTGCTACTGCTCACCGCAGCAAGGGACCGAAAACACCAACGCCAGCTCCAAGGAGTTTCCTGTCGTGGCAGTTCTTCAGACAATGTGCTGATGACAAGACACGAGTGGTTTGCACGCTGTGCTATCAGAGGCTGGAGCAAGGCATAAACGTTCTCAACCTGAGCACAACCTGCATGACCAGGCATTTAAGTGCAAAGCATGAGCTGCAGTTGAGTAGACACCTCAAAAACCAAGAAAGGTCTCTGGCTCCTCCTGCTTCCACTTCTGCTGCAGTCGCGGCCTCTTCATCCACCTCTGGAGTGACAGTGCCACCTGGCACCCCACAAACAGAGGATCTGCCAGCAACACCAACACCTGGGTCACCAAGCATCTCCACAATGTCCCACGCAAGCGTTCCGCAATCTATATCCCAAACGCCGGAGAGGAAGAGGAAGTACCCCCCTACTCATCCGCGATCCCTAGCCCTGAATGCCAACATTTCTAAATTACTGGCATTTGAAATGCTGTCATTTCGTCTGGTGGAGACAGATAGTTTTAAAGGCCTTATGGCGGTGGCTGTCCCACAGTACGTCGTGCCCAGTCGCCACTACTTTTCAAGGCGAGCCATCCCTTCCCTTCAGAACCAAGTAGGGGACAAAATCAGGTGTGCACTGCGCAACGCCATCTGTGGCAAGGTGCACCTGACTACATATACGTGGACCAGTATGCACGGTCAGGGCCGTTATATCTCCATAACAGGCCGATAGCAGTTTGGCGCTTGTCCTTCCACCACTGAGGATTGCAGGGAGCTCCAGTTTGCCTCCTGTTGCTTTCTCCTCCTACTCTGCTTCCTCATCCTCTACCAGCTCCTCATCCGGTCAGCGTAACACCTTTACCACTAACTTCAGCACGGCAGGGGTAAACGACAGCAGGCAGTTTTAAAACGTATCTGTTTGTGGGACAAACCCCACACCGCGCAGGAGCTGTGGATGGGCCTTGAACAACAGACCGATGAGTGGTTTGTGCTAGTCAGCCTCAAGCCCGGCCTGGTGGTGTGCGATAATGGGCAAAATCTTGTAGCAGCTCTGGGACTAGCCGTTTTGACGCACATCCCTTGCCTGGCACATGTGCTGAATTTGGTGGTGCAGAGATTCCTTAAAAATTACCCGGACATGTCAGAGCTGCTGAATAAAGTGCGGGGCCGTCTGTGCGAGCTTTAGGAGTTCTCATCCTGCTGCTGCTCACCTGTCAACTACGGCCTTCCGGCTCACCGCCTCATATGTAACGTGCCCACAAGGTGGAACTCCACCTTGCACATGCTGGTCAGACTGTGCAAGCAGCAGCAGGTGACAGTGGAGTTTCAGCTGCAGTACGCACGGTTGAGTCGCTCGGCGGAACAGCACCACTTCACCACCAATGACTGAGCCTCCATGCGAGACCTGTGTTCCTTGTTGCGCTGTTTCGACTGCTCCACCAACATGGCCAGTGCCGATAATTCCGTTCTCAGCATTACTATCCCACTTCTATGCCTCCTTGAAAAAATGCTGCTTCCGATAATGGAAGAGGATGTGGCACAGGAGGAGGAGGAGGAAGATGGATCATTTCGTAGGGTTTCCGGCCAGTCATTCCCAAGTGGCTCCAACGGTGGGTTCCTGCACCCACAAACCTAAGGAACACAATTGTCCAGCCAGGGCACAGTTCTGGAGGATGAGGAAGAGGAGATGGAGGAGGAGGAACCATGTTCACAGCAGGGTATCACCCAGACCAGCCCATGGCCATCACTGGTTTGTGGATGGGGGGATACAGAGGACACAGACGATACACCTCCCACAGAGGACAGCTTTTTGACAGCCTGGCACACATGAGCGATTACATGCTGCAGTGTCTCCGCAACGACCGCCGAGTTGCCCACATTCTAACTTGTGCTGATTACTGGGTGGCCACACTGCAGGATCGCCATTACAAGGACAACGTACTGTCCTTAATTCCCTCACTGGAGCGTGATCGTAAGATGCGCGAGTACAAGCGCACGCTGGTAGACGTGCTGCTGGTGGCATTCCCACCTGACAGCCGGGGCACAGTGGAAGCACAAGGCGAAGGCAGAGGACGAGGAAGAGGTCACCAACGCAGCTGGGGCACCGCCAGCACCTCAGAAGGCAGGGTTAGCATGGCTGAAATGTGGAAAAGCTTTGTTAGCACGCCACAACAACCAGCACCACCAGCTGATATGGAACGTCTTAGCAGGAGGCAGCATTTCACCAACATATTGGAGCAGTATGTGTGCACATGCCTACACGTACTGAATGATGGGTCTTCCCCCTTCAACTTCTGGGTCTCCAAATTGGGCACATGACCTGAGCTTGCCCTTTACGCCTTGGAGGTGCTGGCCTGCCCTGCAGCCAGTGTATTATCTGAACGTGTGTTTAGCACGGCAGGTGGCGTCATCACAGACAAGCACAGTCGTCTGTCCACAGCCAATGTGGACAAGCTCACATTCATTAAAATAAACCAGGCATGGATCCCTCAGGACTTGTCTGTACCTTTGTCAATTTTCTTTTTATTGATCAGCAAATTAGAAAAAGTACAAAGACAATGGCAAACACTGTAAGATAGGTACATGTACAGTGGAGGAAATAATTATTTGACCCCTCACTGATTTTGTAAGTTTGTCCAATGACAAAGAAATGAAAAGTCTCAGAACAGTATCATTTCAATGGTAGGTTTATTGTAACAGTGGCAGATAGCACATCAAAAGGAAAATCGAAAAAATAACTTTAAATAAAAGATAGCAACTGATTTGCATTTCATTGAGTGAAATAAGTATTTGAACCCTCTAACAAAAAAAGACTTAATACTTGGTGGAAAAACCCTTGTTTGCAAGCACAGAGGTCAAACGTTTCTTGTAATTGATGACCAAGTTTGCGCACATTTTAGGAGGAATGTTGGTCCACTCCTCTTTGCAGATCATCTCTAAATCCCTAAGGTTTCGAGGCTGTCTCTGTGCAACTCTGAGCTTGAGCTCCCTCCATAGGTTTTCGATTGGATTAAGGTCCGGAGACTGACTAGGCCACTCCATGACCTTAATGTGCTTCTTCTTGAGCCACTCCTTTGTTGCCTTTGCTGTATGTTTTGGGTCATTGTCGTGCTGGAACACCCATCCACGACCCATTTTCAGTTTCCTGGCAGAGGGAAGGAGGTTGTCGCTCAGGATTTCACGATACATGGCTCCGTCCATTTTCCCGTTTATGCGAATAAGTTGTCCTGTGCCCTTAGCAGAAAAACACCCCCAAAGCAAAATGTTTCCACCCCCATGCTTGACGGTGGGGACGGTGTTTTGGGGGTCATAGGCAGCATTTTTCTTCCTCCAAACACAGCGAGTTGAGTTAATGCCAAAGAGCTCTATTTTGGTCTCATCAGACCACAGCACCTTCTCCCAGTCACTCTCTGAATCATTCAGGTGTTCATTGGCAAACTTCAGACGGGCCTGCACATGTGCCTTCCTGAGCAGGGGGACCTTGCGAGCCCTGCAGGATTTTAATCCATTGCGGTGTAATGTGTTTCCAATGGTTTTCTTGGTGACTGTGGTCCCTGCTAATTTGAGGTCATTAACTAACTCCTCCCGTGTAGTTCTAGGATGCTTTTTCACCTTTCTCAGAACCATTGACACCCCACGAGGTGAGATCTTGCGTGGAGCCCCAGAGCGAGGTCGATTGATGGTCATTTTGTGCTCCTTCCATTTTCGAACAATCGCACCAACAGTTGTCACCTTCTCTCCCAGCTTCTTGCTAATGGTTTTGTAGCCCATTCCAGCCTTGTGCAGGTCTACAATTTTGTCTCTGACATCCTTGGACAGCTCTTTGGTCTTTCCCATGTTGGAGAGTTTGGAGTCTGCTTGATTGATTGATTCTGTGGACAGGTGTCTTTTATACAGGTGACTAGTTAAGACAGGTGTCCTTAATGAGGGTGACTAATTGAGTAGAAGTGTCTAACCACTCTGTGGGAGCCAGAACTCTTAATGGTTGGTAGGGGTTCAAATACTTATTTCACTCAATGAAATGCAAATCAGTTGCTATCTTTTATTTAAAGTTATTTTTTCGATTTTCCTTTTGATGTGCTATCTGCCACTGTTACAATAAACCTACCATTGAAATGATACTGTTCTGAGACTTTTCATTTCTTTGTCATTGGACAAACTTACAAAATCAGTGAGGGGTCAAATAATTATTTCCGCCACTGTATGTTCCTTGTATATTAGACATTTTGGTGCATAAGATACTTAAGACATGTACAGAGTGCAAATCTTCAGAGCAGATCCTTATAGTACTTGCTAATTGACAGTTAATACTGAACCTGAGATAGGTAAGTTAAGTAAAACAAATAAGGGGGGGGGATGTGTCCTTAGAACTGGACTAATACGGTTGATAAGCTGCTGAGATACCGTTTGATGATTCCTAAAAGGAGTAGGCTTAGCGCATTCTGCACTAACTAATATGTCAGTCCCATCTGAGGGACAGTCTCAAAGTTGTCTAGTCGGATAGGTATTACTGAGGTGGTGAAATAACATTCGCATGTCTATACGCATTCCAGGGGCCCCATAGTTTCCTGTGTTTCTCGTGTGCCCTAAGTTCCCAACTCACTAGTTCTTCCATACGGTGAATGAAGTCAAGTTTGGCCAACCATTAAGAAGTGGTGGGGGGTTCTTTACTCAGCCACTTTTGGGGGATGAGTAGGCGGGCAGTCTGTATCAAATGCGTTGCTAGTTTGTTCTTTGATGGCGACAAATCTTTTGTGGGTAGCCATAAGAGAACCAACTTTGGAGTTAATGTCAGATTAATGTTTAGTATTTTATTGATGGTCTGAGAGACGCCCTCCCAGTGTCCTCTTATTTTAGGGCAGGACCATAGAATATGCAATAATGTGCCTCTCTCTTCCTCACACCTCCAGCACCTATAGTGTTCACCGCTGAGAAATAGTTGTTTGGGGGTAAGGTACCACTGTGTGAGCACTTTATATGAGTGCTCCTGGATTTTCACACAGCAGGAGAAGCCGTGAGAGTGTGCGTGCATGCAGAGGATGTCTGTCTCCGAAAAGGTGACATTAAGGTCATTAGCCCAGGTGCGAACATACTGTGGGGTTCTGCGGAGTTGTGGCGAGTTCAAAGCCAAATAAATTGTAGATATTAATTTGCGTTGGGGTGTAGGGGGAGTTATTAACTTTTCGAACCACGTCGGGCTTGAAGCAAGTGCCTTTTGAGTAGTTAGCTGTTTCCCAGCCGCCTTTATGGTTATTAGGTCTAAAAAGTTAAATGTGCCCCAGGCCAAGCTAAGGGGATGTTGGTCAGGCAAAGCACCTTTAACCTTTTCCATGAATTCAGCTGTCGAGAATCCTCTCAATCTATGCCAAATCTGTGAGACCTGAGTTCCTTCTGAATCGAGTATGGGATAAGATCTGCTGGCATTACACTGGAGGGGTTCTGTATGAGCCCATACTCCTTGTTGAGCTGTTTAATGACTAGGCTAGTACTCTTTAGAAGAACATGTGAGTGAAGTGATGAGTTTGTTAGGCCCCATAAAGCTGCTTTCTGCGGCTGAGTGAGCTGCATGAGTTCCAGGTCTGTGCCCAATGTGTGGTAGCACGGGGAGTGAAGTTGTAGCCACCTCCTCAGGTGAATGGCCCTGTAATATGTTTGGACGTCCGGTAGTGCTATACCTACATGACCACGCCCCAGGATCAGTCTTTGGTGGGAAACCCTAGCCTTCCTACCACCCCATAAGTAAGTCATGAAAAGTCTGCGTATTTTCGTAAAGTATGAGTTAGGCAAGAATATTGGTAACATCTGAAGGACGTACATAATTTTAGGGAGAACAAACGCTTTTAGAATATTCTTCCTTCCCATCCATGTGGAATAGGGAAGGCGCAGCGATTGAAGTAGCTGCTGGACCTCGGATAGTAGGGGAGTATAGTTAAGCCGAAATAT
Organism: Bufo gargarizans; assembly: GCF_014858855.1. Taxonomy (NCBI): domain Eukaryota; kingdom Metazoa; phylum Chordata; class Amphibia; order Anura; family Bufonidae; genus Bufo; species Bufo gargarizans. The sequence continues at coordinate 522,644,395 of NC_058080.1, read as the reverse complement.
GTCTTCCACGGAGGCAGGGATCTTAACTCCCAAATAAGAGACACAGGAGGACTGCCATTTAAATGGTGTACATGTTTTCAAAATTGCAATGGAGCTCGCTGGAGCAGTAACGTTTAAGGCCTCTGACTTTGTATAGTTCCTTTTTCCAATTTGATAATCTGCCATACTGCTCGAACAGTGTTAAAAGATGCGGGAAGGCCTCGACCGGGTTAGAGACCATGATCAGTAGATCATCAGCGTATGCCACATTAATATATTCTATTGCGTCATTGTCTGCTCTCACGCCACGTATATTCGCATGGTCTCTAATAGCTTGAAGGAGGGTTTCCATAACCATGATATACAAGGCAGGAGATAGGGGGCAGCCCTGACGTATCCCGTTACAGATAGGGAAGGATGAGGACAATGTGCCATTGACCCTAATTCTAGCACTCGGGTCCCTATACAACGACATGACTGCCTCCTGAAATCTCGTCGGGATGCGAAACCTCCGTAATGTCATTTTCATAAAGTCCCAACTCACCCCGTCAAAGGCCTTCTCCGCATCCACACTGAGAAGAGCCAAAGGGAGATTTTTCCTTTTAGCCCACTGTATTGCTGTAATCAACCTACAGGAATTGTGGTTCCCCTCTCTCCCTGGAACAAAACCAGACTGGTCTGGGTGGATAATTTTGGGGAGTAGGAGGCGTGTCGCAAGTAGTTTAGCCCAAATTTTCCAAATGTCCACATTAAGAAACAAAATTGGTCTGTAGCTACCGCAGAGGGTGGGGTCTTACCCTGGTTTAGGGAGAATGGTTACCGTGGCCTCTAGTGATTGCTTATGAAGGTTTTCTCCATTGAGAAGTGCATTACACCACACTACGAGGTGGGGTACTAGTATATCTGAGAATTTTTTGTAGTAGCCTACTGGGAAGCCATCCGGGCCTGGGCTTTTACCCATGGGCATAGAGGCTAGTATATTTTTCACTTCTGACTCAGTAACTGGCGATAATAAAGTTTCGCCTTCTTGGGGAGTTATCAGGGGTAAATTAAGGCTACTTAAGAACATGTCCGTTGCTTCCTGTATTGATGAATCTGGGTGATTTAGGTCTGCCAGACCATAAAGCTTCTTAGAGAATTTTTGAAATTCATCCGCTATATCCGCTGTTTTGTGCAATGTATTTCCATTACTAGATTTGATATTGGGTATAAACATGGACTCCTTTCTCTGCTTGATGAAGGAGGACGTCAGCCTAGAACCTTTATCCCCATGTGAATAGTGTTTAAATTGGGCATATTGATATGCTTTAGCGTTTTGAATATTTAGGTGATCTTTTAGTTGGGATCTCAACTGGGTCAGTTCAGTTTGGACGTTTGCTGCTTTGGAACGTTTATGGACCGCTTCTCTGTCTGCGATCTGCACTAAGAGATCATGGAGGATCTTTTGTTTTTCTTTTTGACCCTACTGCCTAGGGCTATCAGCTCACCCCGTATGACAACCTTGTGTGTCTCCCAAAGGGTCGTCAGAGGCATACCCGGTGTAGAGTTGTCCATAAAGAAATACCTTAGTTTTTGCTCCAGGGGTGTGGTATCTGTATGTATATCCAACAACGTCTCATTTAAGCGCCATTGTCTGACTGGGGCAGGTAGGCTGGAAAATCTAAGGACAGCAGAGACTGGGATGTGGTCAGAGACGGTTACAGCGCCTATGTCAGACGAATCTACCATATCCACAGCATTACTGGACAGGAAGATATAGTCTAATCTTTTATGTGTTTTATGTGGGGCCGAAAAGAAGGTGAAGTTTCGAGTGTCCGGGTGGGCTAGTCTCCAGACGTCCAGCAGGTTCATGTCTGATATGTACCTGTTGATGCAGCCTAGCACTGATTGGGTCAATTGCGAAGAGCCGTCCGAGGCGTCAAAAGGAGGATTCAGTGTGACATTAAGGTCCCTCCCCAATCAATCTGATCCCTTCTGCAAATAGATTTAGTTTATGCAGTGTGATCTTGATCCACTATTTCTGGCCACGATTAGGGCTGTATAAACTAGCAAGTGTAACTTTTTGGGTACCTATGAGGCCCTTCACAAATATGAAGTGACCCTCAGAGTCCGTCTGCGTAGAGGTCAAGGTAAAGGGTACTTTTTTTAGAAATTGCGATACCCACCCCTCTTTTTGCTTTCTTAAAGGCGCTAAGATACCAGTGCTGGAAATATGGGTTTTGGATCTTAGGAACATTTGTCTCTCTAAAGTGAAGCTCCTGGAAAAAAGCAAATATCGGTATTAGCTTTCTTTAACAGATGGATGAACTGAGAGCGCTTCTGTTGGGTGTTGAAACCCCTCACATTGTACGTAGTACATTAAATTGTCGACAACATTGAGTAATTGAAGTAAACTCCAGTTATTCTCATCAACTGCAGGAAGGGTATAAACTAGTAACATCACAACTATAACATTTGCCAATATGACAAATAGGACAGTACAATGACTCCCATGCCAGCAACACCACAGCAGATCAATTAGATGCGGTGAAGTGGGCATGAGCAGCCATTTAAAATGGTGCGTGTACCAGGTTTGCGCCAGAATAACCCTGGTAAATAGGTGGGGTACAGAATGGAACCACAGTATCATATTTGTGTCCACATAGCGCCACCTACAGAACTGGCGCGGGATAGCACATATGCTAGAGCTGGTCTAAATTATTAAGCAAAGAAATGTCAATGGCAAGGCAGAATGTCTGCCCTGCTAGCTACAGAGAGAACGGGGACAAATTCAACAAAATGGTGGACAGAGATACTTGCAGACACAGGATAATGCCAGGAAAATAAGGTGAGACCCTGTCCCTCTTTGGTGTCTGTTAAAGACGACATCTAGGACTTGGCTGGCAAATCTGTATCCACTCTGGATCTTCAAGTGTCTCTGGATCTGTGTGGATTCCGCTTCTTCTGTGGTGCTTTAAGCCATTTTGAGACCTCTGGAAGTTATGGAAGCTGCGATCCGATGTCAGCTGAGGGTAGCCATGACGGTATAATGCAGCGTTTCCTTCTACTGCAAATGTAAGGCCAAAAGGGAACAACCACTTGTATGGCACTTTGTGGTGGCGTAGGTGGTCGGTGAGGGGACGTAACGCCCATCTTTTGTTAAGGGTGGAGGCTGCCAGGTCTTGATAAATGGCGATTTTGGCCCCTTTATATGTTATTTCTTTTTTGTTTCTGGCTGCTTGCATCAATGCCGTGGTATCAACATACCTCAGCAGACCGCACACCACATCTCTGGGATTCTCCTTCTCTTTAGGCTTTGGCCGCAGCGCTCTGTGTATGCGCTCGATCTGGATCTCGGCCACTCTGGTAGCCCCCAGGAGTTGTGAAAAAATGGCGCTGGCAGCTTCTGGTAAGATCTCATGCAGAGTGTCCTCAGGAAGGCCGCGAATACGGAGATTCTTCTTCCGATTTCTATTTTCCTAGTCTTCAATTAAGGCATAAGCCGAATCGAGCGAGGCCGCTATAGCTAAAGTGTTTTCACTTGCGGCTTTGATGTACTCTGTAATGGCCGACTGGTTGTTTTCCAGCGATTCCACTCTTGCGCCGATATGTTTCACATCAGCCTTAATTTCTTGTAGGTCTTGAATGACCGGCGTGAGCGCAGAGGACAGCGCTTGCTGCAGGAATTGTCGGGATATTGGGGCAGCTCCTTGCAATATAGGACCTACTGTTGGTCTTCAGTGGCCTCATCTTCCCCCTCCGACTTTCTGCTCCATTCCTCTTGTTCCGGCGGCGCCATCTTAGGAACGGCCGGCGTGGCCGCTGCTGGTTTTTTATTAAGATATTTCTCCATATCTGAGGTGCTTCTTTCAGACTTGCCAGTATCAGTCTTCTCTCTAGGCAAGCTCCTACCGATTTTGCCCATTTTCTGTGCTTTTAGACCGCGTTTGTAGCCAGATTGTAGGTTAGTAAGGAGGAGAGCTCTCCTACATGCGTCCTGCTCGGTCTGCAGCCAGGCTCCGCCCCGACTTGTCCGTACCTTGTCCAGAATAGACATGTATACCGGCACTAACCAGCCATTGTTATACTGCAGCGCAATTGCTCATGTTTGTATTTTGGATATTTCACACTCTTGGAGTGTACCTTAATTGTAAAAAATCTAATTAAAACCAAAAACCTATGTTCTCCTCCACCGCCGCTTCCACCTACTCCGCTTTGTCCACCAGCCTCCTCAAACTCCTACTCCATATGGAACTCCACCTCATAAATCCATTTTTTTTTCTATGTGTTTTATTTAATATCATTTAACTACTTTGTCATTTACATTTTTGGGGTGAAATTCACCAATTTTGGGTGTATAGTGCCACTGCTATACCTAATATGACAGTTAAAAAAATCAATAAAATTTTCATTAACATTTTTGGGTGAAATTCACCAATTATTGGGTGTATAGTGCCACTGCTATACCTAGTAGGCCGTTTAACAGACAAAATATATTTGTCAGTTAAATTTGCAGTTGAAATTCAACAATTTTTGGGTGTAAAGTGCCACTGCTATATCTAGTAGACAGGTCAAACAATAAAACAAAATTAGTCTTTTACATTTTATGGTGAAATTCACTAATTTCTGGGTGTCATGTACCACTGCTGTACCTAGTAGGCCGGATAAAAAAAATATATAAAAAAAATATAATTAACATTTTCAAGTGAAATTCACAAATTTTTGGGTGTATAGGGCCACTGCTATACCTAGTATGACGTCAAAAAAAAAAAATTGTCATTAACATTTTCTGGTGAAATTCACCAATTTTTGGGTGTATAGTACCACTGCTATACCTAGTAGGTCGGTTAACAAAAAAATATATTTGTCAGTTACATTTTCAGTTGAAATTCAACAATTTTGGGGGTTGAAGGGCCACTGCTATACCTAGTAGACGGGTTAACAAAAATAAAAAAAATTGTCTCTTACATTTTATAGTGAAATTCACTAATTTTTGGGTGTGATGTACCACTGCTATACCTAGTAGGCCAGTTAACAAAAATAAATACATGTGTCAGTTACATTTTCTGGTGAAATTCAGCAATTTTTTAGTGTGAAGTACCACTGCTATACCTAGTAGACAGGTAAAAAATAAAATAAAATTGTCAGTTACATTTTATTGTGAAATTCAGCATTTTTTTATTTTACATTTTAGGGTGACAATAAACAATTGTTTTCTGTCATAGACCCCTGCTCTACCAAGTGGACAGGTAAATTAATTTCTGTAATTTTTATGTTACATTCTTGGGTTGACATTATACAATTTTAGACGTGAATAAACCCCTGCTCTGCATAGGTGACAGGGAATACAATTTCTGAAATGCTTCTTTAATTGATGCGCCCCACCTCCTTTGATTTAATGCTTAAACTTAAACAAGTTGTACCACATTTAAGCTTCAACACTTTGTCCGACATTTCCGCTATACTCTTTTGGCCAACATTTGCACCTCAATAGCTTTTCCCACAATTCCGCTTGATTAGTTTGGCCGACATTTGGGCCTCTGTAATTTGTCCCACATTTGCGCCTCAATAACTTTTCTCACATTTCTTCTTGATCCCAAATTTTTTAAATAAATTTATCTCCCTTAAATTTGGTCTCTTTTTCTCACGCTTCCTCTCCGGCCTGGAACCCTGATTCCCCACCACCCGTAATCACCATGGTAGGCGCATAAAATAACATTGAAAGTTGATTCGGGGTCAAGTTCGGTTCGGGTCCCGAACTCAAACTTTTTTCCGAAGTTCATCCGAACCCGTCGAAACCCGAACATCCAGGTGTCCGCTTTATATTAAGTCCGGCATATTTACTATAATAATCAAAGATCTGAAATATCTTAGTAAGTGATGCATGGGCTCCCACGAACAACATAATATCATCTGCAAAAAGATAACTTTTTTCCTCATGGTCACCAAACCTTAAACCCACAATTTCTGCATCTTGCCTAATCATATCAGCTAATGGTTCCATAGCAATGGCAAATAACAAAGGACAGAGGGGGCAGCCCTGTCTGACCCCTCTACCCATATGTATATTTTCGGAATATTCTCCATTCACTATCACCCTTGCTGATATTTCATTGTATAATAGCTTGATCCCCGAGACAAATTTGTCTCCAAAACCCATTTTCTTCATTGTTGTAATTAAAAATAGCCATTCTATAGTATCAAAGGCCTTTGAGGCATCTATGGTTATAATCATTCATTCACCATAGTTTTTGGGTTCAAGTTGGGTGTTCATAAAGTATCTCATAATATTATCCATTGTGGTTTTACCCTGCATAAATCCCGTCTGATCCTCATGGACAAGCACCGGAACCACCCTCCTAAGCCTAACTGCCAACGTCTTTGCTAGTATTTTATTGTCAGTATTGATTAATGAAAAGGGATTCCGGAAAAATTGGATCTTTCCCCGGTTTTAAAATAAGCGTAATCAAAGCTTCTCTCAAAGTATCTGGCAATTTTCCTGATTTCCTCGAAGCATCCCACATCGCCATTCATTTGGGAATTTCGGCATATACTTCAAATGGGATGCCATCTGATTCTTAGTAATATTTGATATTATATTTTCTACCTCCAAGGAATTTAAGGGGGTTTCCAGACTTTCCCTTCGGTCTGAGGTTAACGCAGTAATATTAATTTTGTCAACGAACTGTTGTATTTGCACCAAATTCTTATTTATCTTACTACTATATATATCTTCAAGATATTCCTTAACCACCTCCCGACCGCCTAACGCGCCGATGCGTCCGGGAGGTGGTTGATTTACTTCTCCTGGATGCATGCGCATCGCGGGCCGGCATTTCGTCGAACAGTATTTCGTCAGCAACCTGCCGGCCCATGATCGCGGCTGGCAGGTTGCTGATTTAAAAAAAAAAAAATCAGAGGCCATATATCAGATCATATTTGTAAATATGATCTGTTATATGGCTGGCCTGCTCCTCTGCTGGTTCTTTTCGTCGGTTGGATCCAGCAGAGGAGCAGGCTACACAGTGAGTACACCAAACACCTCATACTAGCCCCAGATCACCGCCCTGAACCCCTATTAACCCTTTGATCACCCCTTTGATTGCCCCTGTCAATCACTAGTGAAAGGAAAAAAGTGATCAGTGCAAACTGTCACATTTTTTTTCTCACTGGTATTGACTGTTAGGTTTTAGGTATAGTTTAAGCCCCTTGGTTAGGTAGTTTAGGGATCAGTTAGCGCCCATCCCACCGCACCGCAGTCACTGATTCGCTGATTAGCGTATCGCTAATCAGCATTTGTACTTTTATAGTATCTGGAAGTGATCAAAACTGATCACGGTCAGATCTATAATTGTATTAGTGTCACTTTAGGTTCGCCCTCCACCCAAAACGCAGTGTTTGCCCGATCAGGCCTGATCGGTCGCCCACGCCCGCCCCACCGCAGTGACAAAAAATATATTTTTTTGATCACTGCACATTCACTTTACACGCGCTGCGGCGATAAAAAAATCAGTTTTGATATTTTTTATCAACCGCAGCGGCCTCCGGTACTTCGCTAGCCTCCCATTTGTAAGACAGGCTTGCTTTTTTTTCTTGGGTAGTCTCAGGGAATACCCCTAAATTTAGTTGCCCACATGTCAAACAGGGGGTATTCTTCTGAAGAGGCCTACAGCCTTCTGACCCAGTCGGATGAGGAATGGGAACCCTCATCTGATGAATCTAGCGGGTCAGAATACGAACCTGTAGAAAGCAGTGGCTCTCTGACCCAAAGTTCGGACTAGGAGGCTGAGGTCCCTGATAGCACCAGGCGTACCCGGCCCCGTGTCGCTAGACCGCAGGTTGCGCAGGATCCGCTTCAAGAGCAGCAGAGTGGGGCTGGTGCTGTCGGATTACGTGGTGAGGCATACACCAGCAGCCCAGCCCTTCCTGGACCTAGTACCAGCACTGCCGTAGAACATGGTGAAGTAGCGAGCACCAGAAGGGCAGTTGAAGCTGGTACGGTGGCACGTGCAGTAGTGACCCCGTCGCAGCCACCGCAAAGACGTGCCCGTAGAGCCCCTAGAATCCCTGAGGTGCTGGCAAACCCTGATTGGCAGTCCCCAACTTCAGCCGCACCTGTAGTTCCCCCTTTCACCGCCCAGTCTGGAGTTCGGGTTGAGACAGCTCAGATCGGTTCGGCCCTGGGATTTTTTGAGCTGTTCTTGACTGCGGAGCTCTTAGACTTAGTTGTGGCAGAGACAAACAGGTATGCCACACAATTTATAACCGCTAACCCGGGAAGCTTTTATGCCCAGCCTTTCCGGTGGAAACCAGTCCAAGTTTCAGAAATTAAAACTTTTTTGGGCCTTCTCCTCAACATGGGTCTAACTAAAAAGCATGAATTGCGGTCATATTGGTCCACGAACCCAATTCATCACATGCCCATGTTCTCTGCTGCTATGTCCAGGACACGATTTGAGACCATCCTGCGTTTCCTGCACTTTAGTGATAACAGCACCTCCCGTCCCAGAGGCCACCCTGCTTTTGACCGGCTCCACAAAATTCGGCCCCTCATAGACCATTTCAACCTGAAATTTGCATATATTGATACCCCAGAGCAAAACATCTGCGTAGACGAGTCCCTGATACATTTTACCGGGCGCCTTGGCTTCAAACAATACATCCCAAGCAAGCGCGCCCGGTATGGGGTCAAATTGTATAAGCTCTGTGAAAGGGCCACAGGCTATACCCACAAATTTCGTGTCTATGAGGGAAAAGATCAGACCCTGGAGCCGGTCGGTTGCCCTGACTACCTGGGGAGCAGTGGGAAGATAGTCTGGGACTTGGTGTCACCCTTATTCGGCAAGGGGTACCATCTTTATGTGGACAATTTCTACACAAGTGTGGCCCTCTTTAGGCATTTGTTTCTAGAACGGATTGGCGCCTGTGGTACCGCGCGAACTAGTCACGCGGGCTTCCCCCAACGGCTCGTTAGCACCCGTCTTGCAAGGGGGCAGAGGGCCGCACTGTGTAACGAAGAACTGCTCGCGGTGAAATGGAGAGACAAGCGTGACGTTTACATGCTCTCCTCCATTCACGCAGACACGACAATACAAATTGAGCGAGCAACCCGTGTCATTGAAAAGCCCCTCTCAGTCCACTTCACACCTATAACCTTCACATGGGAGGGGTGGACTTCAATGACCAGATGTTGTCTCCGTATTTAGTTTCCCGCAGAACCAGACGCTGGTATAAGAAGGTGTCTGTATATTTAATTCAATTGGCTCTGTATAATAGTTTTGTTCTCTACAGTAAGGCTGGGAGAACTGGATCCTTCCTCAAATTTCAGGAAGAGATCATCGAGAACCTCCTGTACCCAGGAGGTTCCGTGGCCCCATCCACCAGTGTAGTTAGCCGTCTACACGAGCTACATTTCCCCAATGTCGTTGCTGGTACCTCAACCCAACCGTCACCCCGAAAAAGATGTCGTGTCTGTAGCAGGAGTGGAATAAGGCGTGACACCCGCTATTTCTGTTCTGACTGTCCTGACCACCCTGCCCTATGCTTAGGGGAGTGTTTCCGGAAGTACCACACACAGGTACACCTAGCATAGGGATCATCTCACCAGGACAGGCACACAGGGCTATTAGGGCCCATTCACTCACACAGCTGCTGCAAACGTCTCCTTTCACCTGGGACAAAGTGCATAAAGCACTTTGCCACATCTTTGGGCGATTTGCGCTTTGCACATTGACCCATGGGGAAGGAGAGGTTTGTTCTATAAAGGTAAAAAAAAACAAAAAAACACCAGTAAGCAAACAGGTTAATGTTTAGTTCAAAAAGTTAAAGTTAAAAATGTTCTGTTCCAAAGTTAATAAAATTATTGCGTTGCGGCCTGGTTTTTTCTTTTTTTTTTTTTTCTTTTTTTACCTTCCAGGTGGACCAACCGATCGACTAGCTGCAGCACTGATGTGCATTCTGACAGAAGCATTGCGCTGCTGTCAGATTACACGCAAGTCAGTGTATGCGGCGCTGCAAGACGAGATTTCTACTCTGCAGTAACAGATACGTTTGCCAAGACATACGAGCTGAGGAGGAGGCGACGTTCCTATGCTTTGGCAAACACTTTGTATGTAAAAAATAAAATAAAAATCCCGGCAATGATTTATTCATCCACATCGATTGATGTGAATGGAGAAATCTGGTTTGCCAGGGCATACGAGCTAAGTGGGTATGGATGTTGGGCGGAGCTCCTATGTCCTGGCAGACGCCTTTTCCCTCCTTTTTTTTTTTTTTTGGGCAGAGATTTTTTCATCCACATTGATCGATGCGAATGAAGAAATCTGTGCCGTTCATTTTTTTCTTTCAGCCCAGAGGCTGAACGGAAAAAAAAAATCTCATTACCTGTATGCTCAATATAAGGAGAATAGCAGAAACTCCTAATGCTGGCCATACATGTAATGATTGCGGAGACCCTCAAATGCCAGGGCAGTACAAACACCCCACAACTGACCCCATTTTGGAAAGAAGACACCCCAAGGTATTCGCTGAGGGGCATATTGAGCCCATGAAAGATTTAAATTTTTGTCCTAAGTTAGCAGAAAGTGAGACTTTGTCAGAAAAAAAAAAAAAATAATCTATTTCCGCTAACTTATGCCAAAAAAATACATTTCTATGAACTCGCCATGCCCCTCATTGTATACCTTGGGGTGTCTTCTTTCCAAAGTGGGGTCACATGTGGGGTATTTATACTGCCCTGGCTTTTTAGGGGCCCTAAAGCGTGAGAAGAAGTCTGGGATCCAAATGTCTAAAAATGCCCTCCTAAAAGGAATTTCGGCACTTTTGCAGCCTAGATGCGCAAAAGTGTCACACATCTGGTATCGCCGTACTCAGGAGAAGCTGGGGAATGTGTTTTCGGGTGTCATTTTACATATACCCATGCTGGGTGAGATAAATATCTTGGTCAAATGCCAACTTTGTATAAAAAAATGGGAAAAGTTGTCTTTTGCCAAGATATTTCTCTCACCCAGCATGGGTATATGTAAAATGACACCCCAAAACACATTCCCCAACTTCTCCTGAGTACAGCGATACCAGATGTGTGACACATTTTTGCAGCCAAGGTGGGCAAAGGGGCACATATTCCAAAGTGCACCTTTCGGATTTTGCAGGCCATTTTTTACACATTTTTTGTCGCAAGTTAGTGGAATATGTGACTTTGTAAGGAAAAAAAAAATAATCATCATTTTCCGCTAACTTGTGACAAAAAATTAAAAATTCTAGGAACTCGCCATGCCCCTCACGGAATACCTTGGGGTGTCTTCTTTCCAAAATGGGGTCACTTGTGGGGTAGTTATACTGCCCTGGCAATTTAGGGGCCCAAATGTGTGAGAAGTACTTTGCAATCAAAATGTGTAAAAAATGGCCTGCGAAATCCGAAAGGTGCACTTTGGAACATGTGCCCCTTTGCCCACCTAGGCTGCAAAAAAGTGTCATGCATCTGGTATCGCCGTACTCAGGAGAAGTTGGGGAATGTGTTTTGGGGTGTCATTTTACATATACCCATGCTGGGTGAGAGAAATATCTTGGCAAAAGACAACTTTTCCCATTTTTTTATACAAAGTTGGCATTTGACCAAGATATTTTTTTCACCCAGCATGGGTATATGTAAAATGACACCCCAAAACACATTCCCCAACTTCTCCTGAGTACGGCGATACCAGATGTGTGACACTTTTTTGCTGCCAAGGTGGGCAAAGGGGCACATATTCCAAAGTGCACCTTTCGGATTTCGCAGGCCATTTTTTACACATTTTGATTGCAAAGTACTTCTCACACATATGGGCCCCTAAATTGCCAGGGCAATATAACTACGCCACAAGTGACCCCATTTTGGAAAGAAGACACCCAAAGGTATTCCGTGAGGGGAATGGGAAGTTCCTAGAATTTTTTATTTTTTGTTGAAAGTTAGTGGAATATGAGACATTGTAAGGAAAAAAAAATAAATCATCATTTTCCGCTAACTTGTGACAAAAAATAAAAAATTCTAGGAACTCGCCATGCCCCTCACGGTATACCTTGGGGTGTCTTCTTTCCAAAATGTGGTCACTTGTGGGGTAGTTATACTGCCCTGGCAATTTAGGGGCCCAAATGTGTGAGAAGTACTTTGCAATCAAAATGTGTAAAAAATGGCCTGCAAAATCCGAAAGGTGCTCTTTGGAATATGTGCCCCTTTGCCCACCTTGGCTGCAAAAAAGTGTCACACATCTGGTATCACCGTACTCAGGAGAAGTTGAGGAATGTGTTTTGGGGTGTCATTTTACATATACCCATGCTGGGTGAGAAAAATATCTTGGTCAAATGCCAACTTTGTATAAAAAAATGGGAAAAGTTGTCTTTTGCCAAGATATTTCTCTCACCCAGCATGGTTATATGTAAAATGACACCCCAAAACACATTCCCCAACTTCTCCTGAGTACGGCGATACCAGATGTGTGACACTTTTTTGCAGCCTAGGTGGGCAAAGGGACCCACATTCCAAAGTGCACCTTTCGGATTTCACCGGTCATTTTTTACAGATTTTGATTGCAAAGTACTTCTCACACATATGGGCCCCTAAATTGCCAGGGCAGCATAACTACGCCACAAGTGACCCCATTTTGGAAAGAAGACACCCCAAGGTATTCCGTGAGGGGCATGGCGAGTTCCTAGAATTTAAATTTTTTTGTCACAAGTTAGTGGAATATGAGACTTTGTAAGGAAAAAAAATAAATAAAAAAAATCATCATTTTCCGCTAACTTGTGACAAAAAATAAAAAGTTCTATGAACTCACTATGCCCATCAGCGAATACCTTAGGGTGTCTACTTTCCGAAATGGGGTCATTTGTGGGGTTTTTCTACTGTTTGGGCATTGTAGAACCTCAGGAATCATGACAGATGCTCAGAAAGTCAGAGCTGTTTCAAAAAGCTTAAATTCACATTTTTGTACCATAGTGTGTAAACGCTATAACTTTTACCCAAACCATTTTTTTTTTTTGCCCAAACATTTTTTTTTTTATCAAAGACATGTAGAACAATAAATTTGGCGAAAAATTTATATATGGATGTCGTTTTTTTTTGCAAAATTTTACAGCTGAAAGTGAAAAATGTCATTTTTTTGCAAAAAAATCGTTACATTTTGATTAATAACAAAAAAAGTAAAAATGTCAGCAGCAATAAAATACCACCAAATGAAAGCTCTATTAGTGAGAAGAAAAGGAGGTAAAATTCATTTGGGTGGTAAGTTGCATGACCGAGCGATAAACGGTGAAAGTAGTGTAGTGCAGAAGTGTAAAAAGTGGCCTGGTCATGAAGGGGGTTTCAGCTAGCGGGGCTGAAGTGGTTAAACACATCCAATTTATTTCCTAGTTTGTCCACTAAACAGTTTTTCTGGACTGCCACCAGGGCCGCTAACTTTTTACCAGGTATATGTGTGTTAATGTAGTGATCCCCCACGTAATTCTCTTTTTATTGTTCTGCAGATAAATACAATTCATCTTCCAATTTAGAGACCCTATTTATCCATTCATTATAGTTTTGCTCTGTTGGATTTTCAGTATATATTTTTTTTCATATTTTTCCACCTGTTGTTCTAATTTCAGGATTTTTTTCCTTAACCCTTTCTTATAGATTATTGTGTATTTTGTAATAATCCCTCTAATATAGGCCTTTACAGCTTCCCATACCATTTTAACTTCTGCTGATGCATTATTTATCTCAAAATATTCACTTATCTCTTTCATTATCTTATCGTGTATACCCATCATGTTTATCCATCCTAAACTAACATTCATCCCTCAAATTTTTTTTGTGTGTTTATTTTTGTGTTTATTATAAATGGGTTATGATCCGAGATTCCGTGGCCATTTTCTGTAGTCTTTACAGGGTACAGAGGTTCTTTTGGTTGCTTGTCTTTGCTGTTTCACCATGGCGGATTACTCCGAGGAAGAGGTCGTACTGCATTGGCTTGTTTCTTGGAGATGGGGGACAACGCACTCTTTTGTTGGACGAGGAACCTAGTAGAAGGCGGCGATTTTGGGTCCATCCGATTGTTTCACAACGCTACCGGAAAGGACACTTTCATACCCTCTACCAAGATCTTTGCCTGCATCCTGAGAAGTTTTTTTTCCTTCTGTCAGATGTCAGTAACTACATTTGATTGTTTGCTGTTGTCTCTACATACTGTCCTTACCTTCATGGACACCAATATGAGGCACAGCATTTCTCCATTGTCACGTTGAGGTAAGCAATATTTTACGTTTATAGTTTCAACAGTAATGTGCACTGCTTCTGTCAGTAATGTTTGCTGAAGTAACCTTTCTTTGTCCATAATGTTTTGCGAACATTGTTATGTCCTTTTTTTTTTTACTTGAATCCCTGACACATAACATGGCAATATTAAAGGTCGTTTCGTTTAAGTAGGCTTCCAATTTGTGTTCAGCTAACGTCATCATCATGCATAATGTTCACATCATTCTTAAGTCGCCCATAACCTTCTGCATGTAAAGGGTCTAAACACAGTTGTTGTAACTTAGTTGTGGTAGTACTGCCCACACCCCAATCTCTGGTAGTGTTTGGTTCATACACACAAAATCACATTAGATTTTTTTTTTGTTTAGTCGACAATGGACATAGATTGTTTAAAAACATGTCTTGTATACAACATTATAGGCGAAACATGCATCAGATGTTCCCTTTGATTTGCTGCTTACTGATATTTTTTTTTTCTTTTTCCTACAGATTCCTTGCAACTGGGAACTCTTTTGCTTCCCTGCATTTTGAGTTTCTTTTAGGAACCTCGACGATCTCTCGGATTGTACGTCACACTTGCCATGTCATCTGACAGCAACTCAGAGAGACGGTGATGCCACAGCCCAAGGCGGACGATTGGGTTCGGATCGCTGAGGGCTTCAATATTTCTGAGCAGTTTACAAACTGCATCGGGGCAATGGATGGCAAGCACATCCATGTGAAGAAGCCTCCTCACTCAGGGTCCCGATTCTTCAATTATAAACAATATTTTTCGGTAGTGCTGATGGCTGTTGCTGACAGTAACTTCCGGTTTATAATGGTTGATATCGGGGCCTATGGAAGCACTGCGGATGCTCGCATCTTTAGCGCTTCTAGAATGGGTGAGCGACTTCATGCCAACCAGCTTGTCCTGCCCTAGTCCAGAAGACTGCCCGGATATGCAGGTCTGCCGGCTCCATTTGTAATCGCGGCGGATGAACGGTTTGCATTGACACCCCATGTTATGCAGCCCTTCCCAAAGCGTGGTTTGGATGTCAGGAGGTGTATTTTAAACTACTGGTTGACTCGTGCCCGTCGGTATGTTGAGTGCGCTTTCGGGATACTCTCTAGCAAGTGGAGGGTGTTTTTGTCATCCATACAAATGGATACGGAGAATGATACCCTGGTGATTCAAGCTTGTGTTGTTCTACACAACTTCAACAGGATTAATGAGGCTTCCTCTTCTGTTGACTTGGAAGATTTTCCCACGTCATCAGATTTTGGTTTGGAAAAGACCCTGCATAGACGACCTGGGACTGCAGGCATTGCAGTTCGGGAACTCTATGCAGACTACTATTACAGCCCAGAGGGGTCCTTGCCATGACAGAGGGACGCTATACATGGCAGATTTTGATATCTTCTGGCCTCGTTAGTTTTTTAAAATTTTCTAGATAGATAATCTAAATTTATTGTGGTAGTTGAGTGTAGGGAATCGCAAGATAATGAGGACCCTTGACGTGGGTGTGCGGGCTGAGATTTTTTGTAACAGCACATATTTTAAACTCCATATAAATACTAAAGATGTGTTCTACAAAATGTTAATTGACATTAACATCTTTAGTATTTTGCTTATATGGTCCGAAAATTTTTCTAATACCTCATCATCACATTATGCAAAAATACAGATGTTGTTCGTCCAAATAAAGTGTTTATTTGTGAGCTATTGTGCATGTCTATGTGTTTTAGCGATGTGTTGTACTATAAATGTTTGGTGTATTAAAAAAATTAACACAAGTCAATTGTTTTTTCCAAAACAAACTACAGAAAACATGTGGAGCACAAATACAAAAACCAGACAATTATACATAAATAATAAACACATAATAAAAAAATGCAATGAAAACATTTAGAAACATACAGTATGATCTCAAAGTTCAAAGAGGTCTTGGGTAGAGTTGAGCGAACACAAACTGTAAAGTTCGGGTTCTTACCGAACTTTAAGTTTTTTGGCACCCGGACCCGAACCCAAACATTTACGTAAAAGTTTGGGTCCAGGTTGTGTGTTCGGCGCTTTCTTGGCACTTTTTGAAAGGCTGCACAGCAGCCAATCAACAAGCGTCACACTACTTGCCCCAAAAGGTCATCACAGCCATGCCTACTATTGGCATGGCTGTGATTGGCCAACTGCAGCATGTGACTCAGCCTCTATTTAAGCTGGAGTCACGTAGTGCTGCCCGTCACTCTGCACGGATTAGTGTAGAGAGAGGCTGCAGCTGATGTGAGGGAGAGATCAGGGGGGAAATCTAATGATAAACTGCTTTTGTACTAAGCGATCTACAACAAATGTGTTTTGTGGGTGCAGTGCACATTTTTTTTAAGATTGCCCCGAGACAACTACTGCTGAAAACTAACTATTTTTTTACATCAGTTTGTCAATATCAATACATAATCGGCAGCCATTTTATGCAAGGATAGTGCACCAGCACAGGATATCTGCATGTCTGCAAGTCCAGAAATACAGCTTTTTGCTTACTGGGGTAAAATAAATAAACTTTTTTCATATAGTGCACATATAGGTTTAGACGTGCATAAGTGAGTGTCACACTTAGGGCAGAAATACAGATTTTTGCTTACTGGGGTAAAAAAAAATAACATCTGTTTCATACTGTATAGTGCACATCTGGGATTAGACGTGCATAAGTGAGTGTCAAATTTAGGCTACAAATACAGCTTTTTGCTTACTGGGGTGAAAAAAAACCTCTGATATACTGCACATCTGGGATTAGCATGCATAAGTGACTGTCACATTTAGGCCAGAAATAAGGCTTTCTCATATTGGGGCATACTGGGGTGAAAAAAAATATCTGTTTCATACAGTGCACATCTAGGATTAAACGAGCATAAGTGAGTGTCACATTTAGGCCAGAAATGCAGCTTTTTGGTTACTGGGGTAAAAAAAAACTTTAGTATACTGCACATGTGGGATTAGACTTCCATAAGTGAATGTCACATTTATGCCAGAAATACGGCTTTTTGGTTACTGGGGTGAAAAAATCCTCTGATATACTGCACATCTAGGATTATAGGTGCATAAGTGAGTGTCACATTTAGGCCATAAATACGGCTTTGTGCTTATTGGGGTGAAAAACACCTCTGATATACTGCACATCTGGGATTGGACATGCATACGTGACTGTCACATTTAGGCCAGATATACGGCTTTGTGCTTACTGGGGTGAAAAACCCCTCTGATATACTGCACATCTGGGATTAGACACTCATAAGTGAGTGTTACGTTTAGGCCAGAAATACGGCTTTTTGGTTACTGAAGTAAAAAAAAACCTCTTATATCCTGCACATCTGTGATAAGACATGCATAAGTGACTATCACATTTAGGCCAGAAATACGGCTTTGTGGCTACTGAGGTGAAAAAAACATCTGATATAGTGCACATCTGGGATTAGACATGCATTAGTGACTGCCACATTTTGGCCATAAATACGACTTTGTGCTTAATAAGGTGAAAAAAACGTCTGATATACTGCACATCTGGGATTAGACAAGCATAAGTGAATGTCACATTTAGGGCAGAAATACGACTTTGTGCTTAATAAGGTGAAAAAACCCTGTGATATACTGCATACCTGGGATTAGATGTGCATAAGTGAGTGTCACATTTTGGCCACAAATACGGCTTTGTGCTTACTGTGGTGAAAAAAAACCCATCTGTTTCATATACTGCACATCTGGGATTAGACATGCATAAGTGAGTGTCACATTTAGGCCAGAAATACGGCTTTGTGGTTATTGTGGTGAATAACCCCTCTGATATACTGCACATCTGGGATTAGACATGCATAAGTGACTGTCACATTTAGGCCAGAAATAAGGCTTTCTCATACTGGGGCATACTGGGGTGAAAAAAAATAACATCTGTTTCATATAGTGCACATCTAGGATTAAACGTGCATAAGTGAGTGTTACATTTAGGCCAGAAATACAGCTTTGTGTTTACTGGGGTAAAAAAAAACCTCTGATATACTGCACATCTGGGATTAGACATGCATAAGTGAGTGTCACATTTTGGCCAGAAATACGGATTTTTGGTTACTGGGGCAAAAAAAAAAATCTGATATACTGCACATCTGGAATTAGACATGCATCAGTGATTGTCACATTTAGGCCAGAAATACGGCTTTGTGCTTACTGTGGTGAAAAAAAAACATATGTTTCATATACTGCACATCTGGGATTAGACATGCATAAGTAAGTGTCACATTTAGGCCAGAAATACGGCTTTGTGCTTATTGGGGTGAAAAACCCCTCTGACATACTGCACATCTGGGATTGGACATGCATAAGTGACTGTCAAATTTAGGCCAGAAATACGGCTTTGTGCTTACTGGGGTGAAAAAATTCTTTGATAAACTGCACATCTGGGATTAGATATGCATAAGTGAGTGTGACATTTTGGCCAGAAATATGGCTTTGTGCTTACTGGGGTAAAAAGAAACAAAAAACGGCTTTTTGGTTACTGAGGTAAAAAAAAAACTCTTATATCCTGCACATCTGTGATAAGACATGCATAAGTGACTATCACATTTAGGCCAGAAATACAACTTTTTGGATACTGGGGTGAAAAAAACATCTAATATACTGCACATCTGGAATTAGACATGCATAAGTGATTATCACATTTAGGCTAGAAATACGGCTTTGTGGCTACTGAGGTGAAAAAAACATCTGATATAGTGCACATCTGGGATTAGACATGCATAAGTTACTGCCACATTTAGGCCAGAAATACGACTTTGTGCTTAATAAGGTGAAAAAAATGTCTGATATACTGCACATCTGGGATTAGACAAGCATAAGTGAATGTCACATTTAGGGCAGAAATACGACTTTGTGCTTAATAAGGTGAAAAAACCCTCTGATATACTGCATACCTGGGATTAGATGTGCATAAGTGAGTGTCACATTTTGGCCACAAATACGGCTTTGTGCTTACTGTGGTGAAACAAAAAACATCTGTTTCATATACTGCACATCTGGGATTAGACATGCATAAGTGAGTGTCACATTTAGGTCAGAAATACAGCTTTTTGGAAACTGGGGTGAAAAAATCCTCTGATATACTGCACATATAGGATTATAGGTGCATAAGTAAGTGTCACATTTAGGCCATAAATACGGCTTTGTGCTTATTGGGGTGAAAAACACCTCTGATATACTGCACATCTGGGATTGGACATGCATACGTGACTGTCACATTTAGGCCAGATATACGGCTTTGTGGCTACTGAGGTGAAAAAAACATCTGATATAGTGCACATCTGGGATTAGACATGCATTAGTGATTGCCACATTTTGGCCAGAAATACGACTTTGTGCTTAATAAGGTGAAAAAAACGTCTGATATACTGCACATCTGGGATTAGACAAGCATAAGTGAATGTCACATTTAGGGCAGAAATACGACTTTGTGCTTAATAAGGTGAAAAAACCCTCTGATATACTGCATACCTGGGATTAGATGTGCATAAGTGAGTGTCACATTTTGGCCACAAATACGGCTTTGTGCTTACTGTGGTGAAAAAAAAAACATCTGTTTCATATACTGCACATCTGGGATTAGACATGCATAAGTGAGTGTCACATTTAGGCCAGAAATACGGCTTTTTGGTTACTGGGGTGAAAAAATCCTCTGATATACTGCACATCTAGGATTATAGGTTCATAAGTGAGTGTCACATTTAGGCCATAAATACGGCTTTGTGCTTATTGGGGTGAAAAACACCTCTGATATACTGCACATCTGGGATTGGACATGCATACGTGACTGTCACATTTAGGCCAGATATACGGCTTTGTGCTTACTGGGGTGAAAAACCCCTCTGATATACTGCACATCTGGGATTAGACATTCATAAGTGAGTGTTACATTTAGGCCAGAAATACGGATTTTTGGTTACTGGGGTAAAAAAAAAACTCTTATATCCTGCACATCTGTGATAAGACATGCATAAGTGTCTATCACATTTAGGCCAGAAATACAACTTTTTGGATACTGGGGTGAAAAAAACATCTAATATACTGCACATCTGGAATTAGACATGCATAAGTGATTATCACATTTAGGCCAGAAATACGGCTTTGTGGCTACTGAGGTGAAAAAAACATCTGATATAGTGCACATCTGGGATTAGACATGCATTAGTGACTGCCACATTTTGGCCATAAATACGACTTTGTGCTTAATAAGGTGAAAAAAACGTCTGATATACTGCACATCTGGGATTAGACAAGCATAAGTGAATGTCACATTTAGGGCAGAAATACGACTTTGTGCTTAATAAGGTGAAAAAACCCTCTGATATACTGCATACCTGGGATTAGATGTGCATAAGTGAGTGTCACATTTTGGCCACAAATACGGCTTTGTGCTTACTGTGGTGAAAAAAAAAACCCATCTGTTTCATATACTGCACATCTGGGATTAGACATGCATAAGTGAGTGTCACATTTAGGCCAGAAATACGGCTTTGTGGTTATTGGGGTGAATAACCCCTCTAATATACTGCACATCTGGGATTAGACATGCATAAGTGACTGTCACATTTAGGCCAGAAATAAGGCTTTCTCATACTGGGGCATACTGGGGTGAAAAAAAATAACATCTGTTTCATATAGTGCACATCTAGGATTAAACGTGCATAAGTGAGTGTTACATTTAGGCCAGAAATACAGCTTTGTGTTTACTGGGGTAAAAAAAACCTCTGATATACTGCACATCTGGAATTAGACATGCATAAGTGAGTGTCACATTTAGGCCAGAAATACGGCTTTGTGCTTACTGTGGTGAAAAAAAAACATATGTTTCATATACTGCACATCTGGGATTAGACATGCATAAGTAAGTGTCACATTTAGGCCAGAAATACGGCTTTGTGCTTATTGGGGTGAAAAACCCCTCTGATATACTGCACATCTGGGATTGGACATGCATAAGTGACTGTCAAATTTAGGCCAGAAATACGGCTTTATGCTTACTGGGGTGAAAAAATCCTCTGATAAACTGCACATCTGGGATTAGATATGCATAAGTGAGTGTGACATTTTGGCCAGAAATATGGCTTTGTGCTTACTGGGGTGAAAAGAAACAAAAAACATCTGTTTCATATACTGCACATCGGGGATTAGACATGCATAAGGGAGTGTCACATTTGGCCAGAAATACGGCTTTGCGCTTACTGGGGTGAAAAAACCCTTTAATATACTGCACATCTGGGAAGAGACATGCGTAAGAGAGTGTGACTTTTTCTCACCTCACTGACTAGTTTTTTTATATAAAACATACATTTTAATGGTTCATTTTAAAATATTTATTTATTACCACTCTATGGGATTAGACATGCATAAGTGAGTGCCACAGTTAGGCCAGAAATACGGCTTTTTGGTTACTGGGATGAAAAAACCCTCAGATATACTGCACATGTGGGATTAGACATGGATAAGTGACTGTCACATTTAGGCCAGAAATAATGCTTTGTGCTTACTTGGGTGAAAAAACCCTCTGACATACTGCATATCTGGGATTATACATGCATAAGTGAGTGTCACATTAAGGCCAGAAATACGGCTATTTGGTTACTGGGGTAAAAAAACACTCTAATATACTGCACATCTGGAATTAGACATGCATAAGTGATTGTCACATTTAGGCCAGAAATACGGCTTTGTGCTTACTGTGGTGAAAAAAAAAACATCTGTTTCATATATTGCACATCTGGGATTAGACATGCATAAGTGAGTGTCACATTTAGGCTAGAAATACGGCTTTTTGGCTACGGGGGTGAAAAGACCCTCTGATATAGTGCTCATCTGGGATTAGACATGCATAAATTACTGCAACAATTAGGCCAGAAATACGAATTTGTGCTTATTAAGGTGAAAAAAAACCTCTGATATACTGCACATCTGGGATTAGACAAGCATAAGTGACTGTCACATTTAGGGTAGAAATACGACTTTGTGCTTAATGAGGTGAAAAAACCCTCTGATATACTGCATATCTGGGATTAGATGTGCATAAGTGAGTGTCACATTTTGGCCACAAATACGGCTTTGTGCTTACTGGTGTAAAAAAAGCCTCTGATATACTGCACATCTGGGATTAGACATGCATAAGTGAGTGCCACAGTTAGGGCAGAAATACGGCTTTTTGGTTATTGGGATGAAAAAACCCTCAGATATACTGCACATCTGGGATTAGACATGGATAAGACACTGTCACATTTAGGCCAGAAATAATGCTTTGTGCTTACTTGGGTGAAAAAAACCTCTGACATACTGCATATCTAGGATTGGACACGCATAAGTGACCGTCACATTTCGGCCAGAAATACAGCTTTGTGCTTACTGGGGTTAAAAAAAACCTTTGATATGCTGCACATCTGGGATTAGACATGCATAAGTGAGTGTCACATTTAGTCTAGAAATACGTCTTTTTGGAAACTAGTGTGAAAAAAAACCTCTGATATACTGCACATCTGGGATTTGACATGCATAAGTGACTGTCACATTTAGGCCAGAAATACAGCTTTTTGGTTATGGGGGTGAAAAAACCCTCTGATATACTGCACATCTGGGATTAAACATGCATAAATGAGTGTCACATTTTGGCCAGAAATGCGGCTTTTTGTACTTGGGTAAAAAAAAGAACTCTGATATACTGCACATCTGGGATTAGACATGCATACGTGAATGTCACATTTAGGCCAGAAATGCAGCTTTTTGGTTACTGGCGTGAAAAAACCCTCTGATATATCCTACTATTGTCATGGCCGTAATTGGCCAACTGCAGCATATGACTCAGCCCTATTTAAGCTGGAGTCACGTAGCGCTGCCCGTCACTCTGCTCGGATTAGTGTAGAGAGACTTCAGCTGCTGTGAGGGAGAGATCAGGGAGATATCTAATGATAATCTGCTTTTTTACTCAGCGATCTACAACAAATGTGTTTTGTGGGTGCAGTGCACATTTTTTTAAGATTGCTCCGAGCCAACTACTGCTGAAAACTAACCATTTTTTTTAAATCAGTTTGTCAATATCAATACATAATCGGCAGCCATTTTATGCAAGGATAGTACTCCAGCACAGGATATCTGCATGTCTGCAAGTCCAGAAATACAGCTTTTTGCTTACTGGGGTAAAAAAAAAAACTTTTTCATATAGTGCACATATAGGATTAGACATGCATAGGTGAGTGTCACATTTTGGGCAGAAATACAGATTTTTGCTTACTGGGGTGAAAAAAACACATCTGTTTCATACTGTATAGTGCACATCTAGGATTTGATGTGCATAAGTGAGTGTCAAATTTAGGCTAGAAAAACGGCTTTTTGGTTACTGGGATGAAAAAACCCTCAGATATACTGCACATGTGGGATTAGACATGTATAAGTGACTGTCACATTTAGGCCAGAAATAATGCTTTGTGCTTACTGGGGTGAAAAACAACCTCTGATATACTGCACATCTGGGATTAGACATGCATACGTGACTGTCACATTTAGGCCACACATATGGCTTTTTGGAAACTGGGGTGAAAAATACCTCTGATATACTGCTTATCTGGGATTAGACATGCATAAGTGACTGTCACATTTAGGCCAGAAATACGGCTTTTTGGTTACTGGGGTGAAAAAACCCTCTAATATACTGCATATCTGGGATTAGACATGCATAAGTGAATGTCACATTTATGCCAGAAATACGGCTTTTTGGTTACTGGGGTGAAAAAATCCTCTGATATACTGCACATCTAGGATTATAGGTGCATAAGTGAGTGTCACATTTAGGCCATAAATACGGCTTTGTGCTTATTGGGGTGAAAAACACCTCTGATATACTGCACATCTGGGATTGGACATGCATACGTGACTGTCACATTTAGGCCAGATATACGGCTTTGTGCTTACTGGGGTGAAAAACCCCTCTGATATACTGCACATCTGGGATTAGACACTCATAAGTGAGTGTTACGTTTAGGCCAGAAATACGGCTTTTTGGTTACTGAAGTAAAAAAAAAACTCTTATATCCTGCACATCTGTGATAAGACATGCATAAGTGACTATCACATTTAGGCCAGAAATACGGCTTTGTGGCTACTGAGGTGAAAAAAACATCTGATATAGTGCACATCTGGGATTAGACATGCATTAGTGACTGCCACATTTTGGCCATAAATACGACTTTGTGCTTAATAAGGTGAAAAAAAACGTCTGATATACTGCACATCTGGGATTAGACAAGCATAAGTGAATGTCACATTTAGGGCAGAAATACGACTTTGTGCTTAATAAGGTGAAAAAACCCTGTGATATACTGCATACCTGGGATTAGATGTGCATAAGTGAGTGTCACATTTTGGCCACAAATACGGCTTTGTGCTTACTGTGGTGAAAAAAAAACCCATCTGTTTCATATACTGCACATCTGGGATTAGACATGCATAAGTGAGTGTCACATTTAGGCCAGAAATACGGCTTTGTGGTTATTGTGGTGAATAACCCCTCTGATATACTGCACATCTGGGATTAGACATGCATAAGTGACTGTCACATTTAGGCCAGAAATAAGGCTTTCTCATACTGGGGCATACTGGGGTGAAAAAAAATAACATCTGTTTCATATAGTGCACATCTAGGATTAAACGTGCATAAGTGAGTGTTACATTTAGGCCAGAAATACAGCTTTGTGTTTACTGGGGTAAAAAAAAACCTCTGATATACTGCACATCTGGGATTAGACATGCATAAGTGAGTGTCACATTTTGGCCAGAAATACGGATTTTTGGTTACTGGGGCAAAAAAAAAAATCTGATATACTGCACATCTGGAATTAGACATGCATCAGTGATTGTCACATTTAGGCCAGAAATACGGCTTTGTGCTTACTGTGGTGAAAAAAAAACATATGTTTCATATACTGCACATCTGGGATTAGACATGCATAAGTAAGTGTCACATTTAGGCCAGAAATACGGCTTTGTGCTTATTGGGGTGAAAAACCCCTCTGACATACTGCACATCTGGGATTGGACATGCATAAGTGACTGTCAAATTTAGGCCAGAAATACGGCTTTGTGCTTACTGGGGTGAAAAAATTCTTTGATAAACTGCACATCTGGGATTAGATATGCATAAGTGAGTGTGACATTTTGGCCAGAAATATGGCTTTGTGCTTACTGGGGTAAAAAGAAACAAAAAACGGCTTTTTGGTTACTGAGGTAAAAAAAAAACTCTTATATCCTGCACATCTGTGATAAGACATGCATAAGTGACTATCACATTTAGGCCAGAAATACAACTTTTTGGATACTGGGGTGAAAAAAACATCTAATATACTGCACATCTGGAATTAGACATGCATAAGTGATTATCCCATTTAGGCTAGAAATACGGCTTTGTGGCTACTGAGGTGAAAAAAACATCTGATATAGTGCACATCTGGGATTAGACATGCATAAGTTACTGCCACATTTAGGCCAGAAATACGACTTTGTGCTTAATAAGGTGAAAAAAATGTCTGATATACTGCACATCTGGGATTAGACAAGCATAAGTGAATGTCACATTTAGGGCAGAAATACGACTTTGTGCTTAATAAGGTGAAAAAACCCTCTGATATACTGCATACCTGGGATTAGATGTGCATAAGTGAGTGTCACATTTTGGCCACAAATACGGCTTTGTGCTTACTGTGGTGAAACAAAAAACATCTGTTTCATATACTGCACATCTGGGATTAGACATGCATAAGTGAGTGTCACATTTAGGTCAGAAATACAGCTTTTTGGAAACTGGGGTGAAAAAATCCTCTGATATACTGCACATATAGGATTATAGGTGCATAAGTAAGTGTCACATTTAGGCCATAAATACGGCTTTGTGCTTATTGGGGTGAAAAACACCTCTGATATACTGCACATCTGGGATTGGACATGCATACGTGACTGTCACATTTAGGCCAGATATACGGCTTTGTGGCTACTGAGGTGAAAAAAACATCTGATATAGTGCACATCTGGGATTAGACATGCATTAGTGATTGCCACATTTTGGCCAGAAATACGACTTTGTGCTTAATAAGGTGAAAAAAACGTCTGATATACTGCACATCTGGGATTAGACAAGCATAAGTGAATGTCACATTTAGGGCAGAAATACGACTTTGTGCTTAATAAGGTGAAAAAACCCTCTGATATACTGCATACCTGGGATTAGATGTGCATAAGTGAGTGTCACATTTTGGCCACAAATACGGCTTTGTGCTTACTGTGGTGAAAAAAAAAACATCTGTTTCATATACTGCACATCTGAGATTAGACATGCATAAGTGAGTGTCACATTTAGGCCAGAAATACGGCTTTTTGGTTACTGGGGTGAAAAAATCCTCTGATATACTGCACATCTAGGATTATAGGTTCATAAGTGAGTGTCACATTTAGGCCATAAATACGGCTTTGTGCTTATTGGGGTGAAAAACACCTCTGATATACTGCACATCTGGGATTGGACATGCATACGTGACTGTCACATTTAGGCCAGATATACGGCTTTGTGCTTACTGGGGTGAAAAACCCCTCTGATATACTGCACATCTGGGATTAGACATTCATAAGTGAGTGTTACATTTAGGCCAGAAATACGGATTTTTGGTTACTGGGGTAAAAAAAAAAACTCTTATATCCTGCACATCTGTGATAAGACATGCATAAGTGTCTATCACATTTAGGCCAGAAATACAACTTTTTGGATACTGGGGTGAAAAAAACATCTAATATACTGCACATCTGGAATTAGACATGCATAAGTGATTATCACATTTAGGCCAGAAATACGGCTTTGTGGCTACTGAGGTGAAAAAAACATCTGATATAGTGCACATCTGGGATTAGACATGCATTAGTGACTGCCACATTTTGGCCATAAATACGACTTTGTGCTTAATAAGGTGAAAAAAACGTCTGATATACTGCACATCTGGGATTAGACAAGCATAAGTGAATGTCACATTTAGGGCAGAAATACGACTTTGTGC
Organism: Bufo gargarizans; assembly: GCF_014858855.1. Lineage (NCBI taxonomy): Eukaryota > Metazoa > Chordata > Amphibia > Anura > Bufonidae > Bufo > Bufo gargarizans. The sequence goes on along the minus strand of NC_058080.1, from coordinate 522,617,082 downwards.
TTAATAAGGTGAAAAAACCCTCTGATATACTGCATACCTGGGATTAGATGTGCATAAGTGAGTGTCACATTTTGGCCACAAATACGGCTTTGTGCTTACTGTGGTGAAAAAAAAACCCATCTGTTTCATATACTGCACATCTGGGATTAGACATGCATAAGTGAGTGTCACATTTAGGCCAGAAATACGGCTTTGTGGTTATTGGGGTGAATAACCCCTCTAATATACTGCACATCTGGGATTAGACATGCATAAGTGACTGTCACATTTAGGCCAGAAATAAGGCTTTCTCATACTGGGGCATACTGGGGTGAAAAAAAATAACATCTGTTTCATATAGTGCACATCTAGGATTAAACGTGCATAAGTGAGTGTTACATTTAGGCCAGAAATACAGCTTTGTGTTTACTGGGGTAAAAAAAACCTCTGATATACTGCACATCTGGAATTAGACATGCATAAGTGAGTGTCACATTTAGGCCAGAAATACGGCTTTGTGCTTACTGTGGTGAAAAAAAAACATATGTTTCATATACTGCACATCTGGGATTAGACATGCATAAGTAAGTGTCACATTTAGGCCAGAAATACGGCTTTGTGCTTATTGGGGTGAAAAACCCCTCTGATATACTGCACATCTGGGATTGGACATGCATAAGTGACTGTCAAATTTAGGCCAGAAATACGGCTTTATGCTTACTGGGGTGAAAAAATCCTCTGATAAACTGCACATCTGGGATTAGATATGCATAAGTGAGTGTGACATTTTGGCCAGAAATATGGCTTTGTGCTTACTGGGGTGAAAAGAAACAAAAAACATCTGTTTCATATACTGCACATCGGGGATTAGACATGCATAAGGGAGTGTCACATTTGGCCAGAAATACGGCTTTGCGCTTACTGGGGTGAAAAAACCCTTTAATATACTGCACATCTGGGAAGAGACATGCGTAAGAGAGTGTGACTTTTTCTCACCTCACTGACTAGTTTTTTTATATAAAACATACATTTTAATGGTTCATTTTAAAATATTTATTTATTACCACTCTATGGGATTAGACATGCATAAGTGAGTGCCACAGTTAGGCCAGAAATACGGCTTTTTGGTTACTGGGATGAAAAAACCCTCAGATATACTGCACATGTGGGATTAGACATGGATAAGTGACTGTCACATTTAGGCCAGAAATAATGCTTTGTGCTTACTTGGGTGAAAAAACCCTCTGACATACTGCATATCTGGGATTATACATGCATAAGTGAGTGTCACATTAAGGCCAGAAATACGGCTATTTGGTTACTGGGGTAAAAAAACACTCTAATATACTGCACATCTGGAATTAGACATGCATAAGTGATTGTCACATTTAGGCCAGAAATACGGCTTTGTGCTTACTGTGGTGAAAAAAAAAACATCTGTTTCATATATTGCACATCTGGGATTAGACATGCATAAGTGAGTGTCACATTTAGGCTAGAAATACGGCTTTTTGGCTACGGGGGTGAAAAGACCCTCTGATATAGTGCTCATCTGGGATTAGACATGCATAAATTACTGCAACAATTAGGCCAGAAATACGAATTTGTGCTTATTAAGGTGAAAAAAAACCTCTGATATACTGCACATCTGGGATTAGACAAGCATAAGTGACTGTCACATTTAGGGTAGAAATACGACTTTGTGCTTAATGAGGTGAAAAAACCCTCTGATATACTGCATATCTGGGATTAGATGTGCATAAGTGAGTGTCACATTTTGGCCACAAATACGGCTTTGTGCTTACTGGTGTAAAAAAAGCCTCTGATATACTGCACATCTGGGATTAGACATGCATAAGTGAGTGCCACAGTTAGGGCAGAAATACGGCTTTTTGGTTATTGGGATGAAAAAACCCTCAGATATACTGCACATCTGGGATTAGACATGGATAAGACACTGTCACATTTAGGCCAGAAATAATGCTTTGTGCTTACTTGGGTGAAAAAAACCTCTGACATACTGCATATCTAGGATTGGACACGCATAAGTGACCGTCACATTTCGGCCAGAAATACAGCTTTGTGCTTACTGGGGTTAAAAAAAACCTTTGATATGCTGCACATCTGGGATTAGACATGCATAAGTGAGTGTCACATTTAGTCTAGAAATACGTCTTTTTGGAAACTAGTGTGAAAAAAAACCTCTGATATACTGCACATCTGGGATTTGACATGCATAAGTGACTGTCACATTTAGGCCAGAAATACAGCTTTTTGGTTATGGGGGTGAAAAAACCCTCTGATATACTGCACATCTGGGATTAAACATGCATAAATGAGTGTCACATTTTGGCCAGAAATGCGGCTTTTTGTACTTGGGTAAAAAAAAGAACTCTGATATACTGCACATCTGGGATTAGACATGCATACGTGAATGTCACATTTAGGCCAGAAATGCAGCTTTTTGGTTACTGGCGTGAAAAAACCCTCTGATATATCCTACTATTGGCATGGCCGTAATTGGCCAACTGCAGCATATGACTCAGCCCTATTTAAGCTGGAGTCACGTAGCGCTGCCCGTCACTCTGCTCGGATTAGTGTAGAGAGACTTCAGCTGCTGTGAGGGAGAGATCAGGGAGATATCTAATGATAATCTGCTTTTTTACTCAGCGATCTACAACAAATGTGTTTTGTGGGTGCAGTGCACATTTTTTTAAGATTGCTCCGAGCCAACTACTGCTGAAAACTAACCATTTTTTTTAAATCAGTTTGTCAATATCAATACATAATCGGCAGCCATTTTATGCAAGGATAGTACTCCAGCACAGGATATCTGCATGTCTGCAAGTCCAGAAATACAGCTTTTTGCTTACTGGGGTAAAAAAAAAAACTTTTTCATATAGTGCACATATAGGATTAGACATGCATAGGTGAGTGTCACATTTTGGGCAGAAATACAGATTTTTGCTTACTGGGGTGAAAAAAACACATCTGTTTCATACTGTATAGTGCACATCTAGGATTTGATGTGCATAAGTGAGTGTCAAATTTAGGCTAGAAAAACGGCTTTTTGGTTACTGGGATGAAAAAACCCTCAGATATACTGCACATGTGGGATTAGACATGTATAAGTGACTGTCACATTTAGGCCAGAAATAATGCTTTGTGCTTACTGGGGTGAAAAACAACCTCTGATATACTGCACATCTGGGATTAGACATGCATACGTGACTGTCACATTTAGGCCACACATATGGCTTTTTGGAAACTGGGGTGAAAAATACCTCTGATATACTGCTTATCTGGGATTAGACATGCATAAGTGACTGTCACATTTAGGCCAGAAATACGGCTTTTTGGTTACTGGGGTGAAAAAACCCTCTAATATACTGCATATCTGGGATTAGACATGCATAAGTGAATGTCACATTTATGCCAGAAATACGGCTTTTTGGTTACTGGGGTGAAAAAATCCTCTGATATACTGCACATCTAGGATTATAGGTGCATAAGTGAGTGTCACATTTAGGCCAGAAATACAGCTTTGTGCTTATTGGGGTGAAAAACCCCTCTGATATACTGCACATCTGGGATTGGACATGCATACGTGACTGTCACATTTAGGCCAGATATACGGCTTTGTGCTTACTGGGGTGAAAAACCCCTCTGATATACTGCACATCTGGGATTATAGATGCATAAGTGAAGGTCACATTAAGGCCAGAAGTACGGCTTTTTGGTTACTGGGGTAAAAAAACACTCTAATATACTGCACATCTGGAATTAGACATGCATAAGTGATTGTCACATTCAGGCCAGAAATACGGCTTTGTGCTTACTGTGGTGAAAAAAAAACCATCTGTTTCATATATTGCACATCTGGGATTAGACATGCATAAGTGAGTGTCACATTTAGGCTAGAAATACGGCTTTTTGGCTACGGGGGTGAAAAAAACCCTCTGATATAGTGCACATCTGGGATTAGACATGCATAAGTTACTGCCACATTTAGGCCAGAAATACGAATTTGTGCTTAATAAGGTGAAAAAAACCCTCTGATATACTGCACATCTGGGATTAGACAAGCATAGGTGACTGTCACATTTAGGTCAGAAATACGACTTTGTGCTTAATGAGGTGAAAAAACCCTCTGATATACTGCATATCTGGGATTAGATGTGCATAAGTGAGTGTCACATTTAGGCCAGAAATACGGCTTTGTGCTTACTGGGGTGAAAAACCCCTCTGATATACTGCACATCTGGGATTGGACATGCATAAGTGAATGTCACATTTAGGCCAGAAATACGGCTTTGTGCTTACTGGGGTGAAAAAACCCTCTGATATACTGCACATCTGGGATTAGATATGCATATGTGAGTGTGACATTTTGGCCAGAAATATGGCTTTGTGCTTACTGGGGTGAAAAAAAAAAACATCTCTTTCATATACTGCACATCGGGGATTAGACATGCATAAGAGAGTGTCAAATTTGGCCAGAAATACGGCTTTAAGCTTACTAGGGTGAAAAAACGCTTTAATATTCTGCACATCTGGGATTAGACATGCGTAAGAGAGTGTCACATTTTTGGCCAGAAATACAGCTTTTTGCTTACAGTAGTGAAAAAAAAACATCTGTTTCATATACTGCACATCTGGGATTAGACATGCATTAGTGAGTGTCACTTTTCGGCCAGAAATACGGCTTTGTGTTTACTGGCTTAAAATAAAACCTCTGATATACTGCACATCTGGGATTGGACATGCATAAGTAACTGTCACATTTTGGCCAGAAATACAGCTTTGTGCTTACTGTGGTGAAAAAACCTCTATGATATAATGCACATCTGGGATTAGACATGCTTAAGTGACTTTCACATTTAGGCCAGAAATATGGCTTTTTGGTTACTGGGGTGAAAAAACCCTCTAATATACTGCACATCTGGGATTAGACATGCATAAGTGATAGTCACATTTAGGCCAGAAATACGGCTTTTTGGTTACTGGGGTGAAAAAAACCTCTGATATACTGCACATCTCTGATTAGACATGCATAAGTGGCTGTCACATTTTGGCCAGAAATGCGGCTTTTTGGTTACTGGCGTGAAAACCCCTCTGATATACTGCAAAATTTGGATTAGACATGCATTATTGAGTGTAACATTTAGGCCAGAAATACGGCTTTGTGCTTACTGGGGTGAAAAAACCTTCTGATATACTGCACATTTGGGATTAGACATGGATAAGTGACTGTCACATTTAGACCAGAAATAAGGCTTTGTGCTTACTGGGGTGAAAAAACCCTCTGATATACTGCAAATCTAATATTGGACGTGCATAAGTGACTGTCACATTTAGGCCAGAAATACGGCTTTGTGCTTACTAGGGTGAAAAAACCTTCTGATATACTGCACATCTGGGATTAGACATGCATAAGTGACTGTCACATTTAGGCCAGAAATATGGCTTTGTGTTTACTGGCTTAAAATAAAACCTCTGATATACTGCACATCTGGGATTGGACATGCATAAGTGATAGTCACATTTAGGCCAGAAATAAGGCTTTTAGGTTACTGGGGTGAAAAAACCCTCTAATATATTGCACATCTGGGATTAGCCATGCCTAAGTGATAGTCACATTTAGGCCAGAAATACGGCTTTTTGGTTACTGGGGTGAAAAAAACCTCTGATATACTGCACATGTTGGATTAGACATGCATAAGTGGCTGTCACATTTTGGCCAGAAATGCGGCTTTTTGGTTTCTGGCGTGAAAAACCCTCTGATATACTGCAAAATTTGGATTAGACATGCATTATTGAGTGTCACTTTTCGGACAGAAATATGGCTTTGTGCTTACTGGGGTGAAAAAACCCTCTGATATACTGCACATTTGGGATTAGAAATGGATAAGTGACTGTCACATTTAGACCAGAAATAAGGCTTTGTGCTTACTGGGGTGAAAAAACCCTCTGATATACTGCAAATTTAATATTGGACGTGCATAAGTGACTGTCACATTTAGGCCAGAAATACGGCTTTGTGCTTACTAGGGTGAAAAAACCCTCTGATATACTGCACATCTGGGATTAGACATGCATAAGTGACTGTCACATTTAGGCCAGAAATATGGCTTTGTGTTTACTGGCTTAAAATAAAACCTCTGATATACTGCACATCTGGGATTGGACATGCATAAGTAACTGTCACATTTTGGCCAGAAATACAGCTTTGTGCTTACTGTGGTGAAAAAACCTCTCTGATATACTGCACATCTGGGATTAGACATGCATAAGTGAGTGTCACATTTTGGCCAGAAATACGGCTTTTTGGAAACTGGTGTGAAAAAACCCTCTGATATACTGCATATCTGGGATTAGACATGCATAATTGACTGTCACATTTAGGCCAGAAATAAGGCTTTGTGCTTACTGGGGTGAAAAACCCTCTGATATACTGCACATCTGGGAATTGACATGCATAAGTGAGTGTCACATTTAGGCCAGAAATACGACATTTTGGTTACTGGAGTAAAAAAAAACACTGATATACTGCACATATGGGATTAGACATGGATAAGTGACTGTCACATTTTGGCCAAAAATACGGCTTTGCGCTTACTAGGGTAAAAAAAAAACTCTGATATACTGCACATCTGGGATTAGACATGCATACGTGAGTGTCACATTTAGGCCACAAATACGGCTTTTTGGTCACTGGGGTGAAAAAACACTGTGATATACTGCACATCTGGGATTTGACATGTATAAGTGACTGTCACATTTAGGCCAGAAATATGGCTTTTTGGTTACTGGGGTGATAAACCCTCTAATATACTGCACATCTGGGATTAGACATGCATAAGTGAATGTCACATTTTTGCCAGAAATACGTCTTTTTGGTTACTGGCGTGAAAAACCCTCTGATATAATGCACATCTGGTATTAGACATGCATAAGTGAGTGTCACATTTAGGTCTGAAATGCGGCTTTGTGATTACTTTGGTGGGAAAAAAAATCGGTTTCATATACTGCACATCTGGGATTAGACGTGCATAAGTGAGAGTCACATTTAGGCCAGAAAAACGCCTTTGTGCTTACTGGGGTTAAAAAACCCACTGACAAACTGCATATCTGGGATTAGACATGCATAAGTGAGTGTCACAGTTAGGCCTCAAATACTTCTTTGTGCTTACTGGGGTGAAAAAACCTTCTGATATACTGCACATCTGGGAATAGACGTGCATAAGTGACTGTCACATTTAGGCCATAAATACGGCTTTTTGGTTACTGGGGTTTAAAAAACCTCTAATATACTGCACATCTGGGATTAGACATGCATAAGTTACTGTGAAATTTATGCCACATATACCTCTGTCATATAGAGTAAAAAAAATAATTATTGCGTGTTATACCCTACATCAGGTTTTTTATTGCCGGTTAATTATTTTTAACAGACTTAACCACTTTTTACTTTGCTTTGTGAACGCTAACTATGAGGCAAACATATAATAAGGGACGCGGTCATGGTCAAGGTGGTGGTGTTGGTGGAGCCTCTGGTGCAGGGAGAGGATGTGGCCGTTCTGTCTACACGTCCTACTGAACCTACTACCTCAGGTCCCAGTAGCGTCCAGAATCTACAGCGATATTTGGTCGGGCCTAATTTTGTTCTAAGGATAGTAAGGCCTGAGCAAGTACAGGCGCTAGTCAATTGGGTGGCCGACAGTGGGTCCAGCACGTTCACATTATCTCTCACCTAGTCTTTTGCAATAAGCACACAGGTGGCGCCTGATACCCATGCCCATCAGTCTGTCACATCACCCCCGTGCATATTGGGGAACCTGTCTGAGCCTCAAGTAATGCAGCAGTCTCTTATGCTGTTTGAAGACTCTGCTGGCAGGGTTTCCTAAGGGCATCCACCTAGCCCTTCCCCAGGGGTGGAAGACATAGAATGCACTGACGTACAACCACTTATGTTTCCTAATGAGGACATGGGAATTCCACATCAGCACGTCTCTGATGATGACGAAACACAGGTGCCAACTGCTGCGTCTTTCTGCAGTGTGCAGACCGAAAAGGAGGTCAGGAAGGAAGACTGGTTAGAAGACGATGCAGGGGACGATGAGGTCCTAGACCCCACATGGAATTAAGGATGTGTCACTGTCTTTCAGAATTCAGAGGAAGGGACAGTGTTGATACCGAGCCAACAGCGTTGCAAAAGCGTGAGCAGGGTGCAAAAGCAGAGCAGCCATCGCCAAAACAGTTTGCCTGTTACTGGCCACCGTCACTAGGGACCGAGCACACCAAAGGCAGCTTCAAGGAGTTCTCTGGCATGGCACTTCTTCAAACAATGTGCTGACGACAAGACACGAGTGGTTTGCACGCTGTGCCATCAGAGCCTGAAGCGAGGCATTAACGTTTTGAACCATAGCACAATCTGCATGACCAGGCATCTACATGCGAGACACGGGCTGCAGTGGACTAAGCACCTTCAAAACCAAGAAAGGGCTCAGGCCCCTCCTGCTCCCTCTTCTGCTGCTGCCTCGGCCTCTTCCTCCACCTCTGGAGGAACGTTGGCACCTGCCGCCCAGCAAACAGAGGATGTGCCACCAACAACACCACTTCCGTCACCAAGCATCTCCACCATGTCACATGAAAGCGTTCAGCTCTCCATCTCACAAACCTTTGATAGAAAGCGTAAATTCCCACCTAGCCACCCTCGATCCCTGGCCCTGAATGCCAGCATTTATAAACTACTGGCCTTTGAAATGCTGTCATTCAGGGTGGTGGAGACGGACAGCTTCAAACAGCTCACGTCGCTTGCTGTCCAACAGTATGTCGTTCCCAGCCGCCACTACTTCTCCAGGAGAGCTGTGCCCTTCCTGCACAACCAAGTATTGGATAAAATCAAGTGTGCACAGCGCAACGCCATCTGTGGCAAGGTCCACCTAACCACCAATGCCTGGACCAGTAAGCACGGCCAGGGACGCTATATCTCCCTAACTGCACACTGGGTAAATGTAGTGGCGGCTGGGCCCCAGGCGGAGAGCTCTTTGGCGCACGTCCTTCCTCCGCCAAGGATCGCAGGGCATCATTCTTTGCCTCCTGTTGCCTCCTCTTCCTACTCGGCTTCCTCTATCTCTTCTTCCACCTCCTCATCCAGTCAGCGACAGACCTTCACCACCAACTTCAGCACAGCCAGGGGTAAACGTCAGCAGGCTGTTCTGAAACTGATGTGTTTGGGCGACAGGCCCCACACCGTGCAGGAGTTGTGGCGGGGTATAGAACAACAGACCGACGAGTGGTTGCTGCCAGTGAGCCTCATGCCCGGCCTGGTGGTGTGCGATAATGGGCAAAATCTCGTTGCAGCTCTGGGACTACCCCGATATGTCAGAGCTGCTGCATAAAGTGTGGGCTGTCTGTGCTCACTTCCGGCAGTCTCATCCTGCCGCCGCTCGGCTGTCTGCTCTACAGCGTAACTTCGGCCTTCCCGCTGACCGCCTCATATGTGACGTGCAGTGTTCCCTCTAAGCCTTGGCAGCTGCTAAGCGGGGTCGGCTCAGAGCTGGGCACAGCGCCATCAAAGGTGGGCGCTAGGAAAACCTAAGATAAGTGTCACATCAAAGAGCATACAGTGTAACCTCTGCACCATGCCGTACAATACAGTGTAACCGCTGCACCATGCCGTACAATATATAGTATAGTTCATACACAGTGCCATACAATATACAGTATAGTTCATGCACCATGCTGTACAATATACAATATAACCCCAAAACCATGCAATATGATGTACATTATAATCCCTACACCATGCTGTACGATGTACATTATAATCCCTACACCATGCTGTACGATGTACGTTATAATCCCTACACCATGCTGTACGATGTACGTTATAATCCATACACCATGCCGTACAATATACAGTATAGTTCATGAAGAAAAGAGAGAAAATCCAGCTCTTGATAGCAGGGAATACTTTATTCACAGCGGTATTAAAACTTCCACATACGCAGGGCAGTCAAATCTATGCATTTCGGACATTTACATGCTGGTCCTTAATCATGATAATGAACAGTATAGTTCATACACCGTGCTGCACAATATAATCCATACACCATGACGTATAATATACATTATAATTCATACACCATGCCGTACAATATACACAATAATCCCCCAGTGTAGGTGGTATACTGTATATTGTACGGCATAGTGTATGAGCTATACTGTATATTGTACGGCACTGTGTATGAACTATACTGTATATTGTACGGCACTGTGTATGAACTATACTGTATATTGTACGGCATGGTACAGGGATTATAATGTACAGTATACTGTACAGCAAATGACAATATAACCCCTGTGCCATGCTGTACAATAAACAGTATAACCCCTACACGGTGTCCCTACACTGCACCTCTCTGTATATATTTCATTATTTTGCACCTCTCTGTATATATTTCATTATTTTGCCCCTCTCTCCATCTCTGTATATATTCCATGATAATGAAGGATTTGCTGCCAGTGGGCCTGCCCTCATATGGCCGGCGTGGGCTCCCTTTTCTGAATTCAAGTGCGGCGTGCCCCCCCCTCCCTATGAAGCCGGTGTGTGTGCATACATAAATAAATAAAAATACCTACTCTGCTCCACTCATCTGTCAGAACAATCCCGTCATACCCTCTCCGGCGCCGCGCCATTCAGACATCCCGCCATTCAGTCATCCCGCGTGATCCTGCGAGACCTGTGACCTCAGTGCCGAGTCTCGCACTGTCACAGCTGGTGGCGCAGCACCGGAGAGGGTATGGGTTACTTAATGTGCGCACTGGGCCGGTAGCGCAGCCGGCCAATCGCACTGTAGGCGTTATAAAAATAAATTGCACAGAGAGGCCCCGAGCCCCTTACATAAAGTCCGGGCAGCAGCAGTGAGCGGGCCAGCAGAGGTGCTGAGCGGAGGCATAAAGGAAGCTGCGCGGCCGCGCGCCCGCGCAGCTTACAGGGAACACTGGTGACGTGCCCACCAGGTGGAACTCCACCTTGCACATGCTGATGAGACTGTGCGAGCAGCAGCAGGCCATAGTGGAGTTTTAGCTGCAGCACGCATGGGTGAGTAGCACTGCAGAACAGCACCACTTCACCACCAATGACTGGGCCTCCATGCGAGACCTGTGTGCCCTGTTGCGCTGTTTTGAGTACTCCACCATCATGGCCAGTGGCGATGACGCCGTTATCAGCGTTACAATACTACTTCTATGTCTCCTTGAGAATACACATAGGGCGATGATGGAAGAGGATGTGGCCCAGGACTAGGAGGAGGAAGAGGGGTCATCTCTAACACTTTCAGGCCAGTCTTTTAGAAGTGGCTCAGAAAGAGGATTTTTGCAACAGCAGAGGCCAGGTACAAATTTGGCCAGCCAGGGCCCACTACTGGAGGAGGAGGAGGAAGAGGATGGGGATGAAGCATGTTCACAGTGTGGTGGCATCCAACGCAGCTTAAGCGTATCACTGTTGCGTGGCTGGGGGCATATGGAGGATGCAGACGATACGTCTCCCACAGAGGACAGCTTGTCCTTACCTCTGGGCAGTCTGGCACACTTGAGTGACTACATGCTGCAGTGCCTGCGCAACGACAGCAGAGTTGCCCACATTTTAATGTGTGCTGACTACTGGGTGGCCACCCTGCTGGATTCCCGTTACAAAGACAATGTGCCGTCCTTAATTCCCTCACTGGAGCGTGATCGGAAGATGCGCGACTACAGGCGCACTCTGGTAGACGCGCTCTTGAGAGCATTCCCGACTGACGCCGGGGGACAAGTGGAAGCACAAGGCGAAGGCAGGGGAGGAGGAAGAGGTCGCCAATGCAGCTGTGTCAGCGCCAGCACCTCAGAAGGCAGGATTAGCATGGCCGACATGTGGAAAAGCTTTGTCACCTCGACGCAATAACCGGACCGAACTGCTGATATGGAGTGTGTTAGCAGGAGGCAGCATTTGAAAAACATGGTGGAACAGTAACTGTGCACACGACTACATGTACTGACTGATGGTTCTGCCCCATTCAACTTCTGGGTCTCCAAATTGTCTACATGGCCAGAGCTTGCCCTGTATGCCTTGGAGGTGCTGGCATGCCCTGCAGCCAGTGTACTCTCTGAACGTGTATTTAGCACGGCAGGAGGCGTCATTACAGACAGACGCAGCCGCCTGTCCACAGCCAACGTGGACAAGCTCACGTTCATTAAAATGAACCAGGCTTGGATCCCACAAGACTTGTCTGTACCTTGTGCAGAATAGACATTTATACCACCATCAAACATACATTCTTGTACTCAAGTCAAGTGCAATGATTATTTTTTTTATTTTTATTTCTATTTGTCCCAATATTTTGGGGGCTACCTAACCAATAAAAAAAAAAAATAAACATTGTTGGCTACCTGTACCTCCTCCATTGCTGCCTCCACCTACAACACCACATTCACCGCCTCATCAACCTCAGACTCCATAACCACCTCCTTCTCTGAGTTGCAGGTTAATAATTTGTAATTTTTAGTTATTTTGCAGCACGCCAGACCTGCAGGGTCTAGCGACAGTGAGGTCACGGTATGGGCAATCGAGGGTTACTCACTTTTCTGAGGAGAACCCTGGGCAGGCATGCGACAGTGACAGAGAGGCAGACACTAGTTCCTCTGGGGCACACTCTGTAGATAGGGACCAGACCTGATGGTATGTGAGGTGCCCTGGATGTTGTAGGTGTTTTGAGTGTCTAAAGCAAGGTCCCTTTAAGGATCGTGACGCCAGTGCCTGTAACGGTGGCACACCGATTTGTAGGAGGATTAAGTGAGTACGCAGTTGGTAAACCAAACGTTGTTTTACTTTGGGAAACAATCCAACTTTATACATACAGTTGCAGTAGATGAAAATAATGCAGTCCTTTCTAGTACAAGTGCACAGCAGGTTTACTTCACAATATGGCAGGTATAATCTTGCAAGATACTTGGAGGGCAAACAGTTAATGCTTTGCAGTACAATGCTGCTCTATCCCCTCAGCTATTCTAGCTGGCTGGATCCCAAGGCCCGGATGCCTAATTGCTGGCTTAAATCCTTGGTATAAAATCCTTCCTCCAATATTGGCACTTGCTCTATATTAAACACTTCTGCCCATCAGGTTACTTAGCTGTACTTGTGGTATTGTCCTTGCTGTGAAGGATACTGCAGGTTGCTCCCAGGAGGTGCTCTCCTATTACTGGGGTGTTTCATCTGTGTTGGTTGGATTACTGGTCTCCAGGCAGGCTGTACTCTTCCTAGCCTCCCAGTGCAGCTAAAAACCAGGACTATCTAGCTGCATGTCAGAAGGAGGCCCTTTGCATATCTCAGGCTGGTACCTTCTCACTTCTGTCTCCACAGACTCCTGACTATGACCTGACCCCTCCCTGTCTGGGCCTGGACATTTATACTAGGGGCTCCCTATCTCCCTCTAGTGTCTGGAATGTTAAATTACACCCAACTAGGCCTGAAAAAGCATGTAACAGGGGAACCATCATGTGTAATACACACAGTAAATTACATTAAATGCATAGATCAATACAATATCACTGTCCCTTGTGAGTAGAAGTGACACGTTACCCAATTGACCCTTGTGTAGTGCCCACTCCTGCCTAGTGGGACACTACAATTTTATTTAATTTTAAGTTATTCCCCTAACCACATTTGTTTGCAGAGCAGTTGCTATGCTCTTAAGCACATTTTACTGCGTTTTACATCCCTCTAGCCTTTTAAGGACTATTTTAGAGCCATTTTAATTTTAAAAAAGTGCCAATTTTAGTGCCCTAAATTGAAAAAAATCTTAATTTCAATTGTCGGTTGACATTTTACCATTTTTGGCGTACACCAGGGATGTCAAACTCGTGGCCCTCCAGCTGTTGCAAAACTACAACTCCCATCATGCATGGGCATACTACAGCTATCAGGGAATGATGGGAGTTGTAGTTTTGCAACATCTGGAGGGCCATGAGTTTGACATCCATGGCGTACACAAACCCCTGCTGTGCCTGGGTGACAGGGGCCTAAATCTCTCAAAATCCTCTGTTGTATTGCTGGGTGACATGAACCCCCTTTTACCGTGAATGAACCCCTGCTGTGCCTGGGTGACAGGGACCTAAATCTCTCAAACTCCTCTGTTGTATTGCTAGGTGACATGAACCCCCTTTTACCGTGAATGAACCCCTGCTGTGCCTGGGTGACAGGGGCCTAAATCTCTCAAAATCCTCTGTTGTATTGCTGGATGACAAGAACCCCCTTTTACCGTGAATGAACACCTGCTGTGCCTGGGTGACAGGGGCCTAAATCTCTCAAAATCCTCTGTTCTATTGCTGGGTGACATGAACCCCCTTTTACCGTGAATGAACACCTGCTGTGCCTGGGTGACAGGGGCCTAAATCTCTCAAAATCCTCTGTTCTATTGCTGGGTGACATGAACCCCCTTTTACCGTGAATGAACACCTGCTGTGCCTGGGTGACAGGGGCCTAAATCTCTCAAAACCCTCTGTTCTATTGCTGGGTGACAAGAACCCCCTTTTGCCGTGAATGAACCCCTGCCCTGTATTACTGACAGGGAACTAAATTTAGTGAAAACATCTGTTACTGATCAGAAGATGAGCGACTACAAGCGCACGCTGATGATGGCATTCCCACCTGACAGTGGGGGCAACAGTGGAAGCACAAGGCGAAGGCAGAGGAGGAGGAAGAGGTCGCCAACGCAGCTGGGGCACCGCCAGTACCTGAGAAGGCAGGGTTAGCATGCCCCAAATGTGGAAAAGCTTTGTCAGCCTTGGAGGAGCCCTGCAGCTAGTGTATAGTGTGAACATGTGTTTAGCACACTAGAGAGCATTATCACAGGCTTACGTTTTATGGACAAGCTTACGTTTTATTTTATTTTAAGTCATTTCCCTATCCACATTTGTTTGCAGAACAGTTGCCACGCTCTTAAGCACATTTACAGCCTTTTACATCCCTCTAGCCTTTTCAAGGACTATTTTAGAGCCATTTTAATTTTAAAAAAGTGCCAATTTTAGTGCCCTAAATTAAAAAATCTTAATTTCAATTGTCGGTTGACATTTTACCATTTTTGGCGTATACAAACCCCTGCTGTGCCTGGGTGACAGGGGCCTAAATCTCTCAAAATCCTCTGTTGTATTGCTGGGTGACATGAACCCCCTTTTGCCGTGAATGAACCCCTGCTCTGCATTGCTGACAGGGAACTAAATTTAGTTAAAACATCTGTTACTGATCAGAAGATGAGCGACTACAAGCGCACGCTGATGATAGCATTCCCACCTGACAGTGGGGGCACAGTGGAAGCACAAGGCGAAGGCAGAGGAGGAGGAAGAGGTCGCAAACGCAGCTGGGGCACCGCCAGCACCTGAGAAGGCAGGGTTAGCATGCCCCAAATGTGGAAAAGCTTTGTCAGCGTTGGAGGAGCCCTGCAGCTAGTGTATAGTGTGAACATGTGTTTAGCACACTAGAGAGCATTATCACAGGCTTACGTTTTATGGACAAGCTTACGTTTTATTTCATTTCAAGTCATTTCCCTATCCACATTTGTTTGCAGAACAGTTGCCATGCTCTTAAGCACATTTTGATGCCTTTTGAGGCCCTCTAGCCCTTTCCAGGACTATTTAAGAGCCATTTTAGTGCCCTAAGGTTCGGGTCCCCATTGACTTCAATGGGGTTCGGGTTCGGGGTCAAGTTCGGGTCAAGTTCAGGTCCTGAACCCGAACTTTTTTCCAAGTTCAGCTGAACCCGAACATCCAGGTGTCCGCTTAACTCTAATGGTAATATAATGTATATTTGTAATAAATGAACTCATCTTTAGTTGCACAACATAGCATTATTTAGCAATGTTACTGTAGTCTTTCATGAAAACAAGGTATTACTGTATTTTAACAATTTGCCTGTTTGTCTTAAAAAAAAAAGTATTTTCTGCTACCTGACAGTCATCTGATACGATCACAGAAATGGCCCAACGGGGAGCCACAGGTCTACATCTTGGTTGATGATGTTATGACAACAATTAAGGGACCATTCACACGTCTGTGGTGTATTACGGATCCGCAATTTGCAGATCTGCAATACACCCGACCGGCACTCTTCATAGAATAGCCTATTCTTGTGCGCAATTGCGGACAAGAATGAGACATGTACTATTTTTTGGCGGAGCCGCGTCCCAGAAGTTCGGGGCTGAAGCCTGTAAATTCGGGGATGCACTCTGGAAATGCGGATGAGGAGAGCACATAGTGTGCTCTCCGCAACCTGTACTGCCCACGCTTGCTACGAGACGATTGGGATGGGGACCCGATCATTATTATTTTCCCTTATAACATGGTTATAAGGGAAAATAATAGCATTCTTAATACAGAATGCTAAGTAAATTTGTGATACATAGCGGATAAATTTTTTATTTTTTTTATTTAACTCACCTTAATCCACTTGTTCGGCAGCTAGGCTTTTCTTCTGTCTTCATCTTTGCTGTGCGGTAGGAAAAGGACCTGTGGTGACATCACTGCGCTCATCACATGATCCATCACCAGTCCTTTACCCAGCTCCTGAAGAAATAATGTCGAAATAATTTCTCAAGCGCGTGCAAAGCGCATTAAAATGTTTAAGCCCATGTTAAAGAGGCCTTAGTGTTACCTACTGTTGTTTGTCTATGAATGTGAGTGTGAAATATGTTACAACTCCAACTGATCATAAGTAGGATTGAGCGAACCAGAACTGCAAAGTTCGGGTTCGTACCAAACTTTAGGATTTTTGAACCCCGGACCCGAACCCAAACATTTCAGTAAAAGTTTGGCTTTGGATTTGGTGTTCGGCGCTTTCTTGGCGCTTATTGTAAGGCTGCAGAGCAGCCAATCAACAAGCGTTTAACTCTGTGCCCTTAGAAGCCATCACAGCCATGCCTACTAATGGCATGGCTGTGATTGGCCAGTTCAGCATGTGACACAGGCTCTATATAAGATTAAGTAACGTAGCGCAGCACGCCACTCTGCTGTTATTAGTGTAGGGAGAGGATGCTGCTGGGAGTAGGCGAGAAGGAGAGTGTAGGAGAGAATCTTTGGTTCAGAACGTGAATCTAACTCAGTGATCAACATAGATTTAGTTGTGTGGGAGCAGGGCACAATCTTTTTACCCTGCCCTGAGCCCAGTGACTGAAAAAAAATAACTTTTATCCGTCTGTTAGTTAGGTGGGCGGTGGTGGCGGCCATTTTATGCAAGCTCAGTGCATGAGCACTGCATCTGAGCTTTTGTGACATTGAAATCCAATCCTTCAAAACTGCAAAAATAATCTGGTTGTAAAAAAAATCACCCTTTTTGGCAATATACAACATCTGGTGTATTTGCAGGATTAGTCGGTGTGCAATTTAAGCTAGAAATACAGCCATCATTTTTTTTATACCTTTTTGTGCAAAATACACTATTTTACATCCATAGCTGCATCTGGATGTGTGAAATTCAAAGTTATATACAGCTTTCATATTCTGTTATGCAACATCTGGATTAGTCAGTGTGCAATTTAAGCAAGAAATACAGCCATAATTTTCTGGGTTTTTCAAAACACACTTTTTTTTTCAAAATCCACTCTTTTGCAGTAAGTGTGAAATTCAAATTTAATATATATAGCTATCATATTCTGTTATTAAAAAAAAAAAAAAACAACACTTTTTGGGCAATATACAACATCTGGATTAGTCAGCAGGCAATTTAAGCTAAAAATACAGCTATCATTTTCTAGATCTTACTTTTTCCAAAATCCACTATTTTACAGCAAGTGTGAAATTCAAGTTTAATATACACTCACCTAAAGAATTATTAGGAACACCATACTAATATGGTTTTGGACCCCCTTTTGCCTTCAGAACTGCCTTAATTCTACGTGGCACTGATTCAACAAGGTGCTGATAGCATTCTTTAGAAATGTTGGCCCATATTGATAGGACAGCATCTTGCAGTTGATGGAGATTTGAGGGATGCACATCCAGGGCACAAAGCTCCCGTTCCACCACATCCCAAAGATGCTCTATTGGGTTGAGATCTGGTGACTGTGGGGGCCAATTTAGTACACTGAACTCGTTGTCATGTTCAAGAAACCAATTTGAAATGATTCGAGCTTTGTGACATGGTGCATTATCCTGCTGGAAGTAGCCATCAGAGGATGGGTACATGGTGGTCATGAAGGGATGGACATGGTCAGAAACAATGTTCAGGTAGCCCGTGACATTTAAACGATTGCCAATTGGCACTAAGGGGCCTAAAGTGTGCCCAGAAAACATCCCCCACACAATTACACCACCACCACCAGCCTGCACAGTGGTAACAAGGCATGATGGATACATGTTCTCATTCTGTTTACGCCAAATTCGGACTCTACCATTTGAATGTCTCAACAGAAATCGAGACTCATCAGACCAGGCAACATTTTTCCAGTCTTAAACAGTCCAATTTTGGTGAGCTTGTGCAAATTGTAGCCTCTTTTTCCTATTTGTAGTGGAGATGAGTGGTACCCGGTGGGGTCTTCTGCTGTTGTAGCCCATCCTCCTCAAGGTTGTGCGTGTTGTGGCTTCACGAATGCTTTGCTGCATACCTCGGTTGTAACGAGTGGTTATTTCAGTCAACGCTGCTTTTCTATCAGCTTGAATCAGTCGGCCCATTCTCCTATGACCTCTAGCATCAACAAGGCATTTTCGCCCACAGGACTGCCGCATACTGGATGTTTTTCCCTTTTCACACCATTCTTTGTAAACCCTAGAAATGGTTGTGCGTGAAAATCCGAGTAACTGAGCAGATTGTGAAATACTCAGACCGGCCCGTCTGGCACCAACAACCATGCCACGCTCAAAATTTCTTAAATCACCTTTCTTTCCCATTCTGACATTCAGTTTGGAGTTCAGGAGATTGTCTTGACCAGGACCACAACCCTACATGCATTGAAGCAACTGCCATGTAATTGGTTGACTAGATAATCACATAAATGAGAAATAGAACAGATGTCTCTAATAATTCTTTAGGTGAGTGTATACAGCTTTTATATTCTGTTAGTAAAAAAACACCCTTTTTTTGGCAATATACAAGTACAACATGTGGATTAGTCAGTGTGCAATTTAAGTTAGAAATACAGCCATCATTTTCTGGGTTTTAAAAAACACCCTTTTTTTGCCAAAATACACAATTGTACAGGCCTTGCAGCATTAGCAAGTGTGAAATTCAAGAGTTATATACTGCTGTCCTATTCAGTTATTAAACAAACACCCATTTAAGCAAAAAAAGTTTATTTGGCAGCCTTTGCTGCATATGTCATTGAGAGATACACCCTTTATATACAGGGGCTCTATTCAGGTATTTGAAATACAGCCATTTTGGGCAAACCAATTTAATTGAGGCCTATTTTGGATGAGGGCGTGTGAGATACACCCTGTATATACAGGGGTTGCATTCAGTTATTTTAAATACAGCCATTTTGGGCACAAATCTTTAATTGCGGACTAGTGTGGGTCAGGGCATGTGAGATATAATGCAGAGTTTACATTCAGTTATTTTAAATACAGCCATTTTGGGCACAAATCTTTAATTGCGGCCTAGTGTGGGTTAGGGCATGTGATATACGCTCTTTTTATACAGGAGTTATATTATTCTATTAATAAAACACCCTTATTTGGCAAAATACACGATTGTTGTGCCCTTGCAGTATCAAGACGTTTGAAATTCCAGTGTTATATACTGCTGTCATATTCAGTTATTAAAAAGAAAAAAAACATTTGGGCAAAATAAATATATTTGGCAGCCTTTGCTGCAGATGTCCTTGTGAGATACACCCTTTATATACAGGGGTTATATTCAGGTATTTTAAATACAACCATTTTGGGCAAAAAAAATTCTATTAAGGCTTTGAATCTTTAACTTAGTGTCCCGTTCAGTTCCTTTTTCCTACTCTACTGCTGCTTTGTGGATGGTACGAAGCATGTAAGGCCTGTCCTACACCCAAAATCTTCATCATCTCCTGCATCACTTCACCTGTGAAGTGAACACCTGTGTCACTTTCAATGATCTAAGGTACCCCATACTTGCACACAATTTCGGCCATAATCTTCTTTACTTCTTTGGGTACGGTTTTGGCCATCCTGAAAACAAGTCATCACATATCAATACATACTCATACATGCCCACCTTGGGTATTTGAAGGTAGTCTGCAAACGTTGAAACAGATACAAAAAGCAAGACGTGTTTCTTAGGTACCTTAACCACCTTGCCCACGTTGTTCTGGGCACAAACCATTTATCCTTGAGTATGTCTGACTGCTACAGTGCTGATCCCTGGGGCGTACCATATGCTACGTACTAAATCACACATAGCAGTTTTTGTCTGGTGCATCACTCCATGGGTTGCCTGTGCCATCGTGGAGTAGAGGGACCTGGGAAGGTAAAGTTTCCCTTCTTATTTGTAATCCGCCCTTTTCCATCCACCAGTCCCTTTCCTCCTTCCCCATCTGGTTCTGTAAGGTCTTAAGAACTTTCGGGAGACAGGAGGAGTTATTTCAGGGACCTGAACTGTGGCCACTTAAGACAGGGGTCTGCTTAGGTAATTTGGCAGCCATCTTTGCTGCCTGAACTGCAGTGGCTTTCCCCTTTGCCCCCTCTGCATCCGTTTACAGTGGCCTTTCGTTGCTATCATCACCCCTCATGTTAGTGACTGACAAGAGGGCTTCCATCAGAGACCTCACTGCTTCCCCATTTTCAATGGGTTTACCTGAAGCGATCAAGGAGTCTCTGGCTTTCCATATGGGCCCATAGTCATGGGCTATCCCAAAGCACACCTGGAATCAGTGTAAATGGTGGCTGTTTTTCCATCTACATATCTGCAAGCCATCTTTAGAGTTTTTTAGCTCCACTTCTTGAGCAGACATGTGTGGTAGTTCACGTTTAATCACCACTGCCCAACCTGTGTAGTACCTGCCATACTGGCTATACCTCGATCCATCCACAAAGAGCACATGATCTAGATTACCTAATGGCTGATTTACCAAATCCCACTACCTCTTGTGACATCATCTGCAAACAGTCTGGAGCCTCTTCGTTTGAATCTGGAAGAAAAGTTTAAAGTGCGGTGCCCTAACTCTTCCCTCCCCCCCTTGATCCAGAGGCAACAGGGTGACTGGGTCCAAAGTGTTACACCTTTGGAGAGCAACTTTGTCAGGCAACAAAATGGAACAATAATGGGCAACAAAACAATCATTTGGATTGTACATTCATGAGGATAGATGTAATATCACCATCACTTTGTGGTTCAGAACTATCTCAGTGTCACAACCAGACAACTGAGAAGCTCTGACAGAGGCCTTTCAGAACCTCCTCCTTGAGTTTTCTTTGTTGTGGTATTCAGTTCCTCATCTCGTTAGCCTCTCTCAGCTGTCATGTAGTTGGACTGATTGCTTCCCTTTAAATTCCTCCCCATAATGCTTTACTGGGCGGCTTATACTTCTTCCTGGAGTGTGTGTGCATGCTGATCCTGTTTCCCAGTCTGCTACAAAGTTAAGTGCATTACATGTATCTGTTATTTTCTGTTTGCTGGATCCCAGGTGACCCTGACTCCCTCCGTGTCTGGTGTAGGGAGCCGGTGGTCGTGTCCCCTCACTATTGTAGGGTGTTCAGGGGTTATATAGTCGAGGTACGTGGATATGCAACCATCCACCTCTGGGATCTTTGCATAGGCTGAGCAGCCAGAGAAAGTGCTAGGTCTTGTGCAGGGGTCTCCCTTTTGGTTCCTTAGCTTTGGATCCAGTGAGTCATATACGCATGTTGCTTTGTCTTGTTTCCTGTACACCGTCCGTGACATTATAAGCCGCCAAAACTGTCTCAAGCATGGATCCGGTTTCTCTTTTGGCTGAACGCCTTCAGGGTCTTTCATTGGAGGTAGCTGATCTCCGCAGGACTTTTTCTCAGCTTCAAGTGACCGGTTCAGCTGGCGTTCATGGAGTTTGTTCTGAGCCTAAGATCTCGCTCCCGGATACGTTTTCCGGGGGTAGTGAGAATTTTGTGCGTTTTAGAGAGGCTTGCAAACTCCATTTTCGCCTTCTTCCCCATTCCTCTGGTGATGAGGAACGGAGGGTGGGGATCATTATATCGCTGCTCAGGGGTAACGCTCAGTCCTGGGCCTTTTCGCTGCCGGAGGGGGCACGGCCCCTCCGTTCAGTGGATGAATTCTTTTTAGCCCTGGGTCAGATATATGATGATCCGGATCGTATTGCACTGGCTGAGTCTAGACTACGTCTATTATGCCAGGGTAAACAATCCGCAGAGATATACTGCTCAGAATTTCGGAGATGGGCAGCTAAAACTGGTTGGAATGATGCTGCACTCCGAAGTCAATTTTGCCATGGTCTTTCAGAGGGATTGAAAGATGCATTTGCCTTTCATGAAAGGCCTATTTCCTTGGACTCTGCTATGTCTCAGGCCGTTCGTATTGACAGGCGTCTTAGAGAGAGAGGAGAGATCTCTCCTTCCTGTCATACTCAGTCCCAGGACAGTGCCGCGTTCCCATTCTGTGCGCAGGGGTCTTAGTCGCTGTCAGCCCCTTCTGAGCAGGAGCCCATGCAGCTGGGGTTGATTGCTTCTGACAATAGAAGATTCAGCCCGCATGGGAGTTTTTTTTTTTTGTGGAGGTATAAATCATTTGGCAAATGTTTGTCCCTCTAGGAGATTCAGGCAGTTCTCTGGGAGTAATAAAGAAACAAAGAGGAAAAAATCTTTTAAAAATGTTCCGTCTGTTACTATTGGCAGGGTTGAGGCGGAAATTGAAGGTTTTCCGTTTGCTTGTAGTTCCCGTTTTGTCCTGCCTGCTAGGGTGGCGCTAGAGAGAAAGAGCATTTTTTGTGAGATTTTTGTGGATAGTGGAGCAGCCGTCAATCTCATTGATGGTCAATTTGCAATAACTCATGGTTTCCAGGTGTGCACTTTGGGAAAGGATATTCCTGCTTTTGCTATTGATTCCGCTCCACTTTCTCAGAAATCATTAAAGGGAATAGTTCACAATATCCGTTTAATTGTGAGTGATGCTCATGTTGAGGATGTGTCATGTTTCGTCCTTAGCGGTTTGCCTACTCCTCTAGTGTTGGGGCTACCCTGGCTCACTAAACATAATCCCACCATTGATTGGCAAGCGAGGCAAATAAATGGTTGGAGTGACTTTAGCAGAGAGAATTGCCTCACGACATCTGTTTCTGAGGTTGCTACTAAGACTGTACCATCTTTTCTCTCTGAATTTTCGGATGTCTTCTCTGAGAGTGGAGTTCAAGATTTGCCCCCGCACAGGGAGTACGATTGCCCTATTAATCTCATCCCAGGCGCCAAGCTGCCTAAATCTCGTTTATACAATCTTTCCCAACCTGAAAGGATCGCAATGCGTGCTTATATCTCTGAGAGTCTGAGAAATGGACACATACGACCCTCGAAGTCACCTGTTGCCGCTGGTTTTTTCTTTGTTAATAAAAAAGATGGTTCTTTAAGACCTTGTCTGGATTTCAGGGAGCTGAACAGTATCACTATTCGTGACCCTTATCCGCTTCCTCTAATCCCGGACCTGTTTAACCAGGTTGTTGGGGCTAAAGTCTTTTCCAAATTAGATCTAAGATGGGCATACAACCTGGTCAGGGTCAGAGAAGGAGACGAATGGAAGACGGCCTTCAATACCCCTGAGGGCCATTTTGAAAATTTGGTTATGCCTTTTGGTTTGATGAATGCCCCAGCCGTTTTTCAGCATTTCGTGAACAGCATTTTTTATCATTTGATGGGAAAATTTGTATTAGTGTATTTGGATGACATTTTGATTTTTTCTCCTGATTTCAAAACTCATAAGGAACATTTACGTCAGGTCTTGCTCATTCTGCGTGAGAATAAATTATATGCGAAACTGGAAAAATGTGTGTTTGTGATTCCAGAAATTCAATTTCTGGGGTTTCTTCTCTCCGCTTCTGGTTTTCGCATGGACCCCGAGAAGGTCCGCGCTGTGCTTAAGTGGGAGCTTCCTGAGAATCAGAAGGCGCTGATGCGTTTTTTGCGCTTTGCCAATTATTACAGGAAGTTTATTTTGAATTATTCCTCTATTGTTAAACCACTCACTGATATGACCAGAAAGGGGGTAGATTTTTCTTCTTGGTCGGTAGAGGCGCGTAAGGCTTTTTCTAATATCAAGGAGAGTTTTGCTTCCGCTCCCATCTTGGTGCACCCTGATATTTCTTTACCCTTCATAGTTGAGGTTGATGCTTCTGAGGCGGGTGTGGGTGCGGTCTTGTCTCAGGGTTCCTCTCCTGCCAAATGGCGACCGTGTGCCTTTTTCTCGAAAAAACTCTCCTCCGCAGAGAGAAATTACGATGTGGGAGATAGGGAATTGTTGGCCATCAAGTTAGCTTTTGAGGAATGGCTGGAGGGAGCCAGACACCCTATTACCGTGTTTACTGACCATAAAAATCTGGCCTACTTGGAGTCAGCCAAGCGTCTGAACCCGAGACAGGCCAGATGGCCTTTGTTCTTTTCAAGATTTAATTTTGTTGTCACTTTCCGCCCTGGAGTTAAGAATGTGAAGGCAGATGCCCTGTCACGTTGTTTTCCGGGAGGCGGGAATTTTGAAGACCCGGGTCCCATTTTGGCTGAAGGTGTGGTGGTCTCAGCTCTTTTTTTTTAATTGGAGGCAGAGGTGCAGGCAGCCCAGTCAGAGGCTCCTGATCTTTGTCCTCCTGGGAGGTTTTTTGTGCCTCTCGCTTTAAGACACAAGATTTTTAAGGAACACCACGATACGGTCCTTGCTGGGCACCCGGGGGCAAGAGCCACACTGGATCTCATCGCTCGGAGATTCTGGTGGCCTACGCTTCATAAGTCGGTTGAGGGTTTTGTTTCAGCCTGCGAGACTTGCGCTCGTGCCAAAGTCCCTCATTCACGGCCATCAGGTCCTCTCCTTCCCTTACCCATTCCTTCCCGTCCTTGGACACATCTGTCCATGGACTTCATAACGGACCTGCCTCGTTCTTCGGGGAAGACTGTGATTCTGGTGGTGGTGGACCGTTTTAGCAAAATGGTGCATTTCATCCCTTTTCCTGGTTTGCCCAATGCTAAGACGCTGGCGCAGGCATTTATTGATCACATTGTCAAATTGCACGGTATTCCTTCAGACATAGTCTCTGATAGGGGCACGCAGTTTGTTTCCAGATTCTGTAAGGCTTCCTGTTCTCGCTTGGGGGTTCGGTTGTCATTCTCTTCTGCTTTCCACCCGCAGTCGAATGGCCAGACAGAGCGTGTCAATCAGAATCTGGAGACATATCTGCGCTGTTTTGTGGTGGAGAATCAAGAGGATTGGTGTTCTTTTTTGTCCCTTGCTGAGTTTGCTTTAAATAACCGTCGTCAGGAGTCCTCTGATAAGTCACCATTTTTTGGTGCATATGGGTTTCATCCGCAGTTTGGGACTTTCTCGGGAGAGGGGTCTTCTGGTTTACCTGATGAGGACAGAGTCTCCTCGTCTTTGTCATCTATTTGGCAAAAGATTCAGGATAATCTAAAGAGCATGAGTGAGAGATATAAGCGTGTGGCAGATAAGAGACGTGTGCTTGGTCCGGACCTGAATGTTGGTGATCTGGTGTGGTTGTCTACCAAGAATATCAAATTGAAGGTTCCCTCCTGGAAGTTGGGTCCTAGGTTTATTGGGCCTTACAAAATCCTGTCTGTCATCAATCCTGTTGCCTACCGTCTTGATCTTCCTCAGACTTGGAAGATCCATAATGTTTTTCATAAGTCCTTATTGAAACCTTATGTTCAACCCATTGTACCCTCGCCTTTGCCTCCTCCTCCGATTATGGTTGATGGGAATCTTGAATTTCAGGTCTCTAGGATTGTGGATTCTCGTCTTGTCCGGAGTTCTCTTCAATACCTTGTTCATTGGGAGGGTTATGGTCCTGAGGAGAGGATGTGGGTCCCAGTGACGGACATTAAGGCCTCTCGTCTCATCAGGGCTTTCCATAGGTCCCATCCTGAGAAGGTGGGTTCTGAGTGTCCGGAGTCCACTTGTAGAGGGAGGGCTACTGTCACAACCAGACAGCTGAGAAGCTCTGACAGAGGCCTTTCAGAACCTCTTCCTTGAGTTTTCTTTGTTGTGGTATTCAGTTCCTCATCTCGTTAGCCTCTCTCAGCTGTCATGTAGTTGGACTGATTGCTTCCCTTTAAATTCCTCCCCATAATGCTTTACTGGGCGGCTTATACTTCTTCCTGGAGTGTGTGTGCATGCTGATCCTGTTTCCCAGTCTGCAACAAAGTTAAGTGCTGTACATTTATCTGCTATTTTCTGTTTGCTGGATCCCAGGTGACCCTGACTCCCTCCGTGTCTGGTGTTGGGAGCCGGTGGTCGTGTCCCCTCACTATTGTAGGATGTTCAGGGGTTATATAGTCGAGGTACATGGATAGAGTTGAGCGGACACCTGGATGTTCTGGTTCGAGAAGTTCGGCCGAACTTCCCGGAATTGTTCGGGTTCGGGATCCGAACTTGGTCCCGAACCCGAACCCCAGAGGAGAGAGGTGCCGTAACAGAGAATCTAGCTTCATGTCAGCAGAGAATCAGTCTGCATGTCATAGCAGAGAATCAGGCTTCACGTCAGCCACCACTGCAACAGTCCATTGTCATATATTTAGGCCCAGCACCCAGGCAGAGGAGAGAGGTCCCGTAAGAGAGAATCTGGCTTCATGTCAGCAGAGAATCAGTCTGAATGTCATAGCAGAGAATCAGGCTTCACGTCAGCCACCACTGCAACAGTCCATTGTCATATATTTAGGCCCAGCACCCAGGCAGATGAGAGAGGTCCCGTAACAGAGAATCTGGCTTCATGTCAGCAGAGAATCAGTCTGCATGTCATAGCAGAGAATCAGGCTTCACGTCAGCCACCACTGTAACAGTCCATTGTCATATATTTAGGCCCAGCACCCAGGCAGAGGAGAGAGGTGCCGTAACAGAGAATCTAGCTTCATGTCAGCAGAGAATCAGTCTGCATGTCATAGCAGAGAATCAGGCTTCACGTCAGCCACCACTGCAACAGTCCATTGTCATATATTTAGGCCCAGCACCCAGGCAGAGGAGAGAGGTCCCGTAACAGAGAATCTGGCTTCATGTCAGCAGAGAATCAGTCTGAATGTCATAGCAGAGAATCAGGCTTCACGTCAGCCACCACTGCAACAGTCCATTGTCATATATTTAGGCCCAGCACCCAGGCAGATGAGAGAGGTCCCGTAACAGAGAATCTGGCTTCATGTCAGCAGAGAATCAGTCTGCATGTCATAGCAGAGAATCAGGCTTCACGTCAGCCACCACTGTAACAGTCCATTGTCATAAATTTAGGCCCAGCACCCAGGCAGAGGAGAGAGGTCCGGTAACAGAGAATCTGGCTACATGTCAGCAGAGAATCAGTCTGCATGTCAGTGCAGAGAATCAGGCTTCACGTCAGCCACCACTGCAACAGTCCATTGTCATAAATTTAGGCCCAAGCACCCAGCCAGAGGAGAGAGGTCCCGTAACAGAGAATCTGGCTTCATGTCAGCAGAGAATCAGTCTGCATGTCATAGCAAAGAATCAGGCTTCACGTCAGCCACCACTGTAACAGTCCATTGTCATATATTTAGGCCCAGCACCCAGGCAGAGGAGAGAGGTCCCGTAACAGAGAATCTGGCTTCATGTCAGCAGAGAATCAGTCTGCAATGTCATAGCAGAGAATCAGGCTTCACGTCAGCCACCACTGTAACAGTCCATTGTCATATATTTAGGACCCAGGCACCCAGCAGAGGAGAGAGGTCCCGTAACAGAGAATCTGGCTTCATGTCAGCAGAGAATCAGTCTGCATGTCATAGCAGAGAATCAGGCTTCACGTCACCCACCACTTGGAACAGTCCATTGGCATATATTTAGGCCAGCACCCAGGCAGAGGAGGGAGGTCCGTAACAGAGAATCTGGCTTCATGTCAGCAGAGAATCAGTCTGCATGTCATAGCAGAGAATCAGGCTTCACGTCAGCCACCACTGTAACAGTCCATTGTCATATATTTAGGCCCAGGCACCCAGCCAGAGGAGAGAGGTCCCGTAACAGAGAATCTGGCTTCATGTCAGCAGAGAATCAGTCTGCATGTCATAGAAGAGAATTAGGCTTCACGTCAGCCACCACTGCAACAGTCCATTGTCATATATTTAGGCCCAGGTACCCAGCCAGAGGAGAGAGGGTCCGTAACAGAGAATCTGGCTTCATGTCAGCAGAGAATCAGTCTGCATGTCATAGCAGAGAATCAGGCTTCACGTCAGCCACCACTGTAACAGTCCATTGTCATATATTTAGGCCCAGCACCCAGGCAGTGGAGAGAGGTCCCGTAACAGAGAATCTAGCTTCATGTCAGCAGAGAATCAGTCTGCATGTCATAGCAGAGAATCAGGCTTCACGTCAGCCACCACTGCAACAGTCCATTGTCATATATTTAGGCCCAGCACCCAGGCAGAGGAGAGAGGTCCCGTAACAGAGAATCTGGCTTCATGTCAGCAGAGAATCAGTCTGAATGTCATAGCAGAGAATCAGGCTTCACGTCAGCCACCACTGCAACAGTCCATTGTCATATATTTAGGCCCAGCACCCAGGCAGAGGAGAGAGGTCCCGTAACAGAGAATCTGGCTTCATGTCAGCAGAGAATCAGTCTGCATGTCATAGCAGAGAATCAGGCTTCACGTCAGCCACCACTGTAACAGTCCATTGTCATATATTTAGGCCCAGCACCCAGGCAGAGGAGAGAGGTCCCGTAACAGAGAATCTGGCTTCATGTCAGCAGAGAATCAGTCTGCATGTCATAGCAGAGAATCAGGCTTCACGTCAGCCACCACTGCAACAGTCCATTGTCATATATTTAGGCCCAGCACCCAGGCAGAGGAGAGAGGTCCCGTAACAGAGAATCTGGCTTCATGTCAGCAGAGAATCAGTCTGCATGTCATAGCAGAGAATCAGGCTTCACGTCACCCAACATTGGAACAGTCCATTGGCATATATTTAGGCCCAGGCACCCAGGCAGAGGAGAGAGGTCCCGTAACAGAGAATCTGGCTTCATGTCAGCAGAGAATCAGTCTGCATGTCATAGCAGAGAATCAGGCTTCACGTCAGCCACCACTGCAACAGTCCATTGTCATATATTTAGGCCCAGGCACCCAGGCAGAGGAGAGAGGTCCCGTAACAGAGAATCTGGCTTCATGTCAGCAGAGAATCAGTCTGCATGTCATAGCAGAGAATCAGGCTTCACGTCAGCCACCACTGTAACAGTCCATTGTCATATATTTAGGCCCAGCACCCAGGCAGAGGAGAGAGGTCCCGTAACAGAGAATCTGGCTTCATGTCAGCAGAGAATCAGTCTGCAATGTCATAGCAGAGAATCAGGCTTCACGTCAGCCACCACTGTAACAGTCCATTGTCATATATTTAGACCCAGGCACCCAGCCAGAGGAGAGAGGTCCCGTAACAGAGAATCTGGCTTCATGTCAGCAGAGAATCAGTCTGCATGTCATAGCAGAGAATCAGGCTTCACGTCACCCACCACTGGAACAGTCCATTGGCATATATTTAGGCCCAGCACCCAGGCAGAGGAGAGAGGTCCCGTAACAGAGAATCTGGCTTCATGTCAGCAGAGAATCAGTCTGCATGTCATAGCAGAGAATCAGGCTTCACGTCAGCCACCACTGTAACAGTCCATTGTCATATATTTAGGCCCAGGCACCCAGGCAGAGGAGAGAGGTCCCGTAACAGAGAATCTGGCTTCATGTCAGCAGAGAATCAGTCTGCATGTCATAGAAGAGAATCAGGCTTCACGTCAGCCACCACTGCAACAGTCCATTGTCATATATTTAGGCCCAGGCACCCAGCCAGAGGAGAGAGGTCCCGTAACAGAGAATCTGGCTTCATGTCAGCAGAGAATCAGTCTGCATGTCATAGCAGAGAATCAGGCTTCACGTCAGCCACCACTGTAACAGTCCATTGTCATATAGTTAGGCCCAGCACCCAGGCAGAGGAGAGAGGTGCCGTAACAGAGAATCTAGCTTCATGTCAGCAGAGAATCAGTCTGCATGTCATAGCAGAGAATCAGGCTTCACGTCAGCCACCACTGCAACAGTCCATTGTCATATATTTAGGCCCAGCACCCAGGCAGAGGAGAGAGGTCCCGTAACAGAGAATCTGGCTTCATGTCAGCAGAGAATCAGTCTGCATGTCATAGCAGAGAATCAGGCTTCACGTCAGCCACCACTGCAACAGTCCATTGTCATATATTTAGGCCCAGCACCCAGGCAGAGGAGAGAGGTCCCGTAACAGAGAATCTGGCTTCATGTCAGCAGAGAATCAGTCTGCATGTCATAGAAGAGAATCAGGCTTCACGTCAGCCACCACTGTCACAGTCCATTGTCATATATTTAGGCCCAGCACCCAGGCAGAGGAGAGAGGTCCCGTAACAGAGAATCTGTCTTCATGTCAGCAGAGAATCAGTCTGCATGTCATAGCAGAGAATCAAGCTTCACGTCAGCCACCACTGCAACAGTCCATTGTCATATATTTAGGCCCAGCACCCAGGCAGAGGAGAGAGGTCCCGTAACAGAGAATCTGGCTTCATGTCAGCAGAGAATCAGTCTGCATGTCATAGCAGAGAATCAGGTTTCACGTCACCTAACATTGGAACAGTCCATTGGCATATATTTAGGCCCAGGCACCCAGGCAGAGGAGAGAGGTCCCGTAACAGAGAATCTGGCTTCATGTCAGCAGAGAATCAGTCTGCATGTCATAGCAGAGAATCAGGCTTCACGTCAGCCACCACTGCAACAGTCCATTGTCATATATTTAGGCCCAGGCACCCAGCCAGAGGAGAGAGGTCCCGTAACAGAGAATCTGGCTTCATGTCAGCAGAGAATCAGTCTGAATGTCATAGCAGAGAATCAGGCTTCACGTCAGCCACCACTGTAACAGTCCATTGTCATATATTTAGGCCCAGCACCCAGGCAGAGGAGAGAGGTCCCGTAACAGAGAATCTGGCTTCATGTCAGCAGAGAATCAGTCTGCATGTCATAGCAGAGAATCAGGCTTCACGTCAGCCACCACTGTAACAGTCCATTGTCATATATTTAGACCCAGGCACCCAGCCAGAGGAGAGAGGTCCCGTAACAGAGAATCTGGCTTCATGTCAGCAGAGAATCAGTCTGCATGTCATAGCAGAGAATCAGGCTTCACGTCACCCACCACTGGAACAGTCCATTGGCATATATTTAGGCCCAGCACCCAGGCAGAGGAGAGAGGTCCCGTAACAGAGAATCTGGCTTCATGTCAGCAGAGAATCAGTCTGCATGTCATAGCAGAGAATCAGGCTTCACGTCAGCCACCACTGTAACAGTCCATTGCATATATTTAGGCCCAGGCACCCAGCAGAGGAGAGAGGTCCCGTAACAGAGAATCTGGCTTCATGTCAGCAGAGAATCAGTCTGCATGTCATAGCAGAGAATCAGGCTTCACGTCAGCCACCACTGCAACAGTCCATTGTCATATATTTAGGCCCAGGTACCCAGCCAGAGGAGAGAGGTCCCGTAACAGAGAATCTGGCTTCATGTCAGCAGAGAATCAGTCTGCATGTCATAGAAGAGAATCAGGCTTCACGTCAGCCACCACTGCAACAGTCCATTGTCATATATTTAGGCCCAGGTACCCAGCCAGAGGAGAGAGGTCCCGTAACAGAGAATCTGGCTTCATGTCAGCAGAGAATCAGTCTGCATGTCATAGCAGAGAATCAGGCTTCACGTCAGCCACCACAGTAACAGTCCATTGTCATATATTTAGGCCCAGCACCCAGGCAGAGGAGAGAGGTGCCCGTAACAGAGAATCTAGGCTTCATGTCAGCAGAGAATCAGTCTGCATGTCATAGCAGAGAATCAGGCTTCACGTCAGCCACCACTGCAACAGTCCATTGTCATATATTTAGGCCCAGCACCCAGGCAGAGGAGAGAGGTCCCGTAACAGAGAATCTGGCTTCATGTCAGCAGAGAATCAGTCTGCATGTCATAGCAGAGAATCAGGCTTCACGTCAGCCACCACTGTAACAGTCCATTGTCATATATTTAGGCCCAGCACCCAGGCAGAGGAGAGAGGTCCCGTAACAGAGAATCTGGCTTCATGTCAGCAGAGAATCAGTCTGCATGTCATAGCAGAGAATCAGGCTTCACGTCAGCCACCACTGTAACAGTCCATTGTCATATATTTAGGCCCAGGCACCCAGGCAGAGGAGAGAGGTCCCGTAACAGAGAATCTGGCTTCATGTCAGCAGAGAATCAGTCTGCATGTCATAGCAGAGAATCAGGCTTCACGTCAGCCACCACTGGAACAGTCCATTGGCATATATTTAGGCCCAGGCACCCAGGCAGAGGAGAGAGGTCCCGTAACAGAGAATCTGGCTTCATGTCAGCAGAGAATCAGTCTGCATGTCATAGCAGAGAATCAGGCTTCACGTCAGCCACCACTGTAACAGTCCATTGTCATATATTTAGGCCCAGGCACGCAGCCAGAGGAGAGAGGTCCCGTAACAGAGAATCTGGCTTCATGTCAGCAGAGAATCAGTCTGCATGTCATAGAAGAGAATTAGGCTTCACGTCAGCCACCACTGCAACAGTCCATTTACATATATTTAGGCCCAGGTACACAGCCAGAGGAGAGTGGTCCTGTAACAGAGAATCTGGCTTCATGTCAGCAGAGAATCAGTCTGCATGTCATAGAAGAGAATCAGGCTTCACGTCAGCCACCACTGCAACAGTCCATTAACATATATTTAGGCCCAGGTACCCAGCCAGAGGAGAGAGGTCCCGTAACAGAGAATCTGGCTTCATGTCAGCAGAGAATCAGTCTGCATGTCATAGCAGAGAATCAGGCTTCATGTCAGCAGAGAATCAGTCTGAATTTCATAGCAGAGAATCAGGCTTCACGTCAGCCACCACTGCAACAGTCCATTGTCATATATTTAGGCCCAGCACCCAGGCAGAGGAGAGAGGTCCCGTAACAGAGAATCTGGCTTCATGTCAGCAGAGAATCAGTCTGCATGTCATAGCAGAGAATCAGGCTTCACGTCAGCCACCACTGTCACAGTCCATTGTCATCTATTTAGGCCCAGCACCCAGGCAGAGGAGAGAGGTCCCGTAACAGAGAATCTGGCTTCATGTCAGCAGAGAATCAGTCTGCATGTCATAGCAGAGAATCAGGCTTCACGTCAGCCACCACTGTAACAGTCCATTGTCATATATTTAGACCCAGGCACCCAGCCAGAGGAGAGAGGTCCCGTAACAGAGAATCTGGCTTCATGTCAGCAGAGAATCAGTCTGCATGTCATAGCAGAGAATCAGGCTTCACGTCAGCCACCACTGTAACAGTCCATTGTCATATATTTAGGCCCAGCACCCAGGCAGAGGAGAGAGGTCCCGTAACAGAGAATCTGGCTTCATGTCAGCAGAGAATCAGTCTGCATGTCATAGCAGAGAATCAGGCTTCACGTCAGCCACCACTGTAACAGTCCATTGGCATATATTTAGGCCCAGGCACCCAGGCAGAGGAGAGAGGTCCCGTAACAGAGAATCTGGCTTCATGTCAGCAGAGAATCAGTCTGCATGTCATAGCAGAGAATCAGGCTTCACGTCAGCCACCACTGTAACAGTCCATTGTCATATATTTAGGCCCAGCACCCAGGCAGAGGAGAGAGGTCCCGTAACAGAGAATCTGGCTTCATGTCAGCAGAGAATCAGTCTGCATGTCATAGCAGAGAATCAGGCTTCACGTCAGCCACCACTGCAACAGTCCATTGTCATATATTTAGGCCCAGCACCCAGGCAGAGGAGAGAGGTCCCGTAACAGAGAATCTGGCTTCATGTCAGCAGAGAATCAGTCTGCATGTCATAGCAGAGAATCAGGCTTCACGTCAGCCACCACTGGAACAGTCCATTGGCATATATTTAGGCCCAGGCACCCAGGCAGAGGAGAGAGGTCCCGTAACAGAGAATCTGGCTTCATGTCAGCAGAGAATCAGTCTGCATGTCATAGCAGAGAATCAGGCTTCACGTCAGCCACCACTGCAACAGTCCATTGTCATATATTTAGGCCCAGGCACCCAGCCAGAGGAGAGAGGTCCCGTAACAGAGAATCTGGCTTCATGTCAGCAGAGAATCAGTCTGCATGTCATAGCAGAGAATCAGGCTTCACGTCAGCCACCACTGTAACAGTCCATTGTCATATATTTAGGCCCAGCACCCAGGCAGAGGAGAGAGGTCCCGTAACAGAGAATCTGGCTTCATGTCAGCAGAGAATCAGTCTGCATGTCATAGCAGAGAATCAGGCTTCACGTCAGCCACCACTGTAACAGTCCATTGTCATATATTTAGGCCCAGGCACCCAGGCAGAGGAGAGAGGTCCCGTAACAGAGAATCTGGCTTCATGTCAGCAGAGAATCAGTCTGCATGTCATAGCAGAGAATCAGGCTTCACGTCAGCCACCACTGGAACAGTCCATTGGCATATATTTAGGCCCAGGCACCAGGCAGAGGAGAGAGGTCCCGTAACAGAGAATCTGGCTTCATGTCAGCAGAGAATCAGTCTGCATGTCATAGCAGAGAATCAGGCTTCACGTCAGCCACCACTGTAACAGTCCATTGTCATATATTTAGGCCCCGGCACCCAGGCAGAGGAGAGAGGTCCCGTAACAGAGAATCTGGCTTCATGTCAGCAGAGAATCAGTCTGCATGTCATAGCAGAGAATCAGGCTTCACGTCAGCCACCACTGTAACAGTCCATTGGCATATATTTAGGCCCAGGCACCCAGCCAGAGGAGAGAGGTCCCGTAACAGAGAATCTGTCTTCATGTCAGCAGAGAATCAGTCTGCATGTCATAGCAGAGAATCAGGCTTCACGTCAGCCACCACTGCAACAGTCCATTGTCATATATTTAGGCCCAGGCACCCAGCAAGAGGAGAGAGGTCCCGTAACAGAGAATCTGGCTTCATGTCAGCAGAGAATCAGTCTGCATGTCATAGCAGAGAATCAGGCTTCACGTCAGCCACCACTGTAACAGTCCATTGTCATATATTTAGGCCCAGCACCCAGGCAGAGGAGAGAGGTCCCGTAACAGAGAATCTGGCTTCATGTCAGCAGAGAATCAGTCTGCATGTCATAGCAGAGAATCAGGCTTCACGTCAGCCACCACTGCAACAGTCCATTGTCATATATTTAGGCCCAGCACCCAGGCAGAGGAGAGAGGTCCCGTAACAGAGAATCTGGCTTCATGTCAGCAGAGAATCAGTCTGCATGTCATAGAAGAGAATCAGGCTTCACGTCAGCCACCACTGTCACAGTCCATTGTCATCTATTTAGGCCCAGCACCCAGGCAGAGGAGAGAGGTCCCGTAACAGAGAATCTGGCTTCATGTCAGCAGAGAATCAGTCTGCATGTCATAGCAGAGAATCAGGCTTCACGTCAGCCACCACTGCAACAGTCCATTGTCATATATTTAGGCCCAGCACCCAGGCAGAGGAGAGAGGTCCCGTAACAGAGAATCTGGCTTCATGTCAGCAGAGAATCAGTCTGCATGTCATAGCAGAGAATCAGGTTTCACGTCACCCAACATTGGAACAGTCCATTGGCATATATTTAGGCCCAGGCACCCAGGCAGAGGAGAGAGGTCCCGTAACAGAGAATCTGGCTTCATGTCAGCAGAGAATCAGTCTGCATGTCATAGCAGAGAATCAGGCTTCACGTCAGCCACCACTGTAACAGTCCATTGTCATATATTTAGGCCCAGCACCCAGGCAGAGGAGAGAGGTCCCGTAACAGAGAATCTGGCTTCATGTCAGCAGAGAATCAGTCTGCATGTCATAGCAGAGAATCAGGCTTCACGTCAGCCACCACTGTAACAGTCCATTGTCATATATTTAGACCCAGGCACCCAGCCAGAGGAGAGAGGTCCCGTAACAGAGAATCTGGCATCTGGCTTCATGTCAGCAGAGAATCAGTCTGCATGTCATAGCAGAGAATCAGGCTTCACGTCACCCAACATTGGAACAGTCCATTGGCATATATTTAGGCCCAGGCACCCAGGCAGAGGAGGGAGGTCCCGTAACAGAGAATCTGGCTTCATGTCAGCAGAGAATCAGTCTGCATGTCATAGCAGAGAATCAGGCTTCACGTCAGCCACCACTGTAACAGTCCATTGTCATATATTTAGGCCCAGGCACCCAGCCAGAGGAGAGAGGTCCCGTAACAGAGAATCTGGCTTCATGTCAGCAGAGAATCAGTCTGCATGTCATAGCAGAGAATCAGGCTTCACGTCAGCCACCACTGCAACAGTCCATTGGCATATATTTAGGCCCAGGCACCCAGCCAGAGGAGAGAGGTCCCGTAACAGAGAATCTGGCTTCATGTCAGCAGAGAATCAGTCTGCATGTCATAGCAGAGAATCAGGCTTCACGTCAGCCACCACTGCAACAGTCCATTGGCATATATTTAGGCCCAGGCACCCAGCCAGAGGAGAGAGGTCCCGTAACAGAGAATCTGGCTTCATGTCAGCAGAGAATCAGTCTGCATGTCATAGCAGAGAATCAGGCTTCACGTCAGCCACCACTGTAACAGTCCATTGTCATATATTTAGGCCCAGCACCCAGGCAGAGGAGAGAGGTCCCGTAACAGAGAATCTGGCTTCATGTCAGCAGAGAATCAGTCTGCATGTCATAGCAGAGAATCAGGCTTCACGTCAGCCACCACTGCAACAGTCCATTGTCATATATTTAGGCCCAGCACCCAGGCAGAGGAGAGAGGTCCCGTAACAGAGAATCTGGCTTCATGTCAGCAGAGAATCAGTCTGCATGTCATAGCAGAGAATCAGGCTTCACGTCAGCCACCACTGTAACAGTCCATTGTCATATATTTAGGCCCAGCACCCAGGCAGAGGAGAGAGGTCCCGTAACAGAGAATCTGGCTTCATGTCAGCAGAGAATCAGTCTGCATGTCATAGCAGAGAATCAGGCTTCACGTCAGCCACCACTGCAACAGTCCATTGTCATATATTTAGGCCCAGGCACCCAGGCAGAGGAGAGAGGTCCCGTAACAGAGAATCTGGCTTCATGTCAGCAGAGAATCAGTCTGCATGTCATAGCAGAGAATCAGGCTTCACGTCAGCCACCACTGTAACAGTCCATTGTCATATATTTAGGCCCAGGCACCCAGGCAGAGGAGAGAGGTCCCGTAACAGAGAATCTGGCTTCATGTCAGCAGAGAATCAGTCTGCATGTCATAGCAGAGAATCAGGCTTCACGTCAGCCACCACTGTAACAGTCCATTGTCATATATTTAGGCCCAGCACCCAGGCAGAGGAGAGAGGTCCCGTAACAGAGAATCTGGCTTCATGTCAGCAGAGAATCAGTCTGCATGTCATAGCAGAGAATCAGGCTTCACGTCAGCCACCACTGTAACAGTCCATTGTCATATATTTAGGCCCAGGCACCCAGGCAGAGGAGAGAGGTCCCGTAACAGAGAATCTGGCTTCATGTCAGCAGAGAATCAGTCTGCATGTCATAGCAGAGAATCAGGCTTCACGTCAGCCACCACTGCAACAGTCCATTGTCATATATTTAGGCCCAGGCACCCAGGCAGAGGAGAGAGGTCCCGTAACAGAGAATCTGGCTTCATGTCAGCAGAGAATCAGTCTGCATGTCATAGCAGAGAATCAGGCTTCACGTCAGCCACCACTGTAACAGTCCATTGTCATATATTTAGGCCCAGCACCCAGGCAGAGGAGAGAGGTCCCGTAACAGAGAATCTGGCTTCATGTCAGCAGAGAATCAGTCTGCATGTCATAGCAGAGAATCAGGCTTCACGTCAGCCACCACTGTAACAGTCCATTGTCATATATTTAGGCCCAGGCACCCAGGCAGAGGAGAGAGGTCCCGTAACAGAGAATCTGGCTTCATGTCAGCAGAGAATCAGTCTGCATGTCATAGCAGAGAATCAGGCTTCACGTCAGCCACCACTGTAACAGTCCATTGTCATATATTTAGGCCCAGGCACCCAGGCAGAGGAGAGAGGTCCCGTAACAGAGAATCTGGCTTCATGTCAGCAGAGAATCAGTCTGCATGTCATAGCAGAGAATCAGGCTTCACGTCAGCCACCACTGTAACAGTCCATTGTCATATATTTAGGCCCAGCACCCAGGCAGAGGAGAGAGGTCCCGTAACAGAGAATCTGGCTTCATGTCAGCAGAGAATCAGTCTGCATGTCATAGCAGAGAATCAGGCTTCACGTCAGCCACCACTGCAACAGTCCATTGTCATATATTTAGGCCCAGGCACCCAGGCAGAGGAGAGAGGTCCCGTAACAGAGAATCTGGCTTCATGTCAGCAGAGAATCAGTCTGCATGTCATAGCAGAGAATCAGGCTTCACGTCAGCCACCACTGTAACAGTCCATTGTCATATATTTAGGCCCAGGCACCCAGGCAGAGGAGAGAGGTCCCGTAACAGAGAATCTGGCTTCATGTCAGCAGAGAATCAGTCTGCATGTCATAGCAGAGAATCAGGCTTCACGTCAGCCACCACTGTAACAGTCCATTGTCATATATTTAGGCCCAGCACCCAGGCAGAGGAGAGAGGTCCCGTAACAGAGAATCTGGCTTCATGTCAGCAGAGAATCAGTCTGCATGTCATAGCAGAGAATCAGGCTTCACGTCAGCCACCACTGTAACAGTCCATTGTCATATATTTAGGCCCAGGCACCCAGGCAGAGGAGAGAGGTCCCGTAACAGAGAATCTGGCTTCATGTCAGCAGAGAATCAGTCTGCATGTCATAGCAGAGAATCAGGCTTCACGTCAGCCACCACTGTAACAGTCCATTGTCATATATTTAGGCCCAGGCACCCAGGCAGAGGAGAGAGGTCCCGTAACAGAGAATCTGGCTTCATGTCAGCAGAGAATCAGTCTGCATGTCATAGCAGAGAATCAGGCTTCACGTCAGCCACCACTGTAACAGTCCATTGTCATATATTTAGGCCCAGGCACCCAGGCAGAGGAGAGAGGTCCCGTAACAGAGAATCTGGCTTCATGTCAGCAGAGAATCAGTCTGCATGTCATAGCAGAGAATCAGGCTTCACGTCAGCCACCACTGTAACAGTCCATTGTCATATATTTAGGCCCAGCACCCAGGCAGAGGAGAGAGGTCCCGTAACAGAGAATCTGGCTTCATGTCAGCAGAGAATCAGTCTGCATGTCATAGCAGAGAATCAGGCTTCACGTCAGCCACCACTGTAACAGTCCATTGTCATATATTTAGGCCCAGGCACCCAGGCAGAGGAGAGAGGTCCCGTAACAGAGAATCTGGCTTCATGTCAGCAGAGAATCAGTCTGCATGTCATAGCAGAGAATCAGGCTTCACGTCAGCCACCACTGTAACAGTCCATTGTCATATATTTAGGCCCAGGCACCCAGGCAGAGGAGAGAGGTCCCGTAACAGAGAATCTGGCTTCATGTCAGCAGAGAATCAGTCTGCATGTCATAGCAGAGAATCAGGCTTCACGTCAGCCACCACTGTAACAGTCCATTGTCATATATTTAGGCCCAGGCACCCAGGCAGAGGAGAGAGGTCCCGTAACAGAGAATCTGGCTTCATGTCAGCAGAGAATCAGTCTGCATGTCATAGCAGAGAATCAGGCTTCACGTCAGCCACCACTGTAACAGTCCATTGTCATATATTTAGGCCCAGGCACCCAGGCAGAGGAGAGAGGTCCCGTAACAGAGAATCTGGCTTCATGTCAGCAGAGAATCAGTCTGCATGTCATAGCAGAGAATCAGGCTTCACGTCAGCCACCACTGTAACAGTCCATTGTCATATATTTAGGCCCAGGCACCCAGGCAGAGGAGAGAGGTCCCGTAACAGAGAATCTGGCTTCATGTCAGCAGAGAATCAGTCTGCATGTCATAGCAGAGAATCAGGCTTCACGTCAGCCACCACTGTAACAGTCCATTGTCATATATTTAGGCCCAGCACCCAGGCAGAGGAGAGAGGTCCCGTAACAGAGAATCTGGCTTCATGTCAGCAGAGAATCAGTCTGCATGTCATAGCAGAGAATCAGGCTTCACGTCAGCCACCACTGTAACAGTCCATTGTCATATATTTAGGCCCAGCACCCAGGCAGAGGAGAGAGGTCCCGTAACAGAGAATCTGGCTTCATGTCAGCAGAGAATCAGTCTGCATGTCATAGCAGAGAATCAGGCTTCACGTCAGCCACCACTGTAACAGTCCATTGTCATATATTTAGGCCCAGGCACCCAGGCAGAGGAGAGAGGTCCCGTAACAGAGAATCTGGCTTCATGTCAGCAGAGAATCAGTCTGCATGTCATAGCAGAGAATCAGGCTTCACGTCAGCCACCACTGTAACAGTCCATTGTCATATATTTAGGCCCAGGCACCCAGGCAGAGGAGAGAGGTCCCGTAACAGAGAATCTGGCTTCATGTCAGCAGAGAATCAGTCTGCATGTCATAGCAGAGAATCAGGCTTCACGTCAGCCACCACTGTAACAGTCCATTGTCATATATTTAGGCCCAGGCACCCAGGCAGAGGAGAGAGGTCCCGTAACAGAGAATCTGGCTTCATGTCAGCAGAGAATCAGTCTGCATGTCATAGCAGAGAATCAGGCTTCACGTCAGCCACCACTGCAACAGTCCATTGTCATATATTTAGGCCCAGGCACCCAGGCAGAGGAGAGAGGTCCCGTAACAGAGAATCTGGCTTCATGTCAGCAGAGAATCAGTCTGCATGTCATAGCAGAGAATCAGGCTTCACGTCAGCCACCACTGCAACAGTCCATTGTCATATATTTAGGCCCAGGCACCCAGGCAGAGGAGAGAGGTCCCGTAACAGAGAATCTGGCTTCATGTCAGCAGAGAATCAGTCTGCATGTCATAGCAGAGAATCAGGCTTCACGTCAGCCACCACTGTAACAGTCCATTGTCATATATTTAGGCCCAGCACCCAGGCAGAGGAGAGAGGTCCCGTAACAGAGAATCTGGCTTCATGTCAGCAGAGAATCAGTCTGCATGTCATAGCAGAGAATCAGGCTTCACGTCAGCCACCACTGTAACAGTCCATTGTCATATATTTAGGCCCAGGCACCCAGGCAGAGGAGAGAGGTCCCGTAACAGAGAATCTGGCTTCATGTCAGCAGAGAATCAGTCTGCATGTCATAGCAGAGAATCAGGCTTCACGTCAGCCACCACTGTAACAGTCCATTGTCATATATTTAGGCCCAGGCACCCAGGCAGAGGAGAGAGGTCCCGTAACAGAGAATCTGGCTTCATGTCAGCAGAGAATCAGTCTGCATGTCATAGCAGAGAATCAGGCTTCACGTCAGCCACCACTGTAACAGTCCATTGTCATATATTTAGGCCCAGGCACCCAGGCAGAGGAGAGAGG
Organism: Bufo gargarizans; assembly: GCF_014858855.1. Taxonomy (NCBI): domain Eukaryota; kingdom Metazoa; phylum Chordata; class Amphibia; order Anura; family Bufonidae; genus Bufo; species Bufo gargarizans. The sequence goes on along the minus strand of NC_058080.1, from coordinate 522,575,547 downwards.
TCCCGTAACAGAGAATCTGGCTTCATGTCAGCAGAGAATCAGTCTGCATGTCATAGCAGAGAATCAGGCTTCACGTCAGCCACCACTGTAACAGTCCATTGTCATATATTTAGGCCCAGGCACCCAGGCAGAGGAGAGAGGTCCCGTAACAGAGAATCTGGCTTCATGTCAGCAGAGAATCAGTCTGCATGTCATAGCAGAGAATCAGGCTTCACGTCAGCCACCACTGTAACAGTCCATTGTCATATATTTAGGCCCAGCACCCAGGCAGAGGAGAGAGGTCCCGTAACAGAGAATCTGGCTTCATGTCAGCAGAGAATCAGTCTGCATGTCATAGCAGAGAATCAGGCTTCACGTCAGCCACCACTGTAACAGTCCATTGTCATATATTTAGGCCCAGGCACCCAGGCAGAGGAGAGAGGTCCCGTAACAGAGAATCTGGCTTCATGTCAGCAGAGAATCAGTCTGCATGTCATAGCAGAGAATCAGGCTTCACGTCAGCCACCACTGTAACAGTCCATTGTCATATATTTAGGCCCAGGCACCCAGGCAGAGGAGAGAGGTCCCGTAACAGAGAATCTGGCTTCATGTCAGCAGAGAATCAGTCTGCATGTCATAGCAGAGAATCAGGCTTCACGTCAGCCACCACTGTAACAGTCCATTGTCATATATTTAGGCCCAGCACCCAGGCAGAGGAGAGAGGTCCCGTAACAGAGAATCTGGCTTCATGTCAGCAGAGAATCAGTCTGCATGTCATAGCAGAGAATCAGGCTTCACGTCAGCCACCACTGTAACAGTCCATTGTCATATATTTAGGCCCAGGCACCCAGGCAGAGGAGAGAGGTCCCGTAACAGAGAATCTGGCTTCATGTCAGCAGAGAATCAGTCTGCATGTCATAGCAGAGAATCAGGCTTCACGTCAGCCACCACTGTAACAGTCCATTGTCATATATTTAGGCCCAGGCACCCAGGCAGAGGAGAGAGGTCCCGTAACAGAGAATCTGGCTTCATGTCAGCAGAGAATCAGTCTGCATGTCATAGCAGAGAATCAGGCTTCACGTCAGCCACCACTGTAACAGTCCATTGTCATATATTTAGGCCCAGGCACCCAGGCAGAGGAGAGAGGTCCCGTAACAGAGAATCTGGCTTCATGTCAGCAGAGAATCAGTCTGCATGTCATAGCAGAGAATCAGGCTTCACGTCAGCCACCACTGCAACAGTCCATTGTCATATATTTAGGCCCAGCACCCAGGCAGAGGAGAGAGGTCCCGTAACAGAGAATCTGGCTTCATGTCAGCAGAGAATCAGTCTGCATGTCATAGCAGAGAATCAGGCTTCACGTCAGCCACCACTGCAACAGTCCATTGTCATATATTTAGGCCCAGCACCCAGGCAGAGGAGAGAGGTCCCGTAACAGAGAATCTGGCTTCATGTCAGCAGAGAATCAGTCTGCATGTCATAGCAGAGAATCAGGCTTCACGTCAGCCACCACTGTAACAGTCCATTGTCATATATTTAGGCCCAGGCACCCAGGCAGAGGAGAGAGGTCCCGTAACAGAGAATCTGGCTTCATGTCAGCAGAGAATCAGTCTGCATGTCATAGCAGAGAATCAGGCTTCACGTCAGCCACCACTGTAACAGTCCATTGTCATATATTTAGGCCCAGCACCCAGGCAGAGGAGAGAGGTCCCGTAACAGAGAATCTGGCTTCATGTCAGCAGAGAATCAGTCTGCATGTCATAGCAGAGAATCAGGCTTCACGTCAGCCACCACTGCAACAGTCCATTGTCATATATTTAGGCCCAGGCACCCAGGCAGAGGAGAGAGGTCCCGTAACAGAGAATCTGGCTTCATGTCAGCAGAGAATCAGTCTGCATGTCATAGCAGAGAATCAGGCTTCACGTCAGCCACCACTGCAACAGTCCATTGTCATATATTTAGGCCCAGGCACCCAGGCAGAGGAGAGAGGTCCCGTAACAGAGAATCTGGCTTCATGTCAGCAGAGAATCAGTCTGCATGTCATAGCAGAGAATCAGGCTTCACGTCAGCCACCACTGCAACAGTCCATTGTCATATATTTAGGCCCAGCACCCAGGCAGAGGAGAGAGGTCCCGTAACAGAGAATCTGGCTTCATGTCAGCAGAGAATCAGTCTGCATGTCATAGCAGAGAATCAGGCTTCACGTCAGCCACCACTGCAACAGTCCATTGTCATATATTTAGGCCCAGCACCCAGGCAGAGGAGAGAGGTCCCGTAACAGAGAATCTGGCTTCATGTCAGCAGAGAATCAGTCTGCATGTCATAGCAGAGAATCAGGCTTCACGTCAGCCACCACTGCAACAGTCCATTGTCATATATTTAGGCCCAGCACCCAGGCAGAGGAGAGAGGTCCCGTAACAGAGAATCTGGCTTCATGTCAGCAGAGAATCAGTCTGCATGTCATAGCAGAGAATCAGGCTTCACGTCAGCCACCACTGCAACAGTCCATTGTCATATATTTAGGCCCAGCACCCAGGCAGAGGAGAGAGGTCCCGTAACAGAGAATCTGGCTTCATGTCAGCAGAGAATCAGTCTGCATGTCATAGCAGAGAATCAGGCTTCACGTCAGCCACCACTGCAACAGTCCATTGTCATATATTTAGGCCCAGCACCCAGGCAGAGGAGAGAGGTCCCGTAACAGAGAATCTGGCTTCATGTCAGCAGAGAATCAGTCTGCATGTCATAGCAGAGAATCAGGCTTCACGTCAGCCACCACTGCAACAGTCCATTGTCATATATTTAGGCCCAGCACCCAGGCAGAGGAGAGAGGTCCCGTAACAGAGAATCTGGCTTCATGTCAGCAGAGAATCAGTCTGCATGTCATAGCAGAGAATCAGGCTTCACGTCAGCCACCACTGCAACAGTCCATTGTCATATATTTAGGCCCAGCACCCAGGCAGAGGAGAGAGGTCCCGTAACAGAGAATCTGGCTTCATGTCAGCAGAGAATCAGTCTGCATGTCATAGCAGAGAATCAGGCTTCACGTCAGCCACCACTGCAACAGTCCATTGTCATATATTTAGGCCCAGCACCCAGGCAGAGGAGAGAGGTCCCGTAACAGAGAATCTGGCTTCATGTCAGCAGAGAATCAGTCTGCATGTCATAGCAGAGAATCAGGCTTCACGTCAGCCACCACTGCAACAGTCCATTGTCATATATTTAGGCCCAGCACCCAGGCAGAGGAGAGAGGTCCCGTAACAGAGAATCTGGCTTCATGTCAGCAGAGAATCAGTCTGCATGTCATAGCAGAGAATCAGGCTTCACGTCAGCCACCACTGCAACAGTCCATTGTCATATATTTAGGCCCAGCACCCAGGCAGAGGAGAGAGGTCCCGTAACAGAGAATCTGGCTTCATGTCAGCAGAGAATCAGTCTGCATGTCATAGCAGAGAATCAGGCTTCACGTCAGCCACCACTGCAACAGTCCATTGTCATATATTTAGGCCCAGCACCCAGGCAGAGGAGAGAGGTCCCGTAACAGAGAATCTGGCTTCATGTCAGCAGAGAATCAGTCTGCATGTCATAGCAGAGAATCAGGCTTCACGTCAGCCACCACTGCAACAGTCCATTGTCATATATTTAGGCCCAGCACCCAGGCAGAGGAGAGAGGTCCCGTAACAGAGAATCTGGCTTCATGTCAGCAGAGAATCAGTCTGCATGTCATAGCAGAGAATCAGGCTTCACGTCAGCCACCACTGCAACAGTCCATTGTCATATATTTAGGCCCAGCACCCAGGCAGAGGAGAGAGGTCCCGTAACAGAGAATCTGGCTTCATGTCAGCAGAGAATCAGTCTGCATGTCATAGCAGAGAATCAGGCTTCACGTCAGCCACCACTGTAACAGTCCATTGTCATATATTTAGGCCCAGCACCCAGGCAGAGGAGAGAGGTCCCGTAACAGAGAATCTGGCTTCATGTCAGCAGAGAATCAGTCTGCATGTCATAGCAGAGAATCAGGCTTCACGTCAGCCACCACTGCAACAGTCCATTGTCATATATTTAGGCCCAGCACCCAGGCAGAGGAGAGAGGTCCCGTAACAGAGAATCTGGCTTCATGTCAGCAGAGAATCAGTCTGCATGTCATAGCAGAGAATCAGGCTTCACGTCAGCCACCACTGCAACAGTCCATTGTCATATATTTAGGCCCAGCACCCAGGCAGAGGAGAGAGGTCCCGTAACAGAGAATCTGGCTTCATGTCAGCAGAGAATCAGTCTGCATGTCATAGCAGAGAATCAGGCTTCACGTCAGCCACCACTGCAACAGTCCATTGTCATATATTTAGGCCCAGCACCCAGGCAGAGGAGAGAGGTCCCGTAACAGAGAATCTGGCTTCATGTCAGCAGAGAATCAGTCTGCATGTCATAGCAGAGAATCAGGCTTCACGTCAGCCACCACTGCAACAGTCCATTGTCATATATTTAGGCCCAGCACCCAGGCAGAGGAGAGAGGTCCCGTAACAGAGAATCTGGCTTCATGTCAGCAGAGAATCAGTCTGCATGTCATAGCAGAGAATCAGGCTTCACGTCAGCCACCACTGTAACAGTCCATTGTCATATATTTAGGCCCAGCACCCAGGCAGAGGAGAGAGGTCCCGTAACAGAGAATCTGGCTTCATGTCAGCAGAGAATCAGTCTGCATGTCATAGCAGAGAATCAGGCTTCACGTCAGCCACCACTGCAACAGTCCATTGTCATATATTTAGGCCCAGCACCCAGGCAGAGGAGAGAGGTCCCGTAACAGAGAATCTGGCTTCATGTCAGCAGAGAATCAGTCTGCATGTCATAGCAGAGAATCAGGCTTCACGTCAGCCACCACTGCAACAGTCCATTGTCATATATTTAGGCCCAGGCACCCAGGCAGAGGAGAGAGGTCCCGTAACAGAGAATCTGGCTTCATGTCAGCAGAGAATCAGTCTGCATGTCATAGCAGAGAATCAGGCTTCACGTCAGCCACCACTGCAACAGTCCATTGTCATATATTTAGGCCCAGCACCCAGGCAGAGGAGAGAGGTCCCGTAACAGAGAATCTGGCTTCATGTCAGCAGAGAATCAGTCTGCATGTCATAGCAGAGAATCAGGCTTCACGTCAGCCACCACTGTAACAGTCCATTGTCATATATTTAGGCCCAGCACCCAGGCAGAGGAGAGAGGTCCCGTAACAGAGAATCTGGCTTCATGTCAGCAGAGAATCAGTCTGCATGTCATAGCAGAGAATCAGGCTTCACGTCAGCCACCACTGCAACAGTCCATTGTCATATATTTAGGCCCAGCACCCAGGCAGAGGAGAGAGGTCCCGTAACAGAGAATCTGGCTTCATGTCAGCAGAGAATCAGTCTGCATGTCATAGCAGAGAATCAGGCTTCACGTCAGCCACCACTGTAACAGTCCATTGTCATATATTTAGGCCCAGCACCCAGGCAGAGGAGAGAGGTCCCGTAACAGAGAATCTGGCTTCATGTCAGCAGAGAATCAGTCTGCATGTCATAGCAGAGAATCAGGCTTCACGTCAGCCACCACTGCAACAGTCCATTGTCATATATTTAGGCCCAGGCACCCAGGCAGAGGAGAGAGGTCCCGTAACAGAGAATCTGGCTTCATGTCAGCAGAGAATCAGTCTGCATGTCATAGCAGAGAATCAGGCTTCACGTCAGCCACCACTGCAACAGTCCATTGTCATATATTTAGGCCCAGGCACCCAGGCAGAGGAGAGAGGTCCCGTAACAGAGAATCTGGCTTCATGTCAGCAGAGAATCAGTCTGCATGTCATAGCAGAGAATCAGGCTTCACGTCAGCCACCACTGCAACAGTCCATTGTCATATATTTAGGCCCAGCACCCAGGCAGAGGAGAGAGGTCCCGTAACAGAGAATCTGGCTTCATGTCAGCAGAGAATCAGTCTGCATGTCATAGCAGAGAATCAGGCTTCACGTCAGCCACCACTGTAACAGTCCATTGTCATATATTTAGGCCCAGCACCCAGGCAGAGGAGAGAGGTCCCGTAACAGAGAATCTGGCTTCATGTCAGCAGAGAATCAGTCTGCATGTCATAGCAGAGAATCAGGCTTCACGTCAGCCACCACTGCAACAGTCCATTGTCATATATTTAGGCCCAGCACCCAGGCAGAGGAGAGAGGTCCCGTAACAGAGAATCTGGCTTCATGTCAGCAGAGAATCAGTCTGCATGTCATAGCAGAGAATCAGGCTTCACGTCAGCCACCACTGAACAGTCCATGTCTATTTTAGGCCCAGCACCCAG